>NC_136732.1:15794000-18194000 GCF_936440315.1 Barbus barbus
GACAGCAGCAAGCGGCCCCTGCTCGCCCCAACAGTCAAGGTTAGAAGAAAGAGAAAGTCAATTGAGGAAAGAGCAGAGATTAAAAAAAAATGTGAAGAACGCCGGACTCAAAACCGAATCAATATAGGGTCCACCATTGCCCGTTGGAGGAAGCTTCAGAGAAACCTTGGACTTAAAACCGACGCTGACATGGCTGACTTTTTGTTGAGCAGGTAAGCATTTATTTATACTTTTATGGTGTGGTGTATTACATAAATAGTTTTTTATCAATCTGACAACATGATCATGCTACCGGTCGGCATTGGAATGTTAGCCGACATCGCACATGGTACATCTCTGTTCCATGTTTACTCCTGCTTGACTGAGTGACGTTGTTCAGGTCGTTTCCCGGTGGATCAGGTAGCACAGAGGGGAGGGGTGTGCGTGTGGAGGGGCGGGATGAGTTTTTTAAAAATTCTGGCTTTCTCGACTGATTTTCAACATCGTAGACTACAGCTTTAAGTAGCATGTCTGATGGGAATCAGTTGTGTAATCAGTGCATTCAGCTGTGAGTGTGTCATCAGTGCAATGGATCATGGGAACTGTAGTCCGGAGTGATGTAAAAGTCTGTGTGAGAGTCAATGGCTGTGTCCAAATTCAGGGTCTGCATCCTCCTTAGGATCCTTCCTACCCGGTTGAAGGAGGAGGGATCCTCCGACGTCCGCAAAACCCAGAAGTCGGTGTTTGTGAATTTGGACAGCCTACCCTTCTTTCAGTTCCCTCCCTTACCCGTTGCTCATATCCTGTCGCCTAGCAACCGTGACAGCGCCAAGCAAGAAGCGGGAAAATGGACAAACAAAGAGTTATTCTCCTCATTTTAATTCTTTTGGAAGAAATAAAGCAATTAAATAAATTAAATACTTTCTTTGCTCGTTGTCGGAGAGTTTTTTTTATATCAGACTACAAGACAGTCACATCCAGGTAAGCCATTATAGCCTATTTTTATTTGTTTTTAAGTATTCTACTAATTTCTCCTACAAATTCATTGAGCCGAAGCATAAACTTTAGCTTGTTTTGTCAGAGAAACTCCTCTCCCACTCCGCTACCGCTCGCTTCGTCCGCCATTACGCTCTGCCGAAAAGAATTATGGGATAGGTAGGACGGGAAAGGATCCACCACACTCATCCTTCCAATTCGGGGAAAAGGAGGACGTATTTGTGGGCCGCATTTGAAGGATCCTACGAATTTGGACAGCCTTCGTCGCGGCGCTGTGACGTAACATCCTTCAAATGAGTACTCCGAAGGATGCAGACCCTGAATTTGGACACAGCCAATGTAAAGAGAAGACGACGTGGTGGTGCGCAGATGGAAGGTTACGGACTGGATTTGTGACAATAACAAACATCAAAGTTGATTGTTAAGAAGTTACAATGTTATTTTAAAATTTAAGTTACGTCTTGAAATGTCTCATTGCATTGCATTTGATGCCATTTGGTTTGAACTTTTATTTCTATTCATTTAAATTCAGACGTTTTTAATTGTCACTTAAGTGTCTAAATATGGTGAGATTGTTGGTTGTTTCGCACATCCGGTGTTTATATTAGACTATGACGGATATTCCCCTCTATGTGTAATGTAAATAGGTAACCATTAGAAATGGTCTGTGTGATTGTGTTTGTGTCATTAGTGAGAGGAAAACTGTTTGGTCAATGTTTAGATTTTAGAGAGGCCACTTTTAGTATTGAAAAGAGGTTAGTATTAAAAAATCTGAATTAATAATTCTTTTTTTTTTTTTTTATGTCTACTTTACTTTATACTTTATCCTGTCACAGTCCACTAAGAAATAATGTAAAAACTGTGGCTATTATGCTTTTAAAACATTAATTGCAGAGTATCAACCAAATGGTATGAGTTTGGGGCTGGAACTATCTGTTTTTCTGACCACCAGCAGGAGATGGGGAGTGTTTAGGGAAATCTGTTTTGTAGAAATTTTTACACTTCACCACCCTTAATGCTTTGAATGTAGCATATTTGGTACATTGTTTAGACATACAGTAGTGTTGTACTTTTGCTTCAACAAGGTGAGTTATTATCTATGAATGTGTTTGTTTTTGTTCATGTGCATTTGTCAGGTCAGGAGTGCTTAGGCAAAGGTTCGGTCAAGGGTAAAGGCCGCTTTGTGTTCAGACAACAGAGCAGACTGGCAAGTGTGATGGGGTCAAAGGTGAGCTCATTAGGCTCAGATTAGTTGCGGTTTAGCAGAGCAGAGTTACAGGCAAGACATACAGACACCAAAAAGCATCAAATTTAAACAATCACTCTTCTTTGCCTGATGTCTTTTAGCCGTAACTATTTACAAGAAAACTACCATTTACTTTCAGGTTTAAACGATTAGTAGCAGCCATACAAATTACAGTTTCTCTGTAGTTAATGTAAAATAATGATTTAATGGTATTTGATTATCTCAGATGGTTATTTTTTATTCAGCCTTATTCAGCCTTTTTCCCCGTGTACATGAGTTATAAGCCATGAGCCAAACCAACCAGATCTTAGATGAATCACTAACTTAAATGAGGGGGAAGTCGTGGCCTAATGGTTAGAGAGTCGGACTAGTAATCGAAAGGTTGCGAGTTCGAGCCCCCGGCCGGCAGGAATTGTAGGTGGGGGGAGGGAATGTCCAGCGCTCTCTCCACCCTCAATACCACGACTGAGGTGCCCTTGAGCCACCGAACCCCCAATTGCTCCCCGGGCGCTGCAGCATGGCTGCCCACTGCTCCGGGTGTGTGTTCACGGTGTGTGTGTGTGTGTGTGGATTTGTTCACTACTCACTGCTGTGTGTGTGCACTTGGATGGGTTAAACGCAGAGCACCAATTTCGAGTATGGGTCACCATACTTGACAATACGTCACGACTTAAAAATGAAGCACAATAAAAGCTTTAAAAATTCAGAAAGAGACAGAGGTACAAGACTGTAATTAAATTATTTTGTAAGACAATAAATAGGCCTACTCGTCCAATTATGGATTGCGTAAAGTCTGAATTAGCGTACCATTTTTTAACAACTTTAGAGCACATTTAGAACTTTTTTGTATTGTAGTCCAAGTAAATGTTAAGCTCATTTTTCATGGGCAAACTAATGGTAAAATGGAAGCAGATACTCAATATTGTCAATTAGACCTTTTAAAGCACCTTCATGCAAGCAAACATGCATGAAATCGAATGTAATCAGACTTGGTATTTGTTATGGGATCCGTCTGTGTGCTTTTTATGAGAGCACAGTCCTCATGGGTCTCATGCTTGAAATGGGTGTTATATTTTACTCATCTAGGGTTGAGGATAAGGTGGAGAATGGAGCGCATGCAGTGTGTGAGCGGATGAGGAGATGATGTATACGCCTGGGGCTGAGAAGAGAGAAAATGAAACTGGCATACAGATGGATTTTTCCTCTGCCTACAGCTGTGCACAACTAATGTAACCCAGTTACCATAATGAAATGAAGTAGCTAGCACTTCATAAAACCCAGACCGGGACCTCAGCTGTAAACTGGCAAGAGAGCAGGGGCTTATTTTAATCAATGGTGGTAATGCAGAACAACTCTCACCCCAGTTCTAGTTTACTTTGTGAGTGTGTGTGTGTGTGTGTGTGTGTGTGTGTGTGTGTGTGTGTTAGGTGGGGAGGTTGGGGGGTATGTCTAGACTGAATTATTCTCTAGAGAGTGAAGGAAGACTTGAAATAGGACTGATATTTGACTTTGTGAATGTTAGCATCACTCACTCATTATTGGTTTAAATGATGCTAATGCTAATGCTACTGCTTCTCCTAGTGCAATGAAAGCTTCTGTTTACTATAAAATTACACTTAAGGAGTCACAGCACACTCTATATGCACTTCTCAGAAACTTCTGCATTTTATTGACCTTAGTGAGGTACAAGCAAGTCTATATGCTAATTTGCTAAATGCAATGAAAGCACTTTGTTTTCCGGCTAACCCATTTTTCTCAAAAGCATATTGACTGGCTTTAAACTCTGAGAGCTGTAATTTACATGTCAGACGTTTGCTAAGCAAAACTGTGTGCTATTTTTTTAAGAAGATGTTGAGTGGGTGAAATCCTATGGTTGGTGCTAATTTAATTATCACAGGAGTGTGGACAGTTGAGACAGTGGATTACAGGCCTCAAGTACTTTTTGATTAATAGTCACTTATGGGGTTCTGGGCGTCGAACACGGCTCAGGGTGTGAATTAGCATCTCAAAGGGAAGAGAGGCTGATGACATCCTATTGTGAGGGAAATTACTGAATTTTTGCAGACCTGTCCTTTTAAGTTTGACTCTTCACCGGGGTCCATTACAATAGAGAAACTGAGTGTCTCCTGCATACTACGTTTGCATTAGATTTCACTGAACTCAGCTGGATGAATATTTATATAAAAGGCTCCCAGAGAATGGAAAGATGTTGGTATGTGAAGGTGTTTGCCGCTGGCTTGCTGTTGGGTGAATGACCTGACCTTACCTGCATCACTAGAATCACTGTAGACTGTTTTTACAAAATAATTTTGGCAGCTGTGGTTGTCAGAATAATTAATTTTACAGTATAAAACTGTAATTTACAAAAAAAGGCACACTGCTATTAAAATCTGTTTTGTACCTTTAACATATACAACCACCATAATAAACAGGTCGTAAAAATGAAAGCCACATGAAGAATCAAAGTTCATCACAAGTAGCTTTTCAACAAGCTGAAGTATATGCTAAAATACAAAAGGTGTATAGAGTCATTCACACAAACACAAAACGCCATCATGATAACACACATGACACTTAAAGAGGTCATCGGATGCAAAATTCACTTTGCAAATTGTTTGAACATAAATGTGTGCTGGACGTGTGTGTACACATCCACCCTATAATGATAAAAATCCACCCAGTGTTTTTTTTTTTTTAAATCCCTTTTTTTATTAAATCCTCTTTCTCAAATCAGGCTGTTCTGAGAGTCCTGTCAGAATGACATAGTTTTGCACAGACTGCTCCCACGAGAGTTGACTGATAAGACCATCTTACCTTAGACCCGCCCTGAGTGAGCTGAAAGCTGTCCGCCATTGTCGACTCCGGTGCAGGGGAAGACAAGAGTTCTCTGATTAAACGATTGAGGTGTTTTGTTGTTGGATGTAGTAATCAACATAGCAGTCGTCATTTACTCCCAACATCTGAGCCGCTGAAGACGCAGAGGATTAATGTTACTTTCGCTTTGAAGTGAATGCGCTGATCCTCGATCTGCCTAACTCGTTTATGTTTGCGTGAATCATTTGTGATCCAGCCTCACCTACAGAAGAAGTGAGTATAAGGTTTTTTATGAATCTTTGCAATTCGCCATTCCTAATAATGTGCTAGTTAGCCAGTTTCGCGGCTAATGTTTACAGTCTGATCGTCACCCCACGGAAGAGATGGGCGGGGTCAGCAGAGCTCATTAGCATTTAAAGCAACATGGACTAGAATGGCTTTCTGAAAGCAGAGCTGATTTTGACAGGCAATAAAAGTTGTTTTTTACACTACCATTGAGAAATTTTAACCAAAGAATGTTATAGACTTTTAATTAAGACCCTAAAGAATCATATCAACTCGTGGAAAATGGGCATCCGATGACCCCTTTAAATAAATCAATAAACATTCATTAAACAACAGAAGATGTAACATAAAAGCCTAATGTGCATAACAAAAATTATTAAGAAACATGATTATTTAAATACTCAAAATACTTTCAGATGTGGAGTGTCATGCAGGGAATTCTGGGTATATCAGTTCACAGTTTTTGAATGCAAATTACATGTTCATTTGACTTTAACTGTAAAATTGCAACATTTACAATGTTTTACAGTTAAAATTACACCCATTTTTTTTTTTACAAGCGCATAAAATCCAGCTTAAGCCAGTGTCATTTTAGTATTATTTATACTATTGTAGTATTTATTAATATATTTTGAAGCATCTTTTGTTTTTTATATTTTCAGTTTTAATTTTAATGTAGGGGTATTTTTTACTTAATATAGGAATTTTTAGTTATTTTAGTGCTTCATCTTATTGTATTTCAGTTAAGTTGCCAAGGCAACAAAGTTTTTCATATAATGCTTACATTTTATATTATGTCCGCTTTATATCAATTATTGAAAATTATTTTTAATAGTTTTAATTTTAGTAATCAACACTGGCTTGAATTAGTTTTGTAACATAGATCCAACAAAGCTTAAGGGGATAGTTAACCCAAAAATGAAAATGCTGTCATCAGTTACTCACACTCACATTGTTCCAAACCTGTATGACTGACTTTCTTCTGCTGAACACAAAAGAAAATATTTTGAGAAATGTGTTATTTGGACACCAAAGTTCTTTAAAATATCTCATTTGAATAAAGAATGGACTCTAATGGAACTAAATAACAGAGCATAAATTTCACCATTTTCATTTTTAGGTGAACGATCCCTTTCAAATGGGCTTTGCGATGGTGATTGTTAATTTACCACACCAATGCAGAATGAACCTCTTTTAACCTTTCTTTTGTTTGGACTTGTGCGTGCTGTAGCTAGGTGGTGTGGCTTTGCCATTGTCTTTCTGTTCAACCAGACCTCACATCATTCATAAGCGATTCAGGCCACATCATGGTCAGCTGAGAGTGATTCAGCACACTGATGTGCCCAGGTTCGCTTTTCTCTTTAATCAGGAGAAAAATCCTAGATAAACAAGTTCAACTGGAAATGTGTCATCATCAACATATCATCCAGTACCACAGCTGTAGCCCAATAAATCTAATAGCATTAGAGTTCAAATGACTGCCAAATGGCCACTTAGTAGGTCCAGACCAGTGAAAGGATATGACACCTAATGGAGATCCCATGTGGGGTTAATACTTAAATTGTTTTCCTGTGCAGTTTTCCACATAATTGAAAAGTTATACACATGCCCTACGCCATATATTTATTTATTAAATATATTTCTACATTTTAATAATGATGCCTGTGAGACCATTATACATTTATACAATGCATAAAAAATTAAAGTAATTTTACAAATTAATGTATTAATTGAATAATAAAAATGGAAATAAAAAAAATTACAGTATGTATTTACATGCACTTTTTCATTTCTATTACTTCTGCACTCCTTGTTCTTTTCAACTTCTTAACTTTTCCCCATGGAGACAAAGAATGTCCTCATCCTTCTTTCGAAATCATTCGTCAGGCTTCTTTTTCCTGTTCAGTCTGATTAAATCAAACACTTCATGCCAGAGCTCATATCAAGGGCTCCATCTAACAACACATAATTAGCCCTAGCTGTGGCCTCTCCATTGTCCAGGCAGCATGTGCGCACCCCACAGTGAGGATGGATTAGGGGAATATGTGCCAAATTAAAATCCCACTGAGGTGTCAGTCCTGTTTGTTTTCCTTTTTTAATTCCAACCCAAGCCTTCTGAACACAATGCTTAAAGCTCTGACCAAGACAGATCAGAGCAATGGGGAGGCAGAACCACTGGGGAGGTGTTTGGTAATAGCCTTATGTCCACTCAGACCTGTTCTTGCTGTATACAGGTTCATGTTACATGTTCCATATACAGTCAAATAGGTTGAGATGCATTATAATTTTTTCAGCTTATGTGTTTAACAGTTGGAAAGAATTGGGAAGGGATCATTTTTGAATATATGCTATTGTTCAAATGTTTGGGGTCGGTAAGTCTTCAAATTTTTGAAAGTCTCTTATGCTCATAATGCTGCGTTTATATGATTAAAAATACAGTAAAGCTATTACTTCACTTTAAAATAATTGTTTTCTAATTGAAAATATAGGTTTTAAAGTGTAATTTATTCCTGTGATGTTAAAGCTGAATTTTCAGCATCATTACTCCAGTCTTCAGGGTCACATGATCCTTCAGAAATAATTCTAATATGCTGATTTGCAGCTCTAGAAAAATGTATTATTATTATCAATTATGAAAACAGTTGTGCTGCTTAAAATTGAAGGAGTGGATGGCAGATCTACATTGGCCTTCATAATAATATTAATTATAATATTTCTTGAATAATTATTAATCAAAGTTACATTTATGCATGTTAGAGAATAAGTTGAATATGGCTTTAGTCTGCCTTTCTACTCTATAAGAAGCTGCTCTCATTGTGTGTGTAACCATGCCCGATAAGGTTTAGGGCTGCGGCAACCTTGAAGTAAGATAAGTGTCACCTGGTCCATGGGTTTTAACTGTTAATCCCCTGCAAAACTTTGTGGAAATATAAAGATAAGATAAATATATGTACTGTCACTTTTGATCAATTTAATGCATATTTGCTAAATAAAAGTATTAATTTTATTTAAAAAAACTTTACTTACCCCAAACATTTGAACAGTGTCTATGTACAATAAATAATTAATTATATAAATTATTATGATAATAATGCATACAAAAGTAAATTGTTGTGCTTTTACAAACTGCTTTTCTGACAATATAATTTATTTATTTAAAAAAAAATTCTATTAAGAGCTTTTTTGAACCTCACTGTATGTGTTTTTAAAAAAATCTAATGGTTTCATTTTGTTTTGCCGTACTGTTGTGAGACATCCTGCAGTCCTTGTCATACAAGACAGATGAGCTCCATCCCACTGGTGTAAAATATGTTCCAGTGAGAGATTTTTACACTGCTGTGTAGCATAGGCTCTGTAACTCTTGTGTGTATGTGTGTAGAAAAGTGTTATCCTCATCTATCACATGTTGTGTACTGTCACTCATAGTGCCTTCCTCTGTCAGTGAGTCAGTCTGGTTGCCCCAGCAGACGGCCAGAAGCCTGTGGACTTAAAGCAGAACATGATCAATCAAGCCAATCAAAACAAAAGGAGTAACAGATATCAGAGAGGAAAAACAAACATATGGAGAACAGAAGGAGGAGGCTCCTTAAAGCAGTTTCATTAACACAGGCTTATTTACAGCCAAGCGGAGCAATACAATGAATTACCATTTGCCTCTCTAGTGTACCGTATATTTTACTCTTTGTGGGCTATTATCAGAATCATAATTAGCTTTATTACTAGGTATGTTTGCACATACAATGAATTTGTTTTAGTGACAGTAGCTCCACAGTGCGACAGAATGACAGCGACAGGACACAGATAATAATAATAATTTAAAAAATAATAATAATAATGTACAAATATACAAAATGGACAATATGCAAAATAGCACAAACACAATATACAAAATAGACAATTCAGTATGTACAGGTATGTTAGATGCAGATTTGAAATGTAATAAGTATGTGTGTTAAATAAAAAATAAAAAGTGTGATAGTGTTGTGTGTTTCATGTTTATTGTTAAGAGTTAAATGTTCATGAGATGGATTGCCTGAGGGAAGAAACTGTTCCTGTGTCTGGTCGTTCTGGTGCTCAGAGCTCTGTAGCGTCGCCCAGACAGTAACAGTTCAAAGAGGGAGTGTGCTGGATGTGAGGGGTCCAGAGTGATTTTTTTGCTCAGAGTGAGCAAAAGGGTCCAGCCCTTTTGCTCACTCTGGAAAAGTACAGTTCTTGGAGAGTAGGGAGGGTTGTACCAATGATTCGCTCAGCAGTCCGGACTACCCTCCGTAGTCTTCTGAGGTCAGATTTGGTAGCTGAGCTGAACCAGAGCTGAAGTGCAGAGGACGGATTCAGTGATGGCGGAGTAGAATTGTTTCAGCAGCTCCTGTGGCAGGTTTAACTTCCTCAGCTGGCGAAGGAAGTACAACCTCTGCTGGGCCTTTTTAACAATAGAGTCAGTGTGAATGTCCCACTTCAGGTCCTGAGAGATGGTGCTGCCCAGGAATCTGAATGACTCCACTGTCGTTACAGTGCTGTCCATGATGGTGAGTGGGGGGAGTGCAGGGGGGTCTCTCCTGAAGTCCACGATCATCTCCACAGTTTTGAGCGTGTTGAGCTCCAGGTTGTTAAGACTGCACCAGACAGCCAGCTCCTTAACCTCCTGTCTGTAAGCAGACTCGTCACCGTCCTGGATGAGGCCGATCAGTGTGGTGTCGTCTGCAAACTTCGGGAGCTTGACAGAGGGGTCTTTAGACGTGCAGTCATTGGTGTACAGAGAGAATAGCAGTGGGGAGAGGACACAACCCTGAGGAGCTCCAGTGCTGATCGTACACTCATTCAGATCGTCTGCCAGTTGTTGATTCTCCACAGTGCTGGGGGATGGTGGCTTGTAATTGGTGATGTCTTTCAGACCTTTCCACACTAAAGCCGTGTCACTGGAAGAGAATTGGATCCTTAGCTTATCGGAATAATTCCTCTTTGCCACTCTATTTGGCCTGTTTATACTAGACTCTGTCCCCATTCCTGTAAGCATCTTCTTTGGCCTGACGGAGCTGCCTGAGTTTTGCAGTGAACCATGGTTTGTCGTTGTTGCAAGTTAGATGAGTCTTGGTAGGAATGCACATATCTTCACAGAAACTGATATATGAAGTTACAGTGTCTGTGAGCTCATCCAGATCATTTGCAGCAGCTTCAAAAACACTCCAATCAGTAAGGTCGAGACATGCTTGTAAAACCCGCACTGCCTCATTAGTCCATCTCTTTACAGTCCTTAATACAGGTTTAGCTGACTTCAGTTTCTGCCTGTAGGTTGATAAAATATTAACCAAACAGTGATCAGAAAGTCCTAAAGTTGCCTGTGGGACAGAGTGATATGCATCCTTTATTGTTGTGTAACAGTGATCCAATATATTACTTTCTAATATATGTCCTAATATTGGTGAGGAGGACTTTAAATATTACTGTTTTAGATAAAGTTTGTGATACAGACGGTAGAATAACACACATAAAAACAATGGTGGAGAATAGAAATATTGTATTTCTTTCAGTTTATGCCCCTTGTACTCCTGACCCCACTTTTTTCTCTGTTTTGTCAACCTATCTCTTGAATCTTAATGAGGATGTGCATGTTTTATTTTCGGATCAGGTATGGGGTATGTTTAAATTGTCTTCTAAAAACCCTAATCATCAAATTATTCATTGGAAATTGCTACATAGGGTTTACTTGATTCCAATGAAACGTTTTTATACGAATCTGTTGTCTAATCTGTCAAGTTTTAGGCAGGTTTTTATTTTTGGGGGTGGGGAGTGCCCCTCTCTCTCATCTTTTTGGACTCAGCTCTCACAGGACCTATCATATTTGTTGGCTACTGAGATATGTTTGACTCCTTGCCATTTTTTTATGATTGACTTGTGGGACTTCACTTTGTCCGTATAACAAAGATGTTTACTGTTAGCTGCTCTCACAGCAGCAAAAAAATTGCTTGTCAACTGTTGGAATCCACACAATGGACAGATGAACCTGGACTGTGTATCTTTTGGACATTATCTCGATGGAACTCTCAACTTCTTGTATACATGGATCTAGTGTGAAGGCTGTGGATTTGTGGCATTCGGCTTTTGATGTTGTGTCATCTTTTCTAAAATCTTAGTAAAAATTATTTTATTATTTATTTATCTTTTAATATTTATTTTTATTATTATGTTTTATTTTATTTTGCTTTTTTATTTGTTTTATTATATTTTGGGGGTCTGCCGGTGGGTGGGGTGGATTCTGGATTTGTACAGCTGCTTTTTGTTTTGGGCTACTGCTCCCGGAAAAAAATCAATAAACAGTTGTTAACAAAAATATATATATACTTTGAAATCAGATGTGCCGTGTTGTCTTTAAACTCTTAGCTGAGAATGGAGCATTTCCTAGATTTTAGACACAAGCCTTGTTTCCTAATTAGCTGCTGATGTACAGAAGGGTCTTTTAAGGTTGACAGCCGTACTGCAGTGAGTGTTTGATTTTATTTGGCTAGCTGGTTGAGAAAGTAAGCAGACAGAAAACGGTTTGTGATGCCCAGCAGGCATCTTTTCTGATTGTCTGCCTCATCAGTCTTTGTTTTTGCTTGTACATAAACAGCACATCTACCTCTGTTCCATTCATGACAAGAATTTCACTTGTACTTTAAAGCAGAAGTCTGTATAAACAGATATTTGATGTCTGCGTGATCATTTGTTATACGTTAGGTATTCCTGTGCCTGTGTGATCATTTGTAGGACATTAGATACATTAGTGCCCCTGCGAGTCGATTTAGTGACTTTGCATTATTGAAACCCTGACAGTGCCAGGAAATTAACTTGGAATCATTTTAAGTCGGCACTCATGGTCAAGACGGGGAGGTGTGCAACCTTATCCCTCACATGAATAAATAATCTTCTTCTGTACGGCCTTATCACTGCTCACTATGTCAATGCTCTGGAGAAAACACAGAGTGGAAATATCCCTGTTCTCTTTAGAGGTCTGGAAAGGAATCCAATGCTGTTTTTCCACTATGGGTTAAAACCTTTGTGTCTGAGGTTCATCTTGTTTTCCGTACTAGACATTTCCAAGCCATAGTCCTGCGCAATAGCTAATTCAAGTGGCCTTTAAAGTTGGCCTGAGCAAAAACGTGGGCTTTATTTATATTAATGATAGTAAAACAAAAATAGTATACAATATTAGTATACAATAAAACATAAATTTGCAAAAATTAAAACTAGGCTGGTGGATAAATCATGATGTCCTCACAGTTTTAAAATCAGATGAGACAGGAAATTTTAACTATATCCACTAAAATATGGCTTTGAATATAAATCATTGTTTTTTTGTGATAGGAGTATATCTCATTATCAACTTTCGTTCGCATGTGCTAAAGAGGTTTCACAGACAAAAGGGATAGATAAGGTGGTCTTGTAACCACGGCATCTGCCAGCGTCTTACCTGCAGAATAATACCTGGGATCTACTCATTATTAAGCTTGAGAGGTGAAGATGCTCATTAAATTCACAGCCACCAAATCTCCCTGAGATCTGCTGTAAGTGGAGTATCATAGCATTTGGCATGTAATGAATGAAGTTGTGTTAAAGAGCTTACTGTAATTAGGAAACATCTGCTCTGGTGTGAGACTATTGTGTGCCTGACTGCGCTCCTAATGCCACTACTGTACCCAGAGACTGAAGTCTCGGTGGGAGATCTACAAAAGTGTCTGGTCTCTCCAAGCTGTTGATGTTAGTAGGCTTCCATTTCAGATACCTGAGATTTTAAAGAAATGTCAAGAGGCAAGTTCCTAGATATTTGAATCTGTGTGTGTCTGTGTATGTATAAAAAAACAACAATAAATATATATGTACATACTTGTCAAAAGTTTGAAAGCATTACGATTTTTACATTTTTAATGAAGTCTCTTATACTCACTAAGGTTGCAGTAAAAACATTTATAATGTTACAAAGGATTCTATTTCAAATGAATGCTTTTGAACTTTCTGTTCATAGAATTCTGAAAAAAAAAAAAAGGTTTTCCAAAAAAAAAACAATTTAAATAAAAGATCATGATAAACTAAGTCCAAGGTTTTTATTTTGAGAATTTAAATCTCCTCTGGACAATCACATCAGGTTTTTTTTTTTTAGCACAAAGGAAGTCTTATTAAAAAAAATGATTTGTACAGAATAGCAAAGTTGTATGCAAGTCATTAGATATATGACTTGTACAGTAAAGCTCGGATATGTTTCTGACATAACAGCTGAATAAGGAAAAATGGGCACACATCACTGTAACCCATGTGTGCCAGCTATTGTCACCTCGCTCCATGGCAAGCAATTGCATCCAGATTTGAATAAAACCAATTTGTGCAGGACAATGAATATTTCAGTTTCTAACAGACAGCGTTAAAAGAAAATCTGCATGGAAAGCTGATGGCAATTTATTTCTGTAGTACCAGCTTTCCCCTGCCTGTGCTCACCCCCCACTTACAAGCAATAGATTAGATCTGTGTGAATTGAATTGAGTTGGTCTGCTGAAATATGATGCATTACATTGCCTGTCTGCTCTGCTGTTGCCACGGCAACGGGCGTCACATTGGCTGGCCCAACTGCACACGCGTTCTGCGGTAATGAGCACTTGGCAAGATGCCAGGGCAACATCCAACCAACCTCGGTTCTGGTTGTTTAATTTTCCAGTGTTTACAGCTTGTAATTCACAGATTCGCTCTGCATTTTTCACCATGAAAACATGCTCACATCAGGGTCCAGTGATGCACTCTCTAGCCTTCTTTTTTGTCTGTAATAATTACCGTCACCTCGTGCTGCCCATAGCTCACTTTAGGATCAGTCAGCAGGGGAACACAACTGACTTTATTTATTATTCCTCAAGTCAAACCCATTTTTGGACCCTTCATGATTGTAGGACATCGAATCAGTTTAGACCTTTTCACCAAAAATTACATATGCCATCATCTCACTTTTTTTGGCCATAATAAAAGTCGGATCTTGTGCAGTGTTGTTTTGGACCCCACTGACTTTCATTGTACAGACAAAAAGAGTTCTTTAAAATATCACATAATACACATTCTGCAAACTATTTCCTTTTGAAATGGTCCTTTAAAGTATGCATACAGTGTATGGTTTTATGTCTCTTTATTTGACAGAGAAAACATACATATCCACATATCTAAAATGAAATTCATGTTTACTTTTGCATCCTGATGGTTTGAAGCAAACTGCATCCAAATTAATGGTTAACTGTATAGCTTTTTGGCTCCTCCTGGAATCCCAATAATGTTAATGCTAATCAAGTCAATTAACATGTCAAGAGGTCCTTGTGCTCCTCCTCTTTACATGCCGGACAGTGTTTCTCATGGAAGCCTTCCCTGTGGTGAAGAGTCTTTTGTTATACTAAATAAAAACACATGGATGGTATTCAGGACCTGGGGCTGTGAGGAGACCCATTTGCTACCTGACACCCTGCCAAGATCCTGGCTCCGAATAATAGACACGCTCTACTGCACTGTTATGCAATAAAAGATTAATAGGACATAAAGCCAAGCACATTATTGAACATTCATACATTTTTAAAGTTGGAAGATGGGGGAATCTGTTGTCCTGAACAAAAATAACCCCCTCCAACAATGGATGCATTTTATCCATAGAAACTTTTGAGACTGCAAAAGACCTGTGCAGTAAAAATGCTTGTAATTTTTACAGGAAAAAAAAAAAACTGTGTAAATGCTACAATAAAAACCTGTGGTAAGTTACCTTACCATAAATGGTTTAACATCACATTATTTGTAATTTTACTGTAAAATACTGATACATTTATAGTTTTTGAAAGTAAAAACTATGAATTGCCATATAATTTACAGTGAAAAAACAGTAACAGTCCTTGTGTGATGCATGACATATAATTAGATTTTATGTAAATAATTTAGTTTCTTATTGTTTCTTATGTGTGTTGTTGACCATCTGTATATGAGTATTGGCCATATTTTACAGACAGGCTATTTACAATGAACTATGATACATCATGTGGCTTTATAATTTACTAATTTTACTATGGTGGTTATCAGTACATTTTTAAAGTAGAAAGCAGATTGCAACTGGTCTATGAACATTACATCATGCAATGAAATATATACTGTGAAATGGTTTTTCGAAGGTGTGAATAAAACAAAGAATATTGAAGGATGTTTTACAAGAAAATACTATTTTTTTCTTTTTTAAATTAGTGCTGCCAAACGATTAATTGCATCCAAAATAAAAGTTTTTGTTTACATAATATATGTATGTGTACTGTGTATATTTATTATGTGTATATATAAATACACACACATACAGTATATATTTTGAAAATATTTACATGTATATACATTTATATTATATTCTTATGTTTTATATTATATATAAATATATTTATTATATTAACAACATATTTTTCTGAAATATATACATGCATGTGTTTGCATTATATATCTCCTTCATGTGTGGTTGGTGATGAGAGAAGCCAGTTTTTTCTGCCGGAAAGTATGATAGATGGCAGTGGAAGATGAGCGGTCTGCTCATTAGAGCTGGTGTGAGGGCTGCAGACCACTATCGGAAGAGCCTTGGAAGAGCACCCAATGAGCTCCACTCATCTCTCCAGTCATTGGCCTTGTATATTTCCTTATTGTCAGTTCTTCCCAATTCTTATCTTTGAATTGGAGCTGGAGATTGAATTGGAATTGAAGATGTTTGGTGATAATTCGTGAAAGTCAGGTAAGCAGATTCTATTCAAATAGTATGTGGTTTATTTCAGTAAAATACTTTGTACTATGTTTAACTAATGGCTTTGGTTAACTTGCACTTGTCAGAAACATTCCTGCTAGTTCTTGCAGTAAACTTTACTCACTTTGGACCAGCATGCATTTTAAAGCTGTTTTAGGCTGGTTTGTGGTGGTCTCTGCTGGATTGGAGCTGGTCTGAAGACCTTCTCGGGATACTAGCATCCAAAACACAAATATATGCTGGTGACCAGCTTTGCTGTTGGACAAAACATATATTTTTTTAAATGTTGTCACTTCTGGGTTGTCATGTCGCATGGGGATCAGCAGGTATTTACCTGGCACAACTTCCTGTGTAGTGTTATGGAGAAATGGAGTGAGTAATTGGAATGTTGCTTTTATTTAATTCCATTTCATTTCATTTTTTTCATTCCGTGTTCTTTCTGCATATTGTTGTTCATTCATCATTGACTACTGACTGCTGCTATAGGGGATAAGAACTATTCATGGACAGGGGAGTGGGGCTATAAGGGAGCAGGTCAAAGTTTCTATTTACTGTAGTGAATGTGGTCATGTTGTGAGTTCATTTAAAGCCCTATGTTGTATCATTGGGAAAGCTGTTCTTTACCCCTGCTCACAGAAACACCCCCCAGTGAGACGGAACAATGTCGGCCACAAGGGTGTCCATCTATGTTATGGATATGATTTGACCCAAGCCAGATCAGATTAGCAAAACTGCAATAGCAAAGAATTAATCTTTAGGCATGGAAATTGTTTCTATGAAATGTTTTCTTGAGTTTGAGAATTTTACTATTATGCTTCAGGGTTCCAGTCTTTACTTTTAGTAAAATGATATGATCTTTGAAGTACATGTGACATTTACTTTTAAAATTCATGCACTTCTGTACTTTCACCATACAGAAGAGTGAAAGCATAGTGTGTCTCGTCTAGAAGACTTCACAAGTCAACTCAACTCAAATGCATACACTGATAGGTGTGAATTATTGAGATGAGGGTGGGATGGGCACATGCAAATGAGTCTCATTTGGACCGGAGAAAAGTTTTTCACTGGAGCTGTAGCAGCTCTAGATGAAAATGCCTCCATCTAAAATATATACTGCATGCATACATGAATGACAATAAGATTTCTCTTCCGAGCATCATTTGCATCTTTATATTGCTTTTACGTGACTGGAGTGGCTCTGAAACAAGTCAAGTTGTGAAGACAGAGATCACCAGAAATAAATATGTAAAGATTAAAGCACGGAGCTCCAAAAATATATTTTGCAGTGTTAATCAAATAGGTAAGAATTTTTATTTTTATTTTATTTTAACATACAGTTTTAAATGTTACTATATACGGGTTGCCTTTCTCTGATAAACACTTTAAAGTGAAATTCGTTGTTTTGCATTATTGACACTACCATGATATTAAAATCTGATTCCATTACTGTCCATATTTTGTTTTAATGGATAGATTTAATATGAATACTTCTAGATTATATATGTTGTGCTATTTTATGCAATAATATAATATAATAAACAAATAAATAAACACATTGTCATTCAAACGTTTGGTGTCAGTAAGATTTTTTGAAATAAATTTTCAGAAAGGATTCATATAATTGAAAAACTACTTAGACATGTAATGTTACAAAAGCTTTCTCAATTCTATTCATCAAAGAATCCTGACAAAAAGAATGACAATTCCGACCAAAAAATATATTAAGCAGCACAACTGTTTTCAATATGGATAATAATTAAGAAGAAATGTTTCTTGAGCAGCAAATCAGCATATATGAATGATTTCTGAAGGATCATGTGACACTGAAGACTGGAGTAATGACCACTGAAAATTCAACTTTGCCATGACAGGAATAAATCAAATATAAAAAGCATTAACATACAGAACAGTTGTATTAAATTGTAATAATATTTCATAATATTACTATTTTTACTGTATATTTGTTCAGCAAATGCAGCCTTGGTGAGCATAAGAGACTTCTTTTAAATACATTAAAAAATATTGCTGACCCCACACTTTTGAATACATAATTTAATATAATAATATGTAAACCAAGCTAAATGAACGAGCTATATGACGCTGACTGTTTCCATAAACTAGCACAACAGAGCAAAAATGGTCTCTTACTCTCAAGGGTTAACGGTTGATGAGGCAGTGGTGTATTAACATTTATAAATGACAGGGCGCATGGCTGTGTGAAAATGATAAATGCCTTGCAGAATAGTGGTCTGATAGATAACTCGAGCCTGAAAGCAGGCAATGCAGGCTGACCTGCGAACGGTCGGACAGGTAATTGTTTGGATGCAGAGTGTAATTCAGCTCTGCCAAATCCCTTTCACAGCTGGCACCCTGTCTGAGAGAGTGACTCTAGGGGGATGGGTGAGAGACAGATAGAGATTGAATATAATGATGGGGTAGTGGAGGAATTGGGCGAGAGCAAATGAAAAATAGTGCCCTTGTTGGTGAGACTCTTGGTACATCTGGGGAGCAGAGAATAATGAGGATTAGGGGGACAGAGATAAAGACGAAAGCGGGGAAGATAAATAATGCGAGTGACATGTCATGTCTGCACGAGCATATTTTTGTGATTTTTTTTATTTATTTTGCCAACTTGCAGGTTTTATTGATTAAAATGTTTAGACCATTTTGAAATATAACACCAGCGCAACAGAGCTCACTGTATTAAGTGAGTTTGGAAGCGAGTCTCTGAAAGCCAAAGCCAGCCATGTATTTGTCATGCAAAGCTGTTCCCCTCCTCCTGCCCTGTCTGCCTGAGCACAATGCATCTGCCCGTGTTCCCAGGCTCCCCTTGCTCTCATCGGTCTGGGAGGGGGGAGAGCAGCCCAATGGCCTGACCAAACTGACCCTTGTCCTACTGCAGCTAACTCACTCACAAGCAGCTGGCCCCGGACCTCTGCTGATCATCAATATTCATGCCTCATTCAAAATTCATTCTCAATACTGCAGATGCAGAGGCCTTAGCTGTCCCAAGCACTATGCCGTGTTACTTTCTTATTTTAAGACATCTGTGATGAAACGGACAAAATATGACTCACATAAGATTTGGAATGACAATGAAAGGATATCCTTGGTTTAAAAAGACATATAACCATATGAAAGAGCTGTATAATTAGACAATGTAAAAGTGAATGATTAAATAATGTTTGAAATTGCAAAGGGCTTATTCTCCTGTGGTTTTATACAAGCGATTGTTGACATTGTTTTGCAACAACATTTTACAAAATATTCAAACTATCTGTGCGTTGTACCTCTGAACTCAATGGAATGTGGCTCTACCTGCTCATGCATTCTTAGTATCCTACTTTTGTGCAATAACACTCAAATTAAAATGTTATGTAAGAGGTTACGTAAAATCTCAATCAAGTCATTTAAAACGGGTTGTGTTCTGTTTGAAAGTGGCTCAATCTGTGATTCCTGTCTAGCGAGGCAGAATGAGCGCTTCAAAAGGACAGCGCAGCCGAGCTGTTTTCAACTGTGTGCCACTGCTTTGTCTTCAAAGTGAAAACGCAGGCAAATTCCAGACTAAAAGCTGGTCTGTCTATATTGTTGTAGATTTATTTAGGTTTTTCCTAGGTTGCACTTGGTTGGTGTTTTTGCCTTGTGCTGAAAGAGTATTTCCCAATGGTGAAGGTATTCACTGTAAACAAACAACTGAACAATGAGGAATCTGTTTTGTCTAGGTAGTTTCCTTAAAAGTGTTTTAGCTCAGTTTGTCCACAGAAAAGTTCTTAATACAACATATTCAGACACTATGAACATCAAACTACTCGTGTACAATGCATAATTTATATATTGAAACAAGTTTTAAATATGTCACCCATTAGAACATGATATTGAAAAATGAATAAATAAATAATAAGGAGAAACAGGCTCTGTTTGAGATATATTTTAAAAAGTCAGTATGTAACTGACTTTTTGTTTCTGACTTCACTTCTGCACATTTTTAAACCAATTACTTTAGCATAGCCTATATTATTAACTTTAATTATATATGGGATTATATTTACCCCATGTCGTTAAAAATTATGATGGTATTCTGGATTATTTGCCCATTACTATTATGACTTTTTTTTTTTTTCATGTCAAATAATAATTTTCTCATTATAACCCAGTTACCTTTCCCTCCATACTTTTTGTTTATTTCGTTGGCAAAACACATCTATCATTAGTGAAACAGCAAAGCCACCATGACGAGTCTCGGTTAACCATTAACTCTGGCTGCGTTTCGAAACCTAGTGACCCGCCTACCTAGACAGCATTCTTGGGCTTTAAAATCAGCTAAACACACGCGTCCCTCATGATAGCTGTTTTAGAAACACTTCGCAAATCATCTAATTTCCTCAAATTTCCTACGGTGTCCTAAAATACCGCATGTGTCCGCGAAGCCCAAAAGTGCAGTCTAGATAGACAGCTCGCTAGGTTTTGAGACACGGCCTCTCTGTGGCCACCATTTTGGAGGTGAGTGTGTAGAGTTGGAGGAAGTGCTCTGAGAGCAAAGCTTGAGCTCTTCCTGCAGTTAGGGATGAATGCATGAATGCGAGAGAAGAAAATGGCGATCGAGCAGGACAAATGTTTCCCCTCCTAGACTCTGCAAATGTGTTGAATTTCTACAGCCTTATTATTTGCTTTCATTTCATCTCTACTGCACTTTAAACTACAAGAGGTGAGTCTTTCGGTTTGTTTGTGTTTTTAACCAAATAAGCGGTGTTAATGATCTAGCAGCGTATCTAAGGTGAGCGCAGCACTGGAGGCACGGGTGAATGTTTTACTGTGTTGTTTGCACGATAGTTAAAACAATTTAATTGTTTTTATGAATAGTGTCTACTGTCTGCGTTATGTCTGAAAGGCAAAGTGTATCTCTGTGTGGTGCATTCATTGAACATTGATTTGCTTTCACATAATGGCATCGAAGTGACATTGCAGTCGGTTTCTCTTAAGTGTGTCGTTGCAAAGTGTTTACAGATATCAAAGTCGAGTTTATAAAAGCGTTTAAACATGAGGTTTCATGCGCTCTGGGACAGTTTCCTCTAGTGTATTTTGAAAAGATGTTGATTTAATTTGTTTAATTCGACGTCCTGCAACTTTTCTCGATGTCGACTCGCTTTCTGGTTGCTACCAGCAGTATTTGATCCACAATAATTCAACCAGAAATACAATTTGTGTCGTTATCGGCTAAAGTGAGCATTAATAAAACCGTGTTTGGTTCGTTAAGCTGTTAAAGTACAAAGGCTTTAGTAGCCGGCTGGTTTGTTAGCACTCTTAGCTCAGCCTCTGAATTGCGTAACTTACATCAAGGAAACTGATATTTAATAATTGGATAACCTGTTTGCTTTTATTTTAACAGTTTTATTCGCTTTAATAACCTCATGTAGTGATGAGTGTTAAATGCTATGTTTATTTTGTGTTTAGCTTCTTAAAGTACGCAGTCACGGCAGCTAACGCTGAGGAAAAATGCCACAGAAAAAGCTGTTTCGTTCTCCCAGACCTGAGTAAAGGAAATAGAGATCACGAAGTCGCTCTTTGAGAGTAAAAGTTGTTTAGAAACAATGTTTTGAGCGCGTTATATTGTAATGTTTTGTAAGGGCAGGTCAAGGTTGCTGGTTTGCCCCGTTAGCAGCAGCTGAAGCCAGCGGTGGGGGAGGAGGTGTCGCTGCTCTCTCACTTGCTTTGTTTTTAACTAGTCTTTTTCTTTATTAATCACGTATTGTTTTAGTTAAAAGTAAGGTTAGCTAAAGAATGCAGTCAGGTTGAATATTATAGGCTTCTGTTCATGCTTGGTTACTCTGTGATTTACAATTAGAAGTGTGTCCGTCAATCTTTTCCTCATTCCCCACTATGTAAATATGGCGAGAGGCTTAACCCTCTGGGCCCTGAGGGTGTTTTGGGGGCCTGGAGAACTTTCGACATGCCCTGACATCTGTGCTTTTTTCAGTTGCTTATAAAAATATAAATGGCTAAAGTCTAATAACACTGTAAACAGCACAAAAAGGGCTACAATAATGTTAGCAGCATTTATGTACATGATTGTGTTTTTGAGAAAACAACGTTTATGCGTGGTTAGTGAAAAACTAAAATTTTGAAGTCACTGAAATAAGACCATAAAACACATACAGAACAATTGTTCACAAGACTTTTGAGGACTGAATCTTGTAGGCTAGAATTTTTACTTCACAATTATGTGAAAACCATTCCGCTTACTCATTCACAGAAAACAATATATTGATTTAAATTTTTAAAGACATGTTTTGTGATTGAAAGTCAATATGCGAGGGAGTGTTAATGGTCTTGAATATTAAGTGATTTTCACCTGAGAGACAAAGGGCCCTCCCCTAAAGCTGCTAATGGCCCATCAGTGTGACTGTGACTGAAGCAGGTAAGAGAGAGAGTGTGAGGAGACTGGAAAAAATGGGGGTTTTAAAATGATTTGTATTTTATTTACAACACAGTATAATCAAAACATACATAATGAAGGTCAAAGACACATTATTGTGCACTGATCTAACCACAGAGATGTGAACAGACTTTGACTCGTTCCTGCAACAGATTCTGTTCAACAAGTGAAACAAATAAATCATACCTGATATTTACGTGTTATTTAAGTGTTTCTGCTACTTTCCATGGATTCAAGAAGAAACTGTTGAACTTCTGATGTTGCTGCAGCGAGGAAAACAGTTTGAAGAGACTGAAAGTCAGCAGGATTCATCATCTGTGGTGCAGGCGTCTGATTCAATAAAATACAAACAACCTAGAAAAAACATTTGTGAGCATGTTTATATCAGGAGCATATATATATATATATATATATATATATAATTATAATATAGGTTTTGTAGTCATAGACTCATTCATGTTTTGTATTATCGTAAAAAAAAAAAGACATTTTATTTTTGAGAAACTAATTATTATTGTTTAGGACGCTATTAAAATCTATTTTTGAACAGAGTAGGCTATTAATAATAAACATGTTCTAAACCTACTTAGACTCGTAGCATTCATGTTACAGTGTACTCTCATATTACTTTTATTGTTTTATAAAAAGCATGAAATTTAAATATAATGAATTGCCCATCATATTCAAAATGTCAAACATTTTAGTCAGGAATTATAGTTTGGGGGAAACCCAACTATGATTTTGTAATCATATAGCCACCCTGAACATCATGTATGATTTTATACTATAGAAGATATGATTCTGCAGCCATAGACTCAAGCATGCTTTGTACTATAAAAGGATGTACTTCGTAATATAAAAAATATTAAAAAAGGATATTTTATATCTGATAACTAATTGTTATCGTTTAGCACACTATTAAAATATATTTGTGAACGGATTATTAATAATAAACATGGTCTAAACATTCTTAGATGTGTAGCATTCATCGTGTTGTAGTTTGGGAACAACCCAACTAGTAATGTGTTCAAGATTATGTCACAATAACACGTTAACTAATGCAAAACATAAATATTACTTACTCATCAGATCGATCTTCTCTACTGGATGAAATATTGTTCTTCTTTTGAGGGAAATCCAGCCTTTACTCAGCGCGTCTTCTTCCAGAAACGAACAGTAGGCTATATCAGCGCTGAACAGTCTCTGTGTTTATGTTGTTGGGCGTCTCCACGCGTGCGCGGGTCACGTGGTTATTTACATGTGAACACGAGGGGGCGGGATCTCATTAAAAATGAGTTAGACGGGACAGACTGAACATCGTGTTGGTTTCATACGGATTACTTCATCACAGAATATTTGTGACTTCATATAGAGATAACTCTCATGTCTGTGTGTTGAGTATTCGCTGAGTTGCACTTCATTTTAGTGACGCATTTCTGAAAACAGATCACGGAGAAGACAGAGAGCGCACCCTGTTTGTTTTCTTTATTCTTCAAAAGCACAAAGTTTAGTTGTTATTATGAGTGTATACAAATAAAAGTAGACCCCTTACAGATTCGAATGGTGTATTGCTCTTATCTGAACGGCAGAGTAATTCAAGCTCATTTCTGCCTTATCAGGAAAATCTGCCCCAAAACGCGTATTCGCGTTTGTCGGGCTCAGAGGGTTTTAATGAGTTGATTTTGGTTTCATATTGTGGTGTGATTGAACAAATCACTCAAGTATGTGGCACTTGCATGTGTAGTTGCTATTTCACCAGTAATGAAACTGAACATTTTATAAACTACAAATAGCTCTGTATTTATTTTTTTCCTAGACTGTGAGGTGCAAAAAGGTGGCCTCCATTGCAGTTCAGTGTTCACACAATATGTAGCCATCTGTCCAAGCATTAAACTTTGCATTCACCTTACTAAAACTGTCAAGCTACTTAATCCAGATCCATTTGATTATCAAATATATTTGTTGTAACTATTGGTTTTGTCAGCATTTATGTACTAGAGAATTAATAGTGAATGTCAAATTCTTAGTTTAACATCTATCTTTATTTGCTTGCAGAGAATTGGATGCTATTGCCACCAAAGACATTGAAGAGAAGCAACACAGGTGAGTAAGTACGCTCATCACTCTATAGTCAAGCTTGCTTCCTTCTGGGCTTTTCCTATTCATGCATATGCTGGGCAGCACTAACAAAGCCGGGTCAAAGCAGCTGCTGCTGGTGTAAGCAAATGCATTTCCGTTTGAATTAAAGGGGTTCCCAGTGCTGAGTAAGCTTTGCTGTTTAAAAAATGTTCAACAAAAACAGTGTTGGTGTAGTTCTTTGTGACGCTACTGTATTGCAGTCATGAGTCACAAACCCTTGCCTCCACTGTTAATAGCTGCCGGAGTTTGTTGTCATTGTAATATGTACCAGATAAAAACTTCTGATCAAGACATCGAGAACGCTTTCAGTTTGATTTATTTTTGTCTTGTTGTGATGCAGAGAAGCATCTGTATATTGCTTAACTGGCATGCTTTTGACTCCAAGTTAATCATAGACAGCTTTTGAGTTTTTCTTATCAGGGAAATGAACATTGCCCCTGTGTGGTCATAATCACGTCTACACCTAACAGTGCCAGGGACTAGATCATAACACATTTGCTTTCACAGTTTTATCGCATATTGTATTTCTAGCATTTAAACCATTTTTTTCTTATTGTTGTTTCTTGAAATAAGATGCTCACATATGATCACAATGCTTTTCCTCTGTTGATGCATAATGAGAAAAGCCAAGTTTCATTTCGATCATATTAGTGACTCAGATCTAGAGATGCACAATTTGGGGGAAAAAATGATTTTTTTTTCTGATAAATACTGCGTTAAAGTTACAGGTTTGCTGTACCTTATATATCAATATGTCTATAAGTACTAATAAATACAATAATAAACTAATTAGGATATTACTATTGTAATATTTCACTGTAAAATAAGAAATCAAATATTTAAGAATTATACTTTACTGTACAACTGTACAATTACACTTCTAATATTTATAACTGTATTAATTCAGCTTCAGATGGTAAAACGTCAAGCTTTTATTTTGGCGGAAAACTGCAATGAGATCTTAAAGCTTTTCTTTTGTTGACAACAGCCGGTTTATGAGTGTTTGTCATTTCAAGTTTGGAAAGATGGTTTGCATGTTGCTTTCACAAATGCTGGTTAGAAACAACCCAAAAGAGCACATTGCAGAGATGAGTGGAGCTGCAATTACTGTGAATCGAGCTGCTTCCGAGACACTGAAAACACTGGATCATGAGCTGCTTGTGTGTAAATGAACACGGTGCTTTGCTTCACTCTGAAAGAGTTCAATTGCAGCCTTATGTATCACGTATAATGTTTTCGGTTTAGCTTGGATTAATTGTGTTGCCCTGCTCAGAGCAGTTATTATTTAGAATAATTTTTATTTTAATCATTTATTTATATTTAAAATCTTGCAGTGACAATATATGTGCTGGTGTGATTTTAACTGGTCATCTTTCAGCTGTGAAGATGTTGGCGCTTCATAAACAGATGCCCCTGTCTTTGTGTTTATGTATGGGAGGCTTCTGTTGTTGAGATTGCCATCTGGTTAAACACTTTAAGGAGAAGAGGTTGTTCCTGGGGGAGGGGCAGGGCTGTGTGTCCCCAAGCTCAATCTTGATAGGCTGACTTTTGCCCCTGGAAGTGGCTATATTCAACTTTTCACGTCAGATACTTGTTTGGCCCTCTCATGTATTTATGTGACGCTATGGGCTTATTTTATGAGCTTGAAGGTTCCCCCCCAGTCAGTGTACCTCTCTACCCCCTACTGTAGGTAATTATTATTACTCCATTATTATTGCAGTCTCTTTGAGTCAGTTGTTTTATTTGTCATATTTTAAGTTTTTTTTTTTTTGTGCCTGTAAACGTATGACAATGTGAAATCAAAATGCAGTTTATTTTCATAATACATATTTCTGATCTTATTGTGAATGATTCATTGGTGCACATTATTCCAAATAGGGCTGTCATGATATCAAATTTCCAATACATTAATGTTGTGACCAAGATAATTCACTAACATTATTATCACCATATCTATTGAAATTTTGAAAATAAAATAATGCTATCAGTCAAATTAATCCTTGACCTTGTTTTTGTGGTTTCTTTTTTGGCCAATGAATCACATTCAAAATACATGTGTAGAGAGTTTACAGTTCTCCATAACTGTACAAAAGCGTACAAAAATAACTGATGATCGACTCTTCCTGTAGACTGGGGTGTCTGAAACCCCGTATTTTTATGTAATCCAAAAAAAACTCCCACACTGGAGAGTTAAATTTTTTTAAATTTTTTATTTTTTTTATCAGCAGTAGTAGCTGCACACTGTCATCGCCCTTTTCTGTTTGAGGAGAGATGGATACCAGCATTAAACCAAAAGTATACTTTGTGAACAAAACAACAACAAAATACCAGCTACTGCAGTAACAGATGCTTGCATTGACAAGCACTTGTATGAGGGGATTATGAGAGCGTACGAAGACTATTTTAACGGTCGTAAATTCTGAAGAAAGATAGTGCCCACACTGGACAAAGACAAAACTTAGAGTGCATGTCGCCCACCTATGTTCCTCGCAAACTGTCAAATGGAGTATACTCTGAAAGGCTACATGTTCGACTGTATACTTAAGCCCAAAGTATACTTCATTTTGTACTCGTACGTTGACGTTGTGTTCAAACGCGGGCGGTCATCACATGCGCTCTAGAAAGCTTCATCCATGTCCAGTGTCTGTTCTATTTTTCCCATTCACTTTGTCATTTTCTCTATTTTTCACATTCACTTTTTTATGACCGATAACAAATATTTTTGAACACTTAAACCACAACTGAGCTATCTCATACCTTCTCGGTCACAACCACTTGTCAATGTGAACCTCTGTTGTTGATGCAGTCTCCGCTGTTTTGTTGCTTTTGTTCTGTCTCTTTAGTTTCATTTTCTACTGCGAAACAACGGCCCAGGACAGTGGTGCCACCTTGAGGAACAACTGATTACTGCAAAACAAATTCAATGCGCATGTGCAACCTGCGCGTGCATGTAAAAAGAGAAGTATACTTTGGGCTTTACCCTAGTGTGCACATTAAAAAAAAAAAACCTATGCAAGTAAACTTTGGGCTATACCAGGCATCCTCAAATCTGGCCCACTCCTGCAGAGTTTAGCTCTAACCCTAATCAAACACACCTGAGCATGCTAATCAGAGTCTTCAAGATCATTAGAAAATCACAGGTAGGTGAGTTTGATCAGGGTTTGAGCTAAACTCTGCATCAGTTTGGCCCTCCAGGGAAAGATTTGAGGAACCCTGGGCTATACAGTGCAAGACTGCCGCCTACTGTGTTGCACTGTAAACCAGTTACAGGTGCAGAATTAGCACCTGTATATTACAAGCACTAGTATATTACTGTTAATGTACAATGCATAGTAAGTTGCTGAGCTCATTAAGCTCACTTACTACATAAACATTGTGCGTCTTACATAGATAAGCAAATCATTGCAGAACTAGTGTCAGTAGTCAGGGAAAAAGTGCTTGCCGGTTTGACCCACAGAGATAGTTGGCTGTTTATAAAGGAATAATTTCCCAGTGTAATCCGTTAAGGAGATTACCAGAAGCTGTCTCCCTTTTACTGAATGCGTTGCTGCGTCATTTATTTGGAGATGTAGCTAGCTATGGGTAACTGTTAGAGTTGCTAAAGATGAAACCAAGTTATCGTGTCTTATCTCCCATTTGATCCTTTCATTTTCAGGGAAATCATTCGAAACACGGATGGAGAGTGGACGGAGGAAATTGTAGAGCTCATTGGAATGACGATAAGGAAGAGGGGGCTGGTTTAAAGGTAGGAATTATTGTCTGTTTATGGGGCTGAAAATGGCCAATAGCATATTTTGTAGTTATTTTGGGCTCAGTGTATTGTCACGGCATAATCTACCGTGCCATGTTCATAAATTAAATTGCATTATCTGTGTTTACTTCTGATTAGTAAAGAATAGCAAAGCCATCTTATCTTAAGTGACCATACTTTGCCATTTATGCAGACCTAGGCACATCATAGAAACTTGTCAGTGGGTGTAGCATTTTTCCACTGAGCGATGTGGAAAGGCTGATAGCTCAGGTCTTTATCTCTTGACCTTGTCTTCGCTCTCACAGTAGCTTAAGGCTAAAGCCAGCGGTGTGACTGGCACTCAGTTCAGTGACTAAATGCTCTCCTTGAAAAAGAGTTTGCAGGGGTGTCTGTTGGTTTGCTAAAATATGGTCAAATTAAAATAATTTGTGTACAAGATGAAGTCAAATAGGTTATATGAAACCCTCTATAAAAATTATTTGATTAGGGAAAAGACCTTAAAGTATTATGACGTAAATACTGCATTGGCTTCATTCGGTATCTGCTGCTTGAAAATTCGCACAGCAAATATCCAAGAATCATGTTTCCAGTACCTACCCCTCCCTGGTTACCCCGGGTGACTTTTTACTTATCTGTTGGCCCAGATGTCCTTGTGTGTTCTTCATGATACTGAGTGATACTTAAGTAATAAATTTGACTCTCTCTTATTGGCTGCTGTGTTTATAACAATGTTTTGCTCCTTTTTATTTTGACTAGATAATACACATGCACTTATACTTGCATTTGTTAATTATTTCATCACTTCAGTTCATACAAATAATTCCAGCTGGAAACCATTTAGTCCTCATGTAAAGTTTTGAAACATGTCCCAGTCTACCTTTTAGTTTTTCCTTCCACCTTTTATCTCTAACATCTTGGTCTATGAAAAGTCAAAAGTTTGTCATGGTCTTTTTTTATGAGCAAAACCGTAGGGTCCTACAATGGAAAACCCTTCGAGAAATGATTTGTAGCATCTGTGTTGTGCAACGAAGGCTTAGTTTGTTGTCTAAATCACCTAACTGTTGCTTAGCAATGACCATGCAGAATACAGATGACGTTCACTTGAGGAAGAGCCACTGGCAAAGATGTTCTGCATTAACTCAGAGGCTGAAAAAAAAGCACTTAAAAATGTTAAAAGCAAAACTCCCAAGAGATAGTAACTTGTCCTGTCGGCTTTAATAGTTATAGATTACTGACATAACTGATGCCAAATATGGACAGCCGTTTCAAGTCAAGACCTGTTCATGCATGCTTGTAATTTTAAGACAAATCGCAGACCTGATCATGTCTCCAAGTTCATTCGGGAGTGTTGAAGAAAGTGTTTTTTATTCTTGCTATTTTTTTGTATTACTTGACTCCACTTGCTATAGCTTGACGTTTGAACAAGCAAAAGCTGCAGTTTTTTTTTTTTTCTTGTCATTTTTGCATTTCAGCAGTGATGAAATGCATTAGTATTTTTGGTGTTCCTGGAAAGATGCATTCAGATACTGTGTAAAACCAGAAAGCCTTCATACTTTCTCTAATTTTGTAGTCATACAGGCTTGCCATTTGAATGCACCACTACAATAATCTGCAGTGCAACAGATCTGCAGGGTTGTCTTGCTTGTTGCAACGTGACCACCAGACTTCCTGACAGTTGTCATTCCACAGCAAGCGAGTCGAAGTTGTCTGAACATGAAGTTGCCCCTAAGAAAACAGACCTGTTGCATGGTTGCAGTATTATTTCACACTTTTGTTTCCTTTTGAACTCCTTTGCTAAAACATTTTAATTTAAAAAAAAAAAAAAAAGAGAGCCTCCAAAAATCTCCCCCCTCGCAGAGCCCCCGCTTCAGGCAGCAGGAGGAGCTGGCAGGAGTTTTAGCTCGCAGTAAAATGACACCATGCCTCTCCATTTATTTTTTTTCCCCCTTATGAAATGCGAAGAGAAGGGACAAAGCTGGATGTCTTTGAAGGCTTCTGGTTAACCTGGAGAGGAGGGGAAAAGAAAGCTGTGATCTAATCCTGTATTACTTGAAGGTAGAGGTTCAGCTTTTGTAATACACTACAAATGTTTTACTTGGTATCTTGAGCTCTTCTAGTCTCTTTTCTTGCTAAATTGTTGAATTTGTAAAATCTTCACTGCTGCTGTGATGTTAGAGGAATAATGATCATAATAGTCAGTTTGATAGCTCTCTGTTCTAGATCTGTTCTGGAAAGATGGGGATGGTCTCTGTTTTTGCACCTTGTGGTCTGTCCATTTAAATGTATTTATTTCCTTTTGTTTTTTTTTTTTAAACGTGAATCTGAATTGCTGCTCTGTGAGGTCATTCCTAGAGAGGAAATTCCATAGCCAAAACAATGTCCATGAACAAACTGCTGGATATGGCAAACATTTGTGCTGTTATGAAGCTGAATGTGCCAGTGGTGGACTGTTAAATTACTTGTTGGGGACTTACTTTCTGCTCTTTAGAATTATGTTTTCCAACCTGTATGCATGAAAGGAATTTATATAGAGAAACTGAAATCAGATGCATATATATATATATATATATATATATATATATATATATGTATGTATGTATGTATATGTTTGTTTTTGCAAACTGTATTAATAATTACAGTGAAGAACCAGAATGCATCATGATAATACCATGTTTCTGGGGGACATGTAACATTTTTGAAATACCTTGCAATACCGGTCAAATATGAAGGCAGTCATCATATGATATTACCATCTGATACTGTATCAGTACATTAAGTGGATGTAACAGTTCATAATAAAATTTCAGTTTCACCCAAAAATGAAAAATATGAAATTTCCAGAAACTGTTTGGTTACCCACATTCTTTGGTTTGGAACAAATTTGGGGCAAGTAAATGACACAATTTTTAAATTTTATTTGGTGAACTAGAAGAAGTAATGTGTGTTGGGTTTGCCTGTACTTGGCAGTCCCCATTTTACTTCTGTAATGTGAATTATTATAGAAATGAAAACGGATGTTAATTGTATTACTAACTCCTGAGGGAATTAATTGGATTGTGAAAGGTGGTCTTTTTAACAAGTTGTTGGAGGGGAGGGGTAAAAATACAGGAAGGTTGGTGATATCCACTATAAAGGAATATTTTTCTGTAGAAATAACACCTACTGGTGAACCTTTTTCATTATAAGCCCCCCAAAAATGTATTTTCTAGTCATAAATATTTAGTAAATAGTTTTGATTCTTTGTTTTTTTTTTTTTTTTTCGTTTTTTTGTGGACATTTCTCAATGAGAATATTGTTTTAGTGAGGCCAGAATTTGTGACCCATATCAACGATTGTTTACATGGACTATGACTCTGGGATTGACTTTTTCACTGCATTTTACAACCTACTGTCTTAAGCAGTTTCTGATAATTGTGCAAGATTATATTAATATTCTTCTAGACTGTGACAGCAACTGTCCTATTTGTGTGATGGCAGTCACAAGACTGTACTATGTTAGCATTTTTCAAAGTTTCGAGTTTGCTTGAATAATTGAGGCAAATTTTGGACACGATGTAGAGGGGGGCCTCTCCTGTGGATTTAACATGGTAACCATGAATATTATTGGAATAGCTCTATATGTTCTATAATGGCGCTTTTCCACTGCATGGTACGGCACGGTACAGTTCAGTACAGCGCACTTTTGGGGTGTTTTCCACTGGATACAGTACCTGGTACTATTTTTAGTACCACCTCGGCCGAGGTTCCAAGCGAGCCGTACTGTTACCAAAACGTGACGTGTAAACTCCGCTGATCACTGATTGGCTGGAGAAAATCGTCACTGCCTGCGTCATTGAACTTGCGGCACTAGACATGACCGACCCGCTAGATTTAAATCGGCACAGCCAGCGAAGGATCGAATGCAACTGTTCTAAATGAATGAACCTTTCTTTTAACAACCAATAAATGTCTGTTGAGGAAGTACAGACGTTCCTCTCGTTGATAGCTGAGGAGCGGCTCCAGCGGGAGCGTGATGGAGCAACGCGGAATTAAAAGTTTTTCAGGAGTCATGGCAGTAGAGGCGGTGCAACTATAACGACACTTGAATGATCCCACCCACTCTAAAGCGGTACTAAACTGCAGTGGAAACACAAACCAAGCCGACCTGAGCCATGCCGTTCTGAACCGTGCCGAGTCGTACCACGCAGTGGAAAAGTGCCATAAAATTAAACTTAATCCCAGTCCTATTTTATTTAGATTATTGGCCTTCAGTTTAAAATTAGGTTAGTTTCTAACGAGATTAAGTTTACTACTTTTGGGATGTTTTTTTACATCTCCGGATGTGGAAAAATTCCACAAAGAAAACTGACATGCACAGAGTTTCGCACGTAGGGTACCAAATGTTATTGTAGTAAGTGGTAATCCAGTAGTGGCAGTGGCGGGCTGTGCATTTTATACCTAGGCCTTCAATGGCATCCTACATGAATTAATCCACATCTTAATACCATCATAATGATGCCACGGCTATAGAAACCATAACTATTACACAGAAATGCAGTGTAACAGGGCATTGCATCACAGACAGGTATCTTGCATAGCGAGAATGAATGCTATTACTAAAGCGAGAAACCCAATTAACACAATTCAACTAGTTGCCGCAGCTGCGCAACACATCATCTCTAGCTGAGGCATTAACCTGACAAAATGAAACCAATAGAGTCCACCCGATGTTCTTACAGACATTTGAGGGGAAGTCGTGGCCTAATGGTTAGAGAGTTGGACTCGTGATCCAAAGGTTGCGGGTTCGAGTCTCGGGCCGGCAGGGATTGTAGGTGGGGGGAGTGAATGTACAGCGCTCTCTCCACCTTCAATACCATGACTGAGGTGCCCTTGAGCAAGGCACCGAACCCCCAACTGCTCCCCGGGCGCTGCAGCATAAAATGGCTGCCCACTGCTCCGGGTGTGTGTTCACGGTGTGTGTGTGTTCACTGCTGTGTGTGTGCACGTTGGATGGGTTAAATGCAGAGCACGAATTCCGAGTATGGGTCACCATACTTGGCTGAATGTCACTTCACATTTAACAACTCAGACGTATTTATACCTTATAGATAACATTGGTATAAAACAAATAAGGCGATTACATGCATTTTAAATTTGACGTAACAATTTAACTCCACGGTGATGCTGTTTGCTAGCTTTGTGCGCTCTGACCAATCAAAGGACAAGAAAATACTGATGCTATTGTAAGCCTGCTAGATGGCCCTGGTGCTGCAAACTCGAAATCTGATTGGTTAAAACAACGGTTTCATTGCCATTGATTTTAAGCTACAGACACCTGCACTGTTTATTCTGAAGGCCTTAGGCAGATTTCTTTGACCCTGGCAACACGATTGCTGAAATATGATTGGATAAAAGCTCTAATATAAACGTACACTACTGAAAGCAGCGCAACCAAGAGAAAAGCAATGAAATGAAGAGAATAGACTATTAGAAATAATTTAATACAGATTCATGGAAAAATTTATTAAAACTAAGTCAGTGATTCTGATGGTGTTTAGACCAGCAGAGAAGGCTTTGCGGGCCCTGATGGCCCACCACTGAGTAATGGGGAAATATGTTTTAAATGCCTGTTATTATTTTGATTTCAGTGCTAGAACATATCAAGTCCAGTTTCAGCCAGCCTCAGTCTGCCAATTAGAACAGCAGCACCTCCACTGTAACCTGCGCCATCAGCAATGCCAAGAGGGCCCCAGCCAGCGGCCAGCCCTAAGCCCTGCCTCGGTACCCGCTCTGTGAAGTTCCGCCACATCTCTGTCAGCACAAACAGAAACAGCTGTTGAAGCGTGGGCAATCCCTCACGGTCCTCGCTGCCACCCTGGGAACTCAAGTGCAGCTCAACTCTAGCCAGCCAGGGGAGCTTACGACTGAGAGATCTGTCCTACACTGTGCCCAAAGCCACATCTCAGGTACTGGTGCTCTGAGTAATGACCTTGTGGGTTATGGATCAGCCAGGTGTGCTGAGATCCATATATATGTATGTTTAAAATTAGCCATTGCTGATAGGCAGAGGTGTTTCAGGCATGTTAAGTAAACATACAAGGACAGATATGCGTGTTCATGGGGTACTTTTTCCCCCCAACTAAATACCAAAATGTATCTTTCTTTTTCTTTTTTTTCTTTTTCTTTTTTAGTAGTTGGGTCTAAAATTTACCAGTATCATTTTAAGATTGTAAGCATTGTCTGATTGACTATGTTAGTTCTCCCATATATTTCCAAAATGAGAACCTGGTCAAAGCTTTAAAAATAATAATTTATGTCCCCAGTCCCTTTTTTTAGAAAAAATCTGAAGTAATGTAATGAAAGCCATTATTTTTGCCAGTGGTTGCCATTTCAGTACAGTCAAGATAATGGAGTCACTCATGTAAAAGTAGCATGTCTTCTAATGAAAGATCTTGATCCTTGTTTACATTCTACTGTTTTCATTTTGTTGAATTGAAATTCTTAGGTCATAGCTGTAGTAATAAGTGATTTATGTTTGCTGCATGGTCTTAGCATGTGGCCGTTTTATTGGTGTTGAGACCTATTTTGTGGCTTCATGTACTGTAGCTGGTTTTACTCATGATGTTGCACTTTGTTTTGTAGGCATGGCTCCCATTCGGGATTCCGTCAGCCACTCCCCTAACCAAACAGGTGACTCACATTTATTTTTCCTTACCATGTGCTGTTGTTTACCATTCTTGTTTAGTGTGTCAAGTCCAAAAGTCACCTGAAGTCCTGTTTGGCTGTGCGTATTTAGGCAGATTACAAGTTGTTGTCTAGCTCTGTGGTGCATGCTTAATGGTGTCATTAAGTAATTTTGATTATCTAAATTTAACCAGTTGCTCTACAGTGTTTTGCAAGAAATTTATCATAATGTCTTGGCATAGGTTGACTGACTTTTCCATTTTTTTTTTTTTCCTGCCAAATCTGTGTTTTTCCTTGTTTTATGAGAGGCCAGAGCAGTAGTGCTGCCAACTGGTACAAAGTTCTCACTTTTCTGAATTAGTTTTACAATGCTAGTCAGCGATCGTACACATTGCCCATAACACAGAGCAAGCCTACTTATATGAATAGTTAATCAAAGAATGAAAAATCTGTCATGATTTACTGACGCTCATCATTCCAAACTTGTATCAGTGACTTTCTTTAGTTGAATGCAAAGGGAAAAAAAATCCTTTTTTTTTTTTTTTTTCTTCATACAAAGGGAGTCAGTGGTGTCCAAGGTTGTTTTGGACACCATTGACTTAAATTATATGGACAAAATATCTTTTGCGTTCAACAGAAGAAAGGGAGTTAATTTTGGAATGACGTGATGACAATTTCCGTTGTCCTATCTCCTTGGAGTCTGCAAGTCTCTTCTTGCTTGACAACTCTTTCTGTCTCGCCTGGAGAGATGAAATACTAGATCGAAATGTAATGTAACTGTAATTTTCCTTTACCTCAGTGACCTTCAACAGAATCTCCCAATTTATTGAGTCACTTTTAAATAGGGATGGGCATTTCTGATCATATTTCATTTCGAGTAATCCACAGGTTTGAGAAACGAGTACTCGATTAATCGGGGGTGGAGCTTAAGCAAGGGGCGGGGCGTGTGCGTCATAGCGACAATTAAAATATTTTAATTAAAGCCCTGATAAAAACGTTGTTGATAAAACTATGACAGGATTCAGAAAATAATTAAATTAACACAGATTATTAAAAATCACCATCAATAGTGGTTAATACAGTAAACATTTAAAAGAAATAACAGCATGAGGTGAAGCTGAAGCGCTTTTTCTACATGACGCATTGTATATAAAATTAATCACATAGCCTAGATACACAATATGTAAATGTTATATTACAAATTGTATTTATCTACACAAAATACATGTGAGCTTGAACTACGTGCCAACCAGAAAGTAGTGGATGCGCTTCTCCTGTTTCAGGGCGCTTTAAAACAACGGCAACTTTGCAACCGCAAAAAAAACAAAAAAAAAAAACACAAAGTTATTTTACAGTATTATCCCCATCCCTGTGTGTGTCTTATTATTTGTATAAATATTTTGGATCAGTTTTTAAAAAGATAACCTACCTTTTTCTATGTTTTATAAAACAAATAAAACACACATGATAGGCTACTCTGCTTTTCAGTTATTTTATTCAACTGTTATTTTTAACAAAACAATATTTTACTTCAGCAGCATCACAACAGCTGTGGATCAAAAAAGTTTTTTTGTAAAAGGTTTGCAAAAATAAAGTTTAATACAACTTCACCAAATGACTAACGAAAATTAGAAGCCAGCATAATTTGGCAGCGTAAACTTAAAGTAAAAATAGCCTGAATATTTTTGCCACAGCTATAAAACTTAAAGATTAGGTAACATAACATTTCTTTCAAAATGATCAGTTGGTAAAGGTAAATAAAATAAAGCTGGCATAATTTAACTATGCTGCTTAAACTTAAAACAAAAACAGCCTGAATATTTGACCATGCATGGCTAATAAAACTTAACATAAGGACTACATATTTTTATTCAAAAAGATCAGTCGGTCTACGTGCTCAGATGAAAGCCGAGTGCGGAGTCTATTTACAATTAGACCGGCGGTGGAAAAAACGCGCTCAGCAGGCACAGAAGTTGTCTTTCCTCAAAACCTTGTGTGAATTTTCCATTCATTTATGTAATGACAGGTTAGTGTCATATACGATTCAGTGGTTAGCGAGGTCCACGAGTCCGTAGTTATAGCCACCCGCGCTGCAGTGACCGTTTTGCGCGATGGGACAGTATAGTGGGGCTCAACGTAATTCATTAAACGTTTAAAACCTTCACCTTCAACAAAACTAATAGGCAGCAAGTCTTCTGCTGTCATTTCATTTCTTTCTGCGTCATCATCTCTGCCCTGCCTGTGTCGCATTTCTGTCTGATGGTGAAATCTCTTATGCTCGTCTGACTGCTGGTAGTGGCATCGGCATCATCTGCTTTTTTGTGTTTATGTGCAAGATGGTAACGCATTGAACTTGTTGTGGAGTTGTAGACGAGTGTGGCGCTGCACATCTTACACTTGACTGTTTTTTCGTCAAGTTTTTCAAAGTGTTGCCAGACATCGCTGCGTACTTTAGAAGCCATATTCGCTCTGTGTGCCGGTCTTGTCTCTAGACCGCAACTTCTCGCAGCCATAACCAATCAAATATCAGACTACCGCCCAAATACCAGCATAACCAATCAAATATCAGACTACCGCCCAAATACCAGCATAACCAATCAGAAAGAATGAAAGTAGTTAAATTTTTTTAAATGCATTTTTAGAGGCAATCGATCATCGTTTTCATGCTCGATCGTCGCTGATGCGTTCGAGTAATCGATTAATCGAGTACTCGTGCACATCTTAAACAAACAGTTTACTCGAGACCAGCAGTGAGACTGTCTGTGTTTCTTTGTCTTCCCATATCTCTTGGTAACACAGCCAAGGAGAAAGTCTCAGACTTGGCAAGAGAACAGTGCTCAAGGAAGCTTGGCAGCCATCTTGCAGAAAAATATGAAAGCAAGAGTAGAAAATTTATTTCAAGGAACACAGCAGTTGCGTTATTGTTAGTTTAGTGCTGCCACACTTGCCACATCTACGTAAAATCAGTGAACTTGCAGAGACGCTTCACACTTAGTGTTGCTGTAAGCAGTCTTCTATCTTTCCCTCCTCTATCCTGGCATGTGGCATTATCATGCTGCTGCTACAAAATGGTGGCAGCTCTACTACTGTTTCACTCTGGCTTGAGTGAGACACCTCTCAGCAGGACAGAGACGGGGCCTATGGGCAGTTAGCCATTGTTGCATAATCCATAAATGGGCAAGTTATTACAAATTCTGTTAAAAAAATGTAATATTTCTAGGGTATTGTTTATGTACAGCATTTGGCTTTTGTTTTAGAATTGTTTTATTTGCACTGGATGTTTTACAGTTAATCATTGTTAAAGTCCGTGTAAAGTCAATTCTGAGAATTGTTTGTAAACACATTATAAATGTTAGAAATGCATTGCTGAAACATGTTACAAAGACTGAACTATGTTGTACTTAATTTTGGAGTTAGACCGTTAAACAGTTTCTCACCATTTTCGTGATCAGGATTTTTTGGGTGGGGCTACATCATGACTCAATGACGCAATAGAGAATGAGGAGTTACGTCACATTCTTTTCACTCCGCGTGCATTTTGGGAAGGCGCTGCCATATTAGCAGGATACGCGGTCAGTTTCCATGGTTACTTTTACCATGGTTATATACGGAGAACTGCTTATCTTTTGTTTTGTTTTTGCCTTTAAGTTAAACAATTACTCATTCTTCGTTGTATCGTTTGCAGGGAAGAGAAGCTAATTTATCGCACTGCATGATAATTAGATTTTTTTTTCTCTTTAGGTTTTGTAGAATTTCATAAAAAATGTTGATCTTATTACCGTGAAAACAGTGTCGCCCGCTGGACGATCGCAGTCTTCTCCGCGACCTGCTTCCTTTGGTGTTTTTACACAGAAAAAAAGTTGAAAAAACATACCGTTTTATCCTGTTTTCTCTCAGAACGATGATATGAGTTACTATTGCAATTCTCGATGCAGCATGAATGACATACAATGTTGACATTTTTCACAATCACGACAAAAAAAAAAAAAAATCAAATAAGTTACCGCCCTAAACTCAATAGCGGAAAGGCAGCGCTATCCTGCAAATATGGCGGATAAACAAAGCAGTTTCCCAGTACTCAACATGGCGTTACGTCACATTCTCATTTTCTATCGAGCCACAGAGCACGGCCCCTTTCCCAACACTATAAGACACGTGTTCGACTTGAAGCAGCGCTGCAGACCGACCGTGTGTGACATCAAAATACAGTGAGAGCTACAGAGAGCAGACGCTCCTGATGCTTTCAAAACGCTCTCATGGTTCTTTGATGTCATACACTGATCGTTCTGCAGCGCTGCTTCAAATCGAACGCACCCAATAACTAGAGCACATTAGCATCAGTGGTTCATGGCTCAATCGCAAGTTACTGTCATTACCATTAGTTACTACAGCCTACAATTTGTTAGCTAGCTATGCCTTCGTCACGTAAAAGCATAAAACCTGGTTGCGATCGTTTACAAAACAGCTCTGTCTCCTTATTAAATAATCTGCTAGAGGAAGAGACTTGAGAGAGACGGCAGCTTTCCTGTGAGTGGGTGTGATTTCAGCGCCTCCAGTGGACATGCCCCCAGCATTTGAGAGCAAAGAATACTGCTTTTTCAAGATTTTGATACCTTATTTTATTTACTTGGCTTTTTTTCTTTTTTTTTTTTTAATCATTCAAATTTGGCTGGGTGGTTAATAACACATTTTTCTGTGGTGTGACAAACTCAGAACACACATTTAATATTGACTTTAAAGTACAAGGTTAACTAAGTACAGTGTAACTAAATCAGGATTGGGTAAGGGATTGTATGTTTTTGTTTTATATACAAGTTCATATGTTTCAGTCCCTTAGTTTCTTATGTTACTGTTCAATCTCCTTTTGCAAAGCTGTTGCACAAACTGTGACACACATACATCCAAATTTTGTCATGATTTTTTTTTTCCTCAGTGTTTACCATCTGAACTGATTTGACCTTTTGTTTTTGTTCACAGGTTTGGAACATGCTGGTCTGGAGCCTCCGTATGAAAATTCACCGTGGAGCTCTGGCTCACCTTGCAGCGACTCAAACACCAACTGGGGAAAAGTTATTGTAGATAAGGGGCCCTGGCCCTCCATCACTGGTAGTGACTCAGAGTTAGCCTCAGAATGTATGGATGCTGACTCTGCCTCCAGCTCTGGGTCAGAAAAAAATCTTAGTATGACGGTGTCTGGGAGCACTGGTGGTGACAACAATGGCAATAGACAAGGTTCTCATTTCATGGTTGCAAATGGCAGCAATAATGTCAGTAATGGGAGTGTTAAGGGGCCTTGGGCTATATCCAATGGCTCAATGCTAAGCACATGTCAAGGCTCCGGTGAGGGCCCCAGCAGCAAGCTGGCAGAAAGCAGCCATGGCAAAATAAATGCATGGGGTACCCAAGGTTCCTCAACCAATGTAGGTATAACTCCAAGCACTTTGAACCCAAATGCCAACCATGGTGCCTGGCCCGTTCTTCAGAACACTGGGCCCAACCCCCATGGGCCTGTGGGGAATGGAAATGGTGGCACCAACACTCAACAAAGCACCATAGGTCAAACACCCAGCATGCAGAGTATCAACTCTAAGATGTCCTGGGGATGCCTGCAGGAAAATATGTCCGAAGCTGAAGTCAATGGTACAAACAAGGTTCCAAGTGGGCAGCCTCAAAACCTTAACACTGAATTTAATGGACCAAATAACACTACTAACACGATGACCTCTAGTTTACCAAACTCTACAGGTTCAATGCAGATGAATGAACAGCCCCCAGGGCACCGAGCTTGGCCTATAAGTACAGGGGGCTCCCCTCAGCTCCCTATTTCTCCTGTCTCTAATGGCACTTCCATTTCTCAACATGGCAACAGTGAGGGAATTAACAGCGGGTCTTATGGTACAGCATGGGGTGTTCCGCCCGGCACTAATTACTCTGGAGACAAATGTCCCGTCCCTAAAGGCCAAGCTGTGTGCGACACTGTGAATGCAACTCTAATGCAGTCTGGAGCCATTGGCACCTCTCTGAGTGCTGCTTCTTTAAAGAATAATAACAGTAACGGGATGAGCAGTCGTGGAGGAGGTTGGGATTCAGCGCCCGCTACCTCACAAAGTATGTCTTGGGGAGCAGGCAATGGTGTGGGCCCAGCTGGGATCCCTCGCCCCTGGGGGAGTGCCTCCTCCTCCTCGTCTTCCTCTTCCTCATCCTCTTCAAACACTGGCACTAAGGTCTCTAACGGGGAGTGGAACACTTTGCCCAGCAACAGTCAGCATTCCAATGATAGCACAAATGGAAGCAGGAAGGGAACAAATGGATGGAAGTCCTTGGAGGATGATGCTCTTGGTATAGGGAGCTCCGGTCAAGCGTCACAAGGCAGTACATGGAACAAATCTACAGGCAGTGAAGGAAGTGAAGAGAGCTCGGGAGGTCACAGTGAGAGGGATGGACAATGTGGTGGCAACCGAAGGAGGGGTAATCAGCAGGGCGTGATCAACACAGCTCTCTCTAGAATCGACGTGGACCCCAGGGTGCTGTCCAACATGGGGTGGGGACAAACTCCAGTCCGCCAGAACACTGCGTGGGATGCTTCAAGCTCTAATAAAAAGACAGGAAATGGACAGACAGGCTGGGGTAGCGCTCCCCCTCAGGCATCTAACTCAGGTGGTTGGGGAGACAGACCCAGCACCAACAAAAGTAGCGATTCTTCAGTGTCTGGGTGGACTGAAACAAAACCTTCAACTGGCTGGGGAGAAACCAAAGGCTCAGTTGGGCAAAGTGGATGGGATGTTACAACGAACAAGGGTGGTTCCTCATGGAATGGCACCAAGGATGAGAAGTCCCCCTGTTGGAATAATCCGCCGAAGGCAAAGCAGGGATGGGGTGGAGAAGGCCCGAAGGGAAACCATTGGGGAGAGCCCCAGAAGTCTAGTTCAGGTGGCTGGGACAGTGACAGTGACCGCTCTGGATCAGGCTGGAGTGAGCCTGGGCGGTGTGGGACAAGCAACACCTGGGGAGGCAGCGGAGGAACCAACACTCCTGACCAGAGTGGTCCAACCAGAGGATGGGGAGAGCCACCCAAGACCAACAATCAAAACCAAACCTGGGGCGAGCCAATCAAATCAAGCCACTCCAACCCCACCTGGGGCGACAATGCAAAACCGAACAACTCTTCAGAGTGGGGCAAGTCCCAAGATTCTAGCATGGGAACGTTCAGGAGTGGGAGCACCTCTCAGACTGGAGCCCCTGGTCAGAACAAGCCTACAGGATGGCTGGGTGGCCCGATACCTACTGCCTCCAAAGAAGTAGAATCCACTGGATGGGAAGAGCCATCGCCTGAATCTATCAGGCGCAGAATGGAGATCGATGATGGTACATCAGCATGGGGAGATCCCAACAAATTTAACTACAGCAACGTAAATATGTGGAACAAGAACACTGCTGGAGAGAAGGATGGCATGGCTGTTTCTCAGCCCCCTCAAGCCCAAAGCGCCATGCCTCCAAAGGAAAAGAACTGCAGCTCAGGTGGGCGTCTTCCTTTTTGGCAGTCCCTTTGCAATTATTACTCACCCATTATATTTATCTTTAGTCATGCAGTCATCCCTTTGGAATTTCTCTGGATGTGCTTTTTCCTCCCACCCCTTTCCTCTAATACTTCCAGTACTGACAAGCTCTGAACTTACGAGCAAGTGTTTGTGTCTGTGTGTCTATATATAAATGTGTTTATGCAGTGCAGAGGAATGTATATACTTTCTAGAAGTGCAGCTTTTTCCATTAATTTAATTATTTGCCAAACAAAAAAGGTGCATGTGCAAATAGTGTTCCTGCTTCATTTGGAATTGGCTGTTGATAAGCTGTGCTCAGGGAAAAATAGGCTTGGGTTACATTGTGACCAATGGTGCAGTCATATGGCAGCAACTTGAGCAGCAGGGCACACATGAACAGGGCTATTTTTGAAGGAAGTATTCAGGGCATATGCTGGATCGTGAAAGTGCAAAAAACTCAGTGGTTAAATGTAAGCTGATCCATCAGAAGGACTTCAGAGTAAACAAAGCTTACATAAGCATGTTTATGCAAGGGTCGGATTTGGGCCATTAGAAAGTTTGCAAGTACAGTCCAATCCCACTTTGGAGTTTATTTGTAAATATTAATTGAATTGTCTTTGTTAATAGATTTCAGTTAAGTATGTTAAATATTTTTAGATGCAAATTAGTTGTATAGGTATTTTCCATGTAGCTTATGCATTACACTTTGATTCTTGTTTGCTCTGACATATTTCCTCTCATTTGTTGCATTCACTAGTTGTTGTGCAGAACAATAGAGCATTTTTTATACTGGTCTTTGATCGTAGTTTTTTATTTATTACGTTTTTTATGACAGGGTGGGGAGAGTCCTATGGTGGGCCTCAAAAAATGGAGTCCTCTACCTGGGGTGAGCATACTGCTCCACCTGTCACTGTGGACAATGGCACGTCTGCTTGGGGAAAGCCTGTTGAAACCAGTTCCAGCTGGGAAGAGTCAGTGAGGGAAAACTCAGGAGGCAGTGGCTGGGGCAATGCTGCTATAGGACAGCAGTCACACCACAAGTCTGGTACGTCCCATCTCGAATTGGGGCAAATAACTTTCGTTGATTTCTTTCTTTGACTTAATTTCTTTTTGTTTTGTTAGCTTTTACAATGTAAATTGTGTTTTTTTTTTTTTTTTTTTGATTTTGGCTTTTTAGGATCCAAAACTATGCAAGATAACTGGGGTGGAGAGGAGATGTCCATGACAGGGCACTCCAACTGGGAGGAGGAAGTGGAAGTAGAGATAGGCATGTGGAACAACAATCCATCACAAGAAGTGAACCAAACTGGAAACTGGCCCTACAAGAAGATGACTCCAAAGGTGATAATTAAGACCTCATTTAGCCTGGCGGAACTGCTTAACGTGTCATTCACTGAATTTACTGTTGAATCTAATAGCTAGGATAAAATTGTGTACATTTTGCTTGCTTGCTTATTTTCTACCCTTCTTTCCATTAGCTGAACAAAGGACCCAACAAGCAAGATGATTCTCCATGGATGAATCAGATTGTGAAACAGTTCAACAACATGTACCCTGTAAGGATCATGATTGCTATGTTTATGTGAAACCTGTTTTACTAAGTATTATGTGTCCCTAAATCCTTTATGGAGCATAAAGTTATTAGATATCACGTTGACGCTTCTTTGTCATTTTACAGAGAGATTCCGCTGAAGACTCCCTGAAGAGCAATAAGATGGATATGTCTGGAGGTAGGTCTCATTCACATGTTCCTGCAGTGCTTGTATTGAGTGATGTTTGTTGGAGTCCATGAGTATTAGCATGATTTTGTAAAATCTATGACTTCTCATCTTTTGCAGGAATGACAGACAAGCGCATTGATGTTGACAAGCATGTTCTTAATATCGGAGAGTATGGGAAAAATCCTGCTTCACGCCACCAGATCCACAAAGACTCTCCTATAGACCGTAATCCCTATATGGATAAGGTCAGTTATTACCTATCCTGCTATAACAGTAATGAGCCTTAATTTTGTCCAGTCTTGTATTCCTGTTTGTTAGTTACTTTAGCCCCCTCTATGGGACGAGAATGCAACTTAAAGACCTCATGATATCAAAATTGAAGGCTTGTGGCTTCAAGACCGGCCAATCTCAACGTTTTTTTTTTTTTTTACTCTGTCCCCCTTTGTCCATAATGATATTTACTCTGGAAAATCTGCTATAATTAATATATATATATATATATATATATATATATATATATATATATATATATATATATATATATATATATATATATATATATATATATATATATATATATATATATATATATATATATAAAGCTTATTTTGTCATCTTTTAACAACTTTTCAGTCTTCCTGAGGGGGGGCTCCATTTATATACACAAGTAAAATTTGTGGAAAAAATCCAAAAAAACATACCAGAAATATTGATGTGAAATTTTATGCTCAGAAGTAGTGTTGTCAAAAATATCTATATTTCGATAAATATCGATACTGAAATATCTGAACGGTACCAATATTAATTTCCCGAAGTATCGATACACCGATACTCTCCGAGCTGTCACTTTCACTTCTCTCCAAAGGCGCGTGGACAAACACCACACGTGACCGCACTCGTCTCCTTCGCTCTGGTTAAATAGCAAAAGTGAAGTGAATAGAAAGATGACTGCTCTGGTTGTTAAAGAACACAGCAGGAGCGCTATCTGTAGGGATCTATGATCTCCGCGATGCAGAGAACGCGCACGGAATCCAGTCATAAAAACGGAATTTACAGTTTAACGCGGAATATCACGGAATTTGTCAAAGTTTGGATGAATTAATCAAAAGTAGGTCATTACACTTAAATCAAATCGCGATATGGACTAGTATCTGTAAATATTAAGCTGCAAAAGTGGATTTAAATATGAATCCTGCATGTTCTGCGCGTCTCTGTGTGAATGTGCTGCACGTGCGGTTGTGTTTACTAATGTGGCGCTCGCGGTGATTTCAGCGTCTGCCGTCTCAATGAGGACATAAATACATCAACAATATCTCCAGAACTGATCTGAAAGGCACTTTACGAGCATTTTACCATTTAATTTGAGTAAAACTAGCCTCATATCATACACACACAACTTTAGAAGTATTCACGGCAACCCGTCAAAATAAAAGTTTGGTTTAACTATATTACTATTATTTAGTAGAATGTACATAATACTACTACTACTACTTACTACTACTGTAAATTTTTTTTAAAGAAATAATCACAAAATATTTTAATTTTAATAGTAAATCCCCTTCAATTGCCAAAAATGTAAATGTTTAATTTTCATTCATTCAAATATAAATTAATTAAAATTGTTTTATGCCTTCATCTGATATCCAGTAAAATTTAAATACACAACACAGAATTTCTGAGGGGGAAAACACATTTCATAAGGCTACTGTAAGAATAAATAAAAATAGTTTGTATGCATTCAAATAATAGACATGCTAAAACACAGAATTTGGTAACAATAAAACATAAGGTGAGAAAAAAATAAAACATTTCATACGGCCCTAAACATGTCATTTTTGTTACACTTTTAATAAATTAAATGTTAAATTGTATAATTTTCATGATTTTAATGAATTAGACATGCTTTTAGATAAAAGCATTTAATTTGACCATTAAAAAAAAAAGAGTCCAGAAAAATTAAAACGGAAAAAAACGGAATCCAGACAAATTAAAATGGAAAAAATTGAATGTAGAAAAAAATAAAATGGAATTTGGGGAAAAATAAAACGGATTTCATAGGGCCCTATATCTGGAAATATTTTGGTTATGAAGCAAATGAGAATATCAACAAATAGAACTTTGGATTTTAATTAGTACATGTATTAGTAAACGTTAGTTTCAATTAACATTTAACTAAGATTAATAAAAGATTAATAAATAAATCAACAAATTCAGTACCTCAAAACATTTTTTTGTTCATGTAAAATATACCGCATGTTCTCGACTTGTTACATTTATCTTTAAATTAAAAAAATTACCCCCTTAATATTGTGGCAGTTTTTTTCTCCGTGGTATCGAAAATGGTATCGAGTATCGATATTTTTCAAGGTATTGTATCGAAGTTAGAAATTCCAGTATCGTGACAACACTACTCAGAAGAATAAAGAATAACCAATATGTTCAGCAAATCATGGTTTATGGCTGTTTAGGGGAAAAAAAGTAAATAGGAAAGCTGATTTCATGGGGTATTTAGTAGCAACTCTTTCAGTAGTCGTAGTCTTTCTTCTGATCCCAATTTTCCCATTGCCTCCCTAACTTATTAAACTTGAAAAAAGCTCTCCAGTTGCTAAAACATGCCAAAGAGGATGCTAACATAGCCTTTCTCTCTCCTTTTCTGTGGCTGTTGATGTGTCTTTCTCTGGTGGCCTGGTGTTCCTTCTGGTCTTTGTCCAATTCCTCACTGCTGTTGTGCTCTGCGTTCTGCTCCTCTCTCTGCTTGGCCTGTGGTTGTGCTTCAGCTTTCACTGCCTGTATATGATAGCTCTGTAGCAGAGGAGTCCCAAAACTCACAGATCACTTCCATGCAGAATATCGGCTTTTCCCCTACAAATAATGCACTGCCAAACCAGTGCAGCTTGCCTCGCCATCCAAACTCTGCCTCTGTTAGGCAGGTGAGTTAGTGCATGCTGCTCCCTGTGTGCTGAAGGTGTGAATGCACTGGTTTGCCGGATTCTCATTCACTTGTGGGGTGTTATGTTTCTTCACAGAATGTAAACATGTACGGTGTCGGTAATGCAGCAGCACAGGGCCGGAATGCCCAGCAGCCTCCAGCACAACCTCTGAACTCCGCTCAACCCAGTCTACGCAACCAAGTGCCTCCTCCACTACTTCCCTCTCAGGTAAAGCCACTTGGGCTTTTAAATCCCAGCTGACTGTAAAATGAAGATGTGTGGTGTGCGGGGTTCCCAATGCCCTTAAAATATCAGGGAATTTCCATAGTGTAACTCCAGGCCTTTTTTTTTTCCTCCTGAGAAAAATTGTGATGTCTATTTTAAAATGCAATTTTCAAAACTCTAGTGGCCTTAGAAGTGAGGCAAGTCATCTTATTTTTCTTTTTTAGTTACAGGCATAATTTGAATCCAAAAAGACTGATTACCATTGACTAACTGCTCGTTGGTCAGACTAGTTCTCAACTAGGTCTTATCATAGTGGTTATGCTTATGCAACTCATCCCAGGTTTGCTGTGTTTTATGAACTGAGTTTCTCTGAAATGCTAAAAACACCGGGCCATGAGCTGCTCGCATGTAAAAACACAGTGCCGTATTTTATATCTGTCATGAAATCACAACCATATCACAGTTTTTGTTTGAATTAGATTAATTGTGCGGTCCTACTTAAAAGTATTGAGGTTCTCACTGTTGCGCCTCCACTATTTATGCACTAAGAAATATATATTATATTAAAATAAATTTTGGTTACACTTTTTGATAGTCCACTTTAGACATTCTACTAACTTTAAGTAACTTTGTAACTACATGTCAACTAACTGACATGTAGGGGGTGGCGATGGCGCAGTGGATAAGACACATGCCTTTGGTGTGAGAGACCCGGGTTCGAATCCAATGTGAGACACCAATGTGTCCCTGAGCAAGACACTTAACCCCTAGTTGCTCCAGAGGCGTGCGACCTCTGACATATATAGCAATTGTAAGTCGCTTTGGATAAAAGCGTCAGCTAAATGAATAAATGTAACTCTCAGAGTAGACTGATAGGTTAGGTTTAGGGTTAGTAGAGTAAGTTGACACATACTTGCAAAGTTTCTGATGGTCAGTATGTTGTGGACCCAACAAAATAAAGTGTTAGAAGATATTAAGCAGACAGTCTACTAATACTCTAATTACTGCTAGTTGACGTAGTTGCAAAGTTACTTACTGTTAGTAGAATGTCTAAAGTGGACTATCAAAATAAAGTGTTACCTAAATTTTATATTAACTTGATATATTAAATAATTTTTTTATTGCTTAATTAATATAATACTAATAGTTGAATACTAGGGCTGTAAAAATTGGCGCGTTAACACAGGCGATACATTTTTTCAGTTTAACGAGTTAAAATTATTTATCAGCGATAACGCAGGGGCGGAGCCTAGGGTTGGCCACCCCACGCATAACTGCTGTTTCTGTCTGTTTTTTTCTTGACGAGAAGTGCATTTATTCAGTCATAGAGAACGTCTTTACGATCACATCAATCTGGAGACGTTTCAGACGCGCGCTCCAGCTTCACTTCAGCGGCAGGCGCGAGTCAAACAAGCGCGGTAACCGGTGCACGCTATAGCCTGTATCAATTCATATCAAAGCTCGAAATAAACTACGTGCATTAAATGTCGTGGTCAGTTAAGGCGTGAAGTTACCAAAAAGGCGATTATAGCTGCCTTAAAACTGTGCATGCATGTAATATGTTATAGCCTATATGAGTTACCTTAAGAACGTCTTTGAATTGGTTTTCAAAACTGTCCTGGAGCACCCTAGCAGGGTAGTCTCCCTCATCTAACACACCCGATTCAACTCATCAGCTCATTAGTAGAGACTGAAATTGGTACGACCTGAAATGGGTCAGAAAAGGTCGAGTTGAGAGAAAATACAATGTGTGTCAGATCCACGTCACGTTCTGCAGCAGCAGCTCTTAAAGAAAAAGCAGCCAAAAACAACCTAATAACCAGCTGCTGTGATGTCTGTTCATCAAGAACAAAAGAAAGAGGAAATCTATAACCTTTATGTAGCTGTGAGTATTTATCTGTATTTAGTTTAGAATTTAGTGTTTGATAACTTTATTTAATTTCTGTATATTTCTGCTGAGGGGCACAGGTAGCCTAGCTAAATATAACATTTATTATAATGGCTTTATGTAAAGATTGTTTATGTAAAGTTCACTTAAATTAGAAGTTATTTTTAAAGTCTAATAAATGTTAAAATTGATAGCTCTTAATTATAATATAATGTTCAATGGCTATAGTCAATGGTTAAATATTAAGGGAAATATTTTTTTATAGCTAAATCAGTATTACTTGGTGACAGTGATACTGGCCTTCAGTCATAAAGATGCCATTAAACAAATATTAAAAATGTTGTTTGTACATTAATTTAAAGATTGAATTTGAAATTATTGCAATATAAAATTATATTTAAAAACTTTAATGTTAGGTGGGATTAATCATGATTAATCGCAATTAATTTCAGAAAAATGTGCAATTTAATTTTTTTTTAATCGATTGACAGCCCTATTGAATATTCAAACTATGTAATTAATGTATAATCAATAAATATTCTCAGTTTAGCTGATATATATATTTAAATTTGTAGACCACATAGGTAAACTATGCAAATTTTTCATATTAATTGGTCATTTTTATGTTTTTTTTTTTTTTATTACAAGGTTCATAACAAATGTGTATTTTCCAAGGTCCCGCCACCCCTGTTGAAGTACTCTCCCAATAATGGAGGTCTGAACCCTCTGTTTGGCCCACAGCAGGTGGCTATGCTGAACCAGCTGTCCCAGCTCAACCAACTGTCTCAGCTCTCTCAGATTAATCAGTTACAGGTATTGATCTTGTTGCTAGTACCAACCTAAAAGTGATAAGTAACTCATTCCCTGTCATACTTAAAACTTACCCCCCCCCTTGTTGCAGCGTCTCATTTTGCAGCAAAAAGCGCAAAGCCAGAGGGCCATGCCTGTTAACAGCCGCCAGCAACAGGAACAGGTTTGTGATCTCTTAGACCCATTTATGTGTTCCGTTTCCTTCTGTCTTGACTTGTCTTACGTGACATTTTCCATTTGTGATGATGTGTAGGGTCGTGGTCTGGGTCCATCCCAGCAGATGATCCAGCCTCCCCGCCATCTCGATCCCTCCCTGATGAAGCAGCAGACTTCCCCTCAGCCACCCTCGCTGCACCAGCCCAGCCTCAAATCCTATATGGATAGCTTCATGCCCCCCAATGCCTCTGACCTGCAGAAAGAACAAAGCTCCCTGAGCTCGTTCAGTAATTTCCCTTTAGGTGGGTGTTCACCCCATCTTAATGTAGGCCAGACCGACTCTTTGTTGCACCAAGCTGCCAAGCCCAACACGATGTTTGCCTCTGACATGTCAAGCTATCAGCCAGCTGGCATTAGTCAAAGTCATAGCCTCCTAGCCCCACCTTTGAGCAATGGCCACATGGTGCCAGGCTCTCCCATCAACCCTCGGGTAGGAAAGAACTTCTGTCCTGACAGCAGCTCTCTGCCAGCAAGAGGTGAATACAGTCTATCTATTTTGTTGTCCCCAGCTAAATTTCCTCTTGCATTTTGTATTTGAGGGAAAAGAGAACAATGCTATGTTGCAGAACCTTTTGAGTTCATACCCTTATTATTTGGTTGGAAATCCAATGTTTGGCTGGCATAGGTATGGTGCTTCTACTCATAATTTCTGCCGCTTGACAATAATAAGGTGGTTTTTCTTTGTATGTGCTTGGCTCCCCTTCCATATGTATATGTTTTATTGTGCACTCAGTCATTTTTTGTTGGTTGCGGTGTTGAGACTGCCATAGTGGCATGGACATTGTGTTGATTTGTGACGCTGTCTCCAAAATAAATGATTTAGAAGTACTCTTTATCAAGTCTTAGGGATGTAACCGGGATGTAATTTAGGGATTACCGGTTTGACGATAAATCATGATAAAATTCCCCACGGTTAGTATTACCGTTTCATATTTTTATTATCATTAAAACCGTATTCCATTACCACGATTTGAACAACTCACGATAAATACTGTCCAGCATAGAGCACAGTTTTAAGTAACAGTCTCACGTGCGCACAGCAGCAGAGTAGTTTCATTTTGAGTGAAAATAGGGCAGAAAAGCTGGGAGGTTTTAAAAGACTGCTGAGGGAATTATGCAAATGAATTATATGAATGTACCTCTGAAGGTTCTGAATGTCTTCAGAAACAATTTGATGGCATTTTGTTTTCATCTTCGCTCCATGTAATACCTAAAGAAGGTGTTCTCAATCGCAATACTGCTTTGTAGTGGAGGTTACTGTAAACAGCTGTATTCAGCTTTTCCATAAGCGACACCTGCTGTCAGAGAGTGGATTTACAGAGACTTATATTTACATCCAGTCTGTGTGCAGTTTCTGTCTGGCCAAAAACAGACCGAATGTCCTGCTGTAAATTTTGACCGGTTGATGAAAAGCAAGCTTATGTGGATTCTACACATTTAAACAATTCAGATAAGTTATCTAGAATTATTTATGGAGCAGATAAAATGCACATAATCATTTATTAATCAATTATCATTTTGACTTAATCCTTTTCTTTAAAGGCTGAAGTGTGAGGTTTACATTTTTATGAAACTTTTTCAAAGCTTTATTTGAACATTTACATTAGATATTTGAACATGCTATTAAACTGGTGTCAGTCAAGTTGTCATTTAAAATCAGAACATTGGTAATGTTATTGTTTTAGTGATTATGCAAACAAAGTCATTTTGTTTGTTGATTTTTAAATATAAAACTTGAAGTGATTTATGTGTCGGTACTTTTTGAATATCTCCAGCACATTTTAACAATACCGTGATAATTTTGGTCACTATAATCGTGATAAGAAATTTTCATACTGTTACATCCCTATCAAGTCTTTAATGAGAAAAAATACTGAGTCCACTCTGATTTAAAATTAAATAAATTGATGAAATTATCTTTTTGTTAGACCTGCTGCTGATGTTAATTCCTGGATAACAACAATTCTTTTTTTTTTTTTGTTGTATTCCTCTAGGTTTGAACTCAAACTTGAATGTAAGCAACCTCGACATGGGCAGTGTTGGTTTTAAGGAGCCACAGTCCCGTCTGAAGAAGTGGACTGCCATGGACATTTCCGTTAACTCGCCACTTGATCAAAACCCCAGCAAATCTGGTACGTCTCCCCTTTTTTTTTTCTTTTTTTTTTTTTTGGTAATCAGCCTTAGGGCTACACAGTTAATATTCAGTTATTATAACAGCTGTGATTAATTGACACATTGATTAATTGTTAATTATATTTGTTTATTTATTGCTGATATTTATTTAGAGTGTGAAGTTGACCGTTTAGGCAGCATTGATTATCTGATGTATAAAACAGCAGTCAATTAACTGAGTTTTGGATGCCATGCCATGCAGTTGACCTACACAATAAATTTTTGAATTCTATTTATCAATGAATACAGTATTAAAGGGGAAACCAATATGTTTGTCATAATTGTGCAGCCCTAATCTTCTCAACAAAAAATGTTTTTCATATGCAGTCTTGAAAGTGTGCAAGATCTGTGTCATATCTGATGGATATGATTTTACTATAGGTGCTATAACATCTGGCCTGAGGCTTGAAGACTCACCCTTTGGTCCATATGACTTCATCAATGCCAGTAACGCTCCCATCAGTCCTCCTGGCTCTGTGGGAGATGGCTGGCCCAGCCGTGCCAAATCACCTCATGGTTCCACCAATGTCAACTGGCCACCAGGTTCGGTCCCATTCGCTTCATAAATGCTTTACTTGTTCCAATCAAATCTTGCATTGAAACAAAATATTACAGTGTAGCTCAGATGGTTGAGCATGTCGCTGTGCCATTGTAGCATAAATGACACAGTGTCTTGTTTGTATGGCAGAGTTCCGTCCTGGTGAGCCCTGGAAAGGATATCCAAACATTGATCCTGAAACTGACCCATTTGTCACTCCTGGCAGTGTGATTAATAATCTCTCCATTAATACAGTCCGGGATGTTGATCACCTCAGGGACAGGAACAATGGTAAGCAATCTGTTAAACCAGCTATATCAGTATACTCTGCTGTTCAAAAGTGTTTTTTTGTTTTTCCAACAAGGATGCATCAAATTGATCAAATGAAAAGGATTTTAAATAAAAAAAAAAAAAAAATGCTGTTCTTTTGAACTTTGTATTCATCAAAGAGTCCTGTAAAAAATTAAGTAGCTGTTTTAAGGATTGATAAGATTTGTTTTATTATTGTGGACAAAATCAGCATATTAGAATGTTTTCTGAAGGATTATGTGGCATTCAGCTTTGCCATCACAGGATTAAATTACATTTTAAAATATATTAAAATAGACAAGTTACATTTCAGTTGTAATACATTTTTACTATTATTGCTGTATTTATTATTAAATAAATGCAGACCTCTTTCAAAAAGAGATTTCATTCAAAAATCTTACTGACCCCAGTTGTTTAAATTGTAGTGTAATTTGCAGATTTGTATGTATTAGTGTTTCTGTCAAATAATTATTTTTTTTTTTCTGTTCTCCCAGGGCCATCCTCATCACTTAACACCACGCTGCCTTCAAATAGTGCCTGGACATCCATTCGTGCCTCCAACCACAATAGTTCCCTCAGCAGTACAGCACAAAGCACTTCAGGTTGGTGGGCAGCTATTTCGGCATTGCCATGCAGGCTTATGACCCTCATACCCTCCGTAATTTGATCTTTTTTCTTTCCTGCAGCCAGAAACAGTGACTCCAAATGGTCTCCTGGTACAGTCACCAACACCTCTTTGGCTCATGAGCTGTGGAAGGTTCCTCTCCCCTCAAAAGGTATCTCTGCTCCGTCCCGCCCCCCGCCTGGCCTGACTGGCCAAAAACAGCCCTCATCTTGGGACAACAGCTCTCTGAGACTGGCAGGCTGGGGTAGCTCTGAATCCAGATTCAACTCTGGTTAGTGCATTATATTCCTTTTCACCTACAACTATATAAGTATATAGTGTAAATGTTGTATTTAAAGAAACGAGAGAGACTTGAAATTATCATTGTCCGCAGGTTCCAGCTGGGGTGACAGCGGCTCAGGGAGAACTAATTGGCTTGTTCTCAAAAACCTCACACCTCAGGTAATGTACGGACTCGTTTTAGCAGGTTTAGCATTCACACTGCCTGATTTGTGCAGCATTTTAGCCGAAAACACATTGAAAATGCACTAAAACTATTTATCAGCACACTGTTTTGCAATTTAGGGTTTTATGAATCGCCCTTAATTACTAATATAGATAATTTATACTATTTTTTTTTCTTATTTTTTTTATATAGGTTAGAAAAGCAAAACTTGTTTTAAAGGGATAGTTCACCCAAAAGTGAAAATTCTGTCATTAATTACTCATGTCATTCCAAACCTTCAATACGTTCATCTTCAGAACACAAATTAAGATACTTTTGATGAAATCCTAGAGCTTTCTGACCCTCCATAGACAGCAACACAACTGAAATGTTCAAGGCCCAGAAAGGTAGTAAGGACATCATTAAAATAGTGCATGTGGCATCAGCGGTTCAACCCTAATTTTATTAAGCTACGAGAGTTTTTAATTCTCAATGGCAATTCTCAATAACTATTTTGTAATTGATGGATGTTATTAAAGGAAATGGGCCATTTAGAAACCCGACAAATTGTTTTGTTACCCAAGAAATTATTCTGCTGTAGCTTTATATACAAGTCATGCCTGTGTTTTACAGATTGATGGCTCCACCTTGCGAACTCTGTGCATGCAGCACGGTCCACTGATCACATTCCATCTGAACCTTCCCCATGGCAACGCTGTTGTCTGCTACAGCTCTAAGGAGGAGGCGGCAAAAGCCCAGAAGTCACTGCACATGTAAGTCCACCTTTTTTTTTGTTATCGTTTGTTTTTTTTTTCCCCCCAATGTAGGTAAAGAGCAGAGATGTTACTACTCAAGCTAATAATTACGAAGTAATTTAAGAGGATATTAGTGTAAGTCGGCTATGAATAACTTGATCAGTTCTGGAATAACTAGATTTATCATAAGCATGAATGGTTTTAATTAGTTAATAGAATTTTTAGTAAATGTACAGTTTTGGACTGCAAGTTCATTTATTCTTCTTGAGATGCTTGATTACTTTTTTGATGTTTGATACATTCATATATGTGACCCTGGACCACAAAACCAGTCATAAGTGTCAATTTTTAGAAATTTAGATTTATACATCATCTGAAAGCTGAATAAATAAGCTTTCTATTAATGTATGGTTTGTTAGGATAAGACAATATTCGGCCAAGATGCAACTTCTGGAAAAATCTGGAATCTGAGGGTGCAAAAACAATCTAAATATTGAGAAAATTGCCTTTTATAGTTGTCCAAATGAAGTTCTTAGCAATGCAAATTACTAATCAAAAATTAAGTTTTATATTTACAGTAGGAAATTTACAAAATAAAATAAAATGATCCGAAATCAATATTTGAGCAATTACATAACCAGCCAGTGTTCAAAACTATCGCATTACTTTAGCCCAATTCATAATGGTAAGCTTATAATAATGTTTTCTAATTTGAGTGGTACAGATATTTTAAATTACGTCACGTCTGTAAACATGAAGTTTTCCCAGCTAGTAGGCTATCGCACGTGAGGATCCTGGAGGTGGCGGATCGTTTAGCCTTTTCTCACAGCAGCTAGAATAATTAAATATATCATTTTGATGGCGGATTGTAATCCAGAAAGGATTGTTTATGAAACACGTGTGAATGAAATTAAATTATATTCCAGTTTCAAATGTGCTTCTGATTATAGATAGCCTGTGATTACACAAGATTTGTATTTTAAAGAAAACCAGTTGGAAGGGAGCATAATTTTGTATAGTTTTATATAGTTTTTTTGGGTTAAAAGAATTTAATATGAAATTTGAATGGTATAACGATTAGATATTACACTGTACAGAAATTGAAATCTACACGCTAATACACACTATACTCATAGTCACGCAATGCTGATGTTGTTAACACTAATAATTTGAGAATAAAGTATAATAATAATCTGTATGGTTTGATGTGATATGCGCTAACTGATCTTTAGATTAAATCACCGTTGGTAGCGCAATTTATGGTAATTGTTTTGGTCAGAACAAATGTGGCAGACTTGTTACTTTCTTGTTTAGATGGCAATATATGGTGAAAATTGTTATTTGGGTCATGCATTCCAAGACGTAGTCTAGAATCTGTGATTGCGAAGTACAGTAAACATCCACACCGGTGCGGTGACTGACTGCCACACATTCACCTCAAAACATTAGATTCATCCGTGCTAGAGCCGTGCCGGAGCACATCCCACGCAAGCAAGATAATTCCGCGCACAGCTGCAATTCCAGGTTTGCAAACAGAGGGTGACAAAGAGGCAAAACTTACGGACTGCAGCTTTTAAGGGTCTTGACCGAATCATTTCACAAACACAGCGCTTATTTTTCCATTACGAAAAATTTCCATTACGTCTGTTAATGCTTGTTAAATGATTGGTGTATCAGCCTGCTTTCTGTTTCGATCAAAACCCTGAAATAATGTGCAAAGCAGTTTCCAGATTTTTCGGAACCCCATTCTGATGTTCACAAAAACTTATATGTGAGTGTGGCACCATACTGATGAAGATTCTGCTCTTCCTCCTCAGGTGTGTTTTAGGGAACACTACTATTCTTGCAGAGTTTGCTAGTGAAGAGGAAATTAATCGTTTCTTTGCACAAGGTCAGTCAATGACTGCCTCTCCCAGCTGGCAGACGCTGGGCTCTTCTCAGAACCGGATCGGATCCATCGAGGGTTCTCACCCCTTCCCAAACCGCATTGATCCAAATCACTGGAACGGCAGCGGGCTGTCAGGACATGGCAGCAGAGACCTGCACAGCTCGTCTCTCTGGGGCGTTCCCAATTACTCCACAAGCCTGTGGGGCAGCCCCAGTGGTGGTGAGGGGGGGAGAATCAACAGTCCCTCCTCCATCAGCTCCTTCCTTCCTGTTGACCACCTGATGGGAGGTGGGGAGTCCATGTAGTGCATCTTTCACCTTCTGACTTAAAAAAAAAAAAAAGACGAAAAAAAAACATACAAACCCGTGACCTCAATGTGGAAATAGTTAATCATAATCATATGACCATATATATATTATATATGAAAAAAAATCAAATGGCACTAGTTAGACTTTCTTCACTTACAAAAAGAAAAAAAACAAAAACAATGCGGGGTCACCCTGTGGAAACAAGTTACGTTTTTTTCTGCACATATGTCCACTTTGTTTTAGCCCAAAACATATCAGTTTGAATACTTGAATTATGCAGGCCAATTCTATAATGTGAAAGGATGTATTTACACTTCCAGGTAGTGCTCTCCATACAGAAAAAAGCTTCAGTCGAGCTCATCTGTTTATTCATCATGTTTATTTGAATTCCAATTCTTTTTTTGTTTTTATTATTTGCATTTTGTTTGCTGACAATGTTGGAGTTTGAGCTTTTTTAACTTTGCACTGAATGTGGTTTTTCTCAGTATAATCTGCAATATGGAGGGAGCCGACAGTTCCAGTGTAGTTGTTTACTCAAGGATCTTCTTAAAGTGCGCGCTCTACTATGCCTTGATGTACGCCTACCTTATTGTGGTATTGTGGAGTTCGAGATCAAGATATAGATGCTGATTTAGGATTATTTGATGATATTACAGAAATAAGTATTGCACCAATTTTGTTTTAAAACTAAAGAATTTAGCTCTGCAGTCTAAAAAACTGTGGCCACAGCTGTGACTTGCAAACCCGACCTGCAAGCCAGGGGGAACAGCACTTTCAGAATAGGCTTTCCATTTTGTTTTGGAGGCGTCACATTGTGCCCTCTTGTTTACAAAACTTTTTGAGGGGGAAAGTATGGTCATTCTTCCTTTTTATTTTAAATGGAGTAAAAAAAGAAAAAAAAATGCATAAAGAATTAAAAAAAATCTTACAAAAATTATTAAAAAAAGAAAATGGAAAAAAAAAAAAAAAAATACACCAACAAAAAAAAAAAAAAAAATCTTGAGGATGAAGATGAAGCTTTTTATCTCTGGGAATACTGATCAGTGTTTGGCCATGTCATTGGTTATTTTATCTATTCCTCTTGTCTGCTAAATAACCAGCATGGTTCTCAGGAAATATAGCCAGTTTTCCCCCATAGAAACTCCAACTTTTAGCACTGAAACTACTTATAGCTCTGTAAGTTTTTCTCTGCCAAATAACTGCTTTAAGCTGGAGACATTCTACATACTGCTTTTCGAATATGCTGTCTTTTTATTAATGAGTGGATATGGTTTGCTGAATCACTATCTAGTCCTTCTTCCCACTGAGTGGCTCAATGTTTTTCGCTTTGTGACTGTCGAAGTAGCTGTCAAATGTCATAAGAAAAAGCAGAAATCTGTAACTATGCATACTGTAGCCAATGACTCGGCCTACAGAATCGCTTTTTCTTTGTCTGAAGTAATGTTTTATGTTTCAGTAATTTGCATATGCATTGTTTGATTTATATATATTTCTTTTTTTTTCCTCATCGCCAGAGCTGGTGTTAAAGAAAATCTTGTTTGGTTATTTTAACAGTGCAAAAGTCGTCCACATTTCATTGCCTTGATTCAAATTGTGTCCGAAGATGCAACAAGTCAAGTGGCTTTTAACTGTTTACAAATAGAAAATGATTGTAATGTGTACAGTTTGGTTGTGTTAATCTGAAGTTCCTTACAATATTAATAAATCAATGTTTTGGCTGCTCATTACCATTTTATTTTCATTTAATTTAAAAACAAAATGTTTTCTCTCCCCCATTCCATCCCCTTTTTTCCCCTTCCTCAAAGCTGGTTTGTCATTGAAAATGGCTTGCCTCTGTACTTGTGGCCAAGGAAGGCTGGATTAGAGGTGAATGTAATCTATTGCTGGTAGTTTAAATAATGTGCGTAGACTTACAGATTATTTACCTTTTATCGTACTATATTTTAGGTGCACAATTTCTGAGACGCTTCAAGAGCGAGAGGGAGAGAAAGATGTCAGCATTAGGCTAAGCCATGGACCTTAATATTTGTTTAAGCTGTTTGTTTTTTTCTCCTTTTGTTTTGAGAAGTAGAAATTGCATGCATGGTGTGTTAACTTATCCATATTTAATGACTCTTCGTACAAAACCCTGAGTATTACCCTCACTTTATGGTTGCGTGCCAGTATTGAACCATATTAAGTAACTGCTTTACCAAATATACTTCAATCAAAGGATTTGTTTACTTAATTCCAGACCTGGCTTATCTTTGTTTGTTGGACAAATTTTAAGTGGAGCTTTGGAGAGAAACTACATAACGAAAGTCTAAAATGAGTTTTTGGAATTGCACTTGGTGTACATAGTGAACTAGAAAAGCTTGTACTGTATTTGTGTTCTGGAGGAAGAGTGTAGCTTTTGGAGACTGGACGGCATGGTCGGAGGACTTTGCCTTATGTTTGTTTTTATTCTTCGTGTACATTGACTAGACTCTTAAAGCGTGCGTTTGTGCCTGCGTGCTTGAGTGGTCTGCTCCATTCCTGCGCATCAGGAGCCCAAGTATTCTCCTCTTGTTTAGGGGGTGTGTAACTGCAGGTATCGCCGATGGTTTTGCCGTGACTTTGTTTACTCCCTCGATGTGGATCGCTCAATCTTTTGTGCTTTAGTTACATGTTCGTATGCGTCTGGGTTAGCGCTAGTCCTTTCTGGGAGTGCTACGCTGCGCTTTGCCAATGGTTCTGAATGGGTTCTTCCCTGCCGTCTTGGCAAACGTGCTAGTTTCCCCGTTCTTCGTGGCTTTTTACTTTCGGAAGCGTAGGGAAAAGCCATTGGCACCCAGTTTATTTCTTTTATTTTTGTCCCCCTCCCCTCTTTTCCTCAATTTTGTTTTATGTATGTGCAGCTTTTTGGTGTTAGACAGAACTGTCATGCTGAAACATTTTGATAATTCACTGTCATGCCAAATTATCAAGCAGGGGGAGGAAAGGGATTTGTTCTTTTGTAAAAGCTGGACAATGTATATGCTTCAAATGTCACTTGCAAAATGGATGTTTTGAGGATATTCATGAGCAATGTACAATCCCCATTTTTACAGCCAGGTTGAACGTAGAGGAAAACGAAAAAGTGACTTGGCCTGACATTCTACTTTTGTACTGAAAATGTCATTCTTTTCTGATTTATCCTGTGAGCAAATATTATACCCTTGTCTTTTAAATGGTTCCTACTGTTGAACAATGTAATAAGGCAATTGACTTAAACTGTGAGTACTGCTGTCATGTCATTATAAACCCGAAAAGCTTTAGTAAAACCAGCACAAGAAACTGATGAACGAGAGCTTAAATCGAAACTTCCACCATGGGGAAATTCTAAGAGAGTCTATGCAGTGTAGGGTGAGGCTTCCATGTCTGTCTTTGCTAACTAAAATCCTGGCCGCGGTAGCGGCGGGATTTAAAAATACGATTCCTGTAATGTGCCATGATTGAAATTATTTCTTTAATTTTTTGTCACCAAAATTTGGCCAGTTGTAGCAAATGAAGGGTTGCATTAACATTTCCTTTTTCACAGCGCTCCTCACAGAACGGGCTGTGGAATAGCAAATTCTCAACTCCAACATTTCTTCTAGTGGTCTGTCAAGAAATAGTTTACTCACATATAACCTATATGCACACTGCTTTGGTAGACTGTTTGAAAATTAATAGAAATAAACATCACTAAGATAACTTAAATGAGCAGGAAGTTCTTTTCAGCGTCTTCCTGGGGTCATCTTAGTTCCTGGTTCCCCATCTTAACTTGGGGAACTGCACTTTTTGAAGGACAATCCTAATTTGTATTGGTAACAATTGACACTAGGTTTAGTCTAGTAATACATGGTAGATACTCAAATGTGTAGTGATTAATGTTTCCTGTAATGCTGTTTTATTTTTTTCTTCTTTGTTGCTTGGTTTTCAATTTTAGTACCCTTAAGTGCATATGTAACGAGGTAGAGGTAGTAGAGTAGTTTTTAGGTCTTTTGTTGGCTGTACTTGTAGACTGATAATAACTGTTTGTAAAGTCCTGATCTTGATATCGGAATACAAAGCTGTATAACTTGGGTACAACCCGCAATAAAGCCTAACAGTGATATGGTGTACAATGGTGTGTTTTTTTTTTTTTTTATTCTTTAATATACTTTTACTGCAAGTGAATTACCAAGAATCTCATCTCAAAATATTTACATGGAATACACACAACTAATTTGCTTAGTATCATGGTTTATGGAGAGCTCCATATGGAAATGTTTAAAATAATTTTGATTACCATAAATGTTTTGCCTATTGGTAGGTCGAGTACTTCTACATGCAAAAACAAACGGTGCTTTTAAAATGTTTGTTTACATGACAAAGACACCAGTCATACAGTGGCTATAAAGTTTTATTCTACATGAATGTGGGATCATTCAAATTGTTTTAGTTCAGAAATCCTGCCATTATGGGTCATTGCAGAATAATTCATGGATGACTCTTTCAAATGTGGCAGTTAAACAAACTTTTGTGAGATGCCACATGCCATTATATAATCTAAGACCAGTGAAATATTAAATGACCTAATACACCTTCACCGTGTAATTTCTGTAACTTTTGATAGCACCAAATGAATTTCCCCCCAAAAAAAACTTTTCAAATAGGTTTGAGTGTTTTCACAGTCATGGAAAACCAGTCTAAATTGATCTTTAGTGTATCAGCCCAAATTTTTTTACACTATCTAGTGAGCATAAGCAAACAGTCTTGGAAACATAATTAAATTGTGGCAAATCTGCCTCAGTATGTCAGGCTGCCCAATGAGGTTTTAAAATCATCCTACGATTTATTTCCACTTATGCATTTTAAACTGGTGAAAGGATGCAGTATTTTGATGAGAATATTGCACAGCAGTGTTAAGTTCTTGCACTGACTTTGAATTTAAGCTGCAGTAACGCTGCCCATAAACTAGAGGCATCTCAATGAGGCTTTCCTTGGGGTATCACGACAAACCAATGAATTACAATTTAGTCTTGGCTTTATTTTCAGCTCAAGTTCTCAAGAGTTTATAGTGACATTTTCATTAAATACAACAGTACACAACCAGGCAGTTGACTCCATAAGCAAGAGACAGAAGAAAATGGTATGACAGAAACCGGGCACTGTGTGGATGCAGCCGATCCGCATACATATTGTTTAATACAGAGTCAATCCTCCCTACCTGCAAAAAAAAAAAAAGGAAATGTGAGACTAAGATAAAATTACCAAGCATGCAAAGATAACCTACAATCTTAAGCATTAGCTCAAAAGACAGGATGCACATACCATATAGCTTGCTTCTACTCATACACGTCTTTTTTATCTGCAATGAACTGTACGATCTCTGCAGGAGTCATAAGCTTCTCGGCCTCTGCATCTGGGATCTCAAATCCTGTGGATTGAACAATGTGTTTGAGCGCCACAATTCAAATTAAATGTTTACAAGGTATATCAGGAACAAACCCATACAAACCAAACTCATCTTCCATAGCCATTATAATCTCCACCTGGTCCAAGCTGTCCAGCCCCAGATCTTTCATGAAATGAGATGATGTTTGCAGCTTGACAAGGAAAAAAGTATCAGAGATTGATGCTAGGAGTATGTATTATACAATATCTCAATCTAAACAAAGCAGCTCGTCTAACTAGAAATATTTTTAACGTTTAACAAGTGTAGTTTTTGTAAAGCATTTATTAATCTTAGTTCACTTCAACATTTATACTTAATATCTTATGAAAATAAAAAGTTGTATCTGTTAATTTAATGGACCTGAGAGAACATGAACTAACAATGAACAGTTGTATTTTTATTAAGGTTAACAAAAATGAATAAATGCTGTAACAAATGTAATGCTCGTTGTTAGTTAATGTATTAATGATCAAACTCCATCGCACACCTGCAAGTAATAGGTGCGTAGGACAAAGGACCAACCAGGTGGATCGCCTCAACAGACAAGCAATTCCCGCACACTATCGTAACTTGCAAAAAAGTAATATTTATTAACACAACGTTTCGGTCACACGACCTTCATCAGGAGGTTCCTGATGAACACAACGTTTCGGTCACACGACCTTCATCAGGAGGTTCCTGATGAAGGTCGTGTGACCGAAACGTTGTGTTAATAAATATTACTTTTTTGCAAGTTACGATAGTGTGCGGGAATTGCTTGTCTAGTTAATGCATTAAACAATGGAAAAATGTTGTAAAGTGTTACACCAAAGAAATGTATTAAAATATGGTGGATAGGCAAGCAGTTTCCAGTTAACACAGAAATTGCATATCATTCTCCTTCAAATTTCAGTATTTGGAGAATATCATATGCAAAACGACCCATGTAATGTTACGGTGCAGAGGGTAAGTATGAAGCATCTCTCACCTTCTCTGGATTGATCTTGTCGTACAGTTTAAGGACATACATGATACGCTCTTCGATGCTCTCTAAAGTGAGGGGTGGAAGATCCCCGTAGTGCCGACACTGATGAACAGAAGGGCCTAAAATCTGGAGACATTCAAACATTTATTCACTTAGCAGATGCTTGACTTACAGATGAGGAACATAAGCAATTCATCCCAGAGCCAACAATATTCACTGCACACAATACCAGCTTTATTAGAAGAAAGAGAATTAGTTAAGCATGTTTTTTAAGCAAATGAAGAGATAATTCACCCAAAATTGCCTTTATTATTATTTTTCCCTCAGTAACACACGAAAGATGTTGGATAGGATGTTAGATTCTGTCACCGTTTACTTCAGTTGCATCTCTTCCATACAGTCAAATAAAGTCATTCTGCCCAACATCGTTTGTGTCCCAAAGAAGGACTTCAGTCAAACAGGTTTGGGACGTCCCGATGACAGAATTATTATTAAAAGTAAACTATCACTTTAATAATAGCTACAATAAAAGACGTAAAGAGCAGCAACCGTGCAGATACACACACAGCAGTCATCATATGTATAAACTATTAGCGTTTTATTAGGTTAACTGATCATCAGTTATTTAAAGTCTTGCAGGTCACACCTTGAAAACAGTAATAATTGATGTGGCTGATGTATGTTGTGAATGCACACGAAGTCTAACTTTAACTTTGTAGGGCTCCCAGCTGTCATGCACGAATAGATTTGTCGGAAAGACACAGGTAGGTCACAGAGCTATCCGGCACTAGTAGGCCACACAGACAAACATCCCCCTCTGCAGAAAGCTCACCCGCACTGGTTGAGTCCACCACGTCCGCTGGCTGCATGACAGGACAGAGAGCGGCCGCTGCTTTGAGACGAGGGGCGCGCAGGCGGATCTGGTGAGCACGCTGCCATGATTTAACCTTGTAGCGACGCGAGCGACGGAGCGCACACAGTATGCAAGCGCGCGGGACGCCATGTTTGTGAATTTCTATCCCACAATTCACTGCGACAAACTGGACATATGTTTGACATGCGCACTGTCAGGGTAAGTCCGGCTGTTTCTACTTCTTCTTTTGTTTTTATGGTGGTTGGCAAACCAACGTAACGGTGCATTACCGCCACCGACTGGGCTGGAGGGTGAGTCAAGAGATATTGAAAAAAAAAAAAAAAAAAGAATTAAATCCTTTTGGCTAAATCGGTCTCTCTTAGAAAAATAATAAAGTGATAAATGTTACTGGATGTTTTCCCTAATAAACCTTGCATTGTAAAATTATTCTGATTGACCGTTCTGAGAGACTGAAAAAGCTGGTTTCTTTCTTGGCTGTACTTTGTGCAATGAAATAAAATATGCTCTGAAGTCCGGCTGTTTTCGGCGAATCGGTTCTTTTGAACAGTTCGTTCAAAACTGAAGCAATCAAATTGATTGAAAAGATCCGACTTAAAAGTATGGTTCACTCACGAATCATGCACTATTCTGCGAGTCGATTCTCTCGAACGGTTCGTTTCAAAGAATCGGCTCGAAAACGGAACCGAATAGAGTTAACGAATCCAATTCGTTGAAAAGATCCAATATTAAAGACTATTTCACAAATCGGAATTGGAGAAACGTTTAATTATTTTACGTTACCCACTCTCGACTCCAAATGGGCACCACAAAGATGTGTGAATGTTCTGGAGGACCTACTGAAGAATATTTTGACAAAACCACAAACTGAAAGCCAAGAAGAACCAGAGCCAGTGCGCTGGAGGAGAAGCCCAGTGGAGAGTGAGGAGCAACAGACACAGTGTCAGCAGTGGTTATGTGAATGGAATCTGGACTGAGGAACCCTTATGCTGTTTTACCAGTACAATACTGAAGCTACAATGCAGTATAGCTCTATAGAGTACTCTTTTCTTTAAATGGTAGTGGGTAGCTAGCGCTTCTCAATAACAGAATAGAGTATGAACAGAAGGCATAAAGGAGTTTTGGCTGATCTTTGTATGAAGGAGAGCACTGTGTGGCCATAGTGTACATTATAGAGACCCCCCACGCTTTTGTCAAGTTACACTACCATTCAAAAGTTTGAGGTCGGTAAGATTTTTTTTTTTTTTTTTTAAAGAAAGCCAATTGCTTACCAAACCTGCTTTTATACAATCCAAAACGTTACAGTAAATATGGTAATATTGTTAAATATTCTTACAATTTTAAAGAACTGTTTTCCATTTGAATACATTTTAAAATGTAACTAATTACTAAATACATAAATTTATTACTGATTAAAATTAATGACTCTGAACATTTGAACAGTGTTATACCTAATTTGAACAAAAAATATCAAAAGTATAGCATGTCATTAGAGTGCCGAGGGGAAGAACTTTTTAAAAATCCTCCCAATTAAGTATCATTACCTCTTTCAAATGCAAGTATGCTATGTGTACAAGTATTGTATGAATGCGTAACTAAGGTTTTAGCTTTTGTGCTTTTAAAGCAATAGCGATTTTAAAATTTTTTTATGATTTTTCTTTTATTACTTTTTGTTGCAGTCTAGAACGGGCCAAGACTTGCCTGTTTCCACTACATAAACAGGCAAGTTAAAGTATGAAAGGTGGTCTTGATTTCTGTACTTAAACTCTGTACTTGTACTTGTTTATAGAAATTCATTGCTTCATATAGACTGAACAAACCCTACCTCAAAAACTAAAATAGTTGCTTTAGCAAATGAAATTCAAGTATGTAATTGAAAGAGTCTATCTACGGAGTATTTTTGCATGTCATCCTGTTCCTTATGCTGTTAGGTAATAATTGTAAGACTTCTACTGTTGTTCAGCAAATGTTTACAGGCAAAATCCATTTAAATAGGAATTCACGTGATTGATATTTTCAGCTGAGGATGAAAAATGTCTTCATGCAGATTCACACATGGATTCACTGTTTTGACCAACAGAAAGCTGCTTGATTTGAAATAGATCTTTATGTGAGCTGTGCTTCATACGTCGCTACACTATTAACAATAGAAAATTATCCTTTTTTTGCCCACCAAAATTTCACTTATGTGACTACACCTTACAAAAGGAGCATGTTGTTTGGTAAAACCCCCCAAAACACGCTGTAATCATTTAAAATGGGTCAGTATAGACACTTTTTTCTTTTTTTACAAAAAAAGCATTTATTACCATCTGTAATCTGTCTATACAAACAGAAAATGGTTAGTGTTGCAGAAATGGTAAAATTGAATAAATAAAGGCCCTTCAGTTTAACAGCTAATCACCGTATTGTGATATTTTTCTCAGCCACGCCAATAGGACTGCAATGTACATTATATGAAACATTAACAGAAATCTAAAAATACCGACATGAAAATTGATGTTCTGCATACAAGTCACATATTTTATCATTTCATATTCTATGTTAACATAGCCATGATAGCAAGGGATTTTTACTCCACGTGGATACAACTGTGAACAAAACTGGTAGTGCTATTTCTTTGTTGTTCGGGATTTACAACTATAACTTAGAGCTAAAGAGATGATTGGGGAATATTAGTCCACATTGGTTCCTTTGGTCCCAGAATGAAAGTGAGCAAGACACAAACTAAAGTTCAGTCCTAGATCTGGCTGAGAGGAAGGAATTTCTGGTAGTAACTCTTGGTAACATCAATCATCAGTTCCTGTGTACATTCAGGGAGCTCTCCTGAAAATAGACCTGAAATATAGAACAAACAAAAAAAAGCGTAGGCTCTGTTTATATTAACAGAATGATATTCAAAAAACACTTTACTACAAAATATACAACACTTACAGTAAATAATTAAATAATATATCTGAATGTGCCAACCTGGACAGCCAGAGAATACTGTAAACGGAGGAACCACCGTCTCTGGGGGAAGGACCGTATTATCCAGTATCTTACAACAATCCTTTAAGACACAGCGCCGACCCTAAATAAAAACATGTATGGCAATTAAGCACCACCAGGTAAAAATGTTGCATAATGGGAGGATAGAGACGAAGGAGCTACTTACAATAACACAGTTCTTGCCAATGTGGACGTATGATCCTATCTGTGCAGCATTAACAACACAGTCCTCCTCTATGAACACATGATCCCCAATATGCAAGGGGAAGAAAGCCACGCTGATTTACACAGAACAAGAAAAGTTAAATCATACAAACAGTATCAGTGAGAAAACTGATGTTTTACATGAAACCAGCAGCACTGCTCACCCTTTGCTGAATTTCTTGAACGGAGGTCTGATCACACTCCGACTTTTAATGACACAGTGACGCCCGACTCTGACATTAGCGAGGTCTCCTCTGATGATACAGTCATTCATTACGATAGTCTGAAAGAAGGGGCCATTTCACATAGTTAACACATAGCTGGGGGAAATTACAAGACGAAATACATACATAAACTCACCTTTCCATTGAGAACAATGTTTTGACTGCCACAAAGAACTGATTGTCTGCTGACTTTGTTGCCTGATGCCTAACGTAGAGAAATCAAATGTGAACCTTACCATCACATGACTGATGTGAGCGTTTAATAAACACCGTGTGCAAAAGATACAGACGTTTACTGACTAAGTTAGTAGGTTATGACAGATTAACACTTGTGCTGGGGAATCAGCTTTGTTTATAATACAATACACATTCGGTTTGCAGAGATATACTAGCATTGCTATTACTTATTACTAGCATCCGCTTGATTTTATTAACATACCGTCTCGATGTATTCAGCCTTGTTGTATAATATTTCACACAGCTCCATCTCTGCACAATTATTGTTGTTTTGCTGGCGACCCGCTTCAGACGACCAGCTGCTGTCAACCGCTCCCTCGCGATTTCCGCTTCCGGTTAGTACCAAGACATCACTTTTAGAACGTAGTACAAGATGACATGAAACATTTTTTAATTATTTTTATGTAACTTCATTGCATATACACAAATATTTTAACAATATATATATATATATATATATATATATATTATATGCATGACAACAACAAGCATCGAACAGAAAAGCAATAAAGTAGGTCTCCGTTCATTTACCATTTCAGTTCATTTATCATTTTTAATTGAATGTGTATGTGTTTTATGCTTTGGATTTGACTGCATTAGGAATCAAATTTGATTTATGCTGAAGTCATGTAATTTTTTTACATGCAAGTTTGTGTAATCTGCTAAACCTTCTTTAACCGCACGATGGCGCTGTTGTCCGGCAGGACGAAGGCGGTATTATTTTGAAAAGTGCCTCATTAATCCACAGGGCTCAAGTCTCACCCACAATGCTGATGAGCTTTTTTTTTCGTCTGTAAAAAAAAGATTACGTCGAAATAATGTTAAAGTTTACTATGCAAAAGTTAGGGTAGTATGCAAACTCCCTAAAAACACAAATGCGCCATAAATTATAGTAAGATATGGACTGTGAACAAAGACTATAGAGTAGGTTACCCTGCTGTGAATTTAACTTGCACTATAAACTAATTAATCCAATTAAAAAAAAAAAAATCCATTTGGTTGCTTTTATTTTTTTTAGCACATAATTCTGTCCAGTCCAAGCGCCTCTGCAGTAGGCTGATTTCTGTTTACTCATGAGTTGGGAACAATACACAGCCCCCTCACCTTGACTGAAATGTGCTCAAGCAAATGCAGTGTTGTGTAAAATGGTCCTGTAATCCCTCACTGAGCACATCTGCCAGCTTGAAATTCTCTTATAGCTATACAATCCCACAGATCAGTTATCACAATATCATGGCTGAGGTCACTTTGACATTGTATTGACTAGTTAGGCTATTCAACTGTATACACAGCTATAGGCTACATTGTGTGCCCTTACAACCAACATCCCTCCTCGTGGTCCGTTGCCCTTCGTGTATCTTTAACAGAAACAGTTAACTGTAAAATCTATTTTTATTAGACCAGGCAGAGAAATGTGTAGATGATTGGCTGCTGGCGTCTGTGTGGGAGGATTTGTCTTGCCCATTTGAGTCTTTATCAATAGATTTACATCAGGAAAACATATCCAGAATCTGAACTCAAGAAACTGTTTATATGCCTCCAAGCACTGAGGAGATGCCTTTATCTCCTTGTATATCTGCTGTTTTGATGTTCACATAAGCAAGACTTCACTGTTTTCATCACCAAATGTGGTATTTTATTCTGTCTTGTCCAGAGATTACTGCCTCTACAGTGTTTGTCAGGACTCTTTAAATAACACAAACTATTTTCATACTTTTCTGAAACATGCTTCTCTTAGCAATGAAATTCTCACCACTAGTTGAGCTAAAAATAGTACAGGGGTCACTGTGTCTAGAGAATGTGCTTTTAGGTTCTTTGCATGTGTAAATGCACAGTATAAGATATGTGGACTCTTGCCATCATTGTATAGTCATCACTGCAGCGGCCAGGGTTTCACGAGGGCTTTATATAATAGATACAGCCTCCATGTCTGTGGGCGATGGACACGCTATCTATCTGTTGAGAAGAGCCAGTGGAGCCATAGTCAGGACTGTATTAAGTGTGTCGAGATGATTTGTTCAGGTTGTGCTTAAAGAGAAAAGGACAGCTGTAGGCACTGTTACCTTGTCTCCTTTCTCACTGTCCTTTAAATGTTATATCTTTCTCTCCTGATGCAGAGTGTGTAGGTTTTGTCTCTGTTGAGGGGTTATGTAATGCTTCCTGTTTTGGGAAAATGCTATCTAATGCCATCCTCCCTGCAACTGGATCATATGTATTGAGTCATATAATTACTTTGGTATAATGGCCATTTGAAACAGATGGTTGGCAAGACATGCTGTGTGCAGTAAATATATAAACAATACTGTTCAAAAGTCAATACGATTTTTTCAGGTGAAAGAGTTTTTTAGAGCAAGTCTCTTATTCTCACCAAAGCTCCATTTTGTCAAAATACAGTAATTACAGTAAATACAGTAACAATTATATTATTGTTAAAATATTATGAAATATTTATTACAATTTAAATTTACTGTTTTCTATTTAAATATATATTTTTTAAATATATAAAAATATAATTTATTCCAGTGATGCAAAACTGAATTTTGAGCATCATTACTCCAGTCTTCAGTGTCACATGATGCTTCAGAAATCATTATAATATGCTGATTTCCTGCTTAAGAAACCTTTCTTATTATTATCAATGTTGAAAACAGTTGTGCTGCTTAATATTTTTCTGGAAACTGTGGCATTATTTTCATTATTCTTTGATGAATAGAAAGTAAAAAAAGAACAGTATTTATTTGAAATAGAAATCTTTTGTAACATTATTAACATCTTTTCTGTCACTTTTGATTAAATTAATGCATCCTTGCTGACCCCAAACTTTTGAATGGTAGTATATAAACAAATTTTGTATTTTATATTTAAAATATCAGTTATAGCTCAAACATGAATTCTGAGCTCATATGCTGTATCATCTGGTATATGTTTCCTTGTTCACACATAAAATAAATCCTTTTTTTAGCAACACAATCAACTAATCTGACTAATTTATTCATAAAATCTATAACTAATACAGAGCTTAGCTGTGAATAAATGAACAGATAGATTAACAATACACTGGATATTCTAAACAATTGGTGCCAAATGCATTTATTTATTTATTTTGCATGTTTAGTTTGATAGGTATGAGGATGGTGTGTTCTTAATTTTTATTTTTAAATGTCAGCTACACGTTTTTACAATATTACACCTTGGTGTAACACATTTTATTAATAGAGCACTGAGAAAATGACCCTGACATAAAAAGAACAGTTCTTAATGATCAATTACCTATAGGCCTATATACTTTTTTTTTTAAATGCAACAACAACAAGATTACATTCATGTTCTTCAACCAAAGCAATTAACAGCACCCAAATTGCAAAAATATTCCCCTTAATAGCCTTGTTCACACGTAATAAAAAAATCAAAGACCTTCTAAGCGCCTTAAGCACCTCTGATTAGCCGAGTCTGTCTGTTTTAGCATTCCTGTAATCTTTATATCTGACAACAAATACATAAATAAATGATTAATCAGATTCAATCATGAAAAGACAAAGAGAGGGGACGGTTATGTGAAATATGCTTTTGTGTCTGAAAAACAATGGACACCTTTGAGGTTTCACCAGCACTGTGTGTCCTGTCCTTGCTTTGGTGCTCCACAGTGAGGTGACCTGATTTTGCAGGCACTGAGGGAAAGGCCTTTCTCTGTGGAGGTTAAGACAGCCTGTCTGAGTCAGAACGCATGTATAAGTAACCATCACACTTACCGCCCTTTTCCTGCTTTTCACATCAGTCTAAATGAAGATGTGTGCCCATTTGAACTGAATGTATGAGAACTGGATAAATAACCAGGCCTTTCAAGTATAGACCGCCATGATAAAGTTAAAGTTAAATTAATATTATTTAAAAAAGATTTTTTTTAACTATTGTACATATTATACTTGACAGTTAATCTAGAACTGGGTGTTCAAACTGGGGTTCCAGGACTCCCAGAGGGCGCTGAGGAGAGAAAAAAAAATTGGTGAGATAAAGTTATTCTTAAAATTATATATTTTAGACATCAAAGTTAATACATTAACTTCTGTCATTAATGACATTTTTATATTATTAGTGTTAGATATTAGTTAATATATTATAGTATACATTATACTACAGATAGGACAAGCCATTCCTATTATTATGAAATTATTTTAATTAAAATTTGTAATAATTATTATTATTAACAACAATTAATATTTTGCACTATTTATTATTATTATTCATTATATGTTATTGTGATTATTATTCTGTTCATCTGTTCTTTTTTATTATATTAATATAAAAAATGTATATGCAGTTGTCTTTATGTTTTAGGAAGGGGGTCTCTCACAAGGGTATCATATTTGGGGGCTTTACGGCATTAAAAAACTGTGAAAACCCCTGCACTACAAGACACTACAAAACAGATTTTTATGTGTAAAAATATCCCATATGCAGTTAATCCCATTCTATCTGAGAAGTGCAGGCAATTTAGTCTAATTCATAAAATATGTTGTAATAAAACGTTACCAAGAATTACAAAATTATGTTATGCAAGCACTATAATCCATATTCTATATTTGGGAGGTGATTTGCTGTTACGAGGAAGTGCTGGATGCAGGTATTAGTCCTAACATAGTGTGATGTGCCCAAACAACGTTGCATAACATTTTAAATCAGCTCTACGCCGTATTCCGTGTTACCCATATGCCACCTTGAGATTGGCTTAGGTCAACAATCATGCACAGGCAATACACTTAAAAGAGTTTAACGATGAAACATACTTTATGCTTGATATTTACTTATGACGCCATCAGTTCTGCATGTCTTTGACGTAGGTCACCGTGTCTGCTGTTAGTCTGGGGATGTCCCTCGTAGGGCAGGTCTGATTTGGTGACATCTGGCTGGAGTGTCACTTTGACAGCTGTGTCTCAGTGCCAAGCAGAGCGGCTAGTGACAGGTGTGTCCTGCCACACACTTCCAAACAGTCTCTGGACAGCGGACACTTTCCTCTGTGTCTCTCCGACGGCTACCGGCACAATGCAGGGCTCTTTCCTCCAGGCCCGCTGTGAACAGCCAATCATGACCACAGATTGGGGTCTTCCTCTGATCATCGCTCTTCTGCTACTGGGGCTCCTCTATGCGTTCCTCTACCTGCCTGCAATCACGCAAAGAGCCCTGCTGGAACAGGCCCTTGCCAACCAAACGGCCAACGAGGACTTCCTTCCTAAAGAGGACTGAGCAGAGGTTTGCATTCGTCCACCTAGGACTGTCACAGCTGTTTTCATGATGTCCCTCTATGCAAGTAACCTGAACCTTGAAACCTGTTTCTTTATCAGATGGTCATGTGGAGACACAGGCGGTCCCAGCGTTTTTGTTTTATGCACAAGACTAAGACTTCAAGAATAGATCCAGCTCTGAAGATGTGAATGGTGAATCATATTTTACCACAGTTGGAGGAGGAGGAGGACTGTGCAGCTCTGAGATTTCTCGCCTCATAAGACAACCTTGTGTTTCCACTCCAGCCCGAGGGAGAGGAATTAGTCATACAGAAGTCATCATTGCAGTTCATCGTGTCAGCCAGAAAGAATCACTATGATATTAGAACTTGTAAATATTCTGTTTAAAATCCCTGTTCAATCAAACCAGCACAACTATAAACTATTCAGCTCGAGGAAGGTGGGTGCCTTTGGATGTAAACCAGTAAAAATGAAAAATAGTAATTGTTGTAAATGTAAAAGGAATGATTGTGATTGGCTGAACTGTAATTTTTTGTCAAAACATTCAGACTTTTAAGAGATTTATGCATAATTTATTAGATATATGCTTCTTTTAAGAGATTTGTGTGTGATTTATTTGCCCTTTTAGCACAAAATGGAGATTAATTTCATACATAATATTCAACAAATTGCATGTAATGTTTTTGACCCCTATGAACTTTGTAAATGATTCATATTTATGACAAGATCTTATTTATACAATATTTAAGCCAATAAAGTTCTGTATTGCTCTATGTCGTCAAACGATGTGTTTATATCAATGCTAGAATGAGGTGCTTCATCTTTCATCATTAAATTGAATGTGGCCGCTGACTATGATCTGTGAATATGTTCAGTGAACAGGACGATGGAGGGCAGACTTCTACTTTGTTGAAATCCTGCAGCATGCACTGTGATGTAACAAAGTCTTATGCAGCCAGCATATGTATATATGTGTATGTGTGTGTGTGTGTGTGTGAGAGAGAGAGAGAGAGAGAGAGAGAGAGAAAGAGAGAGAGAGAGAAAATCATATAGAGCTGATATCACAATATTGTCAAACAGGAATAAGAAAAATTAGATATTAGCGATTTTAAGACCCCTGCTGATTTCAGTTATGTGCCATTAAAAGAATGAAAACTGTATACAAAAGAGAATTTTTAACGTAGCCTAAATCTAAAAATTATTTTTATTCAAAATTATTAAACCAACACACTATCAGTTTAATAAATGGATACGAATACTTGAGTGTCTCAGTAAATGGCTGTGCTCTAATGTGCTTAAGACATTATAGGAGCAAGGATTCAGTGGATTTCTAGGATCATGGTGTTTTTGTATGGTGAAGTAAGCTGTTTTAATCAACAGCCTTCAATAAAAAGGAGATCTATTTTGTTTTATTGTCTTTGACAGGAGTGCCCCATCATCAGATTAGCGCTTAATCTCTCACTGTTTTTGACTCTGGGAGTGAATGTGGCATGTCCACTAATCTCACTTTTTTTCGCACATGGACAAACATGTTCAGCAAATTGTATGTTATGCATTCGTGTGAACGTGTCTAATTAAAGGAACAGTTTTATCTCATATTTGCTTAAATTAGTAATTAAACCAAAATGAAAATTCTGCCGCTATGTAACTTGTTATTATTCTTTGATAATTTTCCTCACGGTCTAAGCTCTGAAATGGACTACAACAGCTAGGCCATATGGACTACAAAAATGGCGGCGAACCCCATTCACGCTAAACCCATGTGTCTCGTGTCCGTCTTTGACCTCAATGGCGCCATATTTGATTTGGGAAATATATATATAGATATATATATACAGTATATATATATAGTATAAAAATACAACAATAGAAAGAGGTTTCCAAGAAAGAAAATTCTTAGAATATTCACCATGGAAGTAAAATAAATCTGGGTTTTGAACGTCATGAGGTAAGTGACAAATTGTGAACTATTTAAATACAAAACTCTCATTTTAAATGAATATACAAGGAAGACCCATTGTATGTGTTACTGTAGTAGCTAAGAACAACAACCTCATACAACGTGGTAGACTGATTTATATAGACACCACATCCACCTGTCATCCATGACACCATTTGAATAGATATAATGCTTTTTGATCTGGGCTGGTGAGCTCTATTTGCTAAATGACTGTTAAATCTTCTCTGGTGATGTTGGGAGTGGGGAGGAGGGGTGGCGGGTGTTTTCAAGGCTTATGCAGAAAAGATGCCCTAAATGTGTGGTCATGTGGGTTAATGCTCAAAGACAGAGCCATTAAAGTTTTACCATGACAGCAATGTTTTATTGAGCAGCTTTCTCTGGAGTGGGAGATGCCAAAAGTTGAGGCAAAAACGTTGCAGCAACTGCAGACCTCCTTATTTGTTTGTGTGAAAAAATATATGTTTTTTCTTTGAGCTATCAGAACTCATTTACAGGTACATCTCAGAAAAATTGAATATCGTGAAAAAGTTAATTTTTTCTTGTAACTTATTTAAAAAAACTTTCAAATATTTTAGATTTATTACATGTAAAGTAAAACATTTCAAAAGTTTTTTGTTTTAATTTTGATGATTAGAGCTTACAGCTCATAAAAGTCAGAAATCAGTATCTCAAAATATTAGAATATTTACATTTGAGTTTCAATTAATGACTGTCCCTACAGTATAAATTCAGAGTATCTCTTGTTCTTTGAAACCACAATAATGGAGAAGACTGCTGACTTGGCAATGATCCAGAAGACAAACATTGACGCCCTCCACAAAGAGGGTAAGTCACAGAGGGGCTGTTTACAGAGTGCTGTATCAAAGCATATTAAATGCAAAGTTGACTGGAAGGAAGAATTTGGGTAGGAAAAGGTGCACAAGCAACAGGGATGACCGCAAGCTTGAGAATACTGTCAAGCAAAGCTGATTCAAACACTTGGGAGAGCTTCACAAGGAGTGGACTGAAGCTGGAGTCAGTGCATCAAGAGTCACCACGCTCAGACGTCTTCAGGAAAAGGGCTACCAAGCCACTTCTGAACCAGAGACAACGTCTTACAGGGCTGTGGAGAAAAAGAACTGGACTGTTGCTCAGTGGTCCAAAGTCCTCTTTTCAGATGAAAGTAAATTTTGCATTTCATTTGGAAATCAATGTCCCAGAGTCTGGAGGAAGAGTGGAGAGGCACAGAATCCATGTTGCTTGAAGTCCAGTGTGAAGTTTCCACAGTCAGTGATGATTTGGGCTGCCATGTCATCTGCTGGTGTTGGTCCACTGTGTTTTCTGAAGGCCACGGTCAACGCAGCATCTACCAGGAAATTTGAGAGCACTTCATGCTTCCTTCTGCTGACAAGCTTTATGGAGATGCTGATTTCATTTTCCAGCAGGTCTTGGCACCTGCCCACACTGCCAAAGGTACCAAAAGCTGTTTGAATGACCATGGTGTTACTGTGCTTGATTGGCCAGCAAACTCGCTTGACCTGAACCCCATAGAGAATCTATGGGGTATTGTCAAGAGGAAGATGAGAGACACCAGACCCAACAATGCAGATGACCTGAAGGCCGCAATCAAAGCAACCTGGGTTTCCATTACACCTGAGCAGTGCCACAGGCTGATTGCCTCCATGCCACACTGCATTGATGCAGTAATTCATGCAAAAGGAGGCCCAACCAAGTATTGAGTGCATAGAGATGAACATACTTTTCAGAAGCCTGACATTTCTGTTTAAAATATCCTTATTTTATTGATCTTATGTAATATTCTAATTTTCTGAGACACTGAATTTGGGGTTTTCATTAGCTGTAAGCCAAAATCATCAAAATTTCAAGAAATAAAGGCTTGAAATATTTCACTCTATGTGTAATGAATCTATATAATATATGGGTTTCACTTCTGAAATGAGTGACAAAAAATATTGACCTTTTTCACAATATTCAATTTTTTTTACATGTACCTGTATGTGACTCTGGACCACAAAACCAGTCATAAGGATCAGTTTTCTGAAATTGAGATTTATACATCATATAGGCTACATCAAAGCTGAATAAATAAGCTTTCCATTGATGTATGGTTTGTTATGATAGGACAATAGTTGGCCGAAATACAACTATTGCAATGTATTGTTGGCTAATGCTACAAATATACCTGTGCTACTTATGACTGGTTTTGTGGTCCAGGGTCGCATATTATAAATGATTGGGCTCATTCATATATTATATTATTTTATATTTGAGTATATTTTATATGCTAATACAGTATATATTATGTTATGTTGGATTGGGTTTATGTTTTTACAATTAACTAAAAGCTAAATAGTTCAACCAAAAATAAATCATTTATGTCATCATCAGTGTCTTTCTAAACATGTATAACTTTCTTAGACATTCATAATGGGCTTGCAACAACAGGAAGGTGAGTAAATGATGACAGAATTTTCATTTTTGGATGAACTACCACTTTAAAATGTGTTTGCTAGCAAAAGTAACTATGATCTCTAATGACTCCTAAAGATGTTGATGGGCTTTCTTTGATGGTGCAGAAGGAACTCTATCTCACTGTGCATCATTCAATCTCTATGGCAGGGTTCCAGTTTCATAAAAGTGCTCCAGCATGCGCAACCTCATGGGATCAAGCAAAAGGATGCTGTACCGGAGGAGAGAGCGAACCGATTACATGGTGGACCTACACCGCTCTCTACAAGGGACCTCGCTGACCCACCCTCCCCCTTCCAGAGGCAAATGGAAAGAGAAGGTCTGGTTATTTCTGTGATGTCTGTCCATGAATTGTTAATGCCTTTGAATTGGCTGACTGCGCTTTGCTGAGCCTGAGCTGGTTAATTAGACCTAAGGGACGGAGCAAGAGAGAGCAAAACTGACAAAGAAAAGTGGCATTATATGCACAGTAGATCTCACTAGGTTGGGTGGGGAGAGAAATCTATGTGTCTGATGTTATAACTCTCACACAGTGTCAGAAAGTAACTTTTAAGGGAAACATTTGATATGGAATTGATGTGTATTGGTATTATTTATATATGAACGGATATGTATTCAATTAATTAATAGTTTTATTCAGCAAGGACGCATTAAACTGATCAAAAGTGACAGTAAAGACTTACATTGTTACACTCTAAAAAATGCTGGACAAACCCAGCGATTGGGTTGTTTTCAACCAACAGTTGGGTTAAATGTTTAACCCAACCTTCTGGGCAGTAACCCAACCACTGGGTTTGTCCATATTTTACCCAGCGCTGGGTTGTATTTAACCCAGCATTTTTTAGAGTGAGTATATTTCAAATAAATGCTGATGAACTTTCTATTCATCAAATAATTTCTTAAGCAGCAAATCAGCATCTTGATTTCTGAAGGATCATGTGACACTGTATAATGACACTACCTCAGAACAAAGGTTTTGACGTCAGTTTTAAAACCGCTTCTCTGCTAAATGATTTCTGGCATAGGTTTGACGCATGTAAGGCCCAGTTCTCTATGTGCACTGTGGAAAAACTTTCGGACAACTCACTTAAAACTGTTATTGTCAGAATGTTTAATGAAACAGTGAGTGGGGATGACATCTGTGTCTGGTTGGGCAGATATTGCACTGTTCGGGGTCAGCCGATCAAAGTGGTAGATGAAGATGGCATCTGGAATTGCTCCTGGCGAATTCCCATCAAACAATGGGAAGATGCCGGGAGCTACCAGGGCCTGAAGCATCTGCCTTCAATGATTGTGTTTTGAGAACAGAGGCTACATTCACTACCAAGGGATGCCAAAACTATGTAGGAAGTGTGGGAAAATTGGACATTTAGCCGATGCATGCCAGGAGTTAATATGTGGGAAGTGTAGAGAAATTGGTCATGTCTTTGAAGAATGTACCATTGGCAGACGGTGTAATCTTTGTGGTGACACAAATCATCTCTACAGAGATTGCCCCAAGAGTTTTGCCAACAAACTGAAAGGTAACAAAATGGCCGCCTCACCAGAGAAGCAAACAATCAAACAAAGAGAGGAGGCGGGCCCTGAGGTTTTGGCGGGAAATTCAAATTGGGCCTCAGGGATTGGGCAAGAAAAAGAAAGTGGGGCGGTCATAGGGGTGGAGCCACCAACACAGAGGGAGGAAGCCACTCCCGAACAACAAGAGAATGAAGCTAACATGGGAAATGGAGAGGAGGAAACGGCTTCCTCCCTCAAAACTGTCTCTGAGATGAGTGTGTCGACTAGTGGGAGTGAAACTGATTGTTCACTCCCAAATGTTCAAGTGCAGAAAAGGACTGCGAGTGGCAGATAGTTCCTCACTGGAAGATCTAGACCGTATGTGGCCGGCCGAATCTCCAAATGAAGTTTCTTTTCTGCATATTAAGCTAAGAACATCGACACCAAAGGAGCCGCAAGAGTTTCTCTCTGTAGCACCTGAGGGGTCGGGTACTTTTTCTCCAGATCCCAATTTGTTTGGGGGAGAGGAGGAACAAGTGCCACAAGATACAACCTGATTTTAATTACACCTCTGTAGTTTCCTTCCTTTAAATATGTTTTCTCTTATGGCTCATACCTTTTTTACCCTACTGCTCATGGCTCTCACTATCTCTACCATCAATGTGAGATCCCACTTGTGAGCACAGAGCATTTTATCCTTCTTAAAAACTGTTAAATCAGATGTGTTTTTATTGCAAGAGTGTTCTCTGCCCTTTTTAACAAGTTACAGGAAGTGGGGAGAAATGTGGACCCTGGGGCCCTCCATTTGGAGTGGCTCCAATGGCAACAAAAATGATGGTGTTGCCATTCTAATAGGTAATCTTGGTGAAGGGAAGCACGGTGGTAAGGGACGGACGGGCAATTTTAGTCAACCTGACTGTTTTAGACAAAGATTTTAACATTCTTAATGTGTATGGGTATACTGGGAAAAATTATAGGTATGAACTTTTAGAGGACCTGCAGCCCCACATGCTAGGGAGGGTTCCCCTAGTGGTGGCAGGGGATTTTAATTGCGTTTCATCAAAAAAAGACAGGAAGAGGGTGGGGGAGGAATTTAAAGTTGATAAGACATCGGTTTTATTGCAGGGTTTAGTTAGAGATTTTAAATTAGTTGACTGTTTTAAAGCAATGCATCAGAGACAGGAGGGCTACACCTGGTTCAGTGGTGATGGCACCAGAGCCTCTCGTATTGACTATGCGTTTACACGCGACTGCCCGCCAACCGATGCTACATTGACCCCCATCTTTTTTTCTGACCACATAATGCACCCTTTCACTCCCCATTGGTGTGACAGTAGGTGGAGGGCTGTGGAAGCTGAACTGCTCCCTTTTGGAAGATAAGGAAGTAGTTCGGGAGTATAGGGAGCAGTTCAGCCAATGGCAGACCCTCCAAGACTTTTATGACTCACGTGCACAGTGATGGGAGATGGTGAAGGAACATACAAGACAGTTTTTTAAGAAGATAGGTAGGGATGAAAAGAATAGGTTAACACGACACATGATGGGGCTGCAAAAACGACTACAGAGTTATTTTAACCTTTTAAACAATGGTTTTGATTTTAATGAATATATTAAAAAAGGTAAAGAAAAAATGTCAGTTTTATCCAAAATACAAACTAAAGGTGTTATTTTAAGAAGCAGGGAGAAGGAGATAGAGGAAGGCGAAAAGTGTACCAGCCCCACACGGAAATTCCTGGTGAAGTTGGAGAGGGCGGTTTTTATTTCCTGTGTGGGAATGCCTAAAGAGAGAGGTAGTAAAGAAGAAGCCGGAGAATGGTGGAAAAGGCCTCCCAGACCCCCACCTGTTTTTAGGCAGCTGTTTTATCGCACTCCACATCAAATACGCAGTCACCCCATCCAGTGAAAACAAGACAGCAGCCATGACCCGATTCTGGATGGGGTCCTATCTGAGAACACTGAAGATTTTACCAGTTGATTTGAAAACCCCAGTGTCTTTTAATTTGCCTAAGGAAAATTGTTTTATAAAGAAGTTTTTAAAGAAGCATGTTTTAGAAAATGAAGATATCCCCATTTTAACTAATCACAAGCGTCTCGTCTCTCTTGTGCAGGACCGGGAACCGGTGAGTCCAGTTCCAGGCCTCACTTTATGTGAGGCCAAACAAGTGTGGAGGAATGCTTCTCACCCCGCTTTCCAGAACAGGCACAAGGACTTATTGTGGATGGTGGCTCTTGAGATCCTCCCAGTCAGGGCGGTTATGCACTCCAGAGACATGGCCAAAAATCCCGTCTGTCCACGGTCCGGATGCAATTCCCCGGAGACCATCCACCACCTGCTCTGGGAGTACGGGACCTGTGGGCCAAGACCGGCCCCCTGTATTTCCCGTGCCTACCAGCAGGTGGGGCCCAGATAGAGTACCAGCTCGCCATCCTTGGGGTGGGCCGGGGCTTGAAGGACTTGACAGCACAGGAATTCACCTCGCTCTGGCTCACCCTCAACGTCATCAAGGATGCCATCTGGGCCACCAGAAACCTGCTGGTGGGGAAGCGCGTTACGGTGCCCCTTCATGCATGCGAGCTAAAGGTAACATCAATGCTGCAGGGGTACAGGATGACGATATTCGGACGGGGGGGCCAGGGTCGCACGGGAAGGGTCCCGACCGCCACCGCTATCAAGATATCAAGAATTAACATTATTACTAGTAGAAATCTAATTCCTGATATCAAGAATTAACATTTTAACTAGTAAAAACTGAACTGTTGATATCAAGAATTAATATCCTGAGAATGAATAAAAGTCAAAACGGCTTGCCATAGCGTATCCATGTGGTGCGGCTGACACAGAACAGCGTATGCAGTTTGCGTCCAGCGGACACTCGGCAAAATGGCGCTACGCTGACGCAGAGGAGACAAATTGTTGAATAAAGTCATTATTTTTGTTTTTTTTGCGTACAAAAAGTTACGTTACGTTATGGTTGAACCGCTGATGGCAGATGGACTATTTTGACGATGTCTCTCATACTTTTCTGGGCCTTGCCAGAGTTAATTACATGGCAGTTAATGGGACAGTCACAAGCCTCCCGGTTTTCATCCAAAATATCTTAAATTGTGTTCCGAAGACGAACAAAGCTTTTACGGGTTTGGAGCGACATGGGGGTAAGTGATTAATGACAAAATTTTCATTTTGGGGTCGAGTAACCCTTTAAGGTACAGTGGTGTACCTTTTGAAAAGGTACCGCCCCAGCGACAGCTTTTGTACCTTTTTTTCTGAGTGTTGTTCAAATATATACAGCCTTCTTTAGAGCATAAGAAACATAAAAACAATTCTACAGTAGTGTGTACACTATTTTCTATACAAATTTTGCTCCCATATTTAGAATTATGGGGGCTCCAGCCTGTAAACTTCGGATCCTGCTCTAATCTGATGGTTTGCGTAATTCTGTGTTTTGTAGGTTTTTGCACTGTGGGTGTTATTTTCTTAAGCGTGCATTTAAAATGTTCCCACTAAATATTTTATTTCAGCTGTGCATTCAGTCTGCACTGTCTGCACGATATTTCCTCTTAGATTTATTAATAATCCACAACCATTTGTATGCTCTACTTCACTACATTTTAAACCCAGCTGCAAATTAATTTGAATGTTTTAAAAAAATCTTGCAAGAGAACAACACAGAATCAAAGAATGCAGTCTTATTATCTTGCCATAAACATCAGTGCACTGGCAAATCTCCCACTGTTCCGAGCACACAGGAGAGCGCTATAAAAGGAAGACTGTGGTCTTAAAGCATGTACCCTGTATTTCTTCTTTTGGAATATTTCTAGAATCTTGTCGTCTCTCGGTTAGCGTGTTGCCATGGAATTCCCTGAGTGCCGCTCCCTCTCCTTATGTCACACAGTGAGTTAGAGTGAGTCAGTATTTTTCCACAGTAAGACATATAGCATATACAGCTGCCGTCAGTCTTAGCAGGCACACAGATGATGTGCACGGTTTGGAATGTCCCGTGGACTGTGCAACATGCTTAAAATGTTGACCTTGGCAAAACAATATTCAAGAAGATGCATATTTCAGGTCCCTGAAAATGAGTTTTTAAAGATTCTGTGTGTTCAGCGATTATTTATGGTAACATTTGATGATTTTACCTCAATCACAGCTGCTGATGATGTGCAATGTTGTGGATGACTTCGTCCCAGACTTATTCCCCATAAGGCACTGCTGTTTCTTTCTACTCCACATGGTCTGCTAACAAAGCACCAGAGATTAAAGAGCTGTCAGCTCGGGGCTTTAATCTCCTAAAGAGGGACCGCTGGGGCACACAGGCACGTCACAGCACATACTTCCTGCCACTGCCTGTTGTCTGAAGGAGGGATGGCAGTGACAGCATTCATGCACAACTTAGAAGGATGATGCTTTTTGCTTATTAACAAAAACTCACACTGTACGTGTTTTCATATCGGTAGCCTGAGAGATAGTAGGAGTGGCCACGTAACACCGAGTGGAATAAGAGGCATTCGGTCCCTCTTGGGCAGATCAGCCAGATAGTTGTGCAAACACAGCAGGCCCACTGGGGTTAACTCAGCCATGTAATAACACCACAGTGGAATAATGGGCAGCCGTGCTCGAGATTGTTTTTGTTTGCCTTGTAAAATGGCTGATTCTGAACTGCGAGGACACATACCTTGGGAAGGAACCTCTCGCTCAGGTTCAGTGTACGATCAGACCGCCGTTCGCAGCATTAGAACCATACATCTCCCTCTTAGAGCACGTTTGTACATGTGCCAAAAGTGGGCCAAAGATCACAATCCCAACACACATTCAATTTACACTCAGCCGATTCCAATTAGCTCAGGGCACGGAAACAAAAGAGTTTAGAGGGGAGAGGGAAAAAAATGGGTGTCTCCAGAATCTTTGCACTGTCCTCATTTGAGGAAATGAATCATGGCCTCGGCTTGACCCGTCTCCCTGGGTGCTCAGGCAAATGGAGTGAAGCGTGCAGGTGTTCGACAGCGCTAAAATATACGTGTAGGTTGACTATATAAGAGTGCACTGACAGAACTGGATCAGCTGCCTTTGCCAGGGGACAAGAGCCACGCTGCAGTGACAGAAATGGCTTATAAATGGCCACAGACTGCATGCATACATTCTACTTTACATATATTAAGTCTCAAGAAGCCTACCTGCTCATTGCTGCTGTCCATCTCTCAACCCGGATACCAGAATGAACACTTCTGAGTCTTAAGCTGAGTCCTACTCTTAAAAGAAATACTCATGGTGCCTGAAGTAGAGATGGCACCTGGAAATCAGGTTAATGAGAGATCAGCTGGTTACATATACTGTATACAAGCAGACCAGTGACATTAAGTCTATATTTTTTTCTTACATTTCGGCTTTACTTTTAATTTTGTATTTTTACATATTTTGTCCTCTCCAATCTTAATAAAAATAATTCATACAATTATTTGATTATACCTCTTATCTATGAAGAACATTTTTTAATTTATATATGAAAATGTATTTTATATATATTTTTTAGGGACAATGTAAAAAATGAGTGACACAGCTGCCCTGATATTATAATTAAGAAAAAAAAGCTTAATTATAAGAAAAGCTATATAGCTTAGAATTAATTATAAGAATACAACCCTTGAAAAAATAATCTTATCAAATACAGTATTTTTGCATAATTATTTATTATTATTTCTTAAAAAAAAAATGAAAATGTTGTTTCTTCAAATGTTGTTTGTTTTGCATTGATAATGGACTTCACATACATATTTGCCTAATTCAGTCATATTTAGTTCAGTTTAGTTTAGTTCTTAAGACATGGTCATGCATGAGATAAAAGGTTAGATTAGCACTGCCTTGTGGTTAAAAATAAAATTATATTCTTAAATTTGACACTAAGTATGTTTAAATGATCACAAACTCTGGTGACCACTATCCTCATTTGAACCAGACCTATGTGATGTTAAAATACTGTCTGGATCTCACTTTTACACTCTAAGAATTGTTTTCTTCTCACAACACAATTGTTTTAGATTCTCAAAGGAGAACAGCAAGAGTGTTTAGAGAAGCAAGTGGTTTTACAAGTCAGAACCCATCATTTATTCTCTCCTGTAATACACTATATTGCCAAAAGTACGTGGTCACCCCTTTCTAATGAACAGGTTTGACTACTTTAGTAATTTCCATGAGTACAAATCTTAATGTTTAAGCATATAAAGATATCCTAGGGAATTGTGTGCTTCTAATTTTATAGCAACAGTTTGGACAGAACCCTTTTCTAGTCTAACATGACAGTGCCTTCTTCTGTTCTAAAGAAGGGGCTATAGAAGAAGATATACTTTTGGCAATATATTGTATGTCCATTCGTAGTCCATATGCCCTTCTTAGCATAAATCCCCATTTCAGATCCAGATATAAGGTTAAAATTTTTAGATTAAAGAGGCATTAAGCTTTGCAATATGCAGATTCACAGTCATTGTGTCAGATTTGGTCAGAGTAGCACTTTACCCCAGATGTGTACATTTAAGCAGACTATTGGTCCATGTGATCCTATTTGTATTTAGAAATGGAGATTTGTGGCGGGGCTGAGAGAGTGGATTATTTTGGGCAGATTAGAGTGTCATCTGCTGCGGGTTCAACCGGCATAGAGAGCAATCATGAGAATGTGTGGCTAGGCAATGGGCATCAGGATTACCAATCCTAATCTTAGAGAGTGAGCCATTATCCACTGTATTAGTCTCATGGTCCCCAGAACCACTCATTGCATCTTTGTTTGGTAAAAGGGAGACTGCTGTACAGTCCGATACGCACATAAAGATGCATTGGCTTTGATTATAATGCCTGCTGGGGTTTCACTAGCAGTACACCGATAGATCTGGACAGAGTGAAGTCAAAATGTGTGAAAAGAAGAGCTACATGCTTTCCTTTAGTGGGAGAAAAAGGCAGATTCCCTTAGTTGGGAGAAAAAGACCCTCATGTGTTCCATTATTTAGCTGAGATTGAGTTTGTAATTCTTTTTGCAGTGATTTGGATAAAAAGATGACCGACTGTGCTCACTGTGCTAGTGGTCTTGTTGTACCAAAGCTGTGTTATGGCTTACTTTTACAAAAGAGATTCCAGATCTGTTAAAAGACAGCTGTCTCTCTCAGTAGGACAAAAAAACAAAAAACCTCTAAGATTGGTTACGATGAATTGCTTGTATTCCTCATTTGCAAGTTGCCTTTGATAAAAGCATCTACTAAATGAATAAATGTCAATGTAATATTTGTTGAGAAAAGCCCCCAAATGAAGATCTTTTGATGGCATTAGATTACATATGATGAAAGCACTAAATAAACATAAAAAGGGGTTTTAGAAGTCAATCTATTGTTTTATTTAAATATCATAGAAGATAATGACTGCTTATAGTCAACAGCAGTCGCTCAATCGAGTCTGTCAAGCTGTTCGAAACTTGTTCACGTGAGAAACATTCATGTTTAATGTCTGATATTTTTTAATTGTTGGTCTGTGTAAAAATGCAGCTGTTGTGCAGTCCTGCTGTTTTTCAGCATCTCAAGCCAGTTGTGTTTCTAAGACACTGTGTAAAGTTAACAGCAGTTCACCTCTAAACCTTGAAACCATTCAGGTGTCTAAAGCCGTTTTGCCTCCCTTATTCTTTAGCTTGCAAAAACATAAAGGTGATCATTCAAGCTTGTATGGCTCTTACAGTAAGAAAAACTCTAATTGTGAACTTTAGGTACAGCAGTACAGAACCCTGCATATGGCCGATTGCAGAAAAATAGATATTGTGGCCACAAATGAAGAATTCACTCCCACAACTTATTAATTCGTGGCCATGATTTATTCATTTGTTCCCTCATTTTGGTGAAACCGTGGCCATGTTGTAGTAATTTGTTACTGGTTTTAATCATGGCACGATTTAACTAAAATGAGGGAACAAATTAGTACAAAGTGGTGATTTTTTTTTTTTTTACAAATTAATGAGAACAAACTCTTAATTCATGGCAACAATACTGTGTTTTTATTTTCCCTGCATGTCATGTGCAGGGCTACTTAATGGGGTGAAGGAACATGATTACTTTTTTTTTTTTTTTATCATAATTTATTATTATATTGTAAATTATAGTGCATTCTAAATCTAAATTAATGTGCTATGCTGTTACTGTAATCAGTAATTGTTATTGAGTAAACAGAAACTTGATGAACCCATGACACACACCCAATTGAAACACACAATTGACATTAAAGCTGTCTAAAAATCCTCTACTTTATTCAATAAGATGTTTTGAAAAACATTCAATAAAAAATTTAATCACTTATTGCTTTTTATTAAACTAGTACTTGATCTTATGCATTTTTTCTCAAAGCATTCTCATATGTAACACACCTCTAGATAATTAGACAGGTTTCTACTGTTTGAATATATAAAAACATGAACAAATCAAAAGTCATAAATTAACCCCACATCCTTGCCATAAGTGCAGATTGAACTATTAATCTAAGAAAAAAAAGCCTTGGCCAGTGCACAACCTCTCCGTTTGCATATCCATTCGATGCTTAAGGGTGCTGATGGTTTACTAGTCCCTCACAACACACATACATTCTTTTTAAGGAAATTGTGTACAAGGCAGTATTCGATGGTGACCTGGCAAGATGCTTTTTTTTTTTTTATCCTTTAGCTTTCAAGGATGGAATGGTGCAGTTGAACAACAGCAGGTCCATTGTAGCTTCTAAAGTAGTCAGCGCCGACAACTTCGGTTGTGAATCAAAATCATAAATTAATTAATGCTCATAAATAAGTTAATAGATTAAAACGATCTGTACATGTTTAAAAATGGTCTGTAAGTGAGAGTGCTGAGTGTGGTGTAAATAGTGCACGGGCCTGCAAGAGAACTGAACATGCAGCGTAACAGAGGGAAACTCACAGATTTGCTCCTTCTCCATTTTGAGGCATTCTTTTGCCGTTTCTTTTCGCCTCTTGTCATGCGGTATGTTGTCTAAAGCAGGCCTTTTCTGGCTTTTTGATGTCGATACTACATGCTTGAACTCAAGATCAAGCGTGCAAGCAGCGGCGACAACACTGAAGTCAAGTAGGCAAGAGAAATTCCACTAACTGCATATAAAGATATATTGATGGTTATATATAATAGTAATGCATGTCAAAGTGTCAAATTCTGTAAGTGACTATATAGAGCTAATGTGTGTGCGAGTGTGTGTTTTGTTGTGCAGTGGATGCTAAACTGCTGTACATTCATGGTGAGGGAATAAAACAGAGAGAGCAAGCGCTGTGTGATCCTGTCAGGCTGGTGGAGGCTCAGACAGAGGAGGGCTAGTGCGACCGCTGCTGCTGCTGCTGCTACTCTTTTATAGAAGCACACACTTGCCCTTCTCCACCCATGGATTGTTCTTCATCAGCTCGGGATTCAGGAAAGGGTCTTCAGGCACACACTCCTCGATCCACTTCACCAGGCTGAGGAGAGGAAGAAAGTTTCCTCATCATTCTGGGACATAATGCTAACTGCGTAATCTATTTAAAGTAACAAACTTCGCATTTGGTGCAAAAATGAGTACTATTTAGGAGTAAATAGAGCAAAGATTTGCTCTGGATGCGTGTGACTTTGAACACGGATGCTGAGTGTTGAGGAATCAGGGCCATGCAAGATCGCACCCATGTTGAACAAATGATAAATGAGGGTGTTAATCACGTAACTCTTTGCTGAAGCACCATCCATCATGGGCGATTAATAGAAATGGTGTGTCAAAGATGAGAGTGATATTCTTAGACTCATGCTAGACTCCATCCAAACCCAGATGCAATTAAGCCATCATGACCCAACATTATGTCTCCACAACTGCTTATTCAGCTAAACTGCACAATAACACTGAAGGAACCACTACGCTGGCGTAAACTGGGCTGTTCACTACTGGCCGGTAAAAGGTAATTTGCAACAGAGAAATTACCATTGTGAATATTTCAGGAAGAGAGCCCTGGGACGCAGGGAAATGAGATGTCACTGTAATGTGACAGTGGCGGGTGTGACTAGGAGGCCACACTTGCTCTCAAATTGGAGAGTAAAGCACCAGAGATCTGAGAGCATTAGCTTTGTCCTGAACAATCACCAAGAGGACCTGGCCTCTGGGCAGCCTAATTTGTGACATGAGGTGAACCTGAAAATTCAGAAATAACTGCAGTGAGTTCATGGTAGCATAAGGGTTGTTCAATCAGGAAACAGTTCCACTGACAAAACTGATTACTCTCCACAACAGGAACCATGAGCTACATTTTTTAGCATATTAGACAACTATTTACCAAATTAATAAATAGAGAGACAAGAAATACCAATTCAATCTATTTTATTATAATTATTTATTTGTGTAACTTATATTTACCTCCAGTACTTACATTAGCTTAAAGCTTCTGTTAAAAATAGTCCATTACAGCATTACAACAAAAAAGTGGGACAGATAACACAACAATATTAATATATATCATGGAGGTTTTATGTTCACCATATACACTACCATTCAAATTTTGACATTTTGACATTTTAAAAAAGATCTCAAATAAATGTGGTTCTTTTGAACTGTTCTTTTTCCAATCCATTACAGTTTCCAAAAAATATATTAAGCAACTGTTTGCAAAATTGATAATAATTAGGAAAATTTCTTAAGTATGCAGTATAAATAAAACGATTTCTGAAGGATCACGTGACACTGAAGACTGAAGTAATGACTGCTGAATATTCAGATTTGTCATCATAAGAATTAACTACATTTTAAAATATATTAAAATAGAACATTTTAAATTAATTCTATTTCACAATATTTTTTATATTTTTAACAAATAAATGCAGCTTTGGTGAGAATAAGAGACTTTTTTAGGAATATAAAAAAATCTTATTGACCACCAAACCTTTGCATTGTAGTTTATACTGAAATATTACTGAAACCCTTTTAAAGTGCAGTTTTTACAGCAAAGAATCACAAAATTGCTCCAATTACCTATAGTCTTAACTTGCATTAGTATGCAAAGAGAGAGGTCACAGACTAATATGAGAAATGAACATATAACTAAAATATTGTCAAAACAACCACTAAATGTATAATTTAGAAGTCATTATAACAAAACATTGACTGGTCAATGCCATTTTGACCAATTACAATCGAGTATTTGTGTTATAAAAGGACAGACTACATGGGTGATGTTCTAATGACTTGCTGTTAGGTTTCTCTGCACTTGATTATGTGACGAAAAGCAACAAAAATAGAAGGAGGGTAGAAGAAGTCATTATCTTTTCTGTTGTGATATGGGGCGACAGTGTAAAATATATGGGTTGGAACAGAGACTATCAGTGTGAAGAACAAAAGAGAGCACACTCACTCGGTCACTGACTTTGAGGATTTCTCCCGTTTGAAGGCCAGCTGGTACTTGAGGCTTTCTACCTCCTTCTTCATCTGGGGCAAGTCCATCTCATCCATGACTGCGGCTTGATGTGGAAGCGATCAAACTAAACCTAAACCAGAAAGAAGATTGTTTTTGCACATTGTGTCCTAAAACAGATGCTCGTACTTAAATTCCTTTAGTGGATCTTTTACATGACTCAGTGATTCTTTCAACAGCCACCTTAAGGAGTTTTTAGACAGACGAATTGTGCCGACTCAAAATGTAAATGTAACATACAAATGTATTTTGATTTATCTTGAACAGCTGATTTTGCCTCAATCGATGAGGATTGCAATTTATAATCTTGCTAAATCAGCACCTGGATTTATGAATGCTGAACTGTTTGCATATGTTCCATGATAGGAAAATAAACAAAGAAACCACTTTTTGTAATGTTTATTCAGTTTCTTTGACTACCACAATAATTTATGTTGGGCTTTTCAAGCAATTATAAGTATATTTTGCATTTAATTCATTAATTTCATTTGAAAAAATTTGACATTTTGCTCTTGTATTTTCATTTCACAAAAGTGAAATGTGTGGTTATTAACTTAAAGGGCTGTTTCCAACTAATCTATCGCTTAAAAATATGTTTTATTTAATGTAGTCTAAGGTTATAAGGCTAATTCATGCTACATTTGATTTTTAACTCGAAAAACATGTCAAGTAGATGTCACCACATGAATCGCAGTTTAGATTAAACCTGACAAAACATTTCAACATTGAATATACTGTAACCGCACACATTCTGTTTTCTCCCCTCCCTATTTTGTTCTGGGATGCACTGCATGAATGTATTTGGCTTTCAAATAAATAAAGATTTCAGTAATTAGATGCTTGTCTAATGCTTCCTCCTCTTTGAGCAGGAGTTAAGGGATCAGAGTTTGAGTCTGGAGAGTTTGAGTGTTGAGAGGAGTCCAGCATTAGGGCATGTGTGAGCCATGGAGCAGAGACAGTTCAGCATGCAGGTGTTCTGCTGCCTCTCTACATCCGTCCCATAAAGGCTTTTAAGCACTCCCCAGCAACACCAGCCAGACACTGGAGCCTCGCACTTTAAAAGCTCTGATTTCACTATCTGAGACTAAACACACTCAGAGCAGCTGGGAGATTGTGCTGTTTTTCAAATCAAACGTGATGCTCAGAAATGGTTGGGGAACAAAGATGTTTCGCAAACTGTAAAACTTCTCACTTCTTTCAAACCATCCATAAACACAAAAGTCATATGGAGATATTCAAGAAATACTTTTAAAATGTGACACTGTGCACCAATACAATGGAAAGAGAAATCAGTTATTGCCAGAAGGCCCTATACAAAAATATAATCAATAGTGTCCTAGAATATACAGCAGTTTGCCATGAACCTCTTTTTTTCCACTCACCCAGTCATGAACCAAATATCATCAAATCTTAGATGAAATGAATGAATGGTTCTATTAATCAGGTTTATGCTTTTGGTTTGTTCGTAATATGATGTGTACTCATCAGTACAGTAGGAGAGTGTGACATTTTAGATGGAGGACCAGGACGAACTTCCCAAGCCAAGATCTTCATGTAGGTCGTTCAATGATGTAGGTCATCACCACATTGCATCCAAATAGGGAGGATTCAATTTCAGTTTGATTTACCAAAATGATTCAAAATGTAACAATTACTAAACTAAAGCACATATGTACATATGTACCGGTGTATGTTGTGTTCTACTGGTGTGAAAAGAACTAAAGAAGAAGAGAAATCAAATCTGTCAATAAATGTGATCATTTATGTAGCTACATGATCATCTGATGAAGACCAACATGACTTGCTGTATCTCAGTTACCTCCAATGGGTATATTTCGGTTTCAGAGCAGATAAAACTATTAGGAAGCTACTGCAGGCTGAGGCTGAATTGCAGGCTTCTTAATCTCCTCCTTCCTGTAAATATAGGCTACATTTAAATAACCCAATGATTTTATTAATCAAAAAATGAGGGACGGATAAAAGCAGGACGCAGAAAATCGAAGTTTTATGTAACACCGGCAAAATCGCTGGCAGCCACAGCGGTGATGGAGGGAGTGGAAAAAACAATATCAAAATGCAAAAAAATGAGAATGCATGGATCTCAATGACTAACGTGTCACGCTAACATCTTAAGTTATGTCAACTGTCATCAAGAGTCAATCACGGAAAAGATGAGATCGATATGAATTCATTTTTGTGTCGCTTACCTCGGTGATGTAAAACCCGAAGCCCGTCTTTGGTGCAGACTGTTCTTATCTATGGGAAATGTCCTCAGATTAATCAAAAACACACATACGCCTGTGTTTAATTGACGAAAAACGACGGACGACTGAGTATCCGATGTAGACAGCCAAAGGACTGGGCAGGGAGACTGAAGATAGGCTCCGGCTGCAGCGGCAGAGACGGCTGAGCGATGCTGAAGAAGTTGAGCTGATGGCAGTGGTACAGCCTAGTAAAGTGCAAGGACGCTGTTCAGCCACTGCTGGGCCAATGTAGAGGAGGTGCTGGGGTAAATCTGTCTGGGAGGGGGGAATCGGAGGGCGGTTATATGCTGTTAAAGTCTAAATGCCTCTTCTAATGTTGGAGACAAAAGGACCCGATATCTCTTTGCCTATTCGCTAGAATCCATAAACATTTAAGTGGAGTAAGCTATAATATGGAAAAAATAATTTGCTCCAATTTGAGATTAAGCGTTTTTGTTTAAGAAAACATTACATTATTTAGCTGTGCGATTTATTTATGTCCTGGTGCTTAATTAAATCACACAGCAAGGGTGCTTTTCTGAATACCGCGGCTGTCAGCACAATTATCTTGCTTTAAAAACAGTTCAGTTCAAGAAAAAATCGTCCAGTTTGTTTATTTTCTCTTCGCCAGCTAAAATAGTTCCAGCCAAAAACACCAAGCTTTGCTTATTGCCAAGCAACACATAGTTTGAAAGGTGGGCTGGAACGTGTATTTTGAGGTGGATTCACCGAGCTTTTTCCTCAAAGCGATGTGTAATCCGCTCCGGGTTTTTAGTGCCCCACTCATCGCTCATCAGCGCTAAACAGCGCTCGCTCCAAATCGCACGATAGGAAATACTGACGATAAAAGACTTTCAAACAGCTTCTGGCTGGAGTCAAGGTCATTGAAGGGATACAAACAGTGAGCTTACTAAATATGAACAATGTTGGAACGCCACTTATTTACACTATAGCCTACTACAATAAAAAAAAAGTTGTAAACGAGTGTGCAATAGCTATATCTTCCAAACCCTGTTTTTATCCAACAAGGCTACACATTATCAGTAGTTCAGTGATATTTGTAGGCCAACATGGAAGTTAGCATCACCCCTGGTTCCCTGGTTTTTAACGACAAAAAAAGAAGAAGAATTTTTTCATTGGCTTTTGGATTTTTGGACAAGTGAACACAACCTTTATGAATTTTGAAAAATAATAATGAACACAACGAGGCAGTGAAAACTGAGATGATGTGTCGCCAACAACCTGTATTCCCATTTAGCCACAGCGACCGCCTTTTTCAAGACGAGTAAAAAAAACAAAAAACATACAGGTGTATTAGTGATATATATATATAGCCTATATATATATATATATATATATATATATATATATATATATATATATATATATATAGGCTATATACACACACACACACACACACAAACACACACACACATATATATGTATAAAACGTGAAAATTACTTGATCTAGTGTTAACCACAGATCTTAGTTCGGGAATTTAACCAAAAACCCATTGACTTAAGTATGATGAAACCGGAAGTGGGTTTCTGAGTTTTGGCCTACAAAAATATGTTATCCCCCCACAGCACACTATTACAGAGCTGGTGGTCATATTTGTACACGCAAGAAACAGCTCTGGGGCCTGTTCCATAAAACAAGTTTACCAAATAAGCCAGGCTTATTTCAGTAATTCTGACTTATTTTCACTTGATTTGGTTTCTGAAAGCAAAATTACCATAGCTCAAGCTCAGTCACTGTGGCAACTTATGCTGGCAAACTAACCTGGGGGCTGTTCCATAAAAGACGCTAAGAAAAGCGGGGATTAAAGTCCAAAACCTGACTTGAAATAACCTAACAAATCAATCGGGACTAAAGCGGTTCCATAAACGACAATTCAAGTTCACGCAATCTGACTAATGCTATCCAGGTTCAGTGAGTCAGGATAATGTGACGTACACGCTTATTCTGAAGCAGCCCTTAATGTCGATCATGGATCAAATCGATCCACCATAGCAAACAGCGAATATTTGTGCTGTTTAACGCATTTGAAACATTGTGTTTTCCTCAGTGCATAACTGATACGTCACAGGTATATTTTTTACATCTGTAAATGTCAGAAAGCCATGCAAATATATCCATTTAGCTGTCAGGAGTGGGCGAGAGAACGAGCGCTGCGGCGCGCATGCGCGCTACACAGACAGAGCAGAATAGAATACTAGCGCAAGAATTCTGAATAAAATATACATTCTGCTAAAATATTTGTTGTTGCACATTAAATGTGACACATAGAATTTTAATTTCCTACATATGTGTATTTTTATGATAGCAGCAACTGTTAATCACTAGCTCAAATTAGTTAAATGTGTGTTCCTCTTATCAGTTAAAATGTAGGCTGATTTCTATTATAAATTTACATTTTTAATTCAGTGATTTTAACTTTTGATTGTGTTTTTATGCTTTAATGCTTTAAAGAGCCATTTTAGATTGTAATGTTTTAATGTTCTAATAACCATAAAAGGTACAGCTATGTCATAAATTCAGAGAGAAAGGCTGCATGGCTAGAAACTTCTGATCAACTGCATGCACAAGTAGCCACAATGTTAAAATGTCCTTCGCCTACATGTTGGGCACAATACATTAAATACAGTTGGTTGTAGCCTATTTTTTCTTTATTTGATTATTTAAGGTGTATTTTCTGTATACTTTTATTTTTGGACCGATAATAAATTAAACTGACTGTATGTGGTAATATCGATGCGTTCCTATTGGTCAGTGTTAGAGGAGCTCAGTTTAGCCTGACAGTTAGCCTGCTCCGGACCAGGTTAGTTTGCCAGCATAAGTTGCCGGGGTAACTGAGTTTGAACTTTTTTAAGTTTGATTTATGAAACCGAATGTACCAAAAATAAGCCTGACTAACCGAAATAAGCCTGGCTTATACTCTAATCTTGGTTTATGGAACAGCCCCCAGGTTAGTTTGCCAGCATAAGTTGCCGGGGTAACTGAGTTTGAACTTTTTTAAATTTGATTTATGAAACCGAATCTACCAAAAATAAGCCTGACTAACCGAAATACGCCTGGCTTATACTCTAATCTTGGTTTATGGAACAGCCCCCTGGGGAATCTCCAGTTTAAAAACAAAACAAGAAAACTGTATATATTTGACCATCCTCTCTGATAAGATGGGCCTGTATCCATCTGTACACTGGTGCCTCTAACCTAATTTATATATGTATGCACAGCAGAGCCACAACTAAAACAATGTTCTTCTGTAAAACACTTGCAGTTTTTATATTATATTTATATAACTGCTAGAGGGCCAAAAGTTACAGTGTAAACGATTTAGACTATGTGTTGCTTAATACTGTTCATTTATGCTAAACAGAAACATAACATATTTGAGCTATAGTTTGTTTGAATTATATCACAAATGCTTTTGCACACAATTTGACATAAACCTGAAAGCACTGACAATAGTATTCCATCAAAGGTGGAACGGCTGTAAACTGCTCACAGGCAGATTTAAGATGACAAGGGTACCTGTCATCTGCTCATCTCAGAGCAGCACTCATGTCAGTCTTCTGTGATATCACACCCAAGAGCAACATCAGGAGGTGTAAGATGAGGAGAGGTGCCTGCGATGAGCCCCCTTTTGTAAGACCACTGTCACCATGCAATGCATTTTTGGCTAAAAGAAACAAGGGATGTCTTGGTGAAAGACATACAAAAACATTGGCAACCAATGGCTGTTTCATAAAAACGTGGCAAGAAAAAAATCCTTTCACCACAGAATCCATCTAAAATGAAAACTGCATATATCATGGAGAACAAGTGGCTGCCACTAACCAAAGTGAACCACAGCTAAAATACTGTAGACAAAATGTGAGATAAATATAATTTAAAGTGGTAATACCTATGCTAAATATAGGCTTGATAAGATTAATGGTGCACCAGATTGTACATACTCACAATTCTAGAGGGATTAAACCATATTCTGAGAGTTGATTGAAAACCTCCAGTATTATGTCTATATCAGATCACAATAGGCCTACTAGAACACCAAATGTATTATCATATGTCATGATCAAACTATGAGACGTGATTCTCTGACCGCTTTTTAATTTAAAAATGTATTCAATACATTTTATCAGTATTAGATAATATTGCTAGACAATGCATTAATTGTCCGTTTGAATTTGCTTCTTCAGATATTTGTCTTTCACAAACAGAAACAGACTAATAGCCACTGACCAGTTATCCCTTCAGCCATTTACTTCCTAACTTTAGCACATCCTATTTTTATTCCATCCATCATTTATTACATGGGCATACAGCAAGAATGGAGCACTGCTCTGAATACGCTTAATGGATCCTGAATGAAGAACTTCCTGCAATGGTTTGCCAATGGGGTCAAGCTTTTGATGGGGCTGCTGGCTATTCTTTGGCTTAACGGTGCAAAGAGTAACTTAAGTGGCAGGTAGGACAACAGTTCATAGAGGCAGTGATGCTTCATCAAAGACAATTACACAGATACCCTTTAACAGCCTGTGACCGCATTCTGAAGATAAAGACACATCCCATGTGTCCTAAATTGATGGGTGTCCATGGGAAACTGCCATTAGTGCTTTAACACAAAGAGCAAATGCAAGGGGCCGTAAGCTACTCTAATGGAGGTTGCAGCTGAAAGGAATCAAGACCGTAGCAGTCCAAGACATGTTATAGTCACAACATTTCTGCATTTATTTTGGCCTTAAGTGGTTTACCTGTGGCTCTGAGTCTGAGAACAGCATAATGGAGCATCTCCAGCCAGGTGAATGCAGGTCAAATCATTCATCTCTGTTTCAAAAGTGCATGACAATAACAATGCCAAAATATCATTATCATTTTATAGATTTCAATGGATGCAATTATAGGTATTATAACAATACTACATATTCCCAAAATACTGCAATACAACATGACAAACTTTTACAGAGTTTACTGCACATGAAGAAATATTTCCCAAATAATGTCGCTGAAATGTCTGTAATTGATAAAAACTACATGGCAGAATTTAAAGGAATAATTTGCTGAAAATTCAAGATGTACATGAGTTTGTTTCTTCATTACATCATTTGCTCACCAATGGATCCTCTGCAGTGAATGGGTGCCGTCTGAATGAGAGTCCAAAGCTGATAAAAACACCAAATATCCACAATTTGACCCCAATCCATCAACTAACATCTTGTGAAAAACTGTGAGTTTGTAAGAAACAAATCCAGCATTAACTTTAAACCATAATTTCTGGCCAAAACAAGTCCATTAAAAAAAAGTCCATCCCCTGTTTTTGCTTGTAAACAGTGCTTGATCTGTGTATATTTCTCTCCTATTTCATACCAAATTACTTTTTCACTGGAGAAAGCAATATTATGGATAGAAGACTTGTTCTTTAGCTGGAAGCAACAGTTTTAAGTTAATAGCGTCGTGATGGATTTGTTTCTTACATACACGCAGCTTTTTGCTTGACAAGATGTTAATCGATGGGCTGGAGTCGTGTGGATTACTTGTGGATTATTGTGATGCTTTTATCAGCTGTTTGGACTCTCATTCTGGTGATCCACTGGTGAGCAAGTCATGTAATGAAAAACACATCTACATCTTGGATAGCTTAAGTATTTATTATTATTATTATTATTTTGGGGTTAATTGCTGCTTTAATCAATATTTAGAGACAACAGCTAGGTGGCAATCAAGGTATAATTGTCTAAATTATAGTGATAGACATATGCTGTCAGACTTTACTTATCTGTTGAGTTAATGTGAATTACAGAGGAGTTTAATTCATATCCAGACTTTAGATCTGAGCAAACAGCACCCCCTTCCGTTTAACTAATTAACTCAATAATATGGTTGACCTAGAATTATAATGTAAATGTAAACAGAAATGTAGGTACACCTGACAAACATTCAAGAATATGCAGCTGTAGGGTACATAACAAAAAGCGTAACGTGACATTAGACACGCATGTTGACCTGGAGCAAGTCAAGTGTTGTTCGTGAATGATTCTTTTAAGTAATTTACATGAATCAGTGTTTTGAACAAACCTTTCAAGGAAACGAATCGTACTCGTTCACTTCCATGCACTGGCTCATTTTTTTTTCCCTTGGAGCCTAAAGCTTGTGCTTGCTTTGGTGGTTTCGCTGATTTAAAGGCATACAGAGAGAGGACTGAATTTGTGATTAGACTTGTTGAACGATTCAGTGTTGAATACATTTCGCGAATCGAGTCCAATCACTCATTTATAACACAAAATATTCTTGAAGCCACATACTGGCCTAGCGATGCAACCTGGTCTCATCGTCTTGAATATTAAATAATCCTCGGCCGATTCCAGGAATGTATTCTGTCAGTTCCCGACAATGAAGCGTATCCGCACTACATTACCCACAATCCTCTGGTGCGTGCGTCTGGGTGCGTGAGAAAAAGATTAAAATTGGACCATCTGCAGACTTTGATTTAGCATCAATGGTGAGAACCTACCTTGTTTGGCTAAATAGACATGCGAGATGTACCTTATGTCTTTTGTAGCTTAGCTATAGGTCTATCTTACTACATTTCGTTGAGCTAAATCTGCTGTTTTAGTAAAGCTGTTCGACAACCCAACTTCGTCAGCTAGCCAACATAGCTAACTTAGCCAGCTCACTTCAGATACGCGAATCACTAGTACCTCATCAAACATATCTGCTTGTTTGTCTTTTAGCATGTTTTGCTGTTGTTAACATAATGCGCTAAACATGGTGTGCATTTTATTTCCGTTTAATCTGCTGCTTATAGGACAACGTCCCCATTTTAGCAGTCACTCGCTAAAACATAGTGAGCTGCGTACTTTAACAGCATTTTATCTATAATTGGTGCGTTTGAACATTTTGAATCGCACCAGCTGTGAGACATAAAGACAGCTAAAGCATTAATCTTGTGTGAGTTGTGACAGCTCCGTCAGTGTTTATTCTGACACATGAAACGCTTTGATTTGTTTTGACGATCCGTCTGGAAGTGTGCATGCTTGTCTTCACAGCAGATATTCTTTGAATATACAATTAAAGGGTGTGTATCGCCACATTTAAAACCACAACGCTTTTCGAGAAGGGGTAGTTGACGCAAAAAGTGTTCATGGACAATTTTTCTAAAGATTTTAGGTTACATTTGGTAAGAATGTCAAAATGAGAGTATATTGGGTTACGTAGCAGCTCAGCATGTCTTACACGTATTTCACCATTTTAATCACATTGTTGTACTACCTTATTTTAAATGGCCCACTGGTTTGAGATCTATCTATCTATCTTCTGTTTGAAATGTGATTCCCTCCCAACTCTTTTTCTACAGGCTGCAGCAGATATTTTCTACAGGGCTTTGCTGTATTATGAGCTGTAGTAAACCATCGCGCTTCGATCGTTTCTCAGCAGGATCTGTGGCAGGTGCCACTGTCACTGTACCCTCACCTGACATCAGCAACCGTGTAAGAACGAATGGGTGTTTATTTATTTACAATATTACAAATTATGTGAAGACTTCAGAGGTAAAAATTGTCATTGTTTTCATATTTCATACTCTTCTGTATACAGACCAAAATGGAAGCTAGTTTTGGATCCACGTTTCCAGCAGTCCCTCAAGTAGCAAAAGGTCTGTATTATCTGTTGGGCTACTTAAGAGTCAGATAAGAAGCTGGGAAATGGTCACTAAAAAAGCTAAACTTTGCAGGACATCGGCACTCCAGGACCGACGTTGCCTACCCCTGTTATAAATGGTCCTTAAAAGCGCTTATGACACAGCTGTTTTAAATTCCTACAAAATAAAGATTATCAAGTGAACATTTAGCATTTACATTTTGAGTGTTGTACCTCAAACCACTATGAAAGAAATTGCTGCTGTTGAAAATGACCTGGATCAGCATTGATTGTACAGAAATCATTTGTTGCCTTGCAACAAGGTTCACTCAGTCGCTTGTAACTGTGCTCTTTCATTTCAGCGGAAACTAATTACAAACAGCACCGTAGAACCCCTTCATCCTCCAGCACTCTGACCTACTCCCCTCGTGACGACGATGATGGCATGGTAATCACAACACCATCCCTTTTCAAAACAGCCAATCATATTTACATATTGAGGAATGGAAATCAAATGCCTCACAATTTTGTCGTTGACGTAGTACAAAATAGCATGCTTTTGGAGTAGCTAATTTGCTCTTTGGGCAGTTCTTAGCATTTTCATAAATTGTTCTGTTGTTTCTGGTTTTCTGATTGTTTCAACACTGAGTGTTTATGAAAGAGTGCTAAACCTTACTGTTTTTTTTTTTTTTTATATATTTACCACACATCCATGGCATGAATATTTACAAACACGTAGACTGTTCTTGTGGCTCGTAATGCCTGGCTAGGTGCAAAATTAGTTTATGGAAATTCAGGTATTTACAATCAGATTTACATTTCACCAAATTAAGTGAATCAGAAGACCGTTATCAGAAGGTGTTTTCCTCTATTTGATCATTTTGGACATTCACAGGAAAGCCCATGTATGAGATGAGCTGAAGTAGTTGAACCAGAAGTTAGAAAAGTTTTACTACTGTTGATTTTGGTAACACTCAGATGATGCTTTCCTGATTACAGCAAACTCAAAGATATTTTTGTATGATGGAGTGTGTCTGATTCAGTGACTTTTTGAAATGTTCAGCGGGGTATTCCAGAAAGCAGAATTACTTAATCACATAAACCCAGAACTCTTGACCCAAACCTTTCTTAATTGTGGTTATAAGTTAAAAAATGTAGCCAAGAGTAAGAACAACTTGGAGAACACGCACAAAAAAAAAAAAAACTTTTGGAAGGATATCAACCATGAGATGAGAATTAAATAAATTATAGTACAACTAAATAAATGTTGAATGTTATATTAGTGCTTTAATATAAAATAAAAAATATATAACTGTAATTTAATATTGTGTGAAATCTGTCACTGAAGCCTCATCGGTGCACTGAATACTTCTGAAGTAAACTTATCCTGAAAGTTGAGGTTATCTGTTTACTTGTACTTAAACTTACCTGGAATGTCACCTAATTGCTTTCTGGAATACCCCAGATGACATTTAAATGACCTTTAAAAAGTGTTTAGATGCAAACTCTCTCTCTGTCCCTGCAGCCACCCATTACCCCTCGTCGCTCAGACTCTGCAATCTCGGTTCGCTCTCTGCACTCCGAGTCCAACATGTCGCTGCGCTCCACCTTTTCCCTGCACGAGGAAGAGGAAGACACAGTGAGTGTCAGCAGTCTTCTGTTTCCTATTCACATGTTGATCATGTTTAGTGACACAAAAGACTGACAGACCTACACCTGTGCCCAGCACAAGATTGACTTTGTCTCTCTCTCACCTCTTTTTTACTTCCCAGGAGCCACAGGTGTTTGCTGAGCAGCCCTCAGTTAAGCTTTGTTGCCAGCTGTGCTGCAGCGTGTTCAAGGACCCCGTCATCACCACCTGTGGAGTGAGTCAGCCAGCCGTCCCCTCACCTCTCCCTGAGGATAGGGCAGCCCGTCATGATCTGGTTCTAGGCCATGTATTGATTTCCTGTCAGCTTGGGCCGTGAACAGCACGCCTCATTGCCCTGTTTCCTAAGGCACTGTCAGGCTGTTGAACACCACAGTACAAGTGTCTGTTGAGAGATGAATTACACTTAAAACAGCTGAGTAGAGGAAAATGAAAATTCAGCTTTTATTTACTCTTATTGTGCCCTCTTTTCTCTTCCTTTGTCACCTCAGCACACATTCTGCAGGCGATGTGCCTTGACCTCAGGTAAGGAGAGCATTTTTACTCTTAAACATTTGTCTTGCTTTCACCTTTCCCATGATGACCATTGCTGCCAGTAGTGAGAAAACACTATTATACTAAGTTCTTGTTGTATGCTTTTGTACAATTATGGTTACAAACTCTCTACAATTCCTTGGACTCATATTTTAAGTGTGATTCATTGGCCAAAAAAGAGAAAACACAAAATAAGCATGAATTTGACTGGCAGCATTATTATTATTATTTTTGTCAAAGGTCCTTTTTTTATCTATAGGTATCGCAATAATGATGTTTTGAATTCTTTTGGCCACAATAATCATTGAAAATCTGATATGATCTAATACGTATCTATTACAGAAGACATCTGTTGTCACTCACAAATTTTATCTGAGAGATTTAATTTTTTTAATATTAAATCAAAATGAAACAATGGCAATCTTAATCAGTCTTGAAGGTTTTTTTTTTTTTGTTTGTTTTTTTGTGAGGTTAATTTTAAAATCAGAGGAAAAAATATAATTGTTAGAAAAATAATGTTCAAAAGTTTCTTTCCACCTTTACATTTTATAAATTTTTTTATATAAATTTGCAAAGTTATCACACGTTTTTTTGCTTTGCCATTATGGGGTGTAGAGTATAGATTTTTGAAAGGAAAAAAAAGAGCATTTTAGCACAAGGGTACAACTTTAAATGCGAAAGAAAATTAAATTTGTTTGAATATTTATTTAACATTTCTAAATTTGCTCACTATTGGCAGGAGTGGCTTAAATTTAATTTTGGACCAAGTGCAGGTCTTTAGCTCAGTTCCTCTTTCATTTCCTCTCCATGCTGAATCTTTCATTTCATGCTCTTGATCTGAGTGATGTTTTCGACATACGGTAGTATTTTTGTTTTGCCAATAACCTGTATTTTTTACAGAGAAATGCCCTGTGGACAATTCCAAGCTCACAGTGGTCGTGAATAACATAGCAGTAGCCGAGCAAATCGGAGAGCTTTTCATCCACTGCAAGTACGGCTGTCGGCCAGTTGCCTCGGGCAAACCAGGTGCCTTTGAGGTTGACCCACTTGGCTGTCCTTTCACCATCAAGCTTAGCACCAGGAAGTGAGTACACCAGTTCACCGGCTTTCACAATATCAGCATTTCATTTCTATTGTTGCAACATAGTCATGAGTCATGCAAAGGGAGTGTAATGACTTTGGATTGTGTGTGACAGAGAACATGAAGTAAGCTGTGACTACAGACCTGTTCGCTGTCCCAACAACCCCAACTGCCCTCCATTGCTCACCATGAACCTGGAGGCCCATCTGAAAGAGTGTGAACACATTAAGTGCCCTCACTCTAAATATGGGTATGGACGTTTGGAAAAGCCAACAGTCTTTCCCTCAGTTCCATAGATAAGGAAATAAAACAGCCCTGAATTTATCTCTTCCGACTTTTCTCCAGTTGCACCTTCATTGGGAATCAGGACACGTATGAGACACACCTGGAGGTGTGTAAGTTCGAGGGCCTGAAGGAGTTTCTCCAGCAGACTGATGACAGATTCCATGAGATGCAGGTGACACTGGCGCAGAAGGACCAGGACATCTCATTCCTGCGCTCCATGTTGGGCAAACTCTCTGAGAAACTAGACCAGCTGGAGAAGAACTTGGAACTCAAGTTCGGTGAGGAAACTAACTCTTAACTACTTGCAGTTTTTTGGCCAAAACATGCATGAATGTTCATTTTGTTGGGCTTTTCTTATGCTAATATGGCAGATGTGCTGGATGAGAACCAGAGTAAACTCAGTGAAGATCTGATGGAGTTCAGACGAGATGCTTCCATGCTAAATGTTTGTCTATTTTCACTCAGGTTTTCACCAAATTAAGATACAACTGTGGTGATTTAGTATTAAGAGCCTTCTAACCCATCCCTCCTTTTGCAGGATGAACTGTCTCACATCAATGCCAGGCTCAATATGGGTATACTGGGCTGTGAGTGTCTCTTCCTTGTTTATACTCCAAATTTCTGTGAGGATAAGGAGATATGTCATTGTCTGACTGTATGAAATGTTTTTCAGCCTACGACCCCCAGCAGATCTTCAAATGCAAGGGCACTTTTGTGGGCCACCAAGGTCCGGTGTGGTGTTTGTGTGTCTATTCTACTGGTGATCTTCTCTTTAGTGGGTCGTCAGATAAGTCCATCAAGGTATTTTGGCCTGCCATCAGCTTTGTCGCTTTAGTTTATGTGCATCCCTCTTCATTTGGATAAATTGCCTGTACTTCTGTGCTCCACATAGGTTTGGGACACATGCACCACATATAAGTGCCAGAAGACCCTTGAGGGCCATGATGGCATAGTGTTGGCATTGTGCATTCAGGGGTAAGCATTTTGAGGGTTTTGAACTGACGTGAATATTTGAACAAATAAATATTTTTTATTTTTTTCAGGTTGATCATAAATTACACAAATTAACTGTAAAAATAAAGAAATAATGAAGTAAATGAAAAAATGACAATGGAAGGAATTCTGAAAGTAAAATGGATTGCAGATCTTGTTTCATGTTCTTTTCTCCTTTCTGTTGCAGAAACAAGCTTTACAGTGGATCAGCTGACTGCACCATTATTGTGAGTGTTCCTGAAATACATTTTTCAGAGGAATCCAACTGTTCATGACATGGTCAATGTGCATCTAATGCAGATATGTGCTTGTTCTCCTATAGGTTTGGGATATCCAGACCCTGCAGAAAGTGAACACCATCCGGGCACATGACAACCCAGTGTGCACTCTGGTGTCCTCACACAACATGCTATTCAGTGGCTCTCTCAAAGCCATTAAGGTCAGTGGTGTCAGTTGAAGAGATGTGCGTGTCTGCAGACACAAGCCCAATCAAGCAGTTAATATTGAGCTTTATTCTGCCCCATTTGCTGGTGTGCACGTTAGCTGTGTACAGTTTTCCTAAAGTGATGTGGAGGATGCGATTGGTGCTTCAGCAGAGAAGAGAAAAGCACAGACTTAAGTTACTGAGGCACGAGTGGAGCAGAATTAGATCCACTTGGCTCTGAGAGCCCATCTGAAGAGCACATGCTGAGCTCGTATCACCATGGTGATGTGTGGGAGGAATGAGGGAGTGGAGGCTTAAAAGTAGAATGATCTCATCTCTCTGGGACTTTCCAGTTTACCAATTCTAAGTGTTCTTCAAGTGATTGGACATCTTTCTCTCTCTCGTTCTTTCTCCCTCTGTAGGTGTGGGATATTGTGGGGACGGAACTGAAGCTAAAGAAGGAGCTAACTGGCCTGAATCACTGGGTTCGAGCTCTGGTTGCTTCTCAGAATCATCTGTACAGCGGATCTTATCAAACCATAAAGGTTAGAAGTGTTAAACTTTAAACTGCTTCAGGAACACCCAGATTTCATCATAAAGGACCATATACATATTGAATAATGATGGTCAGCTTTCTCATCCAGGTGTGCCTCATAAGTTTACATAGCTACTCCTTGCAGTATCTTAAAAATTAAGATATACCATCGTGGTCAGAATTATTGGAACCCTTGGTAAATATGATCAAAGAAGGCTGTGAAAATTAATCTGCTTTGTTAATCCTTTTTATCTTTTATTTAAAAAAATCACAAAAATCTAACCTTTCATTGGAGAATAAGAATTTAAAATGGGGGGAAATATCATTATGAAATAAATGTTTTTCTCTAATACACATTGGCCGCAATTAACGCCACCCTTTTATTCAATACTTTCTGAAACCTCCATTTGCCAGTTTAACAGCTCTAAATGTTCTCCTATAATGCCTGATGAGGTTAGAGAACACCTGACAAGAGATCAGAGACCATTCCTTCATCCAGAATCACTCCAGATCCTTTAGATTCACAGCTCCATGACGGTGCTTCTTCTCTTCAGTTCATCTCACTCATTTTCTACAGGGATCAGGTCAGAGGACTGGAATGGCCATAGCAGAAGCTTGGTTTTGTGCCCAGTGACCCAATTTTGTGTTGTTTTTGAGGTTTGTGTTTGGATTATTGTACGGCTGAAAGATCCAAACATGGCCCATTATAAGATTTCTAACAGAGTCAGTCACTTATTGATTTTTTTATCTGTTGGTATTTGATAGAATCCATGATGCCATGTGTCTAAACAAGATGTCCAGGACCTCCAGCAGAAATATAGGCCCACAACATCAAAAATACAGCAGTATATTCCATTGTACACATGGGGTACTTTTTATCCCTGTGTTCACCAAACCCATCTTGAGTGTTTGCTGCTAAAAAGCTCTTTTTTTTTAGTTTCATCTGACCATAGAAGCCAGTCCCATTTGAAGTTCCAGTCGTGTCTGATAACTGAATACGCTGGAGTTTGTTTTTGGATGAGCTAGGATAGTTTTTCTTGAAACCCTCCCGGACAACATGTGGTGATGTAGGTGCTGTTTGACAATTATTTTTTTTTTTAAAGGTTTTTTGACCCCGAGACTCAACTATTTTCTGCAATTCTCCAGCTGTGATCCTTGGAGAGTCTTTAGCCACTCAAACTCTCCTCCTCACCGTGCATTAGGACGATATAGATACACGTCCTCTTCCAGGCAGTTTCGTAGCATTTTATTTTGATTATAAATTCTTAATTATTGCCCTGATGGTGGAAATGGGAATTTTCACTGCTCTAGCTCTTTTCTTAAAGCCACTTCACTAATTTGTGAAGCTCAATTATCTTTTGCTGCACATCAGAAATATATTCTTTGGTTTTCTCATTGTGATGGATGATTAAGGGAATTTGGGCTTTGTTTTCCCTACTATTTATATTTCTGTGAAACAGGAAGCCATGGCTGGATAATTTCATGTTCATAATCGCCCTGGACTGGAATATGAATGGGAATATACTTCAGAGATATTTTACTCATAAGAATTACTAGGGCTGTCAATAATTGTCCAATGTGTATTTTGAGAAAAACATTTATTTCATAATGAGATTTTCCCCCATTTTCAATTGTTTTAGTTCAATGAAAGGTTAGTTTTCTTTTTTTTTTTAATGAAAAATCAAAAGGATTAATAATGCAGGTTTATTTTCAGAGCCGCCTTTGATCATATTTACAAAGGGTGCCAGTAATTCTGACCACAACAGTATATTGTATGTATTCCGTGATTCTATCTTCATTTTTAAAAGGCCCTGTTTTTATATATATTGAAACAGTAACGTTAAGAGTTTCAGATTTGAAGCTGTTCTCATCAGTTCCTTTAATGTTCAGTCTAACTGGTAAAACGAGAGCAGTTCTCTGAGTTTTGTAAAACCAGACAAGACAGACCAAAGCTGCTTGTTGTCTCAAGTTGCTTAATTAAGACTCCAGAGATCTCCGACAGGAAGCTGACTACAGACTGCTACAAATGCTCACAGGGAGAGAACAAATAAATAGAAACGCTCCTCCATCGCTATAGAGTGCAACAGTGACCATCGCTTTTTTTAGCAAACTATGTGGACTTGTACTTCTCATTCATTGCTTCCATAGTGATTTTTTTTCAACCTTTAATTTGAAGTACTTTTTGAAAAATTATGAAAAAAAAAAAAAAAACTGCTACACTGCCCACAAAAGCAGACACAAAAATATTGTGCAATATAAACTATTAACTTATATTCATTGATCATGAGAACAGAATACAAAATATATTGTTGAATATTGAAATGTATAAAAGTATTTAAGTTTTAAATTTAGAGTGGTGGGAGACTGACTCGATTATATCATTCACATGTTCCACTTTTTTTGCACTCTTATTTCGTTTTCATGGAAACAGTGACTTCTGTAATTGTTTGATCCCAGTAGAATCTCTTTACAGGATTGTGTACTGTGGTTCTCCACCAGTAATTTGGTACATACATATATACTGTATATGTGTTTGTGTATATGTTTTTTTTCACATTTTAATGTCTCGTGCAGAACCTACATTGTTGCATACTACAGTATCTAGTGTCACTAAATGAAATGGATTTTTTTGGATTTCTCCTCAGATCTGGGACATTCGTTCTCTGGAGTGTGTTCATGTGCTCCAGACCTCTGGAGGCAGTGTGTACTCCATTGCAGTCACCAATCATCATATAGTTTGTGGCACCTACGAGAACCTCATTCATGTAAGTACTATTAATCTCTACACCCTGCAGAGATTTAATTGCAAGGGTAATGATCATGGAAACCTGAAAAAGTCAGGACATTGTTAAAATTGTGATTTCTCCTCTTTCCCTGTGAATAAGGTTTGGGACATTGAGTCGAAAGAGCAGGTGCGGACACTGACGGGCCACGTGGGCACCGTGTATGCCCTGGCTGTCATCTCAACCCCCGATCAGACCAAAGTGTTCAGTGCCTCCTATGATCGCTCTCTCAGGGTAAGGACAAGGCTTGGGTTTGGGGTATGAAATATGGGGATTTGTGCCGCCTCTTTTGTGCATTGATGATTGTACCTGTGCAGGTGTGGAGCATGGACAACATGATCTGCACCCAGACTCTGCTGCGGCACCAGGGCAGCGTGACGGCGCTCGCTGTGTCCAGAGGAAGACTCTTCTCTGGAGCTGTAGACAGCACTGTAAAGGTCAGAGACTCGTACAATGAGTTCGGGGACGCGGCTTTCAAACTGTAGCTTGCTAAGATATTGGCTACCTTTTTGTACTTTAAATTATGTGTACACAGCTGTTCAAATGTAATGGCGGTAAGACTTGCTAAGACAATGTTTTTGAAAAGTTTCTGAATGCTCACCAAGTCGGCTTTTATTTGGTCAAATATACAGTGATATTGTGAAATATTATTTTATATTTTAATATATTTCAAAATGTAATATATTCCTGTGATGCAAAGCTGAATTTTCAGCATCATTAAGGTCCTTGCACACAGAGTCTGAAATTTTCGTATGCGTTTTTTTCATATTTGTCATCTTTTCCTATCAAAATGCTTGCTACGGATGCGAAAATGCAGAAAATCGAACCCGTTCTGAATTTGTTTAAAGATGAAAGATTCGGAGGCAGTGTGTAAACATGATTGGCACAACGTGAGGTTGCATTTATTTTGTAACGAAAATTTCGGACGAGTATTTCAGACTCCGTGTACAAAGACCTTACTCTAGTCTTCAGTCACATGATTTTCCAGAAGTCATTCTAATTTGCTGCTCAAGAAGCATTTCTTAATATCATCAACGTTGAAAACAACTACTTAATCTTTTTTTTTTTTTTTTTTTTTTTTTTTTTTTTCTTTGAATAGAAAGTTCAGAAGAGGAGCATTAATTTAAAACAAGAAAATGTATAAATGTCACATTTGATCAATCCTGTATACACCATTCTTTGAACCCTTTTCTACTGGAATCAGATCTTTCCCTGTGTATGAGCTCTAACAATTTATTGTGTTTTGTCTCCTCAGGTGTGGACGTGCTAAACGTGACCGCTAATCATTATTAGCTGTCAACATTGAGTAATGTGCCGCTAATCTCCTGGAATTTAGAAACCACATGGACTCTGATTCACGGACTTGTAGTATGAATAAGAAAACATTACAACATGCATTGGACCAGAAATGTTTTTAGTCTGTACCCTATGGACTTGGGTGTCTTGCCCTTGTGAATTTTGCAGTAAACTGTTAGACAAAGACACCTTGCTTCATGCACTGGATCGATGTTGCTTGTTTGCTTTCCTCTTACCAGACACCTCATGACAGCAAACAGAACCTCCAAACCTTCAGTGTTTATGAAGACCCAGTGGACAGCCAACATTCATCATAAACATGACAACACTGTATTTTATACACACAATCATTTCCTATGAAAGTATGATTTAGATTTGGTAAGACTTCCAGTCTAAGGTCATGTTCCCTGCAGACCATGGAAAAGTTGCTGCATCAGTGGCCTCAGCGATGAATGTTGAACTTTGACCTAAATGAGCTGCAGTCTCATGACTGAGAGAGTGCCTAAGCTTGAGTCTGACGCCAGTGGAGATGCATGGAGCGACCATCATCCCAGGGCTGAATGAAGACCAACACTACACCAACTTGGGCCTGAAACAGCAAAGCATTGTTCTGGACAGCACAGTACCCATGTTTTTTTAATCTCCGATTTGACCGTGCCAACTGAGCGCCCAGGATGGCTCAGATATTTTCTAACTGCCTGTTGACTGATGTGATACCTTTGTATGATGCTATAATGACCTACTCATCCATCAAGAGTTTGTGTAAATAATGCAATGTTTCTTTACCAAAGCTGCAACTGCTTTATGCATGCTTCCATGTTTGCTGTGGAAGCCAGATTTTGCCCATGCAAATCTAGTAAGACTTTTATAATGTAATTCATGCTAGTTACTAAACAATGTTGAACTGAATAACAGTAATTAGTTTGAGTGTAAAGCACTTAATTCATTAGCACTGAGCATCCCAGCATAACGGTCAATGGAGGAATACTGTGATGCATTAATGTGAAGTTGAGCTCCTCTCTCAGCTTAAACTGATAATTCACCCAAAAAAGAATCATTAAAAATTAGTCATCTTTTACTCATTTTCATGTTGTCCCAAACTTGTATGACTTGATTTCTTCTGTGAAACATACTTATACAATGAGACTCTGTTCCAACTGAAAACGGTTACTTGTATAAAATACATAAACTTTTAATGCTTGTATTGAGTGGAGTCTTTTACCCTCACATAATATGGCATTGACTCCCTCTGGTGTCCTTAATGCATTTTGAGTTAAGAAATAAATCTGTGGAGGGCTGTTTAGCCCTTTGGTACAAGCTTGCTAGTTTGAGGAGTGCTCTTAGTATTTTATGTTAACTAATGAAAGACTGTGGTGTTGAGCAGTTTCGAGCTGGTCTTGTTGGTGTTAAGTAATTGGACGGCTATGAGAGTGTTTGTATATAATGTTTATTTAGAGCAGGTGGTTGTTGATGCAGTCACTGCAAGCACACCACTGTTCCCAATGCCAGTCACAGCAGGTATCATACAAGTCAATGGCAGAACATCAACACAATATACAGCCTGCACACACTGAGCAGTGCAGATTTCTTTTTCTTGTTTTTTTCTTCTTTTCTTTTTTAAATGTCTCTGCAAATAGGATGGAATTGAAAACAGCTTTCATTATTAAATAACATCTTGCACCAACAATAAGCTTGACTTCAGTGTTTTCAGAATTTCCATATTTTTCATGGTTTTTTTTCCTCTGGGATTAAAAATACGAAAGAAAAGAAAAACAAGCAAACATGACAATGAGAAAATGACGGAATGAGAAGTTTAAAGTGGAGAAAAATAATCTTTTTTTAAAAAGGATGAAGATTCACAGTGACAAACATCCAGCTATATATACAGAAGAAGGGGGACAGGGCCGTAACAACTCAATTAACACTGGATCGACACCCAGTCCTTTGAAGCGATAGGCATGATAAAGCTTTTATAAAAGCCATTCCCATACCAGACATCTGCACGCTGTCCACAGAGCAGACTGCATCAAAAGTGATGTAATTCTGAACATCTGGTGGACAAAGTCTCTACACATTGTTTAAACATGAAAAACAAAATGAAAAGAACTAAAGCAAGGCACATACATGTTTTAAAAAAAACAACATTTGCATAATATACAACTTATTCCAATTTGAAAACATGGCAGTCAAAAAAACTTCACAAAAAGCTACCTTAAAGAAAACTGGAGTTCTAAAAAAATGACCATTTACAATTCATTTAAAACACTTTGAGCCAAGAAGACACTTTTCTCTCAAATATTTGCGGTTTCATCAACAATCCCTCTTGATGCTGCATCATTAAATACTTGTTGAAAACATCTATAATAATCTCTGTTCATAACTTAAATATTACAAATATTCTTCTGAGAACCAGGGAAGGGGTTAAGCATATATGGAGCTACTGAAAGTGTGTAAAGCATTGTGGGACCTAAGCAACTACTTTTCTTGCTTGTGTCCCCTTCCTTTGGGCCCTTTCTTTAATTACATTTAAGATCATTTTGATACGGTGACGATTCTAATAATGAGCAGGCAGATTGTCATGGCAACAAAGATGGTTAAAGATAATGAGAGACTGTGAGTTTGCTGGCAATGAGATAATGACATTCAGAGGCTTGCAAGAGGTTCACTTGTGACCAGTGCTGTCATAACGGCGAACTGCACTCCCACTGTAAATGAGAGAGAATGGCATCTGGAAACATCTCATGTCCACAGAGACCAAACTTTACAACTGTAAAAGAATCACTCAGTCTACCCTCAATGTGTCCCTATAAAGCGAATAGGTTTAACCTAGATACTGCTATGTTTTTCAGAATAAGTTATGGACCCAAACTTAACTGCATCTTGGACTGGTGCTCTTACTTTGGTCATTAAGAAAATGTCTGTCTGGGTGATATTGGGGGGAATGCAAAACAAAGCAGGCACACCATGGTACATTCACACCCTTACACAGCCGCTGAGCGATGTGCTGAGATTAGACTGCATGCAGGCTTCCAATGGAGCTACACCTGTCCAAACTCACAGACCCTTAAACTAAGATTCCTTGGGTAGGTGGAAATACTAAGCGTCAAGCCATATCAACATTTGTGAAATCCTTGTTAGTTCACTGTCAATCTGCACATGCATGTTTCTTTTATATTCCCATTTTATGCAACTCACACACACATATTTGCAACTTCCTCACTTTGTGCTTCCTGTCGTCCCACCCTCTGCAAGCCGTCAACCTTCAATGGACCCTTTTACCTTGTTCTCGCCTGTGTTTCTGAGGTCACTCATATAGTCCAAGTCAACATAACCCTATTAGATGCATGATCCTGGTCTCATTTTGAACAATTCATCATTGCATTTTACATAGGCCACACAGGCTATTGTATAATGCTAACCATTATCTATGCTGGTATCCAGTGCCTACCTTCAGTCAACTACCAAACTAGTTTTTCCCCCTTGCATATCCTGGAAATGCATCACATCATGGAAATAAACTGGCAATTCATGTTGATTTCAAGGCCTAAACTGTATATCACCTTGCTGCAGATGACTGAAGCATGGAGATGTCCAAGGATGAGGATACTTCACACCAAATCAGAGCACACAGGGCAATGCCTCCCACATGGACATTATGTCCATGTGAACAAAATTTCTCAGTTTGAACCAGCTGGCTTGTGTGTATTAGAAGCACTGAGGTCACCTCTCATGTTAAGGCACACAGGACACTGCACATGATGAGAGCAGGAGGAGAAAGAGGGCAGGTGAGTAGGAATGTATGAGTTTGCACAGGCAGAAAGTGAGTGGAAACAGAAAGGGTCACAGCAGCACAGAGCGGGAGCCCAGAGCAAGCACAGAGCAGGGGGTGAAACAGCCACTTCAGTCACTTCACTACATTCAACACAGCCCACAACACTCTTCAGCAGAGCCTTATTATTATTCTTTTTTTTTTAAACTTCAATATAGTCATAGAAAATCCACATATCTGTCATCAAAGTTTATAGATTTCTTAATGTTTCAACACTGTATGTACCATTGAACATGAAATACAATGAAAAATGAAAAACATAAAATATTTATATTTATATATATATATATATATATATATATATATAATTGTACTAATGCATGACTCTCACTATGAGATTTTTTTCTTTATAGATACAAACTTTCCTCATGCTTACAATATACACATACCATACTATTTCATATACAGTTATTATTGTTTTCGTATTATTTTACTACTCATTGCTCATGGTAGATAGAAATATTTCATGGACAGAGAGTTGAGCTTTATGTATTAAAACCCAACCTCTGCTCTCCACCCTCTGCTCTGTCTTTGATATTTAAAGCACTGGATGGCCTTCTGCCCAGTCCTGAGGTACATCAACTCGGGTTTGTGCAAACCAACTCGGAGGGAGAGAGGAGAGATTCATGGCGTTTCATGGCGATGGGGAAGGGGGAGGAGAAAAGAGGGGTGAGAGGAGCCAGGGATGAGGATTAGGAAGGGATAGGTGGCTTTGTTGTTGGTCATTGTGCCCTTGTGCTCTCCCGGGGCCCTGAGGTTGTGCCACAGAGACACAGGCTGTGCTCTTCACTCCAGCATGGCATCCAGCTGGTCGGCCAGGTCATCAAACATGCTGCCGATGTCGTCTAGGATACTCACTGTGCTCTTATTTTCAGCCAATGAGCTGTGGATCAAAACACACAGACAAACTTAAATATAATTAATATATAATTTAAAAAAAAATGTGGCTGCAAGTGACACGAATAGATTTGTTTTGTCAGAAAAGCTCAACATTTAAAAAAAAAAGATTTGCCTTTAATTATAAAATTTGGTTTGCCAGTTTTGACTTTTTTCCTGAGTAAACGATGAGCGTCCACATTACGAATTCTAACTTCCAATTGGATGCTCTTCTGTTCCGGTCTTCATAGGAACCCATTCAAATAGTGCTAACGTCAGCAGCTTCATATCATCTACACACTCATTATACTTTGAGGTATGAGGCACTGACAAATGACGGTCTTAAACTTATTAAAGGGGTGGTTGATTGCAATTTCATTTTTTTAACGTTAGTTAGTGTGTAATGTTGCTGTTTGAGAATAAACAATATCTGCAAAGTTGCGGCGCTGAAAGTTCAATGCAAACAGAGATATCGTCTTTTAAAATTCTGGCAGTTTAATGTCCACAAATACAGCTCGTAGGGACTACAAAAAGCTAAGCACACGCACATTTGAGCAGCGTCTTTTTTATTTTAATGGTGGTTGACAAACCTACCAAAAGGTGCACATCGCCACCTACTGCACAAAACCTGCATGGCAGCTGACATAAAATAAGGATCGGGCTCAGGATAGCCGATAACGATCAGTTAAAAAACTCTTAATCGGCCCGATCATCTTTGAGATCGGCTCGGGACATTCCTACTTTAAAGTCTTTGCTTCTTAATAACCATAGATATGGCTTCAAAACCGCTGACTTGATTTGAAGAACTTGTGACTAGAAAAAAAAAAAAAGAGTTAGAAACTACTTGAAATTAAATGTTAACTAGATGCCACCATAGACTAGATTCCTACAGGTCTACGATGTCACTGAAAACATTTTTTGCATGTTTTGTGACACTCACTCTTTTTGCCCATCTTTCTTGATCTTCTCTTCGACTGCCTGCAGGGCTGCAGCCAGTGAGGCACTGGTCTCCTCTATCTTCTGGTGCACTGCATCTACTGTCACTACCCCTGCGATAAACGCTGATCCAGTTGAACTGTCCATGGACACCCCACTGATTGAAGAGCGAGGGGGCTTCACAGGTGGTGGTGTAGGGATGGGGGTTGGGGGACCTGATGTCTGGGGAGTTTGGGGTGTCTGTGGGGTTTGGGGTGTTTGAGGTGTCTGTGGGGTGTGAGGAGACTGAGGTGTGTGTGGGGTCTGCGCAGTCAAGGCTGGTGGGGTTGTAGCCTTGACAGGGTGGTTGTTTTGGGCAGAAGCTGTGCTGGCCATTTTGGTGACAGTCTGCTTGGCTGGAGAGGGCATGGGAGTGGGATTAGGTGTCGCATTTAAAGACTGCAGAACATTTTTGGATGGTTTGGGAGCTGTGGGAGGAGGTGTAGGTTTCGGTGAAATTGGAGGAGGTACTTTCTTTCCTTCAACTGTAAACAGAAGAGAAAAGAGATAGGGAGAGAGATGGGAAAAGAGACTGAGCGGAATTTGATGCAACAAGGTCTAAATGCTACAGGGTTTTACGGGATACTCACATAATTGTGTAAAGACAGGGCAAGTGAAAGGGCCACACTGTGTAGTACCTGGGCTGCCAGGTGCCCCAGTTGGTCCAGGAAATGGGGCTTTCTTGGTGATGGCAGCTGGCGGTCCTTGTTTCTTCATGTGCTGGGCCAGAACAGGTTTGGGAGACACTGGAGGTTTGACGGACTTACGAGGGGCACTCTCAGTAACATGGCCTTCCAGGTCTGCACTGTCCCGACGAGGCGAGTTCTCAGGATGTTCCTGTGGCCTGGGCTGCTCCGAAACAGTCACCTCTGACACAGGGCGCCTTTTAATGGTGCTAGTCCCATTCTCATATGGTACAGGCATCTGCCCGTCCTGGAGTTCTTCTGTATCTTTGTCCTTGTTCTTGGGGCGGCGCTTAACTGTATTTGACTCTGTGAGTTGGAACTTGGTGCCATTTGGTTGCTGCTTGGTGCTCAGGACCATTCTTTTCAGCGAGGCTGTGGCATCCACACGTGAAGGGTCCTCCTGGGGTAAAGAGTATGAGATTTCTAGTCCCTCCTCAGTCTCATCTTTACCCTGTCTAGGTCTTTGTTTGATAGTGAGGTTTCCATCCTCAGCAAATGGAAGGTTTTCTGCTGAGCTCCCACTAGAGCTTGGCTGGGTTTCATTGCGTTGTCTATCCTGGATTGGCTCCGGCTGTGGTCCTCGCTTAGCAGCTGCTACTAACTCAGTGACCGGCCCACTAATAGTCCTGCGACGGTTCACTACTTCTCCATCCAGACCAATGGCATCATGCTGCTTTCCTCCTGCAGAACCCACCTGAAGAGAATCAATCTTGTTTTACTGAACTACATATTGCCAAAATACATTTCATCCTAAAGACACAATGACAACCACCTTACCTGCAGATAGTGACCTGCAGACTTCTGTAAAGCGAGACCCTTGGCACCCCCACCAATGGAGGACATTTCCAACATGGCTGCAATGCTCTTCACACTACCGGCACTGCCCGTGTCTACAGTGCCACCTAGGTCACTTGCACGTCTTTGTGGTTGGTAGTGGACCTCCAGAAGAGGTCCACTGCTTGTCTCCCGGGGCACTTTTGTCAGATTACTACTGGAGCTCGAGATGGCTGAACTAGAGCGTTTGGGGGGAGGTGGAGGAGGACCCTTCTTCTTCTGTCTGAGTGCAAAGGACTGGCTTCGGTTGACATTTTTGTCTGCTTGCCCTTTCATTGAGTTGCTGCGACCCACCCGGTTCTGTACTGTGGCATACTTTCCTCCTGAATCTGGCACAATTAGCTCGTCCCGCTCCTGCTCACCATCAGACACAGCATTGCGATTCAGGCTGTGGGCACGTTTCTTAGGCAGACCATATTCATTGCAAGCTTCGTCGCCTTCTGGAGGTAGGCACAGGAGTGGTACTGAGACAGCAGGTCCTTGAGGTGTAGCCTCCTTAGTTTCCACAGGCTGGGCCACTGGGTGTGGAAGAGGCATTTGAGTGGGGGATTGGGGGTGAGCATGAGGTGTCATGGTCTTTTCGGTCTGCTGATGCAGCTGAGAGCTAGGTTTTTGTTTACTCGGTGGGTTGCTCACCGTCTGTGAGGTGGGAGGCTTTGTTTTGGTGGGCGTTTGTGGTGGAGTATAGGGCGGTACAGTACCTTGGGGATAAGACTGACGTGGTTTTGGCTGTGCCAATGAGACACTTCTCTGGCCCCCCTGGCTGCTTTGGCGCATAGTACGTGCCTCCTTTTTGGGTGGCCCACTAGGCTCTTCTGTGTCTCTGCTCTTGTTCATACTGTTCCCATGCAGACTGCGGGCTCGGTGTTGTGCTCCCAGGTTGCTATTGGTTCTAATTTCGGCACCATCCTGCACATCAGCAGGGCGTGTAAGAGCAGCCTGTAACTCCCCACTCAGTTCACTGTCCTGGAAAGTGCTCATTTTAGGGGACATACACTCTCCGCTGTCGTGGGGTGGGCTTTCAATAGCCATCACCTCCTGAGTGACTGGGGGCTTTTTACGCAATGTGTTGCGACCATCAGAGGCCTTCTGGATCTCTGCCAGCTTCTTCACTGCAAGCATAAGCTTCTTCTGGTGTCCTAGGCAAATTTGGATAGAGAAAGAGAGTAAACCACTAAGGTTAAGCAGTGTGGAAAGAACAGAAGTCCGTGTGTGTGAAATCACTTAAATATTATGGAACCCAGATATCTATCTATCTTACCAAGTTTTGTAACGCCAATCTCCTGAAGGTCCTCCCACGTGATGTCAGTGATAAAGTCAATGTTCTCGTATCCATTTTGGACTAAGACTTGGTGATACTGACTCAACCCAATCATAGATAACCACTCTCCAAGACTCGCCTATAGATTAAATGCAAACAAAAACAAATTAACATCTGGATGTGTTTGAATGTGTGTGTGGTTGTGTGTTAAACTCACCGGTTTTTGGTCAGGCAGCCACTCATTAACAGTGATCTTACTGATCTCTGAGGTTATCTTCTTACGATGTCCTGGTTTGGTAACTCCAATAGCTGTTAAATCCTGAAAATAATTATAAGACCCCCCCAAACAAGCCAATCACATTTCAGCACCCGAAGACCTTCATACACACTAAAGCAAGTGGTATATTTTCTGTGCATATATACATTTACACAAAAATTTACAATATTATATGCAAAATTACATATACACATAAAAGATAAAACACTTAAAATCAGACATATCAAACACTCTGATTGCCAAAAGGTGCCAGGATGATAGAAGCAGATGCAAAATAAAATAACAAAAAAGGGAATGAAAAAAAAAAAACAATACCGGGAACAAGTGAGAAAAAGAAGCCTTTTCAGAGTACCCCCAAACATAATTATATAAACACATCCTAATTGATCATGTTCTCAGAGTTTCAACAGAACACCCCTGTTAATTCTGCTTTTAGCAATGACACTGTAAATACTATGAAGTCAGTGGTTTAATGTAATTAAGTGTGGGTAGATAAGCTTGCTTTCAGGAATTCAAATTGCTCAAAGATTAATTTCAGGTTTAGTAATGATTTTGATTTAGTAACAGATTTACACTCCATAATATTTATGAAATATATTAATATATAAATAATTATGAAATTACTAATTCTACTACAAAATATAGGTTTAAGAGATGTTTAAAATGCCTTTGATTTTAATCATATACACAAAAATACATACAGTAGCTCACAACAGAATGTACATTAAGATTTTCTGGGTGGCTATGGGCAAAATTCGAACTTTCATAAAACCCATGTGCTTCAGGCTCATTGTTAGCAATTTTATTAGAAAATTTGAGGATAATTTGTTGGTTGATTCACTTCTTTTCTGTGCTTTGAGTGGGTCTGTAAGTGTTACATTTAGGGTAGAGGGGAGTGACGTGAATAGTTCAGGGTGGCTTAAGGGGGTGGGGGGGGGGGGCAACTCTTACCTCTGGGGTCATTCGGCTAATGGTAGGAATGTCATAGCCAGCGCTGATGAAGTTTGGAGCGTAGACCTGCAGCTGAAATTCACTCAGCCATTCGATAACAGCCTCTGAGCTCTAGAAGAGAAGATAGGTGGCAGTCTATCATTGTTTGGGTCCTGTGGCTGAAAATGGACCAGACCCCAGGCCAACAAACTGAAAACATTAGTCCCAGTGACCAATGTCTCAACTCCACTAAACTTTATTAGTTCATAAATAATTCAAACCTGCCCCTACTTCTGTTTGGTATTATACTGGAGTTAAAATTATTGCTCTTGGTCCAGGTACCTGCTCTGGCAACAAGAGCCAAAGCTTTAGCAAATAAGGGCTCTTATGAACCAAAGGGTTCAGTTAAAAAAAGGAATGTCCATATATTATCTGCTTTGGAATGCCATTTCTCTGAAAGTAGGAGGATGTACTGTAACTCTGTGTAGGAGAGGCAAAAACAGACGTGGGCAGCAAAGAAAATAGGGCTGTTTTGAACAGATGGCCCTCAGTCCAGAAGTCCAGCATGGAGCAGCTCTACTCAGCAGCTCCAAAGTCCCGCTGGGGAAGATATGGCAGCCAAATTTCTCTGTTATATGACTCGAAACAGTGTAGTTTCTGATTTCAGCTAATTGTAAAAATTACATAAAAAATGGCCAGTGTCAAATATGCATTACCAGTGTGCAACATACAAGCTCATTCATGGGATAAAGGATAATTACACCTAGACAGTGTCATATTCATATTGTGTTGATACACCATTCTAGAAAATATCAGCATCATAGTCTCATATCCTCTACACTCACAAGTCTCAGTGTGGACAGACTAAATCTTGATTCATTGATGTCCCATTACCATATCACCTCTAATATGCACTCAACATTTAAAATCAAAAGTCTACATTGTTGGGTACTCTCTGAAAAGAAATCAAAAGGTCAAAATTATTGCAAATAAGGCAAAATATTGGAATGGACTTCAAAATATAGCAAAGAAAATGAAATGAATGATCAAAAAATATCAGAGAGACAGGATTCGCTGTCAATATTAAACAGTAATATCAGACAGAGCGGCTGACAGAAACCTGAAGCTGAGGACAGCGTGCAAGGAAGCCTGCGGAGGAGCCAACTCACCGTGTCCTGACGACAACCAAGAGCACGTAATACCGATGATGCTAGCTGTGAGAGGAAGTGCTGGGAAAGCATCCTGGATGCGCAGATGCCCGTGCATGCATGCGTATGTGTGTGCGTAAGAAAGTGTTTTGCTTGTTTGAGGGAAAGGTAAGGGGACAGTGTGATTTGAGCGGGAGTAGGAGTCTCCTTACCTTCCCCTCGGGCAGCACCTCCCCTTTCCTCTGGGACACCGCCTCCCCATACGGCTGCTCGTGAAGTGGACAGCTTGACAAACTCTGACTGCGTGAGGAGGGTCCTAGAAGAACCATGAGATCATTCATACACATTGGAACATTGCAATTGCACAAACCACTCCCTTTTTGTGTTTTCTGACCAACTACACCTCTTAGCCAATCAGATCTTAGTGATGCTCACACCCACAGCTATTAGTGCAACCATCTGGCACAGAAAATCAGCCAATTTGTGAAAAAAATTATAAAACATTTTGGATGGAGAGACTTCTTTGTGACAAGAGATTCTCGTATGATTTATTCTCAAAAGAGTTGTTTGAAATTCCCACTAACCCTTGTTGCTGGAAGCGTGAGAGGGGTGGTCCAAAGACTTGGTCTGCTCCAGCAGGTGTTCTTTAGCTTTGGCAGACTGGGACAAAACCGTGGCCAGAAGCTACAGAATGAACAAAGCTAATCAGATCAAGAAATAACATGAAAATAACAATGCAGGCTATGGCTGTCGGACTTCAAGTTCACCTCCCTTGTGTTCAGCTTTGAAGAATAAAGGTTTGCATGAATAAGTGTAAAACGTCCCTTTGGAAAATGTAGGTCAAACCAGCTTCTCACGGTAGCTGGTTGAAATTTATCGCAATCAGGGCAAAGCTGGTTTAGGTGGACTACCAGCTACAGAGGTTGAAGTCAACCTTGCAGACCATCTTGATCAATCTGGTTAGGGCTGGTAGAGAGTAACTTCTGATATTGTTGGTTTTACATAGGTTCTAGCTGTTTTAAGCTGGTTTATCATTATAACTGTGTTGTGGACTATGCTATTCTTTAATATTGAGAATAATTTTTAGAACTATCTCCTTATAGTTATATTTATAGTTATCGTTCTTGGTGTGAAAGGGGCTTAAGCCTATAGGGAACAAGAATAAAAATGTGCAGAAAATGGCAAAACTGTTTGCACTACAAACCAATGTGTTCATAATTAAGATAATACATTAAAATAATATGGTAAGACACAACTATTTGCAATATCAAGCAGCAAATCGAGCTGTTTTCTACAGCTAAAAATAGCTGGACGTGGATGAGACCAGAAGCCAGACCCATAAAATTTACAAATGTCCGAGTCCACTCTTACAGGAAAAATAAGGTGGATATTTTTAAACACGTACACACAGACCACTTTGCATTTTCTTCTTCGCACAAGAATGACGTTAATCACTCCTTTCCAGCATACACCATTCTTATCAAGCAAGGGTACTGTTTTCGATGGAAATGCAAGCCAGTTTAAGGTGTACCATCCCAAATCCTACTGTACCATACTGTTCTGCTTGGTGATTAGGGCTGGGAGACCAGCTTCTAATGGTCGCTGGTTTAAAATGTTTTCTAGCTTGTTGAAGCTTGTTTATGATTATTTAGGTCAGTGGTTCTCAACTCCTTCTTCTGATGCACTCAGTTGAGTTCATGGAGCGCTCACCTAATAAGCTGATGATCTGAATTAGGCGTTCTCAATACGGAAGACATACAAAATATGCAAAGCAGTGGGTCCCCAGGATTTAGGTCATTGGCTGAGTTGTTTCAATTGACCCATTGCAAAAACCCACTTTCCTTAGTTAATGTTGCTATGTCCGAGAAACAATGCCTCTCTCAATCAGTCAAAAAATACATCACAGAGCAAAGAGAAAACTGACAACACGCCGATAGACAAGACAAAGCAGGATACTTCTGGAATGAAACAAGGTCTCAACTTTAAAATGTTCTTCTTTTAAGAAATTCAAAAAACAAATACTATTTTGTTTTACTACTTTAATGTGTTGTGACAGATCACTGTAGCGCCTCAAGATGGCGGATTCAAGATAGTCAGATCACCTTTCAATCAAGCTCTTTGCGAATCGTCAATTCTAAATCACAATTGCACTGGGGTGCGTATCCCAAAAGCAACTATGGTCACAAGTTCCATCATTACCAGTAGAGTAGTTAGCTAACAATGCTTTTGGGAAACACACCCCTGGTTGACGTGGTTGTTCACATTAGCACATTATTACCCGTTTTTCTCAGTTCTATTGTTCTATTGCCAGTATTACTAGATAAGACATGCCTAACCATTTAAACTAGAAACATATAAGTAAGTTCTTTAGGGCATGTTCTCAAACCACAATTGGAGTTCAGTCACTTTGCATGTCAGATAGATTACCTTGACTCCCTCTGCCTGTGCATGAAGGATACTGCTGCTGCCTGCGCTCTGTCCACTACCAGAGGATCGGGCACTGGCAACACTGCCTGAACTGCCCACACTGCTGCGGTCTCCACCTGGAACAACAAGCCCCCAGCAAACACACACACAAACACAGTCAGCCCAGTCAGACCACACCTCCCCGAAACGCTCCAATCACACCACTATGAACTTCCCCTCTGCAATGCACTGATCTGATACACGGGATGACAGAGACTTACATAACAATGGTGACCAAAGACCAGGTGACTGATGACACACGACATGTTAGCATAGTCACAATACGAACAAACTCAGGCCCACGCTGCCTTCACTGAAAATGCAGTTTGCACACACGGCTACAGACATATCTGTGGATTGTCTGTACGTGTGTTCTTGAGGGAACGACTTAACGGATGCTGCTCTAACAGAGCGAATGAGAGCCTTTCAATGCGCCTACACGCCTGCAGTTGAGGAGGTTTCTGAGGTCAGACGTACAGCAGCTGCACCAGGAGCGTGGTAAAGCAGGGGGAATTATGAGAGAAGAAGAAGAGGAGGAGGAAGAGGGGGCAGCCCTACTGTTACCTGCCACAGGCTTGCGCAGCACCCAGATCTCCTCGCTGCTGCCGCCCTGGGGACCACCGGCTGGGGTGGGTGAGCCATGTGGACTGGACTCTGAGCCGCGAGAACCTTTAACACAGAAACCATCATTAACTGTGCCCTGGCTTGGCCACCTGCCCGATCAGAAGTTTTCTGGACAGGTCAGGCAAGAGGACAGCTAAACTATGTCTAAACTGTCGCTTTAGCAGTCTGCTTGACTGCAAGCCTCTGTCTCCCTTTCAAACACACTCGCAAGGCAAGCACACATATATATACTGTATATCTAATACAAATATATATGAACATTCATATACAGAGGTACATGAAATATAAAAGAAGAAACATGTACTGTATATATGTGTATATACATATATATATGTCTTGATTTACACGTACACATAGGTATGACATATATAATATATACAGAGATATATGATTATATATGTAAATAGGTATAACAAAAGGTGTTGCAGTGCATTACAGGAGCATAGTTCATTAGTATTCTAAAGCCATCAAACCACAAATGTATAATAATGTGTTCATATACAAATAAACGCAATAACATCTTGCAGTAGCTGTCTCTAATCAAAGAAGAGTCTCAACAGACTTTTTAAAAAATATTGTTAAAGGGAAAGTTCACCTAAAAAAATGTCAATTCTGTCATCATTTATTCACCCTCATTTCTTTTTTGTGAACTCAAAATAAGACTTTTTTTATGTTTATGTCCATACAATGAAAGTCACTCACCAAAACAGAATCAGAATCAGAATCAGAATGAGCTTTATTGGCCAAGTATGTTTACACATACAAGGAATTTGTTGTAGTGACAGATACACACCATTTCACAGAATTTTCTTTTGTATTTCACAGAAGAAAGAAAGTCATACAGGTTTGAAATGACATGAGGGTGAATAATGATGACAATCTTCATTTTTGGGTGAACTATCCCTTTAGGGTTTGTTTCACAATTACCAGGCCCAGACCAAATGTGCAGATTTGTTTCACCATTTTAAACGGGGGGAAAAAAGTGCAATTCTTCATAATGGATTTAAACATGGTGTTAAATGGAACTGAAAGTACAGAACTTTAATTGGTATCTGAAAGTATATCCAGGTTGACTGTGGCCCCCCTTCAAATTCTGAGGCCACTGATTCTACATGAGCCTGATGATTACTGATCACTTACAACTAAAACAGACATAAACATATTCCAATTTACGACGACCAAGAGTACATAAGAATAGCAACATGCTCCATACCAATATCAAAGTTTAGTTTGATACACAATCGCTGAAAGGATCAGAGTTAGTATATGAATGGACAGATCAGTACAGTTGAGACGAAGGAGAGATGAAACAGACAGATGTTCATTGACGGCACACACATAGACTGATGTTGTGCAGAGATGCAGTATGGAGAGGTAAGAGGCTGGCTGTGCATGCCCTGTTGGTCACGCATAAAAGAGAGAACGAGTGAAGGGGGCAGTGGAGCGAATCCCAGGTGTAGTCATCACAGAGAGGGAAAATATAGCACCAAGTTCAGGGAGATTTAGGAGTAAAAGAGGAGAGATAACCGCTTCAACAAAGAGAGGCCGTGAACCTCTTTTGTGCTGGTTAAAAGAACTTACTAGCCAAATCGTGGTCATTCTTGGACTCTAAAACAAAAATAAAAATCAACAACCAAAATAATGTCAGAAAATAAAATTAAAATTAAATGTAAATAAGGAAAAATTCAGAAATAATAATTTCCAGAAAAAATTAATTCAGAAAACTTTAAGGAATTATTGGAGCTAATTCATTATTGTTCGTATTCAGACTATTAAAATGACAACTACTGTAATTTAACACATTCCTTAAAGCTTTGTGAATAATAATAGTTCTAAACAATATTAATAATAATACAGTGGAGACAGATTAGGGGATCTGTACCTTGTCCACTGTGCGGCTCTCCTGAGGTGTTTGGGGACCTGCTATAGCCAAAGGAAGTGAAAAGTGGCAGATGGGAATGTGGTGGCGGAGGTGGAGGAGGCGGCAGGATATGAATCTCATGATACGAGTCCCCATTCACCATGGCAATGGCGGGCGACACAGGGCCGCACACCGGCGCACAGAGCTGTATCTTTTGATACTGTTGGGTACAAGTGACTGTACTCCATGAACCTAGATACGACAACACAGCAACCACCACCACCACAACAAACAAAACAATTACACATAAGAGAGGGAAAACAAATTAACCCAACACAAAAATCAAAACAGCAAAACCATAAAACACAAATCAAAAGGAAGAAACGCTTGCTTTATATTTCAAGCTATTCAGTGCGAATGGAGTGAAATGCCTGTAACTATATCATCTTCAAGGTGTCCGTTGATATTTATACACATACAGGTACATCTCAAAAAATTTGAATATCGTGAAAACTGCATTTTTTTGTAACTTATTTAAAAAAGTGAAACTTTCATATATATTCATTACATGTAAAGTAAGACATTTCAAAAGTTTTTTTGTTTTAATTTTGATGGTTAGAGCTTACAGCTCATGAAAGTCAAAATCCAGTATCTCAAAATATTAGAATATTTCCTAAGATCAATCAAAAAAAGCATTTGCAAAGCAGAAAAGTTCAAGTTCTTTAAAGTATGTTCATTTATGCACTCAATACTTTGTCAGGGCTCCTTTAGCACAAACTCCAGCATCAGTGAGGAATGGCATGGAAACAGTCAGCCTGTGGCTCTGCTGAGGCACTATTGAGCCTTCAGCTCGTCTGTTTTGTTGGATCGACTGTTTCTCATCTTTCTCTTGAAAATATCCCATAGATTCCATATGGGGTTCAAGTCAGGCATGTTGGCTGGCCAATCAAGCATAGTAATATCATGGTCAGCAAACCACTTGGAAGTGATTTTGGCACTCTGGGCAGGTGCTAAAGTCCTGCTGGAAAAGCAAATCAGCATCTCCATAAAGCTTGTCAGCAGATGGAAGCATAAAGTGCTCCAAAATCTCCTAGTAGACGGCTGCATTGATTCTGGACTTGATAAAACACAATGGACCAACACCAGCAGACGTCACGGCACCCCAAATCATCACTGACTGTGGAAACTTCAAACTGGACTTCAAGCAGCTTGGATTCTGTGCCTCTCCAGTCTTCCTCCAAGTTTTTCACGATATTCTAATTTTTTTGAGATGTACCTGTACACATACATATATATATATATATATATATGAAATAGAAGCAATCTGTGTAAATGCAAGGTTAGTGAATGAATTGGAAATGAGCTGGTGCTTTGAGTGAAATGAAAAGTCTCTTTCTGTAAGTGCCCGAGGAGAAATAGAGTGATCTTCTCAAATGAGAAGTTTAGTATGCATGACTCTTTTCAGTAAGTCTGTGTGTGGGTGGCTATGCGAGTGCGCAATTTGACCATTCATGTTCACTGTGAGCACAGCAGGACTTCATAGAGGGCTTGTTCGAGATGAGAACTCTCCTCCTTTCACTAATTACATAAATACAACAGATATTACATCAGTTACAGTATTCTTTATAAAAACTACAATTTCAGTAAATAAGAGACTATAAAAAAGGGACCTGAAATATTCTAAAGCACAAAAAGCGGGACACAAAAACGTGGATGGAGTGGAGAAGACCGAGCAGCAGATGTAGACACAGACATGGATACTTAGTGAAGCATGAGACACAATGAACACATAGATTAGTCCCCTGCTGTCATTCCCAAACAGAGCCATAGACCAGACATAAACCCTCTGGATGGAAAGAGCGCACTTTATGGATCATAGAAATCTGCACGGGTACAAAGAAAAGTCTTCTGCTGTCCAAAGATTCTTCCTATGATTGATAAGCTAAAAACATCTTTAAGGTCAGATTTAACGGCTCTTCTCTTCTCTTCTCTTCTCTTCTCTTCTCTTCTCTTCTCTTCTCTTCTCTTCTCTTCTCTTCTCTTCTCTTCTCTTCTCAGCCTCAAAATTAGTTTCTCTAGCAGGGATAAAGATGTACTTATTGGCCAATATGAACTAAGAAGAAGATCTAGACGCCCACCATTAGTTGACCAGCAGAGGGCGCAATCCATTGAGTTCTGCTGTTCTGTCTATGTTTGAATGGAGACCTAGCTATTATTTGAGATACTATTATTAGCAGATTTCTTTCTGACAGCATGAAATGCTGTAAAAACTGAGCAATAGGAGATCAGAAACGAGCTAAAGATGCTCCACATTTGCCCTGTTTTTGTTGCCACAAAAGCAGATGGCCCTGTCTGGCTCTCAATCCAGTGCACATGAGCAGCATAAACAGCTGGCTGTAAACAGAATCAGGGTCATGTGAATTTAGCAGCATTACTCGTGCATCTGTGAGTGCGTGAGGTCTCAGTAAGAGGCAGCACTGACCCGCCTGTTGTCCTCTCTTACCCGCAGCCCCAGGCCTCTTACTGATCACTTCCACCAAGCTGGAGGGGAAGTAGCCCACTCTGTCATTTCCTGTGCGGTTATCATGGATGCAGCCCTTCCACCTCCCATCTGAATGTTGCTCCAGAACCTATATAAGTAATGAATCATCTACAATCAATCTACATCACCTTTAATACTTTGTAATGCCAAAATTAAGTGCAAACTTAAAATCAGGATCTTCATAGTTAACGTCATTTAAAATCTTGTGTTTAAGAATGTTACAGAAATGTAGAAATTTCAAATGTTATTTTTATGTTAATTTTTATTGTAAAAGACATTCAAAAGTTTAGCGTTGCTGAGATTGTATTTTATTTTTTAAATAACCATTTCTTATTATCTTATCTATTATTTCTCATCATTATCTCAATATTATTTATTATTTCCTGGAATTGATTTTCAATTTTTTTGGCATTTGCTAGGCATGAAAAATAAACAGATACTAAACTAAATACGCCTAGAATAAAATAAATAGAATAAATGTCCATAAATAATAATAATTTAAAAATAACAATTTTAAATGTGTGTAAAACATTTTACATAGGCATTTGGAGCAATTTTGTGACTTTTCTGACTTCTGACCTTCTGACCTGAGTCCTTGAAAACTTCTGAACTTAATGAAATTAGACCATTCCATTAGAGTCTGAAATATCATACTATAGATCATAAAGAGATCATATAGTAGCGAGCTGATGCACTTATCTAAATTATTTTTGAAAGTCTGGGGGAAAACACAGTCAGGATTAATTAAAATTGACCTGAGACATTCAATGTGAATTTTTAAAAACGTCTACATATTTAACACTGTTTGAATTTTAATAATGCATGAGAGTAAAACAAATTGACTTCAAACTAGCTTCAAATATTCATCATTTGTTTTAGAGCAGGTCTTATGAATATTACCGTGATAACATCTCCAGCCTTTATATTAAGGCTAGTCAGGTCGTAATTGTTACAGTAGTCCTTCAGTGCCCTGACCTGCAAGGCTGCTGAGGCATCTGCATTGAGATAAACAGATATAAATAGCATAAGCTACTACACATCACATATGAACATATATAAAAACACAAACACGTATAAATAAGTGATATATATTTACCCTTTTTCTTACCTCGCAGCATCTGCTTGATCTCTCGGCTGGCCTGTGTAGCAGTGAACTGGTAGACGATGTCTAGCGCTGTCTGGCTGTATGTGTTCCTCACTGTTGCATTGATGCCACTCTGTAGGGTGAAAGTTAAATCAATATAAGATCATGTTTGGGATCCCTTTGACTAACATGAGAGATATGTTTCTCTATGAAACATAAAAGCTTGATCTTTTAACTTTCCGTTTAGAGAAGAGGTTGCATGACAAAACAGACCAGACTAGTCTACTCTGTCTGGCCACTTCCAACCAATTCACTAATCAAAATAATTTACACCTAAGGCTGATGATACACGATACAACTTTTTGAGCAATTTTGCTGTGCAACTTTGGTTAATGTTGCCATCAACGGGCAACCAGGTGAGACACAGGGCCCACAACAAATCTAAAGTACCCGGATAGCGTGTGTTACCCATTCTCAGTGGGAAAGTGTCCAAGCAACATTGCTCAAAAAAGTTGCCCCATCTATCATCAACCTAACCTAACACCCCAAATCTGAGGGAAACCACCATATCATGGAAACTGGTAGTTTGAACCTAAATGGGCGGACTGTTTTCTAGCAAAGTTGGTTTAAGACATTTATGTACACCTAAGTAAACCAGTCAGTTATGTTCTTAATACAATGTTATCACAAACATGGGTTGATCAGTCAGTCAGTTAATTAAATGTTGGTGCTTTTTCTCAATGATAAATTAGAGGTTTTATTTTATTTGTCTCCATATTGCGCACTAAATTCCCCTCAGGGATCAATGGCAGTTTCTCTGTTTACTTACATCCAGCAGGAGGCGCACCACATCAGTCTTCCCACAGAGCGCAGCCTCGTGCAGGGCAGTGCCCGCTTTGGTCTGCCTGTTGATGTCGATACCGGCCTGGATCAGCAATCTATTAAGAGAGGACAAAATTAGTAACCAGTTTGACTCTACCATAGAAAAGCGCTGTGATCAAACTGCTTACATCTGACTCGGAATTCATGCATAGATCAACATTCTCAAATAAACTTGTTATTGTCCTCAAGTGATCATCTTCCTGATGAGATTTTTTGCAATATTACCCAGATGGCTGTGCTGTACATTATTCTGCTTATTATACAGCTACTTACAAAATAAATAAACACATTAATTATTGAAGTTACTGAATTGCTTTATTGTGTGTGAAAAAAAGAAAAGTAAAAGAGAGTATGAGTTTGGGTGCCAAGTTTAGTGTCATTATATACCACAGCACTGTAATTTTAATTCATATATATTTTCCATTTATTTCCTTATAACACATTGGTTGATGCATCATCATCATCATCATCATCCTGTACATGCTAGACTTAATTCTAATTATGTTACATTATGTAAAAGTATCTAAAAAGTGTAAAAGTGTCTTCCCCATCTTACCCTACTATTGTATATTAAACTGCAAAATCGCCCCAAAAAAACCCAATCAGCCTCGCGAAGATTGAACAGCCTCTATTAGATAGAGCACGACCTTCTGACACTAGAGTAAATTCAATTACGGCAGCAGGACATCAGCAAACACAGACGGCCTGAGTCATTGCTACAGAGAGGAGGATGGAAAACAGGGTGAGAGAACTTGGCCCTGGCGCTGCATCAGACACCTCCCCCTATTATTAGCTGCCAAAATGACCTGTTTTAGCTTCACATAATGCCCTCTCATGCTCGACCCCTCTTGGAAAATGCAGCAGATTAAATAACATATTGACTGGTCGGGTGTGCACACACTGGTCCAATTGTGTGCTGAGCCATCACTAAACATCGGCCCACATTGGAAAAACGGTTTCTGCTAGTGGGCAAATGGCCACATTCATCTGTGTTAATTAAAGGTACGAGAGCATTAACAAATGTACATGACATTGAGCTTAAGGAGACAGCATTTTAATATGAAGGTAACTGCTTTGGTTAGAGGTGCCATGATCCATTTCTTTCACAGATATGAACAACAAATGAAGCCTGCTTTCATATTTTCCCTCACTGCATCAATCTAGTTAGGGCTGGCCAATGCATACGGCCTTTGGGGTTACTGGATTAACGATGTAATTAACAGCCTTGCGATAGCCCACACTGTACTGTAACCTGCACAGTCACATGGCCTATAATTAGCTCCAGGCTGATCAGAGCTGAAGAGAGAAAGGGAGGTGTGGGTGATGTGTGGGCACATGTGACAGGGGAGGGCTGCTGTCCGTGGGTCTTATTCTAATGTGCGACACAGCAACACTTACAATCCAGCCAGGCTAATTAATGATAAGTGTCAAATGTGCAGTGATAGACCTGGTGATCACATGAGAGATGTGTGAGCCCCTTTTATAGTCTTTATGAGAAATTGATCAATCTAGTGCCAAATAGCTTGTAATTTTATATTTTGTTGGTAATGTTCTTCAATTTTGAAATCAAGAATTCATGTCACCAAGGTTAAAAGCTCAAAACCAGATCACTGAGCAGTCCAATCCAGCATGCAAGATGATATGTATTTATTTATATTAATATATTCATAATATATTTTAAGATGCAGCAGGAAAGATAAACTCTGCAACTAAACTTTTTGCATGTTATAGCAAGTTTAGTTTGAAGTGATAGTAGCTTTCTTTTAATTGTGCAAAACATTCAGCTATCAAGTGAACAACGTGTCCCTGGATAACTCAGTTCATTGCTCCTCTTTTGAAGTTTGAGTCCCTCATGGCAATAATGACAACAAAAACAGTAAGACCCAAAAATATTTGGGCTAAACTGTAAATTGCTCATATCTTCATATTGCATGGTTTTTAGATAAAATACAATAATACTGATTTGATGCTGAAGTTTGACTGAGGAGTCTGTAATAAAAATTCAGTTTCTTTATGTTCAAGTTTGAATATACAGATATAAAATAAAACAATGCTAGTTAGTGGTTATCAATTGCATCTACAGTCATGGCCAAAAATATCGGTACCCTTGGTAAATATGATCAAATAAGTCTGTGAAAATGAATCTGCATTGTTAATGCTTTTGATCTTTTATTTAAAAAAAAACAAAAAAAAAATCAAAAAACAAACAAAAAAAAAAAACACAAAAATCTAACCTTTCATTGGATAATAAGAATTTAAAATGGGGGGAAATATTATTATGAAATAAACTGAATACACGTTGGACACAATTACTGGCACCCCTAGAAATGAGTAAACTATCTCTGAAGTATATTCCCATTCATATTCACAATTTTGAGCACTCCAGGGAGATTATGAACATGAAATTATCCAGCCATGGCTTCCTGTTTCACAGAAATATAAATAGGAGGGAAAACAAAGCCCAAATTCCTTTAATCATCCATCACAATGAGAACAACCAAAGAATATATTTCTGATGAGCAGCAAAAGATAATTGAGCTTCACAAATTTGTGAAGTGGCTTTAAGAAAAGAGCTAGAGCAGTGAAAATTCCCATTTCCACCATCAGGGCAATAATTAAGAATTTCCAATCAACAGAAAATGTTAAGAAACTGCCTGGAAGAGGACGTGTATCTATATCGTCCTAATGCACGGTGAGGAGGAGAGTTTGAGTGGCTAAAGACTCTCCAAGGATCACAGCTGGAGAATTGCAGAAAATAGTTGAGTCTCGGGGTCAGAAAACCTTTAAAAAAAAAAAAAAGGTCAAACAGCACCTACATCACCACATGTTGTTTGGGAGGATTTCAAGAAAAACTATCCTAGCGCATCCAAAAACAAACTCCAGCGTATTCAGTTATCAGACACGACTGGAACTTCAAATGGGACTGGCTTCTATGGTCAGATGAAACAAAAAAAAAGAGCTTTTTAGCAGCAAACACTCAAGATGGATTTGGTGAACACAAAGATAAAAAGTACCCCATGTGTACAATGAAATATACTGCTGTATTTTTGATGTAGTGAAGTGACATTCAGCCAAGTATGGTGACCCATACTCTGAATTCGTGCTCTGCATTTAACCCATCCAACGTGCACACACACAGCAGTGAACACACACACACCGTGAACACACACCCGGAGCAGTGGGCAGCCATTTTATGCTGCAGCGCCCGGGGAGCAGTTGGGGGTTCGGTGCCTTGCTCAAGGGCACCTCAGTCGTGGTATTGAGGGTGGAGAGAGCGCTGGACATTCACTCCCCCCACCTACAATTCCTGCCGGCCGGAGACTCGAACCCGCAACCTTCGGATTACAAGTCCGACTCTCTAACCATTAGGCCACGACTTCCCCCCAGTTGTGGGCCTATAGTTCTGCTGGACGTCCTGGACATCTTGTTTAGACACATGGCATCAAATACCAACAGATAAAAAAATCAATAAGTGACTGACTCTGTTAGAAATCTTATAATGGGCCATGTTTGGATCTTCCAACCGGACAATAATCCAAACACAAATCTACAAAAACACCACAAAAATGGGTCACTGAGCACAAAACCAAGCTTCTGCTATGGCCATCCCAGTCCTCTGACCTGAACCCTGTAGTGAATCTAAAGGGTCTGGAGTGATTCTGGATGAAGGAATGGTCTCTGATCTCTTGTCAGGTGTTCTCTAACCTCATCAGGCATTATAGGAGGAAATTTACATCTGTTAAACTGGCAAATGGAGGTTTCAAAAAGTATTGAATAAAAGGGTGCCGTTAATTGTGGCCAATGTGTATTAGAGAAAAACATTTATTTCATAAAGATATTTCCCCCCATTTTAAATTCTTATTCTCCAATGAAAGGTTAGATTTTTGTGAATTTTTCTAATAAAAGATCAAAAGGATTAATGCAGATTAATTTTTAACAGCCTTCTTTGATCATATTTACCAAGGGTGCCTATATTTTTGGACATGACTGTATAGGCCCTATGACATAAAAGGCTCTTGTGGATGAAATAATTAAATTTCATGTGCTCCCTTTTGATGTTTTGATTTACCCTAATACTGGTTGTTATTAAAGCAGCATTAAGTTGATTCTGGACTTCATTGTGTATAAGAAGTGTTATTTTAGTATCTTTGAGTTCCTATTATAGTTTTTATTATTTAGTTTTACTATTTTTATTTAGTTTTTATTTTAATATTTTGCTTTCATTTGCAGTTCAATTAAAGTTTTAGTAATTTTGCTGTGTGCTTTATTAGTATTATTTTAAATTAATAATATATGGCAATACAGTTTTTTATTTCAGTTTTAGTACAAAGTTTAATTAAATAAAAATGAGAAATGTTTTCTTAGCAACTAGCTGATATAATTGTTTATTTTTATTTTGTTTTAGATAACATTTATTTTATGCACATATAAAAAACAAATAATTAAGGTTTAAGTTTTAATTAACTACAATAAATCTGGCAAGAACTCGGTACACCAAGGTTAAACAAAATAAAGCCCAGAATAAAGTGATATTTACACCAAGCCAGCCCTTGACCTGACAAAAGAGTTTGACACCCCTGCACTAGAATATACACTGACATAGTCACACGCTGACATCTGTATTGACACCTAGTATTGATCCTTATTGGCAACTGCACTGATACATGAATAGGCTTGAGACTGAGCCTATTCATGTATCATCATAATCTTAACTAGAGGGTTTAAATCAAAAAGGCAAACAATACATAATACAATTTGTTTTATACATATATAAATCAAATAAGGAACATGTGGGTGTAGTGTATGATGCAGTGATTAATGTGTCTGATTGTTGTCCAAAAAAATGTCTGACATCCAGTGTAGCATTAGGATGGTACAAAGGTAGGACAGTGCAGAACACCTCTGATCTTCCTCTCATCTCTGTCTGATAATGAAGGAGGTCTGCTCTGGCTGTCACAATGATGGATGGCAGTGTATTGTATTAGGGAGTGGATGGAGCCTGGCAAACCCAGAGGAATATGGCTGGGAACATGCACACTCAACCGTGCTCATTCTAGCAGTGGAAAGATGGAAAGATGCCCTTTATCACAAGCAGGTGCAGCTGTCTGCCCACAGATACAGCAGGTGATGCTGAGGACATGGCTTGTCCAGTGTCTCGCTTGAGCTTGTATTTGTATAATAATGCAATGGGAAGTCACATGATAATTGACTTACAGCTCATCAAAGAGTTTCTTTAATTAGCTGATTTCTGAGCACCAGGCCAGTTCTGATAATACTAAGATCTCATCACACACACACAGATCAATGCCTCAATCAAAATGGGTGAATATGGAAATGAATGGTGAGATGAAACATGAAGCTGTGTGTCTTATAATACTGAGTAAAGCAGTGGCTAAAATAAAATAAAATAAAACTGGATCCCTTGTTCGAAAAATCAAGTGACCATATATCCCTTTTTCCCAGACATGTCCTGCTTGGGATTTATAAGTTGCCTAAAATGTCCTGGCCTTGTTTTCCAATTAATATGCTCTCTAATAGTCCTCATACATTATATGTAAGTGTATTTGTTTTGCTTTAACCGTTCTCTGCAAATCCCTCTTTCTTTGCACCATAATTGGTTGATTATGAACAAAGTCTGCATGATATTAGTAAAACTACTTTTCAATTATTACCTTAAGCAAGTATTAAAAAAAAACAAGAAAACAAAGCCAAAACCCAGACATTTTCAGCAATTTAGAAATCCTGGCCAGGGCATGACCTGGAAAAAGAGATGATATGTGGTTACCCTTCTAAACTACGGTACAGTTTTTGTGGAATTATTTGAAAACAGTTGGTTTTGCAATTCCGTTTGGTGCCAGTAGAGCAGAAATGGCTTTGTTGAGCATGACATGATATATGGATACCGTAATATATGTTAAGTGACTGACTGTTTCCCCTTCTCTCTCATGAGCAGCAGTAAATCCAGCACTTCTGACCTGCACACACCGCCTGCATCATCATCACATACTCATTGGCTGCTCATTAGCATCAGTGAGAGCGCGTCTGTTTGCAGAGTCTCACTTTATCAAGCACATGGATGCATTAACACTCAAACAAACACACACATCCAGCGTCACATCACACCAATGGCTCATAAAGTCAGCTTGCATTAATATAATATAGGCTTTTCCCTTTCCCCGATACATTTCCATCCCGGAGCTCCAGTCCATGCTACAATGTTTAATTATGTTTATGACCATGAATAGAACAACTTTCTTAGCTCTTAAAATAAAAAAGTGTTGGTTCAGTTCAAATGCAGAGCGATTCAAGGAACAACGTAAGTGATCCTATTGTTAAATCAGTATCTTTGTCTTGCTTTCCTTGCTGTCTGGTTTGGACTCTCATTCTAACGGCACCCATTCACTGCAGAGGATAAACTGGTGAACGTGATGCAATGCTAAATTTCTCCAAATCTGTTCCGATGAAGAAACAAATTGGCCTGAGGGTGAGTAAATTCTCAGTGAATGTTTATTTTTAGGAGAACTATTCCTTTAAAATTCAATTATGTATTATGGCTTGACAAATGAGACTTGACAAACGAAGACTGTAGCTTGACCATGCAAAAACCTGCTGCAGCTTGATTATAACTGCACAAAGACACTTAGTGAGGAGGTAAATATTTCAGTCGCCTACTTAAAATTAACACGTGTACACACAAACAAGACATAACTGTTTTAGTGCTCTCTTGATAAATGCTTCAACTTATAATTTCACTCAAACTTTCCTGTCACATCCCAGAACTGCTACATGTTTTAGTCAATACACACAACAGTCTGCCTACAGCATGGCAGCTGGTTTAAGCTGGTTTAAGCTGGTCTTAAGCAACTACCTCCTGCTCAGGACCAGCTCTTAACCCGCTCAGGACCACCTTGAACCAGCTCAAACCAGCTGCCATGCTTAAAAACATACCTAACTAGCATATACTGATTTTTTTCAACAGGGTCCCCTGGTAATGACGCCACAGAGAGAATATGGATTGTTTCTTATCCCGTGCTGCTGTGGACTGTGAATCAGGCTTAGATATGGCAGGAAATATATTTCCTTTCACAAACAACAGGTTCACAGATGTGTTACGAGAGATTCCTACATGTGATATATGTATGATTGGCTGTAATATATGAGGCGCAAATCCTGCCAGCAGCTCATATAAAGCATGCACTAATAAAAAACATGCACGCTTTATGTTAAAGAATTTTAGTATGTCCATGTTAATTTATACATTCTACACTTATATTTTTAACAATTCTAGTATAAATTAACTTTAGTTAATGTATCATGAAACAGACATGAATTAATGAAAACTGCATATTTGTTATTTTTATTATTAATAAAAATAATAATAATAATAATAATAATAATAATAATAATAATGAACAGTACATTCCATGACATTTAATTTATTGAACTGTTACTTAAAGGGTTAGTTCACCCAACAATTCTGTCATTAATTACTTATGTTGTTCCAAACCTTCGTTCATCTTCATAACACAAATGAAGATATTTTTGATGAAATCTGAGAGCTTTCTGACACTCCATAGACAGCAAGGGTACTACCACAGTCAAGGCACAGAAACGTAGTAAGGACATTGGTAAAATAGTCCATGTCTCATGGACTATTTTGTTGATATTTGGAACAACATGAGGGTGAGTAATTAATGACAGAATTTTCCTTTTGGTGTGAACTATCCCTTAAAAAATAAACCTACAGTCATAAATAATGTGAAAATATTTTGCTTCTTGTTGATTTATGACACCTAATGTAAGTGAAACCTTATTGCAAAGTGTGCAATGTTGTTGTAAAGTTTTTTTATCCCAAGAGGTTTTAGTGGCTTGAAAACGTGACCTGATTTACTTTCAGTGTCTGGTAAACAGAAGTGTAACATCGACCCGGCACAGGCAGTCTGAGATCTGGAAAAGCGCACTAGAGGTGTGAATTCTATTTTTAGAAAAGCATTCGAGCCATGCATCCTGTCTTTCCATCTGAGTCTTGAGGCTCTGAACGCTCACCTGATGATGTCGATGTGTCCGTTCTTGGCAGCGAGATGCAGCGGGCTGGTGCCATTGGGATCAGTCGAGTCTCCGGGCTTGGGCTCCAAAAGAGCCACACACATGTTACTGCTCAGTAGCAGCTGGACCACCTGCAGAGCAAACAGACAATCATACACACACACAAAAGCCAATTAGAGACAGGAAAAAGATGTAGTAGTAATCTGACAGTGACCAAAAAAAGCAGCGTGTGACTTACCCCAACCCGGCCAAATTCACAAGCCAGGTCAAGTGGGGTCTTCCCAGCGTTGTCCACTATGCAGGGGTTTGACTGGTGCTGCAGAAGCATCTCAGACTGTAAACAGGTAACCAGCTGTTAAGTTCTTTTCTTAGGATTCGGATATATTACTACAATATCGGTTACCAGCCGATACTATCTTATACTGCACATATATTCCATTATAATAGAATAGAATAGAATAAACATTTACATTTACATTTAATATTTTATATACATTTATTACACTTTTATAACTTATTTCAACTTAATTTATTTGTATCTGTCAACAGTGGATATATTGGCCGATATTGAAAATATTACTTTCTAAGTACATTTATTTGTTGTCACGTTTGCAAGAATTATTTAATCTCACAATGTTTTATTGTTACATTTATTCATTAATAATTTTTCTTATTTAATTATTTTAGACTTTAGATTTCAGATATTTTAGTATACAATTTTGGTCACACTTTATTTTAAGGTCCAATTCTTCCTATTAGACAACCATTAACCACATATTTTGCCTGAATAAACTTTTAATTACAGCTTATTAATAGTTAGTAAGGCAATTGTTAAGTTTATGTATTGATTAGGGATGTAGAATATAGTCATGCAGAATATGTGCTTTATAAGTACTAATAAAATGTTGATATGTTAATAACAGGTATGCTAATAAGCAACTAGATAATAGTGAGAATCAGTCGTGTTACCACAATTTTAATAAAAATCTATTTTATCATGATATGATGATTAATTATTTTCATATTCATGAAAAAAACTAAATGCTTACTGGCATGTTGAACAAAATATTATTTTTGTGCACCCCTACTATATACACATAATTTCAGAGTTGGATTATGGATTTACAAGACTATCAGGACAGTCTGTAAACAGTGCCACACAAAACAATGATATATCTCATTTAAACATTTAAACAAAAACCAAAGTCTTTAAAAGGGAGAATAAGAGCCATAGTATCTATTGGAGCTGCTTTTTCACTAAGAGGCAGAAACTTTGACAGAGAGGAGGAAAAGTGTCTGCCTCGTGCCTTTCATTAAATGCTTGTGTGTGGGATGAACTAGCTTCAAAGCATTTACTCGTCAGGTTATGGTTCCAAGTTGTCAGTATTCATGCCGAATCTTTATCATACACCGGTGCACATATGGGGTCTTTGAAGAACAGTGGGCATGGTGTTGTAGCAGAGTGAACTCACTACGTCATAGTGTCCGTGCTGAGCAGCCAGGTGCAGGGGGATCTGACCCTCATCAGACTGACCGTTCACTGAGGAGCCTGACTTCAGTAGCAACTTCATGGGCTCCGACTTTCCCTGCCACGCTGCATAATGCAGAGGCCGCATCCCTGGAACATGAAAGGAATGACTTTTAATATTAATGCATTGCAAAATATAAAAAGAAAAATACACATTAGACTAAAACATACATTTAGAGCTAAGCTTGTGTCAAGTTGTATGGACGTGAGATCCAAAGCTATACTATACTGTTTTATCTGTGTGCCAAAACAGGTCAAATATGTAATTTAAGGATGCCATTTTAAAGTTAACACTTTACACTGATGTTTATCTGGTAGTGGTACCTTTCTGGTCCCTGATGTCCACTATGGCCTGAGACTCCAGCAGCAGTGATATAACCTCCACATTTCCATTGAGAGCTGCATGGTGCAGTGGTGAAAACCTGTGAATAACACACATAACAATAACAGAAACCGGATGTCAGAATTGAATTAAGATTGCCAATTCCTTTTTTGGATGAGAATTGAGGTAACAAACAGGATGCACAACTTTAATTTGGATTTGAATGCAAGCAAGTAGAATTAAAACGCTTCAGCTAGACCACATCAACTACTTTACAAAGGACTTGGCAGACAATACTGTCAACCAAATACACTTGAACTACAAGAACATTCATTAACTTGCACAGAACAAGCAAGTTTGAAGTTAATACGAGGAGCCTGTGTTTGAACTACAGTCTCATTCATCAGTGTGCATATGTCACTGTGTGTATGTTTGTCTGCTGTTTTTGATCATAGCAAAGTCTGCCAGTGTAAGAACGTGATTATGTATGAGACAGATTGTGTGTGTCTGTTTGTGTACAAGATTTAATCATTCCATCTTGAATTCTGCACCAAAAGCAGCTGACTTTCCAAACACAAACTCATACAGCTACAGTACATTCCAGTCTCCAGTATTTTGGCTTCTTATTGAAAAAAAAATTAAATAAAAAAAACAGAATAAAACATTTCAGACTAATTAGATTATGCAGAAAAACACTGCCACTAAAGGAAAATGAATTCATATTAAAATCATGAACATATCAAGAATCACTAACAATAGTTCTATTTCTTTACATTATAAGATGAAAGTACTTTCATTTATAAAAGCAGTACGTTTATTTTTCAGTATGAATCACTATGAGGTTATCAAACAAGTGTGTGTGTGTGTGTGTGTGTGTGTGTGTGTTTGTATTAACTGTAATATACAATGTATGATAAAAATACACACACACATACATATACACATACATAAAAGCATATGTTTATTTTTTAGTATGAATCAGAATGAAAAAGTAGTATGTTTATTCCTGACATTTATTCTGGTGTGAACCATGGACACAGCATGCATCTTAGGCGTTTAAAATCATTTTATGAAATCAAATATATAATCATTTAAACATGCATAGCATTTTTGCATTATATAAAAATGAGAAAATAAATAATTTGACATTTTAGTTTAGATTTTAATGAATATATTGAGCAGTTTTGTTCATGGTATTGGACAAATACTTATATTAACTTGTATAAACTTATAAAAACAAATACTCTAAACAACTGGGAGACATTTGTTTGGTTATTTTACATAGAAATATGTCAACTATAAAAACACATCTCTCTCTCTTTTAAGATGTAAGTGAATAAATTAGTAAAATTAATTTTAGTAAAATTCAGATGCAGTGCTCTCAAATTCAAGTTTTTCAGCAGTTTCATTCAAACAACCCATATATATACACAATATAGCCTAAAGATTTTTGTATATGCTGTATGTCTATCTGCATCATTTACGTCCTTTAGTATTTTCCCACAATGCATTATGATACAGCATGTCCAGAGTGCAAACAATTCTTCAAAGCAGAGCAGACGAAAAGCCCTCATTGGATTTTCTGTCCCAGCTCACTCTCTGTGATTGGTGCATGAAATATGCTGTAACCATGGCTACGCTTGTGAGGCTGCCAGTGCAAGCGTGAACGTAAACCCTCGGAGTGCCACGGCTCAGAGCAGAATACTAAACTCACAGGAACCCTGTCTGACCCATCGCTCCCTCTCTCACTGGCACTATCATGCAGGTCTGCACTGTGCCGCTGCAGCAGAAAACCCCACTCTCCCCACGTCCCCTGTTTCCTAGGCTCCTCATCACAAGCCATACAATATTCATTGTCCTCTTCACTCTGTGGCACTTGCTCTATTAGTAGGCTGGATACAGTAAGCCTTGTCTCTTCATATACGCGTGTATGTCTTTCTTTCTCGTGAGATGAACACATCCACACAAACACACACACACCTCCTGACCTACTTTTCTTAATGAGGGTACTAAAGCCCAAGGTGTTCCATCCAAAGGAAGCACCATCAGCACTCCTCCATTCACTAGCAGCATGTCTGATGAGATTTTGTTCACCACCATTATCATCATCAAAATGAGAGAGAGTAAATCACTTTTAAAAAATTATTAAAAGTGAACTGGAACAGAAAAATTGATTTTGTATAAGTTTTTGCCTTGGTAAGTATAAGAGAAATACTTCAAAACATTACCGACCCCAAACTTTTAAATAATAGTGTATATAAATCACAAAAAATGCGATATTTGAAATATATGAAAAAACGCACTAGTGAAAAAAAACATGAAACATTTATTTTGTACTAAGTGTACTACAAATACATTTCCATATTTATGTGCTTAACAAAAATAGCCTGCAATTGACCCTTACTATTTGACTTTGACTCATAATAGAGACTTAAACATATGCATATACGCAATCCGATATTAAGAGAACAATTGTGTCCTCAAGGCACAAGTTAGCAAATATAACAACTAGTTTTGATTATTCGTAACTGTCAGGACTCATAGCTATGTAAAATCACTAAACTTGTCTGCTCCCTCATAGAAATGTCACAGCTCTAGCAAGAATTGGCAACCATGTTAAATAAACAAAAAATACCTCTGTGTTTCAGCAGATCTATGAAACTACAAGCCCTGAAGACTATTATTGACCTCCACATCTCACTGTTAATTTAAAAGGTGTTTGTTCACATGGAATAAACTGCTATTCATCCATCAGTGATCTCACACGCTTGGTTTCTGGCAGCCACATCAGTTGGATTAGTTCTTTCTCCATAACACTTTTTTTTATGAAGACAGGTTTCATATCGTTTTATTAAAGGGGGAAGCAGAAAAATGACAGGCTCATCCTTGCTCATAAATCAAATTCCCACTATTGCACCTCTAGTGCTCCCATTTAAGGGAATGATCTCAGATTAGAAAGAACATTAAGCCTCTTATGAGAACACTTTAGATTTATTATCACAAGATGTCCGTTATCTCTATTACCGAAGAGAGCAGGGGCGCAACATATGGATGTCATAATGTGCGTATGACATACCAGCAAAATGTTATCTCAATTTGGATTGGCCAAGGTGGTGGGAAAATTACTGTCGCCGTGTGTTGCTTGGCAACAATCAAAGCTTGATGCTTTGCCAACAAAGAATAGTTATAAAAGGAACCATATAAAAATATATCTAAACTACCTGGCAAAATTGAGTAGAGATTCACCATTATGGAATTTTGTGAATTTGTACGGTAAAACCCGACATATTGACAAACAATGCGGGGTCCTATGATTATACCGTTGAAAAGATTGTGGTGGTAGGTACGATTGAAAAAAAATACAATTTTATGGTGAGCATAAAGTCTCTTATGTTAACCAAGGCTGCATTTATTTGATTAAATACAGGCCTTTATTAAAAACTGTAATATTATAAAATACTATTTACAAATGTTGAAGTTTCTTAATATTTTTGTGGAAACAGTCATACATTTAATAGGATTCAATGTTATCATCCAAAACCAATATGACTGCAGATATATAATGCATATCAAAAATTAAGTCAAATTATAGGCCTATAACTCTTGCTCATATAAAAATTTTATTAATGCCATGTTTAAAAAATGACTTTCATGGTTTCAAAGCAAGTCACAGTGTGGCTTTCACTTATTTATTTATTTTTTCTGTTATACAGTATTGATTGGCATCCATAACAGGAACCTTTAGTATATTAAAAATCTAAAGATGATGAATTGCATGGAAGAAACTGCAGAGTTGCGGTTCAAGAAATGAAAAGTCATAATTAGCTGATTGGGTTTAGACAGAACAATTAAGGCTTTATTAATGCTCATTGAGCGTGGCAATGAATTCAATTAAAAAGAACAGCATCATTAATCCTGCCACTGAGTCCCTGAGCCAAACTGAGTGTTTTGAAGACATCAGCAGGTTTATAGATTTGGTTGTTTTTGATCCTCAAAATAAAGTCATTACATTGATTCTCAGCAATACACACATTGAGCAATATCTGCTGAGCTAAAGCTGCATGTTTAATTAGAGAACTGCTGCTCATTTCATGTGGTAGCGACATCATAATGACATGACAATGAACCGTTTTTTTCTTTTTTTAACAAACCATTCTCATTTGAAGCCAATGAGATATTGGTGGCTAAAAAACCTCATGATGAAACATTATAAAACTGTCTTTTTATAGCTTGATAAAAGTCATGCTCCCCAGTTCACACAATGGAGGAAAAATTACAGATCTGCTTTGTTGTCACACAAATAAAATAAAAAAAAAGCAGTCATGAATAAAAAGCTTGTTAACAAATCCAATTGACTCACTTAAAATCACATTTAAAATCACACAAAACTGATCATTTGTCACCCTCTACTAGCGTCAATATTTAATCTAAATAAATAAACACTGAATAAAGCAACGAATGAATCTGATCATTTTAGTGACAGACTCAAAACACTTGAATCCTGGAATGAATCAAATCTCCACCACCAAAATTGCAAATACTCTAAATGTACACATACATTCTGTAGATCAACATGTAGGGGCTGTTTCAGGATTTCAGTCGTCTTACGTCTTACGCTTCTTACCTGAAAATGAGCTGTTGTGGCTGAGAGAATTATTTATTGCTTCAAGAGCAAGGTTAGATTTTTCATATTATTTTAGGGGGCTGGCAGCTATATTAATCTTAGATTTTTATGTGGGCTGAATTGAAAAACGGAGGAGGAAGCCTATCTAGTCTATCAACCCTATATTTATCTGGTCATGGAAGACAGACTTTGAATCCACCTGGGAGCAATGGACAAACAGGTCTGGCATGATCCAGTCAGTTTGAAAGCTGTTATATGGTGTGTGATCGGGACAATCACACAGCTGTATGTGATGACATAGTAAGATTATCTCGATGAACACAGCCTCACAGCAGATGGCAGTCATGTAGCAATGTTCCTCGAGCTCATTTCAGATATAGCTCATCTCAGAATCCACTGAAAGCCTCCTATTTTGCTGTGGCTCTGCTGGGCCTCAACGCTGACCGCAATGAGAGTGTGTGTTTGTGTGGCTGTCAGTGCCAGTGACCTTCACACTAAGTGCCTGTGGCACTGAGACACATTGCCTTCACAAATCTGTCTAAAACATTGTCACAACAAGCCTTTAAATCAGAGCTTAGTGTGTGCCCCATCGAAAGAGCCTTTGTTTTTATTGTTCCCGCAGATACCCACCGGAACACTTTACCACACAATCCTCCTATCAGCATCAAGCACCTGACAGTCCTCACGCTGTGCTCCTGCTGCTTCTTTCATGCACCTATGATCCTGATGCACCACAAAAACAGATCTGACATGAATACAGATTTAAATACAATGATAATAATAATACATTTGAAATTAATAATTTTATTTAATAAAAAACGTATTTAATAATTTCTTTATTTAAATTATAGATGTTTGTATAGCATTACTATTATAATATTCTTAAAAACCTCTTCTTACAGACAAAACTTTACAGCACCATGCTATGGGCAAGAATCATACCTCAAATCATGCAACTTATAGAAGAAAGATGTGGTTTTTTTTCTTTTGAAATTTAAGGATTTTTTAAGAGATCAGCCTTACAACTTAGTTTCTTAGCAATGTTGGAACAGATATGATAAACACTAAGCTATGGTTAACACTGTGTCCTCCTAACCAGATGTAACACGACACTGTGACACGCAATAAAAGGTTTCTTTTCCATGTTAATCAGCGTTTTTGTCCTAAACAGCCGTAACAGAGACATGCCACGAGTGACAGCGGATTCGATTTTAGAAACGGTTTCGATTTCTGCAACGTTGCAGTTTGAACAACATACATGCTATGACAATGATGATCTCAGGTAATGATTATGTGCTTTATCCAATGTTAAAAGTGTCTAATGTGAGTTTGAATTTCATTTTGTGTGACCTTTATAGCCATACTGACAGCAACAGGTGGTCTAGATAGTTTACCTCAGATCTTGAAAATAAATGAAAGCAAACATGAACATTAAAACAGTGTACTCAATGCAAACCAACAAGCTTTTTTCATAAAGATAATCAGTACAAAAAAGCACCGTCTTTCGGATGAGACGTTAAACCGAGGTCCTGACTCTCTGTGGTCATTAAAAATCCCATGGCACTTCTCGTAAAGAGTAGGGGTGTAACCCCGGTGTCCTGGCCAAATTCCCTCTACTGGCCCTTGTCTATCATGGCCTCCTAATAATCCCCTTACACTTGATTGACTCTATCACTCTCTCCTCTCCACCTGTAGCTGGTGTGTGGTGAGCGCATTGGCGCCGTTGTAGTGTGGCTGCCGTCGCATCATCCAAGTGGATGCTGCACACTGGTGGTGGTTGAGGAGAGACCCCCCCACATGATTGTAAAAGCACTTTGGGTGTACAGCAATACACAATAAAGCGCTATATAAATGCATCATTCATTCATTCATACAATATTAAAATGGTTTAATAGTTATGAATTAGATTATAAACTTGTGTATTTCATTATGTGCAGTGAGTTTTCAGAGAGCCCGCCCACATGTAATGTTTGATTAATTTTGTTGCGTCACATAGCTGTGTCACGTCTGGTCTGTGGAGACAAATTGCTTGTCGCTGGAATCCTATTGACTAATCTTATCGGCGAATATTAAGTAAAAGTGAAAGTGACATGTGGCCAAGTATGGTGACCCATACTCGAAATTTGTGCTCTGCATTTAACCCATCCAAGTGCACACTCACAGCAGTGAACACACACCCCGAGCAGTGGGCAGCCAAGTTGGGGGTTTGGTGCCTTGCTCAAGGGTCTCACCTCAGTCGTGGTATTGAGGGTGGAGAGAGCGCTGCTGATCATTCACTCCCCCCACCTACAATCCCTGCTGGACCTGAGACTCGAACCCACAACCTTTGGGTTACAAGTCCGACTCTCTATCCATTAGTTAGTCTATCCACGACTTCCCCCTTAGTTAAAGACTAACTTGACTCTTATAATTTAAATTTAAGACATTGCAGCTGATCCATGTGCAGCTCTTCAGTGGAACCTTCATAGGGCCTCTCAATCACATGAGGTACGAGATATTAACGTGATCGCAGGGGAGGGTGATGTTGATGTCAGACTGTCATTTCAAGGCTAGAAGGACCACCATGCATCCAACTGGCAGTTTAACCTCAGAAAACAGGGATCATCCCACACTCCATTTTCTCACTGCTGCTGCTATATTTCTCCACTCAGCAGACAACATAATTTCATCTCTGCTTAGAAAGCTATAGTCTATGGAGAAGGAATTAATGTGTGAGTCATTCATCTCGCTGATACAAATGTGAGCTTGGCCTGAGGAAGGCTGCGCGTGTAAATACTGTACATGGCATGTGTGAGGATACGGTCTGCGTGGAGGTATTCGTCGGTTTAGAGTTACAGCTTTCATTTCCTTAAAACCCATGAAGCAGAGCTGTGATGATGAATGCCACCGTTGTTCAGTGACAGTGATCAATAGAAGAGATTTTTTTTAATTATTCTGCCGGTTTCACAGCTTGACAGACTACAGCAAAATAAAACAGCCTTTGATCGATGGATCTCTAAGCTCAAAGCAGGACAGGCCCCTGCTGTATTTTTGGGTCATTTAAGTCTAGCTCTGTTATTGTGACTGGTGTAAGGATAGTTTTGTTAGATGATGTTTGTGTATTTGCACCTGACTGCATATGAGTGAGAGTGCGTCAGTGTGTGTTTGCCTATCCGTCGGCACATGTGAGAATCAGTGAGTGTTTATGGCAGCCTGCCTATCCACTGGGTGCACGAGTGTGCGTTTGTGTGTGAGGTGCAATTTCAGTGAAATTCGGTCTTCACCACAACGCCTTTAAAAGGCTGACTGAAAAGACTACAGACAAAAAAGGGACCTATTAGCTCCTAAAAATTTAACTTTTAGGAACCAAATGCATTTAGAGTTGACAGTATTGCTAGATTACAGGGGTGTGCAATATTTATCATCTATTCAAATATTGTAATTGTTTTAAACTATGTGCAAGTGTTTTTTTTTTTTTTTGCAAAAAACTGTGATTCAATGATCCATTCATGAAGACAGTCACTTGCTTCATTTCTAAATGAATCGGCCATTTCGAACGTATCGTTTAAATGAATGATTCAGTGAATCACTCATTAAGACAAGTGTGTACCGCCACCTACTGGCAGTTATAGAGTCATGTTTATTTATCCATGATAGGTCTAAATCAGTCAAAGTACCACCACAAAAACACACTCAGACAAATTTTGTTTAATTATCATTATCAATAAATAAATAAATAAACAACCCCAAAATACTAAGATGTAATTTTTTGTCAGTATCGCACACCCCTACTAGATAAAGATGGTTGTTCAGGTCAACATCGTTCATAAGAGTCAATTGTTCCCAAGCTCACATTTTCTTCATTGTAGACTATGTATTTGTATGGCACTCTGACAAGATGAAATCACAAAGAATCAGTTTACATCTTTGGTTTGACTAGATCCGTTAATATTGTTAAATCCCCATTTTAATTCCATTGTTTTTTTTTAGCTGCATCAACAGAAAAACTGACCATGCAGCACTAGAAACATTTATGCTTCAACCCAGGTGTCTTTCTGCTCTGTTCCAAACCACAAACCACCATTTGCATTATATCTCAACACAGAGTCTTCTTTTCAGCTCTTCTGTACTCAAGAAAAACTACAGTAGACTGCATGAGTGTGTACACCATTACAACATCCGGGGTAAAAAAAATCTACAGGATATTTGGAACAAAGCAGCCCAACAAATGGCTGATTCAACTCTCTATGACGCTAGCACAAATAACACAATGCTCTCTGCCTCTGAAACACACTGGATAGAACTGAACAAACATTAAGGGCAGCTGAAAGAGTTATTGAATGTGGCAGGAGCAATTTGGATGAGAGCAAATATGTCATGCTCATAATCTAGCTAGACTTTATCAGCAATCTGTCCCAAAGAGCATTTGGATAGTTAAGCCACATAAAAGGTAGGCCTATACTACAGAATTATCAACTCTCTGTTGCCATCTGTGGATTAAACATAAAATAGTAATAGGAGTTTTATTTTTCAATGTTTACAGACATTTTCTGCCAAATGTCATTGAACAGCTCTGAATAAAAAACATTGTAGGCTTAATATAAGCAAGAACCTGAGTTTGAATGCATTAGTATTTTGTTTGTTTGGTTTAGCACACCAAAAAAAGTTATATTTCAAATAATATTATTATATTTCAAATAATATTATTATATTTCAAATAATAATATTATTATATATATATATATATGTAGTGAATGTGACATACATAATTCACCTTTGTTATTAAGCGTAGTTCTACATACTGTTGATTATAAACGCAGCACTTTGTTCTTAGTGTGTTATTCATTACTACAGGGATCGCGGTCCCTTTAAATGGCGTGGTGACGTGGACGCGGTTGAGCGTCATGTTTCTTCTTCTGTGTTGTACCTAAAAATAAATGACACACGCATTCGTGTGCTCAAAGTGAGAAGTTGCCACTTGCGATTTATTGCAATTTCCACACTGGTGACCCCGACATTAGTCTGCTGGACGTACCCAGAGACACGACACGACCATGACCGCGAACGCTGTCACCCTTAAACTCCCCGAATTCTGGGAATCGTCGGCATCGGCAAGACTGAAGCGCAGTTCGCGTTGCGTGAGATCACCGCGGATACAACAAAATTCTACTATGTTGTGTCAGCTCTCGGAAATTCAACGGCATCCAGAGTGGTGAGCCTTTTAACAAATCCTCCGGCAACTGACAAGTATACAGTGCTGAAGGCCCACCTGTTAAAAACGTTTGAACTGTCGGACGCTGAGAGAGCCAGCAGGCTTTTTTCACTTCACGGACTGGGTGACAGCAAACCGTCCGAGCTCATGGACCGTATGCTGGATCTTCTGGGTGAGCACAGACCAGATTTTCTTTTCATCCAGCTTTTCCTGCGTCAGCTGCCTTCTCAAGTGCGAGCTGCATTGGCCAACACCACAATCACTGACTGTCGGAGCCTGGCTGAAGAGGCTGATAAATTTTTCCTGGCGAGTCAGGAACATTGTGCGGCCGCGTTTTTTCCCGCGCACGTCGCTATGGCGACGCGGGACGACTCCACACTCGTTGCGGCAACCACTTCTCGTCGGCAGCAGCCTTCTGGCCCCCAACAGCCTTCGGGTTTGTGTTTCTACCATGCAAAGTTTGGAACCAAGGCTACCAAATGCCATTCACCATGCAGTTTCGGCGGTTCGGGAAATGTCAGGGCCGGCGCTCAGCAGTGGCCATGAGCGTCGGCCGCATAGGCAGGCTGCTTTTCATCCGCGACAGCATCTCCGGACGCCGTTTTCTGTGCGACACGGGGGCACAAAGGAGCGTCCTGCCTGCATCCCGTTTGGACATGGCGACCGACAGCCACGGCCCCCCTATGGAAGCTGCCAATGGTAGCCCCATCCGCACATATGGAACGAGGTATGTCGAATTGTGTTTCGGAGGACAGCAGTTCGGCTGGGATTTTGTTACAGCAAAGGTCGCCGTGCCCCTCCTCGGCGCTGATTTTTTATGCGCACATGGACTGTTGGTGGATGTAAAGAACCGCCGTCTGGTTGACGCCGTCACGTTTTGTTCTTATATGTGCACGCTCAGCGAGTCCGACCCCATACGACTGTCTAGCATGCTCTCAACGTCCGATGATTTCCACCGTCTGCTTGCCATGTTCCCAGCCCTCACTCAGCCCACTTTTTCGACATCTACCGTGAAGCATGGTGTGGAGCACCATCTCGCCACTACTGGTCCTCCTGTTTTCGCTCGAGCTCGGCGCCTCTACCCAACCAAGCTTACCGTGGCAAAGGCTGAGTTTGCCAACATGGAACGCCTGGGCATAGTACGCCGATCCGACAGCCCGTGGGCATCACCCCTCCACATCGTCCCCAAACCTGGCGGCGGCTGGCGCCCGTGTGGTGACTACCGGCGGCTTAATGAGGCAACGGCACCTGACAGATACCCTGTCCCAAACATACAGGACTTTTCAGCACACCTGGCTGGCAAGGTGATTTTTTCCAAGGTGGATCTCGTCCGGGGATATCATCAGGTGCCGGTACACCCACTGGACATTCCTAAAACGGCAGTAATTACGCCATTTGGTCTATTTGAGTTTCTGCGTATGCCGTTCGGCCTGAAAAACGCTGCCCAATCTTTTCAGCGCCTTATGGACTCTGTCTTGCGGGAGCTGCCTTTCCTTTTTGTGTACTTGGATGACATCCTGGTAGCGAGCACGTCCAAGTCTCAGCACCTGGTGCACCTTCGGACACTTTTTGAGCGGCTTAGCCAACACGGATTAATTGTCAACCCCGCCAAGTGCCAGTTCGGTCTCTCCACTATTGACTTCTTAGGACATAGAGTCACTAAGGATGGGGCAGTCCCTCTCCCATCAAAGGTGGAGGCAGTCACACAGTTCCCACGCCCGCTCACTGTCAAATCCCTGCAGGAATTCCTCGGCATGGTGAATTTTTACCACCGCTTCATCCCTCGTGCCGCTCAGCTCATGCTGCCCTTGCACGAGGCTTTGAAAGGTAAACCCAAGCACGCTGTGGACTGGACTGAGAGCTTTTGCTGCCACTAAGGCAGCCCTAGCGAATGCCACCATGCTGGCGCATCCTTCTCCTGCAGCCCCTATCGGCATCACCTCGGACGCCTCGGACTACGCTGTCGGTGCTGTCTACGAGCAGTGGGTAGGCGGGGCCTGGCAGCCGCTGGCTTTCTTTAGCCGTCAGCTGCGCCCCTGTGAGCGGAAGTACAGCACTTTCGACCGGGAGCTGCTGGCTCTCTACCTCGCCATCAGACACTTTCGTTCCCTGCTGGAAGGCCGACACTTCACTGCTTTTGTGGACCACAAGCCGCTGACTTTTGCCATGGCCAAAGTGGCTGAGCCGTGGTCCGCCCGCCAACAGCGGCATCTGTCCTACATTTCAGAGTTCACCACGGACTTGCAGCACGTTGCCGGTAAGAACAACCGCGTGGCGGACTGCCTATCACGGGCTGTGGCAGGGGCAGTCCATCTGGGTTTGGATTACAACCGCATGGCGGCGACTCAGACCACAGACCCGGATGTTCAACTCCTGAGGACCTCGACTACAGGACTGCAGATCGAGAACGTGGTTTTTGGCGACGCCGGCGCCACGCTCCTGTGTGACGTCTCCACAGGTAGTCCTCGGCCGGTTGTTCCCTCGGGATGGAGACGACAAGTTTTTGATGCCATCCATGGTCTCTCCCACCCAGGTTCGAAAGCGTCACAGAGACTGGTTGCGGCGAAGTTTGTTTGGCACGGCCTCAAGAAGGACGTTAGGGACTGGGCTAACACCTGTGTTGAGTGCCAACGGGCCAAAGTCCACCGCCACACTAAAGCTCCCTTAGAGTTGTTCCCTGTGCCTGAGAGGCGTTTTGACCATGTAAACGTGGACCTGGTTGGTCCTCTGCCTTCCTCTCACGGTTTCACATATCTGTTAACCATGGTTGACAGGACTACCCGCTGGCCTGAGGTTGTGCCGCTGATGTCAGTGGCATCCGTCGAAATGACACGGGCATTTATTGGCACCTGGGTTGCCCGTTTCGGCACCCCTTCGGACATATCCTCTGACCGAGGCGCGCAGTTTACGTCTGAGCTATGGAATGCCGTCGCACGGAGCCTCGGAGTGAAACTCCATCGCACAACCGCATATCACCCGCAGGCTAACGGACTCTGTGAACGTTTTCATAGGTCGATGAAGGCTGCCCTGCGTGCCAGCCTCAAAGACGGTAACTGGGTCGACAAGCTCCCATGGGTGATGCTGGGCATCAGGACGGCACCAAAGGAGGATCTTCAGTCCTCATCCGCGGAGCTGGTTTATGGGCAGCCGCTGCGGGTCCCAGGGGATTTTGTCCCTGGCATTACGGTTCCCTGGTCTGCTTCTCTCCAGCGCTCTGCTCTACTGGACAATGCGAGGCTTTTCGCACCTGTCCCTACTTCCCGTCATGGCCTCCCTCAGTCACACATCCCCGCTGGGCTTCAGGCGGCTGGTTATGTTTTCATTCGCCACGACGCCCACAGGGGGCCGCTACACCCGCCCTACGAGGGCCCATTTCGGGTTTTGGAGACAGGGGACAAACATTTTGTGGTGGACAGGGGCGGCAAACCGGAGCGATTCTCCATTGACCGCCTTAAACCGGCTCACTTGGACGTGGCTAGGCCCATTGACCTGGCTCAGCCCCCACCACGCGGACGACCTCCTGCTCTGCGCCCACCCCTTGCCCCCCTTACTCCCAAGCCATCTCCACTCCATGCCCCACACACGTGTAATGACGGGACTCCGCCTGCAGTGGGGTCTCCTCGACCTCCGGAACAGCGCAGCCGTTGTGGCCGACTGATACGACCACCTCCCCGTTGACTGTTTTATTTTTTTATTATTTTTTTTCTCTTCTGATATGGTGAATTCTGGGGGGACGTGTGTAGTGAATGTGACATACATAATTCACCTTTGTTATTAAGCGTAGTTCTACATACTGTTGATTATAAACGCAGCACTTTGTTCTTAGTGTGTTATTCATTACTACAGGGATCGCGGTCCCTTTAAATGGCGTGGTGACGTGGACGCGGTTGAGCGTCATGTTTCTTCTTCTGTGTTGTACCTAAAAATAAATGACACACGCATTCGTGTGCTCAAAGTGAGAAGTTGCCACTTGCGATTTATTGCAATTTCCACATATACATATACATATACATATATATATATATATATACATATATATATATATATATATATATATATATATATATATATATATATATATATATAGTAACACGTTTCATTAACATTTGAAAAGGATTCAGATTCTTTTGTCTTAATTTTGTGCATGCATACAACAAGTTAAAATGAAATAAACTACTTTTTATGTTTTGCTTAAAAAAAGTGTCTGTGATACATTTATTTAAAAGAAATGTCACATTTTTAACCTCTGTATAATAATCAAGCACTGATTAGGTTCAAATTAAACAGCAGTTATGGATTGATACGGTTAAATACGGTTTAATGTATATGGACGCGAGTTGGATAAACCGAAAAAGAGTGACTGGGAAAGAGACTTGGATAAAAGTTTTTCTAAACCAACAAGCACACATGAGCTCTGGCAGATCCCGAGGATATTTGGCAGTCAGACAGGAATGATCATGTTTACAAGAGACTGCCACATGGAGCCATATAAAGTCCTTATATGTCCCACTCACCCATCAGTGTCCTGGAAGTTGACGTTCACCCTCTTGGCAGAGCCCAGCAACTCTAAAGAAAGAAGAGAGGGAAAGAAGGATGAGTATGATTACAAAGCAACAATAGTACACTGTGGAAGTAAGGACATTTCACAGCATGTTCTATGATAGTAGGGTTTTATAGCAAAAAGTAACATTTTCAAGTTTTTCAGGCCAGTGCATTTGATTTAGGGCTTGAATTTCCCATTTGCATTGTATGCACTAGAATACTGAGTGTGTACTAGAGCTGCAGAGTGAAAATTACACACTCTGAACCTGAAATTCTGCACTGCCTTCTAACTTACAAATGAAAACCCTTGAGATAGAACTTCTTCATACTTTGGGCATGCTAATTAGAAAGGAAGAACAACAGGATAATCATTCTTCTCAGCTGTGTGGGCCAGAACTATTGTTCAGCACTGACAGTTACACATGCATCCTTGTCACACGCAAAAAAAAAAAAAAAAAAAAACTTTCTGTCATTTGAGGTTCTACACCATGACCATTTTTAGTTTGCATTCATATGAAGCTGCGTAGATGGCAAACGGTCTAATTTCCCAGAAGACACAGGGAAGAACGCTATGCCTGTCTCTAGGGGCCGTTCACTCCATCACTTCCCCTAACTGCAGCACAGCCATAAAAGAGACTCTGTGAAGCACTGGATACTGGTGTTGCATTTTCTTCTACCCATAAATCACTCATGCTTCACTCACAGCGCCACCAGGGGACAAGGATCCAGGTTTAAAGGAAGAGTTCAGCAACCTCATTCCTTGGTGCACAAAAGCAGCATCTATCTGACTGAATCAGACACAAATAAAGCCCCATTTGTCCACTTTTCTGATCTAGGTTATGTTAATGGGGACCTTATGTGTATGTCATTGTGACAAAAGGGTTCAAACTATTTTATTTTATATATGAATTGCATTAATTAATAATTAAAAAGAACAAAAAGTAGATAGAAAAGAAATAGACAGAGCTAGTGCACTGTAAAAAAAAAAAAAAAAAAAAAAAAGTTGAGCCAACTTAAAATTTTAAGGCAACCAGCTTCAGCAGATTTTTGAGTTCTCAACTTGTTGTTTTAAGTTTATACAACAAAAAGTTGAGAATCTCCTACAAATTAAAATTTTAAGTTGGCTCAACTTTTTTTTTTTTTACAGTGTGTTAGAGGGTCAAGTTATTACTATTTTTATAATAAAAAAAACAAGTAGATAGACTAGAAATAGAATAGACAGTGCAAGTGTTTAATGGGTCAAGTGTAGATGGAAGAGATGTGTCTTGCCTAAAAACTCAACCAATACCAACAAAACTCATTCCACCAACAGGGAATAGGGTAAAAGTCTGTGAAAGTGATTTTGTGTCTCTTTGGGATGGCACAATAATATGCTGTTCCCCCATGCCATCTCCAGCCTAAACAGCTAACACAGGAATTATTACCTGTGTTCTGTAATTCATGCCTGTAATTAATTCTCCATCTCTAATTATTGCCTCTCTCTCAAGTACTAAGTAAATACATATGCATATTTTCTATACAGATGCATATATAGAGTACATAATGCACAAATGTTTTTGTTTTCATGTCAGTTACAGTATCTCACAGCAGTGAGTACACACCTCACATTTTTCTAAATATTTTATTATATCTTTTCATGTGACAACACTGAATAATTGACACTTTGCTACAATCTAAATTAGTGAGTGTACAGCTTGTATAACAGTCACTGGAAGTTCAACATGGCACCTCATGGCAAAGAACTCTCTGAGGATCTGAAAAAAAGAATTGTTGCGCTACATAAAGATGGCGTAGGCTATAAGAAGATTGCCAAGACCCTGAAACTGAGCTGCAGCACGGTGGCCAAGACCATACAGCGGTTTAACAGGACAGGTTCCACTCAGAACAGGCCTCGCCATGGTCGACCAAAGAAGTTGAGTGCACGTGCTCAGCGTCATATCCAGAGATTGTGTTTGGGAAATAGACGTATGAGTGCTGCCAGCATTGCTGCAGAGGTTGAAGGGGTGGGGGGTCAGCCTGACAGTGCTCAGACCATACGCCGCACACTGCATCAAATTGGTCTGCATGGCTGTCGTCCCAGAAGGAAGCCTCTTCTAAAGATGATGCACAAGAAAGCCCGCAAACAGTTTGCTGAAGACAAGCAGACTAAGGACATGGATTACTGGAACCATGTCCTGTGGTCTGATGAGACCAAGATAAACTTATTTGGTTCAGATGGTGTCAAGTGTGTGTGGCGGCAACCAGGTGAGGAGTACAAAGACAAGTGTGTCTTGCCTACAGTCAAGCATGGTGGTGGGAGTGTCATGGTCTGGGGCTGCATGAGTGCTGCCGGCACTGGGGAGCTAAAGTTCATTGAGGGAACCATGAATGCCAACATGTACTGTGACATACTGAAGCAGAGACTGGGCCGCAGGCAAGTATTCCAACATTATAACGATCCCAAACACACCTCCGAAGCTGAGGGTAAAGGTGATGGACTGGCCAAGCATGTCTCCAGACCTAAACCCTATTGAGCATCTGTGGGGCATCCTCAAACGGAAGGTGGAGGAGCGCAAGATCTCTAACATCCACCAGCTCCGTGATATCGTCATGAAGGATTGGAAGAGGACTCCAGTGGCAACCTGTGAAGCTCTGGTGAACTCCATGCCCAAGAGGGTTTGAAAAAATAATGTGCTGGAAAATAATGGTGGCCACACAAAATATTGACACTTTGGGCCCAATTTGGACATTTTCACTTTTGTGGCCAGCGGTTTAGACATTAATGGCTGTGTGTTAAGTTATTTTTAGGGGACAGCAAATTTACACTGTTATACAAGCTGTACACTCACTACTTTACATTGTAGCAAAGTGTCATTTCTTCAGTGTTGTCACATGAAAAGATATAATAACTATTTACAAAAATGTGAGGGGTGTACTCTCTTCTGTGAGATACTTTATGTATGTATGTATGTATGTATGTATGTATGCATGCATGTGTGCACCAAGAACTTCTTAAAAACCAGAACAAATTCCTAAAATAAATAAATAAATACAAAAAAAATGCATACAATTAAATATAACATTTTGGCCAATATAACACTTTTTGGCAAAAGCACTCCAATCACAACTTACACAGTCAAGTATGATGTTGATTTGCAAAAAGTACTATTTTTCCAAAATACTCATCACATCAACAATGGATCAACCAGTGGCATGCATTTGAGGTAGGATCGGTTTGATCAAACAATAATAGACAGGACGAATGTTCAGGAAACCTTTTTGGAAACAGTCATGATTTTTGCTATTACATTTGATGAACCAAGAAGAACAGAAATTATACGCTTCAGCTTTAAGTACCTCACTGGCCTGTTTTCATCCAACAGCCAGCAGAGCTTCTGTTTATTCAAACATCATAGAGCCTCTAGCTTTGGCATGTTTGAGATTACCAATTTAACTGGTCTGTAGATGATAAAACCTTTAACACCTGGTAAACGGGTTTCTATTGGGCCTATAATATGAGCGGTGGAATTTGGAAGCGAATCAGAATATGAGGTCTGTATTCCAGCTGGAGTGGAGCTGCTTGCAGCAATCTACATCAGTCAGCCTGAATACAGGGCTGTTTTCAGCAGCTGCTGCTCAATGTGACAGAGAACATCTGTGTGTCTTTTTCTGCTGTGTCTTTAACTCTTTCACCTCTCAGGCCTGGCCTGATGTTTGCAAACAGAGCACGGTGAGAACTGATATTAAATAAATCACAGGTATGAAGTAAAAGGCCACCTAGGTCTATGGGGAAACAAGTGAGTGCTTCTATTTCAAGACGCAAAGGTTACAGAGGAGAATTTCTATCTATAGAGAGCTGCTGCCTTTGTGCTCTTGCTCTCCGATGGTCTGTTTATCAACCTTTTGGCCTCTGAAATCAGACCTGCACATGAAAGGTACTGTATGTTAGAACTGACCCTAATAATAGCAATGTGAAAAGTGCAGACGTATAGATTCTACTTAGAATAGAGACTTTTATCAATTATTCAGTTGTGTACAGGACAGCCTATAATTGATGTCTATGTCATTTTTAAATAGTGGTAAATTTAGTGGTAAACTTTGATGCACATATTACACGAGTAGATCTTATTTTGTTTACTAGGATGAGAGTTGCTGAAATCGCGTTTGGTCTCGTACTGTATCGTGTATCTTGTCAGTGTGTGCACTTGCTTGGCCATTTGTAGTTGATAAACAGGAAAGTGGGTTCAAGCGCCAGCAGAAGGCAGTGTAATGAAGTGGTCTTTAAGAGAAGCAGTCTATCAGCGGAAGTTTAAAATCAGCTCGTAAGTGTATTTACTTGTCTCAGTGTTTAGCGCATTTGCCGTTGCTAGGAAACGCTTATTTTGTTTACTAGGATGAGAGTTGCTGAAATCGCGTTTGGTCTCGTACTGTATCGTGTATCTTGTCAGTGTGTGCACTTGCTTGGCCATTTGTAGTTGATAAACAGGAAAGTGGGTTCAAGCGCCAGCAGAAGGCAGTGTAATGAAGTGGTCTTTAAGAGAAGCAGTCTATCAGCGGAAGTTTAAAATCAGCTCGTAAGTGTATTTACTTGTCTCAGTGTTTAGCGCATTTGCCGTTGCTAGGAAACGCTTATTTTGTTTACTAGGATGAGAGTTGCTGAAATCGCGTTTGGTCTCGTACTGTATCGTGTATCTTGTCAGTGTGTGCACTTGCTTGGCCATTTGTAGTTGATAAACAGGAAAGTGGGTTCAAGCGCCAGCAGAAGGCAGTGTAATGAAGTGGTCTTTAAGAGAAGCAGTCTATCAGCGGAAGTTTAAAATCAGCTCGTAAGTGTATTTACTTGTCTCAGTGTTTAGCGCATTTGCCGTTGCTAGGAAACGCTTATTTTGTTTACTAGGATGAGAGTTGCTGAAATCGCGTTTGGTCTCGTACTGTATCGTGTATCTTGTCAGTGTGTGCACTTGCTTGGCCATTTGTAGTTGATAAACAGGAAAGTGGGTTCAAGCGCCAGCAGAAGGCAGTGTAATGAAGTGGTCTTTAAGAGAAGCAGTCTATCAGCGGAAGTTTAAAATCAGCTCGTAAGTGTATTTACTTGTCTCAGTGTTTAGCGCATTTGCCGTTGCTAGGAAACGCTTATTTTGTTTACTAGGATGAGAGTTGCTGAAATCGCGTTTGGTCTCGTACTGTATCGTGTATCTTGTCAGTGTGTGCACTTGCTTGGCCATTTGTAGTTGATAAACAGGAAAGTGGGTTCAAGCGCCAGCAGAAGGCAGTGTAATGAAGTGGTCTTTAAGAGAAGCAGTCTATCAGCGGAAGTTTAAAATCAGCTCGTAAGTGTATTTACTTGTCTCAGTGTTTAGCGCATTTGCCGTTGCTAGGAAACGCTTATTTTGTTTACTAGGATGAGAGTTGCTGAAATCGCGTTTGGTCTCGTACTGTATCGTGTATCTTGTCAGTGTGTGCACTTGCTTGGCCATTTGTAGTTGATAAACAGGAAAGTGGGTCCAGCTGAATTGAAATGATCATTTGTTGGTTTGGTATAATAAAGGTTATTATACCGCGGCAGCGGTCGCGGCAGTCGTCGTGTGAAGCCCTCTTAGTGTGAAGACCAAAGAGTGTAAAGACCATCGACTCTACCGTGCGACTCCACCGGGCAGGGACACCGGCAAGGGATAGTAGTAGCTTTTTATTTAATTTTTTCATTGATATGTTTATTATTGAAATGTTGTTGTTATATGCATGTGTTAATTTTATTTAATTTCTTTATTTTCTTAAATATGTGGGTAGATAGTATTTATAGAGTTGTAACTTTTTAGTTTTAGTTACTTTTTCTTATTTGTAAGTCGCTTTGGACAAAAGCGTCTGCTAAATGACAAAAGTAAAAAAGTAAAGAGTGTAAAGACCATCGACTCTACCGTGCGACTCCACCGGGCAGGGACACCGGCAAGGGATAGTAGTAGCTTTTTATTTAATTTTTTCATTGATATGTTTATTATTGAAATGTTGTTGTTATATGCATGTGTTAATTTTATTTAATTTCTTTATTTTCTTAAATATGTGGGTAGATAGTATTTATAGAGTTGTAACTTTTTAGTTTTAGTTACTTTTTCTTATTTGTAAGTCGCTTTGGACAAAAGCGTCTGCTAAATGACAAAAGTAAAAAAAAGTAAAGTAAACTCTGCCCAACTTCTCCCAGAAATATTTTGTAGATGCATCGCTCAGATCTTTTTATAGTGCCCACAGTTAACCCGCTGGATGGTAAGGAAAAATATGGGTCAGCAAAATCTGGTCTTCAAAACTGAAAACAAAAGTTACATCACACTGACATACTCAGAGCACAGACAGAACTGGGTTGCTTTGTTGTACGAAAGTATTTAGAGGTACAAATATGAGCCTGGAGATGTTCGCTCTGGGGACAAGAGGAGGAGTTTCGCCTCTTTGTTAAAAATTAATGAGCCCACAACAAATAGGGCCTATATTAAAAAAATAAAAATAAAATCAGCATGTACTATTATAGTCTACTAGAGGTAAACAACAGCTGTCAAGCCTGCATATATTTCCCCCAAATGACAACAATGCTCTCATACCTGAAATGACCTCAACTGAATGAAGTTTCCAACACAAGCACAGAAGACAGATCGACTCCCTTTTGATTGAGGAGAAATGTTCACCATTGTTGCTTTGTGCTAAAGTATTGGGTTGGACAAAAGAGACTGATGCTCTAATGGAAAAATCAAAGAGCTGTCTGCAGGACTAGAGACAGCAGCAAGGGGAGAAGCAGCGAATGCTGTCCAGCCACGATTGATTCTGAATATCCGCCGTTCCCAGACAGAAGAATGTTATGTAGTGGAAAAGATTCTCTGTGACTCATCTCTCTCTCTCTCTGTCTGCAGGCCGTCCAAAGTGGGACAAGTGTTGAGTACTTAGTAATACACAAAAAAGACAGGGTGAGGGATCATTTCGAGGCTCAGGGCATCATCTTTGTAGACTTTGTAGAGACATGCAGTTAGAAAAATTGGAGTGGCGATGGGTCAAAGGCACTGAGAGGTCTGGATGCCAGATGAAGCACAGCAAGGGAATGTGTTACAACAAGAAAGTATCTTATAGATCTGCAGCTGTGCTCTCTTCAATCTGTAATGGACAGTGAAAATGCCTGAAAAATATCTTTAAATGACTTCAAGTTTCAAAGAAGTATTGTGTTTATGTAGCCAAATGTCTACTCAGCTGTCTCCATAGTACTGTACATCATGTATCATAGGAATTTGCAGCTCTCTTTTCCAGTTGTGTTTGCCCTAAAAAAGGTGCTATTTTGAGAGAGGGTATCACGTTAATGGCGTAGTACTTAATATATAGGGATTTTCTCATACTGGTGTCCATCAGGAGGTCAACAGAAAATCTTCTAGAGAGTGAGAGTTTTCAGACTCACCATTTCGATATTATTTAAATGTTTAACATTATATTTTTTGAACACATACTGAGTTATCTTCTGACAATTTTTTTAAAGACTGTGACATTAGCAGAATATGTGCAGGGGGGCGAATTTAATTTTCAACTGTACCATTAGGATTAACTAAGGCTTGTATTTGACAGACCATGTTTACAAACAAAAGATCAGTACACACGACCCATACACTGTGACAGAGTGTGTGTACGGTAGCCATGGGCATGAGGAAACTGTGACACATCTGGAAGAGCTTTAGCAGTCACCCGCAACAAAGTGATTCACAGCTGGGCCTCATTTAATATTAATAAAATCTTGTGTATGTAGAAAAATGGATTTCAAAGATTGCCATTTTTATGCACAATTCAGGACTTATAATAATGCTAGCAAGACAGAACAGCATGAAAAATAATTTGATGTTACAATAAATTAAATTGTAAGGCAACATTTTACAACACTTGGGACAGTTGTAGGGTATAGAGTAAAAAACGCAAACAAGTACCAAAAAGAAATTGCAGCAGTCTTTGGTCAAGGTATTACATCATGACGCCAATTTCCATATGATACCATCATTGAGCCACGGTACTTTCTGTAAAGTAAATTAGGTTAGCAAGGAACATGCTCAGCTAAGAACAGCTTATATGCTAAGTGTTTAAGTGCCAAGTTTTTCATGTGTTATTTTTCTACATTTTAAATATGTACCAATTACACAAGTTACACAAGTAATCGAAATAAAACCGAAATCATGATATGGCTTAAGACTGGAATACACTAACACTACACAAGTTTTCCCCCTGATTTTACTGTCTGGAGAAGTTGATGCTAGTTGCCGAAAGTCAGAGCCAGGCTGCAGATTTGTGTTGACAGATTCCATAGAAAACCACATAGTGTATGATGATCACAGATTCCACCCAATCAAAGGATATCAAAAATGTTTGATTTTCAGGTGATAGAATTGATTTTAGAACACTTAAACACATTGTTTCAAGCATCTCCTAGCTATTGTATGATCCATGATATGGTGGTGATGGCGCAGTGGATAAGACACATGCCTTTGGTGTGAGAGACCCGGGTTCGAATCCACTGTGAGACACCAACGTGTCCCTGAGCAAGACACTTAACCCCCCTAGTTGCTCCAGAGGCGTGCGCCCTCTGACATATATAGCATTTGTAAGTCGCTTTGGATAAAAGCGTCAGCTAAGTGAATAAAAATGTAAAAAATGTAAAATGTAATCCTCAGTTGTTTAGTGTATGATGGCCAGTTTTCTTCTGTCACTATTTACAATGTCAGCAAGTGTATGATGCCTAGTGTTTTAAAACTCTGTTCAGATTTTTAAATAATGTAGAGTATTCCAGCCTTTAGTGTAATTATCAAATCACTAAGGCTATGTTTAAATTAATTAAAAACAAGGATTGCATGTTTCAGTAGTTGTTATTATTATTTGCATATCTTCACACTTTAAACAAGCAAACAAACAAACAAACACAATTAGATTTCTCCCCAAATCATGCAGCCCTACTGCCAACATATATACTACAAAAGTTCCATTATTGCTCTTTTGTCAGTTTTATTTAGCATTTTTACTAGCCACTAAACAGAAAACATACGTTGTTGTTAACCAATGGTTTGGGCTCAGAATCCCCTCTCATATAGGGATATAAAACAGCAGCAAATTTCTGCAAGCCATTGGTTGCTTAGAAAGAGGCCTAACTTCATAAGCATGAACACAACAAAAGCACTTTAAAATACTTAAGTGAAAAAAAAAAAAGTTGCCTAAAGCCAAAGAGGCTGATTATAAAGCTGCATTTGCATTGGCTTGCCAGCATTGATTGATGTCTCAGGGGTTGAGGAAAATGACCTACTGGGAAAGCAAACAATAGTTAAGCTAAACTTAGCAACAACTCTCTTTCATATCCCATCTCACATCCAAATCATAGTTTTATCCACCATTTACATCATTGAGCATCAAAGTTCATATCTCGGTGTCAAGCTCTCTGCTTGTTGTATTAGCAGCAGGAAAATGTCCACACCTCCAGAGCCGTTACTTTGGGGCTTTCCCAGAATGCACACAATGAGACCCCTTCATCCGCTCTGACTGCCGAGGTCTGTGCTTCACGCTACACAGCACACATAAGCACTCTAATAAAGACATTTCTGCTTCCAGCGTGAGCTACACGACACACATCTTTACATGCAGGGCCCCGCGGTGCGAACACAACACATTCCCCTGTTCATTCATAAGGAAGACAGAGTGATTGAGAAAGGCAGAAGGGAAAGCATCCTGTGAGATGTGCTCTTCCTACAATCCAATCAACCAAATGCTGACAGCGGATCAAACAGATCAGAAACAGGCAGAGAAACAGACTCCAGCCCTGGGAGGGAATGGCTCCAAGTGTCAAAGTACCTTGGGAGCAGTTCCCGTTTCATGCTTGTGAACTGGCCTGACTGTGATCACCCTCAACGACCATTTCAAACAGAATTGGGGCAAAACTAAACCTCATATGGGAGCTTGGTGCCGGCAGGGCTGGCAGGTGGCTAATAGTAACGTTTGAGCCTCCATGGCGCTGGCAGCGCTGATGGAAAGTGATTAGTTAAAGCTTGGCCCCATTCCTTTGCTTTGTCTCTTCTCTTGGCTAGTGGTTAGTGGGGCGGCTCTTCCATGGACTGAACTGCTTCCCGGCCAGCTGCTCTATCTTGCTCCATAATTTCCCAGTCTCCCAATCACTTTACACACTCCATCTACAGGTTTGTTTAATTAAACTTTTACACTGATTTTACTGCAAAAATCCCAAAAACATAGTAAAAAAGGGGATTTTAGAGTATGTATGGTGTGTTTTGAATGTGCATGGAATGTTTTGTAATTGCATCCCAATCTAGTTTAACCAAGGGGTCAAAGTTTAGCAGGTCAGCATGTCCTTGTAAGCCCTTGCTGGTAGATGCTTTAACTAAATTTGACTTCAAAAGAGCATTCAAAGATTGTATTTTATTCTCATAATACACAGTGACCCCAAAATGTATTTGGACACTTATTACACAATTTAAAAAATAAAATAAAATTATGTTTGCATTATACACTACCATTCAAAAGTTTGTGGTCAGTAAGATTTTTTTTGAGTGCCACAAAGACATTTACTGTTAAGTATAAAAGATTTTGATTTTAAATAAATAAAAACTTTCTATACATCAAATAGATCAAATAATCAAACAAACAAAAAAAAAATGGACCACAGTCTATAACTGTTTTCAACATGGATAATAAGAAATGTTTCTTGAGCAGCAAATCAGCATATTAGAATGATTTCTGAAGGATCATGTGACACTGAAGACTGGAGTAATGATGCTGAAAATTCTACTTTGTAATAATTTTTCACAATTCTGCTTTACATCAAATAAATGCAGTCTTTCTAAGAAAATGTAAAAATCTAAACGACCTAAAACATTTGCATGTTAGTCTAACAAAATATCAAAAGCAGTGACATTAATTTTAAATAAACACAGCACACTTTTCAATCAAAAAATTTCACAAATTGTAAGTTTCAAAATATGAGATTAAAAAAATCTATCTGTATCTTTCTATTTGTCCATAATTTCTACAAACCCTAAAATGTAGCTTTTTAAATTTCCAAACTAAAATGTAGTTGAATTTCTGTAATATGAATTTCTGTTTAGTTTAATTGTACATCCATATCAGTCACAAATACTTAATTATATTATGGTAGATGTGTTACCAGTGGGCAATTTTTATGGAGGGCTCTTAAACGCATAAAATAAAGCTAAACGTTTTCATTCTCTAATCTGTACTTTTGCTCTGTTTTTCTTTCTCAGATTGTCTCTTTCTCTTTTTAAACTTGTGCTGTCACTGTCACGGGGGAGCTGAAGGGAGTCTTGTTTTGGGTTGTTTTGATTCCTCAGTGCATAACCTCAGGACCTCCTCTTCAGCTCAATCCCAAAAATATCTCATCTGTACTGTGGTCCAAACAAAGAGCAAAACATTTTGTCTCAGATAGAGGACATGTATGATAAAACGTGAGCATATCAACAGCGCTTTGCCCCTCAGTGGTGGAGCACAGCTTGACTGCTCTGTAGCAATAAGCAGCTTTTGATCCAGTTTGACCCCGCTTTTTCCTGCTTCCTGAACTTCCCGTGGAGCCATTTCCCTTCCAGGTAAAACAGAGGAGACCATCTGCTGCTCTTCCCATGGGGTTATTCCGGGATCTCACCTTCCTGTAACCCACACACAAGTTTTATATCAAGCTTCCATCAAATCCACAATCGTTTTGTTCTTGACTTAAAGTACAAAGAGAAGCCACTGGGGTGTATAAAGGTTTCGACACCGTTTTATGCAAAAGTACAGCAAGCAGCTCTCTTCTCATGTCTTTTGTAGAGCTGTAATGGAGTTGCTAAGCAACAAGCATCATCTACCTCTTCCTACACATGTGCACAAAAAATTAGTGCAGCACACCCACACAATCCCTTCAACACTCTGTTACTTTCAACACACACAAACACGCTCACAAAACAGGATAGATTAAAACAGTTCTGAGAAAAAGCTTCTTACATACCCACCTATTTTTCTGTCAAGTCCCTGTGGCACTACACGAAACCAAACAAACCCTCCAAGCACTCCTCGTAATGGCATGTTAGCATGCATGCAGGTTCATCTCTCAAGTACCGTTGCCCAAGAACTGCATCTCCTCAAGGGATCCACAGCCCACAGGTGAGTCTGCCTCCCCTCGTACGCTGATAGCTAATCTATTTCCCACAGCACTGCTGCCATGGCTAGAAGAAGCCTCATTGATCATTCCCAAATTACAGAGGCTGCATACCCAGCATGCATCAGCTCTATCCTGCTGAGATCCAGTGCTCTATCTCTGCATAAGGATTGTGTGGGTTTGCCATGGAGGCAAACGGGCAGATTTCTGTGTAGGCTTGCACTATGTGATGAATGTTTATTCAGTTAAAAGCACACTGTGGTGTGCATAGTACATTTTGCAAACCATTGCAACGATCTCGTTAAAGAGGGCCTCAGAGGAGCATGTTCAACATAGCAGCCTCGGTGAACATACACATATCCCTGATGAACAAAAAAAATGGGTTTTCTGATATTAGCTGGTTTATATTGTTTAGCTGGTCTCCCAGCATAGTCTAATTGGCTTAGCTGGTCTCTGAGCCTGGCCTAGCTGGTGTATGCTGGTTTAACTGGTCTCCCAGCCTAGTCTAAATGCTTCAGCTGGTCTCTCTGCTGGGCCTAGCTGGTGTACGTATGTTGATTTAAATGGGTTCCTATCTCAACCTAGCTGGTGTATGCTGGTTTAACTAGTCTCCCAGCCTAGTGTACCTGGTTTAGACTGGTCAGTGAACCTGGTCTAGCTGGTGTATGTTGGTTTAACTGATCCCCCAGCCTAGTCTATCTGGCTTAGCTGGTCTCTGAGCCTGGCATAGCTGGTTTATGCTGGTTTAACCGGTCCCTGATTCTGACTTAGCTGGTGAATGATGTTTTAGCTGTTCTCTGAGCCTGACCTAGCTGGTGTAGGCTGGTTTAACTGGTCTCCGAGCCTAGTGTAACTGGTTTAGACTGGTCAGTGAACCTGGTCAAGCTGGTGTATGTTGTTTTAACTGGTCTCCCAGCCTAGTCTATCTGGTTTAGCTGGTCTCTGAGCCTGGCCCAGCTGGTTTATGCTGGTTTAACTGGTCTCTGAGCCTGGCCCAGCTGGTTTATCTGGTCTCTAAACTGGGCTTAGCTGGTGAATGCTGGTGAATGCTGGTCTCTGAGCCTGACCTAGCTGGTGTAGGCTGGTTTAACTGCTCTCCCAGCCTGGTTTAGCTAGTCCCTGTGCTGGGCCTAGCTGGTGTATGTGGATTTAAATGGGTTCCTATCTCAACCTAGCTGGTGTATGCTGGTTTAACTAGTCTCCCAGCCTAGTGTACCTGGTTTAGACTGGTCAGTGAACCTGGTCTAGCTGGTGTATGTTGGTTTAACTGATCCCCCAGCCTAGTCTATCTGGTTTAGCTGGTCTCTGAGCCTGGCATAGCTGGTTTATGCTGGTTTAACTGGTCTCTGAGCCTGGCCCAGCTGGTTTATCTGGTCTCTAAACTGGGTTTAGCTGGTGAATGCTGGTCTCTGAGCCTGACCTAGCAGGTGTAGGCTGGTTTAACTGCTCTCCCAGCCTGGTTTAGCTAGTCCCTGTGCTGGGCCTAGTTGGTGTATGTGGATTTAAATGGTTTCCTATTTCAACCTAGCTGGTTTAAGTGGTTTCCCAGCCAAGTCAAATTGGTTTAGATGGTCTCTGTGCCTGGCATAGCTGGTGCATGCAGATTTAACTGGTTTACAAGTCTAAGCTAGCTGGTGTAAACTGATTTAACTGGTATTCAGCATAACCAATTCTTTGGTATGCAGGTTTAATTGGTCTCCCAGTCTGACCTAGCTAGAATGCTGATTTTACGCTTTCACTGGTGAGTTTAAAATATTCTAGCGGTCCCCCTGAGTGAGTTTAAGGCGACCATTATTTTAATTAGAACGTTCCCCTTACTGTTTCCATGGCGATGCATCATGCTTGTCACGTGACATACCACGGCCACAATAACACTGTATGACAGATGGATCGCTTTTATTTATTTTTTCCTTTTTTATTTAAAATATTCACAAACTTGCTTACCATGTCATGGACAATCTGATATTCCGATTCACAAATATGTGTAAATGAGTGTGTTTTGTTGTTTAAACACCTTTATAAATGATCTTGATCGTGATCTGTAACGTGAGAAGAGCGCCGCCATGTTTGTTCACTCCGCAGTTCAGAGAGTCCTGTCAGTCAGTTTCTCCCGAAATACATGCAAGTAAGTGGCCGGTGAGCTGGGTGAAGAAAGAGTGAACTTTATAGTTACTTACACTATGAGTAACTGATATGAATGAAACACATGGGCAAATTAAATTTGAATGGATTGTTTTTGTTGCTTCCATAGACATCTGTGTGTACTTTACAAACTCTAAATGTATTGTTTTACTAGTACTTGTGTGTATTTAAATGTCTGAAACCTAAAATATGCATCATGCGGTTAAGAACACTGCATACTTGTGATAATATGACAAGCGCAATGCAAGTCTCTCTCTGGTTCAGCCCAGCCAACCCGCGAAACCATAGTTTGAATTTAGCGTCACCGAACAATCTAAATCCCATATGTGGGACCATACTCCCAGAGGCACGGGAATAAAAGGTTAACTTCAAAAGGTTAACTTGTCTTTCATATTGTCTCCCATATGCTGGTTTAGCTGGTCGGCCAAATGGTTTCCCACCTGATCATCAAGTGCCCAAAACTCCTCTAAAACCAGAGAGACAGACCAATGTACCCAGTTTGGCCAGGCTGCGAGACCAGCTAACCATGTTAGGCTAGTTAAAGCTGTTTTTTTCAGCAGAAATAACAACCACCTGAGGCCTAAAATTGCAGAGTCCATCTGGGGAAATGGCAGCCTTTCATCATCTAGTGATGTAACTGACTAGCTCTATTTTCCTCAAATGTTATGATCAGAACAGAATTTGTAATTCCTAAGAAATGTACCCAAAAGGACTGCAATAACAAATGACTGGCAGAGACTTTAAAGCAAAGTGAACACTATAATTGATTCTGACTGTGGCTAGCTGAATGGCCTCAACACATCATTGCCATTGCATGCACAAGCACAAACCTTCTTAACAATCATACTACCCTTAAGACCAAACATTTTTTAAAAGAACATCTGTTTTGTCAGTCTATTACAGCAGCATGCTCTGTCAGACAACTAGACACTTCACTTCTGTCATGCTGTTCTACATACCAGTCCCAGTGTCGTGACAGAGGACATGAGATTAGCTTAGCGGACGGCACACAACAGTGCCAGTATCTTAGGTTCACAGAGGAAGGGATAAATAGTCAGAGGAGAGGAGTGAGGGTGCATTTTAGATTGTGAGCTGCAGCCAGAGAGACAGTATTAAAGACTCACACAGAGACTGTATTGTTCTACGGCACAGCAGCGGAAGCCAGGAAGAGCTCAGTAACACTGCCAGTGAGAATTCGTTTACTATAAATACAGCCTGAAGTACCAAAATGGACATAGATCTTCTCTTCATTATTCTCTATTTAGAGGCAACAAAAACTTTTAATAAAGTAAAACAACTTGCATCAATCAGCAAGAGTTTCACTCTCTATGAATGCTCAAACAGAACGCAAAGAAACGTTCAGCCAGTGAGAATTTGTTTTTTCAGTGGCAATGGGGAAACAAATGGTTTGGAAACTGTACTCGACTCCCTGCTCAGACATCTGCACACCATTTATTATATGTCTTCTGTAGCAACGTACAAAATAATGATAATTAAATTAAGGTATAACACCTCATGCCACAATAATACTAGGCATACATCACACTGGACTTATTTCTTCAGCTGCATCAGCATATGAACTGCACTCACACACTCAAATGCCCTCTATGTTTGGAAAGCTAATCTCCCCCAGTAATTGCTGTAACATTTAGATTTTATAATGCTGATCACTTGGTGGAACTAAGCTGAACTTCAGAAGGCAAACAAACTGTTGTCTCCTGCAGGTCACAGATAAAAACGAGGGCAGCTCTCAGACAGGATGTGTGAAAACAGCCCAGAGTCTGACCAAACCTCCCCTCTCATTACACACATAGATGATGATGACTGAACTTTAGGGCTCCATGGAGCGGGAATGAGTGTTGTTTACAATAAAGGTTAGTGGTACTTTAAAGTGGTCTCTGGGATCTTTGCAGTTTGTCCCTGATTAAAGTGCTCTAATTAGAGTGAGGATGGCACAGACGAGTCTGCACAGGCCTGTCTCAGGCGCCTGCATCTAGATTAATGAAAACAGTCTGTGACAGGGCCCGGGCCTAACAAACAGCCTTTTTCCTCATTTAATTAACAACTTCCTCTTCCACTTCCTCTCTATGATAGCTCTCCACAAACACATCTCAGCATCCTAATCCACATCTGGGCATCCAGCTATAGCTCTTCGCTATCTTTAGCCTTGTGTTTACATTCCCTTGATGCATTTGACCCTCTGCAGACTGCATGCACAGGTCATGCCAACTAAAGCATGATTGAACTTGATGCATTCTGCCATTGCAGCATTCTCCAAAACAGCAGAGAAAATATCAGCCGAACCTCAAGAAAGAGAAATCAGCCTATCGGCTAATCTTCAACATGTTTGCCATTAAACAATCATTTTAAATGTATCTGTTTTTATAGTCTACAACAAAAAAAATGCTTTTATAAGAGAAGTCACAGACAGTTTTGCTACAGGTAGGTTATACTTCTTATTCATTTCAAAGGTATCAGAAAGCAATGCCTGACAGTTGCACAACTCAAAAATTCAACCACATCAAGGCTGTAATATGATTGGTTATCAAGGCACAACTTTCTACAATGAATGGCTTTACACAAAAAAAAACTTAGTAAGAATGTTTGGTGAGATTTTGGTGGGATTTAATAATTGATACATTGGATTGGGCTTCATTTCTCATTATCCGTTTTCATGTAAAAAAAAAGAATGTGAATTTTAGTTTTTAAGCATGAGTAGCTCACTGGTCTTAATTCATATACAATAGGTCGACAAATGGCAATGAACACTGCTGCATGCACTGTAATGATGTCAGCTTTTCTCTGAAATTCATAGCAATAATTGCATTATTGTATACCCTGAAACAGAATACTTACTCAAAACTTTCTTAGCGTGACTCTAATTTACTTCTTCAGCTAAAGAAACACCTCCATGGAGGTACCCTTGGTATTACCTGTCTTACTGTAAACTACAAACTGATTAATATTTACTCAGGCACACCAAAGACGGCATGCTTGTACCTCCTCTACAAAATGTCCACTCATATCCCTGTATTATACCAAAAGCATTATTTCTACACTAGAAACAGGTACAACTGTTCCAGCAATGTACCTGAGTAAAATAAATCTCAGCTACATTAGATAGTATAGTGTGGACCGTAAATTTCTCCATAAAACATGCAATGAAGTTCATTCAGAGAGGAATGTTAATGCAAAGTTATTGCTCTAGCAACTACAAAGATCACATAGAAATCCACATTTATATGTGGTTTTGTGTGAGATGGGCAGAAGAGAGATGCAACACTGATCTCCAGTATGTGGATAATGTTGGCAGTACAAGTCTTGTGTAGGTCCCTGCAAATGGCCATATTGCAGTGTAAAGCAGAGTCTTAATCAGGCATGTGGTTAAACATTCCTCATAAATAAGAATCTTATTAATTTTGGAGGAGTCACGTGACATGCTCATGAACCTAGTCACATTTGAGTAGAGCTCCGTACGTTATTTAGCCTCTTTTTGCTGATTTTTTCGTTTTGTTTTAAGTTTTATTCATTGGTGGTGCTTTACATGATGGCATGCAGTCGTAAACAGCAGGAGTTGTCTGCATCGGCTTCTCCGATTAAGAAGAAATCCAAGCCACTGACCGCGAGCGACATGATGGACAAGATGGCGAACACTGTTACACACTTTGAGGACATTCTAAGAACAGAGTGGACTGCGATGTGGAACGAGTTCGCTTCTCACATGTCAGTTATTCGGTCGCTATGCTCTAAACTGGATCTTCTTACAGGGGAGATGAGAGAACAAAAGAAAGTTGTTGCAGATCACGATAGGCGAGTAGCCGCACTCGAGCAACAGGTTGTGGACTTACAGGATCACAATAGGCGCAGCAATCTGCGTCTGCTTGGATTGCCTGAAGGTTCCGAAAAGGACGACCCTATGAGCTTTTTGAAAAGATCGCTACCGACGTGGCTCCCGTCTCTGGCAGGCAAAGAGATTGAAGTGGAGCGAGCGCATCGCGTGTACACAAGGCTCTCCTCAGATCGCGCTAAACCACAGGTTTTCATCTTTAAACTGCAGCGGTACATGGACAGGGAGCTCATTCTGTGGGCCGCCAGACTTCATGCCCCGGTGAAAACTTCTGACGGAGCAATGCTGTCTTTCTTTCCAGATTTTTCTCTGGTCACCGCAAAAAGAAGTGCATTTGCGCCAATTAGGAAGGAGATGAGAGACGCTGGCATCCAGAATTTTTTCCTTTATCCTGCAACGCTGAAGGTCATTCAAGGTGAACCTAAAATGCTATACTCCCCAGAAGAAGATTCTTCTGGGGAGACTCCCCTAAGATTTTCTCAGATCCCTTTCATCCACCAACTCTCAGTGAACTTCAGCTGGTCATTTACTGTCTAATCGGAGAAGAGATGCTCTAAATGGTTAGGTGACTGTCTTTCACTGTTCACTTTAATGTTCACTTCTTAATTCATAGTTCATTGTGCATACAGTATTGCTTACTGATTATGATATTTTATTTGTTTAAGTTGTATTCTTTATCTCTCTTTTCTTTCTATGTTTTTTATTTTTATTTTTTAAATAGAAATACTACCTAGTCAATATGTGACTATGGGGCCAAATGTTGGTGCTGCAGTAATGTGCAGGTTTTTGTTGACGCCACGGACCATATTAAGGGGTGCTGGCAGATCAAGGTTTGTTCTTGGTTTGATCTGCCATAGTTCATGGGAATGCGTTTGTTTTTTTGAATGGTAACGGGGAGGGTTTGGGGTGGTTTAATGGTAGACTTAACTGGTTTTATTTTCAAACTTGTATTTTGTCTTATGCAGTAATTCTGTTTGATACCTATGACTGACCTTAATATTCTGAGTTGTAATATTAATGGGCTAAATGGCCCTCACAAACGTACAGGTTTTCTGGATTTTTTGCGAAGAAGAAAGATTGATATAGGGTTAGTTCAAGAATCCCATTTGAAAGAGGAGGATATACGCAGGTGTAATAAGTTTTATGAAGTGGTATCTCACTCATCTTCGGATACTAAAACCAAGGGTGTCCTAATATTGGTGAGGAGGACTTTAAATATTACTATTTTAGAGAAAGTTTGTGATACAAATGGTAGAATAACACACATAAAAACAATAGTGGAGAATAGGAATATTGTATTTCTCTCAGTTTATGCCCCTTGTACTCCTGACCCCACTTTTTTCTGTTTTGTCAACCTCTCTCTTGAAGTTTTCAGATTTTGAAATTGTATTGGGTGCAGATACGAATTCTGTAATGTCGCATATCCTAGATAGATCTGGACCAAAGGAATCACACTCTCAAGCTTTGTGTTCTGACAAACTGTGGCAATGTGTAACCTCATCCTTATTGGTGGACAGTTGGTGTTTATTAAACCCTTCTGCTAAGTTTTTCATAAATCCTATTCGCGAATTGACTATATTTTAATTTCTACTTCTTTATCTTCAGCTGTTCGTGATGCCGATATCTGTTCCTTATCTCTGTCAGATCATGATGGAAATTTGTGCAGATTATCTTTGATCCCTCGGCCATCTCGTGCCACTAGATGGCGATTTAACCCTAAATTGTTACAGGATGAAAACCTTTGCAGTCAATTCAGAAATAAATTTGCTGAGTTTATTGAAATTAACCAAGGTTCAGTGGATGATACTCAAACACTTTGGAATGCATTAAAGGATTTATAAGGAATAACTCAATTTCATATGCCTCTTTCCTTCAGAAAAACCGACACAAAAAGCCCAGCTGGGGCTCAACACCTCTCTGTGCAACTGGCTGTTGGACTTCCTGACCGGGAGACCTCAAGCAGTACGGGTTGGCAGTAACACATCCAGCACCATCACACTGAACACTGGGGCCCCCCAAGGATGTGTGCTGAGCCCCCTCCTCTTCATTCTGCTGACCCACGACTGCACACCGTCACACAACTCCAACTTGATCATTAAGTTTGCGGATGACACAACTGTGGTTGGTTTCATCAGCAACAGAGATGAGACAAACTACAGGAGCGAGGTGAGCCGCCTGGCCGGGTGGTGCAGTGACAACAATCTCTCTCTGAATGTGGAGAAGACGAAGGAGATTGTTGTTGACTTCAGGAGAGTACACACTCAGCATGCCCCTCTGACCATCAACGGTGCGACTGTGGAGAGAGTGAGCAGCACCAAGTTCCTGGGTGTGCACATCACAGAGGACCTCTCCTGGACTAACAACACTGTAGCACTGGCCAAGAAAGCACAGCAGCGTCTCTACTTCCTCCGCAAACTCAGAAGAGCCAGAGCCCCGACCCCCATCATGTGCACCTTCTACAGAGGCACCATCGAGAGCATCCTAACCAGCTGCATCACTGTGTGTTATGGCGCTTGCAACGCATCCTGCCGCAAGTCACTTCAGCGAATAGTGAGAGCAGCTGAGAAGATCATTGGTGTCTCTCTCCCCTCCCTCCAGGACATCTACAGCACCCGTCTCACCCGCAAAGCCCTCCGCATTGCAGGTGATCCCACCCACCCGACACACAGCTTCTTCAGTCTGCTGCCATCAGGGAGGAGACTGCGGAGTCTCCAGGCGAGGACCAGCAGACTGAAGGACAGCTTCATACCCTGCCCCCCCTCCCCTCTTTTTACCCCATACAACACTGAACTCTGACACTGAGACCCCCCCCCCCCCCCCCCCCCCCGGCTCCCCACACCCCCAGGACCAGCCACCCCCACCTACTTACAAACTGTGACCAGCACCTCTCACTTGTGCAGCATTGGACCGATCACTACCTCATCCAGCATTGACTGCAAAACTACTTCCTCGGATAGTCTCATAAAAAGACTGTTCTCCTGTCAATTTAACAGACTGACAAGCTCTTTTTGCACTACACACATATCTGCACAGTTTTTGTTTTATTTAACTGGTTTGCACTCTATCTATTCTGCCATGTGCCTTATGTCACTTTATCTATCTTTTTTTTTTTTTTCTACAATGTTCTCAGATTGATAAGCTCTTTTTGCACTACAAATATATCTGCACAGTTTTGTTTTTATTTAACTGGTTTGCACTCCATCTATTCTGCCATGTGCCTTATGCCACTTTATATATTTCTTTATTTTTTTCTACAATGTCCTTACTTGTATAGCTATAGAGTTGTATGTACATATGTTTAAACCGTATTATTTGTATTTGAACGTGTTTAATGTTAACTGTTTACACCAAGGGTCTGAGGGTAACGCAATTTCAATTCTCTGTATGTATGTGCTGTACATGTGGAAGAATTGACAATAAAGCAGACTTGACTTGACTTGACTTGACTTCATCGTGACCAAACAGGATTCATGAAATCTTGCTCAGCTTCGGATAACTTACGCAGGTTATATCATATTATTAATTCAAAGAATAGTTTGCCCTCTCCTTACGCAGGCAGAAACAGGCAGAAACTTAAGTCTGTAAAAGCCCGTATTAAGATCTGTTAAAAGATGGACTAATGAAACAGAGCGGGATCTACAAGCCTGTTTTGACCTCACTGATTGGACTGTTTTTGAAGCCGCTGCCATCGATCTGGACGAGCTCACAGAGACTGTAACATCATATATCAGTTTCTGTGAGGATATGTGCATTCCTAACAGGACTCATCTAATCTACAACAATGACAAACCATGGTTCATTGCTAAACACAGACAGCTCCGTCAGGCCAAAGAAGATGCTTACAGAAAGGGGGATATCACCAGTTACAAGACACCATCCCCCAGCACTCTGGAGAATCAACACCTGGCAGACGACTTGAACAAGTTCTTTTGCCGTTTTGAAAGATCACCCCACACCCGTCCTAAACACCTCTCCACACAACCATTCACACCTCCAGCAAACCTGTGCTGATCAGCTGGCCCCCATCTTCACACAGACCTTCAACAGATCACTGGAGCTGTGTGAAGTCCCCTCATGCTTCAAACGCTCCACCATCATCCCCGTCCCAAAGAAACCCAAAATTACTGGACTTAATGACTACAGACCCGTGGCCCTAATGTCTGTAGCCATGAAATCATTTGAAAGACTGGTTTTGGCTTATCTGAAGGACATCACTGGACCCTCACTGGACCCCCTGCAGTTTGCCTACAGAGCAAACAGGTCTGTGGATGATGCTGTCAACATGGGACTGCACTTCACCCTGCAGCATCTGGACAGACCAGGGACTTATGTGATGATCCTGTTTGTGGACTTCAGCTCCGCTTTTAACACCATCATCACGGAAACCCTTCAAAATAAACTAACCCAGCTCTCTGTCCCCACCTCCGTCTGCCAGTGGATCAACAGCTCCTGACAGACAGACAACAGTTAGTAAAGCTTGGTAAATTCACATCCAGCACTCGTACCAACAACACTGGAGCTCCTCAGGGCTGCATACTCTCCCCACTGCTCTTCTCCCTCTACACCAACGACTGCACATCTAAAGACCCCTCTGTCAAGCTCCTGAAGTTTGCAGACGACACCACACTTATCGGCCTCATCCAGGACGGTGACGAGTCTGCTTACAGACAGGAGGTTAAGGAGCTGGCTGTCTGGTGCAGTCTTAACAACCTGAAGCTTAACACGCTCAAAACTGTGGAGATAATAGTGGACTTCAGGAGAAACCCCCCTGCTCTCCCCCCACTCACCATAATGGACAGCACTGTGACTGCAGTGGAGTCATTCAGATTCCTGGGCACCACCATCTCCCAGGACCTGATATTCACATGGACTCCATTGTCAGGAAGGCCCATCAGAGGTTGTACTTTCTTCGCCAGCTGAGGAAGTTCAACCTGCCACAGGAGCTGCTGAAACAGTTCTACTCTGCCATCATTGAATCCATTCTCTGCACTTCAATAACTGTCTGGTTCAGCTCAGCTACCAAGCCTGACCTCAGAAGACTACGGAGGGTAGTCCGGACTGCTGAGCGAATCATTGGTACTACCCTCCCCACTCTCCAAGACCTGTACTTATCCAGAGTGAGCAAAAGGGCTGGTAAAATCACTCTGGACCCCTCACATTCAGCACACTCCCTCTTTGAACTGTTACCGTCTGGGCGACGCTACAGAGCTCTGTGCATGAATCTGTCGTCTTCTCCTAATTGTAATCTCTGTTCCCAAGGAGTTTTAGGCACGTTTTTGCATTTTTTTTGGGAGTACCCCTCTCTCTCACCTTTTTGGACTCTGCTCTCACAGGACCTATCATAGTTGTTGGGTACTGAGATATGTTTGACTCCGCGCCATTTCTTGTATACATGGATCTAACATGAAAAATGTTAATTCATGGCATTCAGCTTTTAATGTTGTCTTCTTTTCTAAAATCTTTGTAAAATTTGTTTATTGTTATTTATCTATTAATATTAATTAATATAATTTTATCATTATTATAATTTTTTTTTAATTTTTTAATGTTTATTTTATTTTTATTTTAAGTCTACCAGGGGGTGAAATGGGTTGGGGAGGGTTCTAAATTTGTACAGCTGCTTTTTGCTTTGTACTACTGTTCCACAGAATAAAATTCAATAAACAGTTGTTAACAAAAACAAAAAAAGAATCTTATTAATTTCTGACTGCACAGTGCTGTCTGTAATATTATACTTACACACATTCACTGTATATACTTTTTTATACATAAATTCATTTTGTGTGTCATAAGTCCAATTACAACCTTATTAAAATGAAGCAGCTTTGACTAAGCATATCCTGTTCAAACAAATCATGATATTTATTGAAAATAGCATGTATCTTTGGAACTGCTATAATGTGATATGCTGAACAAAAAAATATTTAATTTAATCAGGAATGACGTCTGAGCTTGATCTTCAAGTCTCAGCAATTCAAAATGACTCTCCTGGAATATCATCTGTTTTTGCTCAGCAACTGCAACTCAGCATTTTTTTTCTAATTTAAGCTGGAAACAATGTCATTGAAAGGCACTTAAGAGCACAAAAACGCAGCTTAGCAAAACAAAGAAACACTTTCAGTGACTTGACTATAAAGAAACCAAGAATTTTCTTAAGAAATGACAGGAAGACAAACTTCTGCCACATGAAGACTTCCTGACATAAAGACAGATGACAGTAGACACAGCTTACAGGACAGCTAGACAAAGCGTGTCACACAATGAAACACAACGTGGGGCCATTTAGCGCCCAGGCTTGTCGCCAGTTTCTCTGCATGTTTAATGCATCAGTTTACTAATTAATTAACACAACTTGCTAAAATGTTAATGAGACCCTTTATAGAAGATGGTAAAGAGGCTACTATTATTTAGATAACAAACAAGCTGACAGTAGCCAGGTTTCCATCCAAATTTGCGAATTTAACTGGGCAACTGCGCAAAATTGGAATATCGCATAAAACATTTGCAAACAAGCACCGTTTCCATCCAACGAGTCAAAGAGAACAAAATTGTCACTTCCTGATAAACTGCCACTATAAATCACTAAGAAAAGTAAGAGAAGCTACTGAATATAATAATTTTCATATATAATAAATGACTTGCGCCTCAGAGCGAGCAGAAAAAACACAATGAATGCGGTCATTGCTTTTGGAGGTGGATGCTGCTGTTTGTGAACGCAGTCGTGTAACAGTTCTGGGAGGCAATTATACAGAAATACTTTGATGACAGACTTTTTTTCGAATTAAGGCATTTTTATTCGAAATTCAGCGTTTCCGTCACTCGTTTCTGATGCGATACTTCAAAATGCGCATAAAAGCTGGGTAATGGAAACATAGCTAGTGTCTCCCTTTGTACAAAGACCATTTAAAAACATAGTACAAGAGCCCATCATTTTTGTACATGTCCGTATGTACCAGATCAAGGGGAGCATTCCTGAGCATATCAGTGCAGCTGAAGCAGGTTAGCAGCAGGTGGATAATGTGCCTGGTCTGATTGGACTCCGAAGGGTCCTATTCCTTTTTCGTTGCAGTGAGAAATCTATTAGCATATGAATAAGAAAGGGCAAAAGCCATACTCTACAGCTCAGTAGCCTGGGTGGGCCCTAGGCTTGTCCGTCAAGCTAACTTTTGCCATATTGTTTGTGTTGTGGTTTGCCCCTCAGGGAAGAACATCCCATAAGCATCTGCTGCCTCTGTGCGCCCCCCCACAGAGTCAGGGTCTCCTCGGGTCAATGCCCCCACTACAAGACACATTTCGGTGACTCTACAGCTCCTGACAACATGAATCTGTGCTTAAATGTATGTGTGCCACAAGTTTTGTCAAATCTATCGAGATCTACGCTCTTGTAAATAAAGCTTCTTTATTGGCATGTACCTTTCCACTGGACAAAAGGTTCTATTTAGTGGCAAAGAGGTTCTTTAGATTATTCAAAATTTCTTCACAGTAAAGGTGCAGTCACATTAGTGACATTTTGGCAAAAAGTGTAGTGACGTTTAAAAGCACTGCTCATACAAAAGTCACCTTAAATCCTAATCATATGGCTTCCTGTAGAAATTACTGGATTTCAGCCACAAATATTCACTGAATGAAGGTAAATGTGTTCACATCTTAAGAAAAACAAAAAGGTTATTTTAAGAACTGTTCACTGAAAGGTTCTTTGGGGATCATAAAATGGTACTTCTGTGACTGTGAAATCACTGCAAAACCTCCCTTTTGCAACATTCATTTTTAAGAGTGTACACTGCTTTATAAAATTCCACTTACTTTCATGATAAAAACACACAAATGTTACTGTTCTGTTGTGTGCAAGACATGAAATCTGACCCCATCGTTGCAAAAGGCCCAGTTCTGATCAAACCTCGTATAAATTATGCATGTGCGTGTGGGAGTGGATGTGCAGTGTTTATGAACATACAGTAAGTCTGTACGAGGCTAGCTTGTTTGTGAGTTAGCCGACTGAGGTTATCTTTATGTTTGAACTCTTTATGTTACTGAGGGATGCGGTCTCCATGGTTACAAAACAGCTCTATGGACCTGAATCTTAGAAATGAACCAATATGATGGTGTGATTTTGCACCACTCATCCATATGTCAATCAAACATCTCTCCTTCTTGTTTATTTAAAAGACTAACATAAAGATACTCAACCTCTTCTGACCCTCCCTGAAATTTCAAGTATAATGGTGCTTAACAAAATGAAAGATCTTATGCATGGATGTTAAATGGAAGAACACGACTTCTCCTTGACCTTGTAGCATTGCTTCAAGCTACTCTATGATAGCACTGGGAATATAGAGTTTCTCTTCTCCAGTGACAAGTCTTCTTAAAAGCCTACATGTCTTTCTCCGTGATCTCAGTCACATGTGTACCCTTTACAAATCCTCTGCCGACAAGTAGAGGAAACTGGCAGGTTTAGTGAAGACATGAGTTAAAACGCCGGCTTCACCCTCTGATTAGTCAAAATACCATCCCTGGTGAGTCTGCCTGTATGGAACCTGAAATTCAGAATAGCTCCATCATAATAGGATAAGAAAAATGGAAAATGGAGTGCAGCAAAACCACAGAGGCTTTCAGACAGCAGCGGGAGATAATGCCAATGTTTCCTCTCCTCTCAGACAGCCACTGAGCTAAAGAAAACAACCTGGGCTGATCTGAAGCAAGCTCTGCCTCAGCTAATGTAACTATCAGAGAGCAACTCAATTAGATATGTACAAATGACACATTTACAATAAATCACATTAGAAATCTGCACTTGTCCTCAGCCAATAACAATGTTTCGCTGCTAGATTTTGCTGATCCTGCCAAGAGCCGTATAAATCTTGTCTCCTAGCAACTGTGTTTTAGTGTCGGGGTTATCATGCATAGGCTTGTTGTAACACTGTGTCAGTAGTGTCACCCAAACATTCTGCCTATATGCTTCTCTTTCAAATGAGCTACAAACGTAATATAGACTACAAGCAGCAGATGCCATTGTTTCTTGTGACCAAATTTCAAGCATTTGAATTAAAAGCTGCAGTGAAGGGGAATTAATAATTGCAAGTTAATCAGTGAATGACAGATGTGAGTCAATCAGTATATAACAGATAATGAAATTTTGGCTTATACTGATAAGGCAATAATTATTTTTATATTTATGTGATGGCCAAAAACAGATAATAAATACTTGCATACTACACCTCTCTCTATCCCACTTCACTTCCTGTCAGCTCTGATCTTTCCTATCATTATAAAGGTAAAAATGCCAAAAATAAATCTTAAAAAAAAACAATCCTGCCCACTGCTGCGGGTGTGTATTCACAGTGTGTGTGTGTGTGTGTTTTCACTACTCACTGCTGTGTGTGTGCACTTGGATGGGTTAAATGCAGAGCACAAATTCCGAGTATAGGACACCACACTTGGCCACATGTCATGTCTTCTCTTTCTTCTTTCTAAAGAATCCATGATATTTGGTCCATCTACTACAAGACGAAAGGCTATATGAAACTTTGCACTGAAATGCAAAGAGAGCAAAATGAAAGATGGAGACACTCTAATAGTGAAGGTTCTGACCTTTACCATGACATCCATAGGACTCAAACAGAGGGTTAAAGAAGAAATCAATAGAATCTATCCATCAGTGAAAATTACATCATTCTCCGTCCACAGCTCAAGAATCCTCAATTAAAAGATCCCAATCAGAACTGATGACCTTGGAACTCCCACAGGGAGAACAAATGGAATGACAACATTTAAAAAAGCGAATCACCCTGAAAAAACTTCAGAAAGAATTGAGGATGAATAGATGAATGAAAGAAGGAATGATGTAATACAACAAAGAAAAGCTACACTTTCAATATGTGAAGTCATATATACAGTGGTGTTACAAGCACTCTACTGGAGGTCAGAAGGTCAATGTGTGGCCTCAGAAGATCTGGACTACTATTCGGCCTGTCTTTGCCCTCTCGCCACACTCTCTAATGGGGTGAAGGAGTCTTTTGTCATTTCTGATGCCCATGAAAGAAGCGGGGAGGTGAGGAGGGACAGCAGGACCACTGCCAGCACAAAACGTCTCCAGTGTGCTCAGACAGCTGCCAGTTAGAACAAGACACCCACCGCCTCATCCATCAGACAATCTTCTCACACCAGAAAAAAAGAGACTTTAATGTTAGTTAGCCTCTAGGCCAAGGATGGCAACTTCGGTCCTGGAGGGCCAGTGTCCTGCAGAGTTTAGCTCCAACCCTAATACAACACACCTGCCTGTAACTTTCTAGTGATCTTGAAGACATTGATTAGCTTCTTCAGGTGAGTTTAATTAGGGTTGGAGCTAAACTCTGCAGGACACCGGCCCTTCAGGACCGAAGTTGCCCATCCCTGCTCTAGGCAATCAGATTATTTAGAGAGAGTCAGTGACACGCTGCTGGAAATCACATATAAATCTCAACTGGTATGGTAAACATCAGGGGTTTTTAATCTGCAAGTGCATTCTAAAAAATTGAGAAGAAAAAAGAAATTGATTTTACAATATATATTTTCAGGACTGTCAAGTTAATGTGTTTAATCCAATATTGTTTTAATATATTTGGAAAGATATTTATTGTGAAGAGAGCTTTACCAATAAACCTGAATACTGGATAGAGAAAAATATGCAGTGACAAAATATAAAGTAAATATTTTCTATGTATTTTAATAATTGCATTTAGTAGTAATATAAAAGTCAATTATTTATTTTTGTTCATAATATCACACTTAATATTTTGTTCACACAGTAAAAATGGCTATTTGCATATAGCTGCCTTTACATATTTTGGTCATCATATTTAGAGGGGTTAATGGCATGAAAACAATTACACTTCTGTGTTGCCTTTGCAGTTTATAGACTCCTTTACACTTTGCTTTTCAGAAAAATGCCTCTCAAACCAACTAAAATAATGCAATATATGCGAACAGGTAATATCTATAAACAGGTGAATTTCTCCACATATTTTAATTCTTATTTGTACTGTTCTTTCGATATAGAGAATATAATGCAATAAGAATTTTTTGTGAATTTTAGGGTTGTTGTTTTGCAATTAGACTTTCATGCTTATCCTGCAAGTGTTTTCAAATCACTGAAGCTGGAATCATTCAAATTCTAACAATTCTCATGCCAAATTAAGAACATCTTATTCCCTTGGTAGCAGAGGATCCTTTAGCCTCCTGAGACCCTGCGTCCTCATATGAGGACATTATATTTTAGTGAATTTCTCTGAGACTATACATGCTACAGTTTGGATGTCCTGTACAGAGCACATTCAGGGCTTTTCAGAGATACTAAATGATTAGCTGTTTCACCATGACCACTCCCTCTCCTTGGTCTTCAAAAATGTCTATTAATTCAGTGACACTCTTATGGAAATACGATAATATTTTGTAATTATCTTTTAAATCTGGCTAATTTTTAAACAAAAAAGTTTATTATGCATTTTGGGAGACACAACAAATGAATAGGGATATCAATTATATTTCAATATTATATGAAATATTAAATATTATTATGAAAATCTCGTCCATTATTACTCCGATTACTACATTTTTTCATTACATGTTGCCCCAAAAACACATTAATATGCTAATTAGATTTAGTTTATATTGTATTGTAGATATTAAACCCGTTTATGGCCATTTTATGATGGCCATATGAAGGCAATCCATCTAATGAACATTTGAACTCTGAACAATAAACATGAAACACACAACACTATCATACTTTTTATTTTTTATTTAATACACATGCTTATTACATTTCAAATTTGCACCTAACATATCTGTACATACTGAATTGTCTATTTTGTATATCGTGTTTGTGTTATTTTGCACATTGTCCATTTTGTATATTTGTCCATTATTTTTTATTATTGTCTGTGTCCTGTCGCTGTCATTCTGCCGCATTGTGGAGCTTCTGTCACCAAAAAAAAATTCCTTGTATGTGCAAACATACCTGGCAATAAAGCTAATTCTGATTCTGATTTTACACACATTTTGCAGAAAGAAAAATGGTATATCAAATAATTCTGTTATAAGAATCATCTTTATACAAAGTTTGGTTAAAAAAATATATATATTTTTCCAAAATTTTCCCCCGGGTCTCAGGAGGTTAGAGATACTCCGGTAGATCACTCAGATGTTTATAGATACCCAGACTTTCTTAGACAGTAGCAGAGGTTCAATGCTCTGGTGACTGATTTGATTAGAGCCACTTAAAAGCTCTGACATATTTCAGGTACACAGCAGGCTTGAATAACACACAGACCCATTAACACACGCTGCAACACACACACACGCACAAACACAAATTCAATTGGTCGATAAAAGGCCATTAGTCTGAGAGGTTTTTGTGTGTTACTACATACACATGACATTCTTAGAAACATGCAAATACTGCCATTGTGAGTTTAAAAAAGCTCAAGAAATGCTGAGTCATTCGTAGTAGCCTGTCAGTCACAGGCAACACAGCCCCCCAAATTACTACGACAGATCTTATTACTGCTGAATTAAGACTGGTGTAGAAACAGTGATCCAGCAGTTCTCCTGCTCCACAGGTCTCTAGGATTTAAGAGTGAAGAATTGAAGCGCAAACGAGTGTTATGTAAAATGGATCAGGAGCGATGGAGCTCCTGTCAATCAAAGACAAGATGCCATGTGAGCACAGGCATCATTTACGGTGAGAATATGCTTTTTGTCAGTGCTATTATTGTCTCCAGCATGTTATAAAACAGTTTGAGGCAGGGCTGTACAGTATCTAATACAGACAAATCCAATCTCCAGCTGTTAAGCAATGTGTGCGTTATAATGAATGGTCATCCAGTGGTGGAATGTATTTGCATTTATAATACTTTTCTGAGCAGTCATGTCGTTATCCATTGCAAAAAGCTTCCACAGCAATATGTTCTCTCCAGCACACAGCTCTCAGGAATGAATCTGTTATCCATTCAAGTGAAATCAAACAACAAAATGCAAACTGTTTCCCACTCTTGATATACAGTACATCCGCTGATATACAGAAATACACTTTACTAAACCAAAAAGTTACATTAGGGCAGATTGGAATCCTATTTACTTCAAGGGAAAAACCACTGCCATTTAATTAAAAATCGCCAGACCAACACTGACAGGTAAGAATGAGGTCAAAATTATTATTTTTATTATTGCCATTATTATCATCAAATACACTACAGTTCAGTTTGGTGTCAGTAAGTTTGTTTGTTTTTTTCTCCCGAAAGAAATTAATACTTTTATTCAGCAAGCAAGCAATAAATTGGTTTCAAGTAATTGTGGTATTTTTGAATTTTCTATTCAGTTTTCACTGCACTTGTTGTCTTCTGGTTTGTGTTTCCACAGCGTGAAGATAAGTTTGTACAAATTCACTCATTTTAAAGTCTTCCTGGTCTACTGACATTTATTACATTGGCTTCACAAATTACATTCTATGGGTAAGTAAGTCTACTTCTCCAGCTAATTGCTTTTCAACATAGATGCTATAGAAATACACAGAGCTACAGATTTTCAAACACAAAATTCTAAAGAGGCGCACTTTTTTCTCTGAAGCATAAGGTCTATACAGATTTGATTGTCAGATCAGTGCACTTCATATGCTATTTTTTATCAACACAATAAAAGAACATGCTAAATTATTTAAGCATAACTAAAAATTTAATATGAAATTAATATTCATGAGCTAAGCCCCTACCCTATTTCATGACATCACAACCAGCAGCCCGTTCCCACAACTTTTCAAAACAAATTGATGCTCTTGGTAATGTGTGAGATGCTGTGATCTCTAAACCCTAAAATAGTTCATTAGATTTAACCAGTCAACAGGGATTTGAAGACACTTTTTGGTTGATACTATTTTTATGTACTATTTTTATAAAAAGCATGATGAAAGATTTCAAAGCTCCTTTTTTCTTTATAATGAAGTCCACAATATCACCACAGACATTTATTAAGAAGGTAAACAGTCGATTTTCTCCATGTTTACTCAACAGCATACAATGCAACAGCCTATGAACATCTGCACGGTCTTCCCTTTGTGAAAAGACAAACACAATGGTGCACGTTCTGAGAGAACAAACTTGCGCAAGGCGTCCTTTGAACTTGTGCCGCTGTTTCAGGGCAGTCTTCAGCGTATCCTGAGATTTATATATTTATATATAAATAGCTGAGACGCTCTGCGCACATCTGATGACTAATAGCCTCCAGTCAAACACAAGCCAATGGATATGTCAACATTGTCAACATTCAAGAGCGCAACTCCTTACGCGCTTTAGTGAAGTATCATTTATGTGACTGTCATTGAAAATACCAAAGCTTAACATCATTGTTTCAAATAACACAGTCTTGTATACAAGAGCCATGCTTGCACTCCAAGTGGTAAATAAACAACATACTGCTTTCCAATTCAAGGTAAACATCAACCTCATCTATCTCAATTTGTACCGCAGGCGGAGGAGCTTTGTTGTGTGTGGACCAAGAGCTTAGCAAAGAGATACGATTGTATATTGCACAAACACGCAGCGGCCCTGTTACTGCAGTAAACAGCAGACTGTGTGTGTGTCAGAGTATTAACATCGCAAACATCACAAAATCAACTATTTAAGCAAAACGCCACAGAAAGTTCGGTAAACTTCTCCAAAGCCAAGACATAACTGCCATCAAGCAATCTGGTGGCCACCACAATGGCTATAATAGCATGGAATAAGAGTATGTATTCTTCTTGATGTGTGTTGGGTTTCACCGAGGTTTTGTTATTGTTCTTCTTGGCTCGTGATAAACTAAAAGGCTTGCTGGCTCTCACAGACATATCACAACTTCAAAGAGTTTGCGGTTTTTGAAGGTAAAGAGGACACTCTGGTTGTGAAAGACCATGGCAGGTGGGGTTCTATGGCCGAGGGTCTCCATTTCTCTGGGTCATTCATGGATTCAGCCTTAGTGTAATGAGATTAAACGCAGCAAACTCTAGATTATATTGCTATATTGTTCATCTGATTCTCCTCCAGGCAAAGCAAATAGAGAGGGTGAAAGGAATAGAGACAAAAAGAGGGCAGAAGAAAGAAAGAGTAATCTCATTTCTTCTCACAGCAGAGGTCATCCTCCAAACAACAGAGGAATGCGGTTTGAACACACTGTCTGGGTAAATGCCAGGCCTGAAATACGGGATATAAATATTTACCGGAGTATTTCTGTGTCTTATCTTTTATTCATTTGACAAGCGACTGAAGAAATACACCGCTTGTAATCTTCAAAGACAGCAAAAGTGCTCTGATGCCTAGTGAAACTTTAAATGGTTTTAATTCAAGTTCTTTCTGAAATCTTGTCCACTCACATGAGATGACGAGTCAATTCAGTAGCCAAAAGCTGATTTACTGCACATGTAGCAAGTCTCCTCACGGTGGCCGATGTGTTGCTATCAGATGTGACAAGTCGAATGCTACTTGCACACAAAATAAATCATTCTCTAGTGGCATCAATAGCCAAAACATTTACATTTGCGTGATGTTACATTCACATCACAAGGTGTCAGTATAGGAGTAAATTGTAAACAAAAATACTGAAAGTTGAAAATCTTCCAATCAAGCATTTCAAGGTCCTGGAGTGGCCAAGCCAGTCTCCAGACCTGAACCCAATAGAAAATCTATGGAGGGAGCTGAAACTCCGTGTTGCCCAGCGACAGCCCCAAAACCTGAAAGATCTGGAGAAGACCTGTATGGAGGAGTGGGCCAAAATCCCTGCTGCAGTGTGTGCAAACCTGGTCAAGAACTACAGGAAACGTCTGACCTCTGTGATTGTAAACAAAGGTTTCTGTACCAAGTTCTATTTTTATATTGTATCAAATGCTTATTTCATGCAATAAAATGGAAATTAATAAAAAATCATACAATGTGATTTTCTGGATTTTGTTTTTTGATGTTGTCTCTCACAGTTGAGGTGTACCTACGATGAAAATTACAGATCTCTCCATTCATTGTAAGTGGGAAAACTTGAAAAATCGGCAGTGCATCAAATACTTATTTGCCCCACTGTATATGCTAAAATTAATTTTTCAAAAAGTAAATAACTAATTAAAAATTGTACTGACTCCAAACTTTTGAATGATTGTGTAGTAATATAGAATTTGAAATTAAATTCTCATAATGTGCAATATACAATAGTGACTCGTTTATTATAAAGAAGTAAAATACTTAAAATGCTCAAAAATAAACAAGCAAATGACTGCCATCTAAAATTTCTTAAACAATATTGTAATCCTGACAGAAATTTCAGCATACACTACTAATGAACCATGTGACTAACAATATATATTTTAAGGCAGTTTACTTCAGACATATGTTTGGCACCCTGGGCATACACAAACACACAAAACAAGAATTTTATCTTACACAGCATGGCCTTGAGTAACAAATGAAAAAAGTTGAGATTCTTTGTTTAACTGTGATCTCTGAGGGCAAACAGTATTCTAACACCGGGTCCTCACCCAATAAAGCATCAAAAGCCATAGGCTATCTCTTCCAAAGTAGAGTGTTTTCCTAACCAGCCACTATAAGGGTCAGGAAATTTTGTTGATGACTTGGTTTCTGTTTCTACTATGTGTCACTGAAATCACCAAATTCACATTACTGCATTTTAAAGTTAAAATTATGTTGACTGGCTGTGTATGTTTCTTGTTTCATGTTCAGTGTAGACAGACAAATTACTTCTAGCTGAATGCCTGTCACCTCGCCTGGCTAGAACACACTGTAATGAGGGCAGATAAAGTGTACATTAGCATAGCATGTGTAAACAGTGCTACTACTGGATAAGATTTGTGGGCAACCATCCTAAACACCATTGGAGGCCTTTTTTAAACAAAACCTTCATCTTTTCCTTTAGAGGATCATTTTTTCTTGGTCCAATTAAACATGGTGAGTCCAGCTGGGAGATAACCTGTAACTCTTATATACTGCATCTGCTTTCTGGATCCTGTGAGGTGATTCTGCTGTGCTTTGGTGGAGATGATGCAATTAAATTAGCCCAAGTTGGCAGCTCTGCCAGAGCCTGGGCATAAATACAGCTCTGTGTCTGTCCTGCAGGGTTTGTTATTGATGTGTAAGCAAGAGTCAGGACTATTCTGAAAAGAGAAAAACTGATGCTTCTACACAAAATGCAAAAACAGAGAAACTGCAAAGTTAATGCAAGCACCTCCTGCCCGCTGTCGGCTGTCTTTCTATTTTTTCCCCCATTTCTATATCTCTCTCTCAGCATGTGTTTTGAAGAAATTTCCTCATCATTGTAAAAGCCAGTTCTGACAGTAATAGCCTGTACTCGGCTCTCTTATACTGAACACTCTCCAGTAATGAGCCAAGAGCCTGTGACACAGAGAACTATGAGACAGACAACACACTCCACAATCTCTAAAGCTCTTTAAGTCTCATTCCCCTGGTAATTATGAACAAGTTGTGTACTTCTGTAGGTTGAATCTGGGATGTTAAATAAGTTTAATTAGCAAAGCATTTATTTAACTTTTTAAAATAATAAAATAAATGCAAGTACATATTTTAAATTTACTATAACTACTTCCAATAAAATATTCACTACCATTCAAAAGTTCAGGGTTGATAAGGTCTTTTAAATGTTTTTGAAAGAAGTGTCTTATTCTCTTTTATTTGCATTTATATGCATTTCTACTGCAAAAAACAACAATGTTGTGAAATATTATTACTGTTCAAAATAACAGTTTTCTATTTGAATATATTTTAAAATGTAATTTATTCCTGTGATGGTTAAGCTGAATTGTCTGTAGCCATTACTCCAAATTCAGTGTCACACGATCCTTCAGAAATGTTCTGGTACTCACGAAAGAGTCCTTATTATTATCAATGTTGAAAACAGTTGTGCTGCTTAATATGTTAGTGGAAAAAAAAAACTGATATATTTTTTAGAATTATTTGATAAATAGAACGTTCAAAAGAACAGCACTGAAATAGAATATTTTGTAACACTATAAATGGCATTATTGTCACTTTTAAGCAATTTAATGTGTCCTGGCTAAATATTAGGTATAACGTATTTATACTACCGGACCGGTATATAAAGAATTAACTTTATTACTTTACTATTGTATTTTACGTATATAAATAATACAACACAAATTTTTACAACAACCTATTTCATGACAAATTATAGGAATTATATATTATGCTAGTTAAACATATCAACTGTGCCATTTGAACAAAGGGCTGTAAACATTTTCATAAAAAATCTGTTCCTATCATTTCACAGATGGGTGGTTGGGCACATGAAATATTCCCAGGAATACCCCGCACCTCCTGTGTGTCCTGGTCATTCCAGCTCAGGCTAAAGTGGTCCTCCATGCCTCTTTATCTCTCTAACATGGGGAATTCAGTGTTTAGTGTTAAGTGTGCCTTAAAATCATACCGTCCCCCACAAGCCAGATTACTTAAACATCCATTCTAAACAAACCACCATTCACTAATCTCATCCACAATTACCACCATAGCGACAAGACAAATAAGGTGGGGTTGAGAATGATGGACACAAACAAGCATGGGATGGTGGGCAAAGTAAACAAAACTCTTCACACGAAACAGTCTGCCAGCTCTCACCAGCACACAAAAACAGCCGGGGCAAGGCCGAGGCAGGCTGCACATCTCAGTTAGTAAACAGCCTCCTGACTCAGTCTTTATTCACTGCAATTACCAATGACAACTTACTGCACAACATATCACAGAGCTGAAGATAAAAACAACATCGCCGCAGGAGCCCTCTCTTTCATTCTCAGTCTCTATATACACTGCTTTCAGAGCATAATACTGCCATTTTGAAAACACACTACCCTATATGTAATTGTGGCCATAGGTTCAAAAGTTGGCATTTTCTTTAGAAAAACAAATGGTTTTGCAGTAAATAATCCATAATGTAGATCAAGAGGAAAGTTAAAGCAATGCATTTAATAGTTTAGGATTTCTGCCCAGGAATGTCATAGAGAACTAATGGCAGTATGCAGGATGTCACATTCAGAGCAAGTTTAGACAGAGGCTGAGTACTACTATCCTGTAGTAGTCAACATTTGAAGTGGATCAAAACCTTTCATCAAAGTTACCGTTATTGTCTTAGGACAACTTTGATGAACTATTTTGATCCACTTCATATGTTGACTACTGTATACTATCCAGACTGGCTGAATTAAGAATAGCATACTAGCATACTACTCTTAATATTTCTGCCACAAGTCTGCATCCACATATTGGCCTACTACCATTCAGATGTTTTTAAAATAAATGAATGTTTTTATTCAGCAAGGGTGCATTAAATTGATCAAAAGAGAGAGTAAAGACATTTATATCATGTTACAACAAAAATATATATATAAAAAATATCACAGTTTCCACAACATTAGCAGGCTAAAATGTTTATAACAACTAAATTTCTTTTCAAATAAATGCTGTTCTTTTGAACTATATGTTTCTTGAGCAGCAAATCAGTATATTAGAATGATTTCTGAAGGATCGTGTGACACTGAAGACTGGATAATGCTTTGTCAACACGGGAATAAATTACATTTGAAATTATATTAAAATAGAAAAGTTATTTTTCGATTGTAATAATATTTCAAAATATTACTGTTTATCAATCAAATAAATGCAGCCTTGGTTAAAGACTGCTTTCAAAAGCCTTTTAAAAGATCTTACTAACCACAAACTTTTGAAAGGTAATGTAAGTATACTTCCCTTCTACATAGTATGCAAATAGCAGTACATTAAATTAGTAAAACGTCCGAATAATCAATATTCACAAAACAGTACATAACTCATTCCCAGATGTATGAGATTTTGAAGTGTTGAACTAAGATCCCATAATACCAAGAGAGATGAGTAAGCTGTCAGATTTGTGAAGTCAAAAAAACAAAAATTGGCAGAGAACTGCTAGCCAGACAGGTATAAATATATTCAGGTATAAATATAATAGATCCCAAAAAGCTGTCCCTTTTGGTTAAAATGTACTTGTTTAACAACACACAAGTAAATGATTTTCACAATCATATTTCAAAGAACAAAAGGGTCAAAAGCAACTCCAGCATGGCAGTCTGGACTAATACATCTGGAAATGTATTCATAGTAACACACATGCATACTAAAACATATCAACATGCATATGATACATAATCAAATAGTAAGTTCTGCATTGAATACTATAAAAAGTATATGAATTCAGAGAGGACATATGATGCAACAAAAACAGGCCGACAGAAAGGTCAAAACAGATTGAGAGTAAACAAGACAGAGATATGCCAGTGTCATTAGATTTGCACATCCCATCATGCTCACTCCAAGACTTACGAAAGCACAGCCTTGATATGTCCCGCACACTGAGTAAGCTTTATCAACAGCTTTGTTGCCCTGAATCCTTAAGGCCCGTTTCCATGGAGCTATTGCCAAAATATCATCATATTTTTGTTTGTGTGCAGGCACATTTCATTGTATCATACTGCAATGTCTATTCTTTCCACAGTTCACACTACAACTATAATGAATACTGGGTCAAATGAGGCTGTATTACTTATTTCATAGATCTATTACCTACCAGCAAATTACAGCCTCTCTGTATCATTAATGCTCTCCTAATTAAAATCACAACTTCAAATTACTGAGGCCCGCGTGTGTGTGTGTGCATTTGCAAGTGCACAATTTATCTAACCTTATAATTCATAGTAAAGTTCTAGCGATAATAAACAATGCAATATTTCGCTGCATTTTCTGAATAAGACTTTCTCATGCACGCATAAAATCTCATTGATTCAGCATCAGGCAGAAAGAGTAACTACTAAAGATGTTACAGCTTTCATGACTTGGAGTGAAGGAATGGAGTCTTCCGGCCATATTACAACTTAAATTCAGTTTAAACTGATATTTCTTCACTTAAAGGGATAGGTAACCCAAAAATGTAAATTCTGTCATCATTTACTCACTCTCATGTTGTTCAAAATACCTTCATTTGTGTTCCACGGAATAAAGAAAGACAGGTTTGGAATGACATGATGGAGAGTAATTGATGATAGAATAGTCATTTTTGTGTGAAATATCCTTATAAGATCATTCTGAACTGCACGCAGGACTCTTTTTGCATCTAGCGCTACTTGTTGTGCTTCCCTGAAATGCATATTAGCAGGATTTGGCTTGTTATGTGCAATCCGTCAGAATTATTTCAAAATACTGACACTCAGTTTCCATTACAGAGCACTCGACAAATGTCAGCGAGGAGCCAACACCGCAGGTCACCCTGAGCAGAACCCATCCATCAGCAATCATAAATTCCATTAGTTGACAAGATATATAGACATTGAAACCTTATCCAAGTTATTGTCGTAATGAAAGCATCCTCTTAATGGGAATTGTGTTGGAAACGTTCCACCGAGAGTGCACAGATCTAGGGACAGGACACTGTCAACCCATCCAGTGGTAAAATAGAAAGCATTTGTCTTAAAGCATACAATGAAAAAGCCCTCTCTGTGATGCCAACTGTTCACTTTTTGAGATTAGTCATCTTTATTGATGAGCCAAATCTACAAATCTTAAGTCTGCAAATGTAAAAATGAAATCCTCTCTGAACCAGGGTGGGCCTGCAGGACTACTTGTCTGCTACTTATAATTTGGTCCTTTCATCTGTACCCCTGCAGATTTGCCCCAATTCACACAGTGATTGTGATGCACATCATCTGGAGGCGACTCCTGCAGCGATTCATGAGCACTATGATGTTACGGTGTGTGATGCAGTTCAGTGCCAGGGAATCTCCACCATCACTTCACAACTGGTGAAACCACCTGGATGAGTGTCAGAACCAACTTTTTTTTTCTTCCCAAATCAATTTTGTCACAATATTTGTATTTTGACCAAAGAAATTTAGTCAGTATTTTGCCATGTTCATTCATTTTAGTCCTTTTTATTTGGTTTATGAAACATTACAAGGTAACCAAATATGTGTCAAACTTTCACAGATGAAACTTGAACCAAATTTTTTAATATTTTGAAAAATGTATAAACAATTCTTAATTTAAACAACGATTTTTTTAAATTTTCTCAACATCAAGATACTTTTCTACAGAGCATTTCTACAGCAACTATTGTGGGACATTTCAAATTTTTTGTGAACTTGAATTAATATCTTGCAGTGTTTTTCTTGCCATTTTTTTAATTGCTTATCGTCGTGATGCATCTTCTATTGTCTATTCCCCATTATCATAGATTAAATCAAACAATTCTTAACACACTACACTACCCTTTTTAAAGTTAGGGGTCAGTAATATTAAAACTTTGTAAATTGATCAAGGGACTGTGAAGACTTTTTTTCTATAGCTCAAAAAAAATTATTAAAACCGCCCCTGTGTGTGTGTGTGTGTGTGTGTGTGTGTGCATGTGTATGTGGTTTATGAGGACACAAATGTGTATAATGACATGGGTATGACAGAGGTATTACAATATGAAGGTGGTTTATGAGGACACTGCCTATGTCCCCGTAATTCAAAAGGCTTAAAAAAAAAACAACATACTAAATGGTGTTTTTTTGAAAATCTAAAAATGCACAAAGTCTCCTGTGAGGGCTAAGTTTAGGTGTAGGGTTGGTGTAGGGCAATAGCACACACATTTTGTTCAGTATAAAAACCATTACGCCTATGGAGAGTCCCCATAAACCACAAAAACCAACGTGTGTGTGTGTGTGTGTGTGTGTGTGTGTGTGTGTGTGTGTGTGTGTGTGTGTGTGTATATTTTTATATTTATATAGTTTGATAAATGCTCTTTTGAACTTTCAATTCATCGAAAAATGTATCACAGTTTCCATAAAAATATTAAGCAGCACAACTGTTTTCAACATTGATAATATTGAGAAATGTTTCTTAAACAGCAAATTCAGTATATTAGAATGATTTCTGAAGGATCATGTGATACTGAAGACTGGAGTAATGATGCTGAAAAACAGTTTTGTCAACACAGGAATAAATTATAACAGAAAACAGTTATAATTATAATAATATTTCACAATATTAGTGTTTCTACCATATTTCATGATCAGATAAATGCAGCCTTGGTGAGCATAAGAGACTTTTCAAAAACATTTTAAAAAATCTTACCGACCCAAATCTCTTGATTGATAGTGCATGTTGATTATATTAACACAGAAAAACATCTTCAGTAAATGTAAAAGCAAGTCTATATGCTCCAGAATTCATTCTACACAAGACACAGGGATGAGTTTACAGGTTCGTGGGCCTTATATTCAGAGGAGGACAATAGAAGCACAGTTCATCTGAACCAGAGAAGGGAAGAGAGGAAATCAAACAGAGCTATTTGGCAGCAGGGTTTCTCTAGCCTGTTCAAAGAGAAATCAGCGCAGAAGAGATCAACAGAAATCTAAAAAGATGTACAACTGGTTTACATTTACATAAGCAACAACATTTAGCTTACGTTTTAACAAACTCCTCATGTACCTGAGACACCCTAAGTGTACCTGTTTCGCTACGCTGCACATCTGCACTACATATTTTGACATAACACACTAACCATGCCCCAGCCAGGATATATATATATATATAAAAAAAAATGTTTTCCTTTTATGTTCCACAGAAGAAAGAAGCTCATATGGGTTGGAAACATAATGGAGACTAAATAATGACAGAAATTTAATTTCTGAGTGAACTATCCATTTAAACTCACTTTATGTCACAGAAGGAGTAAACAAATCCAGCATGAGTGAATTACAGGATGAAACACATGGATATATGGTGAAAACGACTCCCAGTGCCACTAAAACCGCCCTGATCTTGAAACTCTTCCAGGGCCTAATCTTCTCCAGCAGGGAGAATTGAGCTCCTTTCCTTACTTGCTCTGGGAACACAAAGAGCTTTTTCCATGTGCCAGGAACCAAACTCCTTCCTGCCTATGATAGGGCTTCTTGCATTGTGCTGCACAGGATGGGGGGTCAGGACTATTCAAGCCCACTCCCATTTTCCAAAAGCGTAGTTAGCCAGTGAAAATGGAATCGGGTCAATGTCTGTATTGGAGGAAATGGCATTTTGGACTGAGATTAAGGTGGTGGTCTTGCAGGAAGGATATTGAGAGAGGAGGCTGAGCCTGTGGAGTAGCAGTAATGAGGACTCTGTGGTTTAAGGACTGGCAGGATAGATTACGACCACTCATCCATGTAATGAAGTGCTATAACGCTGCATCAGCAGACACTCAAACCCAGCTGATTAATCGTTGTCTAGCATGACTATAGAACATCTTATCCCCCGGACGTCAACCGTAAAAAATCTAGTGTTTTACGAATCAAGCAAACTGTGGGTAAAATCTGTCACTCATCGCAGACAACCTACAGTTACATCATATTTACTCTGAACACTAGAGATACGGGGGCCAAAATGTTACATTTAATATATATTTTTTTTTTTCTCAACTGAGAAATCGATGAATTCAAAATTTCAAAAATTTAAATGTACAGTTTGATAATACAAATAATCCCTTAATAAAAATGTATAGAAATAAATAAAACAATATTAAGTTTTCCATTTATTACTACTATTTACTAATATAAATGAATGAATGAATAAACAGTTATTTTCATTTGTGATTACTAATTAAGTGATAAGTATATTTTTAATTTGTCTACTTTTTTCAGATTTTTTTTTTCTGGGCCAAAAAACAAAACAAAAACAATGTAGAATGTATATCTTCCATTCTCCAGTGGACACTCTGCAGCACAGCTCCCATCCACTGCAGTGTGTTCCAGCTCATAGACCTTGTCAAGCTCCTGAAGTGCCTCCACTTCATCTTAACACTGCACTTTAGCTAGCAGCTGGGGCTGCACTCTGAGATAGCTCACGCTGATAGCCTGATGTTGGTAAGGAGCTGGCAGTACTTTCCTAATCTTATATTCATGCAGCGCTATCAGTGTGGCTTCTCATCTATCCAAACAAGGGCACTGATAATGAGACTAAATCTATAGCTCAAACTGGACGTGCAAGTTACCACAATAACCCATTTTTGGGTCATCTCCACGGATATAGGTCTCAGGGTGGGTCACAGATACACCAAACTATGAATAAGCGTGGGAATATAGTTTTTCGATTGTTGTGAAGCTTTGTTAATAAAGGCAACGCCAGCAGTCGGCTCAATTTTACATTCTGTTTGCCATGGATATGTTTGTGTGTCTATAGTCCTGATTTGTGGTTTTAAAGGGAAAGTTTGCCTGAAACGAAAATTCTGTCATCATTTTTCTGTCATTATCTTTCTGATAACCCTTTAGTATAGGGACCAATTCTCACTATAGTTGCTTATTAGCATCCTATTATAAACATAATGGCTGTTTATTTAGTACATATAAAGCACATATTCTGCATAACCCTTAATCCTTAACAACTACCTTACTGATTATTAATAAGCAGCAAATTAGGAGTTTTTGAGGCAAAAGTTGTAGTTAATGGTTTGCTAATGGCGAAAATTGGACTTTAAAATAAAGTGTGACTTTCTTTGTTGTGCATGACACAAAAGGTACATTTTTGGCAAATGTTTTGGCCACATTCTTCCATATAATGAAATTGAATGGGGGGCTATTATAAGCACCATCAAAGAATCATAAAAAGTGTCCATATGACTTATGCACTTAACTGCAAGTCTTTTGAAGCTAAACAATTGTGTGAGAAACAGGCCAAAATTTCAGTCACTGTTTAGTCCTTTGTGCATAATATTTATACTTTATAGTTATTTAATGCTAATAACCCTGCACCAAAGGCAATAACTGTAACAATAAAGTTAATTATCGTTCTAATTCTATAAGAGTAAGTCAACACCACACGACTAGAATGATAACAACACAAAGGAACAATATCACTGAATTCACTTTCAATTTTTTTCCAACTGATGAGCTATAAAAACAAAAATCAGTATCGAACAGACTTCAAAGAGCTCAAGCATTAATGTCAATTAAAAAATTTCTAAATTTCAGTCACTATTCAGTCCTAGCTCTTTATTGTGCATTAATGAGCAGTAGTGAAGTCTGATTAGTCACTAAATATTCTTTTGAGTCAAAATTTTTCAGTGAATTGGTTGATCCAGTTCACAAAACCGGTCTTAATAATTCATTCATAAATGGGGTTCTCAAGTTCACATTGCAACGTTTAACAGCCCACTGAAGAGGAACGTTATCAGTCATACAGGTTAGGAATGGCATGAGGGGAAGCAAATGTTTTTTACTATTCTTTTAAAGTCACCATGGGATCAAAACTAACAATTAGGGCTGAACGATTTTGGAAAATAATCTAATTGCGATCGCAATTTAATATGCAATTATTTTTTAAAGCTCTTTAAATCATTGTATAGTATGACCAACACAATATTAGATAGATTAAACAAATGTTCTTTTCTGTAGGCCAGGCCTGTATGTTACGATGAAATTAGGTGATGCGTGAATTGATATGAATGACATTTTTATTTAACAACTACAATCGCAGTAGTATATTGAGTGATTTGTTGAACTTCCAGCCTTGTAAGCATGTTATAACTATGACAACATAGTGGTGTAAACATTATTATGAAAGTCAGTAACAAATTACACAAACTTAAGTAGATTGCAGAAATATAAAAACCAAATCTATTGCTTTACCACATTCAGTATAATTCAGGTAATTAATTCAAAGTCACTGTAATAAACATATGTAAACATGTGGATTGCACTTTTTAAACACTGTTTGTTAACTTTATACAGACTTTAAATAAATAAATAAGAATATATATATATATACTTTTTAAACACTGTTTGTTAACTTTATACAGACTTTAAATAAATAAATAAGAATATATATATATATATATATATATATATATATATATATATATATATATATATATATATATATATATATATATATATATATATATATATATATATATATATATATATATATATATACACACATACACACACACACACATACATACAGGGGCGGACTGAGAATTCCATCATGAGAATATATCAGTGAAATGTTCTATGATTGGGTGTTAATATTTTGTTCAGTAATTGGTTAAAACCAATGCGGTTGTTTTGCAGTAGCCCCTCACTGCAGAACAAAGATCCAGGGGACGGGGTTGGATCTACATCTAGGGTGTGGAGATGGTAGGTTTAGGGGAGGGGACGGGTGGGCTTAGGGATCAGGGGATGGAGATGGGTAGGTTTAGGTATATGTAAGGTGGGAGGAGTTGGATCTAGGTTCAACCACACCCCCTGGATCTTGTGTTCTGCAGTGAGGACCATCTCGGCTCCATTTTGGGTGCACGAGCACCTCTGCCTCCCCGCTGCCAGCAAAACCGTCCGCGGCTTACTGCTTTCTCGCGACTGCCGCGTTCCCGTGTGAAAGGGCCTTTAATATTAATATATTATGCTTTCTCTCATAATAGAGAGAGTGTAATCGCAGCCTCTGCAGTTGAAAAATTGCGTTTTTTCATATTGCGATATTATCGCAAATGCAATTAATCATTCAGCCCTACTAACAATTGCTATTTGTAATGGCATAATACATAGTTTATTATAAATGATTCATCCATGCAGCATGTCACTTTTTAAAACAAAAAATATTTAATGAACTTCCCTTTGCAATGACATAACTTCTTTTGAGAAGCTGTTTCACTTAGATTTATGTCAAAATAGGGATGAAAAGACGATCGCAACTTCCGTTACATGCTGATATTAAATATATGAGACTAAAAGTCATCTTTGTTGAAAGCAAGTTAAATTATAGTTTCAACAAAAAATATAAAGTATAATTTTGTGCTGGAGGGATTTCTCTACCCACACATGACTGCAAGATGAAGGCATCTGTTTGAAATAGAGAGCAGAGAGATAGCAAGCGATGGATGGGCCTGACAGATCCCCAGGACAAGGCATCTGTTATCCAGAGCTGCTTCTGACTGACGCCGCAGTCTGGAGGAATGTATGCCCAGCTCCATGCAGTACATATCAAACATTACCAGTGTCACAGAGCTGAACGAGACACAAATATATGAGAATCTGCATATCAGACAGCCACATGAGCGATGGGCAACTTTTATCTTCATCCTGGGCATCCCAAAACTAGCGCTCTCAGCCCCTAATCTCTGCCAGGACCACTCTCTCAGTGTGGCACCTGTAAACCCTGGCACCATCTGCCTGCTCTCTGCAGTCCTGTTGGGCACCATTAGCACACACACACACAGGAGAAGCAGCCTGATCTTTGAACCAATCTCATTAGGGCGCCGAACAGCCCACTGGTCCAGTAGGGTAGTGCTAGGATTGCTGGGAAACAGCCTCAACCTGCAGAGCCTGATGAGATTTGAGATAACATACAGTCACTGGGTCAGTCGTCATGAAATTAATCCTCATTAATAACCGGTTGAAGATTATAATACATGGTGTGGAAATCCACAATCATGATAAACCCTTTTCTCAATGGACAACTCTGACATACTGTACAATGATGCAAAGTAAATATGACACACGGGTTAAAATAGTAGAGCTTACAACCTACAACCTATTTCACTTTACTAACAATATAGTGGTTATCAACGCATTACATTCAGGAATGATCATTTGCCTTTTGGATTAAAGATCGTTCATGCCAAGGAAGTTTATTTTAGTATTATTTATAAACAATTATAGTTTCAATAATATTTTTAATAAGCTTTTTATATTTTTTGTTTTCATTTTAATAATAGTTTTAATATAAGTATTAATATTATTGTTTTAATTTGTATATATTTCCAGTTAGTAATATTAGCAATTTTTAAACTTAAAATTCTCATTTATTATAAGATGTCCATCTACTATTTATACTTTAATAATTAACAAAATTGTTTTAATAGTATAATTTTATGCTAATTACCCTACACCAAAGGCAATTACTATAACGATAAAGTTAATTATCGTTCTAATTCTTTGAGTGTAACTCTTGACCAATTTGCTGTACTTAGCATTACATGAAACAATAAAAAATATGACATAACAGACAATAAAATAGCATAGCACTGCATCTTCGATTAAAAGCTATGGCAAACAAATAAGACTTCATAAGAGTCTACAAAAACTGCAGTGTATGCTTATAATAAACATAACGCAAGATAATATAGTTATTGTTAGATAATAAATACAGTACCATGAATAAAATGTACCACTATGGTTTGGCAAAACCAAGTATTATAAGCCACAATGTAACCACATACAGTACGGAAACATGCATTTTTACATAATAAGATGTATAAACGCAATCATAATGGATAAATCTGTGGGAAAATCAGCAATGATTCCACAGAAAACACAAAGCTCTGTTTTATGACTAGCAGAGGGTCAGCGGTGCATTTCATCAGGGTCAGTATTGAAGCGAGCCGATGGAGCTCTCAGTGCTAATTCTTATTGCCAATTCTTTTAAAGCACTCCTAAGAACCAACCTGACAGGAGATTTTGTCTCAAAGGGGAGTTCACTGTAACAGTGATTTGCAAAGTGTCCTGACAGCATTTCTGGTGACATAAGCAACAATGAAATTTATGCAAATGAGCAGTGGCTGTGTGGCACAATAAATACGGTGATTATAATAGCTGTGCCGATACAGTTAAGATACTGTATCATGGAGTATTAATGCCTACTACAAACCAATATGGATCTAAACCTTTTTACCATAAAGTTCAATTAGATTCATTATTACAGTAAAGCTTTTCCTAAAGTCTGTGCATGGTGAGTTAAGACAAAAAAAAATGGAAAATTTGACTATTTCAAAAATATTCATTGCCTTTTGAAGCCATGTGGACTCCTCGAATGGAAAAGCTTGGGAAAATGTATTTTTATCCCCTCTTCTTGATAGTGATGTGATACATGACATCATCAGGAATCCATTAGAAAATGCATTATCACTACAATAGAATAGGCAAAGAAAACAGTTCAGAGTTGAAACCTTTGCCATGCGCATGACTAATTTAACACAAAGTGCAAGTTATGATTTATTAAAAACAGGCCTGAGTGGAGAGAATTAATTCACAGACTAGATTGGATTGAAATAACTTGGAGCTACACTGGGAGGAAGATTAATGTCACGAGGGGGAGAAATGTCCATTTCCTCAACAGACTGGGTCCGTGGCTGAGATAAATGCCTGACTGATCTGAAGAGCGGCAAGTGGTTTATTTAAGAGAAAAAAAAATTATAAAAATTAAACGATCTTACAGTTGGGAGCTAGGAAAGCAGGGACGACACTCTTAGAAAATGTGTGGGAAGCTTCTTTGACAGCATGTCTGAAATTCTGTCAGAAAAATATTATGTTCCCTGAACAGTCCCACCTGTTCTGAACCTTCACAGCATAACTTAATATTTGGTGCTTCTCCTGTAATGCAATATGGCAAACCCATCTTTACTATTTTTTCTTTTGCACAGCGGATGCACAGTGAATTTAGGCATCACCCCATCATACGGTGAATATATATAAGGTTTTAAAAGAAGTGTCTTATTTAATAGTACTGCAGTTTAAAATAATTCTTCTATTTGACTATATATGATATGGTACCAATTTATTATGCATCCCTCCATAGCGCAAACGTCCTCCCCATTTGTAATAGCTGCTACATGCCTGTGAGCACATATCCAGCCAGATCTCCTCATGCACACTCCAGACAGGAACTTTAATCATGCCTGAGTCCGTAAGGATCAGATGGATTCAGGTTTGCTGATATGTGATCTGTTCATCTGTTGTAGCCTGGCAGATATGGCCTCCAGACAAACATCTGCACTCTTTCTCAGCAGGCAGCCACAATTCTCCTCACAGCTGCCTGTCAGTCGGCTCACTCCAGTCCAACATCTGGATGTGAAGATCCTCAATATCAATCAGGATTCTTTATTTTCAGTAACATCGGATTTACTGAGTCACTCCTTCTTAGTCAGTCGCTCATTAAATCTGTTTATTTGCAGTGAGTATTATGATGAATGACTGCTTCATTAGAAATGTATACTACTAAGAAGGTTTAGCAAAAATTTTGTTTCTGAGGTAACTGAATGGAATATATTTCAGAGTGAATCAAGATAATTTATGAGGAAAAATAGGAAGTTACTTGATTATCCATTAAAAATTGACTGGATTGTTTAAAAAGTGTTGCTATAGTGCATTTACAGCGCTGCTCACTAATATTGGCACCCTTGGTAAATATGAGCAAAGGTGGCTGTGAAAATAAATCTGCACTGTTTATACTTTTGATCTTTCATTCAAAACATTTACAAAATTCTAACATTTCATTGAAGTAAAACAACTGAAAGTGGGGGAGAAACTCACATTATGAAATAAATGTTTTTCTCTAGTTCATGTTAGCCACAGTTATTGGCACCCAATTATTGCAACGCCCTTTTCCCTACATAACAGCTCTGAGTTTTCTCCTATAATGCCTGATGAGTTTGGAGAACACCTGACAAGAGATCAGAGACCATTCCTTCATCCTGAATCACTCCAGATTCTTCAGATTCACAGCTCCATGACGGTGCTTCTTCTCTTCAGTTCACCTCACTCATTTTCTACAGGGTTCAGGTCAGGGAACTGAGACAGCCATGGCCATTTTATGCTCAGTGATACATTTTTGTGTTGATTTTTATGTTTGTTTTGGATCATTGTCTTGATTTCTTGATTTAAGATTTCTTACAGAGGCAGTCAGGTTTAGATTTTTTATCGGTTGCTATTTGATAGAATCCATGATGCCGTGTGTCTAAACAAGATGTCCAGGACCTCCAGCAGAAAAACAGGCACCCAAAACATTATAGATCCAGTAGTATATTTAAACGTGGACATGGGATACTTTTTATCCCTGTTTGCACCAAACCCTTCTGGTGGGTTTGCTGACAAAAAGCTATTTTTTCAGTTTCATCTGACCATAGAAGCCAGTCCTATTTGAAGTTCCAGTCGCGTCTGACAACTGAATATGCCAGAGATTGTTTTTGGGTGAGTTTTTTTTCTTGAAACCCAATTGAACAACATGGTGATGTAGGGGCTGATATATATTTTTTAGGATTTCTGACCCCAAGATTCAACTAATCTCTGCAATTATCCAGCTGTGGTCCTTGGAGAGTCTTTAGCCACTCAAACTCTCCTCCTCAGCGTGCATTAGGACGATATAGACACACGTCCTCTTCCAGGCAGATCTGTAACATCTTTAGTTGATTGGAAATTCTTAATTATTGCCCTGATTTTCAATGCTTTAACTCTTTTCTTACAGCCTCTTTCTATTTTGTGAAGCTCAACAATCTTGTTCTATACATCAGAACTATATGGATGATTAAGGGAATTTGGCCTTTGTGTTCATCATATTTATAATCCTGTGGAACAGGAGGTCATGGCTGGACAATTTCATGTTCATAATCACCCTTGTGTGTTAAAAAAAAATGTAAATATGAATAGAAATAAACTTCAGAGATATTTTACTCAAAACAATTTCTAGAGGTGCCAATAATGGTCGCCAACATGCATTGGAGAAAAACATTTCTTTCACAATGTGAGTTTCCCCCCATTTTCAATTGTTTTACTTCAATGAACGTTTAGAATTTTGTGGATTTTTTGAATGAAAGACCAAAAGGATAAATGATGCAGATTTATTTTTACAACCACCTTTGCTCATATTTACCAAGGGCGCCAATATTAGCGAGCAGTACTGTAAAATCTCAAAATTCAGTTTCAATTATTAATTCAGGTTCGATTTTCAGGTGATGTTCTTTAGCACTGCAGCAAATAAGAAATGACAAAACACACAGTCCACTAGCCTCTTTCTCTCTGTCCACCCACCTCCACTATACCCACGACTTCATTGTGTGAGGTTACATAACAGCTGTCAGCCTTCAGCCCCTGTTTCTCTTCACACCTCTCATTGTTGTTCACAATAGCACAAGGTTTTATAGACTTTTAAACTGTACGAGGGCGTTTTTCGACCTTTCAGACTATCAATTTGCTGATTTTGTTATCTATGAATACTACGGGTTTATCATCAATTATACACTTAAGGCTATTATAACGAAACGTAAACAGATTTAATATGCACCGTGCTGGGGAGTCTGATCAAAGTGATCGTGATAAGCACATTTATACATACCAGACTAGTTCAATAGCATGCTGGGAGGAATCAGCAACAGTTAATGTGCTTAAGAATTCTCTCGCCCCCTCTACCTTCAGGATTATGTGGGTCAGGTCCTCAGATTAAGGTCACGTGCTGTAAACGCTCCAGGGGACCAAGGCAAAAACAGGACAATGGGTGGCTGACATTCTCTCAGAGAACTATTGTTGTATTACACATACTGATACAGATAACTGAAACCTGATAAATACAGATAACTGAAACCTGATAAATGATACCTATTATTTTTTTAACTAGTACAACTTTTTAAATTTGGTGTGGCAGAACTATGCTAACATTAACATTAGTTAATACAATGGTTAATGCATCATGAAATAGCAAATAATAATAAAGCTATAAATGTACAATCCTTTTAAAGTGTTTATTAATGCTGTTTAATGTTCATTTCAACAAAGTAATGCAGTAGTATCTTTTAGTATCTAATTTGAAGTAATATCATAACATTGATGCATTATGAAAGAACGTGAATTAACAATGAACAACAGTAAGTTAACATTAACCTAGTCGAATAAATGCTGTAAAAATGTTGTTTATCGTTAGTTTATGATATGAAATGCATTAAATAATGTTAACAAATTGAGCCTCACTGTAAAATGTTAGAAAGAAAATATTTAACATACTAATTTCCAGTTATTAGCCTACTAAAATTAACACTGATGATTTACTTTTTAAAACATCACAGCAATTAATATTCAATTATATTATTAAAGAATAACAGAACAAAAATCCACATGTCCTTCAGAGATGTTATTAGAATGTTTTTTTTTTGGTGATTGTCAAATGCCGCTTCAACTCAAAAGCAACTAAATGTGTCTATTTCACAACTCCATATAGTATTATAAAATAAATTACCTATTACTTAGACGATTACTTTCTATATCTAATCCAGTGCATGAACTTCATTATATGGTTTGAATACAAGCAAATTAGGACATTTTATAATGTCATTCATTGTCTTTAATTTAACTTTTGATGCCATATGGCTTAGTTTCTGATCCAATGTCAAAAATCTTCGATACAAACACAACTTTCACACTTAACCAGTTATTCAATATATACAATATTCTGTAATGACAATTGTTTTTACATTGTTTAATATTTAAATTACGATTTCATTTCATTACTATGTTTCGTTTAAGTGTGAAAAGAGAAAACATCCTGGGGGATCACTGCAAGTTAATATTTTGATGCTTTGAGTACTTTCTAAACTCTAATTTTGTTATATAATCTTTGGATAGATCATGTCGTGTCATGTCAACCACCCACATTCCATTTACACTTGTACTGGACGGTCACACAGATGTCAGATATCTCCATGGATACCCACTACAGAGGATTTCCAGCCACCTGACAAACCCGTTGAGCTCTGAGCTTATAAATATGCAGGGAAAAAAACATCCTCCAACCACATCCTACCAATTTCAACAGAATCATTACTTCGGTGAGTTGAGAGTCATCCATCAATCTAGCACTTCACCCCTACAGCATTCATTTTCTCACCAGATTTATTTCACTCCACAATGCCAGAATCAAGCCGGCAGAAGAAAGCAGAGTGAGCAAGTCCTACAACGATCTGAGTTTTTTCTCCTTAGGGACCTCATATGTTTCGACTGCTAAAATAGCTCGGCTCTAATTGCTGCTGGGGTATATGAACAGGTTGTAGAAGTGGAGAACGGATAACCCATCCCGTCATGTCTTCATCAGTATGTTGAGTCATGCTCTGCAATGTTCCACTTGCTTCATTCTAATGAAACTAATCAGCAATTTACTGCAATAAGAAATACTGTATTCCAGATGTTCTTTCTGTTGGCTTCTGCAGCGAATGCTTATGGAAAAGGTGGAGAATGTGCTGAATACGTGGAAAAATGCTGTTGCAGATATCGTCTGGAAACACTCTTTCCAATTCACCCTCCCTCTGGGCTCATATACACAATTACACCTCCGTATGCAGACCACGGTACAGCAGATAAATGGACAGAAAAACAGGTTCACCCCCATTGAGAAACAAACGCCTCCATGTGAGACATCTGCACGAGAGTCCTGCTCACTGCTAAAATCCCCTAGAGGTGGCCAACCATCCAGTGAGACGTGAAAGTTTGGTTGTGTCAGGGTAACTGATGGCTTTCCACAGTCTTATTTCTGCTTCCCTTACTTTCCCTCCCAGCACTCCTTCCTCTTTTCTCTCTCTCTCTCTCTGCAACTCACTTAAAGCCATCTGCACTGTAATTCAATCATCACACGAAGCAGTGGAAGTAATGATTACTTGGATTAGCTACAGGGCTCCAAGCCACTGTCTTAATATTGACTGGCAGTGACTGCAAATATAAGCTCGGCCAGCAGCTTCGTTTCGCTTTTTGGGGGATGTTTTATTATGTTTTTTGAACTCCCATCATCATACTGCCAATATTTTACAAGATGCATGCATGCATGCAATTTTAAGATAGATAGATCATAACTTGCAATGTGGCAATAATGTGCATAAATACTGAGTACAGACGTATGCACTACCAGGTCACACATGGATATTAACATTTGACAACAGCATACAAATCTCACAATTAACAAACCATTTTAGATTTAAACATTTCTGAGCATTACAACCAAAAAACAACAACAAAATAAACCAGCAAATAGTATGCAACTGCATAATTTATTAATGCCACAATGCATGTTGGGAACCTAAGCACCAGGACACCAAACTATTAGAATTAATCTTTACGTGTGTTATTGAGAAATGGAAGATTACTGTAATGCATACACAGATAATAATTGTAGTTCTACAGCACAATGCTGCTACATTATTTTCTGCTCCTGTTCACTTTGAGGCCATTTAATTGTAATGAAATTAAATGCTGTACTAGTGTAAATGTACTAGCACCAGCCAGGAATATACTCTAAATTAATACTAAAATGTTTACAAATGTATAAAGGAACCACTGTCGTCTTTTGTCAATATTTCAATGTTTAAGAATCATTTGCATCTCCAGAGGTATTTTGGTATCTATCTACCAAAATGTTCTATCTACCAAAAAGCCAAAAGGTCAAAGGTCTTGCTACCAGCCACTTGGTTGTTCAAAGCTACAGTCAATATTATCTTGAATGAATAAGCTATGGTTTCATCATAATAGGATTTTTGTACAAAACAAAAGCAGGTACCGTATTTCAGTGAATTGACCAAACTTTGTTACAGAGCCCAGACAGCATCCAGCCCAACCAATCACTGTCAAGCAGGAGACTGCAGTTGCTGTGACTGGAACTAATTGGCTTCTGGGTAGCTTTGTGTTTCCAATACAGAGGTGGAGCTTTACATAAAAGCCAACCAACACTTTCACAAAGGCGTATCACTCTGTTTGAAGAAGCGGATTCATTGTTTTTGTGTGAAATGCATTAACTTGTCTGTAAAGCTCTCCTGCGTTTCATGAACGTGAGCTTAAAACAGATTTTCATAAAAGCAGCTCTCAAAATACCTATGTTCTTCATAATATAAGTGAAATGACTTACAATAGCAAACCATGACCTGAAACACCCGACTATAAAAGACACAGTCAGTGTTTTTCCCACAGAGCAGCCTCACACACATTCAGTGCCAAAAAGCTGTCATAGTTTATGGCATAAATATACGTGTTGCTTCGGTGGTACGAAGCCAAGTGATGAAGCTCACTGGCAGCTCGTTCTTCTCTCTCCTATTGTGAAAGTGCAGTGGTGTGGATGCACCTCATGCTCGTTCACCCCATCATTACAGGGGGCAGTGTTTAGCTGAGCAGGAGTGTGCTGTTGCCACACTGGAGAACAGGCAGAGGAGGGAAAGGAGATGAGTGCCGAGACAGAGCCTGGTGATCAGAGGAGCATCGTGACGACCATGGCTCTCTGCTTTGAGTCCCCAGGGTTTTTCTAATCCGAACAAGCTCGGCGAAGACAGGCATGTAAGACAAAGAAATCTCAGTCGAGCTGTTGTGTGGACGCTGTTGATAATGTCACAGATGTGGTGGAGGAGATAGAAAGCAGACCAGCACAATGCATTCTGAGATGCAGCCACCTCAGTTTGTGGTGTTCAAAGCAGAACATCAATAAGAAGCTCAATCTAGGTGGGCATGTTCACAGTTGCTTTTCAACTGAAAATATGAAACTGCCTCACTGGGGATTTCTTTTTTTTTTCTTCATTTCTCAACTACAAAAATATTTAATGTTTACCAGACAGCTGTGTCTAGAATTTTCTGCCTCTTGAAAGACATTAATCTCCAAAAGAAGCTCATTAATGTTCATATAACTCTCATGCACAAACAGCAATCATTAACATCCAAACGCCCCTTTTCGACAGTGAAAACATCACAATAACATGCACATTGCAAATCAAGAGAATAACTTAGGAGGAGGGGGGGCATTTATCATTGATAACTGTGAATTCAAGCAGAGGTGATGTTCATCAGGATCGGTTGTGTTCCATAATCACATGACAGTTGGGAACATCACAACATTGGGAATCCTCTCTCCTGCTGAAAAGCCTGCTGTAATGAATTTCCATACTGGTCTGGACCACCAAGACCAAGATGTGCACCAAGATGACTGACCTTGATGGTAAAGCTAGTTAAGAATCTTGATGAGGACATCAGCACCCAAAACACAACATATTATGGTATTTCCAAACAGCTTGGATGAAATCTAAACAGCTCATGCCATAATTAAAGGGTAGGGTAAGTGTTTGCCTTCTGGTCTGAAAGTAGATCCAACTACTCACGATCTCTCTTGCCTCTATCAGCCATAAAGAGATGGCAAGCAATAACGTAAATGCTTTTTTTTTTTAAATCAAGCAAAACCTACTTGCTTTCCCAGGTTTGGGCCTCTGCAGGAGCTTCTGCACCGTCATCAGGTCCTCAGTCTTCACCGCTTGCAGTAATTCCTGATCTTTCCCCATCGTTATTTATTTTACATCCAAAGCATCCTCTGAATGTGTGTGTAGTGTTGCCCGGAGAGCTCCTCTGCGGATCCTCCCTCTTGCGATGGAGCTGCAGGGCGCGATGATGAGGATGAGGATGAGGATGCACACTGGCGGAAGGATGCTGGAATACTATAGAGCTGGTGCAGCTGGATCCTGCGAACCACAGATGTTCGTATTCCGGTGTCTAGAAGGTAATTTAAGCACCACGGCGACAGACTTGCGATTAACGCATCGGTGATGGATCGGACCTTCAGTCTGCGTTGCGATGGCCAAAACTGAACAGTCTGTTCTAGAAAACCATCACCAGATTAACCAGCTTCAATCACGTTTTGGTGGCGTGAGCGGATCTGATGCGAAGCAAATTCAATGTTTCTTTAAATTCCCTAGATCGTTTTTTCCTGGGATCCGTCAGGCTGTGCTAGAGACGTATCAGTCGGCGGTGCCATCGCTCCGTAGTCCTCGCACCGTTATCTGTGCTGCGATGGGTCTACACAAGGAGCGTGCAATGTGCATTTCCCCAGCCTCGGATTGGGCTGACATTGCTGTGGTAAATGGCTCCGCTTCATCCAGAGGGCGGTCCCAAAGCGTAGGAACACCCCTCTATTCCAGTGCTGACAGCCACATGCGTTTATGTATCATAATACATGCAGATGAAAACTGCCTTGTCCTGTAGCTGGCACAAGAAACTTTGTAACGATCTTGTTTTGTACATTACACCGACGTGCCAAAAGTGGATTGCACCAGGACAATAACGTAACTCATCTGAGCACTTGAGCACTATATGGAAACCCGTTTAACTTTAGTCCTTGAAACGAACTAGGCTATATGTAGTTTTATGCTACAAGTAATTTTATTAATTGGTAAATAATCCAAACATCTCTGTTGGATTAAGTAGTAGGCTATCTGAGTTATGAGTAATTTAGTTAATAATAAAATATTAAAATGTATGTGTCACTATTGGACTAATCACTTGATTAATGTAATAAAACAAACAAACAAACAAAAAACTACTAGTACCATACAATACTAGCTAGTCTAAATTCATTTTGCCAATTTATCTCCATGGATGTTGGAAAGTAAATGTCCAAGAGCAAGATTAAACATTTCAGACCGGCACTGTCTAGGATGCTATTCATGGCATTTTCCTTGGTTCTGCTTTTCTTAGAAGTTAAAAAGTACATAAAATAACACTTGTTTTTCTTACCTCTCAAATCCAGCAAATGCTGTCAGTTCTTCAATTTGAAGGAGCCCGAAGATTACAAAGTAGGGTACAAAAAGTGCTTGACTGCATGAAGCCTACAAAACAAAACTGTTCCCTAAATGCCTGGTCTGAGTTATTGTCTTCACTACATGGGGTTTCTTTCAGAGTCTCATATCCAAGTCAAAGCACAATGACCCTCTTTCAGAGCAGAATCTAGTCATGACTGTCATGTTGTATTCACATACTTACAAAATGTACCATCTCAGAATTTTTTTTTTATTATTTATTTTATTTACTAATTTGAAAGATATTTCTCAAAATATCTTCTTTTTTGTTCCGCAAAAGTCATATAGGTGATGTGTGAGAGAGTAAATGTTGACTGTGTAAAAACACTGAGGGAAAACTTTACAAGTCCATAATGTTTCATCTTCAAAAGTGATCTGAATCAATCTAATTAATAATAGTAATATCTAAACCCAGAATGTTCTGGAGCGCACTGGTTTAGTTATCAATTAGCAACAATACAAGATATGAAACATTTGCATAAACATTTAAAAGATTTCAAATGATGACATACTAATGGCATGAAAGGCCATTCCTTTGCACGTGTGTTTTAACTTTTTTTTTAAACTTTCATTGATTTGCCCTAATCATTACCATCGTTAATACCTGCACATCCTTCATCCAGACATTACTGACCCTGTGCAACATCTGTTGTACAACATCTGACTGTGATCCAGCGCCATCCAGTGTTACATAATAGAAAATCAGTTCTATGATGCCATAATCACACTTGTAGACCTCTAGTGTTACCTGAGAACATTACAATTCAGCAGAGACAATGCAGTGAATGGGTGGAGACGGGCCTCTTGTGGCTACCACCCTTTCTAAAGACACTGCATTCAACTCCAATGAAACGTGAGAATATCATATTTCATGTGGTCTCACCATTTTCTGACAGTTTTGAAAGCAGGAAGACATTTTTTTTAGCAAAATTTTATATAAAATTAAATAAATCCTAATGCGCTTAATTCCTATAATCCTATTGTGCAATAAATATTCTAATACATAATAAATAGTTAAACTAAATATGTTTTCTCACAGCCAGCTTTGCAAGAGGAAATATTTAGGAGTCATATCCCAGCATCAAGCACCTTTAGTCGTGCAGGCTGTAAGTGAATTGCACAGGAGTGATATTTTACATTTGCCTAAAGAATAAATGATGTTCATGTCACTTCATAGCATATTTGTTACTTCATATTTGGCTTGCTGTACGCACGGCTCAAGGATGAGACTGAACTCAAGCTCCAATTTACTTCCTATGAGACTACTAAATGGATGAAGATAGCTGCTGTATATAGAGCAGAACATCTTAAATGAGTGAGGATGGAGATGGGGAGGAGGAGACATGCCAGAAGGACTGTTGCTAAAGTGAGGCAAGCAGCAGCTTAGATCTAAATGTTGATTAGAAGATTAGACAAGCAGCTCCTGAACCCTGTAAGAATTTAATTTAGAGGCAAAACACTGTAATAAAAGGGCTTTGTATTTATGCATGTACTTTGGCATTGCAGAGCTATTTCAAGCTTTAAAATTTCATATCATAACATACCATGCATTTAATGAGTCTTCACAAAATAACACAGTATGGGTATAACTGGCTTTCATTGCCCACACAAAGCAGCTACCAAACCTCTGGTGCTACAAAACTGTTCAACAGTGAACATATTTAACACCAGCACAGTAAACGCATAACCTGACTGTAGCCAACCAGCTTTACTCTAACATTAAACAGCCGCTGAAAACCCCACATGAATGATTAATAATTATATAGTCACTCTTTTCATGTCAGCAATATAATTTATCACAAGATTCCAAATCTTATTATTCAATATTATTTTTAAAATGTAGTTTTGTGTACGAAACTCTAGCTGGTAGCCTATATTTTGCATAAGAAATAAGAAAATAACTAGGCATTATCTAAACAAACAGTCTTCTCTCATATTTACAGTAAGTTTTGTATCACGCATTGTGACAACGTTGGTTGTAAATGTTCGTTCTGAAAGTCTTGGGATTTGATACTGTTCACAATAAATAAACATCTGTGTAAGTAACAGCTCTTGTTTTGCGAGTAACACAAAGTTACCGTCACTTGTTGTTTGACGCCATGGATCTCTAGACTCACGCCCTCGTGCGCTTCGGGATTTTAACAAAAGATAGGGCGGGGTTAAGTGAGGTTCGATCATCTGATTGGCTAGAACTGACAGCAGACAGGAGGAAAACACAGCAAAGCGGCTTCTGATTGGATGACAGGTTTGTATCAAAGTGAAAATATGTGCCTCGAGCTCTTTACTGTTGCCAGGGCGTCAATGGCGGAGCTCCGCAGGAGAAGTTAATATGACACAAGACAGGATCGCATAAGGTAACACTTGATAATAGCTCATGTTTTTGTTACAGTTTATTTTTCAGTGCTAAGTTAGAGATGCTGTGTTTTCTTGAGCAGGTTTATGGGTGAAGAGCTTACTGTAAAACTCTGATGAGTTAAAGTGATGAGTGTTGGTGTGGCGATCCTCATAGAAGAGCCCCACGAACGAGTTTGAAAATACTTCCTAAACGTTTATATATTGATATTTAATATTTAAATATTTGCACTGCTCTTCTCTCATCTGCCTTTCATTTCTACTGTTTTGGACATGTATAAACATGTTGAGTGTGCACGATGCATCAGTATGGCCCATAGAGAGTTACTGCACTTTACAGAACTGCTCTGTTATGCTTGGATTGGACCAAAAGAGGAATACATGTTTTTTATGTAAGAGCATTACTGTAAAGCTGATGGGGAGCAGAATGCAAAATACCTCTGATAGTTTATAAAAACTTTTGTTTTTTGAAATGCATCTTATGTATTTCATCTTAATAGAAGGGCCCTTTAAACCATGGCCCTTATCAGTGAACGGTCACAGATTGTGAAGTAGGACACATGATCCTCAGATCAGAGACATTTCACACTGGAATTCCCAACATTGTCTTTTGCCTTTGAATCTAGGTCATCCGTGTCCCTCTGACAGTTAGCCAGTCCTCTGCTGTTCTCCCTGATGGATTCACTTGTGGGAAAGGATTCTGGAAGAGCAATAGATAATGTAATTGCTCATCTTAATGCTCTTTGCCTAGATTACAAACCCCAGTCTGGATGAGATCCCTGCTGCTAAATCAGAGGATTAGACTGTAATTTTGGAGAACCCTTCCCTTTGCCTTGATCATTAAATGTCAAAATTTTATAAATATGCCCCTGTTGCAACTCATAACATTATTTAGGCACTGATCATAAGGTAGATGATTGTGGAAATTCACAGGCTTGTTGGTGCAGGTCACATTTTGTTATTTAGGTTTCTCTCTCACAGTTGTATAGATGAAAGGGTGGTTTTGAGAATTAAGCACAGGTTCATTCTCTGCTCTGTGCACTAAGGTCAGCATCTTTGTGTTAAACAAAGGTAAACTGAATAGCTTGCTGCCAATCCACCTGTCCGGTATTTGTGTTCACTTACACGCATAAACAAATAGGCAGCTGTTCTCTCCTGCACAATGACACCAGTGTTACACAGGCACTCTTGTACAGAAACTGAGTTGAAGTTTTAGTTCAGGGTAGTGTCTATGAGTAGGTTCAGTCATGCTTGTGAATTTAAGCCACATGGGCATATGTAAGGAAAGTGTTGCTTTCACTTCATCGTCAACGGAAGTGGTTTCATTGTAGCGTGCTAGCCTTAAACAGATCCACTGATCAGTTAAGACGTGAGAGCTGTTTATTAACATAATACTTTTTAAAGCAAATATGTTTTTGCTTCAAGATCCAGATTTGACATCAAGTGGTGACCCAATATAGTAGATTTATATTTTGTACAAGAATAAACAAAAATGTTAACTTATTCAAATTAGAGTGAAGCCGTGAGCTGCAAAATTATTAGCTGAGTTTGCTAAATCAGAAAATTAACCTCTTAAATGCAAAAACAACAGGAGAAATGTGATTTACCAGTCTAAAGGCCTATTTGGACCAAGAATAATAACTATAGCCTAACAAATTATATATATATTAGCATCCACACCAAAGCATAACACATTGTGTTTATTATAAGCATGTGCTGCAGTTATGACGTCTGCTCAAGCTTCTGATTCAATAGGTGGAAAAATCGTTCAAAAAATGTTTAAAAAATATTGATCATTCACTCTCAGAAAAAATGGTACAAAAGCTGTCACTAGGGCAGTACCTTTTCAAAAGGTACACTTTTGTTGTAATATGTGCACTTTAGGTGTTAATATGTACCTTTAAGTTGCCAGCATCAACCCTTTAGGTACAAACGTGTACCTTTTGAAAAAATACTGCCCCAGTGACAGCTTTTGTACTTTTTTTTTTTTTTTTTTGAAAGTGTATGTTTTATCATTATAGTTTATCGTTATAGTTGTGGTTAGTTATCATCCTTGGTGTGACAGAGCAAACACTAGGTAAAATATATTTTAAGAATTATGAGCCATATTCGCAAGTGACGGATATATTCTTTGCCAAAATACCGTAAAGTTTGTTTGGACACATAGCAGGCTATATTTTAAATATTATTTTAAAAGTATGTATGTTTATTTGCATTTGAATATTGACTTTTAGCATTGGTTTTGTTCGCTGTTGTTCTAGACCCTATCAGAATAGATCTGTGTATCATTTTTGTGTTGTTTACACATTTGTTATCTAAACCTGAACTAGCACAAACACAGCAGTTTGTCGAGTGTCACACAGATTGATGTCATCCTATCAAAAACCGTGGCTCACACTGTTGTGCTGCTCTTTGACTCACTGCACACACATCTCATCAGGTTTTATGATTTATTTCCATGACTCCTATGATTTTGCACTGCTGTGACAGTTGACATGGTTGTGGTTTCTCAAGGTTATAGTGTCTGAGCCTTTTAGTCATAACTATACACGACTGCATCATCCTCTTCTACAGATAAGGCTGTGAACGCGTTGTTATGATTCAAAACAAGCTTCCTCACATCCACATGACATGGAAACGATGGCCTGATGGTTTCATAAAGTTGCTGTTAGATTTTAAATGAGCATGTAGAACAGCCTCTATTTTTCGGCCTGTGTGGAATTTCATGCGCCTGTAGTTATTATTTTAGCTTTGTTAGCGTGACATTTTCCAAAATGGGCGTGTTTTGGTTTCAGCCTTTCTCTTCAATGTTTTCTAATCCCATAAATGATAAATCCAGTCAAAGTAAAAGTTATCTCTATCAGTGGAAATGTTTTCCTACACTTTATCTTGATATTTGTGCTTTTGCAGAGGTCAATAAGGATGTCAATAGAGGCAGAGGCGTTGCTGCAGGAGGCGAAGGAGAGCATTGAAGCAGCCCAAAACTACAGAAGCGAGTTACAGCAGAGACTACATGGACTCAGCCAGGCACGCAAACAGGTACGGCTGTGACTCTCTGCACTGCTACCGGAAGAATAAATACAACAACAAGCAATGTGTCAGTCCTCACCTAAACTGCTGTGCAGCGTGATACAATAACAGCTAATCAGAAAATATTTCACATACGGTAGTATGTGATATTTCACAGTGGGTGGAGCAGCCCAGGGTGACACTGCCGAAATCAGGGTTGGCCAAGATTCAGAATTTAAGAATTGGCTATTTTTCAATTCATTAGTTGGAGTTCAATTCAAGTTGAAGTTAATTTAATTGGTGACACCTTACAGAAAGCTGTATTGGAATTTGAAGTGGAATTTACCACCTAAATTATATTTTGGTGAAATTCAACAGGTAATCTGGGAAATGTAATGTTATTCCACCTTGGTCTTTAAAATGAAAATTGTGTAGTGTTATTTTAGTACTATTTATATAATAATATTTATCAATGTTTTAAATTAGATTTATTTTTTGCAAATTTTGTTTTATTTCAGCTTTATTTAATTTAACAAAAATTACTACTCAATAATTTTAACTAGTGTTGGGCAACGATTGATTGCGATTAATCGCACCCACAATAAAGGTTTGTGTATATATAATGTGTGTGTGCTGTGTGCTGTGTATATTTATTATTTATATATAAAGACACAAACATACACTATTTATTTTGAAACTATTTACATGTATATATTTATATTCATATAATTTATATTATATATAAATATTTAATATATAAAAATAAAATTTTTCTTAAATAAATACATGCATGTGTGTGTATTTATATATACATAACAAATATACACAGTACACACACAAATATTATGTACACACATTTTTTTTTATTTTGGAATCTATTAATCGTTGTCCAGCACTAGTTTTAACAATAACAACACTAAAAATATGTTGTGAAATGTATTAAATAGAATAAAATATGGCTATTTATATAAATTAAATATTACATCCATCCATTCAGTTCTGAAAGGCGCACAACCCTGGCAGGAATAGAGATTGAAGTAGCTGAAAATAATCCTATTTTATCTCTTTTGCTTAACCCTTGTCAGTCATAGCTGACTATGACAAAAACAGATTTACATGGAAGAGATTGCCGTTTTTTCTTTATCTCATCCCGTCTAGTTAGGACACATTGTTCCAGTCAAGCCAAACCCATGGAGACAGTAATGAAATTGCTATTGATCTCACCCAGCGTGCACTGTTGCCTAAAATAATACAACAACATCATCAAACACACTGTAGAAAATGCCAGAAACATTTCAGCTTCACAAAGGTAGTGGTTCCCTACTCAGTAACCAAATAAAGTGACATATGTGGGTGTTTTTGGGAGAGCGGGGGTAAATGATACTCCCGCTGTCTCGGTGAAGTGAGTTGGATCCTCTATGCCAGGAAGCCTGTTGGTCAGCACAGAAGGGCTGATTCATGCCGCACGTCTCCCGGGGTGGCTGTAGGATGTAAAGCCGGCCTGCTGCTCGCTGTTATCTTCAGACTTGGCTTCTGGCATCTTACCCAACTTCCTCCTCCCCCCACCTCCCAGAATGCTTCATTCAGAGCGTAAACAAGGCTGTAATTTCCTGCTCTTCATATGAGACAGTAAACTCAGAGAATGGTTAAGCTCTCGCTCCTCACATCCTTCTCAGGACAGAGAATTAAACCAAACTTTTAGGATCATTGAGTAGTGATTGTATGACGCCCTACGGTACTGTGATTAACCTCACAGCATGTGCAGCTGTCTGAGGGAGATCCCATATGTGCATCCCATCTGATATGATCAGATCACATGCTCCGTTATTCACAGCAAGGACGCAACATTTTTGGTCAAACTACATTTTTTTTCTGCATGAGTAGAACTACTAGCAGCTTCCAGTTGAAGAGGCTCATCTGTGTTGAGATTTTTAATGTATTAAAAGAACTGAAGCTTCTTGGTCAGTGGTTGAGTTTGATGTTGTATCTTTCACATTAGCTGTTTCTAGTGTACTTCCTCTTTTAAATGTGACACTAGGTCTCAGCCACAGAGGTTTCCTTAAAACCTACAAATGGCCTCTTGTTTTCCAAAGCCTGTCACCCACTAGCCAGAACATGGGAAATACATGGCGCGTTTGATTTAAAACGGCATGTGCATGTTCAGGTCCAAACCCATTTGAAAGTATCCTGATGTTTTACGTCCCATTACTGTATTAATATTCTCTCTACAAAAATCTATATTTTTAATTGTACTTTTTAAATGTATTGTTATTATTATTAATATTATTTAATTATATTTTTTTTAATCCTGTTTAGGGACTACTGATTAAATGTAATTCTCTAGCTAGATATTATCTCTGTATTGTCTCTACTGTATTGATATTCTCGCCGCATAAATCTATATTTTTAGTTACACTTTAAATGTAATAATTTTATTATTATTATTTTAATCTGCCTCAGGGACTACAGATTAAATGTAACTCTGCAGCTAGATATATTCTCTCTTCAAAAAAAATATTTACATTTTTCCATTATTATTATTAGTAGTAGTAGTAGTAGTACTGAAGATGAAACTTAGCACTGCACCTAATTCTGGGGCAGCCATGGACTGTTGATAATGCATATTAAATGACTAAATAATAATAATTACCATTATTTATATATATATATTGACATTTTCTTTCTTTAGAGGTTTGCTATGCACTAAACAAGCATGATTTGGGGCGAAATGACTGTTGCTGTTATATGAATTTGACCAATATCCAAACTCAGAACAAGCTAAGAATATAAATTTGAACCATATTACTCTAAACATAAATAATTACAAGAATATTATTCTACTTTGACCTAGATATCAATATATCTGGCCACGTCCCTGCTGATCCCCACCCATAGTATCCATGTGTGTCAGTGTGTATCTGACATTATACATTTGCTCTAAAGAGTTCTGACCGGACTTCGCCTCTTCCCAGAGATCCAGCACTTTTGGGCTGTCTAAACAGAAGTCTAAACATCTGTCAAATAAATGTCTAAACAAGTCATCAGCACTTCTAGTTGCCCCCTCAAAAAACCCAAAGCAGCAGAGCCCTGAGATCCTGCCTCCACCCTCCACACACACTTCTCAGCGCATTGTCATGAATAACAATATTTAGGCAGAGGATTCTGTCCTGGCTCAAAATGTTCAGATTGATCCTGATAAGACTTCAACGTATGAGGAATGATGCACGTCTCTGGACAGAAGCATTTCCTGCGTCAGCTGCAAACAAAGCGAAGCCTGGAACTTTCCACTCATGTTGATTAATAACACCGTCTCTTTTGGGTTTCATCCATTTATCCTGCGCCACTTTATCTGTGTTATTTTAGACTCTCTTCCCACTTCCTGGACGACAGGGTGTTATCTCTACCTACACAAACTGTCTGTCGAGTTCCATGGTGCAAATCGTCAACACGTTTTCACCGCGGTCTATTGTGTGTTTCTGTCAACATGTTTTTGCCCGGGGGTGCGCTGCGTTTCACTGATTATAAGGGAATGAGACTTTTCCTCGTTCCAGAAATATGACTTAAAGAATTCTTAAAATTACAGAGCGTAATTTTGCCTTTAACATCTCCTTTTATGTCAGTGTGAAGAGTGCTTGTATGTGATAGTTCACTAGGTTTTAAGCTATAGTGTACTGGGCCATAATTCAGTTGGAGCATGTATCAATGAACATACAAATATTCATTGATACGTGGCATTGAAGAGCCCAAGCTAACCTTCTTTTGCAAGCGCAAGTTTCATGTTCACAAGAGGAACTGTTTTTTTTTACTCTGAAAACCACCAGGCTTCCTGTCACTCTTGGCTCCATTTTGCTGAAGGTGAAGCAGTTAGTCTGAAAGATGCATCAAGAAAATTGAAATGTGCCATTCACTTCACCACTTCCGCTTTCAGACCTACACTTCATATAGAAAACAAGACGGTGGCACATTTACTTACACAGATGACGAAATGTACACTTTTACATTTCTGTCTTTCTATTCAGAGAGGACCAGTTTCCTCTGACGTGTTAAATTTGTAGAGTAGTGTTATTTTAATCCTGTAGGAATTGAGTAACTTTTCCCTCACATAACCTCTGTAAAAATATATGGTGCACATAACCTAATGTTTTTCAGCTAACATGGGATCAGTTAGTACTCTCTTTCCTCAAGGATTCATTAAATTGATCAAAATTGACAATAATGTTACAAAGTATTTCTATTTCAAATAAATGCTGTTCTTTTGAACTTTCTATTCATTAAAGGTGCCATAGAATGCATTGATACAGTATTTTAAATTGTTCTCTGATATCTACACAGAAGGTATGTGGCTTAAGTAAGGGCAAAAAATCTCCAGAAACGATTTTACATGTCCATTTACAACCCTAGGATTTCTCCCTAGAATGAAACGGTCTGTTATTGGCTTATTTTGGCAGGGTCATGAATAATAATGAGCTCTGCTCTGATTGGCTGTTTCACAGTGCTGCTCAATGTTGAGCTCTGCTCTGATTGGCTGTTTCACAGTACGGCTCATCAGCAAGAAGGAAGCACAGGGAGGAAAATATATATTTTAAATACATTCTCTCGCAGTTATATCGTCGGGTAATTATACTGTATATAAAACGCGGGCATCAGGGAGCCGTTATTAATATGCGAGGCATTGAAACTGCTTTTGAACGATCCATCGATCGCGTTACAGTTTCACTTTCAAGAGACGCGATCACACAAACTATGTTTACATTATGGAGCAACAGTACTTACCACACATTTCACAAGATCAGATGCTTGTCAGTGGTGCTCAGGATCTGTAAGTCATTCGCCATCATCCTCATCTCTCCTTACTGAGAGTGAAATCTTATGTACTGTCACAGGCTACCGCTAGCAAGGAGCTAACCATGTCCCTTTAGTGGCTTGCGTTATTTGCTTTCTGTGCCTTTCTGAATACAGACACCAACCCATCCCTGCACTTCACACCCCCTGCACGGCCTGGAACATAACATTTATTTTGTTATTTTCGCTGTTGTCCGTGCTTGTTTATTTACAATACCTGCAGAGCTTCTGATGGTTCGGCCGGCTTAGAACAAGTGCGGGTTTATGCAAATGTTGGGGGCGTAGTGATCCCGACTGTTGCGTCACAGTCGGTGTTATGTTCTTATTCGCCTGTTTTTCAGTGGTCTTTTTTAATCACGAGATTTACATATGAAGGAGGAAACTATGGTGTTTGAGGCTCACTGTATGTCATTTCCATGTACAGAACTGTTATTATTTAAATATGCCAGGGTAAAGACCGTTTTTCATTCTATGGCACCTTTAAGAAATTCTCAAATATTTCCACAATTTCCTGTTTTCAACATTGATGATAGCAAGAAATGTTTCTTGAGCAGCAAATGAGCACATTATAATGATTTCTCAAGGATCATGTGACACTGAAGAGTGCAGTAATGACTGCTGAAAATTCACACTTTTTCATTTACTGTAATTTAACACCACTATAGATCATTTTCTTGTGCTACGTGGTGCAACTTCTTCAGCATCCTGAGTAAAATACCAGTTATGAAATCACAGGCCATTGTAATTCAAACATTGTTTAGAAAAAAAGTCCTGTCTGAATGTTCTAGATTGAAGTCACTTCTTAAAATCTGTGTCAAAATCTCTTTTTAGCCTGTGGTTTGAGGAAATGTGCAATTATTAAGCTATACAGAGGAAATGTTTTTCTGAACTGTCATCAAAAGCTCAATGTAATGGAGATGTTTGTATGTAAATGTTGTGTGTGTGTGTGTTTTCAGGTGCGCGGCAGTGCTAGTCAGACACGTGAGGCTCTGCAGCGGCACTTTCAAGAGCTGCAGACGGCAGTGAGTCGACTGCTGACCGAGAGGCTGAACGCTCTGCTGCAAGAGGTCGACAACATTGAGCTGGACAGTGTCAGTCCCTTAGATGACTGTCAGAAGCTCATTGAGCATGGAGTCAGCACAGCTGATGAGCTGCTCCGAGAGGGTGAGTCTGTCAGATCAATGGAAGGCAGACTGGCCAGTCATTGCTAGGGCTACAGTTATTCTTCAACTACAGTCACACTTATCTGATTTCATGGAAGTAAAAAAAGTATGTAAAGACCATAATTTGTTATGAGTAGGTATTTATCAGATCAGAAAATTAGATTTAGCCTTGTGCAAGACAAGGATCAGCTATGTCAGTGGTACGATACAAAATCAAACTGGACATTTGCTTAATAAATAGTTGAATAGCAGCAATTTGATTATCTGAAAGTATCTAATTAAACTGTGTGAAAATGTGGCTTATTCAAGGTTCAGCAATAAAGATAAAGGGATAGTTCACCCAAAAATGAAAATTCTGTCATTTAGTACTCACTCTCATGTCGTTCCACGACAGTACCATGACTTATGTGTGAGAAGAGAAGAAACTGTTGAATAAAGTTTTCTTTGCACACAAAAAAGATTCTCATAGCTTTATAGTATTACGGTTGAACCGCTGATGTCACATGGACTATTTTAATGATGTCCTTACTACCTTTCTTGGACTTGAACATGTTAGTTGCATTGCTGTCTATGGAGGGTCAGAAAGCTCTCGGATTTAATCAAAAATATCTTAATATTATGGAACGACATGAGGTGAGTAATTAAAGACAGCATTTTCATTTTTGGGTGAACTATCCCTTTAATGCTCAGAGCCAGTGTAAAAGAGTTTAGGACATTTCGGGACATGTCAATGTCATGGAAATGTCGCCACAATAACAGACCGGTGTGTGAAACTCTCGGATGTATTTTAAAGATTCTATGCCACAAACTTTAAATATTTCACATACTTTTGAAAATCTAGCATTTATTTGATCCTGATAAGCGTTTCTCGTCACAGTTGTAAACACGACGGCTTTCTTCGGTAGCCCCTCACTGCAGAACAAAGATCCAGGGGGCGGGGTTGGATCCACACCTAGAGGGTGGAGATGGGTGGGTTTAGGGATCAGGGGGTGGAGATGGGTAGGTTTAGGTATATGTAAGGTGGGAGGAGTTGGATCTGGATCCAACCTCGCCCCCTGGATCTTGTGTTCTGCAGTGAGGACCATCTCGCTTTCTTCATTCGTGAGGGGGTTTGGCGCCACAGAATCTTTGGCCACGTTCAGACTGTCAGCCCAAATCCGATTTTGTGCATATCCGGATGGAATCTGATTTGAATAACTGTCTGTCCACACAGCATATCGCAACTGTTCAAATCCGATTTGTGCATCCATAAATGCTCTTTCGTTTTTACTGAATGTGCATTGGTTTCTATGGTAATGCCGTTCCGTGGTTATGCCTACGCTAAAAACAACGGTAACAGCAATACAGTTCACAATACAGATAAATGCATAAATAAATGCAGGAAGCTTGAATGTGCGGCTTTATTCTGTGCTGCCGTCTTTTTTTTTTGTCTCTGCTACATTCAAAACACAAAGAGGTACGTATAGCAGTATATTGTTTTTTCCCACTTGTCTTGCACTTCACAATGACACAAGCTTGTTTCTGCAAAGATGTTCAGCATGTTTTCTGCAAAAAGGTCCGACGTGTTTATGTTTTACATGGCCAGGATTCTTCTTCGAGCTGGCCTCCTGGCCAAACTGAGCAATTGATGGAGAAGGGCTTTGGTTAGAGTGGTGAGGAATAACCTGATGGTCACTCTAGTTGATCTCCATGATCATATGTGGAGATATAGGAGAAATCTACAGAAGGACAAACACTCCACCAATCTGGGCTTTATGGCGGTGTGCCCAAACTCAATCTTCTCCTCAGAGAAGACAAAAGAAAACACACTTTGAATTTACAAAAAAGCACCTAAAGGACCCTCAGACTGTGAGAAACAAGATTCTCTGGTCTGATGAACCTCAATTCTAAGCATCATGTTTGAAGGGAACCAGCTCTGCTCATCACCTGCAGAGTACCATCCCAATAGTAAAGTGTGCTGGTAGCAGCCTCATGCTGTGGGGCTGTTTTTCAGCAGCAGGGACTGAGGGACTCATCAGAATAGAAGAAAAGCTCAATGCACCAAAATATTGAGATAGCCTTAGGGTGCTATCACACTAGCACTTTTGGTGCGCACCCGGGTTCGATTGACGTCAGAGTTCGTTTCGTTTGGATGATGTGAACACTGTCTTCTGACCTCGGGTGTGCACCCGCGAACTGTACCAAAGTCCGCTTAAAAAGGGTGGTCTGGGGTACGGTTCATGTGAGCTACGGTACGGTTTGCTGCTGATGTGAACGCAGTCGTACCAAATCGCAGAAGTGAACCGCTATTATTGCCATATTCTTTGATTAAAAAATGTGTTTGTGTGTATTTCACTCACTTTCCTGACGAGCGTTATTGATGCGCTGCCAGCAGAGAGCTGTAGCTATATCTCATTTCTGTTCCGTAAGTGGTTTATGCACTGAAGCTTTGTAAACAAAACGAACGGTTCAAAAACGTAAATATATAAAAGTGCAGTGAGCACTCATGCATTTTGCCGCCTTCTCCCGCACCGTCGTTACTAAGCAACGAGGTAAACAGCTGCTGGCTTGATGACGCAAACAAACCGCGGTTCGGACCCAAATAAAATAATATGAATGCAGTCCAGCGGGGGGAGGGGGAGCAATCTAACTCTGATTCGGACCAGGCAATCGAACCAAGTGTGAAAGCACCCTTATTAATGAAAACCCAGTCCAGAGCATTCAGAACCTCAGACTGGGCAGAAGGTTTACCTTCCAACAAGACATTGACCCTAAGCACACAGCAAGAGTGGCTTATACACAATGCTGTGAATGTCTTTGAGTGGCCCAGCCACAGCCTGAGCCCAGTCAAATATTTCTTGAGAAACCTGAAAATGTGCGTCTGCCCCCTTCCAACCTGAAAGAGCTTGAAAGGTGAAGAGGTGAGGAGACAAATGGCAGATAATTGCCAAATGTTGATGAGCAAAGCTTGTCGCATCAAACAAAAAAGACTTGAGACTTTAAAGGTACTTCAGCTAAATATTTAGTTAAGGGTATGAATACTTATGCAATGTACTTATTTGAGTTTTATTTTTAATAATATGACTGTCCCCTCAGGGGAGGCTGCCATCCGCTGTGGTATAAATGAGAAGGAGGACAAGCTGGGCAGCTTCACTAAGAAAGCCCTGCAAATCCAGCTGGACAGGTGAGGTGCACACAGACTCATTCACTTAATAAACCTTAGCTGGGCCAGTGAACAGAGAAGAGTTTGATATCACACTGTCACTCTCAATTCATGTCTAGAAATACTGAATACATGGAGATTTAGACCTTGAGAACACAGAAAACAAAGCCTTCTTTTCCTGAAGTTCAGAAGACATTATTCACATAATTACTAAAGCACTCATTTAAAAAAAAAAAAGAAATCATTTCACCTAACCTTTACTAATACCTGGTTTTATGACCCCTCTGTTTTGTGTTTTGTGACTCATCTGCTCAAAGTTTAACGGTGAGATGGCATCCGTACCAGCAGGGGTGTGCTGAATCACCCAAGCTTAGCTTTATAAAACAATGCTGCCTTAGCTATGATTAATTTTACATAATTAAAATGTACCCCAAGATCACGTTTTAACATGCCTACAGTCATTACAGCAATAATTGTGGCATTATGGGTGCCATTTAAAAAATAACTGTTGTATTTTAGGAAAAACACTTTTGAATTATATTTAATTTGAAAGTGTTTGACTTTTAGAAAGTGCTTTAGAATTATCCTTCTTGATATTTAATACTCATTTTGTCAATTAAGCCTCTTATAAGAGAACAAATACAACAGGAAGTAATAATGACTCATCTCTCAGTTTGTGAAAAGAATGAGAAACGTGTTCACGGTAACAAAACTGCAGGTTTTCAACTACTGCATTAAATTCTCAAGCTCTTTAAAGTCAGGTGGATTCTGATTGGCTGTCATTGCTTTTATAGTTTGTCATATTCCCTCTTTACATAGAATTAGAAAGAAGAATCTTTACAGATTTTGTTATAGTTATCATCCTTGGAGTGAACAGGCCTTAAACTCCCCTTTAAGTCTAAAGGAGGATCTTTGTGTTTGGATAGTTTTAAACGTTAATGTGTTAGCATGAGACTATAGTGTGATACCTTGCATGCTGACTTTGTCTGCAAAAAAATTATGTTCAGACTTGTTTTAATCACTTTTACAATAACTTTTGCATATCCACAAAAGGAGAGCACAAATGAACTGGACACAACTATGTAAATAACTATTAAATGGGACAAATCATGAATAAATAAATTTGAATTCATAGATTTGGGAAAATACACACTACACATTTCTGCTTTTAAACTACATGAAAATGACAAAATAGCCAACAAAATAAAATTAGAACAGAATAATACATAATTAAAAAATTAAGAGCTTTGCACTTGACATACAGGAGGGAAAAAAAGTAAATTGTGTGCACAATTTACTAATTCACTCCCTCATTTTAAGTAAATTGTGCGCTCGATATAATAATTTGTTCCCTCGTTTTAAATTGTGTGCTCGATATAATTTGTTCCCTCATTTTAAATAAATTGTGCGCTCAATATAATAATTTGTTCCCTCTATAGTGAATTTTACTTTCGCCAACCTAGGGAGGCGAAATAGTGTAGTGATGGGTACTCACATCACGGGTGACGTTATGATTTTTAGATCACGCGTCACTTAAGGTGTGGTTAGGAGTACATCACATAAGAAAGATTGGTGGGATATCTAACTTGTAGAACCTTTAAGACACAAGGGTAATAAAATAAATTTTATTAACAAAAGATAGACGAGAGTAATCAACAACTACTAAATGAATACCATGAATGGGAAAGGAATAAAGTGCGTAAGATGCATAAAATGCAAGTGATTATGTTGGATGTTGCTATGTCTGAGCTACGTTATCTAGAAAGATAAACTGTCTCTACTCTGAAACAAGTAAGGGGAAGAACCTTATTATGCATCAAACAAATACCTGAAAGATTATTTTTTATCAACTGCAATCAGCTATATAACATCTAATGTCAATTAGAAAAATCATATACTGATAATACACAACAATGCCAAGGTCTGTGGAAGAGGTTTGGATAGGTGATAGTTATGTTCTCTGTGGTTGAGTGAGTAGTCCGGTGGTGGTGACTTCATCCACTGGTTGTACTGGTAACAATGCAGTGGGGAAAGGAACGGGAATCCGTTTCGACAGCCTTGAACACGAAGCGCTGGAGGATGCTGATCTCCTGGAGCACCAAAGGGTCCTAAAATCTGGAACACGCAGATGTGGGCCGGGAGTAGGTGCAGAAGGTCCTTAGCCTGGAACACACAAGCAAAGGTACCTTGGAGTGAAGGTTTACTCGCTGGAGCTTAACCTTTTTGCAGACGTCTGTGTGTCTTCTGCCTCTCTGGGCTTGAGACTCAGAACTTGGTTGATCTGCTTTGTCTCTCTAGGATGGAGAGTCAGGACATGCTGCATCTGTTGTTGTCTCCCTGTACGAAGACTCTGAATGAAGTCTGAACATAGATTATCTCTTTCCTCGCAGGCTGGAGGCTCAGAACATGGTCATATCTGTTGCTGCCTCAAAGCTGGAGACTCAGGACTTGGTATCTGCTATTGTCTCTTCCCTCACGGGCCAGAGGTTCAGAACTTGTTGATCTGTTAGTGTCTTTCTGGACATGCCGGAAACTCAGAACTTCTGTGTTTCTGTTAGTGTCTCTCCCTTTCGGCACTCAGACTCAGAACAGTGTATCTGTTAACGTCTTTTCCAATGCAGTACTCAGACTCAGAACAGTAGTTTCTGTTACTGTCCCTTCCTTCACAGGACTGAGATTCAGAACTAGGAGTACCTTTATCCCTTTCCAATGAGGAGGTGATTGGAATCTGGCGCTTCTCCATTTCCAGGCTGTGATTGGCTGTTTCCATCAGATTGGGGGGACACTGTGTGGCCCACCCTTCTTTCCGCCTGTGGAACTTATTTGCATAGTCCAAACACACATTTAGAAAAGTGTCACTAAAGATTAACCAATGCATCATTCACTTACCAAAGGACAACCAGAATACCTTTGACAATGTTACGAACACATTAAGTCCAAACATGGAGGAAGATTGAACTGTCATGCATGCATTCATTTGTCCATCAACAGCTGAGTTTGTGTACTAATGTTGCATTACACATTGCTGTCACTGAGAATACTTATTTCTCTGAATAGATGTGTGTGTTGTAGTTTGCATCGGTTTAAGGTTTGAGAACATAGTTATGAATGGATTTGGATGGAACTTTGCGATCTCTCTTTGTTTCACCCACTACTGCTGCATCCAGAGGTCACAGGCCAAAACATTAGGAATCCGTCTGTTGGTGGGTGAAGAGCAGAAACTGCATTTTGACCAGTGAGAAGCCCTGTCCTTCCCAGACTTTGTATCAAAGGTCTTCTTGCCCTCTAAGAGGTGTCTGGCTGTTGTCCTGGCATCTTTATCAGATGGCATTGAACAGTTCACTTATGTTAGTCCACCAAGATGTATTTATTTATTTATTTAATCATTTAGCAGACGCATTTATCCAAAGCGACTTACAAATGAGGACATTAGAAGCAATCAAAACCAACAAAAGAGCAACAACGTGCAAGTGCTGTTACAAGTCTTGGTTAGCCTAACGCAGTACAGATAATTATTATTATAATTTTTTTATTTTTAAAAAAAATAAATTTAAAAAGACATATAGATAAAATAAAGTTATAATAGAGAGTGCTAGAGTTAGAGGGTCAAATAAAGATGGAAGAGATTCGTTTTTAACCGTTTCTTGAAAATGGGTAAGGATTCAGCTGCTCGGATTGAGTTGGGCAGGTCATTCCACCAGATGGGAACAGCTAATGAAAAAGTCAGTGAAAGTGATTTTGTGCCTCTTTGGGATTGCACAATAATGCGTCGTTCACTTGCAGAACGCAAGCTTCTAGAGGGCACATAAGTCTGAAGTAATGAATTTAGGTAAAGGGGTGCAGAGCCAGTGGTGGTTCTGTAGGCAAACATTAATGCCTTGAATTTAATGCGAGCAGCTATTGGTAGCCAGTGCAAATTGATGAACAGTGGCGTGACGTGCGTTCTTTTCGGCTCATTAAAGATTAATCGTGCAGCGGCATTTTGGATTAATTGTAGAGGTTTAATAGAATTGGCTGGAAGACCTGCCAAGAGAGCATTGCAAGAGTCAAGTCTGGACCGAATAAGAGCCTGAACAAGGAGTTGTGTTGCATGTTCCGAGAATGTAATGGCCAAATGAGAATCAAAATGTAGCAAACCTTTGTCCACTATAGGGGTCAAAGAGGGGCCCCGCCATAAACTGGGCCCTGGAATGTGTTGTCCACTACTCTTCGTTTTAAATAAATTGTGTGCTCGATATAATTTGTGCTCTCATTTTAAGTGAAATGGGGGTGGTGATGGCGCAGTGGACAAGACATGCCTTTGGTGTGAGAGACCCGGGTTCGAATCCACTGTGAGACACCAATGTGTCCCTGAGCAAGACACTTAACCCCTAGTTGCTCCAGAGGCGTGCGACCTCTGACATATATAGCAATTGTAAGTCGCTTTGGATAAAAGCGTCAGCTAAATGAATAAATGTAAATGTAAGTGAAGTTGTGTTTTGTGACATTATGCTTTAGCAAAATATCTGTCAAACAAACTAAAATTGAAAGCACAATATGGCTTAATCCCTTCATCAAATCTGTTTGCGCTGCGTGTTTCAAAGTAAAGCGCACACTTCGTTCAGGCAATGATTTCGTGATGCGGTGTCACACCTCAGATCAGCTCAGCTCACAGCAGTGATGGGGACTCGAGTTTGAGACTCGGACTCGAGTGCAACTTAAGTCGCACACACAGTGACTTCAGACTCGACTTGAGACTCGACCTTGAAAGACTTCAGACTCGACTCGGACTCGAGCTGCGGGACTCGTGAACAATGTTTATTTTTAGGAAACAACTGATGAGCTCGCTGTTATTCCCCTCCCTCCGTTACCTATAACCTGCCCATGTAACACGTGACATACTACGTATCTGCTGCGGGCGGCGCGGCCACACTTTTTTATTTTTTTTTTATTTTAGGCGCGGCCGCCATACATTAGGACAACGAACAAACATGTCGACTGTGCCATTCATCGTTAGCTTTGGATTTAAGGATAGATTATACAGTTGGTACATTAGTAAAACCATTACGCCTATGGAGAGTCACGTAAACCACATATCCAAGTGAATGTGTGTGTGTGTGTGTGTACGTGTGCGTGTGCTTGCGCTTGCGTGTGAGAGAGTGTGTGACCAGTGTGGTCATTGAAAATTTGTTCAGATATATATTCTGAAAAAATATAAGTATATATTATATAAATATAATATAAGTTTGAAAAAATAATTAATCGTATAATTTTTCTCTTGATAAAAAATGAAAACGGGTCCTACAGATCCGAACACCATACAAGGGTTAATTGCCAAACTTGTGGTGGTCGATTAACGTAATCATTTACGTGCCGCTGGCTTCCATCACGTTAATTAACGTTGTCTGCAAACAGGTTTCAGGATTATTGTTGATCATGTAACATTACACTGGTTTGAGAGTTTGGGATGTGTTGACTTACAGTAGTTTATAAACTATGATTAGTTGCATTTTCATTGCCATTTAGGTGAAATTATTGAACTTAAATATACAAGCTTGATAAAAATGATCATTCTAAAGAAAATTTCAGATGGCTTTTGCATCTGAACTCTTCATATATTTCACATCGTTTGGTTTGTTGCAATAGTGTTTTGCATTTAGCTACAATGTGATGTTTGACCATATTAAGTCTTTCTTAATTTTTGGTCTGTACTGTACTGTGTGTTCATGCTACAAGTTAAAATACAGATAATATTAACTTAAAAGTAAAGCATTCTTGGTGTTTTTGTCATGTTGCAATAGCCTGTTTACACTGATTATATATAAAAATCAAAGCTGATACTGTATGCTAATAGATAAAGGAGTCATAATAACATATTACATGCTTTCAATTCCTTATATATAGCTATGCAGTGTTGGATGGGTCGCTGTACGTGATACAACACTTATTATAACCAGAGACTTAATATAATGAAGAGACTTGAGACTTGACTTGGACTCTAGCTCAGAGACTTGAGACTTGACTTGGACTCTAGCTCAGAGACTTGAGACTTGACTTGGACTCTAGCTCAAAGACTTGAGACTTGACTTGGACTCTAGCTCAGAGACTTGTGAGCATCTCTGGCTCACAGAGAATGCTGTGAACTCGTTTATTGCATGTGCTGTGAGTTTAGCGCACATTTGGGAACGCAATGGCCACCAGTTATGCTTTATTTTCACGGCAGATAATTACAACATTTCACTTTTTAAAATTCACAAAATTTTCATTTTTTTCTCTTTTGTTTTTTAAATATAGCACCGTGGACTTCACATTAAAATATTATCATGCCGTGAGATTTTGACAATGTTACATCCATAGTAAATTGTGCACGTTTTTACTTCCCCTCCCCCCCCCCTGCATGTCATGTGCGGCTCCGTAAAAAAGAAATAAAATGAAGAAAAAATTTTCAGCATGTTTTGTGCTACTTTATTCAAACTTAGTTACTTCATGTGCCTTGCTTTAACCTTGCAGTATGATTTCCCTAAGATTTATGCAGTCACAAACAGATACAGTATTAGTAAAAACTAGTGGTGTCAAAATTAGTGCGTTAACGCAGGTGATTAAATTTTTTCAGTTTAACGCGTTAAAAATATTTAACACAATTAATGCAGGGACGGGGCCTAGGGTTGGCCACCCCACTCACAACTGCTGTTTCGGTCACATTTTCTCTTGACAAGAAGTGCATTTATTCCGTCGCAGAACGTCTTTACGAACACATCAAACCGGAGGCGTTTCAGATGTGTGCTCCAGCTTCACTTCAACGTCAGGCGCGAGTCAAACGAGCGCAGAAACTGTACTGTGCTCATAGCGCGTGATCTTCACACAAAGGCGACAGCGTGCGCTGTATCCTTTGATTTCAAAGTGCGAAATAAACTACGTGCATACATTGTCGTGGTCAGTTAAACCATGAAGTTACCAAAAAGGCGACTAAAGCTGTCTTAAAACTGTGCGTGCATGTAATATATTTTATGAGTCACATTTAAGAACATGTCTCTGAAATGGTTTTCAGAACTGTCCTGGAGCAGCCCAGCACTGTCTCCATTTAACACACCGATTCAACTCGTCAGCTCATTAATAGAGACTTTATGACCTGAAGTGGGTCAGAAAAGGTAAAAAGAGTTGAGAGAAAATATGATGCATCCGCAGCATGTTCAGCAGCAGTTCTTAAAGAAATAACAGCCAAAATAACCTAATAACCAGCTGCTGGGATGTCTATTAATCAAAGGACAAAGAAAAAAAGAGGAAAAAATTATTTTTATAGCTTTAAATATTCATTTAGAATTTAGTGTTTGATAACTTCAATTAAAATTTCTGTATATTTCTTCTGAAGGGCACAGGTAAATATGACATTTATTATAATGGGTTTATGTGAAGATTGTTTTAAGTTCACTTAAATTAGAAGTAATTTTTTAATGGCTATAGTCAATGGTTAAATATGGGGGGGGGGGGTATTTTATAGAGAATATAAATATTTTTATAGAGAACTCAGTATTGGTATCGGTGATACTGGCCTTCAGTCATAAAAAAAGAAATTATAAGAAAGGCCATTAAACAAATATAAAAAAATATACTGTCTTTGTTGTTTGTACATTTAATTTGAAGATTGAATGTGAAATTACAAGTATATTTAAAAACTTTAATGTTAGGTGGGATTAATCGCGATTCATTTCAGAAAAATTTGCGTTTAATTCGTTTTTTTTTTAATCGATTGACAGCACTAGTAAAATCATGTTGTCGTCAGTCTGCCCGAGGTACCTGCGCTGGTGGATGTGCCGTGTCTGTCTGCGCAGCTGGACGACTCTTTGCTGCATATGTTTCGTACACACGTGGCTCGGCACAGCAGTGTGGCCTCTCATCCGCCCGTCCAGATTGAGGAGCTGGTGGAGAGACCGGGGGGTGTGCTGGTGCGCTGGTGTAAGGTGAGTCTGTCCTCCCCTGTTCAAGTTCATCAGACATTTTCAGCACCACATGACCCTCTTGGTAATGCCTACTGTTTGCTTGTAGGTGGACGATGACTTCGCCCCGCAGGATTACCGGTTGCAGTACCGTCGTGGTAACTCTTCTCAGTATGAGGACGCGTACATTGGAAAAGACAACGAGTTCCTGGTCCTCCATCTTGACCCACACATCGACCACCTGTTTCGTGTGTGTGCCAGAGGAGAGGGCCGAACCGAATGGAGCCCGTGGAGCATCCCGCAGACCGGCTACACCACACTCGCACCCCACGGTACAGACTGAACGAAACCTAGCATTCTCTAATGTTATACTGGGTGTCTTAAAAGGATAGTTCACCCAAAAGTGAAAATTCTGTAATTTACTCGCCCTCAAGTAGTAGTTTTGGACGTCAGTGGGGACCAGTTTGGTTTCCCACATTCTTCAAGATATCTTCTTTTATGTTCAACAGAAGAAGGAAATTCATACAGGTTTGGAACTACTTGAGGGTGAGTAAATGATGTATAAATTTCTGTGGAAATTCCTCATAAAGCACCTCCACGGAATGAGAGCGTGTTTCATGAATGTTGTTTTATTGTGCGTTGACAGAATGGCTTCCAGGCGTGGATGGTTACATTTTGAGCAGTAGGAAGAACATTGCTATGCGCAATGACTCATCGCCTGGTCACGGGGGTGTTCTGTACTCCAACTCCCCCTCATACTTCTGTGGCCAGACCCTCACCTTCAAGTACATCAGCATTTAATTCTTCCACATAATCTCATAGCAAATCAAATGTGGGCTATATGAAAGTGGGACACTATAAATAGGCTAAGATCATATTACACATATAGCAATTAATTTATTTAAAAAAAGAGATGCAGAATCATCGCAAATAACATTTTTACAGAACCAAATATCAGCAGGCTTACCGTATGTCTCACTTGTTGTGTGCCTGATTTTTGGCTTTGTCGTTTGTTTGTTTGCAGGATCACAGCTGCTGGACAGACAGATAAGCGTGACAGTTTGGGTGTGTGTGCGGACAGCAGAAGTGACACAGACTCACTGCAGAGGGATCAGGCTGTCTGCATCTCCACTAATGGTATGCACAGGACAATATAGTTCAACTAACATAATCAGGGCTGCTGCTGGCCAAATGTGTGCCCTAAGTAGTATTGTATTGTTATGCCCCCTCCCCCAAATATTATGGATGTAAAAAAAAACAAAAGAAAAACACCTATAGAACTTTAATAAAATATAAAAGTAAATAAATTGTAATTAAACTATTATTTACAAATGACAACTGTAGCTCTAGACAGTTATCTGTGGCTATAAATGTATTAATACAGTTGTCTTATTGGTATTATAGTCTCAAGCATTCAAAAGTTATGCAAAAGAAAATTAAGCAGTTTTACTACGATAAAACATTTTTTAAGGGTTGTGATGTCCACATGTTTTTGTTGAAGAAATTATAGAGGCTATTGTAAAAATGTGGCCAAAAATGAAAGATTAAGTGAATATTTGAATTGGCCTAAATGTTTGGTCAATATAACAAGGACCTGATCGTCCTTTGGTTCTCTTTAGTGGCATTTGTAATAATATGTAATGTACATAAATTTTGTATTACATTATGTATTTTAACAGTGTTATTCAATGAAACCATATAATTATTAATTAACCAATCATTATTAGGGCTGGGTATCGAGTTCGATACGTTTTAGGCACCGACCGAATTGCCTCGATACCACCGAGTATCGAAAAACGTCTTATCGTTCGGTACCAAATGTCGATACCTAAGGGGTTAATCTCATCACCGTCAGTGAGCCAATAATCCTGCAGCACTAGGTGCGTTTGACTAGAAACGGCGACGCGCAGATTGATCAGTGTTTGACCTCCGCGAGAGCGTTTCTAAAGCGCACGGTTTGTTTATTATACACAGACTGAAGCACGCGTGACGCTCGCGGTCATTTCAGCGTCTGACGCCTCACTAAATGAGGACATCAACAACATCTCCAGACCTGCTCTGAAAGTCACTTCATGAGCATTTTACCGTTTGATTCGAGTAAAACTAACGTCATATCATATACACACAGAACGGTAAAGGTATTCCAGGCAACCCGTCAAAATAAAAGTTCGGTTTAAGCTGGAAGACACTGCGGCAGAAATATATTAATATTGTTCAGCAGACAGTACATACTGCTACTACTAGGCTACTATTAAAATTATTAAAACTTTTTTTTTTTTTTAGATAAAAAAATGATAAATTAAATTAATGTTTTATGTCTTCATTTGAAAACCAGATACAGAACACAGAATTTCTGAGGAAAAATAAAACATTTCATAAGGCTATTTTAAGTTGTTTTTATGCATTCAAATAATTAGACATACTACACCAGAATTTAATAACAATAAAACATATGGTGAAAGAAAATAAAACACCCACTTATGAAAGTGGATGAAGATTTCAAATTTCTTGAAGTCTTTAACAACCTAGAAGTGATGATTCTGTCTGAGCTATGTGTTTTAAAATGAACACGCACTAATGTAAACGTAGCCTAACAGATGTGTAAACTGAAAACAATTTGAACTTTATTAAAATTATTTATTTATTTATTGTGTTGGATATATTTTGTTCCTTTGTGCAGTGGCTCAGGAGATGAGGCTTTGAGTCTGTATAAATATCAACAAGCTAAAAAAATTGTTTTTTGAGAATGTAATCTTATTAAAACTGATTTCATAAAACTGGTATCGAAAAAAGTATCGTTCAGGAACCGGTATCGAACTCAAGGTATCGGTATCGAAAATTTTTGAACGATACCCAGCCCTAATCATTATTGCCTCAATGTTTTATATAATGCATTTTAAGTACCGTAATTTTAAAGGCTGTTGCTGGCTTACGTCTGTTTTTATAACCACAAAAAAATTATATATATATATATATATATATATATATATATATATATATATATATATATATATATATATATATATATATATATATATATATATATATATATATATATATACACACACATACATACACAGTGGTGTGAAAAAGTGTTGGCCCCCTTCCTGATTTTTTTATTTCTTTGCATGTTTGTCACACTTTAATATATCAGATCATCAAACTAATTTAAATATTAATCAAAGATAACACAAGTAAACACAACATGCAGTTTTTGAATGAAGTTTTTTATTATGAAGGTAAAACAAAATCCAAACCCACATGGCCCTGTGTGAAAAAGTGCTTGCCCCCTAAACCTAATAACTGGTTGGGCCACCTTTAGCAGCAACAGCTGCAATCAAGCGTTTGCGATAACTTGCAATGAGTCTGTTACAGCGCTGTGGAGGAATTTTGTCCCACTCATCTTGGCAGAATTGTTGTAATTCAGCCACATTGGAGGGTTTGAGCATGAACCGCCTTTTTAAGGTCATGTCACAGCATCTCAAACACAAACACTTTTTCACACGGGGCCATGTGGGTTTGGATTTTGTTTTCCCTTCATAAAAAAAAAAACCCCTTCATTTAAAAACTGCATGTTGTGTTTACTTGTGTTATCTTTGAGTAATATTTACATTTGTTTGATGATCTGAAACATTAAAGTGTGACAAACATGCAAAAAAAAAAAAAAAAAAAAATCAGGAAGGGGGCCAACACTTTCACACCACTGTGTGTGTGTGTGTGTATATATGTGTATATATATATATATATATATATATTTGTCTTAATACTAGGCTATCTTAATTCTTTGTTAACTATTATTTGAAGTAGCCTAACAAAACCATGGTAAATTTGTGGATACCATCCATGGCTACAAGAACTATGATTTTTGGTTTTATTCGTAGTAAAATCACGGCTAATTTTCGTAAGGGAACTTGGAAACTTAGAGAGAATATTAGATGCGTTGTTAGAGGTTAAATTATTACCAACATTAAAACACGTTATTAATGTCAATAGCCAAAAGAACAGCTGGTGTCTTTTCACGGGCATAGTTGTCTATCAGTTATGATCATTTGCATTCAGCCGCAAACATGGTGCGAGTGGTCTCACGCACGGTTGCGGGAATGCTTAGCCTGCCTACTGCTTTCAACTTAAAATGCATTTTTTTATCATATATATGTATTAGGGGTGGCACGGTACACAAATGTCATGGTTCGGTATGTACCTCGGTTCGGGGGTCACGGTTCGATACGATTTCGGTACAACGGGGAAAAAAACAACAAATCTACTATGCTCGGTTTCTTTTCATTTCTTTTGAACAGAGTGGTACAGTAGTATTACTAAATATTATATTATATATATAATCTGCAGTACATATAAATTCTTGAAATATATTTGATTTAGTTAACAGATAAACAAGGAAAAAACAGTGCGATACGTAACATAGCCTATATGCGGAGTTTCAGTTAATTTTTGTGACAGGCTTAATTTGTTCACAGAAAGGAAACTCAAATGGTTTTGTTTTCATTGTGAGTGTACACAAATAAAAGCAGACATATATACAGTGATGCATTATTAAGACGATAAGTGTTTAAAGTTGATTCTGCTGGTATAAGGAAACAGTTGAAGTGATCGCGTCACACACACACACACACACACACACACACAAAACACATCAGTTCCAGCATTACTAAAGTTGGTACTTTATCAAAATAAAATACAAACAGCACACCCGCCTCTGTGTCACCGTTGGAACGCGACTGAAGTACAAAGCCTATAATTTACATACATAATAGTTTAGCATTCAGATACGTTACATCGCAAATATGGAAATATTATGGAATATTTGGATTTGTGCCAAATGAGAGAGGCAGGATACACGAGCACAAAGCTCCATTCCGCAAACAGTTGAGTGCACAAGCCTTTAAAGTATACTCCTTTGTCAGTCTATGTGAGAGACGCGTTCAGAATCAGCACATCGTCACTGTTTAGTGGGCTTTGTTTTCAAGTAGGCAACTCATGACATTCGCTGTTCTTCTGCTGGCAGTTATCAAACAGCGTTGCATTACTGTGGGCACCCCCTTCTGGATTGGGGTGAATTGCCTGTATTCGTTGTAAGACCTCATGCACTGAACCGAGATGGTTCGGTACAAATACACGTACCGTGCCACCCCTAATATGTATTCATGGTTTAGATTTTTATTTATGTATATGTATCTGTTCATTTTAATATTAATATAGAACAAAAGCTTTTTTTTGAGCAACAGGGATGGTGCCCCCCTGGGAGTTGGTAGCCTGACTACGTCAGACTTCGTACTTCTGCTCAATTTCAGTTCGCTTCTGTACTCAGTCTGATATAGCAAACCAGCTCCCAGATTATCTCCGGCTGCACCAGCCGTCCAGCCAACGAACAGAGGGCGGGCTGAGAGCCGTGACGTAGACGCTAAGCGCCGAATTTAAGATTGTAGTTTAAGTTAGGTAAATCTAAAACGACAGTGATGCTATTCACTCTGATGTGGAGAATATTCCCGGCATTTGCCAACTGAAGCCCAAACAAGAAGAGTGTTTGGTTCACATTTTGAATGGAGGTGATGTTGTGACCCTACTCCCGACAGGTTTTGGGAAAAGTTTAATTTATCAACTGTTACCAATCGTCAGCGAGAAACTGGGGAGGCCAAAGTCCGGCAAGGCGATAATTGTGATTGTGTCCCCCTTGGTTACGGGTACACCAATGATTTTAAACTTCAGACAAGCTCCCCCCCACGAGAAAGTAAACGCTTGTCAATTATGCCCTTCCAGACTCTGTCTACGAAGCAAAGCGAAGTTTGGTATTACCAGGCTAGGGAGTTGGTGCCCTACGCAAACTGCGTACTCTGCGTAAAGGGAACGGCGGTACTGAACATAGTATTTATACACCTTTCAAGATGTTCAGTATATACATTATTGTTCATATGTTTGGTGTCGGTTAGCATTTTTTCATGTTTTTGAAAAAGTCTCTTCTGCTCACAAAGGCTGCATTTACTGGATCAAAAATACAGTAAAAACAGTAATATTATAAAATAATTACAATTTAAAATAAAAAATTTTCTATTTGAATATATTTTTACAAATTTTCCTGTGATGGCAAAACTGAATTTTCAGCAGCCATTACTCCAGTCTTCTTCAGAGTGTATCATTGTTGAAAGCAGTTGTGCCGCTTAATATTTCAGTCAGTGCCGATAGCCTTGTGGGCCATGTGTCGACATGTAACGCCATCGTGCTACGGACATCCCGAGTTCGAATCCCAGCTCGAGGACTTTTCCCGATCCCATCCCCCCTCTTTCTGTCCCACTTCAAATCTGAACTATCCTATAGTAATAAACAGCAAAAATGTAATCTTTAAAAATATATATAGATTCCATTCCCCAAAGAATCCTTCAAAAGAACAGCAGTTTTTAATAGTTTTTTTTTTTTTACATTACAAATGATTTTGTCACATTTCACAATGTAGTTGCTAAAATAAAAGTATTTATTTCTAGAAAAAACAAAAAAAACTTGAACAGATTATATTTGCACCAAAATGGCTTGAAGTATTTTTCCTTGAGATGGGGGGGTAACATCATTTCGATTTTAAAATGTTTAATTAAAGCAAAAAAAGTATTGTAATAATCAAGGTTTAAATTCAACACCGTGTTAACAAAATGAACACAATCCAAAATTGTATGTAATCAGTTTAATAAAGCATAAGAAATATTAGGTACAGTAGGTAAGTATTAGTGTTTATTGCTAAAACAATTAAATAAACACTCACAGAGTGAGTCGTCTGGTAGATTTATGAGCAATGACTCAAATGAATCGTTCAAGTCATAATTTTAAAATGATTCACTGAAATGGATAGTTGAAGCGGATTAATAGAAATGAACAGACTAACCCCACTTTGGCCATTGTAGTTTAAATCAGTAAAAGTGTCTTTTTGAGGCACTGCTTACTCACCGACTGCAGCAAACATTAGTGTTAAGTCACTGTGTGCTTTCCAATTTCCAGGTGCCGTGTTTGTGAATGGAAAGGAGATGACCAACCAGCTACCAGCCATCACTGTTGGCTCTTCTGTGACCTTTGACATGGAAGTAGTCAACCTCTTTCCTGTGAGCAACAATAACAACCCCAGCGATGGTGGAAACTTCAAGCTGAGGGTGACGATTGGCTCAGGGAACAGGGAAGTGGTGTTTGATTGGCTGCTGGATCAGGTGGTGGACAGCCTTTTCTTTGGCTGCTCCTTCGCACACCCTGGATGGAAAGTGCTGGTGTTTTGATTGTTGCTTGATGAAAGATCCAGTCTGCTGGAATTCAAGACCTCAAGTTTCTTTAATGTTATCAAACTTCCCAAGTGCTTACAGTGTTCAGATGTTACATTTGCCCATTTTCTTATTATCAGCACATTTCGCTGCAGAATAACATTAAACTTTGTTCTGAGGTATGATGCCATCCACTACTCTTTGACCTCATTACAGATGGACAGGTGGTGTGGTATTTGCATAACAGTAAATATTTGCAAAAGAGACTGTTACATGTTAGAGGAGTCTAATAAAGTCTTTAGCTGCAGGTGTTAAGTTGCAAAGCATGCTGGTCTGGTTTACCACAGAAAAGAATCTACTGTGAAGCATTCAGAGATCAAAGGCACTGAATACTGCTCAAAAATGTAAAAAAAAAAAAAATAAAAACGCTTCACAACGAACGACGAAGCTGAATCTTTTACGCTCAGACAATCTTTTCTGCTTTTGAGTTTTCTCAAGTCACAAGTGGAGTATGTATCAAAACTTTTAGTCTGTTTAAACAGCTGAATGTCTTTTGATTTAGGACACAGTAACATTTAGAGATGGCATATAACAACTAGTATTTAATTCGTGTTTGCCTGGTACTGGTGTTCACATTTAGAAAGTACTGTTTTAAATTTTTACGTCACAGGGTCGAGTATTTAACGTGTCAGCCCGTTCACAACTTCAACAAAATACTGATCAGTAGATGCCAATGTTTCCACAGAAATATGATAATTCGCACTAAGCTTAATTGTGCCATTTTATGGTGGTCTTTTTTTTGTTCACATTTTTACATGCACACCTGTCTTACTGTACCACTTCATGTTTTTATCAGTTGGCTCACCTTACAGTAATGCTTCCATTGCATTGGTTAGAGATTTCAGGAGGAAAAGCATTTGACAAAATGAGAGAACAATCACCCAATTCGCATGTTCCTGAGATAAATGAACATCAATTACAAGGTACTATGTAATTCCTCACTGCAGAAGAGAACATTTATAACTCTACGCAGATTAACCCAAGATAGATCTGATATATACTATATTTATAAAACTGTGACCGTTTAATATATATTTACCTCATTTTGTCTGTGCCATTGCAGTACAGCTGTAAGAATGCAACTGAACATTTGCGATTTAATAAATTGTTTGGAACAACTCAAATTCTTGATTTTTTTTTTGGTTGTAAATGTTTACTCAAACGAAAAACATGAAAGAAATCATCAACTTGTGAGGTATCAATTGTAAAACAAAAAAAATCTTTATTTTAAATAAAGAGCAACCTCAAGCACGTTTCAGCATAATTCAGAAACTCAAGCAGGTTTCATAATGTTCATATTCAAGATATAAATATCTTTTTTGATATTACTTTATATCAGTAATCCACATCTTGTGTAATTGTTGCTGTATTGAGTGTTATGCAAAAATTAGCAATTACACAACGGCTTCAGCCAGTTGAGTAATTGATCTCCAATATTGACCAAAAACATTTTTTAACCCAGTGCACAGTTGTAGCTAAATAAAGCAGTAATAATTCACAAAAAGATCCCTTTCTTTTAAAACAGATGCATACAACAACAACAAACTATAAAGACTTACATTTCTGATTTGAAACCAACTAGACAAACATTATAGCCATTTCACTTTGGTCTAAAATAATATTCCCTCTGGAATACAGTCCCCTTCAGCAAAGCCATCATGTAATATCACTAAACTTATGTACATGTTACAACAGGTTTCCTCAGAAACACCTGAAAATCAAACAAATGGGCACCATGAAGGACAAGTGGAAACGAGATAAACAGATGGACACACCAGAGCAGATGCACTGTGATAAAACTAATGTATGGATCTGGACACAGTATTGTGTGCAGTAAAGCGTCACTGAAAATATTCAAACAATAATAAATGAAACCTTTTTTCACTGATTTAGACCAAAAGTTCAAACCCTGCTTCGAGTCCACGTTTCCATGAGTAAGGCAAGTGTAAACATTTCTGCAAGGCTTTGCCACCCCACTGCGTTGTAGTACCCTGTACCTGTGTGTTTGGCAAGGTCAGTGAAATTAAGGCTCTGAAAAACTTGATAAACTCTGCAATGTAGACGCAGATGGCCTGCAGCACTGATGCTCGTTCTTCAATCAGAGATTCAAAAAAAAAAAAAAAGTCAGAAGTCTTCAAGTGTGGTGCAACATTAAAGTGGATACCAAGCAGAAAAAAAAAAATGAAATGAAACTATACACTAGCAAAACTAAACTGTTGAAGTTTTCAGAATGAGTTAATCAACCCCTGTGAGAAATATGCAATAAAAGCGAGTTTGTAGGAGCTATTTCCATCCATTAATATTCAAAATATATATATAAAAAAAAAAAGAAATATCTTTTCATAGTCCTTTTAAAAACAGGCACCCAAAACAAGTGCTAAAAATTTACTAGAGCTACAGGGTTGCGTGGAAGAGCAAAATCTGACCTGCTTGTACAGTCCATCATAAAGACTAATGGCATCTTCAAGTTATTTGAACCTAGTAGAGTTGCTTTGAACTCTGATGACATCAGGCCAAAATCATGATCTGCAGAGTATGGGGCCGTTGAACCACATAACCTGCTTCTAACTCCACATTAGCTTTAACCCTGTGAGTGAGCAGAATATGGTGGCTCTCAGATCCAGGGGGCGTCTCATGCCCGCTGACACTCAATTCAACGGAGAGTGTGAGGATGAGGTTTCAGTGATTCTGGGTGTTGACTAAACTTGATACACTGGCTTCACCATCGCAGCTGGATCCACCATCAGCATCGTCTTGCATTTTGGATTGCTCCTGGCCGTTTTTTAGCTGGTTCAGGTGAGCCATGGCCTTATCTATGGTCACTGTATTTACTAAACCAAAGTCATGCATGCTGACCAGATGGAGCAGAATGTTCCGGCAGAGATTCTTCTCGATGATGGTGGTGCTGTGCTGCTCCACAAACAACAAGCAGGCCTGATTCATTTGGTTGTCAGCTATCAATCTGCATGGAAAGAAATAAGCGAATTACTGGCAGAAATGTGATCAAGCTCTGAGAGATAAACTCACGTAAAATGTAAGGTGATACGAGGAGTATCCAGGCCACTGTAATATACAGAACAAGGATTGCGTTTAACATTAGAGGTTTGATTCAATTTGACAAACTTTAAGCAGAAAGGACCACGGTGAAGTAGAAGTGAAAAAAAACATACCCATCTTTCATTACATGCAGGTTCCACAATTTCATGACCTCTTTCTCTCCCTCATTGACATCCATGAATTCATCGATTTGCTAAGGGGTAGTGAAGATGATCAAAGTCATTTTAAATGGTAAATGCTAAATAAAACATGTTTTCAATTTTAGATTTAGAGGGTGCTATAAACTAGGGATGCACCGAAACGAAAATCCTGGATGCACTTGGCCGAAAACAGAAACTGCTTTGTATTTATTTTTTATTATTTTATTGAATAATATAAAGTAATTTTGAAAGACTTTAAATCTAAGTCAATTTTACTGATACTAACTTTAAAAAACAAGCCAATAAAATAACCACACTTTTACTGAAAACAATATTAAATCTCATATTATTTTAGTTCTATGCAACAGAATCAGATATAACTAATTATCCAAATAATGTATAGTTCTACAAAGCTATTATTATCAGAGCATGTGAGCAGAGCAGATCAGTGGAGGAGAGGGTAGCGTAATTTTTCCAGTGTTGCCCAGTACAGCTCTACTAAAGCATGTTACAGCACAGTAGTGCTACTGCAAACAGCAACAAGTAGCAATGCATAGAAATTTCCTGTCGTGCGTTATTTGAGCGGAATATTGAGTGGAGCATCACACCACGCAGTGACGGCCGACAACCGAAAATGCCATTTTTGGTAGCCGAAAATTTGGTGCATCCCTACTATAAACCTACAGTCACTGAACAACAATGCAATTTTGCAGATAAAAATCTATTTAACATTGATTTAATTCAACTTAATGCCAGATATGCTGTAACATCCTCCTCAGATGCGATTTGAATGTGGTGTCAGTGGAAGCATATCATATTCAGTCACAGATTGAGCCACAAACGACACAATATCTGTCTTGAGTTTTGATTTGTCATCTAGAGTAAATCTGACCTAGTAAATGCTACTCTGGATCTTCAGTGTTAACAGAACCAAAGGGTTAATGATCTTATGACTGCTTCCTCACCATCACGGTCTTCTCTCTGAGCCATGCCGGGTCCCTCTCGTCCTCACTGTCCACATCCATTTCCTGTGGTCTAAGCGGCATGCAGCTGTCGCTGTGGAAGTACAGGCGGTTGTGGCCACTGATGTACGTCCGCTGCTGCTCCTGTTCTCCATCCTCTGACTCCAGGAACTCAGAGAGGCTGGGCTTTGAGCGCTTGGGCCTGAGGAAACCGAAACATTGCATATTAACACCAGGTTCAAAGAAATGGATGCAAGGTCTGTGATAGGCCTGGGTGGCATGACTGGAATTCACCTGATATGGGGTAAAAGGTGCACATATTCACCAATTTACAATTAACCTCAAACACAGCCCATCCATTGATATTTATAATGCACTACTGTTTTGAGTTTTATTTTTAACTCAAGTGCTGTATAATATAAAGCAGCTGTTTTAGCACTGATGCCAGATGCATCATTAATTTCTTATGAACAATCTGTTTTGTTTAGCATCCAAATAAAATAACTGACTAGATAATGGGGGAAATAATGGCTAAGCAATATCCAACACACTTTTCTTTCAACCCACACAGACCTGCAGACAAGGAAGTGTGTAACTGGAGTCCTCTTCACTGGGCCGTTACGGCTGAAGGCAAAGCCAGGCTGGCAGTGGATGTCCTGAGGGTTGCCCACATAAGAGCCGTCATAGCATTCATTAATCGACACATCTATCCTGGCTCCTTTAGGATGAGGCTGGGTGAGATGAAAAATGACCATCACATTTCTACCAAACATGGACTGTATTTAAGTTGCTCTGCAAGTGGTCTGACAGAACACTAATATTCAGTCATTTTTCAAAGGTTATGAATGTTTAACTCAGCTCAAGTAAAAGGCATTCACAGTTTGATTCCCACAACAAGTGTAAACACTGTGACGTTGCACTTATGACTATATAATCCATGTGGTCTGGTGACAGCTTCATAACCTTGAGATATTTCTTACCACATAGTTGAAGATGAAGCGGCTGTGAGAGAGCTTGAGGTGCTTGACGAGGCTGTAGAGCTTACGGCAGTTCAATGTGCACCAGGGACAGTGCAGGTCATCTCTGGCCTCCGTCTGCTGCCGTGTGTTATTGTTATACAGGAACTACAAAACAAGGGGATGGACACAAGAGACCATGACCACACAGCAGCCCACCATACAAGACCAACAATGGGTCAGAGCAAAATGTCAAGGCAGGACTTATGGATACAACAGAATCTATAGTGGAAAGATGTAGAGAATCGCAGGAAACTCCCTGCCCTTTTGACAGTCAACATAAAAGCCTGAGATCACTGACAAGTGCTTTGTTGTGTGTACAGTGTGGATTGGTATCGTAAGATAAATTTGCAGATGCATGTTACTCACCTGATAATAAACACGTAGTTTTTGACGAGGTTCGACATGAGTTTGTTCTCTTCTTACTGGTAGATCAGCACCAACTGATTCATTAACAGCTGCAATCAATCAAACGTCATTATTATGACCATTATCCTCAGTACTGCACACAAATTGTTATGCTTTAAGGACCAAAAAGTTAGTGATCTTCACTTGCAATCACTAGCCAGCGCTTGTGATCTTACCTACTGCCTGTGGCGGCTTCACATTGCTAGGCTTGCTGCTGTCTACTGTGCTGGATTCAGAATTGCGTGTGGCAAGCGGTTTGGCCACTGGGGCCGTTCCCCTGTCAGCCGTGTCATTGGTCCATCGCAAAGTGAACTGCAGCGTGGGTCCCTGAGAAAAGGTCTCGAAGGGTGGAAGCCACTGAAACACAGGGTAAAGATCACAAATAAAAGTCCAAAGACTACTTAACGACATACAAACATCTTCAATAGCCTCATGCAGTCTAATAAAAAAAGAACACGCCTGCAACTGACCTTCCCATCTAGTATGGTTTCCCACGTTGCCCTTTTCTTGCCTACAGGACTCTCCTCGATCTCCTGCATGGAGACTTCATACTCACCATCCAAAAGCTGCAGCCGTCTGTTGAAAGAACACAAAAATCAGTCTTCAACCAGGCAAGCAAACAAAAAGCAACTAAACACTACAAGAACAAGCAGTTTAACCTAGAACATTTACCTATTTTTATCAAAAACTGTCATTTGCGCCACAAACGTAGTTTCTCCATCATCCTGATTAGAGCAGTATCTCTTCTTCCTGTTAGACAGCTCTTCCATAACATCTGAGAAGAAAACAAATTCTTGATAAAAAGGCCTCATCAAAATGACGAAACTCACTCTGATGTGCAAGACTATCGCAAGCTATTTTAAAGTCTCTGAAGCTCATACTGGTATCTCTGGTGGTCATGCCGTTGTGCTCTCTCCCCCCTGGACGAGACACTTTGAACAGAAGGGAGTAGGACTTCACCATGTGGCTGTTACTGGGTTCAAACTCTTGGCTGGGCACGATCAATGTGGGGAAAGCTCCCAGCTTGGTCTGACCGCTGTCTGGGTTCAGAGGCACCTGCTTTTTACCTGTAGGAACTTGCTTTACTGGACAACTTACATCCTAGAAAAACAGAAATGAAACACGAGTTCAAAGCACCTGTTAGCTTAGAAGCCATATATATGCAAGTGTACTGCTAAAAGTTGACTGATGTTTACAAATTTAAAATCTTTAGCCCTTAGGTAATCACATTAGTGAAATTTCTGTTAAATTTGTGGGCAAAAAAGGTCTACTGTCTACAGCGCAGAGCTTCAAACCAAGCAGCTTCAGTGTGGTGAATGTGTGATCAACTTAAACCCACTGCAAAATCTATGGGGCTATTTACACCTGGTCACTTCATACGTTTTTTTCTGATCAAATAGCTATCAGATCCTGAAAAGACCAGGTGTAAATGCCCTCCGAAACGCATTCAAGACGGATATTAATCCGATAGCCCAAACCACTTCAGGAGGTGGTCTGGCCCGCATTCCAGACGAAACTAAAAGTAGTGAGACTAACCTATCTTTCCAGTGCTGATGCCGCGCTCTCTCCTGTTGCGGTCTCTGATATTGAAATTAGCTGATAATTAATAAAAATGCAGCGCACGCACATCTATTGCTTTCATTGACGTGAACTCTTAAATTTCCATATAGTGTGGGAATTGGAGAACGGATTTATATCCGTTTTGCAAAGACACATTTATGTGGCCAAGTCTAAATGGAAAGGTTTTAACAAATCAGACAGATATCCGATCAGAGAAAACGCATGAAGTGACCAGGTGTAAACAGGCCCTATGTGGGGAAATCGCTCCCCCTCACACAAAATTCCAGTTTGTATGGATTCCTATTGAAATGACTGGATTTTGCCCAAGAAAATTTGTTGAACAGTATGTGTGACTGCACCTTCTCTCTTCTGGGACCAAAAATCTTGATGACTCATGTGCACTATGCTGAATCAGGTCCAATCAAATGCTCTTAACACAGACATGTCAACAAGAGAAAAAAAAACTGCTTGTCAAGCGATTTCATTGAGTTTTTAGTTGTGCAAGTTGGCAAGCATAAACAATTAAATGTTAACCTACAGTACAGACAGATATGGCCACATATAATGTATCAAGACAAGGACAAGGTTTTTTGATTGAGGAAGCTTGTTTTGTGGAGGGAAAAAGGTCAATGTAAGGCTGATGATACACGGGGCAACTTTTTGAGCAATGTTGCGGTCAACGGGCAACCAGGTGAGACACAGGGCCCACGACCGATCTAGATAGAAATTTATTATCTATTCTCAATAGGAAAGTGCTCAAGCAAAATTGCTCAAAAAGTTGCCCCGTGTATCATCAGCCTAAGAGATATTTTCACTATGAATTTTTATGACAGTTTTACCTTTCTCTTCTTGTGGCAGACCTTGACAAGTAGTACTTCCACAGATACTGAGTTTTCTTCGTTCTCTGAGTTCTGCAATGGCTTCTCTGATACATTGAACAACAAATCAGAATCACTAAGCGATCAGAGAACATTATGTGTGTACGCTGACGAGAGCGTACATAAACCTAATGTTAGCTTACCAGTTTTATGAAAGAATCCAGTAAAAGTGAGCTGCAGGTTTGACGCCAAGCTGCAAGACAATGCAGGAGTTAAAACTTCTGTTCAGAAAAGGAACGAGCGAAATAAATCTGGATCAAGAACACCTTACTTGTGAGATTCCTGATCCACTTTCGACTTCTCTACTTTGAATAGCAGGTCATTCACGCTAAAGCGTTTTCTGAAATAACAAACGTTCGGTAAATCGAGATGTGGAATTCTCATTCAATTTATCCAACTACAGCTGAAGTCAGTTGCAGTGCATTTGTCAACATGCAAATTCTCTCACTATGAGGCCTGCACAAGGAAATGGAAGGTGTGGCTTTGTGACAAACAAAGAGTTTAAGACATTAGGTGCATGCAAACGTTTTACCTTTTTGAATTTGTTCTTGAGTTTCTGTGGGACATATATGTAAGAGACCTGTGCAGGAAGATTGGCTGAAAGAACAGGAAAAATAAAAGATCAACCAGTCAAGTCTATTATAATGGCAGCCATGTACAGTTAGCTCACCAGGTTTCCACAAGTGTTCAAGTCTAAATGACAATGGCTTGTCATTTCATCACGATTATGGTCTACTTACTGCTATAAGATTCCTTGTGCGAAGAAATCGGTATATTTGAGTTGGTTCTGTGAACAGAAATGCAACGATATCATGTAAATCATATCATGTAAATGCAAAGATACCACTGTTTCCAGACTTAGACTCATGCCATGCAAATAACCAAAGAATCTACCACATTTTTTTTTAAATCACGCCAGTATTTACAAAATTAACCCTATTTTTTGTACTTGCACAAGAAACACGGTGGCAGTTGGCAAGTCTAAGCTAGTGTCGAGAAACTGCAAGTGAGGGTTTCAAGGGTTCAGTGTTGTTCATGACTGTTGCCCATTGCTCTTTTATGACAGTAAGTCCTTAATGTCAAATTAAAATTCATAAAAGCACCATAAAGCACGTGCCATCTCTTGATGCACGTGTCTAATTTTCATATAGGATGTGGCCTAGACATCTAATACGTGTCTAAATCCCTCTATTGTGAACAAACCACTACTTTTAACGTGAATTATCTGGCCTATTAAAGCATTTAGCGAACTACTGGACACAATTTCCCGGCTAGTATTGTTGTTTAGCCCTCAAGCTAAGACTATGGATGGTAAAGCACTCGGATACTGTTAAGTACGCTCGAAAAACAGCTATTTATTTATAAAGTTGTATTCACGAGCGACTTACTCTCGAAGGCTTGCAGGAAGAGTTCGTGGTCGGCTTGGACCGGCTCCATCTTGGGTCGCTTGACCGAAGTCATCACAACACCGGACGATACGTGCGCTCCTCCATTAGCCGCTTTGCTCGCGCCGCTGTTAGCATAAAACCCGTTTCCACCAGATCCGTGTTTTTGTGGAGCCATCCTAAAATAGCCTTCGCGGTCGAATGAGACGGGGAGCTCCAGTGGATTCAGCCGAGTCCTGGGCCCAAACAAAGGGAGAGCAGCCAAGACCGGTTCGCCCCCTCAACAAAGTAACAGTTAACATAAACGCGCCGGCACTTCAGTTTGTTTTACAGACCGGATGGAATTCGCGACAACACAAATGTAACGTTACGTGAAGACGTAGAAAGAACGCAACGACGTCTCATCCGCGTGAAGAAGAACCAAGCGCGTCGCGAGCTCCTATCGTATCATGTGTGATTTGGACTCCACGCGATACTGACTGCAACACAAACAAAAAAAACACCGCGTCAGAAAATATGCGTGAAGATTAGTGGTCCGTTTACGAGGATATCGCCTCTTTTTCTTGATTAAGAATATAGGAGTAAGCCCAGAAGCTCTGTGCCCTTTGAGAAACAGCCTCGAGTCGAAAGTGCTGTGACTATTACCCGCCCTCCGTCTTGAATGTATTCCACACAGCTGATAAAACCTCGAGTTTGGACATCGCAGTCAAGTTTGGTAGAGAGTGCGCCGAGAGCTTCCGTTTTTCGCGGGAAATTCGTTTTTATTTGAATAAATAGACGCTGTGGCGAGAAAAAGCTCAGGGTGTGTGAAATAAATGCAGAGCCTCTAGCTGTGTTACCTATTTATCTGTAGACACACCTTTTTTGTTTTTGAAAATGTTAGCAGTTGCTTATTGATTGTCATTAGTTTCAATTAAACAAAAGAAACTAGTACTTTGTGTAGGGCCTGTTATATTTCTTAAAATATCACAAATAAAATAAATGTTTTTGTTTTCGTCCACTTCCTGTTAATGACTGAATCAAACAATAATATATAAACAGGACTTTGAAACGCTCTGCTTCTCATTTCAGTATAATATTTTAAGGTATTACATTGTCATGAAACAATATTTTGATAGCACTGTTTAACACTAGCTTGTCTAAGCAGTCACCTAATGACGATTAAAAAATATTAAATGTTTTCCACTTTAATTTGATCTTTAGCACTGAAACACCATGGGATCTGGAAAGAGCAGAAAACAATAATAATCGGGGACCATCTTTTTAAGTTTGTTGTCTCAGGCACTTTTTTTAGCCATCACTACAAAAGTTACACTTTAAAGTGACTTAAACCCGTTCATAACTTTCCTTTTTAATCTGATTAAACGTTTAACTCAATTGTGTGGACTGACATAGACTATCTTTTGAAATTAGATAGTAAATGTCAAACCAAGCATGATCAAAACCAAACATGTTATCCTTATATTACATAATATAATGGCATTTTCTTCCCCATTAAAAGTGTTAACTGTTACAGATGTTTATTTCACTGGAGACTCCCATCACTTGATTACACGTAACAAGTTATGAAAACAAAGAACATTTAGGGAATCTACAACACTAGATTTTATTTTTATTATTCTTTGATGTCTATATAACTCGTTGTTCACATTGAACGATGTATGTTAGTGAAATATATGGAGAAATCAGATGATTATTGGTGCCTCGTGCTATTTCAATGGGAGACGCATATAATACACAGTTACACAGACTCTTGCTCGCTGGATGCTGTACTTTAAATTACAAATCACACGCATTTTGCGAACGTTTATTGTGTCAGGTGGGAGATGCATTTGTTGTATTTTGTCTTTTTTAATGTGTAGACTTTGATTTGAATTGCTAAGCATCCGGGACACCTCTGGGGTAACACGTCTACCGGATGTGTCCAATTGAGCAGAGGGAATAAAAAGACTTAGCTCGTTCGATCGCTTCTATAATATGTTTTAAGAGGCATGGACTCACGCGAGATCATTAATTAGGGAACAAATGATACAACAATCGTTCTTTTCGTTCAGTCGACATTACAGTAAATTAGGTAATTTCCGTCGCGTTGGCCATCAGGCGCGGTGGCCAAGTGGTAAGGCGTCGGTCTCGTAAACCGAAGATCGCGGGTTCGAACCCCGTCCGTGCCTCTAACAAGGAAACAATACGCTTTTGCAGAAAGGTCTTTAAATTGACAAATTGAAGCACACGTTGTCTTGTTTTCCTGTATTATGATTACACGACTGCAGGTTTAATTTTTATCAGGAGAAAACAGAAAGCTTGTATCAGTAACCTAGCTAGAGCACAGACTTGAATCTAATTTAATACTGAACACTGGACTGAATACTATGAATAATGTACAAACACTTGTGTTATTTTAACTCATTTTTGTAGCTATTATTCCTCCCTGGGATCTGAAAAGGCCAAATGTCATTTAGACCCAGAGTGAGCACAACAACACACCCTCATGAATATCAGTAGAAATTTTTGGAGTTAAGCACACTGATCTATATAATGACTATATTACTTAATGACTTCTATTTATAATGTTCTCTATTATAGTGGTTAAGCAGCAGTTTTCCTCATCATAGACCTGTATTCACAGACGGATCCAAAGCAGATAATCGAGTATCGGCGGCAGCAATAATTGGTGTGCGAATCTCCAGATAGAGATATCCTCATGACTGAAGCTTCTGCTCTACTACTGGCTTTGGAAAATAGAGAAAATGGACAAGAACAAAATCTTTTCATTTTCACCGACTCAAAATCCTTCCTTCAAGCACTTGAAAATATAAAGACTGAGCATCCCATAATTCTACAGATTTTAGCCAAAGCAGGCTGTTTACGCAAGAGAAATTTCAGTATTTTCTTCTGCTGGGTTCCAGGGTCATGTAGGTTTTTCTGGAAACAAGAAAACGGATATCACTGCAAAACAGTGTTGGGGAAAGTTACTTTTAAAAGTAATGCATTACAATATTGCCTTACTCCCTAAAAAAGTAACTCATTGCGTTACTTTTTATGGAAAGTAATGCGTTACGTTACTTTTGCATTACTTTTTAAATATGAGCAGGGCTTGTTTGTTTTTAATATAAGAAGTTCTGTTTATAGCAAATGAAAAAGCCCTTTCACACCAAAAAGTGTAATGAATAAACCTCAGGCTGAAGGAAGAGTAAATTCACGTCTGTAAAGTAGAACGCAAGAGAAGAAGGTTCAACACTCTTCAGCAATAAAAAAACAATGAAGCACAATTGTTAGTTTATCTAAAGTCAAATTAGTACGGTTGAACTGGATCATCAAAGTTCAGCAGCAAAGACATTGGTTAATAAAATGGGATTAGATACATTTGTGTTGTTTAACATATTTAATTATTGTTGTTTTACAAGGTAAAGGTAGGTCATACAAGACTTACACATGGATATATATTAAAAGGTGAAGAACCCCCATCATGCCTTACTTCCCAAATAAAAATGACTGTGAAGCATATTTTATTCGCTTGTACTGTTTTTAATGTAAATAGACAACGGTTTTATTCAGATGTGTGTTTAACTGATTTATTTAAAAATGTATCACCTGAATGTATTTTAGATTTTTTGCCTAGTGTGGATTAGAAATGTGTTTTAGACATTTTTGTTAATTGTATACCTTGTGTAATTTATTCTGAGATCGCCATTAAAATAGCCTTGATGCTGGCTTGGCGTTAAAAAGTGAATAAATAAAATAAAAATAAATAAATATAAGTGTGTTATTTGTAGAACTGTTTTATTGAGGAGAGCAAAATATGTAATTGGGAAGGTTTAACAAAATAGGATAGAATGTAAATCGGTGTGTGTGTCAGTGTGTGTGTGTGTGTGTGTGTGTGTGTGTGTGTGTGTGTGTGATGTTATATTACTTTACGCATGTATCCACAAGATGACGCTGGTGCTCCAAATTAAAACATATCTCCACAACAGCCATAGTGCGCAGCTAATAAAGCCATGATGACAGTGAATATTCTACGGCTCAACATTATAAAACCGTAAAGGTTCAAATCAAACAACACAACTGCTCTTTTTCTGTGGGACTTTAATACATTTACCATATTAAAGAAATTAACTGGATGTCTCCCGACTGCACGCACACATTTCGAACCCAGCAATAAACTTTCTAGCTGCTGTGCCCCAATACCAAAGGCTAAAAGACAAGTACGAGTGTGACACATTCATAAATGCATGTGCTCCCTAGAATGCCATTTTGGGGAGGGCCTGCGTGAGGACTGCTCGAGAGCTCCGCGCGCTGCTGCTGCTGCTGCGGCTGTCTTTTTCATGGCACGCGAGTGTGAGCAGAATCCAGGTAAATCCTTTAAGACGGCGGCGGTGACAGTCATGACTACGCTCCCGACGAGTGAACTTGAATACATTTATGCGCATCCAAGAGAAGAATAAACTCGCATATCTTCTCAGAAGAAACTTATACACATGCTTTAGCGAAGACTGCATCTTTATTCCATTCCTGTTACAGCAATCGGAACCAGAAGATCGACAAACTTTTCTACTATCAAAACAGTGGACGTAAATCAAATATGGGTTGATACAGCTCTCAAACAATGGAAGTCAAGCAGAGGTAAATGAATCTGTTGTTGATAAGAAAATACATCAATAGTATGTGCTTCTACATTCCTGCTGAACTATTTATTTAGATGTTTTTCAGGGTAATTCTTGATTTATGTTATTTGGCTTGATGTTAATATGAATTACAGTTCTATGTAGGAATGAAACAGGCCAAATAAAGTATATTAAAATAAAATTCGGTGAAATTGCGTAGTTTTAGGGTTATTCGTTATAAAATAAACACAACAATGAATGTATAATAATACATGTTGTATATTTGGGGTTAAAGACATTAATGTGTTAGAGGTTGGGTCTTTGCGGGCAAGGTGAGTAGTTAAATTTACTCTCAACTGGCCTACAAAGTCCCAGTTTCTGGCTCATGTATTCATCCTCGCTTATTTCTGTCTGAATGGATATGTTATAATACGCACATAAATAATATATATATTTAGGTGGGAAACATTAGAATGAGAAGGAACTCAGTTTTGCTTGTTTTGCTTACAAGTAATGGAATACTAATCACAATACAGTATTTTAAATAATTTAGTAAAATAATTATCCAAAGTAGTTTGCTTAAGGCGCCCCGTCAAGGATTCTCTAAGCAATATCCGACTGTTAGAAGTTTAGAACTTATTAAAGATCATATATTTTAAATTGCGGCTCATTTCAGACTGAGCACATTGTTATCTATTTTAGTGTGATTTGTTGATCTTGCACACTTAGGTCTATCAAGCTGGAATTAGAATGTAGTATTTCCTAGCGTTTCACAAACATTTCTGTAGCTCACGATTATAATATTGAAAGGACCCTCACGCTCTGTAATGACCATGTTTGTAGTGCATGTATAAACACAGAAATACCAATCCGAATAGGAAAGAATCCCGCTCCGAAATGCACTGAACTCATTCACCTCTCTCAGCTACCCACTTAAATCCCAAAGCAAACTCCTTTTTTTATAAGGGCAATTTATAAACCCCTGGCATGCACGCTTGAGGGGAGGAGGAAGGCTAAAATTCCCCTCACTCTCTTCTTATTTTAAACTTTTCACTTGTTGGACAGCTGACAAACAGGGTCTCGCTCGTTTCCAGCCGTCAGAAGCAAGGAAGTGATACAGCAGCCCCATGTCTGCGCTTCCCCAGGGGGGGGGGGTTTCCAGCTCTCCCCAACACCCAGCCGCCGGACTGAAAGCCGGCTCCATGCTGTTGAAATGTGAGTCTAGGAAGAGGACCCAAAAGGCAGCAAGAAAAATGAGGGACTTTTAGGGGCAGCTGTGTTTTATTAACCCAGTCATAATGCCCCTAAAAATCCTTATTGCTCTTGCAATTTTCAGCGTCCCTGCATGGACAGACATGACCGAGCAGGGCTTAATGCACATAATATAACAGAACGCATAACAGAGAATAAGAAAGCCTTCTTAGACCCTCCTTTTCAAATGAAGGTTCCTAATTTAGCTATTTAGATTTGTGGTCTTTGCGACACAGTCAAAGAATTGTCAAAAGATCTTGTGTAACTTAATGCAAAACACACTATATGTGGTTTATGTTAATAAGCGGTTGAGTAAATGCACCCTTTCCTTTCATTAATGCAATGTACGTTTTCTCTTTCAAACCAGCTGTTTTCAAAGACGTGACTTCATTCTGTTCTGAATCGGACTGCTTTTTGTCACGTCCACTAGTCAATGTCAGCCTTGTGAACACTGAATGAAGTTCCCCTGCTTGAGGTTAAGTCTTTTCAGAGTTTGTCAGGAGACCTCTGAGACAAAGTTGTGTTGTCAAATATCAGTTTGAGCTCATTCGTTCTCCCAAACCTTCTAGTAAGTCATCCAGTTCTTCTGGACATGATTGTATTACCCTGAAGGCATTCCTAGCTTGAGCTTGGCCAGTCAGAGCAAAACCTGAGCCTGTTTCATGATCACAGCAGATTCCCTTCCTTATTATAATGTCACATGGAAATCACACTGAGAAACTCAATAAACGCTCTGTATCGTCCTGCATTTTGATGAGAGGCAGGTAATAGCCTGCACAGAGGCTGAGAGAAAAAGTGACTCAGCTCGGAGAGGATGCATGAGGCCGTAAGCCTGTGGAATCTCGAGCTGCTCTTTGAGATGGCCTGCTGTCCCACACGCCTCATTTGCACTTCGCTATTATCACAGCACGCTGGAAATGGTGCGTTTCCCTCCAACCAGGACGTCCCTGTGCAAAAATAAGCCAAAGAGAAAGGCATGGCTATTAAAGACTATGAAAGATATTAAAGCAATGTTTCAGACACTTTGCATATTGAAATATATTTTATATGCTGTGTACAATATATATTATCTCTAATGTTCAAGAGTTTGGGCTCAATACTTTTTTTTTATTAAATGAAGTCTTTTTTCAGCAAGGACAACTTGATCAAAAGTGATGAAGGCATTTATAATGTTACAGAAGATTTCTATTTAAAAATGTTCTTCTTAAAAACAAGATTTCCACAAAAACTGTTGTTTTTTGTATCATTGATAATAATAATAACTGTTTCTTGAGCCGCACATTAGCATTTTAAAATTATTTCTGAAGGATTATGTGACACTAAAGACTGATGGCTGCTGAACAGAAGTCGTGGCCTAATGGTTAGAGAGTCGGACTCGTAATCCAAAGGTTGCGGGTTCGAGTCTCGGGCCGGCAGAGATTGTAGGTGGGGGGAGTGAATGTCCAGCGCTCTCTCCACCCTCAATACTGAGGTGCCTTTGAGCAAGGCACCGAACCCCCAACTGCTCCCTGGGCGCCGCAGCATAAATGGCTGCCCACTGCTGTGTGTGTGTGTTCACTGCTGTGTGTGTGTTCACTGCTGTGTGTGTGCACGTTGGATGGGTTTAATGCAGAGCACAAATTCCGAGTATGGGTCACCATATGTCCAGTATGTCACTTCACTCACTCACAGAAAGACAGCAACAGGACACAGATAATAAAAGAATAATATACAAATATACAAATAGGCAATGTACAAAGCAGCAAAAACACAATATAGACAACTATGTATGTACAGGTCAAGTATGTGCAAATTAGAAATGAGAAAATACAAATATGGATAATGTATTATACATTACGTGTGTTCCACGTTTATTGTTGAGTAATAAATACTTGGTAAGCATGAGATACTTTCAAAAACATCTATCAAAACATCCTACCGACCACAAACTTTTGAACGATAGTGTAACATTTTGCTCATTCAACTGGCTGGCTTTATGGCTGTCAATTAATGTAAAATGTTAAGCAAATTAATTGCACAATTAATATTTTTCAGTCATGTGACCGGCTCGTAGACGTGGAGGGCAAAACATCCATAGAACTGCTGCACAAGCGTGTCAATTTTTCATCTGTTTCCCAGCCACAAATATTTAGATCACCTCTCAAAAGAATAAAACAAAGGTATTTCTGAACAAAATGCAAGTTTTGGCCATTTACAATCCATATTAAGCACCCGCGGCAATATTTCAATCATAAACAGTGCGACAAAACGTTGTAAAAACACTTTAAAGTGCCGTAATATATTTAAAACGGTACTATTAAAAGATCAAATTCAGTAATCACCACATTAATGATGCATAGTTTACACAGGCAAGCAGATGAGGCCGGAATATGAACATTGCAACCCGCTTAACGGTTAAGTGTTTTCCTTCTAATGGTTTTCTATGGGAAGCCATTTAATGTGAAACTTTGCACATTGCATTTATATTCTGGCTTCATCTTCTTGCCTGTACAAAATATACATCATCAATAAGGTGTTTACTGAATTTCGCCTTTTAATATCTGCGTTTTACTACATTATTACTTGATGCAATCTGCATAAAAATAACTGGCGGTCAGAGGAGCAAAGCTTCGTTTTGCCCTCCAGGTGGGCGTTCCTATGAGGGTGTGACGTCACGTGAAAACTATCAATATGCTGATTAATTACCTGCTATAAATATTTGATGAGAAAGAAAAAACAACATTATTGTAGAGAACAAGTAAAGCACTAAATGGCATTACAAAAATTGGTTTTAAAGTCAGTATATAGTCTATTCACATAGCATACCTCAAGTTCACAGCAACTCATTTGTTTAATTGTTTGTTTATGTACACAGGCAGACTGATATGCCGTGTTTCGCTCCATTAGCGCTGTGAGCAAAAGAAAAAGAAGGAACTAATACAAATAACTTATACAAAACTAATTGGTATTTAAAAAGAAATTGTACAGCTCTAGAACGAATCAAAGATCACAAACATTTGAATAACAGTGTGCAAACAGAACTGAGTTTTGACATTTTGGAGAGATGGGGTATCCCAGAATTTTAGGGCAGTGATGCTGAAGTTCCTATACTGCCCATGGAGGACAATGGAAGCATTATGGGCTGCAGAGTTCAGGACAAATTAACTAGTCAAACAGTTTAATGAGTATGAGGTCAGAAGGGAGTTAAAATAATCTAGGTGCAAGGTTGTAAAAGCATGCTTAACAATTTCGGCAACTTTGAATCATAAGTGAAGGACAAATAAAGGTTTGGTGGTGCAGATGAGAAAACTTGATGAGGTGCTTGATATGGGCTTTAAATCAGAATGACAAGTCAAAAATCACACCCAGGTTACATACAGTATGGGAAGTCTTCACCTGAACATCACAGAGATGTAGTATTTCATTTGTGCCATTGTTTAATTTGAAAGAATCGGAAGCCATCCACACGTTTGGATTAAAGCTGATGTGGTATCACACATTATTTCTGTGACTGTAGTATGTGATATTGATCAAGCTCACAGGAGTATGTCTTCATAGAAAGTGATGACATGCTTGTGGTTTTATGATGCACCCAAACCCAGATTTCACACACACATATATGAATCACACTCTCACTTTTTATAAACAAACACACATAATGACGACGAGTGAAAACTTGTTGAGCGATCCCAAATGCTCATGAATAGCGTGTCTGTGTGTGTGTGTGTGTGTGTGTGATTCAGCAGCTGTGTGTTGTTGAGGAGTGAAGAGGCAGTGGTCTGTGACTGGGTGGAGAAGAGTACTAGAAGGCGGTGAGCAATGAAAGGTGACAGATCTGGTGACTCAGCACAGGCACACCTCCTAAGCCACACTGACTCACAATCACAATGAGGAATTTGTTTATCTGGAAACCGTTAAGACATTAATGCTTTACAGTTTGTTCACGTCCGTTCATGGCCAAATTTATTGCATTAGTTTAGTTCTATCATGACAACTCTCTGAAGATTTTAGCATGGTGATGAATATGACAATGTTAATTTATTTGGTCTTGGCGGAATAGATCTCCTACGCTGCTGCTGCTGCTGTTAGTTATTGCTGTTGTTATAGATTATTGCTGATGCTGCAAAGCAAGTACAGGAACTTGCTATTACTAATACATATGCCAATAGGGTCCTGTGAGTATTTAAGACATACTGCTGCTGCACAAGTACCATATATAATAACCTGTAGCAGATCTATACAGGTGGAGCTGCATATGCAACATGAACCGATCAGCTTGTGCCAAGTTTAACACTGTGAATATCGTCAGTTTGTGTTAACGACCCATCAGCCTGCATCATCTAGCATTTCATGACAGAACTTGGCATTTATTTGTTACTGCTGGTTACTCGTAATAATTTTATGTGGTGCTATATATAGAGGGAGAGAGAGCTATGTGTTATTATTGTTAATTAAAATTAAAACCATAAAAACATTTTCGTTGCTTGAAATAAAATAAACTTTAACTGGAAAAAATTTAGTTATATTATGTCAGCTAGTTGCCACATAAAATGTATCATTTTCATTTAGTAAGTACTAAAATTAATAAAAATTAGTAAATTAAAATAGATAAAAATTACATATAGACATTTTTAAAAGACAAAAACAAAACAAAAAATAGCAAAACAAATTACCAAAACTTTCAAATTAAAGTGAAATAAAATCTGATTCAAATTATGAACAAAAACTATAATAATATATCAATAATACAAAAATAGCTCTGTCTGGACAATAAACAGTTTAAACAAATAGCATGTAAAACATATAACACTAGTGTTCTCATTCTTTTTCTTATTGTTTCTATTGTTTTCATTGGTAAGTCGCTTTGAATAAACGCGTCTGCTAAATGTGTGTGTGTAGGTGTATGTGTGTGTGTGTGTGTGTGTGTGTGTGTGTATATCCCCAAAAATGTCAATCTTTTCCACACAACAAAAGTTTGTGATCACTGCCTGTCAAGTTCATTTCAATTTTAAAAATTTTTATTTACCTAATGCATTTTAAGTATGCTATTTTTTTTGACAAAAGTCTTATGCATATACAATAAACCAATAAGATGTTTAAAAATGGTGGATATTTTTTGGTCTTTGGTTTTATCTCGCCTAGAGCACCGAGTGAGCCAGGACTGCAAAAATAGGTGCATGACGATCCTGACTTAAAATGAAGCCGGTATTTTAACAGAACTTCAGCCTCTCAGTTGTTCAAAGTGTTGTTTCTGGTGCCTGTTACAGACAAAAAATTATGTTTTCTTCTCCACAGTGGGAAGAGGCCTCAGGCCTGTAGGCACCATCCAGCACAAACTGAGTAAACTACACAAACGCCCTAAACCACAATCAAAGTACATCTTTTCAAGTTTGCGTTTACATACTGTAGTAGTTTCACCCGGGTGTAATTGTCAAATTGTTGGATATATATATGTTTATATAGTGTGCTCACGTGTGTGGCTGTATACATACATATTCCTAGAAGCATTATTAATGCTAAGCAAACGTAACCAAGATACACAGTCTCTACTAAGTCTCTGCTGGATGGAATAAGGAGAGGGAATGCCAGAATAAATCATACACCTCGTGATTAAAATGATTCGCAAACATGCCCTGTGGTCTGTTAGACCTCCGCCAAAACCTTATGCGAACAGTGAAAGATTTGCCAGGAGAAACGAAAGATCCTATCAAATATAAGAAACAAGATGAGTAGAGGTGAAGAAATCTGCTTTTGTTAAAGTGAAAAATGAGAGAGTCGGCAGTGCTGAGACAGAAAAAGAGAAAGCAGCAGTAGAAAGATACCACAGAAAATGAAGTGATGTGCAGGAACAGACATTATATATATGATATAGTCCTATAGTGAATACGATAGAAATGACACGTTCAGACGTACCCAGCCAGCGGTCGTCAGCCTTGTGGTGTGCTCTACCACCGAATTTATTTTTAGTTTGAGGCAAACCATTTTCTCAGCATGCCTGTCGGGGGGGGGGGTTCTTGTCTGTCCTTTAAAGAAACAGACAAAACATCTTTTATTCAAATTACATTTGCTTTCTGTGGACACAATCTGTCATCTGGCATGATCCAGGTGTATGCTGCAAACTAGTGGTGCTTGAGGAGATTCCCCCCTTGTATGCAAAGCGCTTTGAGTGCCTAGAAAAGCGCTATATAAATGTAACAAATTATTATTATTATAATTATTATTATTATGAATATGTCCTGTGATACCTGGACTCTATTTTCAAGTTATTTCCTGTTTGGCAAGCAAATAGAGAAGCTTTCCAAAGAGTGTCTAACCGATCAAACATATAGACGACAGGTCAAATAAAAATGTCAAGATGAAATCAAATCAGTTTAGGAAGCTTTGAAAATGATTGTGGCATAGAGTGCGGTTGAATTTATGCACAAATTGGACTTCTTGTTTATAAAAGGGAAACTGATTAATTTATTCAAGGAACAAAAAACATTATTTATCAAACGTATTGTCTAATTCCATGGCATGATTTTCTCTGGGTACAGGCCTTTTAGCAAAGGCTCAATTGATCAAAAAGGGACTAAACAACTTCCTGAGAACTGGGCATTTTCAAATCCCTAACGTGGTAAAGAATTGTGCTTGTAACATTTTAAATGATATGCAATATAAGCAGTCATAAACAAAGTAAGAACCGACTGTGTTGTAAAGTCTGTCTATTGCCAATCCAACTGGGCAGCCAAAAGCCTTTTAATATCCAGACAGGACTGGCCAAATATAAATTCCTTTTGTCAATTTTATAAGACAGATCCTTTCAAATTTAATTTCAGTCATTTTAAATACCAATAATGCAACTTACATTACATGTAATTAACATAATTGTGTATTTCCATAATTTCATAAATGTATATTAGCAGTTTCTCCTTTATTATTATTTTTTTATTCTGTAAAGCTGTTTTGTGTATAGTGAAAAGCACTAGTCAAATCAAATGGAATAGAATAATTTGGAAAATGATATAGGTTTTTCAAAAAATTAGTTGGCTTGACAAAAAAGCATTGGCTTTTATGCATAATAGTTACAAATTAGTGTAGCTTGATAGTTTATATAAAAACCCAAAGGAGGTCAATAAGAAAGAAGATACCTGCAAGTAAAAAATTCAGAAAGTCAGCATGCCATATAGGTTTCCTGTGAAATTGTGATTAAAAGATCTATGAAAGTTATTGCCTGTAAGTCAAATATCTTGATCCTTTTTGCCATAGTTCAAGATAAAGCACTTTTTAATGCCACTTTGCTAAATTCTCTGCAAGTAAATGTTAATTATAATTACATAAAAATGTGGGGCGGAATTTCACCTGTTTTTGTGGTGTCATCCCAAAATAAATTCTAAATGGTACAACTATTTGTAATAAATGTTTTTGCTTGCTGATATCCCTTGGATTTGCTGAGACAGTTGCATGCATAAATATTTATTTCAGAATCAGCCAATTTTAACAGACAGGTGCATTACATTTATTTAATTTGAGGCAGATGTTTTATTATCAAACTCTATGATGAGAATAAGAATGTTGTTCTGTCTGCTGAGAGGTATCTGTTTGGGTTTGGACTTTTTTGCATTATTTTATTGTATGTTTTAATTTGTGTTAAAAAAAAACATAAAAATATATTTATATTTTACAAATATGTTTACTTCATTGCAATGAATGATGCTTGCACTAAATGCTTTTTCACAGCTTGAATCAGTGCCAGAAAGGTTTAACTTGCTAAGACATTTTAAAATACAAGGATCACTATGTTTATCATGTCCACAATGCTTGAACCAAGTATAAATCGAGTTTTCTTGCCAAAACCATGCTCTTCCACATTTGGCATAGAATTACTGTTCCGTGTAGTTCACCCAGCATTTCGGTGTACACAACTGACAGCTTAAAAAAAGATGAACAAAATAAAAGGGCCTTCCTTAACATCATATTTAATGAGTCGAGCCTAATTGTAAACAAAATGTTTCTGAAAGTATAAATATAAAATGCTGCTCGAGCATGTACAGCAAGAGCTCTTAGTTTTGCTAGACACAAGGTCCATTTGTATGCATTTATGAGCTACGGGCCACAGGAAATTGGAGTGTTTACTTATTATTATTATGAACATAATGAGCGAGACTATTTTAAAAGCCTTTTTGGTTCACATTTTGTGATCACTCTGTATATTAGCATGTCACAAACGTGTTTTATTTACACATCTGTAGTAAATAACATTTTCAAACTTTAGATAATGTTTATATAAACAAAGACCAAACAGAATAATGATTTCAGCATGACCTCAATAATAAAAAAAAGGTGAAATTATTAATTATATTAGTAATTATTAGTTCCAGTATTAATGGAGCTTATGTGTTTGCTGGGTTCTTGCTCCAACAGAGCTGTCTAGTGAAAGTGTTGATTAATTTTTGGCAAATGTGGTCATTGACTGTAACCAATTATCAAACTGAAAGGCAGGATTCAACCTTAAATAACCCTAAGAAACAAAAACACACTTTTGCTTGCACAGGCTGGATTAGTGAATTAACCATTGCCTTGACCCACTTGTGCTGAATGCTCTTTGAGTGAGTACATCAGGGGAGTTGACATCTTTGTTGCAGGAAGATAAAGAGGGGCATCAGTGCCCAAATTTAGCCCATTGTGGGCCAGGCCAGCTAGACTGGTAGAAACTGATGATGCTAAATGGACTAAATGAGAGTTCCAGACCGCACAGCACATCTACTGCACACAGGTGCAGATAAAGGACAACTACCTTTTTTATTGTGTACAAATTTATGGCCTCTCAAATGTTCAAAAGAGCATTTATTTGAAATAGAAACTTTTGTAACATTATGAATGTCTTTACTGTCACATTTCAGCAATTTCATATGTCCTTGTCAATTAAAAATGGTCACTTTGTTTTAAGGTCCAATTCTTGCTATATTAACAAACCATTAACTACGACATTTTCCTCAATAAACTCCTAATTTGCTGCTTATTAATAGTTAGTTTTTACGTTTAGGTGTTGGATAGGATTAGGGATGTAGAATATGGTCATGCAGAATGTGTGCTTTATAAGTACTAATATACTACCAATATGTTAATAATGGGCACGCTAACAAGCAACTAGCTAATAGTGAGAATTGGTATGGTCTCTATACTTACTTCATACTAATTTATTTCTTCAATTACATTTTTTTATTTATTCATTATTTTGAATAAATGCTACACATATTACACATACATTTATATTTTTTTATCTTTTATTTTATTTTATTCTCTTATTTTTTTCTACTTCTCTTTTTCTTAATATTTGTATACATTATAATTGCACTGTCCTTGGAGCGGACCTGACCTACATTTCACTGCTGGTTATACCCTGTATAATTGTGTATGTGACAAATAAAACTCTTGAATCTTGAACATATTAGTCTTTAAATATATCCTAGGTCCCAGAAGATAGTCCAGGGCATCTGTGGACAACGCATACAGACACAGACTATATTACTTACTACTTTCTAACTGTTAACTTGGTTGTACCTAATTATCTTCTACAAGTTATGCAGATTAATGCTCTTAATGAAAGATATTTAAAAGTCCTACCATTTTCACCAAAAAAAGTTAAATTCTGTCATCATTTACTCAGCTTCATGTTCTTCCAACCCTGTATGATTTTCTGTCTTCTTCAGATCACAAAAGAACATATTTTGGAGAATGTTTTAACTCTTTTGATCCATATAATTAAAGCCATTGAGGTCCAAAACAACACTGGACCCCACTTACATTCATTGTACAGACAAAAAAAATCATGCTCCACAGAAGTAAGTCATATAGGTTTAAAACGGCATAAGAGGGAGAGCAAATGATGACAGATTTTTTTTTTTTTTTGGCTGAACTATCCCTTTAATAGAGACAGAGGATGTTTTTGATGAAGAGGGTGGCTTAATGTAGCCAGGTATTCTCAGCAGCTCTCACCCCTCTCCACCAGCCCAGCGATTTGACCCACAGGATTAACAAGTCAGTGTTTATGACAGAGGCCACGGAGAAGACCCACACACACACATTATCCTGAGCCCGATGCTTGTGTGAAACTCAACCCATGACTCTAATGGAAGTTAACATCAGCATTCTAAGTGGACATGTGCTGTCAGATGCCAAAATTGTGATGACCTTAATTAGCAGTTAGTTAATTTTCAATTTAAGACCGGGTATGTTTTGTAATTGATCCGAAATTAAGCTTAATGTATAAATCAGCTGTTATGCAGTCAGTTTACTTCTATTTAAAGTTCCTTAGCAGAGTAATTTTCTAAATATGTGACGGACGCACTGCTAAGGTGTGAGTTTCCTGACACTAATATAAGACACAGATGAGCGGCTGCTTCTGCCAGGGCAAGACAACACATAGAAATGCACAAATGGCTTGATAAAGGGCCGGGTACATTCTTCTGCCATGCCCTGCACCCGCAAGCACGTCGTTTTCTGACAATCCATCACCGACGTGCGAGCCAAGGGCTAAATGAAAACCAAATATGCCATACCTGCAGAAAGCTGAGCCAGCTAACACATGGGTGTCAGTTTGCTCATGTCGTGTAGGAGCATTTTATGAGGTGATGTTAATGGGATACAGAAAGGAGGTCCTTCTGCACACTTCATCTCGGGGTATGTCATCCTTCAGGCCTCCTGAACCTGCGCTGGGGTCAGCAACAGGAGAACCAGATATATTATCCAGACCAGATACAAGTTGTTCACACACTCTGAGACACAGAATGCACTTTAAAAGTCACACATCCTGTGGATTCATGTACTGGATCATATAAAAGCACATACCAGATGTTAATTTCCACTCAGAAATGTTTCCTATTGCTCTCTCGCTTGTGTGTCAGTAATGTTAAAGATAATAATAGAAGTATTTCTGGTATTCATTTTAACTCCAGCCCTCACACCCACATGAGGACGACAAGTCACATGCTTTCTCATTTCCACCAGAAGCAACAAGTCAGGATATCGACTTCCAGGATAAACTCACATTGGATTTGAATCAGTCTCATAAATTTCAATAAAAGTGAATCTTTGACGCTGCATCTTTCATTGTCTTCTTTTTTACAAATAGAACTGACTCAGTGATTGTAATCACCGTATTCTTCATAATTCGTCAAGATGACAGTTAGTTTTATTTTATGCTGATTGTATATCATGAGGAATTTGTAAGAGACATAATTTTAATCCACAGAAGCAATTTCAAATGTGAGACTGTCCAGAAACACATGCTTTGATCAGGCAGGAGTTTTTAAAACTTTTGATGTCAAAGACCCCCCAAGTATGATACCACAGTGAGAGACTCTCTTCCAAGCTATACAGTACAGAAAGATCAAAAGTGTGAAGTCAGTAAGTGTTTCTCTAGCAGTAAGTCAGTATATTAGAATGATTTCTGAAGGATCTTGTGACACTGAAGACTGGAGTAATGATGCTGAAAATTCAGCTTTACCATCACAGGAATAAATTACATTTTATAATATATTTAAAAACAAAACAGTTATTTTATATAGTAATAGAGTTTTAATGTTAAGTTACTGTTTTACATAATTTTCAATTAAACAAATATAGACTTGGTGAGAAAAAGATTTCTTTAAAAATCAATAAATAACTCTTACCGACCCCAAACTTTTGCATCTGTTGTCATGTATACAGACCCATTAGTACTGTGTAAAAATCACTGCATTCAAGCTAAAAAAAAAAAAAAAAAAGACAATCTAAATATTATCTGGTTAATATTTACTTTGAGGTTGGTGTTTTTTTCCACTATTAGAATAATGCAAGACCTTACAAAGAAGGGTTGTCAATAGAATAAAAATAATACATTTTATCATTTTCAAACCTGAATGAATGTATAATGTCAACATAATGAAATTGATCTTTTTTTCTTTTCTTTTTTATGTGCACACTCCGATTCCCCTGATGCCATTTTGAAAACTTCAGACCTATAAGATTAATTTTGTGATCAAACAACAGTCAGGTTCTCAATCCACTTATATGCAAATTTTGCACATAAAAAAACGTATATACTTACCTAAGGTGGCTACATTTTTAGTTGGAAAGAAGATGCACATAAACTACAATGGAATGCATTTACCAAATAACTTCCTAGATGTGCATCTAAAAAGTTATGTAACTTTGCCTTAACAAGGCATGTTATATCAATGTAGCATCTCACATGTTGCTCTAGTCATTCAGAAATACTTGAGCCAAAGCCTGTAAAAATTATCACATTGCATGGAAACGCTTCAAATGATCACAAATTATGTTTGCAATATTTTTGCAATTTGGAATAACTAAACATAGTGTTTGGTGAACTAGGCCAAGAGCTGAAGTCGCTTTGTCAGTCACTAAGCCACAGGGAGACGAGGAGAAAGCGCAGGGGCGGCGGGACGACACACCCTGGATCAGCGGCCCTGCATTACTCACGGGAACACAGAGAGGCTCTGCTGTGCTTTTCAACTCTGTTCTCCAATCAGAGAGGAGAAATGGGCCCAGTCTGAACCAACAGCTGACAAACACACATACACACATACACAATAACACACAGATGCAGAGAGACTTATTGCATTAACACAAACACACCAGCCGTATAACATTATCAATACCAGCACACGCTGTAAATACATCAAATACACTCAAAAAAGACAATATTAAATTATCAGAATTAAAAAAAAACAAGCAGTTGCGTTTAGACTTCTAGCACCGGGACCTTATTAGCATTGAATATCCAGGCTTGAAATCCAGGCGTTTTCATTTAGACCATTTCCGGTCTTTTGTGCAGCACTTGACTTCATTAGGCCCGAGAGGAGCATTTCTACAGGCCACCATGCATTAATGAAGCCATCTTGACCCTGCTTTAAAGAAAGACCATTAATGCACTGTTAAGACTACATTCCAGAGATGATTTAAGGAGGACCGCAAGACTGTGCTCTGGAGGAAAGGTTTTTATGGATGGAGGAGTCATATAGGGAGAGGGCCATGTCTCTCCAAAAACATTTCAAACAGAGAGGAACAGGCATCTGGGTAAGCAAAGGCCACGAGGAATATAATGACGCCATGAAACGGCTGAAAACCCGTTTCTCTCCAAGGTGAATGTGAAACATGGTCCAACGCAAGGTTGAAAAGTCTGTGACCTCTAGTGAAAATTCTAATTACAAATTATTACTGTATCAGCACAACAATTTGAGTAAAAGTTAAAAATGAACATGAATTTCTAAATGTCTAAGTTAACTGGTTTGTCCTCTTTTGCTTTAAACTAAAGTAACAATGAAGCAGACGTCTCAGCAGATCTTTTCTTCTGGGACATACATCCAAATGGAATGGACTATTGAGAAAAAATATAGGGCAGAGTTTTGGGTCTGTCAATCAGTTGTTGATTGGTGGGAGGCAGATCAGCTGAATGTTAGCTTGCAGTCGATTGTAAGAAAAGGGCAGGGTTTAAGTCAGCTAAATGATTGGAGAGAAGTCATTTTGATCAAGATCAAGTCATTAAATTTTTATTTAAAATTACAAGGTCAAAAAAGAAAAATTATCAATTATTTCAAAATAATATCAATAACATGCATTTAGAAAACAGAAGAATTTACATTTCATCCAGACTGTGATAACAGCAGCACTCAAGTTTGTGTAAAACCTGATGATCATGTTTTCCAACAAAACTTCAATGGGAAAACACCTGAACAAATTAATTTGCTTCAGAATTGATCTAGTATTGTAGATAATCTTAATACTGAAATAAATACTGCATATTTAATATCGTAAATATTTTATTTATTTATTTACATCATAACATTTCATGCTTTAATTAAAAAAAAATTAAATTACATTTTAAATCCCAGATTATCAAGTCTTAGACTGGGACGATGTTATTTTAGTACTATTTATTTTCTGTTATAGCATTTATTAATAGTTTGAAGCAATTTTTCTTTTCATTAATTCATTTTCATTTTAACTGAAGTTTTAGTAATTCTGTTTTGTGCTTTTGTTATTTAGTTTTTGGGGTTATATTTAAAGTATTATTCCATTTTATTTCATTTTTTTTTTTTTTGTAATTTTAGTGCTTAAGTTTATTTTATTTTAGTTAGTTGCCAATTTAAAGTTAATTTCTAACTTTAAATTCATTTTAATTAACGAAACCATTTTTGATCGTTTTAGTTAGCGACACTGCTTTGAACGCTTTTGTAGCTAAATTACACACTAAAGGACGTGCTGATGCTGTTCCTGATGTCCTGAGACGTGCACAAGCACAACACACCCTCAGTTTCACCCTTTTAGAGAGGATTACGATGTATATTCTAATTATTTACATCCTCATCTAGTGTGTATTATAGAGACGGAGAAAAGGCTGATTTATAGAGACATGATGCTTTGAGAGGTCAGGCCTGGGGCACGGAGCTCCGGTATAAATCAGAAGCGCTATCAGCAACAAAAGACTAAAACTAATCACGCTTCCATATGTGACAGAGATAAATCACAATACACTTACAGGAGGTTCTCCTGAAGGCAAGCGAGTCTGTTGTCTGCCAAGACGTTCATTCCTGTCATTACTATTTCTGTAATTGTATTATTGTGTGAAAATAGTTCCAAACTAAATCAAAAGCAGAAAAAAACTTGGTCGAAGCGTCTCAAAGTAACTCAGCGATAGTTGCGTAACGGAATGAATCAGTGTGTTTGAACGAATCGATTCAATAAAAGATTCAATGACTCACTCAAATCAACTGGCGTTTAAGTGGAAACACAAAGACAATTGGCAAAACAGGATGTTATATATATATATATCCTCCTATTAACAAGTGATATAATTGAGAGCGATTATTTGTTCTATCCAGGCTGGACTATTAAATGCTCTCTGGCAGGTCTTCCATCAAACATTTAAAAGTAATCCAGAACGCGGCAGCAAGATTGATCTTTAATGAGCCAAAAAGAATGTACTTTTTTGCACACACCTCTGTTTATCAATTTGCACTGGCTATCAATAGCTGCTCGCATAAAATTCAAGGCCTACATGTGCCCTCTAGAAGCTTGCGTTCTGCAAGTGAACGACACATTATTGTGCAATCCCAAAGAGGCACAAAATCACTTTCACAGACTTTTACATTAAATGTTCCCTCCTGGTGGAATGACCTGCCCAACTCAATCCGAGCAGCTGAATCCTTCAACAATCGGCTAAAAACACATCTGTTCCATCTTTACTTGACCCTCTATCTCTTGCTCTCTCTATTCTAATACTATTCTTTAAAAAATACTAACACTAGCTTTTCTAATCTTTTTGTATTCTATTTGTTTTCTTTTTATTTATTATACAATTAACAAAAGCAAAAAAAGGCCTCTAACAATAGCTTGCTCAATTCTTTTATCTAGCCTTTTTTCTTTTTATTTATTACATAATAATAAAAAATGCAAAAAAACTTGCTACGTGTACTGCGTTAAGCTATACAGACTTGTTATAGGCTAGCACTTGCATTTTATTGCTCTTTTGTTGATTTTGATTGCATCTATTGTAGTCGCTTTGGATAAAATGTAAATGTAATGTAGTTGTAAAATATAATAAAAAAAATAATAGAATATCATAATAACAAATTCGGGTGAATGTTCGGCCAATCAGATTGGATTATTTTATAATATCAGCTGCATGTTTGAATCACTTCTGTGCTGATATAGGCTACTCAGAACAACCCACATGTTTGTGTGATGTTGCCTAATTAAAATGGTTTGTTTATGTATAGCTGTACATCAAACTTTTTTATGTTGTTCAAAGGCTGTAAATGTCATTAGAATAGTTTTACAAGCACTATAAGAAACTGGATGTATTACAACTGGTCCGTAGCCTAGCCAGTAACAGACAATGGCTTTAAATCATGATGATGAAACACTCAGGCAATGCAAAGCTCAGAGCCAATAGCATTGGACTTATGTAGTTAAGCCTGTGTCTGCAGGTTTCACTGTCAGACAAATACCCATATTACCCTGACCCAAAACTCCCATCTATAGCTATAAGCAAGCTTAATGAGACCTCCTCCCACTCACAGTAACACATGCATAAACGCCAGAACCTACAGAACAAATTTTAAGATGGCTAATATGCTATAGACGTATTTGCCAATGTCTCAAAATAGCATCATTAGCACAATGTGTGGTCATGTGGTTTTGAAATACATGATAAATGTCTTGGACGTCTCTAGTATGATGAAGGTGGAGGCTTCGCACCTTTCCGGCAATCTGCTCTTCAACCTGTCATATGGCTAGCACAGGAGACGTGGAGCAAGAGATGTTTACTCTATGATGTCCTGGAAAACATCTGTTCTCTGCTGACCAGAAGACGCAACAAAAGCACTTGAGCCAGACAGGAGGATGGGCTGGGTGTGGGAGCATGCAATAAAGATGACAAGAACATCAGGTCTGACTCATTTCCTCATATTCATGAGGAATACCAACAACACCACTAAGTGAAATGTCCTAATTTGCCATAAAATAAAGTGTGACCTTATTGTAATGCGGTCGGGGTTGTAGGACAAAGTGCACCGAGAACGAGTAAACATAAGGAGTTTTAATAATCATCAACACACAGGCCATTCCAAAATAACTTTACATTAATCCAGGACAAAGGGTGAACAGAAACTGATGTCTTATAAAGACAGGCAAACAAAAGGAGCAAACGAGATGATAAATTAACATAGGTGATCAGAATGAACGAGGATTAACTAATGAGAACAGGAATTAAACCAAATATGGACAAACAGGAACTCAAACACGTGACAGATATCGGACGGCCGGGGCTGGACACTCTCCAGACACCGTAGGATCCCTTCCCTCCAGCTCAGTCATGTGGTGTCTGGGAGGTCCACGGGGCGATAGTAATTGGCCCCGATCCAGAACAGAGAATTGAGTGTGGCGTCGTCCAGCCCTTATATTTTTAAAGAAAACCATGCTAAATAATATATTTTTTTCTATGCACAGCTTCCTTCATGGAAGAATGCATTCTGAGATTTTCCTGGATTTTCAGGAAGCAGCTCAAATCTAGAGTCAACAATCTGTTCACAATGACATTATTCTTCCTTTCAAGACTGTAAGCCGTAGTTTTTCAGCGCTTCCAAACATTTGTTCTTCTCATACCAAACTCATACCTGAAATTCACACGTGATGACTGTTTTCTGTGGTTACAAACATAGGCCACTGCGAGCCCTGTTACCAAGCCAGTTCAAATCACCGGGAGCTTCAAAATGTGGTATTTTAAGTTCTACATTGAGTGTGGTCTGTAAAATGACTTTTAAATTGTTTTTTTTTCCCCAACAAGGCTGGTTTTAGCTGGTTGGTCTAGTTAATCCTCGGCCAATCAAGTTTTCCATTATAGTGGGTTTTTAGAGGGCTCTTTAAAGTGTACCCGATTTCTCTGTGCAAGTTGAACAAATGCCATTTTGATGAATGGGACTGCTCTCTCAAAGTATCATCTTCGGTTTCCATCTGCACCCACAGAAGGTTGCTCCAGGCACACTGTCTAGTAAGCATGACTGAATTTGCTATGCATATTAATCTGGTTAAATACTTCAGATCGAAAAGACAGCTTGGGGTCATTACATGTGTCAAAAGAGATTCAAGAGTCACTTAGACATGAAGACACACTGGTATGTCATCATCACCTAAGCATCAGTGCCATGATCTCAGGAGATGTCCAGAACCTTGTGCTCTTCTCATGCTTGGTGTCAGTATATGAGCTAGATGAACAGGAATGCCAGGACTATAACACGACCCACATGGCTCCACGTGCAGCTTGGCACTCTCTCCAGGCAGGACCGGCACAGTTGCCCGGCAACTGTTTAAGTCTGCTCTCCATTGGTGGGTTTGGCAAAGCCAGAACCAAGAAAATTTCTCAACACTGCAATCTGTTTTTCCATCAGTTCCACAGAACCTGAAATGCCAAGCTGGAATCTGTTTCTGCTCTGCGTTTAGACTGACAAACAGATTATTGCCAAATGACATTCCAGTACGATATGCCAAAAACACTGCTGCGGGACTGTTTTAGGCTCTCGTTGGCTAGTGCTTTTTAGGCTTTCCATAAGCCATTATCTCACATTAGCCCCCAATGTGTCGGGCAGCCAGACCAGGGCAGAATTTCCCTACTTTAAACAGCACGTTTCTATGAGTCATTATATGGGAAAGAGAGAGTGCTGGAGGCATGCCTGGACAGATTGGAGTTCCCCTTTACAGCACACACACACATACACACACTGAGTCACACACTCCATGCTCTCCAAAAGTTGCTTTTTTTTGCTTCACAAAGTGTCATTTGGGATCCAAAGTCCCACTAAATTTGTCTTTATCTCTTCTGTAGCCCATTTCTATTCAAAATGCTGTTTTTAAGACCTCAATGACTTCTGCCAAGTAATATTGTAATTAACACCATATGGCCGTAAAGCTTCCATATGTTCAATTGTAAAGAGACTACTGTACATAAAGTCCCTTGATGCTGTGTCATTCATACTGCATTGCAGGCCAAGAAAAGCCAAACTACTTAAAGGGACAGTTCAGCCCAAAACATTCAGTCTTCATTTACTCACCCTCATGTCATTCCAAACACAAATGCATTTCTTTCTTTTTTTCTGCAGAACATGAAAGACGATTTTTTAAGGGATGTTGGGGCCTAAACAACATTAGTCCCCACTGGCTTTTATCGTATCACTGAATGGACCCTGTTTTGGGGTTCTCAGAAGCAGAAGAAAATACAAAGTATTGTGTTTTAAATGGACATTAAAAAGAAAATACTTTGAAAAAACTTTGCTAGAATTATGATGTTAATACATTTGGAAACCTGTTATCACAGATTGTGAAAAGGGTCTATTAAGATATTCTTCAAAATATCTTCTTTCATTTTCCTCAGCAGGTTTGGAACGACACGAGGATGAATAAATTATGACAGAATTTCCATTTCTAGATGAATTGTCCCTTTAAAAACTGGAGAGAGAGAGCATACACAGTGTTTTACACAGCAAACTGAATGAAAGCTGTATGAAATCCATGTGGCCTATCCAAAACTACTCAGTAACACTTATATATTATAGTATAGGGACCAATTCTCACTATTAACTATAGTTGCTTAATAGCATATTGGCTGTTTAAAGCACATATTCTGCATGGCCATATTCTAAATCTCTAATTCGACCCAATACTTGAACTTAATAACTACCTTTAAAAAATTTATATTAAGTAAGACTACTTTTATAATACTTTTCTGGTAACACTTAAGTATAGAGACCATACCAATTCTCACTATTAACTTGCTTATTAGCATGCCTATTATGAACATGGCTGTTTATTAGTACTTATAAACCACATATTCTGCATGACCATATTCTACACAACTTATCCTACCTGATACCTAAACTATTAATAAGCAGCAAATTATTAGGTGTTTATTGAGGCAAAAGTCATAGTTAATGGTTTGTTAATAGCCAGAATTGGACCTTAAAATAAATTGTGACCAACTACTCTGACTTTTTAAACAACATGTCCGGTGATTATTTTCTCTTTTTTATTTCATTCAGTAGACCCTTATGCGGGAATTATCTTAAAGTGCATCTTTTGTCCTCCTATTACCAGTCTGACTACGTCGGAGGCCTTCAGATTGATTCTTCCCAAAGAGTGAAACCTCACTAAAGACAATTTCCCTCAAAAGACCCGAGTGAAGATGGCCTGCTGGACGTGTGGGAGAACAGTGATCTTTTTATGGCCAGAGGGCAGACTTCACGTAGACAGCAGAAATTAACATGCAGGTAATGGATTTTCTGGCGAGGAGGTTTGTGAATCTCCATTAACAGCACTCTGTGAGAAAAGCACTCAGTATGGACAACAGGCACTTAAAGGGATAGTTCACCCTTCATGTTGTTCCAAACCGACAAAAAATTTATTAATTCATTCATTCATTCATTTGGAAAAGAAGACGTAGAAAGAAAGTCATACTGGTTTGGATCAAGAGTTATTATCGTTAACTGAAACTATCCCTCCCTGCTGAAAAACAAAACAGCAAAAATCAGCCTAAACTGATGGGTTTTGACCAATTCTGTAGCTGGTCAGGCTTGGAGACCAGCTAAGACCAGCCAACCAGCTTATGAAAACTTTTTTGTTTTCTTTTCTTTTGTTACTTTAATTAAAATAATAATTAACTATAATAAAATAGAGTTTAAAAAACTTTCTCAAAACAAAAGTTCTCATTTTTATTTAGTTTAATGTACTAAAATAATTAAAAGTAAAACAAAAATGATGAAATACTTTAAAATAGTAGTAAAAAATAAGTAAAAAAAACAAAACGTAAAACATTTGAAAATGAATGTAAAACGTAACACTATTTGGACTGACGTGTGGGTGAGTAAATTATGACAGAATTTTTTTTTTTTTTGTGAGTTGTCCATTTAAAGCTACGCATCGGAATTAAAAACCCATTCATCTGGCAAGTCATAAATTTGTATCAGCTGTATAGAAAAGTAGGAAACAAACAGCTTGTTACTGACACAACAAAACAGAAAAAAAACTAAATCTGATCTTGGATCATATTCTAGAGTCTAAACAGATCTTATCTGATTTTACGGATCTGATTAATGTTCCACGCTAACATGCTTAATGAGTGTTGGATCAGGTCAGTACTGTTTATCTATCCCAGCAGTCTATAAAGTAACTCTCAGCTGTGATTCGAAGTCTCTGGCTAAAGTCCAAGATGGCCCATCCTAAAAGGAGATCCGAGAAAAGCCTGAATGTGGGACAGACCCCTGTACGTTGGGTTCCTCACTTACGTCCTCCCTGCTCTTGTGAGAAGGAGGTCATTCACACCTTGCAGTGCTCAATCATGAGGAGCAGCCGTGCCTGGCCCAAATAAAGCGCTACATTCCCCTAGCAGAGAGGTAATGTAGCACACACCATGACAGGCGAGTAGAGACTCTGAGGTCTGCTCTGGGAGTGAAACAGCTGTGGGCTACAGCAACATTGACAGGCCATTTAAAACATAGGGCTAATAGCTTGAAGTCAACTTCAAAATTTACCTTATTTACTTCCTTAAAGCATGCTCATTGTGAGCATTTCATTGTTGCCTGCTCTTGCAAAGAAAAATTATGTCATAATCTTTGATTTAAAATATTAAAATAAAAATATATATTTTCTGCTGAGATCTCTTTGGACCACACAGGCTAATGTTAAACAATGGTCAAAAAGCTATTTTCACAAATTACTACTCATTTTGGCACAGTCATGGAAGTAACGCCTAAGATTCAATCAATTCTTTAAGGATAAAAGGTTTTTTTTCTTCTTTTTTTAATAATATTCAGTTCACTCTCAAATATATAGAGACATAGTTTCAGCAAGGATGTATTAATTTGATCAAAAGTGACAGCAAAGTCACTGTAAGTTACAAAAGATTCCTATTTCAAATCAATTCTGTTCTTTTGAACTTATTATTTATCAAATAATCCTGTAAAAAATGATCATGGTTTCCACAATAATATTAAGCAGCACAACTGTTTTCAACATTGATAATAACAAGAAATTATGTGGTTTTACCCCCTCATGGCAACAATAGATCGTCCTCTAGCTATGCAACTGTCTCAGTCTAAATATATCCCTTTAAAAACCCCAAAACCTGAGACAAAAGAGGCATTTAGTGAATACAGGAGAGGGTCTGAGAGGCTTTTTGTTTGGACAGCTGTGATAAAACACATGTAAGTCATTCTTGAAGAGCACATTCCTGTTGGATGTGTCTAATGAGAATTGTGCGGGAGGTGACTGGCTTATCAGAGCCTCAGCAATGTGAAGAATGAGGATATTGTTCGAATACAAATAGTTTATGCTGGGAATGCCAAGTGAAGTGCAGATATCATGAGACTTCTACACATAGGCTACACATGTGAGTTTGTCATGTGACTATTATCTGTTCCAATTAAAGGCCCATGATAGCTCTCTGAGGGTCTGTGGCAAAAGTCTGAAAAAAAATGACAAATGGTAACTGAAGGTGTGGATGGACTTAATAGATGTGTTGTTGTGAATATTTCTCTGTTTCAGTCATAGAAATAAAAAAAGCACCAAAGTTCATTGGTTTCAATTCAAAAGTAGGTTAAAATGTTTATAAAACTCCGTAGCACCCCCTGGTGGATTATTCAAGAGGACGTTAAAGAATACTCGTGTAAACTAGATTCAATAAACTTGACATACTGTAAATTACTTTGTCACTACAGATCATAGCCCTCCAATCAATAATATTTTGTTTACATTTCATGTAATCTCCAGCTGAAAAATACCTGCATTGTGAATGAAAGATCTGCAGATGAGAACAACCAGACATCCTTGTCATTCCCAGAATTTCCAGACAAGTGTGTAACTTTCCCACCTGAACTGAACTACTTATTCACTTATTTTAGGGAAGGTATATTTAAATCACCTGTAAACTCAGTGTCAGTGCCATTTCTGCCTAAATAAACTTGATATTGTGGTTGGTCCATGAAGAATTGTATTTGGTTTATTCAGTTATATGTTATACCTATCCACTATGCAATTCAGTGGAATACTGCACTTTTTGGTATATAAGTTTAGTATCCCACCCCTATTAGTCAAACATTTTTTATTATATATATATATATATAGTACCCTCATTGGGGGCTGAGCCCCCCAAAATGAAAATCCTAGAATTGCCCCTGGTTGGTTATATCTGCAGACTTCATAACATTTTGAGGAATCCAAATTTAGGGTGGTTTTAGATTGGTATATTGTCACAATCTACTGTTACATCTCATAGGCAGAATAAGTGCCACTTGAAGATTATGAGGGATAATAAAATACAAAATTCTTGCTTTTCAAATAGGATTCAGCTATACTGTCAAAAATAAAGGTTCCAAATGGAAATGTTTGAAGTGATGTGATAGAAGAACTACTTTTGGTTCTCCAAAGAACCTTTCAGTGAACAGCAAACTTAAAATAACCATTTTTGTGTTATGTGTCATGAACATTAAGATTTAAAGAAACTTTTTCCACTTCCAGGAAACTTTTGTGCAATGGTTCCTTGGATGTTAAAGGTTCTTCATGGAGCCATCATTGCCAAAAAATAAACTATTAAGAGTGTAGAGTACTAATTCCTTTAAGAGATTTGACACAAATCCATCCTGCTATAAAATACTAAATCATTTTTTTTATATATATATTTCATTAATTGGTCCAAGAGTCACCATCCTCAAAAACTATAGTTTTTAAGATTTGAACAATTGTTGATATTCCATTGCATAAAAATAGAAATTGTTGTTAATCCACAATTGCACATTTTTTTAATAATTTTCTTACATCTATCCTTGATGCCACTAATCCTGGCCTCCTGTGATGATGCAGGCTTTGTCCACTAGATGAAGACAAAATTACACTTTGTGCATTCTGAAGCAGGCAAAGTTGTTTCCAAATTAAAATCTGTTCATGTGTTAAAAACTGATGGAGAAGACAAAAAATTCAATACTCTTTGTCAATTCAAGTCATGCCAAAACAAGTCATTTATTGTACATTTCAAATTTGTTATAACTCTTGAGGCTTTTAAACTATTATTGAATTTTCTGAATATAAATGAGTAATAGTAATCTAGTTACATACCCACACACTGGACAAAAGAAAGGTCCATCTTTTTCTATAACAACAAAAAAAGGCATAAAAAAAACAATTCTGTAAACCATGACCCACAGAAAAATGTCAAACTGTGTTACGTCTAACCTGTAACAGTGGACACAGACACAGCACAACACTTAACATGTGCAAAAATGACATTGTTGCGGTGAATGGGTCAGGTTTGGTCATCCAAATGTTAAACAGAAATAATATGAAACATTAAGGTTTTAATATAGGTGTTTCTTCAGAACTGACTGTCAAAATTCAATTTCCTTTCTTTAAATTGATAATGAAGAACGAGTCTTGTCTGTGACATTAGCACTGATGAGTAAGGTGTAATGTCATTTCATTTCAACAGTTACAAATGATTTATACATTACTTAGTTGCATGTCTAACTTCTCATAAAACTGCATAAAAGACAGCCTTTCCTTTATTCATTAAGGTTGATGAGCGGCACATCAATACAAATATTAACTAGTTTCTGTACAACATTTACAATGAGTGAAAAATGCTACAACACAAAGAGAACAGAAAGATATAAAAGTTCCTCTATAATCGATCAGATTAATAGTTATTGAAACAACCGAAATATTGTTACATTCCAAATAAAGGGCACAAACAGAAAGAGATTAAGACCATGCAAAGAAACAGATTCAGTACAATTTGTGCAACAAAGCAAAACTAGTTTGTGACAATCGAGCATGTAGCAGTATTGGCTCCTTTCCCAAACTACACAAGAATTTAAAATACTGATTCACATAGTAGTTGACTAGCTAAATCTGGAAAATGGTAATATGGGAATACAGAATACTGTGGTATGTGGCATATTGATACATTCATGGGATGAACAGTTCAAGCACTTTTATTAAATGTGCAGCTTCCTTTACCCATGGCACTGATGTACAATATCCTCCAAGAAAAAAAGAAATTAAGTTTAAGATCAGTAAGATTTTATATTTTTGAAAGAAGTCTCTTTTTCTCACCAAGGCTGCATTTTATTTGATCAAAAATACAGTTTTCTGTCTTCAGTGCCACATGATCCTTCAGAAATCATTCTTCTCAAGAAACATTTCTTAATTTTGTGGATTCTTGCTGAATAGAATGTTTTAAAAAAAAGAATTTATTTGAAATCGAACTCATATTATAAATGTCTTTACTGTCACTTTTGATCTATTTAATGCAACCTTGCTGAATACATTTGTTTAAAATAAAATTGTATTGACTCCAAACTTTTTAACAGTAATATATATATAAATAGTATATATTACATACTATTATACTTTATAATAGTATATATTGGATTTGCATATATTTGAATTTAGACAATGCATCTAGTAGAGACATTGACCATGATCTTAATGTTTTATTCAGACTGTATTATGGCCATAGTTGTGGGGCTTTTGTAGTTCTTGTTAAACAAGAAGACTTCATTATATCATAAGCATTTACCTCTCACTCATTATGTGTAACATCCACCTCTTCCTTAAACTTCAGTGGACCATTTCACTCAAACTTCTAAGAAAAATAAACCTTTCTTTTTCACATTTTCAATAGACTTTTCTTTCTATAAGTATATACTATATTGTACAACTGTGCCGTCTGTACTCACACTTGTGCTTCTCTACATGTGACCCCTCAGTCAAAGGATGCTGATGGTCAATACAGACCCATTAGTTAGAAGCTGTAAGATCACTTCAGCCCAACTAAAAGCCATTAACAGCAGTGTATCTTGGAATGGACCGACATGATTTTATTATTGTTTCAACCGCAGACCACAATGTATGTTGGCAGAGAACATTCAAAAGAAGTTCCCTTATCTGCTGATTACAGTATTTCTTTCGAATGCTCTTCAGAGCATAGACTTCATAGGAAACCAGCACTTTATAAAGAAATTCTTGAGGGCTGATTAAATGCTCAATTTTAATAATCCCCGCATGCCATAGGGTGCATGTATAGCTCTCCTATATGGTGTGATCATGTGATATTTAATATAATTATTTTATTCATGTGTAGAATACAACACTGAGTTGTACATACTCAGAGGTAGTGTGTATATAACTGAGTGAAAAGTACACTTCTACTCTAGATTCCAGTTTCATCACTTGTTTTTGTCATTTCTACAGCCTAAACGCACAGCGTGATGACATGAGTAGTGACGGAAACCGTGACCGGCATGTGTGAGACAGAGCACATGAGAGACACGATCATTTCGACAGCAACTTGAAGGGGGAGCTCTCTGCCGAGTGGGAGTCCTCTATCCGCTCTCAGGAGCTAATGCTTGATCTCTAAAATGGAGGGGTTGTGGTCGAGGATAGCCAGGATGATCTTGTCCATATACTGCCTTAAACGGAAGTTGATCTCTTCTTGTTCTTTCAAAGCTTCAACCAGCTGGAAAGATGGAGAGATTGACCAAATGGGTGACAAAAAATGATGATATGGCTGTCTTTCATGTAAAGCTGAAGGACATTTTGTAGGTTCCTCTAGATTAGAACATCTGCTAATGTTCTTAATGTAAATGCAAAATGCAAACAAAACATATAAAAACGTCACTATATATTAACGTACAGAGTCATTCAGTGGTCAACTGTAGGTTACTTAAAGTGGTGATTCTTTAAAAAAAAGGTATTCTTTTAATATAAATAGAAGTAGTTAATATAAGGTAGAACAGCAATTTAAAAAAAATCCATGCAACATGATTACAGCCAATAAGGTAGAAAAACATCAACACCCATAATGCACTGGGGGTGGGGACTAATATGCTATCCTTCAATGGGACCAAGCATAGCTACTTAACGAGGGTCAGTATTCTTTTGGTCTCGGTACACTGTGAATGTTGTTCTCACCTCATCTCTGGAGGCATTGTCTATCTCTGCTGCCAGTGACTGGGCCTTGGTGTGACAAGCGAACAGGTTTTTAGCCTCGTAAAGGCTGAGGCTGAGAATCTGTCCATTCAGATCATCGTTCTGGTCTCTGAGTTTATGGTTTTCCTGTTAGAAGATTAAACACATCAGTGTGCAAATCATACTGAATGCAAGGAGGTAAACAGTATACATATATAATATACAGCAGTGGTTCTCACTAGGGGGCATCAGCACACTTCCAAGGGAGCCACAAAATTGTTTAATATGAACCAGCTTACTGTATATAAGGGAACTTTTTAAGTGTGATTTCTAGACCTGGAAAAGTCACAGGAATATCTCTAAAGAATAGGAGTTCTTCTAATTATCTAGGATAATTTTTTTTAAAAATGTCAAATTGCAATTTGTGATTTTAAACATTTAATCTCATAATCACAAAAGACTAGAATTATGTCAATTCACTAGTCATAAAAAAGTGTGAAACCTGCTATATATTAAGTTGATGTAAAGTATACACAGAAACCATATACTATACTTTGTATCATAAAAACAATCATGGACCTGATTGATTTGCAATGAGATTGTTAGATAACATATCACAGACAGCACAAGAAGCATGGCCATGTCTTTGCACTGTACCTGCTTAAGCCGTTTTACTTCGTGCTCCAGTTCAATCTCTCGAGTCTTGGCGTTGTACTCGGACAGTCCTGCAGCGTTACGGCCACGGCCGGGCTTCTCAGTCTCCAGTTTAAAGAGCTGTAGGTGCTCCAGTTCACGCCGCAGGTCCTCAATCAGCTACATGCACATGTGAATTGTGTGAGAGGTCTGGAGATTTATGTTTATGTGTATAATTGTGATCCGCAATAAAAATGACACTGTGCTACCTCTTGCATGGCCTCTCGCTCCTTCTGAAACTCATGTCTGTTCTGCCAAAGTTTATCCATAATTTTCCTGTACAGATCCATCTCATCCTTCAAACGCAGGCTTGTGTCTTCCAGTTTATCTGTCATACGTTGCTTCTCCTGTGCACAAAAATACAGACAAATATACATAGTGAGTGACCAAAATCTCTACCATGATGTAAGTAATCTGTCAATCTGACTTGAGTAAAAAAAACTTTTAAAAACTTTTAAGACAAGTCAGTTCACTTGGCGGCCATTTTGGACCCTAATGCAGCTGGGGGGGTTTTAGGTAGGCAATAGGCTTACAAGTACGACTCTCAGTCTCATCGACTTGAAAAAGCTTTAAAAAACCTTGTGTCGACTTTGCCTGTTTCACTGCATTTCAAATCAGCAATAAAATCTGAGAACAATTTCACCATAAATGTAGAATCTTTAGCCGATCTGAAACTAAAAAATGCATTTTCAGCCTAGTCCACAAGAGGACCTTTAATTTTTTTTAGCTATATCAGACAATGACCTAGTTTTTTAGCTTTATGGAAAGGCTATAGCATAGAAAGTCATGCAGTTGTGCGACAATGATTCATTCCATCTCAGAGATCAAAGCCTCACAGGCTCCACGCGGATCCCTAAATACAGGGCTGCTAATGTCATGCAGGCAGGAACTTTCACACTCATTACACCAGCTAATGCAAGCAGTATGAAAGAGTGTGCGGTTAACACTGACAAGCTCCAGGGATTTCACTGCCTGCTGAAATGTGTCAAAAGATGCTTCAGTGAGGTCAGAAGTAATAGTGTGAAAATGGGTCTGAAAATGTGTCGGTGAGTGTTTAAGTGCAAGAAATTGCTATCTTTTAATTAAGCAAACCATTTGATGTGTAACCTGATGTGTGGGTTATGTAGATGTGAAGTGACATACTGCGTGCTCTGCATTCGTGCTCTGCATTTAACCCATCCAAAGTGCACACACACAGCAGTGAACACACACACACCGTGAACACACACCCGGAGCAGTGGGCAGCCATTTTATGCTGCAGCGCCCGGGGAGCAGTTGGGGGTTCGGTGCCTTGCACCTCAGTCGTATTGAGGGTGGAGAGAGCGCTGGACATTCACTCCCCCCACCTACAATCCCTGCCGGCCCGAGATTCGAACCCGCAACCTTTGGATTATGAGTCTGACTCTCTAACCATTAGGCCACAACTTCCCCACGACTTGTGGTGATGGTCAAGGGATTTCTACTCAAGAGCTTGAGATTTGATGCATATCTGACCTGGTCCAGTTTCTCAGTTTGAGACTTGAGTCTGCACACATTAACTTTCATCTCTGCGTTCTCCTCTTCTAGCTGCTGGACCCTGTGTGGAGAAATCATCCATTATAAAGTAGCATGCCACACACTGCCCTTCTAAAAAGGTGTTTTAAGGTCTTGAAACCTTCACATGCTTTATATGCATGTTTTTGTGCGTTTTCTGATTAGGTACCTGTTACTAAGCATTTCAATTTCAGTACTCTTGTCTCTCTCCATCTTACTGTAGGCCTCTCTGTGTCTCTTCAGCTCCTCCTCTAAACTTTGCTCTGCACGCGTCTCCTGATCTTTGATCTGCTCATCCAGCTCATGTACCCTGATGGATAAACATGTACAAACAAATACAGACATAAGAAAACATATAATGCATACATCACCAAGGTTGCATTCATGTGACAAAGGATTAATAGAGTATAAACATTAATACTGTGAAATATCATTACAATTTAAAATAACTAATAAATGAATTTTAGCAGCCATTAATCCTGTCTTCAGTGTCACATGATCCCTCAGAAATCATTCTAATATGCTGATTTGCTAAATATTATTATTAATGCTGAAAACAGTTGTGTTGCTTAATATTTTTGTGGAAACTGTGAAGTGTTATTAGTGTTACTAATGAATAGAGAATTCTAAAAAACAGCATTTATTACTTTTGCAACATTATAAATGTCTTTACTGTAATTCTAGATCAACTTAATTGATTCTCGCTGAATAAAAGTATGAATTTCTTTTCAAAAAAGACTAATGGACTCCACACTTTTGAATGGTAGTAGAATTACAAATAAAGTAATAAACAATAAATCACCCATGTAAAACTAATAGTCAGATATCTTTACCTGTGAACTAGTTGTGTGTTTTCCTGTTTAAGTTTGGATTTCAAATCTCCATTAGCCAGACTGTCGTTCTCAAGCTCTGTTATCTTCTTTTCCAAATAGCTCACCTGCAGTAGAAATACAGAAGAATTAAATATAATAGTCATTTATTATAGACAACATTCTCTGAATCATATTCACAGGAAAACAGCATTATTGTAGTGGCCTTAAAAAGTATATCCGAATCATTTGAATTTTATACATTAAGCCTAAGCAATTAACAGGGTCTTCGGTGATCACATTATTATGCTTCCAAGACCTTCTCAGTGATGTCAATGTCACAGGAGTCAATGCTGTCTCTGAACAGGTCCTCTGTGCTGCCTTGACTGCTGCTGAAGTTACTGTGGTGGAAGAGCTGACTGTGGGACACACAGAGAAACAGAGAATCAGGAAATGGAACTGAAGTTACCAATCATTCTTCTCTCTAAACAGTTAGTGACTTACGCTGCGTCCGAAATCGAATACTGCCATACTATATAGTAGGCAAAATATGTATGCAAACATTTTTTTCTGAATTCATAGTATTTGAAAAATGAAAGGTAAAAAGTACACGGATGACTTCTGCCGAGAATTCTGGAGTGTGCATCTGATGGACAGTTTACTATCCCATGCGGCCATGGGAGAGGATTTATGAATAGCAGTGGAGTGTAGGTCATGTGACAGTAACACCATGGAGGATGCAGTACGTCCAAATTTAATTCATGCCAATATTAATACTATATATACTGTATGTTATATAGAACATCCTTTTTAACAATCAAAAAGTAAGTTCAAATTCAAATGTAGCACCTACTCAGTATGCGATTTCAGACACACTGATAGTCAGGCAATGGGTATTAAGCCAGCGCTTTGTAATCTCATATTCTACAGATAGTGTGACAATAACAAAGATGAGAGACTTACCGACCAAATGCTGTACTGGAAATCTTCCTGTTTGGGCTGTAAAAAGAAATGGAAAAGATCACTGTATTAGAAAAAAAAAAAAATCATAAAAATGATAACATACCATGCAGTCCAAGTCCAGATAGATAGATAGATATATAGATAGATAGATAGATAGATAGATAGATAGATAGATAGATAGATAGATAGAACTTTAATTATAACTCTATGCCTGTGTTTATGTAACTGTGTGACCCACGTCACTCTTTAAAGCCCTCCTCTCATTACACCACACAGGTCTGAACTCAAACAGCTCGCCGAGATACAAGTCAGCTCTCCTGTTCTCATATCCAACCCAGTTATCACAGCACTGACAAAACACATTTAACTACGAAAACAATGATAAACCCAGACAATCTGCAAACCAAGAGAGATGAGGACAAATACACTCACAGCATTCACATGCCCTCAAAAGGGCAGGCGCACATAGTTCTTCATGACCTGTCATGACATGCTAAAGTAGCTGGACATATCTGGTACAAATGCAAAAATTTATGCAAAAAACAGTTATGCAAAAACAACATTTTCTGATGGCTTTCACACTAAACAGTCATTCAACAGCAGATCTCTCTACAAGTCTGCCTAGTGTTTTTTTAATATACAATACTTAATTTATACAATAACCCAAATGTTTGCTGATCATTATAGAGAAGTTCATAGTGGTGCCGATCATGTCTTGCATGAATGCATTTTAACTTCAGCAGAGTACGCAGTGGAGGATTTGGACAAAAATGCCAGAGGATTAATAGCTAAAGGCCACAGAATGTCACATGATCCCACTTCCTCATCACACCTATTCAGCCAGAGAAAAGGAAATCACACAGCTCTTTACTGAACAGCATCTCTTGCTCGGTTCCAAAATGTAGCAACTTGATTATGCTGCCACCTTGTTTTATTATGATGTATAATAATAAAAATGAAAAGGCAAACCCAGAAAGCACTGCATCAATCTTGGTGGAAAAAAAGAATCTATAGAAGAAGTGATGTAGCTAAATATACATGTATTTCATTTTATACTGAAAAGTATAAATAAAAATAAACTGTGTCCCAAATGACGCACACTATGTACTTATACACTATTACTTATGCATTATGCTATTTTTATAAGGTTACTTTGTCATTAATAATCAGAGTCTGATAGCCCCTCCCCTTTCACAATGAAATTAAGATGCAACATTTGAGTACATGAAGTGTTCAGCATTCCACACTTTCAAACTTTATAATGTTTTTATTCTCCTGGTAGTTAGCTGTTTTGGTCCTTATAACTCTTAAACAAAGCAAAAAGTGCTGGAAAAGTGTGCAGGTACTGTTGCACTCCATTAAAGTCAATTGTGTCTACTGCTTATTTGTCTTCTGTTTCTATATTTCTGAAATAACTCATGTAGTCTCAGGGCGGTTAAGATGCTGTCTTAGAGGGCAGGTGTCTGTCTACAATAGGAGGTATGTAGTGAGGCAGCTCACTAGGTTTTAAGATAGAGGATCTGCTGTATGTCTGCAGTATCATGTCTCAGTGTGTCAGCAGCAGAGGTGGAAACCTCATAATCCCATGATGCTTTAAATCTTGTTACAGATGAAAGATTGCAGTGTCGTTCTCCTGAAGTGCCAAATTTGTTAGGTGTCCACATAATAATAAAAGGATTATTTCAGCAGTTTTCATCAAATTCCACTTAACCACCCCAAGCTTTTCTTGAGGGGCTCAGTTTTCCCTCACTGTCTGATAACATTCACAAAGATTAGTAAACCCTTGACTGGAACATTGTTGCTATGGTAACAGCTCCTCTGATGAAACCCGTCTCTTGATAAAGCTTTTGACAGACCGGGGTGATTAAAGAGACTCATAAAAATATATCTAGCTTTACCTACGGTGAACTGAGATATAAAGAATCCTCTCAGAAGTGCAGTGCTATGCCATTTAATATGAACTATAGATGCTGCAAAGTTAAGGGCACTAAAGACAGCATTCAGAGGGAAACAGACATGCAACCAATGATTTAGGTAAGACAGCATGCTAGATATACCATCCTTTAGCATAAAATAGCTTAAAACAAAAAGCATCAACAAATATATTGCTATTTCGTTATTAATATGCACTGTATTAAGATGGAGGAAGGAGCAAGATAAATGTAAATAAATACACGTAGGCCTATATATTAATCAATACTCTATAACAAAAAACATACATATAAAAATATTTGTGTGCAATCAAAAATTGTTTATTTTGCCCAATATCTGTGTATTTTTTATTCTTACAGAGTGCTGCAGGAATGAGTGCTAAAATACAGACATGAGTTTGTATTTTTAAAAGTTTTAGTTTTTTAAATGGATTTTGGTTAAATGTCTGAAATAAGGTCTGTGGTTAACAGAAGCTCAAGATATTTTCACTATCTACTCACTAGTCCGCTTTCACAGCCTTACTGTGTTCAAACCTTCACTCTTGCAAACTAACTCCTCCAATGTTGAATAACTTTTACAGACTGTATTTAGGCTTCAAAATCATAAAAGCTTTGTTAATTTGTGCAGATTATCTCGATGAACAAAATGTATAAGAATCAAACTTTTGTTGGTCACACTTATTTTCTGCAATAGCAAAAGCCAATGGAAAAATCTTACTGGCTTTTTGTTGAGGGAACCAGTGTTATGCTAACTTCTACTGTATATTGGATAACAAAAAACTGTACATCATCCTTGTAGCATGCTATTATCTTAGCAATATGCTCTGTGGCCTCTTACCTGTTAGCTTTGAGGTTCTTGAGTCTGGCCTCTAGGTCATTGAGCAGGTTGACTTTCTTGCAGCACTGAGAGCAGTAAACATCCAGAAGCTCACTGTTGTACAGGTGCCTGATCTTCTGAGGGGTCTGACCAGCACTGCAAACACCATCAAGTGATGATCAATACTGACAGTAGAAGCATTCAGATTTTACTTGATCAATATATTTAATAATATAAAATGGTAAGATATTTCAAATTTTGCATAGTTGGAAAAGAATGTCTAATAATGTGTTATTGATTTCATGATAGGATTATCCTTGATTCAACCAGAATCATGCAGAACAAATGAGAACAGCTAACGATACAAAACTCCCACTGTATGCCAAAAGCATTTCATAATTATCGGCTGTTGTGATTTTATGTTTAACAATGCGTTGATTAATGGCTGTCAAATGCATTAATGCAACAGAGTGTATTTGTGTCAGAATTATAACTACTATGCATTAATAATATTCTTAGAGAGTCTTATGAAAAAATAGCTCATATTTCAACCTAAAAAATATGAAATTAAATTTTGAAAATGTGCAAATAAGTTTTTATTATTATTATTATTTTATCTTATGGCCTAAGAACATCTTAAGCACACCCAAATTATCATTACCACAATGCACTTTTTTTATTTTCACTTTACATTTTTGTGCTTATGTTTGGGGTAAGGATGTGCTTAATTGCCATGAAAATAATAATTAAGCAAAATATAATTTCTTATTTATTTCTATTTGTTTATATGTATGGTTTCATGCTATTCACCCTTATTCGTCCATGCAATCAAATGCAACAGATCATCCAGAATAACACCATAGGTCAGTATTTCACGAGAGAGGTGTGTGCTAAAGTGAGCTAGTTAACCTGGAGGGCAGAGAGGAGCCCAAGTCAGAGAAACCATTGGTGCGTGTGTCATCATCAGGGATGGGGCTGCTGGGAGTGAAATCCACATCTTCTCCCTCTCCATAGTCCTCAAACTGCTCCTCCACTGAGATCACTGAAGCGGCTGCCGAGGACACCATCTGACCACAGCTGAAACCAAACCCACAGGTCTCACTTTAGGTACTAATTCTTACAGTAAATTTATTTTTAAATGTAATAATTTTTGTATTAATTTAATGAAACAATAATTATTCAATTAATGTTTTAACAAAAATTCTGGCAAGATGTATTTTCCTTCTTAAGCTCAAATAATGTTAAACAGCAACAACAAAAAACATTAACATCCATGCTGCTGACTTGTTTCCACGTAGAAAGAGTCCACCCAGTCCTTCTTTATCATCATGACGTCCTCCATCAGAAGATTCAGATCCTGCCCCGCTGTCTCCTGCACTGTCCATGTCTGCCTCCTGCACGTCCCGTCCGCCCATTGCTTCCTCATCAGAATACAACTGGCACTCTGGGTACGGCCGCGTGCACACAATGATCGGGGGTCCCAGACTCCCCTCCCCGTGCTGCAAACAGATATCATACAAAACCTGTTGAATAAAGTCATATTTCTCAAAATGCAAATGTAACATCAAAACTAGACCAGATTACTCTGACTCACTATGTGGTCTCTTCACACACACAACTTGGTGAGGTGAAACGAGAACTTAAGAAGACCTTTCTCAGAAGGTCACAAAAGATAATGAGTCAAAGGTTATGGAAACTTTGCTCATTAACCCCAGAAGACACAACGGACACCAACATAGGACAAAGGTCATCATGGTGAACTGGTGTGAAACATTTCAGTCGACTAACGAATAGTGAGTGAGTGTAACAAAGACAAGAAAAGGACAAAGATTTTGCATGCCAGAGACAGAAATGGTGCTCTCAAAATGAAATAAGATTTTAATATCCTCCATTTAATTTATACCACAGTGAACATTTCTCTGCTCACTCTCACAAGGTTTGACTTTTTTTAACATCCATTCTGTCCTACAACATGTGCAGTTCAAAATATTAATTTACTTATTAAAATTCATGTCACATCTCAATGGCAGGTGGACAATGGGAATCAGCTGATGTTGCCCAGTGGCTCGCAGACAGAGCAGACTAATTATCACACTATAAGAGATTGTTAAATCAATGGTAAGTCTTTATATATGTTTAAATACACACATTTCTGACACTTTCTGTCTGTCTAATATGAAAGTGTATTTATTTTTGCATCTATGTGTCTTGGGAGGTACTGTATTATTAAAGCTGAGAGTTATGGCTGGTCATTAAGCATTTACTGCATTCTGGGGAACTACAATGCATACCAATGTGCTTTAAAATGACTTAGCTCATCCCTCACAGATGATCATAATTTGTCTAAGACATTTATTCATAAGGCAATGCTAAAATAAAACAGACATCTCCACTACTTTAATACCATGAAAAAACACTTTTTTTTTTTAAATAAATAGCCATAAATTGCTAGCTTGTCATACAGTGACCCCAAATATATATTTGAACACTTTTAAACTTTCACTTAGATTTTTCTGAATTTCAATGCACAGATAAAATATCAAACAATTTTAAATGACTTTAACCATCTGTTCTGAAGGCAATTTTAAGCCAAGGTGTAGTTTATAATTTTAACTAAAAACAATCTTTTTGTCATAATATTGAAACTCATATCTATTGTTTTATTTAAACCCTTATATCTGTATTTGTGTGTGTGTAAAATGTTTTGCTTGAAATGTATTTGTACTATATTTCTTTAAAATAAATGCCAGTCAGTTTGATATTTTGTCCTAATGTAACATCATGCTTATGTGTAAACACTCAAATTGACTTAGGGTCCCTAAGGAACAGCTTTATACATCTAATTCTAATAGGGATCTTCTCTATATTACTACTGCTTGATTAGAACAGGAATGTAATAGTCAGCTGCTCTACTCTCCTTTGTCCTCGCTCTTTATGCTAAGCCTTTACCATATTTTTCCCTCTTCCTTATTTTTTCTTTACTCAGTAATATACAATGTATTAAAAACAATTGTCTTTCCTTCAATCGCAAACTCAGCCTTTTCCTAAAAGCATTTCATTTATATCTGAGTGTATCTCAGTGAGTGCAGCAGTGTGTCAGTGTGTATCTAAAGTGACCCCTCTCACATTCACACCTCAGTGAGTCCGTTACCTTCCTTTGTAGGTCACACACGATATTCACACACCTCTACAATCACCAGATGTAAGAAATGAGTGTATATCATATATCATAACTAGTTACCTAGCTGGGGACTACTTTCAGGCACTGCGTAATATCATTGCGCCTGCTGCACCCATGGTACTGCAGCAAAGTTCCTTGATTATTACGCCGGAATGAGAGTATAGTTCCTAGCCATATCGGCTTAGAAAATCACAACTTTTCATTTTCAGTCTTAGTACACAATGTAACTACAGAAGAGTCAAGTTTTAAATAGGAAAAATATCGAAACTCTTTGGTCATTTTTGAGCGAGATGCTAATGGTCTAATCCGATTCAATGATACCGCCAGACCCGGAGATCGGCTGAATGGATTCGAAAACCGTAAAACTCAACTGTTTAACTCTTGGGGACTTGGAAAATGAGCCTATTTTCAAAAAAAGTGGAGTGTTCCTTTAAGGAAAAAAAGCTTCTCTGTCCGGTCTGATCTGAGATTATGCCTACGAAAAGGAAATGTAACGGCCAGCCTCCGGATTAAACATCACAGGTCTAGTCGCAAATCTGAGTAAAACTTTGATTCTTCCCACATGGTTGGATCTTTGGAGATAAGAGCGGAGGAGCAGATTACTGATGACTGATATCTGCATAGTCTTAATGTGAAGCTTTGACAGTATAATAGAGTTTCTCCCTGCTGAGCAGCGACTGTGATGAATGCAGCCCTATCAGATGCACTCCGACTGCAGTAATGTAAGAGAAGATGCAGGGGTCTCCTGCAGTGAGAGCCCAGATAAATGAGCTACAGACTAAGACCACTTTTGGTCCAACCCGACCTGAATCTGCCAGCCCCCCTTAGACAGCACCGTCTAGAATGCCTAGACTTAACATTCATTATTTACACTCTTCTGACAGACTGCTTTTAATGTTTGGCATGCATTAATACACAAACATATTTAATATTTTATAAATAAAAAAAATCTTATACTAAAATAGAGTTATATGTATTTCACTGATGAAAGCAGTTAAGAAACTGCTATTATAATTTCACTCACCATTACTCTGTTTGTATGGTGTAGTGACAATGAAGTTATTTGATTTTATGTGGCTAATTAACTTATGATTTGTGGACTATTTATATTATAGACACATTTTCGTTTAAATAAATACCAATGAAGGGCCGCTTCACTTTAATGGAATTGTTTTAAATTAGAGTTTGACTGTAAAAAATGGCAGCCATCAGAATTGTATTTTAATGCTTCAACTAAAAATCATTTTGCTGTTTACCGATTTTTAAAGTTAACATGGTGGACTAATACTGTCATGCTGCAGTACTGCTGATCCACCCATACCTCCAGCATTTCATGCAATATTGCTGAGTACAAATTAAGTGGCATCAAAGCTTAAATACTGCTAACATCCAAACTCTGGGATGCTAAGAGAAAAAATACACCAACCAGTGTGTCCACATTGCTTGCAGTGGGCTGATTTGGAGGGATGATCATCATTAAAAAAACAGTGGCTATGCTCTGGAATATGCAGCCAGGTATTGATTCAAACACATGCCCCTGGTTTCACAGATGAGGCTTAAGCCTAGTCCTAGACTAAAATGTAAGTCTTAGCTGTTTCAACTGAAAGAAACTTGCACTGATTGATCTTAAAATATATCAGTGCTTTTGTTTTGTCTCAAGATGCACACCAGTGATGTTTTGTTCTAGGCATGTTAATGAAAATTACTTAAATGTCCTAATTGAACTATGGCCTAATCCTGGCTTAGTGTAAGCCCTGTCTGTGAAACCGGGCCATAGTGATGTCCATGCAGAGTCAAAGCTGCTGTATTCTTGCAGAGTGTAAGTGGGATTCTGTCGATGGCTATTGTGTAATCAAACACACTTTTATGTGTCATTAATGACTGAAAGCAATATCCTTTTATTACTTGGCTTAAAGGGACAGTCCAATAATTAATGTTCTGTAATCGAGAGAGTGAATTAAATGAAATGGTCAGAAAGTACACTACTGTTCCAAAGTATGGGGTCAGTTATTTTTTTAAGGAATGCATAAGGACGCATTACATTAATTAAAAGTAACAAAAATTTTTTTTACAATTTCTACTTCAAATAAATGTAGGCCTAGTTCTCTTTCTGAACTTTATAGTCATCATAGAAATTTGAAAAAAGGGATCATGGTTTCCACAAAAATGTTAAGCAGCACAACTGTTTTCAGCATTGATAATAATAAGAAATGTTTCATGAGCAGGAAATCAACATATTGGAATGATTTCTCATTCAACGCTTAAGACTGAACTGGCATCACACTAAATTACATTTTAAAATATATTCAGATAGAAACGGATTATTTTAAATTGTAATAATATATTCACATTCACAATATTATGGTTTTCTGTATTTTTGATCAAATAAATGCAGCCTTCGTAAGCGTAAGAGACGTTTTTCAAAAACATTAAAAAAATCCAACCCCAAATTTTTAAATGGTAGTGGATTAAACATGTTTGGTGCGACACCATTTCTTGTCTCGGAGCATGCCTGAAAACATTCAAATGCACAACATATCCCAAAGCCCTCAGATCTATAAATAATAGAGATGTTTTGTCTGTGAAGTCTAGGAGAAGATGCGTGATGGAGGAATGCACCTAGATATCTCACTCACATTCATCATTAGATTATTTTCCTCAGTGAAAGCAGAGCAATTTTTATTTATTTTTTGCTCATGTTTAGATGCAGTTTAATTTTTCTCTGTAAATCTGGAGAAAAACAGCACTTTTTTTTAAGATCTGCCATCTTAAGATGACAGCAACCCACACAAATAAACAAACACAACACTCAATTCTGGCTAGCGTCCAAAGTGCAAATATTCACAGCCTTTCAAGTGCAGCTCACAAGAAATGTCAAGTGTACAAATGAACATGACAGAAAAGCCTCTCAAATTTCTCCAAGACAACAGTGATCCCTACCACACACAGTAGCTGCTGTTTTTGGGGATTTTTCAGGTAACAACCCACTTCAAACAAACATTTTGGACCACCTGATATCCCGAATCTATACAGCAACTACCTCAAAACAACAAATTATTTTAAGAGTATAAACCCAATAGGCCTATCTTGAAATAGCTTTACCTTAAACATTACTGTTTTTGCTAAACACTCACTAGTTTTGGCTAGTAGTGACCCTACTGAACCTGTAAGCTAGCTAGCTAAGATCAAACACTTTAGTACACTAAAAGTATTACCGTCAGTTATGTTACCAAAGTGACAACAGAAACATGCTAGCAGGGGACATTTAAGCTGGCTGCTCATTTTTGTATCAACTGCGCTTTGCTGGTTTTGTTTGAGATCTCAGTGGAAGTGCAGCTGGATAGCTGGCCATCTCGCCGCCTACACAGTCAGCAGACAAAAGACAGTGTGGATTTACCAGGAGCCATGAGTCATAATCCAGCTCTCGGGGCTCTAAAACTGTCGGCTGCCCTTCCCTGGACGGTATCAAAGCGAAACACCTTTGAACTCTTTATAGACCTTGAAAATGGTAACGCAACAAACAAACAGAAAGGCCATCCAGAGCTGCAGTTACACAATCAATACCGCAGGGGCACTTGGCTAAGCAAATTACCATATTATTCCACAGCATGTGTAGGCTTCCCTTTGAAAGCAAGGCATGTCGAGACAAGTGGAAATATGGTTCTCAATTTAGTTGCTCTAACATCCAGGCACAATCATAAATGTGTACCACTGACTTCAAACGGTTGGTCACAAAATGTTCATCCACCCCTCTCCCTTGGCAGAGCAATAGTCTGGATGCACCACATTATTGGGTTTTAGAGTGTCCAAACTGCAATTAACCTTTTGTCCTAACTCTAACTCTGAATTATATCTTTAGCTGGGCTTTGCATTATGACGTCCATGAAATGGTAGTGCAGATAGTGCCCTTGGTCATGCACAGATTCTCTGCTGCCCACGCAATAACCAGGCCTGATACAGCATTTCATAACAGATCGATATCTAAAGCTGTCAGACCAGCTGCTAAATGGATAATCTTAAATGCAGTAGACAAGAGAACTGGATTAATTTATGTACAGTACCTGTATAAGTTTATACTGTATAAGGGCAAATTACATTAAACCAAGCAAAAGTTAGAATAAAAATGATAAAACTCCAGAAAAATGCTTACTATAGCTATATATAATACACACATAAGTGTTCAAGAGTTCGGGGTCAGTAAGACTTTTCTTTAATATTTATTTTTTTTGTACTTCTTATTGAGCAAGGACACAATAAATTGATCAAAAGAAAAATTTAGAATTTTACAAAAGATTGATATTTGAAATAAATGTTCCTTTGATCTTTCTATTCATTAAATAATACTGAAGAACAACAGTTTGTAATTGATAATAACAACAAACATTTCAGATCAGCATATTAGAATGATTTCTGAAGGATCATCTGACACTGAAGACTGGAAGCTGCTGAAAATTTAGCTTTGTCATCACAGGAATCTATTACATTTTAAAACATATTCAAATAGTTAATTTTACTGTAATAATATTTCAGAATAATACATAAAGTTCTAAAAACCTAGACAGGGCATGTACTGACATTCAACACACTACTGTGTACATTATTTGATACAATTAATGCTTAATTTAAGACATTATTTTAAATATGTATGACAACTTTGACAGATAAAAACAATGTTATTTCAACCACACATATGCTGTGTTTAGAGCAGGCTTATAACTAAAAGCCCTCTGCAGTGAGGAAACAGGGCTTTGCATTCAAGTTTGACTAAACTTTAGCTAAAATGAACATTTATCAGCATATAGCTGACAAGCTCTCAGAGGTAAAAGTTTAAGAAGCCAATAACATTTTGGCAAAACAAACCACGAGAGGGGTAAAGTCAAGCACCAGGGAAGGAATTTTAATGGACTTCTAACCCTATTGTTCCTTGACCTTTCTAAAATGTTTCCCTTGCCAGAGGAATAACATTACTGTAACATTAAGAAACTCACACATTCAAACAAACACAATATAGATGTGGTACTACCAGCAGGTGGTCATTAACCATCGAAGAGTCTTCCCAAACCACCCCAGCACACTCAACCTCCCCCTTTCATGTTCACACAGTCCCTTCTAACTATCAGCCGTATTCAAAACTCCACAGTTCCTCCCCTTCAACAACCCCCAACCCCACAACAACTCCCAGCGCACACCATTAGCCCTGTTCCCAAGAGACACAGAATGAACTGTTTAATTTGAAGAGCATGTGCACTTACAACAACAATCAATCAGTCTGCTAGTTTTTCTACACCATTAGTCTCATTTGAGGTGCAAAATTGGGGATTTTCTATCTCTAAGAACTGATATTTTCACCAGTCTGGCATTTAAGAAACAAAGTAAGCGGAAAACAGAAACAATGGGGTCACCAATGGTTGTTGGGTAGACTAAGGCAGACACGAACACACACACACGCACAGCCAAAAAACGCATTGACACAGTCCAAATACACACTGTCTGATTAGCATTTCAATAGCATGACCCCTTTCCCCCTCCAACAGATCACCACACAATCCAGGCTGGCTCTCCAGTCATTCGTTCAACTTGTCATTCAAGGACAGGTGTAGCGTTTGGGAAACACACAGGCTGGTTGTGAATTCCACCACACTCAGAGCCTTAGTATCTTACAATAAAATGCCAAAAAATAATTTCATTGAGCTTCATCTCTCAAAAGTGCCATTGTGTGTCAAAGAGATCTACAAGAGCTTCTCAGCATCAATGTTGGGAGAAGAGATTATTACAGAGGAAGGAGGATGAGAGAAGAACATGAGAGGAAGAGCAGGAACAATGGGCTTTACTTGGCTGCAGCAAACATTCACACATGCGAGTTTTCTCATCTCATCCTCTTACCCCGCTGCTCAATAATGAAGATCCATCTCCTCCATCCTTTCCACTCGTGCCGGTTAAGCCCTCATCGGCTGAGGACGCCCAAGACTTGGTGTCCCCGTCTCCCTCCAGGATCCCCACCCTCACCACAGTCCAACAGGTGAAATATCAGTGTCCAGTCAGATTTCAGCGCTCCTGAGGACGTGTGGCTTCAGGTATCTAGACCTACATCCACCGCTGCTCCAAACCGGCTCAGTCCTCCTCACACGTGCACACACACTCGCTCCAACCTGCAGCAACCGATCATGCGGCCACACACGAACACACACGGACAGAGACACTAGCGATCTGGCAACAGTTGTTGGGCTTTTGGCCACTCCTCCCAGCAAATCACCTCCCCTACTCCGGCCTGTCACATTCCCTCCCTCTCTCTGCCTCGTTCTCTAGGTTGTTGCTAGGAAACTATTCAGCTGAGCCGTCCCACAGCCGTGACATGGAGCAGAGCGTGTGTGTGCGTCTGTGTGCAACACACACAGCTATCTTAAGCCTAACCTCAGCTGTGCTGTATAATACACACAATTACGGATAATTAACCTTCTCCTCGTTTAAGTACCATGACAAATAACGCAAATAGATAAATAAGGTACAGAGAAATCAAAGTATCAATGGGGGGCTGATCATGCGGTGGCCTGAAAAAAAAAAAATACAACAGGATCAACAAGAAAAAAACATTCTTGTTTTCTATCCTTATTAAAACAGAAGCCAAGCATTTTGTATTTGAAAATCCCTCATACACATACCAAAATGTTTATTATATCAACAAAATGCTATAAAACTTTTGTCAATTTACTGCAAACAGAAATAGCAAATAACAAATGTCGTCTGAAACGGATTTATATGAATTTGGCTACATTTTATTTATGTTGGTTGGTACATGGAGGCAGTTCAGAAATTAAATATATGGCAAGTGGCGGTAAAAGGTTAAAGCTCTTTTGTTTTTGAAAATAATGTACCACCTACACTAAACCCTAAACCGGTAGTTTGCTGTAGCAATTATGCCATTTCAGCTTACTTTATAAGCTATTTTATCATAACACAGGACTTTTAAGTGCAGTGCTGTACCAGGAGAACTACTGAGCGAGTTTATTATACCAGAAAAGCTACACATATGGAGCTGGTTATGCCATGTAAATGCCAAAATATATTAGTTTACAAATCATGTAAGCACCGTATTTTGCAAGGAACCAGCTAAAAAATAAGTCTTTATTAATCAATAATCCATTGTTGGTGTTTTAGTGCCACTAATGTTCCTTTTTGCTATAAATGCTGTTAATTGTATCTATAGGTAAGGTTTTGGAATTTTGCAAATATATAAGAAGAGACATGTTTTTCCAATGAGCCTATGTTGGCTTTCCTCCTCCAAAGCCCTTCATATTACAGGCTTCAAAATGTGCAAATACATAAAAGTAAAAAAAAAAATCTGCAGTTATTCTCCAATACATCTAAGCTGACTAGATCTAATACACCTGAAATAGTCAACCCAGTAGTTAAAAATGAACCTGAACCTAAAACTTAAAAATGAAAGTGATGTAACCCTGGGCTTAATCTTGATCACTTTTAAATGGTTTTAACAGTTAAAAATAATATTAAATAATATTAAACGTTCTTTCTTCTGTGGAACATAAAATATTTTGAAGAATGTTTTCAAAGTCATGCAGGTTTGAATCCACATGAGAGTGAGTAAATTATTTCATTTTGGGGTGAACTGTCCCTTTAAGCATAGCATTATTTAACATTGACAAGAAGTCTGCAAATAATTTAACGATAAAATAAAAAAAATTAACTAGAGTTCACTTTAATAACTAGAGTGGTCTTGTGACTGATTTATGGAATATCTTAAGAGCATCCTTACTTAACACTTCTCATAAATTCACAGCAGCAATGAGCTCTCACTGGAGGCAAAGACTGATGAAGTAAAAATCGAATCACTGGTGAACATTTACACATGTACTTTCACACTTGCAATTGAGAAGTCTCACATATGCTGTGCTCTGTGTGTGAGGGAGAGAGATAACGAAAGAAAGAGGAATCCTCCTCCGTTCCTCCTCTCCACTGTGCATCAGTGATGCCCCACTTTCCCATGAATCCCATGAGCTCAGTGCAGCAGCAGCGGTTAGTTTCAATCCAGCAGCTCGAACCAGACCCTCTTACCTCACAAATACTCTTCTCTCTCTGTCAGAGCTATGAACACCTCTTCAAACCATCTTAAAATAAATGACACATTATCTCTGTGATGCTGCAGGGATACAGACACAGTCTGAGGTTTAGTTGAGAAGAGGGGAGAGGGAGGGTGGAAACGCGAGAGAGGATGCTGTTAGATCAGGAGGGTGTTGGTTACAGATGAATAAATGTTCACACATCTCTATCACCAACTGCTACTCGGCTCCTGATGCTGTTTATACAGCCAAAGCCATTCTATTTCAGACATATTTGTACTGTTTTACCCAGATTGCAGGTTTTAAATATACTGTGTAATGTGAGACAGTTATTTCAGTCAGGTGTGGTTGATCTCCACCTGCTTCCTGTTGTCATGTCTCAAAGGAAAATAAACAAATGCACAATTTGTTTCCATAGTTGCTGTTTGAACATTAAAAATAATGTTAGACCATTATTACAGTCAGAATTTTAGAAGAAAATGTGAATGGTGCTTGACTATATCTAGGGTGGTTCCCAAAAAGAACCACACTGGTTACAATAGCCATGTACTCCAGAGGTCGCATTTGTCAGCCGCATACGTCATTGAGGCAAAGAAAAGTAACCGTAATAAAACTCTTGTTTATGTGGCTGACAAAAACGACCCCCAGAAGATACAGCCTCTGAAATGATTATAGCTGATTATAGCTATTATAGCTGTCTGGTTGCTAGCATGTTACATTTTTGGATTTTTTCAATAAAGATTAATTAAACAATATATTGCAGAGTGTGTTTTTGTGCTGGTACAGGCTTGTCACGGATAAATAAACATGACACGATAATGGCCAGTAGGTGGCGGCAAGGCCAGTTTTAATGAGTGAGTCATTTAATTATTCGTCCAAATGATTTGTTCAAAATGGGTGATTCAGTTCAAAATGAAGCAAGTGACTCCCTGCGTCCCAATGTTCATACTACTACTTCATACTACTATTCTACTATTTCAGGTAGGCCTAGATTTTTGATGGATTGCCCACAATCCATTGCGCTTTGGCGAAGGACTCAGTTCAAAACTACAAATATGGCGGTTGTGCTCGACCAACAGTTAAGTAGAGAGGTTTAGATAAAGGGGTTTGAGTTACTAATAATCAACATTTAACCTGGTAAAAAAAATATTTCATAAACATCTGTTTGGCCATTAACTATTAAAAGCATCATTATGCAAAAAATATGAGCAGAGTTTCTCCGCATAAAGACCCACGGCTGGCAGGTCAAAGTGCTACTTCTTTAAAGGCATAGTATAAGTAGGCACATTGGGACGCAGCAACTGCCTTTATGAATGGATCATTGAATCAACGAATCATTGACTCAAATGATTCTTTCAAAAAGAGATTCATTCAGGAATGAAACACTACACTATTGCTGTGAGATGCACAAATGTTCTGCTCCGACTTTATTTGGAAGTTTTTTCATTGATGAAACAGAAAAAAACTAACTCGGTATTAACTTTTTGTTTTTTGAACTTTGCATAAAATCAATACAACATTTGATCCCTCTCACACTAATATTCAGGAAAATGTCACTCTTGCCTGTGTGATATTACTTAAATATATCTAATAAATACAAAAACCCATATAGGCATATTTTTGGCTTTCATAAATTGAATTATAAGACCATTCTAACTGCATTCTAATAGGCTTCATCACACAGGTGAATGCTTTTAGACTCTCAAGACATGTTTTGTTTGTTTTTTGAAGTGACAATCGATAATGTCAGCTTGCACATCATTAAAACAATAATTACAATGTTATTGTAGACAATAAATATTGCACAGCCCTATCTCCAAGACGTTCTGAGGGTTTTTATATGTCTTCTATGTGGTTTCTTGGGTGTACTGCGTGATTTAGTACATCTGCCGTCTGAATGCTAGGATATTGTAGGTAGTGGCCAGAGTGGGATATGTGGCTAAGGTGTACTGAGTGTTTTTTAGATGTCTCAGGATGTTCTGGGGGGTTTCCAGCACATTATGTATTTGCTAAGTTGTTCTGGGTGCATTAATCACTTGCTATCTGGTTGCTAGATTGGTTTGAGTTGAGTTTATGAGGCGCTGGGATGTTCTAGTTGCTAGGGAATTGCTATAAGTGGTTGCTTCACAGAATTTTAATACCTAGCACTAAGGATTAATTCAGTTTAATAGCAATAGTAAAGCTTGCAAACCTGCAAGCAGTCATAATAATGAAGAGAAAATAAATAAGGAGTACATCAGTCAGTAGTATAAGACAGAAAACATTTAGGATGTTTAATTCAGAGAGAGAAGTATGAGCACAGCTTTTATCTCTTCTAACCTTCTATGTACTCTTTCCTATATTGTGATTGACAGGCGGTAGATTAGGAGGACTTCTGGAATGTGAGGAAAGACGAGGAGAAAAGAAGGAAAGAGGATAAGAGAGGGGGCCACAAACAGTCCATTCTCGAATCAAACTGATGAGCCAAAAGGCAGAAGGAATCAGACAACACACATACTGGACAACATCAAATTAACAATGAGTTGAACAAAAAAATCCAAATAAATGTCAACAGCCCTAAAGCTTAAGATGCTCTACTAGTGTATACTAGTGTAACACAGAGTGGATTAGAAAATGAATAGAGGATGAAGTGAGAGACAGCAAGAGTAAGAAACAGGCAGAAGAGCAGGAGGGAACACAGTGAGCACAGGCTTGGCAGTTAGGGCACAGTGCGCATACAAATGTCTGTATTCCTCCATAATCTAAAACCAGAGGTCTGAACTGATGGATTGCAACGTATAAATGGGTCACAGGTCTGTTCTGATAGGCTCACAGACAGCAAAACAACACTAAATGCAACTAACCATGTAACCATGCATTGAAACTACACAAAGTATAAGAAAAAACAACCCAGACTACACTAAATACAAGTTAATTTGCAATGCAGACCACAATGTGTTTTTGGAATTTTTGTTTTTAATTAGACTAAGCTGGTTTGCTGGTCTCAACTTTCCACACAGGCCCAGCCTAGTCGAGATGGTTTTCAAGGGGTTTTGGGCACATCTGCGCCCTGCTTAACCAGAAAACAACTTGGCAGTGTTGGGAGACGATCCTAAACTAGACCAGGTCAAACCAGCTTAAGGTGGGTTAAGTGAGTTTTTCCTAGCAGTGGCACTAATAATTTTTCATAATGTTGGGCCTGTTCAGTCAAGGTAATATTAATATATTTCAGTGTTTAATTATAAGGGCCAGTGTGTTTTCATTGTTAACTAAAAAAATAAAACTATTAAAATTGATTTTGGTTATTGAAATAATGCTGGAATAAAATCTAAATATCACAAGAAAATTTAAACAAACTTAAAAATTTGTAATTTTGTCTTTGCAGCTAATTGAAATGTTCAAGTACTAAAATGACCGAAACTAAAATAAAACCAAATTAATGCCTCATAAAATCAAACAATTACTAAAACTTTAAAAGAAATAAAACTGAAAACATAAAAAAACTTAACGCTAATTCAAAATATTAATAAACACTATAATAATTTCTGAATATTACACAAATAACGTTGTAAGGCTTTTTTTTTTTTTTTACTGTTTTACACCGAACAAATTTGGTCTTTAAAATTGTGGTCCTGAAGAAAACCTAGTTTTTGAGCCACTGGATAAATCAAAGCAAACAAGTCTCTTCAGAGAGATAAAGACATACACAAACAACCTAGCAGCAACCAACAAAGCTCAATCCCCTTGGTGCTCATTTGTTTTATATTAAATAGTGTAGTTGGCTATGTCATTATCTGGCAATAGTGCACCACTGTGAATACAAAACGTAAGTGCTCAAAACAATGAAAAAATAGCCATATAAATTATAAATCTGCTGCAAGGTGACAAAGGTCATACTCAAGTATATATTACCATGAAATTTGACCAATTCCTGCTGTGCACAGGGTTCTAAGCAACATGCTGACATCTTATCTAATGGTAGTGATGTCAGGCAACCTCAAGCTCACGCTGGGCGTGACAGTTGGCTTCTTGGTGAGAAAGCTCATACTTGACGTGTGATGCCATTTTTTATTCATTCAGTTGTGACAGTGCATACACTCAAAACTGGGCTGCTCACATCAACCCAGACAGAGAGAGGAGAGGAGAGGAGACAACATGATAAACACGGCCCAGTGGCATGTTGAAAGCTTGATGGCAGTGATTGAACTCAGCGGGTAGTAGTACTGCACCGCATCACCCAGTATTGGGTTGCCTTTATAATCTGACCCTGGACCAAATGACAATACCAAATGTAATGGCAGTTCTGCAATAACTTTTTGATTTCCTTTTAATTTGGCACACACATGAAATGCGATCTCTGTCTGCACAGGCAGTACTGACTACATCATCTCTTGTATTTGCCAACACTTTCATATTTTAATATCAATCTAGTTTCATCATGTTGTTCCAAAACTTTCCTCTGTGGAAAATGAATGTTGACTTTCATTGTATGGACAAAAAACACAAAGATATTTCAAAATATCTTCTTTTGTGTTCCACAGAAGAACGTAAGTAAAACAGGTTTGGAATAACATGAGGGTCATTTTCATTTCTGGATGAACTATCCCTTTGAGTCCTGCCAATTAATACACTGATAAATGAAAGATCATTAAGAAATTATAGCTACTGATTTTCAATATATAAATCTTCTCATCCTTCTCTCCTTTAGGCTCACAGGTAACAGGCACTGGCCTGTGAAATTCAGTGTCACATGGAGCAGTGCTGCGGTGCTCCTGATGAAGGGGCTTTACTCGCACCGAAACATCTTCATCACACACTGTCGCTGTGCATCTCATTACAACATGCATCTGTGCTTGAAATACCAACAGCTTGAATCTCCACACGCTTAAGCACAAATCTGCTTCATAGTATCATCTGTATTCATTCTACTCTGAGCAAATACAGATACTTTATGATTATGTTTGTTGTGGTGCTGCACAGATAAGCACATTTATACGCTACTAATAAATCATCAAATAATCCTGAAAAATATACAGTATATCAGTTTCCACACAAATATTAAGCAGCACAACTGATTTGAATATTGATAAATTACAACAAATATATTACAAATATTAAAATAGAAAACAGCAATTTAAAGGATTAGTTCACCCAAAAATGAAAATCACCCTGTCATACATGCAAGCCCTTCCGGCGGATGAAGTAGGACGTATGCGTCGTGGTTGCCTCTGAGTTATGCTAGTCTCACGAGTTTGTTTACAGGAGCAATGAAAGCAAGGTTTCCTTACTTTAGCAAAGCAACCTCCTCTTGGCTTATATCGAAATCCTCCAACATTTTTCTTTACAAATCCCATTTTTCTTTCTCTGCATTCATGTTTATTACATTTGAAATATGGAATTTTTATTACGTTTTATTACGGATGCGGGCGCTTTATTTGACGTCTCTTGGACTGTTGTACAGAAACACCAGCCCACTGCAATGATAACGCTTGGAATAGCCAGGACAATTTTTAATATAACTCCGATTGGATTTGCCTGAAAGAAGAAAGTCATATACACCTATGCATTGAGGGTGAGTAAAACACAGGGTGATTTTCATTTTTGGGTAAACTAACCCTTTAAATTGCAATAATATTACAGGGTTTTTTTTTGTTTTTGTTTTTTTTCTTATTGATCCTAATCTTTAGAATGGTTATAAATCACAAAAACAAAAGTCCCATCATTGAATCTTCAGTACCTACTGTATAATCCATTATTTGATATCTCTTGATGTCCACTAGGGTTGGTGTGACCTGAGATACAGACAATAGAGCAGAAATTATGAATGCTGCACAGAGACAGATGTGTGTCTGGAGCATTTTTCAGCTCTCTCCACCACTGAACCCTACAATCTCTCAGTCTCAATGACAGCCAAGAACATTCAGTCTTGACTTTCCCAATTACCAGCAGTAAAGCCTCTTCTCTACAGATTCAGCTTAGTCCAACCAAGGATTCACCTTCCTTTACAGTAATATAAACTAACAAGTCATTGTGTATAGACACTGATATTACAGGCAGAAAGCTGAGACTACAAGACAATAAGGAAGGAAAAGAAAAATGTACTTTGTATTCCTTAGATGTCATCATCAAAAGAGATTAATAATATCTTTAGTAAAATGACCTCACAAGGGACAACCACCTCAACACATGCTCTTCTAGTCGCTCTATCTGTGGTTATCCATCAGTGTAATCAATGTGACAGGCTCATTAGTGCTCTGACTCAACTATCATTCAACAGCAGTCACTCAGAAGAAACATCTCCGAGTTCAAACTCCAATCATCTGTACCCAACACAATACATACGTACACGCACACACTATAGAAACTCAACTATAGACGCACTTTTGTGATTTTTTCTAAAACATAGCACCTTTGTTATAATTAATACTGTAACAAAGGTATTGGTCATTGTTACTTAATGTATTAAATATAGTTAACAAATGGAACCTAATTGTAAAGATTTACCACACAAAACATCATTTCAATATCTACTGCGTGAAAATTAATTACATACACTTCCCAGAAATTACGACTATGACTAATTTTGTCGTGTAATTTTCACCACAAACAACAATTTTTCCAGTAATAGTTTTATCAAAAGTTAGTGTATTTGATTACCAAAGAGAACAGTATGAGTAAAGCCGAGAAGACACTACATGATTGTGAGGCTGATTATGAATGGAATTTATTACTAGCAGCTGAACATGCCCAGTCGGACCGGGTCTGTTCCAGTTGGGCTCAGTCGCTGTTTGCAGTCGGCAGAAAAATCACAGTGTGTGGTGTCTAAAGATTACAGTCTTAGAATTCAAGAACCAGTCGTTGCCAGTCGTTTTCACAAAGATTTGTTTTCACAATGATTTTTATATTAAACATGTTTAATATTTGGAACTCACCCCCACGATTGTATGTGGTTATGCAGTGTGTTCACTGTCAAACATCATTCAGCATTCATTTTGTAATTTTTTTTTCTTGATTACAAGAAAAAAAAAATAGATTTTTCTTGTTATTTATTTCTTGTCTTCCTTTTAATTCATAAGTTAGCACTGCAAATTAAATGGTTTCTTTTTTTTTTTTGCAGTCGATGAAAGTAGCCTAGCCTCAATTATGTCAGTGATTTCTCTCATTTTAAAGAATATGAAGAATTCAGTCCAATAAAAGTTTTTTTCTTTAATTTGATTCTTAAATTTTGTTACTAAGATTTTTAAATCAACTTAATATGCTAGGCTAACGAATTTTCTTCATAACCAATAAAGGAACAACGAATAAAGTAAAAAAGTCGTGACGTATTGTCAAGTATGGTGACCCATACTCGAAATTGGTGCTCTGCGTTTAACCCATCCAAGTGCACACACACAGCAGTGAGTAGTGAACAAATACGCACGCACGCACGCACGCACGCACGCACACACGCACGCACGCACGCACACACGCACGCACGCACACACAGCAGTGGGCAGCCATGCTGCGGCGCCCGGGAAGCAGTTGGGGGTTCGGTGCCTTGTTCAAGGGCACCTCAGTCGTGGTATTGAGGGTGGAGAGAGCGCTGGACATTCACTCCCCCCACCTACAATCCCTGCCGGCCGGAGACTCGAACTCGCAACCTTTCGATTACGAGTCCGACTCTCTAACCATTAGGCCACGACTTCCCCCGAATAGCCTATTTCTTCTATTCTTCAAAACTAAGTTTTCATTATAAAAATCATTAAAAATCCTCATGACGAAATTAAATAATTATATATTAATTATATATAATAGTTTTGTGTCAAATGGATGAGGAAATTACATTGCCATGAATTTATTAGCCTAAGTAGCCTAATGTTTTATTTCATTCTAACCTCGGGAAAAGTAGCCTACTGTTTTTACTTAGAAGTTAGAACCAATTCATTTTTAATCCCTGATTTTAAACATACATTAAATAGAGGTTTTTGTGAGTGCTTTTTTTTTGGTTTGGCAGAATTAGTCCAATCGTGACCTGCAGTCGTTAAGTGTGTTGTGTAGCAGACTAACTCAGTCATTAGGTTTGTGCTCCTCTCTGACTGTCAAAGACTAGAATCTGCTCCGGTCCATGGTAACTGTCTTTAAGTGTGTTGAGGTCAGTCTTAGAATGTTTCCACTAGTTGTGTAGTGTGTCCCCAGCTTAAGTAGCATTAACAGACCAGGTAAGCCAATAATTGCTCTCAAGTAGGTCCTGTACAGAGAGGTAATATGCTTGGCCAATCAGCTGTCTGTAACCTTAATCTCTAAAACACGCTGTGTGTGCACAATGATCCATACAACAAAACACACACACACACGCACACTAAGACATACGTGTGTTAGTATGACAGTGACTCTTTGTGACAGCAATCACACTACACTGCTGTGATCAGAGAGGCTTGTGCAATGACTGTGCTACCTGACCAGTGAAGGGACAGAAATGACACAATATTAACAAATGGCAGCTTAATTGCATCTAAATTCAGTTAGACTAGCCTATATTTCTATGAAACACATGTTATTTTCTGTGATGGAAACATTAGTGTCATTCACAGATATTCTAACTTATGGGCTAGCGTTAACCATCCGAGAAAATGAACATTTCAATAGTTTTTGTTTTTGGAAAGAAAGAGGGAGGGAAAGAAGGAGAGGGAGAGAAAGAAAGGTGGTCCGCAGAAGATCAATGCAGAGCTTCAGTCCAGTGTTCATTTGAAGTGCTAATAGAACCGCTTGCAGCAGAGCACAGAGAGAGCAAAGAGCAATGCAGTAGACGGCACACACTTCATTTGCACATCCTCGCATGACAACAGTCCCACAATTTAAAACAAAACTGTACTGCAGGACCCTGGAAATATTCCTAATACATGCACCTCCCTTTTTCGGTCTGAGTGGAAACGCATACTATTTCCTGTAATTGTTGGAAAACGCTGGATTTTCCAGAAAGCAAATTATCAGGTATAAACGACACTAAATTTAATAATTTACTACAACATTCTGCTCAGGCTGTGAACTGATCAAACATGGCTTGTTTCTTCTAGATTTCTTTTCTCTTCCAGGTTTTTATATGAGAGTTGCTATGTAAGCAGTGTGTCTTAAAATAAATGGCAATATGGTTATGAAGCTCATTATTACATTAATGAATGTGTCTTTATCATACTGTAAATACTGCTGCTGCAGTATTTAATATTCACATGAACCAGCTTTACTCTGAAATGTATTGTCTGACTGATAAAATACTTAAAATGTTCCATTCATAACTGTAATGATTAATGAGCTACTTTAGATTACAACCGATGATACATAATACAAATGATATTAGATCAGTATCCCATATGTTAATCAATAAATCTGCATAATGCCATTTTTGAGCAGAATTCTTTTCACAAACATATAATATTATCTCCAAAGTGTTGCTGTATTGCTTATAAAAGCCTTTTCTGTCAGTTTTGAGCTAAATTCATAAATTTCTTTCCAAACACTGCCACCTAGTGATGATGAAACACTGTTGCAATAACCTGTTTTCTAATTATAACATGTTTAATATTAGAAACAGCTCTTGTGCTTACTATGTGATGTTAACTATAATGAGGAAATCTATAAATTGAGTAATAACAGTGAAAACGTTCAAAAATAGGCGTTACTACCAAATTTAAATGTTTGTTCATTAAAAAGAGCGAGAAAAGTTTTATATCAAAGTCCAGCAAAAAACACCTTACAGATTGTAAGGTGGGTGAAGAAGGAAAAAAAATGAAGACACTGGAACAGTTACAGCTTTGTTTGTTTACCAGCAATACATTCTGGTATTAATAAAGTGTAGTTCACCCAAAAATGAAGTCTGTCATTCTCACTCTCACGTCGGTCCAAACTCCATAAGACCTTCGTTCATCTTCAGAACACAAATGAAGATATTTTTTATGAAATATGAGAGTTTTCTGACCCTGCATAGACAGCAACGACCTCATAGCCAATACATATGCATTCGGATTTTAATATCAAAAGGTCTTTAAAAGCTGTAATGAAAACTGTGTGTGATTAATCGCATAATACATCTAAATGTAAGTGTCTGTGGATGTCAGGATTCCCCTCTACTCTGGCTGTTTGACTGACAGCTCCATTGAGTCACATACAGCATGTTGACAGCAACCATTAAAACGTCCGGTGTCAGGTTATGTTTTACAAGGCTTAAACTGCAACTCAAGCAGCAGCCTGTGAAACAGTGGTAGTATGAATTGCTGTGTATATGTGAGTGAGAGCTGACATGCTGGGGATGCATTTTGGCTCCACTTACTCTCAGCTATCAAGTTCACGCAAGCACTGAATCTGTACGGACGAAAAGAAGGTCGTTCCTTGTTATTTTGGAGAACAATTATAGATTCCTCTCCCCGTTAAGTGTCCTAATGAGTCTAGACACACTGCCAACAGAAGTGCTTATATTTTCTGGCTTGCTGTTGGGTTTTAACTGCCTCCATATGGTGCAAATGAACACGATAAGAACAAGCAGGAGTGCATATCACCAGGTAAAGTGAATCAAAACATGTACAACAAATATAATAGCCTGCTTCAAGTCAACCATAGCCATGTCAGTGCAACAATACATGATAGTTATTCTTTTCACAAATATAGCAAAACTCAGTAAAACACAAAAACACTTTCTTCTATATTATTGATGCTATATCCACTGAAAAAGCATTTCTCTGTGCTAACACATATGCCAAACTTTTCAATCATGTAGTCATCTTTATCAACAACATTTAGAGTTCTAGTAGAGGTGGGTGATATGACCAAAATCTTATATCATTATATAAGTAATTTAATTTCACAGTAACGATATATATCATGATAAAGATATTTTTGCTTTAAATAAGTTCTTTATGATATCAAAAATTTTGATACCATAGAAATTTCACAATTCTTGTCTTCAGTGTCAACATCACAAAAAACTAATACTAGCCTAAATTTAAAAAAAAAAGAAGCTCACTAAAGAGAAGTAAACAGTCAGCGACTAATTACAAGCAACAGGACAAAAAAGAACTCCAACAGAACAAATAAATAAGAAATGGAACATACACTGTATATAAAGTAATCAACTGTATAAAAACAGTAAATTAAATACATATTTCTTCTTGTTAAAGTTAGTCAAGAGCAGTGAGAGATTTTCTCTCTTTTGTTGTTTGAGTAACATGAATGACAGACAGCAAGAATTTTAGAGCGCTGTCACTTTAAGAGCTGCCCGGATCCAACATACAGTTACACATGTGTCCGTGCTGTTTGCTTTCACTTAAGACCTAAATTATTGTGTTTACAAGGATACTTGCACAGATAGGCATTCTGACAAATACAAATTTGTGTAACCATCCAAGGCCTATAAAGCACCAAAAACAACTCTGTTCAATACTCCCGGACTCTATGAGCACATCTTCACATGTGCGTGCCTCTCTAACTGTGCTCAGAAACAGTCTCTCAGACAGCGCGCACATACAGCAAAATGAGTTCTCTCTCGCTGCTGATTGCTTTAAGGACTTAAATCACTTATTTTTAAACAGCAACGCTTAAAACATGTGCAAACGATAAGTTTTCGTGACCACATAGTACAGCAACATCATGTGAGTGTGTAACTGCAATAGAGAAGATAGTTCTAGTAGCTGACAGATCCTCAATATTATAGTCAATGGCCATTAATTAAATGGGGTGTAATTAGGTGCATGTACACAATGACAAACAAGCAGTGTTTTCAGCTGAGCGGACTTAGTGTCTTGGGGTTTTTTTGGGGGGGGGGGGGGGGGGGGGGGGGTCAATGATATAATAAGATATGTCATGTGGGAAAGAAAAGACAACAGCATCAACTAGCCAAAATCTGCCCACCTGATAGTAGTAGCCATTGTCCGTCTGGTATGGCTGTGCACTGATGTTGGGGGTCCCAAGTGCTGATTTCAGGATCTCCTCACAGCCTGAATCACAAAAAGAAAAATATTAGTCCTGTCAAGACACGTCTCATAAAGCACAAACAAGAAAGAGATTATGCCCAGTTATTATCACAAATTCCATGACTACTCTGCAAATAAATAAATATGTGGACATGAAATATCGATTTCAGTTGCCTGTATATTATAAAAATGGTCTGTGCATTATAAAAAATTGTTAATAGACCTAAAACAAGATGGCTATTGATTAAGTTTGTATCACCACTACTACATTAGTTTAGAAGGATTTTAATGTATCTATTTATTTTTCGTTAGAGAAAAGATGCTTCTCAGATATACACTGACTAATTCAAGAAATGCGGCTTTCTCACTTAGACACTACGGCTATTGTACTGTATGTATAAATCAGCTTCTGTCGCTTTAAATTTCATTTCTCTGTTTGACGACATCTTGTGTTTTCTCAAACCATGCTTGAATTATTAAACTACACCTTCTGTAAAATTTAGAGATACTTTGCTCCACTTATGAGAGCCAGAAAAAAATAGTCAAGATCCACATTTTGATAAAAACTAAAGTTTAGCACTAGATATCATGTTGGAAAGAGGAACTGTTCTCTTAAATATATGGCTATATTGTTTCTCAAACACACAAACCCATCTGGAGAAATACAACAAGCTAAGTACAATGTTCTGAATAAATAACAATCTGAGAGGCGCAGCGAAGGGCAGCCCAGGCCTTGGATCCATTTATAGTCACATAACGCAAAGTGTAGTGAAGCCTCAGTGCTCTGTGTGACATCTCAAGTGGGCCACAGCTCGCCTTGGCTCTGGGAATGTCCCGAATGGGAACATATTGTGGGGCAGTAAATAAATATATAAAGCTGTGCACAATACGCCTGTTATAGAAGAGCAAAGATAGACCAATGGCGAAACTGTGCTAACAATCTCACACCACACACAACAATGCAGTCTCCTCTGGGACCTCAAAAGGACACACATAGGCTTTGTAGACTTGCTGTGCGTGCCGGGGATCAGGGATTGGGGGATTCATTAGGGAAAGAGTGAGTGGGAAGATCACTGGGGCTCATTAAACGCAGGACAGCGGGGGACAAAGTCTCTGGGCCTGAAGCCCATTTGGCCTGCCTGTGTCTCCCTCTTCAGCCGCTTCCATGGAGCGCTGGCACAGAGACGTCCTACCCGGGTCCCCGTGCCTGCTGGCAGATCTCTGCTTCATAAGTCTGCCAAGCAGCGCGAGTGTCCCTGGCAGACAAATGTAACCCTGTTTACTGCGCTTTTAATGAGAGTGAAATAGGGATGAGCTAGACAAGGCAATAAGTGTCTTAAAACAGCTATAAATAATGTGAAATTAGATTGCTGAACCATGATTACGCAGTAACTTTGTCTGTGAATACCTAAGAAAATCTCATAGTGATGCTTGACACTACAATCAGGAATAACATTGCCTCTTCTTTTAACTGAGAAGCACAACCCACGCTAACAATTGAATTACTATGCTGGAAAATGTTTCAATCTGATAAACGGTTAATTAAAGGCACACCCAGAGATGCTCGTAATTTCTTGTTCAAATGTGGTTATTTTCAATTAGGGAGATCAGCGGTGAAGCAGAGATCTCTAATCAAACTCTGCTCACTCAGGCTATTCATTATCCATTGCATTTCTAGATTTTCACCAGACACAGAAGTCAATGCAGAATGCTAAAAACATAGAGCTGTGTGCCATTATCTGCATTGGGTTCTTCTGATGAATTGTTTAATAAAATAAAGTGATAATACTAGTCTGGAGATAAAATTGCATAAATGTCTGGAATGATGAACAACATGCTCTTTTTAATTCAGGGACATCATGGGAAATATCTGTCTAAAGGAACATGGTGTCTAGCAACTAAGCTTTTATCTCTGGAGAACCTTCTAGTTTGGCACACTTTGTGCTGAACTTAACAGCTGTATGTGACAGAACAGAAGAGATGTGCTCTGTATTTGACGCCACAGTATGAACATTTAGAGCATTAAAGGGAGGTATAGTATATAAAAATAGATTTCATTATTTCATTATCTAAAAAAAGACATTTACTTGATAAGCAAATTTGTATATTTTTTATTAAACTTAGTAATATGCAAGTTCATTTTCTTAACCTATTATTATTATTATTATTATTATTATTATCATCATTATTACTAAACAATTTTTCAATGGGGTGAGGTAATATTTTCAATGCCAAAATAAAATATTTATTTGAAGTGCTCCCAAAGATTTTAAGTTTATATTTGCACATTCATGATTCTCTAACGGTGGTTAGTGATCAAATGACATGCAGTCATTTAAACATGAAAAATAAAATATTTTGATTGTTTTATTTTTATTGTTTTGTATTTTTTAATTATTTTAATTTTAGATTTCTTATGATTTAATTAATTATTAGCTTTTCATCATCTCATGAACCACCTGCAATTCTGTCACAGATCCCAGTTTGTGAAACCTAGGTAAGGTAAGGTATACAGTAAACGTAATTTTCAATAAAATACACTTTAGATTAAAAAAATATTTCTTACACGAGAATACAATATTTTTGTAGTGTAGCTACAAGCTACGTAATGTATTTTTGCAGCCATATTTCAGAGATTTTTACCCTGATGCTCTTAGAATCCCTTTGATCTAATGCAAACAGATTCATCAGTGGTATTTATGGGCATGAAATACTGCTCGGAGGAGAACCGTCCTCTTACCTTTGATTGCAAACACTCCATGACAGAAATCTTTGAAGTTAATTCTACCATGAGCATTGGGATCCAAGAACTTGGCAAACTTCTTCACCTGAAAAAAAAGTAAAGTTGTGAGAATGGTAACCACAAAGTCACCTTGATGAAGAGGACGATCACATGTTCAGTATGGTACCTTACTATAAATAAATGAGAGGATGTGCTTATTATCAGTGGTCAGCTTCACCTCCCACAGATGAAGCACTAGAACAGCTGCTGTCAGGACGTGTCGTTGCTGTCGGCAAGTCTTTGTGATGGACAGCTGTCCAGGTGAAAAAGACTGATCCCGACATACTGCTGACCAGGGACGGACTGGGAGTAAAAAACGGCCCTGGATTTACTCCCAAATAGGCCCACCACAACTACAGTTGCTATATCTCACAATATTGCAGTAATCCTGTCGCATTTATGGCAAATAACATCACAAAACCCATGGTGACCCTGCTGACAAAAACAATAGAAACCAGAACATCCAGATGGCCAGTCCGCCCCTGCTGCTGACACATGACAAGACTCGCTTACTCGAGACGATTTGCCTTCAAACACCTTGGTCAAGCGTAGCTGTTATTTCATGACTTAATGGTTTCAAATGTTCTAGTCTAACACTCCCTAAACAAAACAAACAGATCATTGTTAACACAGTCTGTCTAAAACAAACTGAACAGCATAGCTCAGATAATTTGGTCTTGGAAGAATGTAATGAGATTTCTAAGTCTTTTTCATCTCCATTGGATCTCACTCACATCAAGAAACAACTGAGTTATTAAGGATATCTCATTAATCATTTTTCTCTCCTATGGGATGGCTGCCCTTAAGGGCTGCCAGACATGTTTATGAGAGTTTATGAGAAAACATTCCATGGTAACACAGAAAACATCGTAACTGTGATTCCTACTTCACACACAGCTCCTTGACAACGACACTCCTTTCTAAATATCTTCTCCTCCAAGAACAGAAGTGTTCTTGACAACCGCTCAGTCTTGCAGCCCTCCCCTCATAACCTGCTAGAATGATTCACCACAGTGCCACAGAAATAGAGGTGTGTAGTGCAATAGCAATAGGACAGAGAGCTGAAGCACAGCAGCCATGGAAGCAGGTGATGCATCTCTGTGACGGTGCATGCACACACACACAGACACACACCAGAAAAAGAGGAACACACGTGGGCTAAATAAATCACTTGCCCCGAATGTCTCTTCTACCTCAGCTCAGGCCGAGACGGAAAAAAAATTCAGAGAAATATAACATGTACACTACCATTTGGGGTCATTAGGGTTCTTTTTAAAAATGTATACTTTTACATTTACATTTACATTTAATCATTTAGCAGACGCTTTTATCCAAAGCGACTTACAAATGAGGACATTAGAAGCAATCAAAACCAACAAAAGAGCAACAACATGCAAGTGCTATTACAAGTCTTGGTTAGCCTAACGCAGTACACGTAGAAATGTTTTTTTAATAAGAAACAAGTAGATAGAATAGAAAAAAGAAAGCTAGTGTTAGTTTTACAAGAAAATCTAGCAGTTAGAGAATAAATATGCAATTGATAGAGGGTCAAATGTGTGTATGTTTATTATAAATAAAAAGAAGACAGATAGATAAAATAAAATTAGAATAGAGAGTACTAGAGTTAGAGGGTCAAATAAAGACGGAAGAGATGTGTTTTTAGCCGTTTCTTGAAAATGGGTAAGGATTCAGCTGCTCGGATTGAGTTGAGCAGGTCATTCCACCAGATGGGAACAGTTAATGAAAAAAAGTCAGTGAAAGTGATTTTGTGCCTCTTTGGGATTGCACAATAATGCATCGTTCACTTGCAGAATGCAAGCTTCTAGAGGGCACATAAGTCTGAAGTAATGAATTTAGGTAAAGGGGTGCAGAGCCAGTGGTGGTTCTGTAGGCAAACATTAATGCCTTGAATTTAATGCGAGCAGCTATTGGTAGCCAGTGCAAATTGATGAATATAGGTGTGACATGCATTCTTTTTAGCTCATTAAAGATTAATCTTGCAGCTGTATTTTGGATTAATTGTAGAGGTTTGATGGAACTGGCTGGAAAACCTGCCAAGAGAGCATTGCAATAGTCAAGTCTGGACAGAATAAGAGCCTGAACAAGGAGTTGTGTTGCAAAGGGCCTGATCTTCTTAATATTGTATAATGCAAATCTGCAGGACTGGGCAGTTTTAGCAATGTGGTCTGAGAAATTCAGCTTATCAATCAATCACAACTCCAAGGTTTCTGGCTGTTTCTGAAGGAGTTATTGTTGATGAGCCTAACTGGAAGTTGAAATTGTGATGAAGTGATGGGTTAGCTGAAACTACAAGCAGTTCTGTCTTTGCTAGGTTGAGATGAAGGTGATGGTCCTTCATCCAGCAAGAAATGTCTGTTAGACATGCTGAGATGCGAGCAACTATCATCGGATCATCAGGATGGAATGAGAGGTAGAGTTGAGTGTCATCAGCATAGTAGTGATATGAAAAGCCATGTTTCTGAATGACAGAACCTAGTGATGCCATGTAGACAGAAAAAATAAGTGGTCCAAGAACTGAGCCCTGAGGCACCACAGTAGCTAGATGTTGCGACTTGGATACCTAACCTCTCCAAGATACCTTGAAGGACCTATCTGAGAGGTAAGACTCAAACCACTGGAGTGTGGTTCCTGAGATGCCCTTTCTCAATAGGGTTGACAGGAGGATCTGGTGGTTGACCGACCGTATCAAAAGCAGCAGACAGATCCAGCAAGATAAGTAATGAAGACTTGGAAGCCGCTCTTGCAATTCTTAGGGCTTCAACAACTGAAACCAAGGCAGTTTCGGTCGAATGTCCACTTCTGAAGCCAGATTGGTTACTGTCCAGGAGGTTGTTCTGTGTAAGTGTTTTTGCAAAGAAAGGTAGAAGGGAAACCGATCTATAGTTCCCTAAAAGAGTTGGGTTAAGAGTGGGTTTTTTAAGAAGTGGGGTTATACAAGCCTGTTTAAATGCTGAGGGAAAAATTCCAGTGTGAAGGGATATGTTAACGATGTGAGTGAGTGCCGGTACAACTGCAGGAGAAATGGCTTAAAGGAGATGAGATGGAATAGGATCAAGCGGACAAGTAGTAGGATGACTGGAAAGGATGAGTTTAGAGACTTCAACCTCAGAGAGTGGAGAGAAAAGCATCTAAAGACGTCTGAGTGGAACAGAAAGTACCAGTAGCACTGTTAGCATCAAGAGATTATAACTGTTTAGGGGGAGGAAGCGAAGATGAAACCATAGCAGATAGCCGGGAGGGTGAGAGTGAGCGTAAGTTACGTCGAAAAGTGACATGTGGAGGGGTATGTGACGTGTCAGGAATCATGTTGAGGTTAAGAGTGAGGAGGAAGTGATCCGAGGTGTGCAGTGGAGTAACCAGCACATGATCAGTAGAGCAGTTTACTCAGCCAGGATGCATTAAAGTAAACAAAAGTGGCATTTATAATGTTACAAATGTTTATATTTTGACATAAATGAAAGAAACAGATTTCCACAAACGTTTTCGATATTGATATTAAATGTTTCTTGAGAAGCAAATCATATTGTACATTTGGAATGAATTCTGAAAGACCACGTACCACTGAAGACTGGAGTAATGACTGAAAATTGATGAAAGTATGAAAGTATGAAATTTCTCCTTTAATATGAAAATATATTAAAGGAGAAAACTGTTATTTTAAATTACAATAATATGTGGCATTATTTCTGTTTTTACTGTATTTTTAATCCAATAAAATAACAGTCTTGGTGAGCATAAGGGACTTCTTTAAAAACCTTTAAAAATCTTACCGACCCTTCACTTTTGCATGTTAGTATAAACAGTATAGATAAATATACAGTCATGGCCAAAAATATCGGCACCCTTGGTAAATATGATCAAAGAAGGCTGTGAAAATTAATCTGCATTGTTAATCCTTTTGATCTTTTATTTTTTTAAAAATCACAAAAAATCAAACCTTTCATTGTAGGTAGAATAAGAATTTAAAATGGGGGGAAATATCATTATGAAATAAACGTTTTTCTCAAATACACATTGGACACAATTATTGGCACCCCTAGAAATTCTTATGAGTAAAATATCTCTGAAGTATATTCCCATTCATATTCCAGTCCAGGGGGATTATGAACATGAAATTATCCAGACATGGCTTCCTGTTTCACAGAAATATAAATAGGAGGGAAAACATTTCCAAAACCAAAGAATATATTTCTAATGTGCAGCAAAAGATAATTGAGCTTCACAAATTAGTGAAGTGGCTTTAAGAAAAGAGCTAGAGCAGTGAAAATTCCCATTTCCACCATCAGGACAATAATTAAGAATTTACAATCAAAATAAAATGTTACGAAACAGCCTGGAAGAGGACGTGTGTCTATATCGTCCTAATGCACGGTGAGGAGAGTTTGAGTGGCTAAAGACTCTCCAAGGATCACAGCTGGAGAATTGCAGAAAATAGTTGAGTCTCGGGGTCAGAAAACCTTAAAAAAAAAATTTGTCAAGCAGCACCTACATCACCACGTTGTTTGGGAGGGTTTCAAGAAAAACTATCCTAGCGCATCCAAAAACAAACTCCAGCGTATTCAGTTATCAGACACGACTGGAACTTCAAATGGGACTGGCTTCTATGGTCAGATGAAACTAAAAAATGAGCTTTTTAGCAGCAAACACTCAAGATGGATTTGGTGAACACAGGGATAAAAACTGTGTACAATGAAATACAGGTCCTTCTCAAAAAATTAGCATATTGTGATAAAGTTCATTATTTTCTGTAATGTACTGATAAACATTAGACTTTCATATATTTTAGATTCATTACAACACAACTGAAGTAGTTCAAGCCTTTTATTGTTTTAATATTGATGATTTTGGCATACAGCTCATGAAAACCCAAAATTCCTATCTCAAAAAATTAGCATATTTCATCCGACCAATAAAAGAAAAGTGTTTTTAATACAAAAAAAGTCAACCTTCAAATAATTATGTTCAGTTATGCACTCAATACTTGGTCGGGAATCCTTTTGCAGAAATGACTGCTTCAATGCGGCATGGCATGGAGGCAATCAGCCTGTGGCACTGCTGAGGTGTTATGGAGGCCCAGGATGCTTCGATAGCGGCCTTAAGCTCATCCAGAGTGTTGGGTCTTGCGTCTCTCAACTTCCTCTTCACAATATCCCACAGATTCTCTATGGGGTTCAGGTCAGGAGAGTTGGCAGGCCAATTGAGCACAGTAATACCATGGTCAGTAAACCATTTACCAGTGGTTTTGGCACTGTGAGCAGGTGCCAGGTCGTGCTGAAAAATGAAATCTTCATCTCCATAAAGCTTTTCAGCAGATGGAAGCATGAAGTGCTCCAAAATCTCCTGATAGCTAGCTGCATTGACCCTGCCCTTGATAAAACACAGTGGACCAACACCAGCATCACTGACTGTGGGTACTTGACACTGGACTTCAGGCATTTTGGCATTTCCCTCTCCCCAGTCTTCCTCCAGACTCTGGCACCTTGATTTCCGAATGACATGCAAAATTTGCTTTCATCCGAAAAAAGTACTTTGGACCACTGAGCAACAGTCCAGTGCTGCTTCTCTGTAGCCCAGGTCAGGCACTTCTGCCGCTGTTTCTGGTTCAAAAGTGGCTTGACCTGGGGAATGCGGCACCTGTAGCCCATTTCCTGCACACGCCTGTACACGGTGGCTCTGGATGTTTCTACTCCAGACTCAGTCCACTGCTTCCGCAGGTCCCCCAAGGTCTGGAATCGGTCCTTCTCCACAATCTTCCTCAGGGTCCGGTCACCTCTTCTCGTTGTGCTGCGTTTTCTGCCACACTTTTTCCTTCCCACAGACTTCCCACTGAGGTGCCTTGATACAGCACTCTGGGAACAGCCTATTCGTTCAGAAATTTCTTTCTGTGTCTTACCCTCTTGCTTGAGGGTGTCAATGATGGCCTTCTGGACAGCAGTCAGGTCGGCAGTCTTACCCATGATTGCGGTTTTGAGTAATGAACCAGGCTGGGAGTTTTTAAAAGCCTCAGGAATCTTTTCCAGGTGTTTAGAGTTAATTAGTTGATTCAGATGATTAGGTTAATAGCTCGTTTAGAGAACCTTTTCATGATATGCTAATTTTTTGAGATAGGAATTTTGGGTTTTCATGAGCTGTATGCCAAAATCATCAATATTAAAACAATAAAAGGCTTGAACTACTTCAGTTGTGTGTAATGAATCTAAAATATATGAAAGTCTAATGTTTATCAGTACATTACAGAAAATAATGAACTTTATCACAATATGCTAATTGTTTGAGAAGGACCTGTATATATATATATATATATATATATATATATATATATATATATATATATATATATGTATGTGTGTGTGTGTGGTTGTACATACACATACACACACACACACATATACATTTACATTACATTTACATTTATTCATTTAGCTGACGCTTTTAAAGCTAACTTTATCACAATATGCAAATTTTTTGAGAAGGACCTGTATACTGCTGTATTTTTAATGTTGTGGGCCTATATTTCTGCTGGACGTCCTGGACATCTTGTTTAGACACATGTCATCATGGATTCTATCAAATACCAACAGATAAAAAATCAACAAGTGACTGACTCTGTTAGAAATCTTATAATGGGCCATGTTTGGATCTTTCAGCCGTACAATAATCCAAACACAAACCTCAAAAACAACACAAAATTGGGTCACTGGGCACAAAACCAAGCTTCTGCTATGGCCATTCCAGTCCTCTGACCTGATCCCTGTAGAAAATGAGTGAGATGAACTGAAGAGAAGAAGCACCGTCATGGAGCTGGGAATCTAAAGGGACTGGAGTGATTCTGGATGAAGGAATGGTCTCTGATCTCTTGTCAGGTGTTCTCTAACCTCATCATGCATTATAGGAGAACATTTACAGCTGTTAAACTGGCAAATGGAGGTTTCAAAAAGTATTGAATAAAAGGGTGCCGTTAATTGTGGCTAATGTGTATTAGAGAAAAACATTTATTTCATAAAGATATTTCCCCCCATTTTAAATTCTTATTCTCCAATGAAAGGTTAGATTTTTGTTAATCCTTTTTAACTTTTAAAATAAACGTTCAAAAGGATTAACAATGCAGATTAATTTTCACAGCCTTCTTTGATCATATTTACCAAGGGTGCCGATATTTTTGGCCATGACTGTACAAATATTACAAAACTTAAAACCCGGTTACATACACTATAAATAATCAAAGATGTATATCATCTGCATATCAGTGAATGTGCAAAAACAGGGGAGCATAATTTGGTTGCATTTTATTTAGTGATTTCACTATATTAGAGTAAAGAGTGTGTTCAAAAGAGTTCATAAAGACATTGCAATCATAATTCATATTGAGTGGTTTAATCCAAGTCTTCTAAAGAAACAATCACTTTTTATTATGAACAGATTTAATTTCATGTTTTAATTAACATAGAAATACTTGGATTAAACTGTTCAACTCATAATGATTATGTTTACAATGTATTAAAACTTTTTGCAGTGTGAAAGTTTGAGAGAAATGAAAAGGGAAGGACAGAAATCTCTTTGGTTTCATTAAAGGGATAGTTCACCCTAAATTTAAATTACCCCATGATTTACTCACCCTCAAGCCATCCTAGGTGTATATGACTTTCTTCTTTCAGACAAATACAATTGGAGTTATATTAAAAATGTCCTGTCTCTTCCAAGCTTTATAACGGCAGTGAATCAGCTGCAGCGGCACTCTCCCGCGTAGAAGCGGAAGCTAGAGATTACGGTTTATAAAGTTTTAAATATGGATATTTTTCTTACCAAAACGCATCAATTCACTTTAGGAGGCATTTATTAACACCCTGGAGCCATGTGGAGCACTTTGTATGATGGATGGATGCACTTTAATGGATTTCTTTTGGACTATTGAATATCAACAGCCATTCACTGCAATTATAAAGCTTGGAAAGAGCCAAGACATTTTTTAATATAACTCCAGTTGTATTCGTCTAAGAGAAAGAAAAAAAAGTCATACAGCTATGGATTGAGAGTGAATAAATAATGGGGTAACTTTCATTTTTGGGTGAACTATGCCTTTAAAAATGTCTTCATTAGTCATACAGGTTTGAACGGTGTGGGGCAGTAACGAATGACAGAATTTTAATTTTTGGATGAAATGTCCCTTTAAAAAAGTACTTTAGAGCAGTTGTGTTCAGTTTACATAACTCAAAACTGGTGACATCAGCAGAAATAAAAAAAATTCACACCACGTCCAGAATATCTGCCGGCTGATTACAACTCTTTGTTTCTTTGAACTCACTGATCAAGCAAGAGTCTTTCATCAATTTTCATCCTCACAGTCAGCCAGCATTTGTGATGCATTAAGCAACATTTGCGTTGCCAGTTTTGCATTCTGTTACATTTGAGCCTAGAAAGGTCAAATAGCGTCTGTGAAAGATTAAATTAAAGCTCAGTCATATGCGGTTGACCCTCACATCTTGCCACTGTGTATTCCGTCAGGGTCCCTGTGAAGCAGCGCTGTTGTTAATGAGTGTTGCATCAAGCTCAATGTTAGCAACCGCTCTTCAAGGCCACCCCAGGGCAGCCTGGGAGGGGATGGAGAGCAGAGGCACACATGTTCACCACACGTTCTGCACTGAAACATCCTTGTGCTCTTCACGCATACCAATCACAGCAACCTCATCATCAGGAAAGGGACTGGAGGAGGAGATGGAGAAGGGGAGGGGAGAGACGAAAGGGAGGAATAAGAAATGAAGGTGAAGACTAGATGGAGGATGAAGAAAAAGGTGAGCTGTGAGAGGAAAAGGAAAGGGTATGAGATAACAGCAAATAAAAATGGAAGAAGGGATGGATATAAGGTGATGACATTTAGAGAAATGCAAATAACAGATTAGAGAAAAGAAATGGAGGAGGGACTGGCAATAAGCTAGGAGACGGTCATCACAAACATTCAAGCTGCTATCATGAAATGCTACTCACAGTTCAGAATCTGTGACTACCACGCAGAGAGAGCAGTCATCTGTGACTGTACCTCACACTCACACACTCATGCTGTTACATCACTTCCTTCTGCACTAAGCACTCAACTGTAGCGCTGCAACTGGTACAACCCGGCACAAAAACATTTGCTTCTGACTAATGATAAATACACTACTCTATAGCCATTTTGTTCATTGCACTTATTAGAATTTTTTTTGCCATATTCAATTATATTCTATCGTGATAGAATCCCGCTAAATACACATACAATACAAATAAAAAAATAATGCACATTAGCGTTCAAAAGTTTTGGGGAAGAAAGATTTTTTTTACAGAAATAAATACTTTTATTCAGCAAGAACACATTCAATTTTAATAAAAAGAGACCGTAAGACGTTCATAATGTTTTCGATTAAAAACTAAACCCCTAAAATAAAGATTTCTGTTTAAAATAAATGCTAAAAATAAATAAAAAATAAAAAATCTTTTTAACTTCCTATTCATCAAAAAATCCTAAAACGAAAATAATGGTTTCCATAAAAGTATTAAGCAGCTGCAGCACAAGTGTTTTCAACACTGATAATAATAATAATAATAAGAAGAAGAAAAAGAAGAAGAAATAAGAAATGTTTCTCGAGCAGCAAATCAGCATATCTGAATGATTTCTGAAGGATCATGCGAGATCGAAGACTGGAGCAATGATGCTGAAAATACAGCTTTGCGTCACGGGAATAATTACATTTTAAAATACAGTATATTAAAATAGAAAACAGTTCCTTTAAATTGAAATAATATTTCACAATATTACGGTTTTACTTTATTTTTAAATCAAATAAAAGTAGCCTAAAGATGAGCGTAAGACATTTGTTTTTTATCTTACCGACCCCAAACTTTAGAACAATATGTAAATATAATTAAAAAAACAACACAAGCTCAACTCGATGTCAAACAATGTTTTAAGCTAACACTTAAAATATCAAATAAACAAATCCAAAACACTACCTGCACTGCATCCTTATCTTAAACACCACCCTGCTTTAACTGAAAGGAAAGGCCTCTTCAGTATCCTCAGATTGTTAAACATGGATTGCCATGGTGACAGTAAAGGAAATGAGCATTTTTATAGCCATAATTTCTACTGTTTGTATTGTGCCTTCATACCAGCCTAATGACATGAGAAAGCAAAGCACATTCAGGGGTTCATCTTCTCCGGAGTGATTTTTATTAAAAAGAAAGCATATAAAAGGCCTCCTGAGAATTGGGCAGAATAATAATAGACATCTCTGTAAATGAGAAAAAAAAAAAAAAAGAGGATTAGCCAAAGCAGCTGTGATTCCTGTCATTATGATGTTTGTTTTGGTCACGCTCTAAATACAGGCAGTTCTCTGGAGCAGATAAGCTGAACTGACAGATCAACTGTCAGCAATGACACATTATAATGTAGCATTAAATAAATCCTTATAGGAGACAATCATGTTTTCATTATGTTGCCACTTTAAATAATTTATTAATGAATGCAGTAGAACTATGTTATTGAGAAAGACCACAAACACATGCTATATTTTGTTATCAGAGAGCTGAACGCAATTGAATGCAATGAAAGACACAAACTCACAGAACTCACACAGGGCAGTGGATATTGACTAGTCACTCTGGTTTGAGATGCTCTCCATTAGACAGATTTCTAGACAAAAGCATTCATTGGCAGCCCATCAAGAAGCACACATTGAACTACACAGCCAAACCACCGGAGCTAGAAATGCAAGGTCAAGATCTACAGTTAAGAGATCCAGTACTGCTCACAGCTTCAGACAAGAACTATTCTAAAATGATAGAACATTAAATCATGATCAGTTTTACAAATTAAATCAATGGTTATTTTGATTAACAAACGGGGCGGGTGGGGGGGGTGGGTGACTTGATAAATAAATTTGCATTTAAATATGGAATTTGTAATGCATCCTGTATGATGTTTAAGCCAAGAATTACAATATCTTCAGTAGCACATTTGGGAAAATAACTTGACTCTCCTCTGAACAAATAATTCAAGATGGTACATGAGGCCAAACTTTATCAAACATATATTAGCTATTTGACAGGCTGGAATTTTGCAACATAACAGAACTACAATGTTACATTTTCCATGAAATAACTGAATTCTTGGAATAATATATTTTTACCCATTCGGTCAAATATTGCGCTGCAAAGAACTTGTCTATAACTTGGCAAATGACCATGAAATAAGCGGGATAATCAACGGCTAGCCGTGCATTAAAGGATTTAATGCACTTCCGCTTCGCGTCTGGCGGTTCATGACTCCTTTAATGCACGGCTAGCCGTTAATTATCCCTAACAGATATCAGAGGGGTTGGGGTTTTTTATAAATAAAGATAGAAAGAGGAAACATTTTCAATAATTAAACACTGCGTCGTCAGTGTTGGTATTGTATCAGACACTTGCACTTAACATTATATGAAAATCAAGCTCAAATGGAGTTTTGACCAGTGAATGACGGAGATCTGTGCTTTGAACGGCCTGAGGCATCAACTGCATGGCATTATAAGCTTTCATCAACTTTTACAGGTTATATAACGTTTATTGTAGATATATGGGCACTCTTGTTGTTTAATACACTTGGACACAGGATATTTAAACGTACAAAAGTATATTAGCTATACAACTAGACGCTTTTACAGACATAGTGTAGAGTAAAGAGAAGTAAAGTAAAGAAAACGCAGGTACTATTCAAACATCAGTTATTTATTTACCCTTTCATTGAGAAAAAGCGGAGATCTGTCTCCTCCAGGCTGTGGAGGCGGGGTGAAGTTACGAGGTTTTGCTGACAGTTTGAGGATCCAAATGTTTTACTGACAAGCTCTTTTTAATGCTTATCATTGGTTAAATATTTGTAAAACCCTCTGATTTAAAATAATAATAACGAAATATAATAGAGATATGAAGTTTAGATCATTTTTCACGGCACACCTGACTGGGCTAAACGCCGCCCCTGTTTGTGACCCTGGACAACAAAACCAGTCTTAAGTAGCACAGGTTTATTTGTAGCAATAGCCATAAATACATTGTATGGGTCAAAATTATGCATTTTTCTTTTATGCCAAAAATCATTAGGATATTAAGTAAAGATCATGTTCCATGAAGATATTTAGTAAATTTCCAACCATAAATAACTTAATTTTTGATTAGTAATATGCATTGCTAAGCACTTCATTTGGACAACTGGTGATTTTCTTTAAAGGGGATTTTTTTTGCACCCTCAGATTCCAGATTTTCAAATAGTATCTCGGCCAAATATTGTCCTATCCTAACAAACCTACATCAATGGAAGGCGTATTTATTCAGCTTTCAGACAATGTATAAATCTCATATATATATATATATATATATATATATATATATATATATATATATATGAACTGTTGAATCTGTAAGTGATGCCTGATGACATCACAGTTGATGAGGGAGAGTGAGGAGACAGTTGTCTTGGTTACTTGCCTTAAGTGCAATTATCAAACTGCTAAGAGCCTATAAATGATAAACCTATAGCACCAGTCCGGCAACAATTGCACAAAATAAGATAGGCTATGTGGATAAACCAACCTGTTTGCACAAATTTGGAGAAAGTGCTTTATTTAATTAATCCCAGAGACTGTAAGATACAAAAGTGCTCTGCAATATTAGAAGCCAAACATTCTAGAATGAAGGAAACGAGAATCTAAAGAGAGGTGCTTACTTCATCTCCTTGGCCGAACTGTAGACCGAGGTCCACGAAGTGCTCGACACGGATATATCCGTCTGCGTCCTCGTCGCACACGTCGAACACTTCTTTGAGCTTTTTCAGGAAAACCAGCAGCTGCTCTTGGTCGGGGAAGACATTGCCGTCCATCCTTATGAAGATGCGCTGTTAAAGGCGCTGTATTAGAGAGACTTGTCAGCTGCGAGCGCGCTCTCCATCCTCTCCTCTTAGCATCGGCGCTCAGTCATCAGCAGCAGCATCGCTTCAGTCTAGCTCGAGCAGGAGGAGGAGGAGGAGGAGAGCGTCGAAGCAGCGGAGGGGAGGGGCGTAGACTGGCTTTGACGTCGCTTGTGACGCGGACGCCTTCAGCTCGCTTTGATTGGTTCACGCCACTGACATAAGTGTCAAAGAAACTCAGATTGGATTGAATTAAAGTGACAACATTTTGGGCTGATCCCCAATCAAAGCGGTTTGAAAACAAAAGAAGATATATATATATTTTTTGAATAATGTTTTTTATGTTTTATTGTGTTAGCTGCATTGTTTTTGTGCTGTCAAACGATTAATCGCAATTAATCGCATCCAAAATAAAAAAGAACTCTTTACATAATGTGTGTAAACTCTTTAATTTTTATGTATATATAAATACATACACGTGCATGACTATGTTTAAGAAAAATATATTAATTATATACAGTTGTGTTAATAATAATTGCAGTGTTTAAAAAAGCAAGTAAAGCTCAAAATCCTTATAACTTTTACTTCAATACACACAAATGCATTGGGAACATTGCACATTCTATTCTAAATCAAAACATGAAGAAAATTTAGCAAATTTGTTATCACTTTACAGAAAGTGAAAAAAAAAAAATATTAAGGTGTTCAAAAAAGTAGCCGTGTCTGCATTTTTTTTTTTTTTTTTTTTTACAAAGTCAGATATTTACTGTATAAACAGAAACAATGCTTGAAGATTTAGCTTTCTTGTGAATGACTAAACTAAAATTTAGTTGTATAGCCATGGTTTCTGCAGAACTGCTTCACATCTGTGTTGCATGGAGTCTGGCATCTGTGAACAGGTATTCCAGCCCAGGATGATTGCACTACATACCACAATTCATCTGCATTTCATGGTTTTGCCTCAGAAACAGTATTTTTGAAGTCACCCCACAAGTTTTCTATTGGTTTAAGGTCTGGAGATTGGGGTGGCCACTCCATAACGTTTATCTTGTTGGTCTGAAACCAAGATGCTGCTCGCTTACTGGTGTGTCTGGGGTTGTTGTCTTGTTAAAAACCCATTTCAAGGGCATTTCCTCTTTGGCATAAGGCAACATAGTTGTATTTTAATGTACTCAAACTGATCCATGATACCTGGAATGCGATAAATAGGCTCAACAGGTAGTACGAGAAACATCCCCATATCATGATGCTTGTGCCACCATGCTTCACTGTCTTCATAGTGTACTGAGGCTTGAATTCAGTGTTTGGGGGTCATCTGACAAACTGTCTGCGGCTCCAGACCCAAAAAGAACAATCTTGCTTCATCAGTCCACAAAATATTGTGCTATTTCTCTTTAGGCCAGTTAATGTGTTCTTTGGCAAATTGTAACCTCTTCATTTTTTCAACAATGGGACTTTGCGGGGGCTTCTTGCTGACACATAGGCATCTTCTAATTGTTACAGTACTCACAGGTAACTTTAGACTTTCTTTGATCACCCTGGAGCTGATCATTGGCTGAGTCTTTGCCACTTTGGCTATTCTCCATTCGAATGGTAGTTTTCTTCCATCTTTCTGGTTTTGGTTGCCATTTTAAAGCATTTGATATCATTTTAGCTGAGCAGCCTATCATTTTCTGAACTTCTTTATATGTTTTCCCCTCTCTAATCAACTTTTTAATCAAAGTACGCTATTCTTTTGAACAATGTCTGGAACGACCCATTTAACTCAGATTTTCAGAGAGAAATGAACAGTACATTTGCTGCTTTCATCCTTAAATAAGTGCCACTTGTTTGAAACCAGTTTTTTCACACAATGATTTACCTCTCCAATTAAATTCCACACTGGATCTATTTTGAACTCGCCCTTTTCAATTAATGATTCAGTTACACAGAATCAACTGCATACATGTCATGACTGTTGGGTCTGTTGGTTTTCTATTACTCTACCACACCTACAAGTAAAATATTTGCCATGTAGAAATATAATTTCCCCTATTTGGGTTTACGTATATGCTTATTTTTTAAAGATAATCTGTTTTTCCAAGCCAGTGTTAGATACTAGTGTTTCCGGTCATAACTATGCAAGATTTGATTTCAAAAACAGAATCATAGCTATTAAACTATTTCATGTTTTGGTTTTAAATCTGTATTTAACCTTAGAATGCTCTCAAAGTAAGTCTGATTCTGTGTTGGCTGTGCTTTAAAATTAAATGATTATAATCAATTCAAGTGATGAAGGATTTCGAAAGTAACAGTAATCAGTGTTGAATTCTACTGTAAGGTTAACCCTATCTGGTTTACATGTTTGAAAATGATTAACAGTTGAAAACATTAGAAATTTAGAGAAGTAACCAAAAAGTAATAAAATGTAATCAGTTACATTACTTTATTAAATACATTTAAGTAGGGTAACTTGTAATCTCTAACCTATTACAGTTCCAAAGTAACCTTCCCAAAACTGTTCATCACTCAACAGAATAATCAAGAATACTTGACTAAAAAAAATTATTTGTTTTATTATTTTTCCTATCAAACAACTCAAATTAATTTTGAAATTTGATTTTCTATTATAAAAAATGTTATACCCTTTCTCTGTATAAAATTTTAGTTTTTACCTGCCAAGGATGACCCTAAAATAAAACACACCCGCGAGTAAGAGAGCGTCCCATATTCTCTCTCTCTCTCTTTTCAATATTGCAAGAGAAACAGTGCAAACTGAACTTAAGAGGACATTTTCAAGCATATACACACAAACATATTCACTTATTTTTGCACAACATAGCATTATCATATAGGACAAAAATAATTAAGAACGATACACTTTTTGTTGCTTGCTTTTGTGATTATGCTACTGTTATTTTCAGCATTTACTTAAAATAAGACATGAATTGTATAAATTCCAGCAGACATATTGATTCAGTATTTTGTCACTCCGTTAAAGTGTGTAAACTTTATTATTACACTGAACAAATGTATTAACACACTAAATTTTCTTCTCAAAAGCAACAAGTAGAATATTGTTTACACTAAGTGCAAATTGTGACAGGTGATACTCACGCAAAGTCTAAAAAGAATTATGCGATTTGTACTAAAACCTAAACCTATCTCTCCATAGTAAGTAAAAACAGCCAAGGCCAACATTGTTGTCTGTTTGCACTCACTGTATAAACACACACTAATAATAAATCAATCACCTCTACTCCCATATAAAAAAAAAAATATTTATTTAATTGACATTGAGAATAAAATTAAAAGTCAATACAATATGGAAATTAGCCGTTTCAAAAAAACAGCATTAAAATAAAAAGGTTGTCCGTAAAGGTCTGGCTCAGTTAATAATGTTTTGTATGACCATCATCCAACATTCTCCACAATGAGCCGTGGCTCCAAAAGAGAATCCCAGCGCTCAGTCAGCTGCAGGAAAGACATCAAAGAAAGGCTTGTTTTAGCCTACCACAGCATACACTTGTACAAAGAACAGCCCTTATTCACTTCAACAATTATACGGGATAATCAGAAAGCAACATTTGTGTGGGAGTGGGGGATGGGGTTACAATCCAAACTACGGTACAAAAGAGGGTATAGAGCTTTGCCAAACAGTGCTCGCAACAGCACTGTCAGGACACAACATGGAGTTTGCACATCCCTTTGAAACTTCCGTGTCAAATGCACTTCCCCAGCAAGTGTTGTAATTATGATCCATAATCTGAATTTAAGAGTCTGAGAAACAATTAGTCACAAACACTCTTCTAAAGGTCCTTGCACACAGAGTCTGAAATTGTTGTATGCGTTTTTTAGTATTCATCATCCTTTCCTATCAAAATGCTTGCTACGGATGCGAAAATGCAGAAAATCGAACCTGATCCGATTTTTTTTTTTTATGACGGACTAAAGTTCAGGAGGCAGTGTGCAAACATGATTGACACAATATGAGGTCGTATTTTTTTTTTTTTTTTAACGTGCAAAAATTTCGGATGAAAATATCGGACTCAGTGTGCAGTGACCTTTACTAGGGCTGTGCGATATTGATGAAAAAAATATCTCTCTCAATACTTTCTGGGATTTTATAGATAACGATAATATTTTGCTGGGTGTGTTATTGTGCTGGTATCTTCAACTGACTACTAAAGATTTGATATTCTTCATTCTGTGTGGTGGTCAGTTCACAGCTGTGATAGAAATTAGTCTTTTTCAATAAGTTTAAATAGACTTTTACCTTTTATGGGCATTTTTTTACCTTTATAAAGCCACTTTCTTTTAAAAATGTGCATTATCTTTTGAGTCAAATTCTTACATTTAATCAGTGGATTAGAATAAGACATTTGGGCTGTTACCAAGCAAATGAAATCAGTATCAACAAAATTCATCTGTGCAATGCAGAGGAAAGACAGAAGCTGCATCTGAAGTAGCATTTAGATGCATTTACTGTTTAACGCAGGAAATTAATGTGTTTAACCTACAGTTACAAATGCATAAATAACGCATTGATATATTAAACATTAAAGCGTTGAATACTGCTATTTGAAATTATTTAAATTAAAAAAAAAGATACTATAAATGTGAAATTAAAACTGTCAGTAGGTGGCAGCAAGTCATTGTTAATAAGTGAGTCATTGTGATTGAACTGAATCATTTAAATGGTTGATTCATTCAGGAACTAAACATCCTCATGTTGCTCAGAGATGCAAAACAGTGCTGTGGCTGGATTTGGATTTATTTTTGTTGGTGAGATAGAAAAAAGACTGTAAATATTGTGTCTAATAACTTTGTTTATTGAACTGTTGTAAAAATCAATATCACATTTGTAATCATGGTCATTTTGGAAAAAAATGGCACTTTTCATGTGAAATAGATTAACTATATTAAGTGGTATAAATGTATACATTTTCTGCCCCCATGTCTTGAATTTGTGATCATTCTTAATGTATTTTATTAGACTGAATCATGCAGTGAAAGAATGCACTGTAAATGCTCACGCACACCAGTCTAGACTTCACATAATGTATGCATGCACTCTGTAGGGGTGTTTTGAATGGTTTTTGCAAAATACTCGATAATGTCAAATCGCAAATGATCGTCAAATCATTTATCAGCTGTTTGGACTCTCATTCTGACGGCACCCATTCACTGCAGAGGATCTATTGGTGAGTTAGTGATGTAAAGCTAAATTTTCTTCAAATCTGTTCCATGGAATGAAGAAACAAATGCATCTACATCTTGAATGACTTGAAGGAAAGTACATTTAAATTTTTTGGATGCCTATTTCTTTAAGAGAACATTCAGTACCTGTGATCCATGTGTGACAGCATACTCTACTCTCTCGGATCCATCAGGGTTCTGATATATCAGGTCAAATTTGCCAGGTTCAGCTGGAGCTAAAAAGACACATAATAAAATAAGTTACTGCTGCAGAAGGAAGAGTGCAATCTAGTGTGTAATAAAGCAGCTGCAAACCTCCAGGCGTCAAATTTATATAACTGAAACAGTGGCAAACATTTTTTAAAAATAGTTTTGGCGATACCTTGAGGTTGAGAAAGAAGTTCAAGCTCCATTACTTTTGTTTGAGGATTGAATGCAATAATCTTCCCTTCCTAAATAACAACAGCAAACTGTTAATTTACATTGCACACAACACAACTTACATTAAAGAAGTGTATAATGGCTTACTTTATAATCAGACACCTCTGGTGTGTAGTTCTCAGTCAGCTCCAAAAGCTTTAAGACAGGAGAGAACCATGAAAAACTCAAAGACAACTTACATGTGGTCACTGAACCTAGAAAAACTATCAAGATGTAAAAAAAAAAAAAAAAAAAAAATAATAATAATAATACACTAGTATAAAAAATATATCTATTATCAATTATCAAATCACATTGTACCTTAAAGGCAATTTTCTGGCCCACTGCAGGGGGAGCTGCCAGCAAGGGTAAAGCTGCGTAGTCTCGTTTGGGAGCTGTTTCAGGTGGATTCTATAAAAACACAAACAATTAACTGTACGGTTAGTGATTAAAGTGTAAAAAATACATAAATATAATTATGTATTAATTATTAAGAATATTTATTGTTAATTAATATAAATTACTTAATTTAAAAAATGAAAAACTAATAACTATTAGCTGAAAATGTTGTCCAGACCTGGACATATGAAAATATTTTATCTAGATCAAGGGTTTTCAACCTTTACTGACCAGCATAAAGCTAGATTTCAATCAGTGTCTCTTTTTACGAAAATATTTATTATACAAATAATATATATATATATATATATATATATATATATATATATATATATATATATATATATATATATATATATATATATATATATATATATATATATATATATTTTTTTTTTTTTTTTTTTTTTTAAAGTTACTGAGAAAATCTAGTTTGTGTAAAAAAAAAACAAAAACAAAAAAACACCGATTATCATTATATAATGACCTGATAAACAAATAAATATCAAGAAAAAAAAAATTATGATTTGTATATCTTATCCACAGCTCCCTGGCTGAAAACCCTACATTTAGAGGCCATTTTTCTTGCAATTCTTTTACAAAAAAATTGGGCAACAGTAGCTTCTTCTCATAAACCACATCTTCACTTTCAACTCACCTGCAGAATAAAACTTTCATTAGTCAGAGAATCGTTCTGTTTCTGCCGCTCGCCATTTTCATAGTTGTAATGAAAGTCTTGTTTCCACGGGGTTCCCTTGGCCCTACCAAAACCTCCTCTCCCACTGCCTCGGTTCGCACCTCTACCTCTGCCTTTCTCCTGACCTCTTGTGTTTCCTCTGTCCCTGCCTGCTGATTCACTAAGAGCAGGGCTCAAACCAGCAATCTTCAATCCCATCCCATGCAGGTTTGGTTTCTTAATCACAAGCTCTATTTCACTGGCCTCGGAGTCTGAGCTCTCTGCCTTATCCTGGGGCTTTTTATTCACCGAAGACGAGACAGACTGAACTGTAGCTGAGGAGGGCTGAGTTGCTGCTTGTGATTCCTTAGCTGTAGTTCTGGCTTGGCTGGGTGATGAGGATGAGGAAGAGGAATCTGTGGAGCGCTCTCTGCGTCGTGGAGTCTGTAGTGGAAGTTTTGAGGTTGTGCTAGATAGTTTAGGTGTAGCCGGAAGCGGCCGTGCAGGAGCACTGCTTTTGGGTTTCTCTGTCTCATCTGAAGACGTTGTGCTTTCTTTCCGTGGCTTTTTGGCAGCGCCATTCTGCTTGGGTTTAGGTTTTGGTGGAGGGGCTTTACTGTGAGACTCGCCCTCACTGCTGTCCGAAGAACTTGACGTTGGTTGATGAGTCTTTGTACGAGTTGTTTTGTCACTGGTAGGGCCAGCAGAAATGCTTTTTCTGTTGTTTTTAGTAGAAGACGTGGTTTCAGTGTTCTTTTGAGGGGTGGCAGGTTTGGTGGCTGACTCTTTCACCTCTTTCTTCTTCTTCTTTTTCTTCTTCTTGGCATCATCTGCTGGTGCCGAGCCATTGATTTGCACATCTTCATGCTTCTTTTTTTTACTTATACCTTCGCTGATCTGCATCTCATCCTCTCTCCCTCTTTTCTTGGTCTTTGAGTTTTGTGCTTCAGAGTTTTGGTAAACCTCTGCTTCATTAATATAAACAGCACTGGATGCCTTCACCCTGTCAATAGACATAGTAAATAAATACTTATCAACATAAAAAGGTTATTTAAACTAGAATAAACGTTCGCCATATTATTACACAATACAGTTCTTACCTTACGCTATCATTATCACGCACAATATAAATACTTTCTATGGAAGGCAGGTAGCAATCCTCAATGAACAAGTCTAAAACTGTCCTACGGCTGTAGCCAAACTTTTCCTTTATGATGCTGGAAAGATCTGCGACAACTCGGCATTTGTTTAAGTCCACCAGCAACCAACACATCCGACACTCAGGTGTCGCGGGAGGAGGATAATCAAAGTACAATCTAACCCTGACACAATTGAGACTGGAGGTGGCCATGCCTGAGCAGTATCGTCAATGTGGATGATGGAGGCGCTCAGTGTTTCAAACAGGGCTTGTCACACACTCTGCTGCTCTCTATTGGTGTGGAAGAGAATAAATGCAGTTTCCTTCCCTGTCCGTCAGCTGACTGAAGTCATATGATACTCCTTACATCACAGTGTCCAGAGGTCTGGGTTTGAGTGCTTATAGCCGGTGGTGGGTCCGAACACAGCCCATGTGGCAGAGAGAGAGAGAGCTTGAGCTCGATAATAATGGCGTGCTCGTGGATTGGGATGCTGGCTGTGCTGCTGTTTGCTGTGAGCTTTTATAAAGGTATGGCATATGTGCTGCTGGATGTTACCCTTTGGAAATTTATAGGGATTATGTGTATCTTTTCAGGCTCAGTCTTAGTTTTTGTAGTTATTAAGGCGTGTAATTGCAACATGAGAAGATATATTGAAATGTTTTGTAACTTTACAAAGTGAAAGCGAAAGATAATTTCCGTTTTTTGTTAATTTGCATCCTGTTATACGCAAATCTGTGAACTGAGAGCCGAGTTAAAATAATAAAGAAAGCGAATGATTTTCCTCAATTTAGGTTCTATTGAGAGTTTTTAAAACATGCATTCACACAACATGACTCATATGAGTCGGTTCTTTTTAATGAATCGGAGGGCGTTTATCTTTGATTTAATTGTTATAATGGCTGGTTATTATATTATCAAATGGAATTAAATAATTCCTATGTTTGAAAAAATTATGTAACATTGACATTAAAACGTATTTGGAAACAAATGAAAGCGAAAACTTGTGAACTATGCAAATGTGCTATACTGTGTGTGTTGTGTGTGTGTGTGTGTGTGTAAAATGTTCTCGTTTTGTACAAAATTTCTCATCTAAAAACTGAATCTTCTATGCCGCACCGCAAGTAACTTACTTGTCGTCAAGTCCGACTCGAAATGAACAATAAACGTTGACTGTCTGTTACTGATATTAAAAAATAAAAAATATCTAAGGGGAGAAATTGCTATACGAATTGCATTCATTTTCCCCCTAAATTTTTCTTCCTCAAACGTAATAAATCCCTGCAGATAAGGAACCAGAATCGTTTGAAAGAATCAGATTCAGAACAAGAATCGTTTTGTGAAAATCTTCAGACTTTAATGGATGCGACTTTTGTTGTTGTTCTTATCACAGGTAGCTGTGTTCCAGTTCAAGCCAAAGAGTCATGGGGATATGTGGATGTCCGTGATGGAGCTCATATGTTCTGGTGGCTCTATTACGCCAATAGCTCCACTGCCAGTTATAAAGATCTACCTCTGGTCATGTGGCTGCAGGTTTGTCACTCATCTGCCCAGTGTGACCTGTCATATATCTTCTCCAGATCATATCTCTTTGGAAGCTTCCTTCAATCCACATTCACATAGCTGTTATACCGTTTCTGTTTTTCCACCTTGATTTTTTCCCCCTCTCTTTTCTGAAGTACATCTAAGGTCACTCATGCTGTTTATTTTAGGGAGGTCCTGGCGGATCTAGCTGTGGTTTTGGCAATTTTGAGGAAATTGGACCTCTTGACAGAGACCTTAAGCCGAGAGAAACCTCTTGGGTATGTAAAGGAATATTTTCTTGACTTCCATATCTGTAATATTGATTGAGGAGGTTATTTGGGGAAATACAGAATATTTTATTGCCCCTTTTGATTTTCATTGTTTCTTTATAAATAATTTTTTGGTATACTCATTATATACAATTTCAAAAAATAAAATGTAATTTGTGAATAATTTATTATTCACCTAAAATATTTGTGTCTATGCAGGTGCGTGCTGCCAGTGTGCTTTTTGTGGATAACCCAGTGGGCACCGGATACAGTTACACAGACACTGAAGATGCCCTCACCAAGGACGTTGCAATGGTGGCATCAGACATGATGGTCCTCCTCAAGAGCTTTTTCACTCTAAAGACAGAGTTTCAAGTAAGCAAAACAAAAATACCTACAAGACTGTACTCAATATATTTTCAACATTTGTCATAGTATCTCACTTGTCTCGCCAACAGAGTATTCCCTTCTTTATATTTTCTGAGTCTTATGGAGGAAAAATGGCAGCAGCTATTTCCCTCGAACTCACAAAGGTACTGAAAAAATTGTTCTCGCTTTAGGCTTCAGGAGAGGTAATTTTGTAGCTACGCACAAGACCAAAAAAAGTCACGTGCTTGCTGATTTCATCCAAACGTGGAAGAGTCACAATAGTTCCTACTTCTGCAAAAGTAAATCTGGCTTCAGTTTAAAATGCTAGTTTTTACAAGTTTCTATTTGCTGTTAATTTACAGACCACACCTCAAACTAAGTTTAATCTGCACTGAATGTTTATTTTCTCTCTCTTTAGGCCGTTCAAGCTGGTTCAATAAAATGCAACTTTGCTGGGGTGGCTTTGGGAGATTCCTGGATCTCTCCTATAGGTCTGTAAAAAGCCTGTCAAATTTAAACCGGTTGTTTACAGCTATGTGTCTTTTTTATATTGAGTTATCATATCTCGGTTTACTAATCATTATGTACATTCTTCATATACAGTCCTGACTCGCATGACGGCATAAACCACGCTTAATGCATTACAATACAGCACTCAACACATCTGATTGCATTTTCTCTCTATGCAGATTCAGTCATGACATGGGGTCCTTATCTTTACAGCACAGTGAGTAATTGATCATAACACCTCCGTCTCTAAGCATGATTGCATTACCCTGATCAAAACAATACACTACCATTCAAAAGTGTTTGAGTTATTTGGTCCAAAATGCAGTAAAATATTATTACAACTGTTTTTCTATCGTAATATATTTTAAGATATAATTAATTCCTGTGACGCAAAGCTGTATTTTCAGCATCATTACTCCAGTCTTCAGTGTCACATGATCCTTCAGAAATCATTCTAATATACTGATTTGCTGCTCAAGAAACATTTCTTATCAATGTTGAAAACAGTTGTGCTGCTTAATACTTTCGTGGAAACTGGCACACTTTGATAAATAAGAAAAAGCTTTTATTTTAAATGGGAATCTTTTGTAACATTAAAAATGTCTTCACTCTTTTAATCAATCAAATGCACCATTAAAAGTATTAACCTCAAATGCACAAACTTTTGAATGAAAGTGTATAATGAATTCAGTGCATGAGGTTTAATGCAGCTGATGTGTGTCTGCGCTGTGGTTTATAGTCTTTGTTGGATGACAATGGACTGGACGAGGTGACTAAAGCAGCAAAGGCAGTGCAGGAGGCAGTGAGACAGGGCCAGTACCAAAAAGCCACAGACTTTTGGTCCATCACTGAGAATGTAGTGGAACAGGTGAGTCGTGCACCAGTAGCTTAAGATTAAATTCAAGTAGAGGTCTTAATGCATTTTTTAATTAAAAAAAATAAATATAAAGTGTGCTTCATTCAGTTCCTTAACTCATTTTGTTACAGAACACAAATGGTGTGAACTTCTATAACATCCTCACACAAAACTCAGATGAGATGGTGAAGACCAGTTCAGATCAAACCATTGGATATCTCTGTGAGAAACACAACATTCACACATTCAAACTTTCTTTGTTACATAAATGGAACTGTTTTGGTCATCATTGTCTTGTTTTTTACAGTCTCACTGAAGCGTCGCCACATTCGCCCTTTGCACCGTCAGTCCCTTTCAGAGTTGATGAATGGGCCAATCAGAAAGAAGCTTGGTGTCATACCAAAGAATGTCACATGGGGAGGTCATTATTCTTTTATGATTTACAGAGGTAATTGTGTAACATTATGATTCTTACAAGTGTTCTCCTGTTTCTTCAGGACAAGCTGAGGCAGTGTTTGAAAGCATGGCTGGAGATTTCATGAAGCCTGTGGTGGACATTGTAGATCAGCTTTTGGCTGCAGGGGTCAATGTTACCATCTACAATGGCCAGCTGGATCTCATTGTGGACACAATGGGTGAGGATGTGAACCATTAGGAAACATTTCAGAATGGCAACACTTGACCAACACATTTTAGACTATAGTGCTTGGGCCTAGGTGTAATGGTGTGCATCACCATTTATCATGTGTAGTGCCAAAACTGATCTGTCCCAGACAACGAACAAAGTCTGTCTACTTGTTGTACACTGATTTATGTAGTCATGAAACCAGAGACCATCCTGTCCATTAAATCTGATCTCAAGTAGTCATACGCAATGCCTTTTGATGCCTGGTGTAATTGGTAATGTGCCACAGCTGACCGCTTGTGATCAGAACACCCGGGGCGGATGTTAATAGATGGTGTTTGTAAGTCAATAAGCTTTTTATAATCCATTTTACCCAGCAGTTTGACATTTAGGAAGATCATTATTATTGGGTGTTGTCAGGATACTGTTTCTTCACTGAAGTGATAATTGATTTATTTGCGAGCAGGTCAGGAGTTGTGGGTGAAACAGCTGAAATGGGATGGACTCCAATACTTCAACAAAGTTAAATGGACGGCACTGGAGGACCCACAAACACAGAGACAGACTGGAGCTTTCTATAAAACCTACAAGAACTTTGCCTTCTACTGGATCCTCAAAGCTGGACATATGGTACACAGTATTCTTCTTCTGCACTAATTTTAATGTTTGTGAAACATTGTTCAACATTGTTATATTCAGGTAGTTTTAGCATGGCTTAACTTCAGAAGCTATGGTGGTTAAGCTTCATTTTTCTGAAGGGAAAATACATTTCTTAGTATTTATTTTTAGACTTCATGAGTGTATGTGACCATCTCTATCCATTACATCATCACAGATCCCATCTGACCAGGGGCCAATGGCTCTGCGGATGTTGAAGATGGTGACTCAGCAGGAGTGATGGATCTTATTCAGATACAAACTGGAATGGCTTGCTAACCACCTTTTAGACAATCAACACAAAAATTTGACCAAAATCTGACACTTTTTTTAATGAGATTTAATTTTTAAAAAATTCAATGCCTGTGTCTTGTAAAATTTGTCAATTTGAATGCCTGCAAACAATAAAGTCATAATTTTTTATACAGTTTGAATTGTTGCCTGAAATTTACATTTGCTAAGAGAGAACTAACTTTAAAGTTGTTTACATTCCCATTTATTTGTAACACGATGTATCTGCAAGTCAAGAAGAAGGAAAACTAGGGTCATTTTACATGAATACAATCCTTTCTTGTATTCATGTAAAATGCATAAACAAGTGAATTTCATTTAGACTTTCGTTAAAATGAAATACAATTTTGAAGAAGGTTTGCATACCATTTATGAATAAATGTTAAATTATGAACTTATAAAGCTGTAGAATATACTGTATGTGCAATCACTAAAAGAAATGGACCACTCTGGTCCTCGCACAATAGTGTTCAAAATGCACACTAGTTTTTAAAATTCAATTTGCTGCTTCTTCAATTAAGTTTTCAGTCATTCACAAAATACGGAATACATATTTAGCACCAACTCATCACACTGCATATCAAATAGAAGAGAGATTTGTTCACACTATGAAAACAGCATGTGGGTTATAGAGCATTTAGGCAATAGCATTTCATAATGATAGGCTCTATGAGGAACTGGTGCTGTAGCTGAGTGTGCGTCGGCCCCACTGAGCCTCAGGCACTCTGAATCCCTCTCTACTCACAGGCTCCACCACCAGCTCTATGACACCTGAAGCAGCAGGCACCTCCAGCTCCACCACACGGTACAGGGTAGAGTAAGATCTGCCAACCAGAGTCAATGAACCAGGGGGAATGCGAGGGTCAGGACCACGGAGATGCCTCCAGTGAATCCGGAAATGGCGGACCTGCTGGGTGGGGTATTGCCAGCGTAAGGTGGCATTCAAAAGCACCTTGAGCGTGTGTCCGTCTCCCTTCAAAGCACCTGTGTGCCACACCACATCAGTCACGCAGATGCCTTCAACAGACTGCAGGGGTGCTTGAAGACTCTCTGCATCCAACAGCTGTGAGGAAAAAAACAGAAGCAGACCATTTAGCTACTACCAACTTTATATGTACACTACCGTCAATTAGGGGGTTAGATTAAAAATAATGAATACTTTTTTTTCAGCAAGGCTGCATTGCTCAAAGGTGACAGTAATAACAATAATTTTACATTTAATTTTAATATTTCACATTATTGCCCTTTTACTGTATTTTTGATCAAATAAATATAGCCTAGGTGAGCATAAGAGACTTCTTTCACAGACATAAAAACATCTTACAGACCCCAACCTTTTTTTAATGGCAGTGTACTATATGTTCAGTCAAGAAGTCAATTTGTAGGGTAACCTGGAAGGCAATTATGCAACTTATTGTATATTTTTAAAGAAATTTCTAAATTCACATTTGATATATTAAGCTTGTTAATTACGTTGTCAAACAAAACAGAAAAGTTTATGTATTGGTACCCTATCAGTTAAAGTACAAATTTACTGATATCAGTTGATACTTTTAATAATTACTAATTAAATATTATTATTTATATTATTCTTAAATTGTGCTGCTCGTTTTACATTTTAATTACCTTTGCTGTCATATAACGCTTGCTTACTGTAAAGCCAATTTATAAAAATACCAATTGTTAGAAGTAGTCTTTAGTAAAAAAAAAAATGTTTTACGTTCATACAAAAGACATTTGTAATGTGTATCTCACCATAATCTCTCCAATCCTGCAGTTAAAGGAAACATTTTCATCGCCACCATCTCGGGAAACACAAATACAAACTTCTCGCAATGAGCAGCCAATCATATTCAACAGGAAACATCTGTGCATAGAACCACATGGAGTTTGATTAGAGAAGTTATTACATATGTCTGGTAAGCCTAAAAATATTTAGACTTGAAAGCAGGGTCAGCAACCTATGGCATGAAAACCTTTGAATAATCATTGGCATGTGAACAATGGCGAAGAGTCGAACATGCATTCCAACATAAATTTCGAGGTAATTGTTCCTCACTGTCAAACAGTCCATTTTAATAAGTTAACAGCTATATACACTATTTAAACTGTGAGATGCACTAGTCAGGAGGGGCACACAGCTGCAACAAACCATCTGCGCAACAACTCTGCATACATGCTCAATGTAGATCTAGGCAGCGGCACTGTTCTTTGGCATAAGTTAAGTCTGTTTCACTTCAGTCATGCTGCACAACTGCGTAGATGTATTTGCTGCTCTTAGCATTCAGGACAAAAGTTACCACCATCAATACTGGAGATTTTCAGCTCAGTATACTGAGTCCTGCACATTCCACAAACGAATCACACACATGTACTATGGGGTTCAGAGTGGCCACTGGAAATCTGTTATTCAGAGTTTATTTAAACTTGGGGGAAAATAGGATTTTGAGAAATGTAAAAAAAAAATGTAATTACAAATTGCTTCAGAAATATTTAGGATTCTGCACTATTTGTAGGGTAGTTTAATAATCAAATTAATTGGGGTTTGTTTGTGCATGTTAATACACACTGCCAGGTTAACATCCACTGCAGGTTAACATGGACTGCCAGGTTTCAACCTTGAATTTTTCTTTTAAAATGCTTATACATCATATAATTGGTGGGTATATTCTGGCACGTTTTCCATTTCCTAGGAAAATTGAAAATGGCACTTCAAGAAAAAAAAGGTTGCCGACCCCTTTTTGTAGACTCTTACCTGGTAGTCCAGCCATCCAAAGTCCAACGGCCACAATTCTCTGCAAACTGCTCAACCAATTGATTATCCTCTGCTAATGCTTCTGGAAAGACACTGCTGGCTAAACACACAGCAGATTAAGCAGATTAGATACACATTTTTAAATGTGACAGCTTCAGACTGAGACTCTAAGATATCTAAAGAACAAAGCCTTAAAGACCACTCACATGCTATTTCCTCCATCCCATCGAATGTGCTTAGAAGACCATCTATCGTTTTGAGCTCCAAGGATATGTTCACCCCCACTGGTGGCTTGTAGACAAAAGAAACAAATGTCTTGGGGGCCAAGGGAATGTGGAGAGAAAATATCCTACAAAGGCGCAGAAAGAAGGTGTTTGGTTGAAGTTTATTTAACTCCAGTAAAAACAAAACCTCCAGTACCTTGCACAGACTTTAGAAAGTCCAGATGGAATCATGCCCTCCACCATCAGAGAGCTGCCTCCAATCCAAGCGTCCTCTGAGCAGCCACGGGTTCTCAGCCAGCCACCATTGTTCAATTCCTCAAAAAGGTACAGAGGCTGGATCTCCTGAGCATGCAGATTAAACCAGCTTCTCTTCATCTCCACCTACATCATACAAAAAAAATAAGAAATTACCAGGAATGCATCAGTATTTGAAAATGGCCGATAAGTAAATTCAATACTAGTTTGTCTAGTGAATTTAGGCATTATGAATTACAATATGAGAATGGATATTCATTTAGAGATTTTCGAAAAAATTTCATTTAACATTACATTTTTAAAGTTTTAAACTTTACTTTATGGGTGCATGAAGGAAACGGAAATCTAAATGTAAAAAATAGGCATGAACAATTAAATATCCAATGTAGAATGATACAGATATATTAAAAATATCTATAACCGTAGCTGGAACTGGAACTGTAGCACTCATGTTTTCATGAATATTCAAGAAATCTAAATAAGCCATAACTTAGACTGCTTGCTTCTGCAGGTCAAGGCCTAAAAATAATGTAAAAATACTTCACATCTTAAGAAACCATGAAAACATTTTATTTTACTGGGCTCTTACGTTTTGTAGCCACTTAAGATAAATGGTTCAAATTGAGCACTGATGAATTGTTTAAACTGAACAAGATAGATGAGTCACGCAGGTATTAAAGTGCACCTTATTGTGTGCAGCGTACCTGTCCCCTCCAGTACATGCTCTTCCCAAAGCCCTGACAGAATGAGGAGATGAATGGAAGAATGGACGAGGGCCGGTGGATATAAACGAAATCAGACATCAAATTCCAAAACCTGAAACGAGTGGTTAGAAAATACATTGGTGACTAGGACATTTGCTTGTGTGTGTGCGCACTTACTTTCCATCACAAAACAGTGAGCAAACTATGAGCAGTCCAAGTGGAGTGCTCTAAAGAGCTTACTTGTCCTGGTTTTGACGGAAATCTGCCTTTTCGTGGCATTCATACACCCACCCAGGAGCAAATATGGCTGTTGAAAATTCATACTTTCGAATCAGCTCCAGAGCCTAATAAGAAAACAAAAAGACTTGTACTCAGAGTCAAAAACCAATGAGATATTGTAGATATGAAATACTGTTCAATTTTTTATTCAGCAAGGATGCATTAAATGAATCAAAACAGTAATGACATTTATAATGTAACAAAAGATTTCTGTTTCAAATAAATGCTTTTGAACTCTCTATTCATCAAATAAACCTGAAAAAGTGTATCAGTTTCCACAAAAATATTAAGCAGCACAGCTGTTTATAACCTTGAGCAGATGTTTCTTGAGCAGCAAATCAGTAATTAGAATGATTTCTGAAGGATCATGAGACACTGAAAATGCTGAAAATACAGTTTTGCATCACATTAATAAATTACATTTTAAAATATATTACAACAGAACCCAGTTTTTTAAACTGTAATAATACTTTACAATAGTACTGTTTTATTGTAGTTTTGATCAGATAACTCCCGCCTTGATGAATATAAGAGACTTCTTTCAAAAACAATTTAAACACCTTACAAACGCTAGAATTCTGAATGGTAGTGTTCATATATTGAGATTATTCTCTAACCTTATTAGTCTCAAATTTCCCACCGACCACCTTCCCTCTCGCAAACACATCAACACCAACATAGATGTCAGCAAAGCGGCCCTGAGCAGCAGAGTAGGACTGCATCCACTCCAGACTCTGCTCTGTCCAGTTGTAGTTAGTGAATATTCCATCACAGGCATCAAAAAACATTCTGATAGGATGACAAAAGGAGGCCGATGGCATAAATTGCACAATATCTACCGCCTCCATCTCACAGACCTCATCTGCCCCTCTATAATCCCTCAAGACCATCACTTGCCTGTTGTCGTCATTGAGTTCGTTCTGCCAGATGAGCGAGCCGTTTTTCAGCACGCTGTCATACCAGATCACCACACTGCCTGGAACGCGCTCATGTATCTGGTCTGTGAGGTAGCGCAAAAAACGTCCAGTGTTCTTCACCGCAGTCTCCTGAGGGGTGAGTGAAATTTGGGGTAATGTTCCACACATTGTGTCCACATACGCCTCTATATAATCATATGACTTTGTTACTCACACTCAACACATTTTCTATGTTAATGAGCCAGCCGTCAAAGCCGTAGCAGTGGGAAATCTGAACCAACTTATCAGCAGCTGCGCGGTAACTCTCCTCATCTGAAAGGAAGGCCTCACATGTCTTTGCTCCACCTGTCCACTCTGTGATGAATGTGCCTTAGAGGGGAACAGGACTATGTTAATACATCAATTCTGGTTTCACTTGTGTATGTATAGAAGTGCTGTAGTTAATTACAGGGATAGCTAACCAAAAATGAAATCAGCATTTATTCACTCTTATGTCATTGCAAAGATATAGATTTTCTTCTGTGGAGCACAAAAGCAGAAATTTTGTAGCATGCCCAAGCTGCTCTTTTCCATGCTATTACACTGAGAACACTAGCTGTCAACCTCCAACTATAAATGTATATTCAAAGTGTCTATTTGACTTGTGCACTATATTATGGCTCTTTCAAAAGGCATATGACTGTTTTTTGTATAAAGCAGGCTGAAAAATGTGTGTGTGTGTGTGTATATATATATATATATATATATATATATATATATATATATATATATATATATATATATACATATTTATTTATTGATTTTCATAAAGCACCTTTCTCAAGGTCATATGGCTTCACAGCACTTTTAATATAACACAATTTATATGGATTATGTTTATGATGCTGTTTTGGCCTGATAGGAGCTTGGACGCCACATGCTGTCTATGGTATAGAAAAGAGCAGCTTAGAACCTCAAACATGGTTTGGAACAATATCAGGTTGAGGAAATATTGAAAAAAAATTGGGTGAATTTTTGGGTTAATTACCCTTGTGAAAAAGAAATCTGCATAATTATATTGAATGCACACTTGTAGCGTAATTCAAATCCTGAAAATTTATTTTTTAGTGCTGTCTAATGATTAATCTCCATTAATCGCATCCAAAATGAATGTTTTTGATTACATAATGTGTGAACTAATATATATATATATATATATATATATATATATATATATATATATATATATATATATACACATACATCTCAAAAAATTTTAATATCATGAAAAAAATTTTTTTTCTTGTAACTTATTTTAAAAAGTTAAACTTTCATATATTTTAGATTCATAAGATGTAAAGTAAAACATTTCAAAAGTTTTTTTTTTGATGACTAATATTTATGAATATTTATATAATATATTTATAATTTAATATATTAATATTTATAATATTTGATGACTATTTAATGCTTTTCTGCCACTGCCTCACAAGACGAAATATAGGCTAATACTACAGCGCAACCGCGACGGTAAGACAACATCTGTATTGTAAACTGTATTGCTGTTACTGTTGATTTTAGCGTAAGCATAACAACGCAACGGCATTATCATAGAAACCAGTGCACATTCAGTAAAAACGAAAGAGCGGTTATGGACACACAAATCGGATTTGAACAGTTGCGATACGCTGTGTGGACAGACAGTTATTCAAATCAGATTCCATCCGGATATGCACAAAATCGGATTTGGGCTGACAGTCTGAACGAAGCTTTAGTGCATATCGCCACCTAATGGGTGGTTGTGCAATCATTTTTATTTTTTTTTACGTTTAATCTTTAATCCTTGAAAATAAAAATTGTATTGTTTGTTTGATGCTAGTTATATAATACTGACGTGGCGTTTTGGTCTCGTTCTGAATCGCGTATCTTGTCAGTGTCTGCGCTTGCTTGGCCATTTGTTGTGGAAAAATAAGGAAAGTGTGTCCAGCTAAATTCAATTAGTATTTTGTTAGACTGCACGGGTATAAAAAAAGCTTAGTTTACTGTGGCAGCCATCGCGTGAAGGCCTCCTTGTGTGAAGACCGAAGAGTGTAAAGGCCATCGACTCTACTGTGCGACCCCACCAGGCAGGGACACCGGCAAAGGAAGTATCGCTTTTTATTTCTCCTCTTTCGTACTAGTACTTGTTTCACTTCTGTTTCAGTTTTTATAACCATTTCTTACTGTGTGTAAGTTGTTGCTTTTTAGCATGTGTGTTTGGCAGTGTTATTTCTTATGATTACTGATAAACTACTGTCGTTTTATTTGTATTTGCTATTTAATTTTAGTTAAATTATGTCAGAATTTATGTCTGTTTAGGTCTTTTATTAAGTTTTAGTTTTATTTCATTTGAGTTATTTTAATATTTCAACAAACTAAATGGAAATGAAATAATATATACATTGAATTTATAAGTGTGTATTTTTATGTATGTATGTATGTATGTATGCATATACAGGTCCTTCTCAAAAAATTTGCATATTGTGATAAAGTTCATTATTTTCTGTAATGTACTGATAAACATTAGACTTTCATATATTTTAGATTCATTACACACAACTGAAGTAGTTCAAGCCTTTTATTGTTTTAATATTGATGATTTTGGCATACAGCTCATGAAAACCCAAAATTCAAAAAATTAGCATATTTCATCCGACCAATAAAAGAAAAGTGTTTTTAATACAAAAAAAGTCAACCTTCAAATAATTATGTTCAGTTATGCACTCAATACTTGGTCGGGAATCCTTTTGCAGAAATGACTGCTTCAATGCGGCGTGGCATGGAGGCAATCAGCCTGTGGCACTGCTGAGGTGTTATGGAGGCCCAGGATGCTTCGATAGCGGCCTTAAGCTCATCCAGAGTGTTGGGTCTTGCGTCTCTCAACTTCCTCTTCACAATATCCCACAGATTCTCTATGGGGTTCAGGTCAGGAGAGTTGGCAGGCCAATTGAGCACAGTAATACCATGGTCAGTAAACCATTTACCAGTGGTTTTGGCACTGTGAGCAGGTGCCAGGTCGTGCTGAAAAATGAAATCATCTCCATAAAGCTTTTCAGCAGATGGAAGCATGAAGTGCTCCAAAATCTCCTGATAGCTAGCTGCATTGACCCTGCCCTTGATAAAACACAGTGGACCAACACCAGCAGCTGACATGGCACCCCAGACCATCACTGACTGTGGGTACTTGACACTGGACTTCAGGCATTTTGGCATTTCCCTCTCCCCAGTCTTCCTCCAGACTCTGGCACCTTGATTTCCGAATGACATGCAAAATTTGCTTTCATCCGAAAAAAGTACTTTGGACCACTGAGCAACAGTCCAGTGCTGCTTCTCTGTAGCCCAGGTCAGGCGCTTCTGCCGCTGTTTCTGGTTCAAAAGTGGCTTGACCTGGGGAATGCGGCACCTGTAGCCCATTTCCTGCACACGCCTGTACACGGTGGCTCTGGATGTTTCTACTCCAGACTCAGTCCACTGCTTCCGCAGGTCCCCCAAGGTCTGGAATCGGTCCTTCTCCACAATCTTCCTCAGGGTCCGGTCACCTCTTCTCGTTGTGCTGCGTTTTCTGCCACACTTTTTCCTTCCCACAGACTTCCCACTGACGTGCCTTGATACAGCACTCTGGGAACAGCCTATTCGTTCAGAAATTTCTTTCTGTGTCTTACCCTCTTGCTTGAGGGTGTCAATGATGGCCTTCTGGACAGCAGTCAGGTCGGCAGTCTTACCCATGATTGCGGTTTTGAGTAATGAACCAGGCTGGGAGTTTTTAAAAGCCTCAGGAATCTTTTGCAGGTGTTTAGAGTTAATTAGTTGATTCAGATGATTAGGTTAATAGCTCGTTTAGAGAACCTTTTTATGATATGCTAATTTTTTGAGATAGGAATTTTGGGTTTTCATGAGCTGTATGCCAAAATCATCAATATTAAAACAATAAAAGGCTTGAACTACTTCAGTTGTGTGTAATGAATCTAAAATATATGAAAGTCTAATGTTTATCAGTACATTACAGAAAATAATGAACTTTATCACAATATGCTAATTGTTTGAGAAGGACCTGTATATATATATATATATGTATGTGTGTGTGTGTGTGGTTGTACATACACATACACACACACACACATATACATTTACATTACATTTACATTTATTCATTTAGCTGACGCTTTTATCCAAAGCGACTTACAATTGCTATATATGTCAGAGGTCGCACGCCTCTGGAGCAACTAGGGGTTAAGTGTCTTGCTCAGGGACACATTGGTGTCTCACAGTGGATTCGAACCCGGGTCTCTCACACCAAAGGCATGTGTCTTATCCACTGCGCCATATATATATATATATATATATAGTTGTTTTTTGTCTTTGGCTTAGTGTTATGTTAGAATCATTATTAAACTCTTATACCTTTTGTTCTTTAATATTTTGAATTGTTTTTAGCTTTATTTTGTGAGTCGCTTTGGATAAAAGCGTCTGCTAAATGACTAAATAATAATAATAATAATAATAAATATAGCTGCAAGCAGCAATCACGGGGCCAAGCACTCCAATGGCAAAGTCAGGAGCTAAACATGGCATGGAGCATCAGACCAAATGCAACAATGAGTAACAAAAGCAATAATTGCACGATTGTAATTGAAATGGCTGAAAATTATAAATAAAACCACCAGTAATATGATTAAATGGCTTATCACTTTTGGCCAATAGGTGACGCTCTAATCAAAGCACTTTGTTGCGTTCTGTGTGAGTCGACAATGGCACACACAAAGTTTGGTGTAATTACGTCAAAGCTTTGCATAGATATAGTCTCAGACTCATTTTGGCAACATGCCTAAAATTTGTAGCAGCACTATACAAAAACGGTTTTATCTGTCGACATGAAATCCATAACTTTTTGTCAGCGTGGTCTGAAGATGATCCCATTCAATTTTGGTGAAAATCGGACGAACGGTCTAGGAGGAGTTCGAAAAAGTAGGTTTTCAACATGAATCAATATGGCGGACAGGAAGATCGGCTTATTATAGAATAATTGGTATTTATGTTGTCGGCATGACCCAAGGAATATTTTGAGACCAGTTTCATGACAATAGGCTGATGCAATCAAAAGTTATTAGCATTTCTGTAAGTTCAGTATTCAATGGTTACTGAATGGTCTATTACTCTTGACCAATAGGTGGCGCTGTGACCAAAATGACGTGGCTTGGTCAGAGTGAGGTGACAATGACACATGCAAAGTTTGGTGTAAATATCTCAAAGCTTTGCAGAGATACAGCCTCAGATGCAGTTTGGCATCTTTCCAGCAAATTTGTTGATACGTTAAACGAAAACCGTTTCGTGTATCGTCACGAAATCCATAACTTTTTGCCAGCATGGTCTGAAGATGATCGGAGTCAAATTTGGTGAAAATCGGACGAACGGTCTAGGAGGAGTTCGAAAAAGTAGGTTTTCAACATGAATCAAAATGGCGGACAGGAAGTTCAGCCCATTATGGCAAAATTGGTATCAATGTTCTCGGCACGAACCAAGGAATCTAGCAATACCAGTTTGATAACAATAGGCTAATGTACGCAAAAGTTATTAGCATTTTTCGAAATTTCGTTATAACGTTTGACCACAAGGTGGCGCTGCCCCCAAATTTTTTGTGTACATTCAGGGCCTGGTACCGAACATTTTTGTAATTATTTGCGAAACGATACGCTAATGCGTTCTTAAGATACAGCAATTTAAAGGTAAATTCAAAATGGCCGACGCCCAAAATGGCTGAATTGGGAAAATTGGATATCGTTCGACTCGGCATGATGTACTGAATCTAAAGACAGTTTTGTGATTTTTGGTCAGAGCATTCAGAAGTTATGAGCAAAAAATATGCAATTTTTATATCTCCTGACCACCAGGGGGCACAGCGCCGAAACACTGTAGGTAGTCTCAGGTCATGCTTGTTACAACACACACCCAGTTTGGTCTCAATAGGCCAAACTGTTGCGGAGATATAGCCTCACGTTCACGTTTACGTGGTTTTCGTAGAATTTGTTCGTGGGCTATTCGGAAATGGTTTGACAAATCAACTTGAATTCCATAACTTTTTGCCAGCATGGTCTGAAGATGATCTGGTTAAATTTTCGTGAGATTCGGTGCAACGGCCTAGGACGAGTTTGAAAAAGTAGGTTTTACGAACAATTGAAAATAGCGAAAAAACTAAATCTTACGATTTTGAATTTTGGTGTCCATTGGACTCAGCATGAGCCAAGGAATCAGAGGAAAAAATAATTTTCATTTTGTGGCTTACGGTTCAAAAGTTATTAGCATTTCAAAATCGCATTTTTGGACAATTGGTGGCGCTAGAGAGTTTGAGTTAGAGACTCCAAATTTGCTACGGTTAATGATAATAATAACACTAACAAACACAATAGGTGCCTACGCACCTTCGGTGCTTGGCCCCTAATAATAATAATGACTAGAGCTTACAGCTCATGAAAGTCAAAAATCAGTATCTCAAAATATTAGAATATTTACATTTCAGTTTCAATTAATGACCATCCCTACAGTATAAATTCAGGGTATCTCTTGTTCTTTGAAACCGCAATAATGGAGAAGACTGCTGACTTGGCAATGATCCAGAAGACGAACATTGACGCCCTCCACAAAGAGGGTAAGTCACAGAGGGTCATTACTGAAAGGTGTGGCTGTTTACAGAGTGCTGTATCAAAGCATATTAAATGCAAAGTTGACTGGAAGGAAGAATTTGGGTAGGAAAAGGTGAACAAGCAACAGGGATGACCGCAAGCTTGAGAATACCGTCAAGCAAAGCTGATTCAAACACTTGGGAGAGCTTCACAAGGAGTGGACTGAAGCTGGAGTCAGTGCATCAAGAGTCACCACGCTCAGACGTCTTCAGGAAAAGGGCTACCAAGCCACTTTTGAACCAGACACAACGTCAGAAGCATCTTACCTGGGCTGTGGAGAAAAAGAACTGGACTGTTGCTCAGTGGTCCAAAGTCCTCTTTTCAGATGAAAGTAAATTTTGCATTTCATTTGGAAATCAAGGTCCCAGAGTCTGGAGGAAGAGTGGAGAGGCACAGAATCCATGTTGCTTGAAGCCCAGTGTGAAGTTTCCACAGTCAGTGATGATTTGGGCTGCCATGTCATCTGCTGGTGTTGGTCCACTGTGTTTTCTGAAGTCCAAAGTCAACGCAGCCATCTACCAGGAAATTTTAGAGCACTTCATGCTTCCTTCTGCTGACAAGCTTTATGGAGATGCTGATTTCATTTTCCAGCAGGACTTGGCACCTGCCCACACTGCCAAAGGTACCAAAAGCTGGTTCAATGACCGTGGTGTTACTGTGCTTGATTAGCAAACTCGCCTGCCCTGAACCCCATAGAGAATCTATGGGGTATTGTCAAGAGGAAGATGAGAGACACCAGACCCAACAATGTAGATGACCTGAAGGCCGCTATCAAAGCAACCTGGGCTTCCATTACACCTGAGCAGTGCCACAGGCTGATTGGCTCTATATAATTCATGCAAAAGTATTGAGTGCATAGAAATGAACATACTTTTCAGAAGCCTGACATTTCTGTTTAAAATATCCTTTTTTATTGATCTTATGTAATATTCTAATTTTCGGAGATTTTGGGTTTTCATTATCTGTAAGCCATAATCATCAAAATTTCAAGAAATAAAGGCTTGAAATATTTCACAGTGTAATGAATCTATATAATATATAGGCTGCACTTTATGAAATGAGTGACAAAAAATTTTGACCTTTTTCATGATATTCAAATTTTTTTAGATGTACCTGTAAATACACACGTATGCATGTAGATAACACAAGAAAAATATGTTATGTTTATATATTAAATATATTTAATAATAAAAATTATATGAATATTAAATTTAAGCATGTAAATACAGGTAAATAGTTTAAATATATATACTGTATATGTGTGTGTGTATTTATAATATTAATGACATAATAGGCCACTTAAGAGTACACTTTCAAGAATGTGTTTCTTAACATAAGTCCACTTTTAAGAAAAATGCACTTTGTAACAATGCCAATAAGTTTTTCTTTAAAGTAGATTTTAAACTTTTGTCATTCTTTAAAGTACACTTATTTTGATGTGTTGACTAACACACTAAAGTACATGGTTATGTTATTCAGTATTACATTTCAAATTAATATATTTTAAATGGAATAAATTTACATTTTATCATTACAAATGTGTAACTACAAATATATTTAAAAACAATATATAGACATTTCAATAGAATTAAGAAATTACATGAAAGATATTAAGTCCTACTTAAGCATATAGTAAACATTTAAATTATAATAGTGTTTCATTTAATTGCAATTAATATGCATTTTACTGTCAGAAAATATTAAATTCAGTTCGCACTTAGGTATATTCTTTAATAATATAGAGTATAGAGTATTCATCTTTTTAAAAGTATGCTATAGCATACTTGTTTTTTTACAACAAGTCCTTAAATCCCACCAAGAGACTCACCTATAGAGAGGACTCCATGCTTATGTGCTGCGTTCGTCCAAACCGCAGGAGGAATGGTTACCATCTGATGACTGAAATAGTTGAAGATGTCAATATACTCCCAGTGATAGAAGGCATATGGCGTCTCCACCTCTGCACCTTGAATGAACCTCAGCAAAAAGGACAGGACCATGAAGATACTGAAGGCTGGCCAAAAAACGAATGAAACTGATACAACACGCTTGAAAATCAGTTAAACTCTGAGTTGTACCTGTCTTCCAGGTAGCCACCCATCATGTCATGGGACACCAATGTCCGTCTAGGGCAGCTGTGCAGTGGAGGATACCTGCTGGCCAAAGGCACGGTGGCCACATTAAAAGGACTTGCGTCATTCCTTTTCCACGACAACAATTCATCGAGAGACTTCAGACTGCAGCTGATGGGCTCAGTTGTGTCAGGATCATAGTGGATTGCTGTTAAGATCACAAAGAAGACTTTTAAAAGAGTCAGTAATCTTTTAAAAAGATTAAAATGCAGCATATATGATCAGTACCTGGCAATGTAGATGGCTCGTAAGTTATGACTTCATGAACACTTTGATCGCTTGGCTGACTGAGGCAAGACTCGGAGCTGAACAAACAACCATCACATTGAACATTTGTGACCCTGGACCACAAAACCAGTCTTAAGTAGCACAGGTATATTTGTAGCAATAGCCAACAATACATAGTATGGGTCAAAATTATGCATTTTTCTTTTATGCCAAAAATCATTAGGATATTACGTAAAGATCATGTTCCATGAAGATATTTTGTAAATTTCCAACCATAAATATATCAAAACGTAATTTTTTATTAGTAATATGCATTGCTAAGGACTTCATTTGGACAACTTTAAAGGCAACTTTATCCTTTTTTTTTTTGCACCCTCAGATTCCAGATTTTCAAATAGTTGTAGCTCAGCCAAATATTGTCCTATCATAACAAACCTTACATCAGTGGGAAGCTTATTTGTTCAGCTTTCAGATCATTTCGAAAAATTGACCCTTATGACTGGTTTTGAGGTCCAAGGTCACATATAAGTTGTAAGGGCAATGAAAGAGTTACATAGCATGCAGATACGACTATGAAAATGTATCAGTCAAAGCAAAGTTACCTGTTCTCCTCAGTTTTAGGAATCTTACTGCTTGTAGTTTCTTCCCTTTTTCGTTTGTGGGATGTCATGTTATCGTTCTCTTTTGTAGAAACACTTTCCATTTACAAAAGGTCAACGGATAGCCAGTTTCCAGATAAAGCAGAAATTTCTGGCAGCAGTGAGACCCCCGAGTTTTAGACACAGAGAGAAAGAACGTCCAGCTTCCGGCTGTGCGCTGATTGGCTGAAAGAGTGGCTGTGAAGGTGTTGCTCTAAAGCTTCACTAGAGGGCAGTAGAGTAGACCTTTAAAATGACTGGCAACAGAAGCGACAGCTTTACCCATTATGGAATATTATGAAATTAAACTGCCTGTTTTAAAATGTATATCAAAACATTTGATTCATGTTTATCTTAGCACTCATGAAAATACACAAAGCATGCAAAGTCACTGGAGTGATCATTTGAGACTCAAAAGTATAATAAACAAGAAAAAAATGAGAAATAAATAACCAATTACCTACGTTATTAATTGACCATGATTTTGAATTCTGGGGTGAGCCCTGGTGAACAGTCAATAAATGGCTTCACTATATGTCTGCAGGATTATTTAGTGGTAGTGTCCTGTGAGGCCTCCAGTTTCCAGATAGAAAAAGTATTCAAATAACCAAATCTGAACTAGAGAGGAGCTAAAATATATCAGTTAATAAATAATTCACACTCATGTCATTTTTGTCTCATTCAGAATGTGTCTAAACACTTCTCATATGTCCATTTGTTTCCGGCACAATGATTCTTGATGTTTTTTTCTTCATAGTCATGAGGGCCTGTAGTCTGAAAGCAGAAGGGATATTATGGGTGCCATGAAAATCTGAAAGTTTCATTTTCATTAAGTTACTGAGATGCAGACTTTAATGTAGTAAAAATTCATTTTCACCCACAGCTTCATGAGCACATGAAAACATTTGCGTATATTGTTTTTCAATTATTCTGGTATACATAAATCAGTGATAATAAAAACCAATATCACCACCAATCTAATGTTTTGGCAACACATCAAATGCATATGCACTTACGTTAAATATACATCCATATATTTACTTGAGGCAACTTGCATAGACATTCTGCAAGCATTCAAAAAGAGAAACTAACAACATGTAGATTAGCTCATTTACAGGAACTCAACTTGAACGTGTCGAGTCATCCCCATCATTTCCTGTCATTCTTTTCCTTTTTCCCTTTGCATTGTTATGCTTCTAAGTCATCGAGTTTGTTTACAATGATTCAAGAAAATCTGTTATATATTTTAGACATATTTATCCAGAAAAAGATTTCAATTTAAATTCTGATGGAATATGCTAATTACGCATTGAACAGCTTTGAATGGTTTGCTCAAGCCACTGTGGATGTGTTGGGCTTAATGTATTCATGACCCACATTAGATCTGTGTGTTTGTGTGTTACCACAGCACTGATCAATCCTCTGATGCCCTGCAGGTTATTACAGAGGCCAGTCCGGTTCCTGCCGGAAAGTTCAAAACAAACTGCAACGTTCTGCAGTGAAAAGCTACAATGGAGCAGACTAGACCATAAATGCTCTTTTCTGGCATTAAAATAAAAGAACAAGAAAAATACATGTGTGGAAATGTCCTATTGAGCCAGGCTTGATTTTTTTCAAACAAGCAGTGATGCCTTTAGTTTACATGAATTTGACTCAGCATATGACTTCAATTATTTGAGATGGATATGCATTTTAAGATTCTCCAGAAGCTCAGTATGCACTTTTTCACAGATATTTGACATATTTGAAATAACATTCCAGTATGAAATTTCCAGTTTCCATTACGTTTTATTACTGGTTGTAGTTATCAAATACATCATTTTACTTTATATGAGAAGGCCGAGTTAACAGCGTTGATTAGCCTACCCGAAGAAATTTTAATTGGTATTGTTTTATTTACAAGGCTATTTGTGCTATAACTCCATCCTAATTGTCTCTGAATTTTTCTAAATCAAAGGTATGCTACAAACTATGTTCCTATGATCAGTTACATTTTAAAGTCCCTCGGGTTCGAACAGAGCTAGGAAAAAATTGCTTTGGTTATAATGCTACTTTGTCTTGGAATAACCTTCAAAGCATTCTAAAGCTAAACGTGCTTCCATCATTACATGAATCTAATCTACTTTTAACAAACTGTGTGTTTTATCCTTTGTTGAATAGTTGTTGTGATCTTTGTGTTTTGTGTTATGATGTAAACTTGTATATGCTGTTATTTGCAGTGTTGTGGAGTAACTAGTTACATGTAACGGAATTACGTAATTTAATTACAAAGTAATCAGTTACAGTTAATAAGAAAAAAATAGTAATTAAATTACAGTTACTTATGAAAATGTTAATGATTACAAAAGTGGTCACATCTGATTTTTTTCATACACACTCGCACATACAGATTTAATTGATTTCTGCTCTAAAATATTTAACTCCAATATTTCAGAAGATATAACATGCTTATCCGATAACTCTTATATTTCCTTTAGGGTTTATGTATATGCTTTATTTTAGATCCACTGTTTCCTGTCATATGCAAAGATTTGATTTCAAAAACAGTATCATAGCTATTAAATTATTTCTTATGTTTTTAAATCTGTATTTAACCTCAGAATGATTTTAAAGTAAGTCTGATTTTGTGGTGGCTGTTGGTATGATTCTTTATTCTTGAAATGGTCTCAGTGGTCGTGTAAAACAACACCCTTTTACCTTGTCAAAAACAGCTCTGTTCACAGTCACTCGTTTCGGTGCATATCTCTTTACATGCTAATGATCACTGCTCACCCGATCTTCTGTGGAAGAGCAAACGCGATTCACAAATAATCATAAAAATAAAAAGTGAGACTTACTTGTTCTGGAGGAACAGCTGGATCATGAACAATGGGTACTGCTCCATCCTTGAGTTTTAACTTTTTAACAAAACCTGCCTTGAATTGTCCCTCATTCAGAAAGCATGATTTGTGCAGCCAGACATAAACAAATTTAGTGAAAGTGACGTGTGGCCATGTATGGTGACCCATACTCGGAATTTGTGCTCTGCATTTAACCCAAGTGCACACACACAGCAGTGAACACACACCCGGAGCAGTGGGCAGCCATATTGCTGCGGCGCCCGGGGACAATTGGGGGTTTGGTGCCTTGCTCAAGGGTCTCGCCTCAGTCATGGTATTGAAAGTGGAAGAGAGTCCTGGTATTCACTCCAAAATCAAAATGGCTTGATAATTGAGACTGTTTAGGTTTTTGGGAGAAAAAAAAGGAGTGAATTTTTATCATATAGGGTGGCTGTGTCCACAAACTGCAAACTGCTCATTTATATGCAAATTAAGGTATTTTTCATCAAATGTCTCCTTTAAAATTAAAATATTATAATCTTAATTTAAGTGATGAAGGACTTTGAATGTCTGACAGTTATCAGTGTTGAGTACTACAGTAAGGTTAACCCTGCCTGCCTTACATGTTTGAAAATGATTAACAGTTGAAAACATTAGAAATTTAGAAAAGTAATCAAAAAGTAATCAAATGTAATTAGTTACATTACTTTAATAAAGTAACTGAAAAGTTACACTACTAATTACATTTAAGTAGGGTAACTTGTAATCTGTAACCTATTATATTTCCAAAGTAACCTTCCCAAAACTGGTTATTTGTTGCTGCATTCTCGTCCAGGTCACTCTTGCAAAAGAGATTTTAATCTCAACGAGTTTTTTAACCTGGTTAAATAAAGAAAACGACTCACAAGACTATTTCCTGTTCTGCAACTTTAATATTTCACAATTTACAGAACCTCAAAACTGGCCAGGTTATTTTGCACAGTTGCACAGAAACAGAAAGAAAACGAAAGACGACACACGCTTGGGTGAAGATGAAAACATGATGAGAGAGAGAGAGAGAGAGAGAGAGAGCAGACTTTAGGACCCATCCACAGAGTCGGCCAGTCGGCTTTCTCTTCATAGCTGCGTCTATAATGTCATAGGTGCTGCTAGAAGCGTGCTCCGGTGAACAGAACTGAAATCTGAAGGTGGCTGAGCATCATATTTTTAGTAAGTAGCTACCATTTACAGTTAGTTTTATATCCCGGAAGCTTATTATGGCAATTAGAGGATTTGGGTAAACATGTTGTAGTGCCGAAATGACGTTAATTAGCCTCTCCAGAAGAAGATAAATATTTGCACAGATCTTAGGACCGAGTTTAAATGTCAGTTTTAGATGTAATGAAGTTGAGTTGATGTAGGCTACTAGCTATATTTAAATTTGCACGTTATTGTTGATTAGTATTAATTGACATTAGTTGCACAAAGAGCCTCTAATCACCGTGCATGATAAATGATACAGTGGCTATTTATGAACTTAAATAAGCTTGCATCACATTGATAAATGTGGACTAAATTCCTCCCGCATCCATGCAGCATCCCTTACCGTATATTCCCTACAACATTCACATAGCCTACAAACGCAACAGGTGATCACTCAGAAATACGGAAAGCTCAGACATTGTATAACATTAAATAACATTGTTATACTAGATTGATCGGATAAATAAGCTTGTTTTACAGAAAGGAACCGCGTAAAAGTGCGGGTATTACGGGTCTGACAAGACGTCAAAACAGTTGTACGCGATACGAAAGGGCATTTAGGTACAATTTAATATGAGTGAGCTCGGAGAGTTAATTAGAGATGAATAGGGGATTTTTTGAAAGTCTGACTTGTGCATTTCCCCAAAATCTACCATTTTCTTCACAAATTCTAGGCTACTATGGTAAACATCTTCAATCTCATTACCAAATGCTATTTTATAGTATATTTACTATTATTATAGTATTATTACTATTTAATAGTAAAGCTTAGAAAATGTGTCATTAGCTATAAAGGTAGGCTAAAAAAATCATTATTAATTCATTCATTAAATAAAAAAAAACCTAAACTGTAAATATATATAGATATATTTAAACATTAATATAATATATAAAAATAAAGTATACAAAGACTCTCAAACATGTATCATTCAGCAAGGAAATATAGAAAACCTTCTAATTTCACATACTTTATCATTATATTTAAGGCAATCACAAAATGTGATAAAAAGTCATAACGTTCTCTCTAAATTCTCAGTCTGTTGTGGGTTGAGTCTCAGAAGACAATTTTGGGACCATTAAGATTTTTGCATTATTACAGTGAAGCACATCATTATGATTTTGGCGTGCAAGTATAACCTGGGCATTTTATTAACCGCTTTGTGAGACCCATACAACTAAAACATTTTATTAGAACTGCCACTGTTGCGCTCCAACTCGAATGCCTTGTCATTTGACTAAATGTAATTCCTTAAGGTCCTGAAGGCATCCTAATACTGCACAACTTATATTCCCCTGAGAACATGAGTGTCTCCTCTCTCCACAGACCAGTAGAGCATCATGGGAGGAGTGGCACTGGATGATGACAGTAGTGGAGTGAAGGCCCCTGATGGTGGCTGGGGTTGGGCCGTGCTCTTTGGTTGCTTCGTCATCACAGGTTTCTCCTACGCTTTTCCCAAGGCTATCAGTGTTTTCTTCAAGGAGCTGATTAGAGAGTTTGAGGTGGGCTACAGTGACACAGCCTGGATCTCCTCCATTCTGTTGGCTATGCTTTATGGCACTGGTATGTTCACCACTGCCTTTAACTGAAAATTGATTGTTTACTATTGTCCTTTTGCATTATTGACACACTATTTTCCTATTTAATACTGTAAAGCTGCTTTGACACAATCTGTATTGTTAGCGCTATATAAATAAAGGTGACTTGACCATCAAACAAAGGAGTAGTTCATCCAAAAATGAGCATTCCGTCATAGTCGTTCCAAATGTGTGGTTCCTTCCTTCTTCATGTGAACAGAATGTCTGAACTGTTTTTGTCTATGTAGCAAATGTCGATGGGGTCTAAAACAGCACTGGAGTAAACGATGACAGAATTTAAATTTTGAGCAAAAATCCCTTTAATGTCTTCTAATTAGTTTAAACTGGATTCAAATAGTTCAGATAGAGTATATGCATATAATTACTCTTCGCAGGGCCTTTATGCAGCATTTTAGTCAATCGATTTGGATGCCGTCCAGTGATGTTGGTGGGTGGCCTCTTTGCATCGTTGGGAATGGTCTTGGCATCATTTGCCACAAGCATCATCCACATTTACTTGTGTACAGGAGTCATTACAGGTACCTCAGCCATCATTTACTCTTTTACTGAAGTATTGATGTTTATCCAGGGCCATGTAAACATTTCTATCTTCTGATTCCAGGTCTTGGAATGGCTCTGAACTTCCAGCCGTCACTCATTATGTTGAATCGATATTTCAGTGAGAAGCGGCCGCTGGCTAACGGCCTGGCTGCAGCTGGGAGTCCAGTGGCTCTGTGCTGTCTGTCCCCTTTGGGGCAAGTTCTTCAGTATGAATACGGCTGGAGAGGGGGCTTCCTCATCTTGGGAGGCATACTTCTGAACTGCTGTGCCTGTGGGGCTTTAATGAGGCCTTTGGTCCCACCAATTGCTGGGATTGAAAACACACCAGATGATGGTAACAAGAAAGCAAAGGCCAAGCCCAAGCTGCTGGACTTCAGTGTTTTCAGAGACCCGGGCTTTGTCATTTATACAGTCGCTGCCTCCATTATGGTGCTTGGTTTGTTTGTGCCTCCAGTGTTTGTGGTGAGCTATGCCAAAGAGTTGGGAAACGAAGACACGAAGTCTGCCCTCCTGCTTACCATTCTGGGTTTCATTGACATTTTCGCACGGCCCACGTGTGGCATCATCGCTGGACTCCAGTGGGTTCGCCCTCGATGCGTCTACCTCTTCAGTTTCGCTCTCATATTCAATGGCACCACAGATCTGGTGGGCTCCATGTCTAAAGACTACACCTCTCTGGTGGTGTTCTGTATCTTTTTTGGCATCTCTTATGGCATGGTGGGAGCCTTGCAGTTCGAGGTTCTCATGACTATTGTGGGTAGAGAGAAGTTCTCAAGCGCCATTGGTTTAGTTCTCCTGCTTGAAGCCATCGCTGTTCTGGTTGGGCCTCCATCTGCTGGTGAGTGTTTACATTTTATTTTAAACTAAAATGATTTATACTGTAGGTTAGCTTCCTCTTAAACTAAAGTAGGCTGTGAGAAATATAGAATCATATATGTTACTTCATATGTGAATTTTAGATTTTGAATGATTTGACTGCCCAAGAACGTGAAAGAACAGTACATGATTATGGGGACAAGCACAATAATGCATAACACACAGTGCACGTTTCTGCTACAAAAGTCACATAAATTGAAAAACATTATTGTAACGGAATTAGTGCCGCCAAACGATTAATCGTAATTAATCGCATCCAAAATAAAAGTTTTTGTTTACATAATATATGTGTGTGTACTGTGTAAATTTGTTATGTATATATAAATACACACACATGCATGTATATATATATATATATATATATATATATATACAGTATATATATATATTTAAATATTTACATGTATATATACATTTGCATTATATATAAATATTTTATATATAATTATAACATTTTCTTAAATATATACATGCATATGTATTTTTATAGAAATTAATTTTATAGAATTATAGAGTTCACACACACACACACACATATATATACATAATATATAAACAAAAACGTTTATTTAGGATGCAATTAATCGCGATTAATCGTTTGACAGCACTAAACTGAATGTGTTAATCCAGTAATTACTAAATATTTTAACATTTTACTTTAATCTTATGACAGCCCATTTTTTCAAGTCATAATTTCTATTTAAAAATAAATTAATGAATTGATCAATCAATAAATATGCACTACAATTCAATAGTCAACAGGATCATCATTAATATGCTGTATTTTGAAAGAAATCAATACTTTACTTCAGCAAGGATGCATTCAACTGATTAAAAGTGTCAGTAAAGACATTTAGAATTATTTCAATTTTTTTTTACTTTCTATTCATCAAAGAATCCTGACATTTTTTTTATCACAGTTTCCACAAAAATATTAAGCAGCTCGACTGTTTTCAACATTGATCGGAATAATAAATAAATCAATCAATTTACAACAATAAATCAGAACGTTCAGACAACCCACCAACTAATCAAATTTATTATGTATGTTGATGTAATTATGTATGTATTAAGAGTAGATATTTTACACATCCCTAATTTATAAACCTTGCTACTCTCACTGTAATCTATTGAGAATCTTTGAACATTGTTGAAATCCTTGTTCTCACTTTGTCAAGGGAAACTTTTGGACTCCACTAAGAACTACATGTTTGTTTTCCTGCTGGCTGGGATTGAGGTTGTGATGTCAGCTTTAGTGCTGGCCATATGCAACTTACTGTTCATAAAGAAGAAGCCTGAGGCACCAGAGACTGCAACAGAAAATGGAGAGACAGTGGAGGCAAAGAATCACTCCAGTACACCACCTATAGAGGAGCTTCAGGCCAATGGAAACTCAGATAAGAGAGCTGAGGATGTTATGAAGGATCCGAAGGAAGTGGAAACATCTCTTAAAGATAAAGATGAGCAGAATAAGAACATCACCTGTAGTCCAGAAACCGACCTCTGATGGATATTTCTGTTTAACAAGAGGTTAAAAGACACAAATAAGAGGAGATTGAGGAGAACTGCAGTGTTCATGTGTGTCACTGTGTAGTCCAATGTGATGTCCTAATTAATGTGTGTGCTACTTATTGACAGATGAATATTTAATCAATAATAGACCCACACTGCACTCATGCAATTCAAAACCACATTTGCTCTGCCACACAGAGAGATTTAGACAGGCCACTCGAAATACATCTAACTCAAAACCACAGACATTTCTTTGACTTAAACCAACGTTACCAAGGTGCTGTAAGTGATTTTTGTCATGGAATTGTACGCAGAAAATGATCCTCCTCACTAAAACCACTGCCCTGAGATATCACACCAATCAGTCAGTGTTGTGGGTAACACATTACAAGTAACGTAATGAGTTACGTAATCAGATTACTTTTTTTCAAGTAACTAGTAATGTAACGTATTACTTTTAAATTTACAAGAAAATATCTGAGTAATACAAGGAACTTTCCTGTTTATTCACTGACATCTCTCCTGTCCCCGTGTTGAGAGAAATTAGGAGCGAGGTGCAGTCTGAGACTTATTCATTTCTCTTTTGGTGTGAAAGGGTCTTTACAGTTGCCAAAAATACATCTTTTGGATTGTTGTTATTAAAAATAAATAAGAAAGCCCAGCTCAGATGACAAAAAGTAACACAGACTTAACATAATGAAGTAATTTCCAAAAAAAGTAACTCGATTAGTTACTTTTTAATGGAGTAACGCAATATTGTAATGCATTACTTTTAAAAGTAACTTTTCCCAACACTTGTCCTAGCATCTATAAACATTAAAAGGAAAATTGGCTCTAGAAACTTTTTAAGCCAATCACAATGCATTTTAAGCACTTTGCACCTTTCAATCAAATTGCATGTTTACAGCAGCCATATATGTTACAGTGAACTTGCAAGAGCGGTTTTCATGAGTTTGAAGGGGTGTTCGATTTTGACTTATTTGACCAAATGCCTTAAAAGGAAAATAGATAGCTTTTTTTTTTTAATCGATGGAGGAAACTGAAAGCTTTAAAGATACAGATGCTGATTTTGTTTTTTAAATATATAGCTTGTTCACCTTGATTATGCCAAAATGGCAGAGATGTAGAAAGGGGAGGCCTAAAGTCTGAAAAGTTCATCATTGTTACAGCATCTTTAACTAAGTGTAAAATAAACATCACACAAGTAAAGCTTACAGCTATCACAGGAACTGAAAGTGTGAGCACAAGTCTGATCATATTCATAGATCTCAGCAGAGACATCAGATATCTGTACTGGTTCCACTTCTCACACAAAATGCACCTTCTGTTGAATCACTTCTGTAATAGTATGGGTCCCCATTTACAAACCTCATACACTATGTAAAACGCTTTGTTTTGAGTGTTGTGACTCTTGTGAGCAGTGCGGTCCAATGGCTGTAGCAGACTTCTGATAATGCCATGATCAGTACTGTTATAGTCTTCAGTATCATTCCTGATAGACAGCTACTGTAATCCTGCTGGATTGACACCTGTCTCAATGCTAATGGACAATGTCAAAAGCTTAGCTTTTTTTATGTTAGTGGAACATAGCTGTATTAGTTGTACTGTGAATTTCTTTTTTGACACTGTCTCACATTTGTCATCTAAAACGTAACTTTTTACCGTTATGCTGATTGCTGAGAGTGTCAGAATAGTGAAGTAGAGAGCAGGTATCTCTGCATTTATGACTTCATATGAAGAGGTCCTTCAGCAATATTTGCGTTTACCTATTTTTCTCCTACTCTGAATGTTTAACAAACCTAGTTTTATCACAACAAATAATATATATTCTTTATTTACTGAAATGCACTAAATGCAATACCAAATTAGAGGCCAAATGATAAGTGTTTAAACTCAGTTGATGTGGTGAAACTGCTGGGGTTTTTGTCTTTTTTTTTTAGGAAACAATGACGACAAAAGCATGCAGTGTGTCCCTTCATTTCTATGTGATAGAAAAGAGGTTTGACAGCACTGCCTGGTGGCATTAGTTTTATGATTAGAATTAGATTTGTACGTTAATACATCTGTTACAAGTGCAGCTATGAGAAATTTAGACTCGGTAAACTCAGAATCAGTCTCACTGCCCTTCCATTGTGCCTGTCTGAGTTGGTCTGGGAAACATTTGCAGTATTTATTTCAGTTTTCAGACTGCCTGTGTAATTTGATAATGGCCTTATCTCTTTCTGCTGAAAACAAAAAATCTGCTCAATAAATGTTGAACAGCACAGTTGTCTTATATTTACAAGTTTAGTTACTAAAAGGTGTTCAAAAAGTGCCATCTATAGTTTATTAAGTTAACTCCAGTTGCACTCATTCCCTCCAAAAAAAAAAAAAGAAAAAAAAAAGGTTGTCACACACCCTTTATAGTTCCTAACTTATGAAGCCTTCATTTAAAGCCAATTCCACCTGAACTTAAACACTTAAAAACGTTTAGATGAGCCCTGTGCAGTGCACTAATCAATATTAATGTGAATTAAAGCCTGAAATAAATGTTTATCATAAGCTATTGTGCATCTTCAAAAAAACTTAACCCATTTACACTTTTACAAAACGGCCTCTTTATGACCATTTTGAAGTGCCAAAGTTAAAGTGGAACGTACTTTTAAACTGTAAAGTGTCATTAAAATATATTTGTGTTTCAAGAATAGATGTGAACTTAATTTTTGACTGGAATGAAAATAAGGCTGAGGGTAGTATTCCAAATAAACTTTGCTTAAAAGCATGGACTACTGATTTATGTTCATTGAATACCTTTAGCATTTTAGTGGATTTAATGCAATGTTTGTATTTAGAGGTTTACTGTAAAATAAGGTAACCCATTTTAGCCCATGTGCATATCTGTTGTGGCCAATAAGAGACCTACATAAGACCTAGCTAGGTCCCATTACTAACCCATATAGGCCCCAAATGGGAGCTACCTGGTTAATCCATATGGGCCCTAAATGGAGCCCATCAAGGGCCTTCTGGGCTATGTGGGGCCACCATGGAAACTGAGAACAAAATTAGCTGGGTCCCAGTAGCCCAGGTGGGCCCCAGATATCAGCGCGGAAGTTACAATACAGTGTGTTCAATGGACTCCTCACCGTTTATTCAGCTGACAATACTTTCAGAAGAAAAAATAAAAACGGTTGAAAAACTTTGTAAAACAGATTTTAAAGTTACATGATTTAGGAACTTTATATACGCTATCCCTCAAAGCCTCATTCAATATGGCGTCCAACCAACCCGATTAAGCCTTCTGCATTTGGAACGACAATAAAGGGATAGTTCAACCAAAAATTAAAATTCTGTCATTAATTACTCACCCTCATGTCATTCTAAACCTATAAGAACTCAAATTAAGATATTGTTTGATGAATTCTGAGAGCTCTCTGACCCTCCCATAAACAGCAATGTCATCACCATGATCAAGGTCCAGACATGTAGCAAGGAGATCGGTAAAATAATCCATGTGACATCAGTGGTTCAACGAATTTTATGAAGCTATGAGAATACTTTTTGTATGCAAAGAAAACAAAAAGACTTTTATCAACAATTCGTCTCCTCCGTGTCACCCTATAGCGCCATTTTGGAGAGTATTCACAGAAGGTAAACAACGTATGCTGTTCTGTATCAGCTGCACCATGCGGATACGTTGGTTTTTTTTTTTTTTTCAAATAGAATTTTTCATTTTTGGATGAACTATGTCTTTAAGAAACATCTTTTATGTGGTGAAAGGAAAAGGGAAAAAACTACTTACAAGTACTTATTAATTTATTTACACATTTTAAAATACACAAATACAGTGGCAATACAAATGAGGGAAAAAAAATCTTCCAGGGAAGGAAGTTTTCCATAATTCCACCTGATACAGCACAGTGTGATGCAGAAGGACTGGCCTAGCAGTCGTGTGTAGAATGAACCAGAAAATGAAATAGAGAAATCCATAATAGCTCGATCCCCGACAAAGTGTACTTGTGCCTACATTTAAACAACACCAGTACTGGAGCGGCTGTTTCTGTGAGACCACCAGTGGAGAGAAAGAATTACTAACTTATCAAATCTAGAACGGAACAAAGTCCCTCGCACCTTTCTAAGCACTAGCCTTTTCCCCATACTCACGATACACACACACACAGACAGTGGCTATGAAAAAATGGTACTTTGCCATCACTAGAAACATCCTATATACATGACAACAGAATTTAAGAGTTTCACCACTAGTCCCCCAACCCCATGACTACAGAAAAAGCCTACGCTCTACTATGCTGAATGATATGGACAGGCCGCTCGCCTTCCACGTCCTCTGTGACTTATAGCACCAGTAAGTCAAGGAACCACACTTCTGAAACAAGGGAAAGGTAGTACTAAAAGCATTGGTAATACTCAGTAAATAAAGTTGAAGAAAAACAAAACATCTCAATTGTTAAAAGTGTCAGTCAAAAGAAAAGCAAAAACAAATCAGGCATGGCTTCAATGATGGCTGGTGTACTCTCAATGAGACAAGCTGGGCTCAGGACATCCATTTCCAAATCCAAACACAAATGTTAAAAGAAAAGGTGCCCATTTGTCTCAACATATGCCCAAAGTTGTTCATTTTTACTCTCAGGTCAGAAAAACGAAGCCCTTTTCTCATTATTTGACTTCCTGCTATAAATGTCTGTCAGCAGTCTTGACCCAACCACGTGTGCCTGCGTTACTGTAAAAGCACTAAGCTTAGTTCAGGGGGTAAAAAGAAACAAACAGCAACATTAATAACATCAACAACTCTACAATACAGGCATTTCACAGCTTTCGAGAAACAAAAGAAAAGCATAAGGGAATGCAATAAAATCAATGAGCAAAAAAAAACATGAGAGTTGATATAGGGGGCCAGGTTGACTGATGCAACGAAAACTAAAAATCATCTAAAAGAGTGTGAAGGTGATACTGTGGGTATAACTACTTGAACCTTTGCTGTATGTTTATCCGCCTGGCCTTCCACAAAATAAACTACAAAACGACATGAAAAGGACATACCTTCATCCTGCCACATGAACGAACAGGCTTTCAAACTTTCGATTCAATTCTGCACATTTCATTAAGCTTAACCCTGTTAAACTAACAAAAAGAGAAAAAGATTCACCTGCAAAAGACTGTAGCCAGTGTGAAATCAATTGTTGTACATAAACAAAAAGACAAATATAAAAGATTACGGTAAGCAAAATGTCAATGGCTATCAGTACAGCTGCATTCCAAGCTGTGTAAAAGTAATTTTTTGCAATAGGAGAGGGTGCGTCGCGCTATCAGAGCTATTGTACATGGCTTTAGCCAAGATGCTCTGCTTTGCGAAGTGGCCCTTGGATGGCAGGAGGACAGCCCTCTCCTCCTGGTGTGTGTCAGAGGGCCCAAGGCAGCGATGGCTGACAATCACGCCCCCCACCCCGCCCCGTCCCTCCCATCTCGCCAGCGACTGTCTGGCAAAAAGTGATGTTAACAAGCACAACTGATGTGCCCAGGTGTCTGTTGGAGTAGTGTAGGTAAGGAAATGTGTGTGGTGTGTACGAAAAGAAGAAAAGAAAACCAAAACCTGTCCATCTCTCGAGTTTGCGTGACTCTCAAGTGTGTTTAATTGCATTGAGAGGAAGGAAGAAATTAAGTCTCTTGTTTCGATTTGATTTGCTGAGGTTGATTTCACATGGTTAGAGGCTGCTGGAGAAGTCCTAGTGCAGATCAGGGCCGTGGTTGGTCTGCTCTTGAGGCGTGTGGAGGGTCTCATCGAGGTACGGCAGACTGCAGGCCACTTGGGGTGACGCGAGAAAGAGCCTGGAGTGGGAAGGAGAGACAGACACGTCAGTTTCTGAAAGCCACATGACATAAATGCAAACTGTTGCTGAGAGTATCTCAGTAGCATCCCAATTGTTTAAAGGCCAATTCACACTGCACTGATAGACAAGGACTAACGGTTCTCAAACACTGAGTCCGAAATTTTCACAAGTGTCAATCACATTGCCTCCGAAACTTTCGCCCGTCATAATTTTTTTTTTGATCTGGTTCAATTTTCTGTTTTTCACATCTGTAGCAAGCATTTTGAGATGTTTTTACAAAGGCGTGCAAGGTTTCTGTGTGACTAATTTTTAGGATGACGAATACGCAAAAACGCATATGAACATTTCAGACTCACTATGCAGGGAACTTAACACGGCAGCCGACCAATACGTGACTCGTCGGACATTCCAAGACCCAACAAACACAGAATCAACTTGTTTAATTGGCGAAAACAAGCGCTGAACAATGTCAAAACACATGATCAGACAAACCTCGATGAATGTGTCTGTTGCCGTTTTGTCGGTGCACTGTGAATTGGCTTTAACAGTGCAATTTTAGTTTGGCTATGTTCACGCCATCAGTATTTTGGAGTGATAACTTAGGCGTGACTCTTTAAAAAGATGGGAGCGGATTAGATAATGTCTTACAGACATTACCGAATTCTATTGCTTCACGTACTCTTGCATAATGCCTGTAACCACAGCAACAAACAATGAAAACAAATACATAGGTATTGAATTTGAATCACATATTACCGTTCAAAAGTATGGGGTGGGATAGATTTTTTTTATGTATATAAAAGAATTCAAGGCTGCAAGTATCAAAAATACACAAAAAAACGGAATACTGTTAAATATTTTGTGAAATTTATATATAATTTATATCTTAATGACCCTAAACTTTTAACGTCATGTCAATATTGTGACACTATTGTCAACTGGTTCAAATGGTTCTATTCATATATCAATGTGCTCTCTTATTTCGCTAGTGACTCGTGAATATTTATGACTGTCCATATTTAAGACTGGTTACAGAATGTCACTTTTTTTTTTAAATGAACTGTGATTAAGTAATCATATTTAACACTCCAAACAGGACTGACAACCATATTGTTCCGCTGTGTGAACATAGCCATTGTTCCTAGCCATTCCCCTATTCCTATGAGTTATCTCAGTTTGACTGTGTCATGGGAATGTGTACGATACCAATGACACAAGAATGTGTCTCTAAGACATCCCGTTTACATTTGTTATAAAGATTGGGCAGTCTCAGGTGATCCAATCACAAGCAGACAGCACTAAAAACGTGTAAATCATTCCAAGCACATTACAAGGTGGTCGCAAACATGTAATGAATCCATCTGAAATGTATAGCAAATTCAAAGGATCGCCTGTTTACCTGTCAGTCAGCCACAGAACTAAAAAAAGTTTAAAATGTTTCCAGTTATGTACGACTCCAAAGTGAAACATTTATATAAACAAACATGCACAAGTGATTAGGCTCAACCAAGACAGATCTTAGTACCAGGTGTAAACGGTCAATTCAGTTCTCAGAAATTCAGAATCACTATTTTCAGATTCATGATGTCAAGCCATAAGCATCATCATGAATTTTAGCTCTGTGCCCTGAGGATAAGTCGTCATTATCAGCCTGGGTCAATTAAATTCTCCGAAGTTCTTACTAGTAATGCACCAAAATGTTTTTTTGGGTTTTTTTTACCCAAACACTATAACTGAAAATACTGTTTATATAATAATCAATGAATCAATCAAATCAACTTTAATAATTACCTTTTTTTCTTATAAAAACTGAGTTACATATAAACATTTAAATTGCACATTCAATAGATTTTATATCAATTTTCAATTATATAATTGTGTTTCTATTCCAATTTGGTGTTCAAATACAAAAATTTAAATGGTGGCTGTAATAACTTTTTTTATTATAGATTTATTCAAAAATGTTAATAACAGGTTAAGATAAAATTCATATGTAATATACTCCATATTATTAGCAAAATGTGTCTCTCTAGAGTGATTTTTTGAGTGTTCTAGCTAACTAATGAGCTACGGACATGAAATGGCTTTCCTGAGGTAAATAAAAGCTGTTTTATTGATGTCTTTTCACTGTTGATTGAGCAATGAAAATTAAACATCATTCAGTCAAATGTTTTCGACCTTCTAAAAGATTGAAACAGTAAAAACACTTTTGGCCAAATATTTTTGGTGCATCACTAGTTCTTACAGGGTGGAAACTGTTTGTGCCTGAATGCTTTGAGTCCTAAATATTTTAGGTGGTCCTGGGGCCGTCCTCTGAGCTCCCCCATGGCCTGCCACAGTAGAGGGCATATGGCATGAAAGGGGGGATCAAGGAACACAAAGGAGAGAAAAAAACAAAACAATGCATACTGTATTTTTTGTTTCCACTCAGAAACACAAATGGTGGGTTATTTCAAGATCGGAGGACGGGCGACAGCTAATTATGTCGTGCACCTTCAGATGCACAATCAAATCTGAGGTGATTAATTACTAGGTGGGGATACATTTTTCATGATCCTCAGTCAAAGGCAAGGCAGTACAGGGGGCCCACGAGGGCTCTAGGGCCAATCATGTGACGGCTGCTCTCAAAAGGGCGGGGGTGAATTCATCTCTGACGTTACAGAGGGAACAAAAGAGCTGCAGAGGTGAGCCGTTCAGAAAATCGCAGACTACCAGTAAACAATTCATTCAGGGCACAAACAATAATACAGGAATTGAAAAGTTTTTTTGTGTAAACTGAGGCCATAAGCAGCAGTTTTACACAAACAACTAAAAGCAAAAAAATGCTTTTAAGTGTAAAGCTGCACTGATTAAGTTGGCGCAGGAGCACAATCCGGGTGGTCACACTGCATGCCAAGAGAGCCAAAACCAAGCACTGGAGGTTAAAAGAGTGAGACAGAAAGAGGCATCCACACGCAGGCAACTAGAGGTTATGGATGCATCACAAAGTAGAGTGTAGAAACACACTTCACAAGCAGAGGGCGCTGCACAGCACACAATCAAGAGCACTGCTGCACGGCATTTGTGCTTCCTTTCTGCTTCAGGACTGATTTTGAATTAGCGCTCCAACACTCCATTAAACTTATCAATTACTGTGTTCTCTAAATACATGTAAGAGTACATGGTGATTGTGTGTAGACTGCTATAGTTGTGACAGATGGTCTGGTGTGCAAACGTGCATATGGGTGCACTACTTTTTTTTGCACTAAATGAAAGCAGAGTGCGCCTTGTGTATACAACTCTTGATCTGATCAAATCTAAGCACTGGGATATGGAGATATGTCGGTCAGAAATTCACATGACTAAAAGGAATGATAATATTGCAAATTGCATCCTCAAACCCATCAAGGGTTGAAATTATGTTTTAAACTGTTTTTATAGCAGGGAAATATTTCTGGAGACTGATGCTTTAGCACAATTTTTAGTAAAAATAAGCAAAAGCCCAACCGTCTAGATCAGTGGTTTCTCAGCCTGCGGCCTGTCACGAATCCAAATGCAGCCCACCATGCTGAATGCTGCAGTCTATGTGCCGAACACAATTTAAAAAATAACTTTCAGTTTTACAATTCATTTTAGTTTAAATTAATTTAAAAATGTAGGCTACTAAACAAATATAAGCTATGTTTTTGTTATGTAAAATAATTTTGTTTTTCATATATTATTTTCAGACATGAGCAGATCTATGTACTCACGTAATTAATGTTACACATTTAACGAACACTCACAAGCGCGCACTTTGGCTGAATTCAATTCAAATAGTCATCAGCAGCCATTAGTTCTGTAAAATTGAGCATCAGAATGGACAAATTTGTTAAGGGAGAAAATGAAATGTGGAAAATGCCAGCGAAGGAATGTATTCAAACAAGAATAGTCACAGCATCAGCAGTGAAGAGAGTGCTGGACTTTCGGCATCAACTTTTGGTTTGCCCCGCCACTCACTTGATGTTCAGGCAAAAAGAAACACCCATAGGCTACTACGCATCAATCATCCTTAATCACAGAAATGTGGCAAAACAGCTCTGGAGAGAACCTCAGATCATTAAATTCGAAAATGCTTTCCATATTTGGATCAACATAGGCTACATTTGTGAACGTACACTTTCTGCAATGTCGCGTGTCAAGTCACGCTTCTGGGCGCGTCTTACAGACGGCAACTAACAATCACAACTTCATTGTGCTGTTACTCTTTTCGAGCAGAATTTCACAAAATTGGTCAGCTCCCGACAGCATCAGGTGTTTTATTAATGGGAAGTACAATTATTTATTTCAATAAATGTAATCGTTTAGATATCATAATATTTAGGCTATAAATATTATTATAAATCTGGTTGGTTTGTATTGATGACGTAATATCTAAATGATGTGTGCGGCCCGCGAGACTTGCACTTGGACCATAGTGCGGCCCAGTGGAAAAAAAGGTTGAGAACCACTGGTCTAGATTCAGCTTAGAGGATAACATTACTGTCCATCTGTGAGTAACGCATCACATCATCTGGTGTTATGAATTACTTTCTGTGCAAAGCTTAAAAATACCATCCGAGTCATTAGAGAGGGGCATGAGGTCATAAATTGCTAACCGGGATGAAGCCGGAATAAAGTATGCAAGTATCCCAGGCTATGAATACTGGTGGTTTTGGTGTAGCCTTGGATCCATAAATATTTTTCCATTCATTTTCTCCAAAGACATAAAAAAAAAAGTCTTAAATTAGGAGCCACAATAAAAATCAATCAGCCAGCTTTGAGATGAATCTAAAGGAATACACGTATTCGTACCAAACATTTTCAGATACGAGTCTTCTGGTTCAACACGCATATGTAGCAAACAAATGCAGTGCTGTTTTAAGCACTGCACATGTGGAACTTCTGTGTATGTGGAACATAATTCGAAACCGAGTCTCTCTCCCCCTTCGCCCTCCCTTCAGGGATAGGAAAGTACCAGTTATATCAATAGGGCTGGGCGATATATTGCATGCGATATGCATGCGGATCTCATCAGTAAAGCCGGTTCCTTGATTAGCGCTAAATCTCCACCTGTTTTCAAATGGAGCGGTATTTAATACCATAGTTCACTGACAAGCTACGCAATATCGCTGATATATCGCCTTCGATAATGAAAAGGTTTACTGACGAGTTGCGCATGCATATCCGCATGCGATATATCAATATATTTTAATACTGTGAACACATCTGAAATATAACGCAGAACACCATAGTGATCTGCTGTGAGCTTATGCAAGTTGTCCTAAACATAAAACATGCTTTATATTAACTGCTTCAAACTAACTCAACATGTGACTTCAAAACCAAGTTATGTACCAAACTGTCATTTTTGGGAGTAATTAATGACAGAATTTTCATTTTTTGGTGAACTATCCCTTCAACATCAGTTATGAGTGAACAAACTGCAATCTCAGGAAAGACTACCAAACACTAAAACTAAAAAAAATAACGGTACTATATAAAAACAGAGTCAGGTACAAAAAAATTATTTTAAGTTGAAAGCATAATATTGTAAGATGGTAGATTTGTGTTTCTCTATGGAGAAAATGAATGGGGTTTTTACATCTGGAGGCCGACTGTGGTGCTCTGTTTGAATAAGACCATATTGCTTTTCAATTGAACACTTCAAGAGCCTTTGCTAAACATCTGACTGCTTCATCTAAATTACAGTTAGGAATGAAGTAGTGAAGTCTCTCTTCATTCTGTGTAGTGAGTGATGTGCTGCGTAACAGCCGTACAGCAGTGATGTGGGACAGGGAGTCTATTACTCAATCAAGGGAAGTGGTGGTAGTCCAGGTATTAAAAAAAAAAAGTAAAAAACACCCAACTGTCACTCACCCAATGCTGTCTCTCATACCAGAACATGGCGAGCATCTACTTGCCGTGGTGATCATAGGGAATGCTATTCTGAAGTGGGTGGGTGGGTTGAAGGGGGAAACAGATTCATTTGTGGTGAAAAAAAACAAACAAGCAAAAAAACAACAACAATGGGGTAAACACCTCAAAAAATGCGGCTCTGAACTGAAGCGTTAACAGCAAATATTCAAATCACCAGAGACTCTCTCAACAGAATTATGACTCTGGGCAGCATTTCAAGAATGTGTGACAAGTTCTTTAAAGAACTCAACGCAAATAAGATCCAAAACATGTGGCAGTGGTTACACAATACAGGGCTCAACAATAAGGATGGCCCAGGGCCAACGCTTGCGTTTCAACTATTCTTACATTTCTAAGTTATGTAATGCTTTGCAAATGTCACATTTCAGTGTTCTGTGATGTATGAACAATGCTGTTTGCAAATTCAACTCATGTAAATACGTCAACAATGCACTGTTACTTAGCTGGCTGACAGCAATATAGATGGAGCAATTTGTGTAAGTCTTGAAAGAGCCATTTAAATAGGCTTTAAAAAACAAACAAACTGTTTTGCACCACATTCCATAATTTTCCAGCAAAAATGCTTTTTAGGTTTGTTTTATGCTTTTTGTCAGTTAAAATGTGTTACATATATAGTTGGATTAAGAAAAAAAATCTTGAGTCCAACAAGATCAATAAAATTATTTTAAAAAATTTATTCTATACTATAAGAAACACTTCTATTTCCTTATTCTTCCAATCCTACCAAGTTATTTAAAAGGTTAAAATGACCAGGTTATTTACTCTTTTGTTCATTTATTCACATACTGTCAATTTCACTATTGCACACAAATTTAAAGATCACCTATACAGCATGTGTAGCCCAAAAACACCTCTCAGAGCAGAGTGCTTTTATAATGGCATGCTAAAAGCCCTGTAGACCATGACATCGGCTACATATCATGCAAGGCCACAGCAGACACAAGCTCCATCTGAGCACTCTTTCAGGGCTATCACTCTCTATCATCATTTCCTTTGTCTCTCAGCTGGAAAACAACTGTGGAGGAGTTTGTTTATAAAGGTTTTCTAACCAAAGTTATCTATTTTGTGGTCAGACTTGACTGGAAATAAAGACAGGGTCATTTAAGAGCAGTGGAGCTGGGGCCAGAGACTAACAATGCTGCCAAACACACAGGCAACAGTGGGCAAAAATGCATAGTATTTCATCTCATAACATTGGTACCTGTGATGTGGACATGCGTGAGGTGTCCTGTCGACCAGTTAGATCAGAGGAGGAAATGTTGACAGGGGCTCCGCGGTGCAATCTCATACTGACCTTCCTCTCTCGCTCCATTCCTGGCAAAAAGAGAAAGGAAGGAAGACACGTGTCATCTAAAGCATGGAAAATGGAAAAAAAACGGACACCGACACCACACATTAGGTCATGTCCACCTAAACAAAAATCCTTCTGTTTTCCAACGTCTGAACCACAAAGTAATTACACCAAACTGGAAAAACTGCATTGCGCTTTGGGCCCCACAGAGAATAAACATTATTTGAATTAAAAAAAAAAAAAAACAGAAGTTTACTGGGACTGGTTTAGAGGTGACATATGGTGGGTTTATAAGTCTTTGCGCTCGATTCCTTGAGGCTCTGCTAATTGAGGCCATACACTTCAAGACCAGTGCAGGGTCACCGTTTCAATGTCTTTCTTGTAGAAATATCTGTGTGTGAACCTCCGCACTTCGATAAAGCAAACGCTAGTAAATTTAAGTCATGTCTAGCAAACATCCTGCTGAGCGTACTAGCTTGCAACCCTTTAACCACTTCCTGTCAGCTAAGACGGCAACAAATGGCAGGAAAGAAAGTAGCTGATGAATACAAATCTGTCTTGATCTGAAGCAGCGGAGAGAAAGAAAATCCTTGTTTATCTTGCAAATCAAAATAATCCTTATGCTCAAACAAAAAAGATCTTCAGATGTTTACTTGAGTTAGGGCTGGGCGATATATATCGAACGCGATTATCATGCGCATCTCGTCAGTAAAGCTGGATCCATGAATAGCGGTAAATCTCCATCACCTGCTTTCAAATGGAGCAGCATTTAATACACTGAGCCGTAGTTCACTGAAAAGCTACTCAATATCGCGTTCATTATCGCAAATGAATCGCCTTCGATTACGAACACGATATTGTGTAGCTTGTCAGTGAACTACGGCTCAGTGTATTATAGGGATACTCCACTCCAAAATGAAAATTGTCATCACTTACCCCCATGTTGTTCCAAACCCGTAAAAGCTTCGTTCGTCTTCGGAACACAATTTCAGATATTTTGGATAAAACCAGGAGGCTTGTGACTGTCCCATTGACTGCCAAGTAAATTACACTGTCAAGGCCCAGAAAAGTATGAAGCACATCGCCAGAATACTCCATCTGCCATCAGTGGTTCATTCGTAACGTTATGAAGCGGCGAGAATACTTTTTGCATGGAAATAAAACAAAAATAACGACTTTATTCAACAATTAGGCACCGTAACGCCATTTTGGAGATTATCCCCTGGATGCAAAATGCATACACTCTTCTATATCAGCCTACACAGATATGCGTCTTCTACGTCGATTTACGCTTTGATTTGAACGCAAACAGCGCATTCCTTGTGTCGAGGCTGATATAGAAGAGTGTATGCATTTTGTCACAAAGCCTCCTGGTTGTCATCCAAAATATCTTAAATTGTGTTCCGAAGACAAACAAAGCTTTTACTTGTTTGGAACGACATGGGGGTAAGTGATTAATGCCAAAATTTTCATTTTGGGGTGGAGTAATCCTTTAAATGGTGCTCCATTTGAAAGCAGGTGATGGAGATTTACCGTTAATCACGGAACCGGCTTTACTGACGAGATGCGCATGATAATCGCCCAGCCCTAACTTGAGTTAAAAAACAAGCACCGACAGGCAGCAGTGGACGTCTCACCTGTGTGTGAGGTTGGCGTGAGGGGTGTGGGAGGTGCTACTTCTTGTGTTCCTCTGGGTCTACCTGAGCTGGAAGGCATCATGCCACGGGCCGCAGGATTCCGCCCATGTCGCAATCTTTCCTCTCGATCCCTCCGCTCTCTCTCAGGATCTTCTGCCGCTCTGTTCGCACCCTGAACAGCACAACACATTAGAAAAGAAGCATTAAGTCTTTAATAGACCACAACAAAAACCAACAACAATTTAAGAAATACAGCATCCATGCAGCATCACTCACAAATTTGAGCATATTCCAGTCAAACACGTAGTCATATGAAAAGCCTTGTCTGTGGAAAAGGTTCCTGAAGAGCTGTCTCAGGTAGGAGTAGTCAGGCTTGTCGTCAAAGCGAAGGGAGCGGCAAAAGTTGAGGTATGTGGCAAACTCAGCTGGAAACATACAAAAGGCAAATGCAATGAAATTAAGTTTTGTGGCTTTCAGTCACTTTTGTTGCATTTGAAGTCATCAACACAGCTGTTCAAAAGTTTAGTGCTGGTAAGATTTTTTGATGGTTTTAAAAGAAGTCTCATACGCTCACTAAGGCTGCATTTATCTGACCAAAAAGTAATACTGAAATATTATTATAATTTTGTGTGTGTGTGTGTGTGTATGTATGTATGTATGTATGTATATCCTTGCTGCCACATCTGATCAATGAGATGTGTCCTTGCTGCTGAAAAATTTAATTTCTTAAAAAAAAAATATATTGATCACTGATATATTTGATTGAATGGTCCAATCAAATGCTCCCTTCTACCACCTCCCTCAAACTAGCAAGCAGCTTATGGTCAATGGCTTTGATATAATGTAGCTTAAGCCTACTGGCTACTTAAAAATGCCTTATATGTATAAGCAGAAGCTTACATGGGTATCCTTTGCACAGGACTTCAATCGGAGTGGACATTTTCTTCTCACTGATTCGCTCATACTTCTGTCTCTTTGTGGCAGCCTTCAGACCCTGCCATGGCAGAGAGCCCAGGTTGAAGTACATGAGCACATAGCCAAGAGACTCCAAGTCATCTCGTCTGGATTGCTCTGTGAAAGAAAACACCGACGATAAACACTGTATGTCATTTCGATGGCCAGACTATAACAGGTGAAGTGGCTAAATGTTAGGGTGATGACAGGTCAGGTCTGAAAGGGGGGTTTCAATATAATAATATAATAAGTTTATTCAGAAGACTTTTCAGGGTACCTATGCCCAAATGAGTGTTGATGGAAGCGTAGCGAGCAGTGCCAGTCAAGTTTTTGTTCTCGCGATAAGGGATGTGCTGGTGGGTGCGAGCATCTCTGTACTTCTTGGCCAAGCCAAAGTCAATGATGTAAACAAGGTTGCCCTTCTTCCCTAGGCCCATAAGGAAATTGTCGGGCTTGACGTCTCTGTGGATGAAGTTCTTGGAGTGTATGTATTCGATACGACTGATCTGAGGCCAAAACAGAGGACAGGTTCAGCAGGTTGAATGACTGAATGAGATTCTCCATGCAAACCTAACACACCAATGCAAATAAAGCAATGAGAGCAAAACAACCGCTGAACAAGCAGTCCTTTCACATTATGACTCTTTTCACAATGCCTCTTGGCACTTAATACTCAGTCAAACACAAGTGAAAAAAGACACTGGTTGTCTAAGTAAAAAGATAAGAGTAAAGCTTGTCGTGTCACCAGAACACAACATTATCCCATTTTGAGTGTCCTATAACAAGAGATGGGTAGGGTGGAGAGGACATAAGTTACAGTGATCAGTGATCATGTCTACAAGCCTTACCATCTGGTCAGCCAGCAGAAGAACAGTCTTTAGGCTGAACTTGCGAGAACAGAAGTTGAACAGATCCTCCAAACTGGGTCCCAGCAACTCCATCACCATCACATTGTAATCTCCCTCTGCTCCACACCATTTGATTGTTGGGATACCGACTGTAAAAGAAACAATTACCATTAGTACAGATTTGGATTATGAAGGAAATTTTTGCCAACCAAAAGGATCTTGAAAGTTTAAATTACAGAGTAGAGGGGAAAGTTTGACTAAAACATATTTGTATCTTTGAAGGACTGACTGACAGAAACCGAAGGTGACCTACAACATAATAGTTGGGGGGTTGGTAGCCCGCTTGTTTCAGTAGGACAGTGATGTGATAAAACCCAAGCAGAGCTTCAGCTGAAGTAAACCAGCGGTCCTGGTTGGTCACCCTCAGAAAGGACTCATCAGCCATAAAGCATAAACCATCTCTAGGATGACCTTGAAGTGATGCACGAAAAGATATAGGCTGTCAGGGAAAGACAGCTGATACCCAATTAGATAACTTCAAGGGTTTTTTCCTGCCCCCTCTTACCATTCAGCCACACGTGAACCAGGAAAGGCAGCTGTCACAACACTAAACAATTATTAGAATTTGTACTGATACAATGGATGTTGAATACACATAATCCTCCAGTTAAACAAAGAAGACTCTTTCATGTGATACAATTATAGCTGCCAGCTTCAATAAAATGCTAATTTATATTGGCAATTAGGGCTGGGCGATATGGGCAAAAATTCATCTCTCTGTATTTTTGGCTGATTTGCGATACATGGTATATCTCTCAGTATTTTCGTTTGTGTATCTGGATTTTTTTTTTTTAAATCTGTATTTAATACATTTGTTGTCAAACAAAACAATATATATTAAAGGCTATGAAAACTAATAAAGTGAATGTAACAATGTAAGCCTAGGCTATATATTATGTGCAAAAAGGGTCAAAATCACATTTCATTCTAACATTGCAATCTAAAAACACAAATAATGCTTTTAAAGCAGGAGTTAAATTCACTAAACTAAAAATGAAAATAAACAAGAACAAAAGCACAGACTTGTATTAGGCTATTTTGATTACCCCATTACAGTTAGTGCTATTTCATAAAAACACACTTACTTGTAGGTTTAAAATTCTACATGTCACACTGTCCAACTACAAATATTTCAACTAAATATATATTTTAGTCAGAATTATTGCGCTCTGTCTGTTTGGAGAGCATGCGCACGGCGGCGCTCACTCACTGAAGTCTGTGAAGCTTAGCAGAGATTAGCAAAGAAAAAGGCACTCCTGACAGCAAAATGGAAATATTTCCATGACTTTATACCATTTACAGATGGAGAATATACCTGTGAAATGTAAGTTATGCATTAAGGAAAACAGCACATCTCAAAACACATTAAACAGCTCAAGTAGAGTCTCTGTCAGCCTCACACACAGCCTTTCTGTCAGAGCACCTGACGGGGCGAGCCCCTTTAAACTATACGAAACTATAAACTATATATTTTATAGTTTAGAGTTTTTTTTAAGCCCTTAATATAAAGCTTGTCACGTTTAGAACTACTTGGATCATGCACTTTCTCCGCAGCGTCTGAGTCTGTCCTCCGCTATATTTTTCAGATGCGCTCGTATCAAACTACTGCAGGCTATATTTGATATAAACGGTATTGCCTCATACCGTATCACTTATAAAGAATATATCGTTATATCGTACAAACTCGATATACCCCTGCCCTCGATATACCCAGCCCTATTGGCAATCTGAAAATAAAAACTAAACTAAGTTCTATTAAATGCTACATCGTTTCTCACTTTGAAATTTACAAAAATGAAAAAAATATTCTTATTATTCAATGCAATCAACATGAGACTGGAGTGAACCCTCCTCAATTTGGGTAATTTACGCAAGTAGAAAAATACTTGTTAAAAATGCTAAATGAGATGGTAAGAATACTCAGATTTATGTAACTTTACAAAAATATTGTAATAACTTACAGTAAAACCTGTTAATCGGTTAGAAGTTACCATACACAATATAAAAATTTAAATGTTTAACATGGCGTAATTTTACTGTACAATACTTATGGTTTTTACAGGTAAATACTATGAATTACTGTAATAATTTATGGTGGAAAAAAAGGACACTCTCAAGAGTTATTTTAAAAGTTTTGGTTCTCCTTATTTTTGAGTAATGTATATTAGCATGTTTAAATTTTCTGTTAATGTTTATTGCATTTTTTAATGTGTGGTGTCTTTTACTCGTTTGATCTTTGTGTGTTTGAATATTCAGTTTTGGCCATGTTTTATAGACAGGCCACTTATTAATCATGTGGCTTTCTATTTCCCCACCCATCATGGTGGTTTTCCGTACCCTCTATTCCACATAGCAGATTGCAGTCATTTAAATATCTTGAAATTAAAATGATTTATGAATTATATGTTTGTAAGTAGAATACACGGGCACCAATATACCTTCCAGTAATACCTGAAACAATGTCACAGTAATTTCTTTTTTTTTTTTTTTACACAGTAAATTCCTGGCATCCACAGCTGCCTTTTTCCACCCCTGTAAATGTATTGACTTATATTTTACAGCATAATGATTGTTTTCAAACAGGTTTCTTGAGTGCCACTCAAGCCTAAGCTTTTTTATAGTTTTTTTCAGGATTATCAAGGAGAGGAAGCGACAGAGGGCTCAGCAGAGTTCTGGTAGGTCAGAGATCTCTCGGCAGCTGCCGTCGTGTCTACGGCCGTGTGCACCCTGAGCCTGGCCGATGCCTTCGACAACACAGAGCTTTTGCTGTTCAGCACTTTCCAGAAAACATCCTCCAGGTCAGCTATTCCTGCGCAAACTCAGGAGGTTAAATATATCTCCTGGTCTGAGCCATCCAGCACGCCTTTCCATTCTCACATCAGGACAGCTCTGACACTGTCTATATTAATAAGAATTAAAATAGAAAAATGCCAAGCCTTGTGCTTCTCCATGTATGGACTCAAAAAAGACTAACTCTGCTGCTAAAACATGCAGAAATAACAACATACAAAAAGAAATAGCATAAAAGGTTCGCTTTCTACCTACAACATGCATGCACACGCATGCACACATACATGCAGGTACCCACACCTTTCTCGATATAAAGTTATCAGTGCATATGCTTGTTCATGCTGTGCTAAATAAGGCTGTGAGTGGTGCAAGAGACCCAGTTAGAAGATGGAATGCACAGGGCTGGCCCCTCCCCCCCAAACCCACTCCCCTCCGCACGCACCATCTGGCCCGGGGTCCATGTGATCATAGAGAGCACAAGCGCTGAGAGGGAGGCTCACTCACAATGTCTGTCTGTCGTGGCACGGATTCCATCACAACGTTAGGCCGCCGCGGAGCGAACGTCATGCATGCTCAGTCATGCTGGGAGCAAGCGGACAAACTAGAGCATGTTTGAAAGTGAATGCCAAAAACAACACACTTTTGCTGCTGGCACCATAAAACACCCCCGACAAGATTGTCATACATCTATCTAGAATAAAAGCAATCGGGGCCAAACCCGGCTGGGGCCGGTAGGGGAGACGCATCCTTCAGGCATCTCATGTATATTCATAAACCATCACCATACATTACAAAAGAACCAAAATTTCAACAAAACCTGATATTGTGACTGATTACAGGACGATAACAACGCTGAGGATACAAATTGCCTACATCCTTCACATCCTATGAGAAGACGATTCATGGTGGCGACAGAACACTGTGAGTAGTTTGAGATCTGATAATGCCACTCTCATTGGAGAAGGATGCGTTGACTCATTGACTGATGAAGCGAGGGGAACTGGTCACGATTGGTTTGCCGCCCACTGTTGCTACAGTATTCTGTAACACCATCTAAGAAATGGAGATCCTGTGAACTACACCTTACCTCCAGAGAACCCTCTTACTCAAACAAATGACTCAGGAGCTCATCAAAAGTACAACATTAATCCAACATAAAATGTTCATAATTTATAGAGGCTTTAAGAGGTTAATATTACTAACCAGGGATCAACAGGAAGGACATCCAGTAGTTCCTGTTTTAAATTTCCACTGGCCCCAGCACAAAATGACCCATATTTTTCTACACTACAATGTTCAGCAGTTTTGAGTTAGTAAGGTTTTGTTGTAATATATTAATACTTTCATTCAGCAAAAGATTAATTTTTTCAAATAAATGCAGTTGTTTTGAACTTCCCATTCTGAAAAACTTTTTAAAAAATTATTAAGCAGCACAACAGTGTTCAAGGCTTATAAGAAAAAATTAGCACCAAATCGGCATATTATAATGATTCCTGAAGGATGTGTGACACTGAAGACTGCTGGCTGATGAAAATTCAATTTTAAAATATAGAAGTTAAAAATAGAAGTTCTTTTAAATTCGAATAATATTTTACAATATTACAGTTTTAACTATTTTTGATCAATTGATGTTTTGTTTTTTTTGACTGAAAAAAAAAGAGCTTCTTTCAAATATATTTTAACAAAATACCAACCCCAAACCTTTGAATGGCCATATGTATTTTTATATTTCTAGAATGTTAAGCTCTGCTTAATGTGCACAATATGATTAAGATGGTACGCTATCAAACAAACAAACAAAGAAAAGTAATAAAGGTAAATATCAACTTAACACCTAACTGTTCATATTAAATACAGTAAATATTATACAGGCTCTTATGTATGTGGCAGCAGTGTGAGGTGTGTGCGTGTGACTCATAGTTCTGTGTTAATGGAGAAGTCGGATGGAGACCACGAGAAGCTATTGTCTGAGTGTGGAAACACGTACCGCCTCCTTGCATCATCTTGTAGATCTTGCTCTCGATGTGCAGCTGTGGGTGCTTCGTTTTCACACATTCTAGCTTGATGGCTACTTCTTCCCCCACGGAGATGTCTGTGCCTGGAAAATCAGAAAAGAGGAAGAAAAGTCAGTAAAACTATATATAACCAAATATAAAAGTGAAAAATGGACAGCGGATGGAGAAACAACCAAATTATTTCATGTCTAAAGTATTGAGCTTTAGCAAAAAAATATCTGCTCATGTATCTGTGACGTATAATACATGCATACACGAGCATAAGCGCAATAAATCCACTCAACTAGAGAGGCTTTGCAGTGTCTAAATACGCTTTAGCTTCCAGTGCATTATGAGTCATTGGGACACAATTAAATATAACCAAAAAATAAAATTAATATGCAGGCCCACTATGATTAAAAAAAAAAAAAAAAAAAATTCTACATATCTAAGGTTGACTCACGCACGCAGCTTTCCAGCATGAGGGAGTGGGCACAATTATCTACGTGTACTGCTATACCACCTCCTTTCCGGCCCACCATCTGCCTCAACTCCACATCCTGAGCAGAGGATGCTGAAAATCATCCACAGTCATCTGCTGTAACAGACACCCAGTGAAACAGATAGGGAGAACAACAAGACTGTGGCATTCCCAAGGACTAGGCTATGCGTACGTGTTATGCCTGAGGGATGTGACAGGATGAATGAGTTGGTTAAAAAAAAAACACCCCACATTGTTAACTTTCCTCCCTCTCTTATTCAGTACTCTTAACCCAGTACTGCTCTTCCAGCCTCCTGACAGGAGACCAGTCAGAAAAAAAGTCATACTGACAGGTTACGGAGACCCAATCTAAAATGGAAATATCAGCTCTGCAGTGACCCCTAAAACCTACTAACCACTAATGTCAGAGATGCAGGTGGTCTACTGTAAAGCAACATATAAATTGACTGATATGAATTGTACTATGATGTATAATAAAACAGATTTGAAAATTTAATTGATATAAAATCAAAATCATGATATGACGCGGTTATCAAATTGCAAGGTCTGCAATTTATTTGAATGAGAGCTGTGCCTTTCAAAATGAAGAGCAACACTGTTCATTTATACATATTCGACTGTAATGCATATGACTATTTTTTAAATGAAATAATAGAGGTTCTGAATAAAAATATTAGCAAAAGTTACAATTAGACATTGACAATACGCAAATGATAACTTAAGAGAAAAAAAACGATCCAGCCACATGGTGGCACAACTAATTAACCGCTTGTGTGTGCGGAGCGCTTTGTAATGGATTGTAATATAGACTGTATCTCTAGTCCTAATCAGCTATTCACACAGAATGTGTTTTAGCATTGAAAAACATAAGTGGAATGAGAAAAAAGACAAGGTTAAGAGACTCAAGCTGAACTTTTTAACTTGAGCATTGCGTTTTTAGAATGGCACAACACGCGAGATACAACTAGTGCATGTTTACATAGAAATAAACAATGGAAAAGCAGGAAAGAACTACTATTGTGTTTGATATTTCATGTTTGCATGATTGTGACAGGCTGAAAGGTGCTGTTATTTTCTTTGTTTTACAAAATATTTACTGTGAATAAGTGCAGGCCAAATTTCAAAAACTTAGAGGCAGACAAAAGGTCAACACTGGCTGTGTTTTGACAAGACACAGAAATTTGATGGAATGTTTGGGTTTCAATCAACATGATGAGTTTCTTCTCGACAGTTAAACTTAGTTAAAAGTATTTATAAGTTTTTATAGACCTGTAAGAGCTGTGTTTGTGATGTGTGAGTTGGGGAAGGAGTGATGTGCGAAAGGGCATTTGAAAACTGCCTTGTAAATAAAAGGCCAGATCACGGTTTGCAGAGATGAAACAATAGCTGTGAAGCCATTATGGCGGACATAAATTGTCATCAGCTTATTAAAAGGGTGGTGGTGAGTATTACATCAACTTGATGACCAATCTCACTGTTAAATGCTCCACCACAATAGACATGAATATGACATGTAAAGCTCAACTACGAAGACTTCCAGTAACATGAATCATATAGTAACATTTATCAGAATGGTAAGAACAACTGCTGTCACAGCAGTTAACCGTTAATACATTTTGGTACTAAGAAATTAATTTATACCAAACATATCACAGGATACAAGAAGAAACCAGAGTATATGCAGAAACTAACAACTTTTCAAGTGTGAATGTACACAGTGCAAGTAGTGCAAATACTGCACACATAAGATCCTGTTGGTGCCTGTGCCAAAATGTTTCTTTAGAACTCGTTTAGTAAATATGGTTTAAATGTTGGATGTGCAAACTGTTTATTTTTACATGTTAAACAAGTGCTATACCGGGACCATGCCACAGTGGAGCTGGATCCATTACTCTCCTGTTGAAACTCATCCATATGCATATCATGTATATATTTCCAGCCACTGCGCTTCCTGAATTACTATGATCTATTACCACTTTGAAAAGACACTCTAAGAGGCACAAGCAGTACCAGCTTTATAGGGCACTCTACAAAGCCATCACCTGTCATGGCTTGTGGAAAAAGGCATGCAAGCTAAACAGACCAACTGCTTAGATGGGCCCATACGATACCACTCTGGTGATTGACCCTTTTCTATCATAGCTGTAGTGGTTTTCCCACAGTCCCTGAAAACCTTAAACCCACCCTGTGGGTACTGCCGCGTGAAAGAGTGGTATAACAATCAATAACTGTCAATACTATAGAGCTCTTCAACACTGCTCCTGAAAATAAAATGAACTGGCCAAAGCTGCTAATGCATGAGCTGCCCAACACAAGCTTAATGAAGCTACACATTACTGATATTAAATATACATGGTGGGTCAATAAAATGCATGAAGGAACAACAGCTCTCACAGCTGGAAAGCTACAAAGAGACACACTATCAAAAACACAAATGAACCAATTGCTCCGCAAGTCTGCAACTTTGATACTTAGGACATTCTTAATTCAAATCTGTGGGAGAACAGATTGTGCTCCTTTTGCAAATGTACAGTACATGAGAAAATTATTCTGAATAAGAGTTCTCTCATGAAATCTACAGCAAGCACTATAACGCTACTTCTGCCTTATGTGACTGTAAAAATTTTTGGTAAACCAATAGCTTGTTGGAACCAAAATTAATACTTTTCTCCTTTCTTAATGGAAGCAGACAACTAATTGGTTTACAAAATAGGCGTCAACCTAAAAGCTTTAAATCTGGGCTTTACAATGCATATAGGCAACCTGACCACCTCTTATGAAATCAGAAGTCTTTTGTTACGAAATTATGAAACATGATCATGACAGGAATCTGTGAAAATGAATCTGGTATACATTCTCACCAAAGAGAACACAAGCATGTCTGTTTCATTTGCAAAACTACAGAGGATCTGTATGCAAAAAACACTCAGACACATGTAAGGGGTTGTTCGTATCTATCCTTACATTCAAGAAGAGCTAGAAAAATAGCATGGAATTGGCACAAAACACACTTCAGCCTTACACATGGCAAGACGTGGGAAAAGAAGAAGACAAATGATCCTGATGAAAAAAAAAACATGTAACGTGTTGATCTTGAAACAACCCTCACAGAACCACATGCTATGCTGACTTGGCTAACAACACTGTCTTTCTGTGTCACGTTTAGATTAGGTTAGGTCTTGCCCAAATATATCATTTAACATTTAAAACTTTTGAGAAACTGCAGTGAAACTGAAACAGCGACAGATCTTTTCTTTCACAATGTAACATACATCCGAGTGTAACAGATTATCAGAAATTAAAAATGTAAAGCAGTGACTTGGTTCTATGCATTGGTTGTTGATTAGATTTTGGGCATTGCACTCATAAATGATAGCTAGTTTGCGAACAATTTTTGTAGGGGTGGAGGCGTGGAGCTAATTGATTGGAGAAGTCCGGCAGAAGTCACCAGACAGAAGTCTGTTGCTTCACTGGAAGATAGAGTCATAACTTGATTAAAAATTATGACAAGCATATGCATAGATGAATCACTCACAATAAGATCAATAACATGCATTTAGAAAATATAAGGGGAATTTTTATTTCATGTCAATTTTAACAATGACTTTTATCAACCCTAATATATTTTATGCAGCACCACACCACAAATAGGTCAAGATATCACAAGTTTCCAAAAGAGATACATTGCCACAATTCTTCATGTCAACTAAAAAATATGCCAACTCATCTTAAAATCTAAGCAAATCCCTGTGTGGCCTGAGATTATTATTTATTTTAAAAGGTTCCTGACAGGATTTACTGCTGTTTGTCAGTGTGCACAGCTACTTACATCAGCCCCATTTCCATCTAAATTGAACGGAGTCCATTGTTGGGGATGACGAGATTTTCCCGTCACACACGAGTGAGACCTGGCTGCAGACCTCAGAATCCTTGATTGGCCTGCCTTTGTTAACCTCGCATTACGAGTGCATTCACAGGAAACCGCAACACATCAGATACATTAGAGGCATATTACTTTAATAAACATGAGCAAAGCCTAGACACCTGATCAGGCTTATCACAAAGTCCTGGCTAGGCCCTAGCAAACAAACAAGGATCCATTCAACCATTTTCCATCTTAACCAAGTCCAAGTCGCCTGTTTTTTTGACAGTCAAGACTAAGGTGAGTGGTACATTTTTTTATTGTGCATTTCTCTGTAAAATATCTCCCTTTGATCTTTTTGCATTTCATGCTTCTATGAACGTGTTACACCACCACTACTGGTGAATATCAAAGACTGCAAAGATATGTACGGTGGAATTTGATTTGCCTGGGCACATTCAGCAGAGAGAATGTTCTTCTTCCCCTATACTGACAGCACAGGGAACATGTTTAGACACATCCACTCAATACATCAGTAAAAACTACAGGAGCCCATCCTTAACACAGCTGTCTACATGCACATGGTTCAACAGGGAATGACACAAATGACATTAACGCCCTTCCATTCACTGCATATCAATCATGGTTTTGAGCTCTTGAGTCTTCTCTTTTCATCTGCTTGAATATCTGGTTCCTTCATAACACTCTGGTCATTTTTTCCCCTAAGATAAAAGTGCAATAATTTCCTGAAGCCTTCCATGATGTAATCTTGGAGATCAATAAATCGCAACCCCCATCCCGCACACCAGACCCAGGGCCCTCCAGAGGGATTGAGAGTTCGGCCTGAGCCTGTCTGGAGAACAAATTGGTTGCACTCATCTCATTCATGTGCATATGCTCAAATTCATTTTGCGTGACCGCAAGCTTGTTGGTTTGTGCAGTGCAGAGACAGATGGATACTTCTGCTGCAGTGTTGAGATTCAATTCATTAGTGAGTGATCTGCTAAATAAGCATCTTTGGTAAATGAGAGAACAGCATGTTAAAGCAGTGTGAGTCTAATACCGGTTCAGCTACACAATAAGAAGAGGTTTAGGACAACTGTGGGTGTTAAACAACAATCAAACAGCACGTGGAAAAAGTGTTCTACAGGGTTAAAAACAAGTCAATTATTTTTATGCTATGCCCGATAACCGACAAATGCTTGATGATATTCTACAGTATTTTGTCTAAATAAGCAAAAAATAAATTAGAAAATTACAAATCAATCATTGAAATGCATAAGATGAAAAGCTAATCTAAATATACATTTTCATTTTAAATTCTGGGGTTAGTAAATTTTGTGTTTAAAAAAAAAAGGTATCTTACGCTCTCCATGGCTTAATTTATTAGATAAAAATACAATAAAAACTATTATTGTGAATTATTATTACATTTTAAAATAACAGTTTTCTAAATATAATTTAAAACATCATTCATTCCTGTGATGTCAAAGCTGAATTTTCAGCAGTCATTACTAGTGTCACATGATCCCTCAGAAATCATTATAATATGCTGATTTACTGCTCAAGAAACATTTCTTATTATTATCAATGTTGAAAACAGTTGTGCTACTTATGTTTATTTATTTATTTTTTAAAATCTTTTTTCTTTAATAAGCGTTTTAAAAAAAAGGCATTTATTTGACTATTTGTAATATTATAAATGTCAGTCAAATAGCACTGACCCTTAACTTTTGAATGGTGTATCCCATCCAGTTCCAAAAACCGATTTAGAAGTTGTTGTTTACAGAAGACCGTGGAAAAACATTGTGCCACTAAAAACAAACCACAAGACATGTTTTCATGAGAGCTCTGAGAGCATTTCCCCTGCTCCGGTTCACACAGGCAGGCTGATGTTGTACTTTTTAAGAGGCTTGGTATAGAGACCATGTGTTGCTGATCAGGTCAGTCTGGCTTCCTTCAGCCCCAGCTGGACTTTGTCAGGCTCTGCCTCCCCAGGTGTGGAGATATTGGGAGTCTTTATAAGCCCCTTAGTGAGTACATGAACACGGCTGTTTCCAGTACACCAGCTGAATCACCACTGTTGCATAACAACATTTAGGCACTTGGTAATTCACACACTTGGATTCTATGTTGACCATTAATGCCACAGTGACATGTATAAGATGTGTAACCCAACTCTAAAGTGCACTGATCGTGCCATCCTGCTGCAAACAAAAACAAAGCACCCAGTTTTTATGTAAATAGCCACATAAAAATCCTTCATCCACTTTGTCTGCGAACTTCAACGGACTTCTGCAAAAAACTAAATTTCGCAAGAACATACTGGGCGGCTTATCTATTCAGATTTAGGATTTTGCTTTGGAACTAGTGATTGTTTTTTAAGCCGTTTCTGTAGAGAAGTACAGAGAGGAGGCGTGGAGTATTTCTCCACCAAAGTACTGCAGAGAACGTATCATAATAAACACAACTCTGGCCAGCGATGAGATCATTGCACAACTCCAACTGCGAAACGAAAACGAAGGAGTTGAGCAAGAGCACAAAGCCCATCAAAACCCAAGAAACCATATGCATGCCATATTCCAATGCAAAAACTTTGTATCACAATTCAAACCATAAAGGCCTGCGCAGGAGGCTTCAAAAGAAACTGGTACTAAGCCCAGGACCATATATATAATAACTTTAATAACTTCATTGTGGTGACATAAGACCTTACACTAAAGGCAGCTGCCTACAACAATACTAGTTGCCTCAGGCTCCCAAAAACAATGACGAAAGCAAATATTACATCAGTTCTTTACACAAGACTGTGGAAGTTAAGTTGAAACTTGCACGTGAAGGGAGCATGCCATCTTGTTCAAGTTGAGCATAACAGACCTTTTATAAAAGTTCTTATAATTAAAGACCTCTAGCAACATGTCTGCAACTTCTGAGTTGTTTCTACAACATGCGATACCAATGCTATATCTGTGTTTACTTGACTATTTTCACTTCCTCTGCTGTCAGACCTGCAAGACCTGACAAACCAGGGCGATGTTAAAATATAGTACACATACAGTGTAGCAAAGTCTTTAAAACGGCAACAAAAAAAGAACAAGTTGACTGACACCTTGATCTTGAAAATATTAGATGTTAAAGACACAAAACACAGGCTTAACTCGCCATATGATTGTCTTTGACAGGATATTGCCATTACAACAACACCTTTCAAATGTGAGACTCCTACAACACATATTTTAAACACATTATGAACATAACGACACATGACTACAATATAGCTGACAGTTCAGCAAACAAAATGCAGAACAGTGTGTTTAGGAAAGGCAAAGCTTGATCTGGGAATTCTTCAGTGGTTGTTTTATAATAAGAGTACAAATGCATAATCACAGCAGTTTTGTAGGTTCTTGACAATATATTTTCTAATAATATACAGTCCATAAAGCATAACTGCTTGTGCTGCCTGATTCTGTATTTTCACTCAAGAAAACCTTCTTATCATGTAATACTCGTAACAATATTGATTTACATACAAACACGGGACTAATGCCTGCTGAGACTAATCTGTCGTGTTAAACTAGCTGGTAAAATATCGGAGGTTAGTGGGGGTTTTCTGCTGCTCAAGCTAACTTACTGATTAGGACTCTCAAGAGCAGCTGACTGAGGGACACTGGGAATCCATTTGACGTCTCAAAACAAAATATGTTGTGCACCTTTACCAAACTGACAGGTAATACCGACCCTCTCAATAAACAAACAACTACTTACCCAAATAAATGTCACCAAAGGATCCAGAGCCAATTTTCCTTCCCAGTCTGTATCGGTTTCCTACTCTCAGTTCCATGATAACTGTCTAAATAACAAAGCTAGCGACGAAGCTATCTTTAACAGGAGTAGTTTAAATGATATATGTTCGGAGTATTTAATAAAAGCGACGGAAATCCGTTCTTTGTTACCCGTCTATTCTTCTGTCTCTCCCAGCCAGAGTCCCCTTATACAGCCTGCTAGCTTGCTAATTCCCTTCACAGCAGCTACCCAGTTTTCACCAGTCGTTGTCTAACATTCCGAATCGGGAAATATCAAAATATTAGGCTTATTAAAAAGAGTAAAGTGTGAACTTTATGCTCTAGTAATTGTTATCCTGAAAATAGTCTGTTTAAAAAAGGATGAAGGCGGATTTTGAGAACGGCTCCCTGCTCGTCCGCTGGCCCTGGCTCTATCATTGACTCTCAGTGTATCTGCTCCATCAGCTCTGATCCAGACCGCCAGGACGTCACTTCCCCTAGCAACAGCGGACCACTGGAACATGACAACAAACCGAAACCGTCCTCTAGCTCGGATGAAGATGATTTTGAAACATCCATAACATTAATATGTGAAGAATGTGTATTAAAGGTTAGTTAAGTGGTTTATTAGCGATATAATAAACCTGGACAATGCACAGGGATGTGAGCTATAATAAATAAACATGTATGTATTACCTATGTGACCCTGGTCCACAAAACCAGTCATAAAGGGTCAATTTTTTGAAACTGAGATTTGTGCATCATCTGAAAGCTGGATAATTAGGCTTTCCATTGATGTATGGGTTGTTAGGATGGGACAATATTTGGCTGAGATTAAAATATTTGAAAATTTTGAATCTGAGGGTGCAAAAAAGAAATCTAAATATTGAGAAAATCACCTTTGAAGTTGTCCCAATGAAGTTCTTAGCCATGCATATTACTAATCAAAAAATTAAGTTTTGATATATTTATGGTAGAAAATCTACACAGTAAAACTTTACAGTGCACTAAATATCTTCATGGCACATGATCTTTACTTATTATTATTATTATTTTAAAACATAAAAACTCACACTAGCTTTTCTAATCTTTTTGTTATATATATATATATTTTTTTTTGTATTATTATTATTATTATTATACAATTAACAAAAGCAAAAAAGTCCTCTAACACTAGCTTGCTCTATTCTTTTTCTATTCTATCTGTTTTCTTTTATTTATTATATCATTTAAAAAGCCCTTGCTACGTGTACTGTGTTGAGCTGACTGAGGCTTATTATAGCACTTGCGTATCATTGCTCTTTTATTGATTTTGATTGCTTCCATTGTCCTCATTTGTAAGTCGCTATGGATAAAAGTGTCTGCTAAATGGCTAAATGTAAATGTTAATATCCTAATGATTTTTGGCATGAAAGAAAAAATCGATAATTTTGTCCCATACAATGTATTGTTGGCTATTGCTACAAATAAACCCGTGTAACTTATGACTGGTTTTGTGGTCCAGGGTCACATATAAGTAAGTCAGCTAAATATGTCATTGCTGAATTAGATTTATTGTTTCTCAGTTGTAGCCTACTTAGTTCAGCACTGAAAATGACAAAGTTTACATCTGTGGGTGTTCACTGGGTGTGTTCATGATGATGTTTCAGGAAGATAACTTGCAAAACCAGTTTGTGAAGTCGAAACTTATGTTAAACACATAACTGACATCTTATCTCTCTTTATGTAATCAAACGAAAATAGACTCAAGGTGGAGATAATAGGTGTACAGTAGTTCCTGGAAACAATTGTAAAATTAATATTGATTGGGTTTAAAGTGGTTTATATGCTTCTTTTTTTTTTAAGGGGAAAGGAAAGTGGTGTGTGGCCAAGTATGGTGACCCATACTCGGAATTTATGCTCTGCATTTAACCCATCCAAGTGTACACACAGTAGTGAACACACACACACACACACACCGTGAACACACACCGTGAACATACACTCGGAGCAGTGGGCAGCCAATGCTGCAGCGCCCGGGGAATCCTTTGTGTATTTTATTACAGTAGACATGCTTATGAGCACCTGCATTATTAAAATATTAATATTAATTAATCATCTAAATTTCACTTGACTTACACAAGCAAAGCATTGATATGCAAAAATTATTCTGAAAGTTATGGAGAGAGTTGGGCATAGACTGAAACATTAATAATAACATTTCATATCAAAGAAAGCATACAATCTATCAAACTATATATATTTACAACATTACTTGATTCTTCACAGTAAATTATCACCTAAAAAGAATAACACTAGAACAACAACATAAAGCAGAATATTTACTCGTATACTGATGTTACTCATATCACTGATGATGTGCCATCAAAAGATATTTCTAGAAGCATATTTAATAAAGTCATGTTTAGAGATGCAGCTAATGTAACATGATGGCAGTAAACTGTCCTAATGTGTTAGGTGAAAGAATAATACATTTATTACAAAACAAACATAAACATTTTTCTTTGCAGTATGTTTTGAAAAACCACTTTTCTAAGTATTTTGAGCCGCTTTTCTGAAACATGATCATTTGTGTCTGATAAGGCCCACAGAAGCTAATGCTGTATTCAGTGGAGCATGATTGGTCAGAGCAGAGCCAATGCTTGAGGCTGTATAGGTGAGTCACATGACTGAATTACTCAGCTTTCCACTGCATGTGCTCAGTCACGTTGAGAGCAATGAGCCAGGAAAGTCTGTGAACGCCCACTCTAACAGCCATACCAGATTTGCAGAGCTCTAGCTCCAACACAATGTATTACTGCAGTGATAAACAACACAAGATCTAAACAGAGGAAAACAAATACATTCACAACAAAGAGTTGACAAAATGGGAATGTTCTTCTGTAGATTCTAGCTTAACTGGTACTTTCTGTAAAGTGTGTTCACCAGTGCTCTGTCAACACAAATGTCCTGAAAACATGAGGAAACAACTGCATGCCTGTTGATTCTATTATTAATAAAGAGAAGTGTCAAGATAACATAGGCATTCTACATTAATGAACTACCTTGAAAACAACCGATCTCAAAGTGCTTCTTAATACAATGATGTATTCAAGTCAATATGATGTATTAAACAATACATATTGTTTAATTACAATAAAACTGCTCTGAAGACTCTATATCACAAATATAAAGAAGTATATTCGAAAAATAAAAATCAATTGAACATTGCGGAGTAAAAATATTTTTTCATGATTAATTCTGAATATTTTGTCATTTAATAATATTTCAGGTATTTTATAATAACTTTTGCCTAATTCTTCTATTAGTTAATGAACGTGTACATCTAAGACCTGCAATTTTAGTTCATGTTTTTCACAAATAAACCTCAACCTGTGACTGAAGCAGCCAATAGACCCAGCATCAGCCATACTGCATGTGTTCAGGACAGTAAGTAGTGTTACTGCTTATTACGTACTGCGTTTTTGTAGCCTACTTCCAGGTAGTAGTTTTGAAACTACTTCCAGGGGGCCTTTTGTCCTAGTGGCCCCATTGTACACTATCATAGTAAACAGCATGTTTAAGGGGCCAGACTGTAGAAAATGGACTATTTTTGTTTTGTATAATGAATAGTATAGCAAATACGTGTGTGTGTGTGTGTGTCTGTGTGTGTGTGTGTGTGTGTGTGTGTTTGTGACATATGAGGGCACAAATTTGTATAATGACATAGGTATTACAAGGAGAAGGTGATTTATGAGGATATTTCCTCATGTACCCATATTTCAAAACGCTTATAAATCATACAGAATGAGTTTGTAAAAATACACAAAGTTTCCTGTACGGGGTAGGTTTAGGTGTAGGGTTGGTGTAGGGCAATAGAAAATACAGTCTGTACAGTATAAAAACCATTACGCCTATGGGATGTCCCCACATTTCACAAAAACAAACGTGTGTGTGCTTTTACTTGTTTGTTTACCAAAACAATGTGGTACTCAATCTTTATTGAAACGTCTTATTTATTTATTTATGAAGTCATCTAAACATCCTGTATCTTTTCAATAACTAATCGTGAATTCATGGTAAAGATCTAAAAAGTAAACTAAACACAGGACAGGAAATAGCTTAGAAAGAAAAAGGGACTGAACGCAACACATAATGATTAGGTCAACACTGACATCTAGTGGTCAATTATAATACGGACGTAAATCTATGATTTCAATCTATGATTTTCAAAAAAAAAAGGAAATTTTTAAGAATCTATATTCCTCGTCGCCTTACTGAATTCCTTAGTTTACACTGACCTCGCGCAAATATGGATGTTGAGTTTAAAGGAACACGATCACATACAAATAATATATCTATTCATTCTAAAGATGACATTTACATTTGAACAAAAACACCATTTACAACCCACTCAGTAGTTATTCCAAACGGTGTGATATATTGTAACTTGTCATAATCCCCGGAATAAATCAATAGGTTTGTGTTTCCTCACGGATGTATTTCACCGCGACACACTCAACACTTCATGTGCAGCACACTGTGGCTGGATCAGAAGATACTGTAAGTATTTTGCTCTCAGTACAGTCTGTTTTAAAAGAATGGCATCTTCTAGTTAAGCTCTGTCAGTGTGTTTGTCCTTCACGCTTTATTTCTTCAGATATGTAACACAAATCATTCCGTGGTCTCAGACTCTTTAGTTTCTTTTGCTGAAACACCTTTCCAAAATGTTTAGTGATGAACGACAGATTCAAATTAGTGCTATTAATAACACTAACGTGTTATGTTAATATTACGCTAATTTAGAGTAGGATGTCTGTGAATTTATGATTTCGTGTAGTGATTTCATCAGAGCTGGGTAGATTACTTACAAACTGTAACTCGTTACTGATTCCAAAGACTTTCTGAGTAGGTAGGATTTTTTGGAAAGGAAAATTTAAAAGATGCAAAAGAGGAATTTGGGAGAATCAATAATTATGAATAAAGTTTTGCTATTGTGTAAATATGTAAAATCTATCTATATATATATATAAAAAAAAAACTTGTCTGATCACGAGTATTTTGAAATGTAATTACTTAATCTAATTAATTTTTGGAATCTGATTAGGTAATCCAGATTTCATGTGATCAGTTCCTACCCAGCTCTGGATTTCATCCTGTGCAGGCAGCATGACGAAACCCTGTGGGTTCGAGTTTTGGAGGAGCACTCTGAAGGGTGCACGCTATGTGGTGGCGCCCATGGTGGAGCAGAGCGAGCTGGCCTGGAGGCTGCTGAGCCGCAGACACGGTGCAGAGCTCTGCTACACTCCCATGCTGCACGCACAGGTGTTCGTCAGGGATGCCAACTACCGCCGAGAGAACCTGTACAACGAGGTCCACCAGGAGGACCGACCCCTCATCGCACAGGTGGGCTCCGTCTTGTTTGGCATCAGTAAACCCCATGAGGTGACAGAGAGGACTGTGTTCATACATAGTGGCACTTATTCACTGGTGTCCCCTTACAGTTCTGTGCCAATGATCCAGAGGTGTTTATCCAGGCTGCTCAACTTGCTCAGGATTACTGTGATGCCATCGATCTGAATTTGGGTTGCCCTCAGATGATTGCAAAAAGAGGTACCCAAAACTCAACTGACACTTCATTTCTGTTGTATGTGAGAGATAAACCACCATTTATAAGATTCTTTTTGTTTTTGTTTTTCCAGCAAGAAGGCAGTAAATGAATCAAAAGTGAGAGAATCAAAATATTTCTGTTTTATTTCCGTTTATTGAAGAATCCTGAATAAAAAACATTAAACATTCCAACAAACAAATAAAGAAAAGAGAAAGACAAATTACAACAAACAAAACAGTTGCCAGGGAGAGGAAAGTATTAAACTTAAAAAAAAAAAAGAAATACATCTACAGGTGCTGATCATAAAATTAGAATATCGTGAAAAAGTTGATTTATTTCAGAAATACCATTCAAAAAGTGAAACTTGTATATTAGATTCATTCATTACACACAGACTGATATATTTCAAATGTTTATTTCCTTTAATTTTGATGATTATAACTGACAACTAATGAAAGTCCCAAATTCAGTATCTCAGAAAATTAGAATATCAATTAAGACCAATGCAAAAAAAATATTTTTAGAAATGTTGGCCAACTGAAAAGTATGAACATGAAAAGTATGAGCATGTACAGCACTCAATATTTAGTTGGGGCTCCTTTGGCCTGGATTACTGCAGCAATGCGGCATGGAGTCGATCAGTCTGTGGCACTGCTCAGGTGTTATGAGAGCCCCTGTTGCTCTGATAGTGGCCTTCAGCTCTTCTGAATTGTTGGGTCTGGCGTATTGCATCTTCCTCTTCACAATACCCCATAGGTTTTCTATGGGGTTAAGGTCAGGCGAGTTTGCTGGCCAATCAAGAACAGGGATACCATAGTCCTTAAACCAGGTACTGGTAGCTTTGGCAGTGTGGGCAGGTGCCTAGTCCTGTTGGAAAATGAAATCTGCATCTCCATAAAGTTGGTCAGCAGCAGGAAGCATGAAGTGCTCTAAAACTTCGTGGTAGACGGCTGCGTTGACCTTGGACCTCAGAAAACACAATGGACCAACACCAGCAGATGACATGGCACCCCAAACCATCAATGACTGTGGAAACTTTACACTGGGCCTCAAGCAAAGTGAATTATGTGCCTCTCCTCTCTTCCTCCAGACTCTGGGAGCTTGATTTCCAAAGGAAATGCAAAATTTACTTTCATCAGAGAACATAACTTTGGACCACTCAGCAGCAGTCCAGTCAAGACGCTTCTGACGCGGTCTCTTGTTCAAGAGTGGCTTGACACGAGGAGTGCGACAGCTGAAACCCATGTCTTGCATACGTCTGTGCGTGGTGGTTCTTGAAGCACTGACTCCAGCTGCAGTCCACTCTTTGTGAATCTCCCGCACATTTTTGAATGGGTTTTGTTTCACAATCCTCTCCAGGGTGCGGTTATCCCTATTGCTTGTACACTTTTTTTCTACCACATCTTGTCCTTCCCTTCGCCTCTCTATTAATGTGCTTGGACACAGAGCTCTGTGAACAGCCAGCCTCTTTAGCAATGACCTTCTGTGTCTTGCCCTCCTTGTGCAAGGTGTCAATGGTCGTCTTTTGGACAACTGTCAAGTCAGCAGTCTTCCCCATGATTGTGTAACAGAACTAGACTGAGATACCATTTAAAGGCTTTTGCAGGTGTTTTGAGTTAATTAGCTGATTAGAGTGTGGCACCAGGTGTCTTCAATATTGAACATTTTCACAATATTCTAATTTTCTGAGATACTGAATTTGGGACTTTCGTTAGTTGTCAGTTATAATCGTCAAAATTAAAGGAAATAAACATTTGAAATATATCAGTCTGTGTGTAATGAATGAATCTAATATACAAGTTTCACTTTTTGAATGGTATTTCTGAAATAAATCAACTTTTTCATGATATTCTAATTTTATGACCAGCACCTGTATACACGTGTATATATAAAATCAAATAAATAAATTGTAAAATTCACAAACTTTCAAAGTTCTTACAGCTTTCTTATTCACAGAGTCTCAACTCTCTGATACTGTCAATATAAATACATATTTCAGTTAACAAAACCATAAAATTGGCAAATTCAGTTCGGCAACGCTTGATGTCACTCCATTCTAAGTAAACGAGAGGCGTTGACGCCGACGCCCCGTGTGAATGTGAATATTTTTATTTATTATTGTTAATGTTCTCTGATGTTCAACAACTTAAAGCTTTAAAATTATTCACATTAAGGGGTCTAAAATAAAGAAAAGAGACAATTTTTTTGTTACTCCAGCACTTTATTATACGGAATGTCCTGTGTTGTTTTTTTTGTTTTTTTTGTACTTGAGTGCAATACATTTTGGTTGAAAAAATGAGAATCGTGATCTCAATCCCCTTGGAGAAAAATCGTGATTCACATTTTAGCAAGAATCGTGCAGCCCTACTATCCCAGGTGAAAAAAATAAATAAATTATACTTCCATAATGTGCTTAAAGTGCTCTACTTTCGCACACTGATTTTGTACTTAATATACTAAAAATGATTCTTAAGTACTTATTCCCCTGGTTTCACAGACAAGGTTTAAGACTAATTCCAGACTAAAATCTAGTCTGAGCTGTTTCAACTGAAAGAAACTTGCTCTGACTGATCTTAAAATATATCAGTGCCTTTATTTTGTCTCAAAATGCACACCAGTAATATTTTTTCTAAGGCATGTTTATAAAAATTACTTAAATGTCCTAATTGAACTATGGCCTAATCCTGTTTTAGTCTAAGCCCGGTCTGTGAAACCGGGTCCTTAAAATATACTTAAGATCATCTAAGTGTACTCAACTGTGCTATTTTTGGACACCATGAATATGAACTAAAATGCACTTTTAACATACTATCTCTGTATTTAACAGATGTATTTAGCTACCACTTGTAGTACACTTGAGTGTACTAGTGAATAAAAGATGGGTTCAAGTGTACTACAAGTGGTAACTAAATACAATTTTGAAATACAGAGATAGTATGGAAAGTGCATTTAGTTCATATTCATGGTGTCCCAAAATAGCACAGTTAAGTACACTTAGATGATCTTAAGAGGTACTGAAGAATCATTTTTAGTATGTTAAGTACAAAATTGTGCAAAATGGAGCACTTTAATTATATCATGGAAGTGAACTTTTTTCACCTGGGATTACTGTTTTTCTGTAATAAATACACCGTTAGAGAGCATAAGAGACTTCTTTAAAAAAAAAAAAAAAAAAAAATCATACTGACCCCAAAACTTTGAGCAGTAGTGTCTTAACATGAAATTTGGTTCTAAAAATATCTGCTTCATTTATTAACTGAAATCTCAAATTTTAGTTTCCCCATTATGGCTCATTTATAAATTCTCTCCTAGGCCATTATGGTGTGTTTCTTCAAGATGAGTGGGACCTTCTTGAGAAAATGAGTAAGTTGTCTTATTTTAATAGCTCAGTGCAGATGTGAAGCTTGTGGAGAATGTGTCTTATTCAGGTGCTGTCGTCTACAGTTAAACTGGCCGATGAAAAACTCTCCGTGCCCATTACTTGTAAAATCCGGGTCTTCCCAGAGATTGAGAAAACCGTGAAGTATGCCAAAATGCTGGAAAAGGCTGGATGCCAGGTAAAGTGTTCCCCTTGCTTATTGTATAGCAGATACTTTTATCTAAAGTGCACGTGGAGCAACCTGGGATTAAGCACCTTTCTCAGGAGCTTACGTCTCTTCAACCTGGAATTGATCTGTAAACGTTTGTTATACCAGCTGTAACCACTACGTTACCGCGAATCTCAATCTTATGTGATTCATATCATTAGTATCTTTAAAAAAAAATTTTTTTACAGCTCCTCACAGTTCATGGGAGAACTAAAGATCAAAAGGGGGCTTTGACTGGCATTGCAAGTTGGAAGCACATCAAAGCTGTACGGTAAGAGATGCAACACTTGCTACTGGTGCTGACTGTTCTTAGTGTTTTGTCCTGATGGTGTACCTTTATTGTATTTGTGTAGGGAGGCTGTAAACATTCCTGTTTTCGCCAATGGAAACATCCAGCACCTGAGTGATGTTCAGCGCTGTATGGAGGAGACTGGAGTACAAGGTGTCATGAGTGCAGGTAGGAGTACAGAAAGGTTCACACTTTGATATTTCTTAATGCAGTAATAGAAAAATATGAACTCATTACATTTACAGAAGGGAATCTCCACAATCCTGCTCTGTTTGAAGGCCGTAGTCCACCTGTGTGGGAGATGGCTGAGGAGTACCTGGAGGTTGTGGAGAAACGGCCACCCTGCAGTCTGTCTTTCGTCCGTGCTCACATCTTCAAACTGTGGCACCACACGTAAGTTTTTTCATACTTGACACTGATATTTCGCTTGAGATTGTAGTCACTTTATTAATTGAGAGAGTTCATTAAATACTATCATCTAAAAGTTTGGGGTTAGTAATAGGGATGTTACGATTAACCGCGAGCTGGTTGAAAATCGATTCATACGACGATGCTAAACAAATCATGATTCAGTTAGGGGTAGGAGTTTATATGAATGCATGACTGAGGGGAACTTACTGTCTTTAGAAAAGTTTAGATGGTATTTTTTTCTTTTCATCTTGCCTCTGTCTAAAGCATATTAAAGTTCATAAGAGCAGGGCTGCTTTGTTCACAGCGGAAACCAAGGAAACGCTTTAAGCTCCACCTGCTGGCATCTGCGTCTCATTCAGCTCGTCTGCTGTTTCTGTTTCATGCAGATATTTTTTATGTATACAGTAGTTTCACAAAACTGAAGTCAGACCAACTGTTTTTTCTTCAAATTTCGAAATTATACAATCTAATTTAGATTAAAAACTGCTCATGTTGCATGTATGCAGCATCTTTGTTTGGATCATGATTAAAATGCAGTGGTTGCCTCTAATTTTAAATGGAAAGAGCACAGACAAAGCCTTATTTTGTTTATATGAAGAGATTTATTTTATTTGTGTTTATTTATTTGATTTGGGGCTTGCTTTAAAATTTCAATTTAGTTTTATTTACATTTACATTATATTTACATTTTGTTATTTAGCAGAAGCTTTTATCCAAAGCAACTTACAAATGAGGACAATAGAAGCAATCAAAAAAAAAAAGTGCAATATTAGTATATTATTTTAGTGTTATATTTCAATTTCACAAAGAAACATGCTACATTTTGTCCAAGTAATAATAAAAGGACACATTTAATTTATAATTTGTCTTAAATCTCATTTTGTAAAAAAATCATAATCGTGAATCTAATCGAATCGTGAGTTGAGTGAATCATTAAGATTGTAAGAAATGAATACTTTTATTCAGCAAGGGCACATGCAGTTGGTTAAAAGTGACAGTAAACATGGTTAAGTTACATTATGCTGTTTTCTGAACTTTATATGAATCGAGAAATCCTGAGAAAATGTATCACAGTTTTCACAGAAATATTAAGCAGTACAACTGTTTTCAACATTGATAAGAATAAGAAATGTTTCTTTCTGTAAGATGTGTCTGCCAGATGTGACACTGAAGACTGAAGTAATAGCAACTGAAAATTCAGCTTTGACATCAGTGGAATAATTTACTTATACTTATTTTTACATTATTACTGTTTTTAATGCAGCCTTGTTGAGCTTAAAGACTTTTTCAAAAACATTTAAAAAAATCTTGCTGACCCCAACCAGGAAGGTGATGACTGGTGAACTGTATTATAATAAGTGTGTCTTTTTATTACAACAGCTTACAGATACATCAAGACCTGAGGGAGGAGCTGGCCAAAGCGAAAAACGTAGCTGGGATTACAGAGGTCAACAGACAGCTGAAACAACGTTGCCAGGTAAAGGAACTTTGTTGATTACAAATTCATCATAGTCCAACTTTATTCAGATAGAAATATTTACTAAGCTTATGACAGCGTTTGAGAGTTTAATTTTAATTTTACTGTTACAGGAGGAGATGGCTAAAGATGAATCAGAATGGACTCGGACTGGACTTCCCTTCCCTCACTGGATCTGTCAACCCTACGTCAGACCACCGTGAGGACATGTTTTCTGATTGGGTCTTGTGTGAACATGAAGAAACTATCCCAATTATAGTATTTCTGTGTTCTCAGCAAAACAGTATAATATCAGTCATAATCTTTGACACTTACTGAATGGACCAAAGAAATCATTTCTGTCCATGATAGACAAACTAGTTGAATATAACATTGGAACATGATTGTGAAGCTGGTATATTTTGCAGGCCCAAGGATCCAAACACTGAAAATGGGCAGAAAGCGTCAGAAACCAAAGCTGTGAGTGTAAAGAGGCCGCTGGAGGACAACGATGGACCCAATGACTCGCTGTCCAAGAACAAGCAGAAGAAGAAAGCCCGCAACCCCCACAAGAACTTCTGTCCAGAGCTGAAACGTAAGGATAAATCTTTTCCCAATATTTCCCAAAGCCCACTGACCTAATGGGGCGATGGCACAGTGCACATTATTGTAACCGTTGAATAATAAAATAGAAAAAAAAGGATATTCATTTTTTTTATTATTATTATTTTATTAGATATGAACTACCATTCAGACATTTGGGGTCAGTAAGGTTTATTTTATTCAGTGTCACATGATCCTTCAAAAACCATGCTAATATGCTGATCAAAAAGCATTTCTTATTATCCATGTTAGAAACAGTTGTGCTGCTTAATATTTTTTTGTGGAAACTGTGAAACATATTTTCTGGATACTAAAATTTAAATAGAAATCATTTGTAATACTATAAACGTCTTTACTGTCACTTTTGATCAATTATATGTGTCCTTTCTGAATAAAAATATTATTTTCTATGAAAAATAATACAGACCCCAAACTTCTAAATGGTAGTATATTATCATTAAGATATTGGCATATATTGATTGAGGTAAATAACATTGCCTTTGCATCCTTGTGTTCTGCAGCCAAATACATCAAGTGTGAACAATGTGGAAACCCTAAAGTAAGATTTTTGATGATCTTTTCTTTCATCTGATGATTTTAATGGTGTAATGTACTTGTTTTTGAAGTGTTTACAGAATCATTTTGTGTGCTTTTTTAAAAATCTTAAATTCGCAGATGTACACAAGGTAAATTAATTTTATTCTACACCCTCAACAGGGGAATAAATGTGTGTTTAGTTTGTGCCGGGGCTGCTGCAAGAGGAAGGCTTTCAAGGAAGTGGCTGATTGTCCTGGTTAGTATAGTTTCACGGTGTATGAACCTCACAGTGACTTGATCAGTAATACTCACAATAGATTCACAAGTGAGCAAGTTAGTTTGGAGATGTTTAGTGATTTAATACTGTAAGGAATGGTGCATTAGAATTTCATTTGCTAAAATATTTTATTGTGTAAATATTGAACATTAACTTCTAAGAATGTTTAAATTAAAACACTATTGTTCTGATGATATGATGTAATCTCCTTACCATCATGTATCTGAATGTAACTTGTAATGTCCTACCACTTCTATAAGGCTAACTGTTTGCTCTTTGTTCATTGTTGGGTTACAGGCCATGGATTGAAATTCAGAACCAAGGCTTTAAAACAGTCTAACTCCGATACGGGTGGTGGGCTGATGAATGGGAATCCCAACAGTCAGACAGTTTCTACTGCAGCCCATGATCCATTGTAATGCAGACTTGTGTACTGGATATGGATGTGGAAAACACATTGAACTGGTTTACCACTTAACATTGCTGCACTGAATTAGAAATACAAGACTCCATTTGTGGCCAAACCTGGTTTTTCACTGTTGATATGTGATTTGGATCCATATGACTCCATATGAACTAAACATGCATAGAAACAGACATGGAAAGATCAGTGCTACTGTTACTTACACTAGATCATCTGAAAAGTCATTCTTTTCTGTAACGAAGTACCACTTTCTGGACTGCTGTCGGGTGAATAGTTCCATAGTCTTAATATTTGAAGATTGCTTATTAGAGTAGTATATTTACTGGGAACGTGGTATATGAAGCAGCCGCTCTGAATGCACAATCCTGTACTGCTCCCTGTTCACCTGATAGAGGAACTAGACTTTTATCTCGGGATGTTCTGTGGAAATACACCAATACACTGATGGACATCTTCACTCAAACATTATTTTTACTGTATTTATTGTCTTCAGAAATGAAAGATTGGGCATATTTGTATGTTTTCTTGAATGTGTATATAAATTCACTTTTAATCCGAGACCTGTGTGGATATGATCATGTATTTCACACACACACATTGACATTTATTTTAGAGATGAGGACAGTTATACTAAGATTCCTGATCCAGCAAATTATTTTTTGTAAAGATGTTGTCAGATTCAGATGCCTTACCCAATATTTGCTATGATTGTTCTGCCTTTAATCTTCATTCTTTTAGTGTTTCAAAAAAAGTATGCAGTTCTAATACAACTTTGGTTCAACATAACATCTTTTTATTATAGGCCAACATGGTTTATTTTTCCACACAGTACTTTAAAGCATCAGGACTCAACTCGGTGCCTTATTCTAAAGATGTGGGACAGTTACTCAGAAACACCCTTGAATGAATCCCTAAATGTAAATGTGTGTACATCTCTGTGGCTATATACTGGATGCATCCCCCCCACACCTCATCAGTTCCTTGGGCTTAGTATTGTTAAAACATTTTGGAAATTTTGCTCAAATTTTTTAGTGTTAAAAGTTGCCTTTCTCCTTTTCTAATAATATGAACAAAAAACAATAGTTTGTAAAAGTTTCTAGGTTATCGTTTATTCAAGGCCATAAAAGCAAATAAAATCTACCTTTGTTTAAGGTCACCGATCAGCTGAATGATGATTCACTGGAGTAACAATCTTACTTAAACAGCAGAACACAATACAACAGAGAAATAACTAAATGTAATTAAACCGAGATGATGCTGCAATTGTTGAAAGTGTTCAAATCAGTCTAATTGCATTTTCAACTGCAGCATTAGAAACATGGAGAAAGAACCTTTCCAGGTTGAAGCATCTTTTTGAACATATGTTTATTTTAAAAGCATGTTTTGTGATGAGGTTTCTCAATGTGTAATCAAGGTTTGTCACAAGATACAGAGGAAAGTGCATCCTTTACAAAGAACAACAGGCCAGTACAGCTTAAGTGCTGCATTTCTCTTTTTCTCTTTTTTACCTTTTCATTTGAGCAACAGGGTGTGCTTGTCTTTAATACAGACAACAGATATCTTCTTCCCAACTTAAAGTCTTTAGATTGTGATTTTTCTCTCTTCAGCAGGGAAATAATTGATTTCTAAACGGGGGCCTAAGATGCAGCAGTGGCCCCGTGTACTTTCCTAGGAGAGGCATCTGGTTGAGTCTTCACATGTTGGTGCTCATTCGTGTTTGGCTGTTGGCAGGTGTGAGCTCCCCTTGACTGCCTTCTCTTGGAGGGGACTGCGAAAGGAATGAGAGGGATCAGTGAGAAGCATCACGTAGAGCGGGAGAAACAGACTAAGAGGGAAACGCATGCTGGTGTTGGTGAAGAATGACAGATGAAGACTAGGGGTGTTCTTATAGCTCTTTCTCAGGGAACAGAAGCTCACAAGATCTCAGAGAGCTTACAGTTTTTCCACATATTAAAGCAACTTGCATCTAGTTGATTGCCTAAATGCAATAAGCTAGTGGATTGATTTAATACAAAATTCCAGGTTCAATACAAATTAAGCTCAATCGACAGCATTTGTGGCATAATGTTGATTAAAAAAAGACTAATTACTGCAAAATGTTAGGTTCTGGAGAGGCACTTACAATGGAAGCAAATGGGGTCAAACCATAGCTTATTTTTTAAAGCACTGGCATTAATTCTTCAATAAAAATTAGTTTATTATTTGAGCTATAAATTTCTACTGATTTATAGTCATTTTAGGGTTTAAGCCATGTTGTCTTTGCAACAATTGTAAATTTGTATATACACTACCATTCAAAAGTTTAGAGTATTTTAATGTTTTAAAAGTCGTCTCTCATGCTCATCAAGGCTGCATTTATTTGATCAAAGATACAGTACAAATAGTAATATTGTCAAATATTATTACAATTTAACGGTTTCAAATTTTAACATTTATTTATATTTTAATGCCATATCAGCAACAATGGCTTGTGGGATTACAGATGTAAGAATCTGTTTTAGATCTACTGATCCTATGTCCTTATATACAGTCACCTGAAAAACTAAAGTGAAATACATTGCATTTAGCATTTATGGTAGAGATGATGACATCAGATGAACAATTCTGTTAAACAAAGTTTGTAGCAAGAGGTTCCTGCCAGTTCCTGTTCTCTTATTGCAAGTCAAATGAGCCAGATAACGGAGACTCTCACCTTTTGTTTGTAATGGCTCTTGGTGCCCCTGCCCCAGTCTTTGGGTAGTTATTCTGATTGGATTAGGAGTGGTTAAATGGGGCAAGTTGCTATACCTGAATACTTCATTTGCATGCTTTGTTTAAGGTCGTCACCCAGGTGCTTTGACTCCATTCCAAATTGCCTTAAGTTAGGCTTTTGATGACTGCAGCGCCACGCAGCGTGTTCTCAATAAAGAACTCTGCTGAAGATACCTAAGAGTCTCCTGGTCTCTGCTTCGACGAGGAAAAAGTAATCTACAGGCTATACTCATGGCAACATTAGCAGTATCATTTCAGTACATCACGTACAACCAATTTTTATATATTTTATTTAACAATTATTCCTCTGATTTCAAAGCTAAATTTTCATCATCATTACTCATGTGATCCTTCTGAAATCATTCTAATGCTGATTTGATGCTCAAGAAACATTTCTTATTATCAATGTTAAACACAGTTGTGACGCTTTATATTTAAGTGGAAACATTGATCCATTTTTCAGGATTCTCTGGTGGATAGAAAGTTCAAAAGAACAGCATATTTTGACCATATTCTGAAGTACTTTAACATTTTTGGATTGGCCTCGTTCATTTCTGTGACCCAGATTTCATTGCTTTTTTTTTTTTTTTTTTTTTTTTAAGAAAATGAGAGACAAGTGCTGTCAATTGAGATTAGCCTAAAATGAACTAAGAATATTCATTTAACATTCACTTAGTACAACAAAACTCACATGCAGTTTGCTTATAAGTGCAGTAATATAGCTGAGGCAACTTTATATGAATCATGTCAATGTGAGGAAAACACCTTCTCACAGCATCACAATGTTAATGTTACTGCTTTAATAAATGCAGCGCTCTGATACTAACTCACAAATACAGAGGAGCTCTGAAACACTCATGCTTAGGGGAAGGAGATGGTCAGGTGATGGTGAGGTGAAGAACAGAGCAGAGCGAGGACACATTACCCTGGGGACCCTGTTACCTTGACGTGTATCTGATTACGAAGCACAGCTGCCCGCAGGATCATGGCTTTCGCTCGTCTCTGAAACTCTTTGCCCATCTGTAGAGACTTCTCAAAGGTTGTGCTTCTCTGATCCACGTCCCTGGCATACAGGATCTACAAACACAGTTTTCAATTCACAGATGAAACTCAAGTTTCAATGCAAAATCTTCCACCAAAGCCTGTTTCTAGAACAGTCCCTTGTTTTATGCAAAAAGGCAATATGACATGTTTTATTCAAGATAAGGTGCTTAATGACAAAGCAAGAGAAAAGCGGATTATAAATATAATTCTGTCAATGCTGAAAGGTATTGATACAAAAATCAGCCAAAGTATTTTAGCTTAGCAACAAGAAAAGGGAACATTGTTCCAGAAAAAGAAGTGTCAGGGTGACAAATGAGAGAGTGCAGCCCTGCCTTGCTGTGGGAGTCGATACGAGCATTGATCAGGCCCTCCAGGATCAGCTGGGTCAGTTCATCCTCCAGAGCTGCCACTGTGGTATTAAAGGCCACGGCCATTTTGTTCATGTCTGCTGACACATAGGGGCTAAAGTACTGCCCATGGGAAATACAAGACAAAGTTAATCAATTGGTCATGTAAGTGCAACTATGTTAATACTTTAGGAGTCAATATTATCTTACGGCCATTACACTTTTAAATTGAACTCGCATGCAACATTCCATATCAATATAATTATGTCAAGCAGGGCTCAAAAACAAGGATGACCTGATGTTCACTGATCATGTGCATGTGTCAATATGGCTTTCAAAAGTTTGGAGCACATATTGAACACTGCTGTTGTGAATTCTACTGATTTAAAGGGATAGTTCACCCAAACATGAAGCTTCATTTACTCATCCAATTATCATATTTGGATGAACTATTCCTTTAAAGGAATCCGATTTAGAAGAAGTCAAAGTTCGGCAACTAAATAAAATTCATAGACCAAAACCACATATCCCTTTATATACCTGTATGAGGGCTCTGTTCCTGATTTGTGTGTACAGTATTCTTACATGAGGGGCCAGATACATGTCTAGGAGGAGATTATCCTATAATACATCAAATAACACACTTATGAATCATAACATCTCTACAAAAATGACAACAGGAAATATCAGTGTCTGAAACTTTGCTAAATCAAAACTTAGCAACTCAGCGCACATCAATAAACTCACCTTTATTTCATCCAGCATTTTCAGACAAGATGCATACTTTGACTCGTAAAACTTGAAGATAATATCACGGACTTGTGGTTCCAACTCTAAAAATAATTTAAAGGAGCTAAAAAAAAAACAAAGGGCGAGTACAATTAAATCAATGAGGTTTTATCCACATGTAACCAGTAACAATCTCTTGTGTTAATTAGAACACCTAGTTTGAAGGTGCAAATGTTCACCTGCTTGAGATGACATTTCGCTGCAGTTCCTGTCGGTCAAATGTAGCCAGGGCACACAGCCCCCCGTACACTGCTACATTACTGGGGGAAATTAGCTAGAGAGCAAACAGAGCATCTCATTACACACTGTAGGAAAACACTGCATCTTATTTATCTTCAACAGTATTATTAGAAATATCTGATGTGGCATTAGAACAAAGCTGAAAAGGACACTAACCTCAGGGAAATCGCAGTGGTCAAAGGAGGCTTGCAGGAAGCACTTGGCAGCCGGTTTATACTTTCTTGAGGCAAGTTCTGCCAATCCTATTGTCACGAGAGAAATTATAATATCAAATCACAAGAAAGGTCAAAACAATTTTTACATGACTTACTGTACAAATCTCAGGAATTGACTAAAAATGTGACTACAATAATAATACAATACAACTTGCTCATGAAATAAATACATATACACATACATATACACAGTGCTGCTTGAAAGTTTGTGAACCCCTTGCAGAATCTGTGAAAATGTGAGTAATTTTAGCAAAATAAGAGAGATCGTACAAAATGCATGTTATTTTTTTACTTTGTACTGTCCTGAGTAAGATATTTTACATTAAGCTTAAATTATAAAAATAACCGCATTCAAAAGTTTGGGAACCCTTGGTTCTAAATTCTGTGTGTGGTTAAATGGATGATCCACGACTGTTTTTGTTTTGTGATGGTTGTTCATGAGTCCCTTGTTAAACTGAGCACTGTTCTTCAGAAAAATCCTCCATGTCCTCCGGAATCTTCAGTTTTCCAGCATCTTTTGCATATTTGAACCCTTTCCAGCAGTGACTATGATTTTGAGATCCATCTTTTCATGCTGAGGACAATTGAGGGACTCAAACACAACTATTAAAAAAGGTTCAAACATTCACTGATGCTCCAGAAGGAAATACGATGCATTAAGAGCCGGGGAGGTGAAAACTTTTTGAATTTGAAGATCAAGGTAAATTGTACTTCCGGGAAACATGCAAGTATCTTCTGTTGCTTCTGAAGGGCAGTACTAAATGGAAACATAGATATATTTCTACAAATATAAGACAAATTTGGACATCATCCTGTTCAAAAGACTCAATGCATTGGGTTTCATTCTGGAGCATCAGTGAATGTCAGTAAACCTTTTTTAATTGTTGTGTTTGAGTCCCTCAATCATCCTCAGTGTGAAAAGGTGGATCTCAAAATCATACAGTTACTGCTGGAAAGGGTTCAAATATGCAAAAGATGCTGGAAAACTGAAGATTCTGCAGGACCTGGAGGATTTTTCTGAAGAACAGTGCTCAGTTTAACTGTTCAGAACAAACAAGGGACTCATGAACAAACATCACAAAACAAAAAACAGTCGACTCGAGGATCATCCAGGTAACCACACACAGTATTAAGAATCAATGGTTCCCAAACTTTTGATTGGGGTTATTTTAATAATTTCAGCAATTTTTTGTCTTGTGGACTAAATGTAAACATCTTTTATGCAAATATCTTACTCAGAACAGTACTAAATAAAACAATAACCTGCATTTTGTATGATCTCCCTTATTTTGTTAAAATTACTAATTTTATATATATATATATATATATATATACACAGGTACATCTCAAATTAGAATATCATGAAAAAGGTCAATATTTTTTGTCACTCATTTCATAAAGTGAAGCCCATATATTATATAGATTCATTACACTGTGAAATATTTCAAGCCTTTATTTCTTGAAATTGATGATTATGGCTTACAGATAATGAAAACCCAAAATTCAGTGTCTCCGAAAATTAGAATATTACATAAGATCAATAAAAAAAATAGGATATTTTAAACAGAAATGTCAGGCTTCTGAAAAGTATGTTCATTTCTATGCACTCAATACTTTTGCATGAATTACTGCATCAATGCAGCGTGGCATAGAGGCAATCAGCCTGTGGCACTGCACAGGTGTAATGGAAGCCCAGGTTGCTTTGATAGCGGCCTTCAGGTCATCTACATTGTTGGGTCTGGTGTCTCACATCTTCCTCTTGACAATACCCCATAGATTCTCTATGGGGTTCAGGTCAGGCGAGTTTGCTAATCAAGCACAGTAACACCACGGTCATTGAACCAGCTTTTGGTACCTTTGGCAGTGTGGGCAGGTGCCAAGTCCTGCTGGAAAATGAAATCAGCATCTCCATAAAGCTTGTCAGCAGAAGGAAGCATGTAGTGCTTTAAAATTTCCTGGTAGATGGCTGCATTGACTGTGGACTTCAGAAAACACAGTGGACCAACACCAGCAGATGACATGGCAGCCCAAATCATCACTGACTGTGGAAACTTCACACTGGACTTCAAGCAACATGGATTCTGTGCCTCTCCACTCTTCCTCCAGACTCTGGGACCTTGATTTCCAAATGAAATGCAAAATTTACTTTCATCTGAAAAGAGGACTTTGGACCACTGAGCAACAGTCCAGTTCTTTTTCTCCACAGCCCAGGTAAGATGCTTCTGACGTTGTGTCTGGTTCAAAAGTGGCTTGGTAGCCCTTTTCCTGAAGACGTCTGAGCGTGGGGTGACTCTTGATGCACTGACTCCAGCTTCAGTTCACTCCTTGTGAAACTCTCCCAAAGTGTTTGAATCAGCTTTCCTTGACAGTATTCTCAAGCGTGTGGTCATCCCTGTTGTTTGTGCACCTTTTCCTACCCAAATTCTTCCTTCCAGTCAACTTTGCATTTAATATGCTTTGATACAGCACTCTGTAAACAGCCACTCCTTTCAGTAATGACCCTCTGTGACTTACCCTCTTTGTGGAGGGCGTCAATGTTTGTCTTCTGGATCATTGCCAAGTCAGCAGTCTTCTCCATTATTGTGGTTTCAAAGAACAAGATATACTCTGAATTTATACTGAAGGGATGGTCATTAATTGAAACTTAAATGTAAATATTCTAATATATTGAGATACTGATTTTTGACTTTCATGAGCTATAAGCTCTAATCATCCAAATTAAAACAAAAAAACTTTTGAAATGTTTTACTTTACATGCAATGAATCTAAAATATATGAAAGTTTCACTTTTTGAAAGAAGTTACAAATTTTTCACGATATTCAAATTTTCTGAGACGTATGTATGTATGTATGTATATATATATATATATATAAATAATATATATATATAAATAATATATATATATATATATATATATATATATATATATATATATATAATATATATAGAGAGAGAGAGATTTAGATTTATATATATATATATATATATATATATATACACACATACATACATACATACATACACACATATATACATACATATACATACACACACACACACGTATAAATTGTTTATACATTAAGTATGTATACACATTGTAAAAACACACTAAAATAATGATTCAGCATGCGTCTACATTTCAAAGACAAATACACTTAACATACTTGAAATACAAATAAAGTACTTACCTGCAGCACATTTCAGTTTGGTTAGAACAGCTTGGTTTTGACTATCTCTCTCTCCTCGTTGCTAAATTGCAGAGATACACAAAAACTATAATTGTAGATTCATTCTCTTTTGAAATTTCTCAGCTTAGTAAACCAGAATGAAAGGTTGCTCCTACCTCTGCTATCTCTGGAGTGGATTCAGCCTTGCTGACATAGCTAAGTACATGGGACCAGTTTTGGAGGTAAACGCTAACCTATAAAATATAAAGGTTGTTTGGATGAGTTGTTAGAGACTGCTTGAAATTTTAAGCTATCCGCACCAAAAAGATTCATAACCGTAAAACAGAAAATTCTGCTATATGCAGGCTGAATTTTTGAAATTAAGAAATTATGAAGTTAAGAAATTATGAAATTTGAAATTAAGCTTTAAGCAAAAATAAAAAAAACTGTATGCTCTTTCATGAATATTGTATCATCATCATCAAACACATCAGTTGATGGTCAGGGAAGACAACAAGCCCATACCTTGATTACATTAAGACACATGTTGATGACATGCTTGGCGCTAGTGCAGTAGTCTCTGGCTCGGGAGTAGCATTTCAGGGCATTGCTGAGGTCACCACAGTCAAGATAGTGATCTCCAAGGTCATCATGACCCCTCCTGAACACATGCAGGTGTTTAAAAAAAAATAATAATAAATTGTAAAAGCAGGTACAGCATCACAGACAAAAAAAAAAAAGACAGGCATTCAGTCTGGCCTCACCTTATGCTTTCTTTGATGGAGTTTCCCTTGTAGTTCTTAAGGTCGGTGTCCAGCTTTTCCAGTTTGAGCAGGGCTTTTTTTCTGGTGGATTCTGCCCAGGCTGTGTCGAGAGGAGGGGGTTCAACTGCCCCCTCCGGTACCGCATCTGGGACACCTTGCACATCCCTGTGTTTTAAGTACAATATTTTAAGTACAAGCTTATTCAAAGTCATGCATGTAATATTTCCATGAGGAAACCATGTTAGGTTGTAGAAAAGAAATGAACTTGAATTGCCTTGTGGCTTCAGTGAGTTTGCGATGGATTTCTTCATAGACATCAACATTAAAGGTTCTTTGGACAAAGGACAGGGCCATCTTCAGTGCTTCCACTCGTAGCTGGGGGCAGTGGTCTGCAATAAACTGCAGCCTCTCGATCCTCATCAGCCCACTGTAACTGGAGCCATACTGCTCTAGATCCTGTGCAAAAATAAAGTCAGCTCTCAGTTCATCAAAGTCCCAAAAAAGCTTGTGACTCAGATTATATCAGCGCTATATTGATGGCCAAACAATATGACAGATGCACATTTCCCAAATTTTTATAGTTAAATTAAATGAGCATTAGATAATGGCAATGTTGAAGCAGTGTTGTTGCGGTTTAAAATAGTTTTGTTAACTGTAATAAAGCTGAAATAAAGTATAAATTTAAGATGAAAAACAACAACAACAACAAAAAAAGCCTTGGAAGCTAAATACAAGTAATGTAAATTAATAAAACTTAAAAATAAAAACTAATACAAATTACAAAAGCACATAACAAAATCACTAAAACTTAAGCTAACACTAAAATTGAATGGAATAGTATAAAAAACTACAAATTTAAAATATTAATAAATGCTACAACAATATATAAATAATATTAAAATAATGCTGAGGTAAATACAATTGACATTAATAATTTAATGTCAAATGCATCTTTAGCAAATCTCAAACTGAACATCTTTTAAATTATAATGTTGTGATCCCTAAATCCCTGTGTAGCATTTAAAACTATATTTTTTATTTTTAATATCAAATTACAATATATAATTTTAATATCAGCCATTTACTGGTTATTGGAAGGAATCTCTACCAACAGGTACAACTTTTTCTGTGATTCTGAAAATGAGCCAAACAGTACTTCAATTAAAAAATAAGAAATTAATGATTCATAATAGCGAACAGCTTAAAGAGTTAGTTTACCCAAAAATGAAAATTAGCCTGTTTTACTCAACCTCGAAGCATTCTAGGTGTATGTGACTTTCTTCTTTCAGACGAATCCAATTGGAGTTATATTAAAAATTGTCCTGGCCCCTCCAAGCCTTTCAATGGAGTAAGCAGGTGTTCAGAATACGTGAAATAAAATGCACACATCCATAATAAAACGTCCCTCACACGGCTCCGGGGCATCAATAAAGGCCTCCTGTAGTGAATCCATGCATTTTTAGTCAGATAAATATCCATATTTAAAACGTAATAAACACTTTTTTCTCACTTCCACTAACTGTGGTATGCTGAAGTCGTGCAGGCGGATGATGAAGGACGTATGCGTCGTGCGCATGCCTCTGAGAAATTCAGGAGCAAAGAAAACAAAGTTTCCTTACTTTAGCAAAGGAAAACCATTGAAATCCTCCGACAATTTTCTTTACAAATCCTCGTTTTGTGCTTTAATTCGTGACCGGCGTTTTGTTTTGTTCTCTCTCCACGCAACGCCGATGTCCTACTTCATCCACCGGAAGGGCTTTCTTTATTCACCCCCCCGGAGCCGTGTGAGGGATTTTTTTTTACGGATGCGTGCACTTTATTTAATGTCTTCTGAACTGTTGACAACAAACACCCCCATTGAAAGGCTTGGAGGGGCCAGGACATTTTTTTATATAACTCCAGTTGGATTCCTCTGAAAGAAGAAAGTCACATACACCTAGGATGCTTTGAGGGCGAGGAAAACACAGGCTAATTTTCATTTTTGGAAGAGAGTACACAATTGTATACAATGAGACATACCAATGTCGGGTTTTCCACAACATAGTTGGTGTCAGGCGCATTCTGCTGGTCATCCTGAGGGTCAGCATCTATCTGCATGGGCTCTACAGACCCCTGTTAATACAGGAAACACCATGTTTAACCCTCTGCACTGGAGGAATGTATTCAAGTGTAGGTGAACAAAATTGGTCATTGAGGAACCAATATCCTTACCAACAAACAAATTTTGTGTGGAAAGAAAACATAAGACCACAACACTGAGTGACAGCTCCAAGGCTTTCAGATGGCTTCACACCCTATCTGCCTTCATTGTGTGGTTACCTCCAGTGAGTATGATGAGGAGCTTGAGCTGTACACACTGAATCCGGTAGTAAAATCCATGAACAGATCAGACACGCTGCTTTGACCGTTGAAGTTCAGCTCTACCCATGAGGACGAGGCTGATCTGACTGGCAAATTCAAGCTTTCCCTGATCCTGCCCTGAACCTGTCCTTCAGCATCCTGCTGACCTGACTGAAAATACTCCTGCAAGAAGGTGGATGCTTATAAAATCACACTGGCGTGGGGTGGCAGCAGCTCCGAGACAAAAGCAAGTCAAACTTGTTGAAATAAACACATAAATATAAACCAAACAAATTGAAGAATGTTTTAACTTTAGAAGTGAGGGTTTGAAGATATTTATTAGATTAAAAAAGTGGCAGCAACAAGTACACGCTGGCTTCTTACCACAAAAGACGATGGGAGGGACAAGTCCCCACCAAATTTCATCTTACTAGTCAAACATTTTGGTTTTTCAATAACAGACTGTTTAAAATAGCATTAGTCCACCCATTTTGAATAAGCGGTTACATTGTTAACCACGCAAACTTTCCAACACCCAGCATTTTTTTAAATTACATAACACTGCATTAAAAGACCTGGTCTGTCATTCTTGATTTACTACATTATAATGCACACGTTCATAAATGAGTCTAATATAACCAAATCTACCTAGGGTTTACAAATTTTAAATCCTGCTCCATAAAATATAAGCAGCTCCACAGTGTTTAATCATTTTGGTCAAGAAAACTAGATCAGGCTTAAACTGAAATGTTCAGTGCTCTATATTAACCTCTGCAAGCATATGACAGAGGCTGTGTCTCAAAACCCAGTGAGCACTGAGCAGCCTACCTAGAGAGTATTTCAGAGCCTCATATGAAGTTGTAGAGCACTTAAACCAAGCACAAAATGCGTTCTAGCCAGGCAAAATGTACTATGCTTTGAAACACAGTCTGAATTTCAAGCACACTAGCTAACTACTGATACAAAACAGACAGCTTGCTAACGAGATAGCTTGCTAAATACACTTAGCCGGCTAAAGAAAGTTTCTACTCAAGTGTTTCACAAACAACCCCGAGAAAACCTACTGGACCACTTTGGGTGTGAACCAAAACAGCTCTACTGGATGTATTCACTGTCGAAACTGCAGTGGCCTCGCTCCTCTGGCGGACAGAGGCGCGCTGTCGCTAAACTTGTCGCGTCCTGAGGGCCGCTCTGACTGACGAGCTCATGCTAGACGAGCTAACAGCTCTCAACGGCTGCGATAGGGGAGGAACCGACGCTGTAAACAGAGCTACTTCAACACGGTGCGCTTCTTCTAGCTACTCTCGTGTTGTGGAAGATGACGGAAAAGCATTTAAAGGCGCTAATTTACCTGAAAGTTAAAGACCTGCACGGGTAGTGGCATCTCCTCCTCCTCTGCAGAAACAGAGCACACAAACACATCCGGGGCATGAGAGTGCAGCACGGAGACGTCACTACCTTCACACTCCGCGTGTTGTGCAGGCTCAAGGCCATAAGATGAGTCTTGGTTTGAAATGTTAATAACAACAGAAAAGCACATTTACAGTTCGCATTCTAACATGAGTGGCTGATTTTATATTGAGACACCGTCTAGTTCATTTAAGTAAGGTCAATCTTGTCGACCCTCTTTATTGCTTGGGTTTCAATTCAATTCAATTCAAATTTTATTTGTCACATACATAGTACGACATGTAGTGAAATGTATTGTACGACTGTCCAACAAATTGTCCAACAAAATTAAGAAAAACCTCAGTTTACAAAAATACAAATAGAAAAAGTACAGTAAACATATATACAGAAATAAACTAGCAATAAAATAAAATAAAAAATAGATATGAGAATAAAAATAGATATGAAGAATAAAAATAGAATATGATTTCTGAGTTTTATGTCTGAAAATATTTGCTACATAGATCTATTTATCATATGTTCTCATATTTATTTTATTGTCGTTACGTTTTAAATAATAATTTTGTCAATATACTACTGTAATGACCTCTTTTGCTATTTAAAACGCTTAAAATTGTATTTACTGTTTTGAATTGTATGAAAAGCAATTTGGGACAGTTTACTGTATAGTTAGTATAGAATTATTAATTAGCATATAATTAATTATACTAATAGTATATGGAACCAACAACAATTTATATATGTATATATATATATATATATATTCCTGTATTTTAATAATAATAGTGAGATTTCATTTCATTTTTTTTTTTCTACCACTGAATTAGGTAATGTCCCTAGTTCCCATGTCAGAAATCTGGTCACCTTAGTTTGGGTGTTGGTTGAGTCTAGTTATGTAAGGGATATTGTGCACTGAAGAGTTTATTTTGAGATACTGACCAGTTGGCTGTACAGTATCCCGATGTTACTTAGCCAGTGAATAAAAAAACACATAACAGCCACAACCATACCTTCACAATGAGGTCACACTTGTACTTATTTATTTGTTTGGCAAGAACTGAAACTGCGCCTGAGATTATGTATGTACCAGTGATTTAATTTTCAGTCATTAGTTCAATAAAGACAAAAATGGCTGATGCTAAAGCATACTAACAAAACATAAATGCTCAACTGGCACACATACACACATATTTTGATCTCATTCAAAATATTAATCATTAAAAGGTAAAAGAACATTTCAAAGAATCATCTGAACACTTACAACTGTTAAAACAATTTGTTAGCCCAGCACAAAAATCAGTAATGGCACATTTCATCGTGTTTGAAACATATTAAAATGTATAGGAAAATGTTTAGCAAAAAGGAAGAGAAAGACTTTTAAACTAGATGTACAATCTACACAAAATGGTTTTCATTGTAAGTTGCAGTATGTAGTCCATTAAACATTAAAGTCAATTGTGATTACAGCTTATTTTATATAGTATTATTTTTGTTTATAGTATCTAATAATAGTACTTTATTGGCAAAGAAGTATTTCAGTGTGTGATATTTCTGTCATTGTTAACAAATTATCACATACAGGAGTCACATTAAAACACAGGTACAGTATGAAATGTTTAACAGGCAATAAAAGCTGAAAGTAAAATACTTAAAAATGTATTTACTGTCACCCCTCAAGTGAGAGCATTAACTATGGCCACACATTAATTCGCAAAATATCTATTTACACAATCTTCTGACACATTCACAGATCCTAAAAGAGAAAATTATGTGCAGATATAAATGAATAGCCACGATTTCCACACAATACGCTCTGAAAAATGTAACATTTGTTCCAACAGGGCAAAGAAGTTTACAGTTAGCTATATGTGTTCTTTAGTAATTAATTATTCATCCTGATGCCATGGCCTTATGTCATTCTCTTCCAATAAATTTTCACATGAAACCAACAATTTAAGGCAAAGTTTAATAAAAAACAAAGCAAATTTGGCATATTTATGTTGATATATCTGTTATACCAGACATACCATGAAATGCATGTCTCTGCAGTTTGTCACCTCACAAGCTGGATTTATCTGTCGATAACAGTTTAGCAATTTACATGGCATATCAATGAAGAAATGAGTTGCGGTGTTCCTCAAAATACAGTACACTTCTTGCCCCTTTTCTTTACAGGTGGAGGACATAAAACAGCACGGATGGCCTCATCAAACACGGTTTTTAAACCCCGTTGAGTAAGAGCAGAGCACTCCAGATACTTCACAGCACCTACAAAGCCAAAGATTTCAGTGAGCCAACTGTACGTGGTACAATTCCCCATGGCAATGCCATAACACTATTATAGCACACTGAAAAAATATACACTTTTTAAAGTTGTAACGAAAGCTATTTAAGCATATTTTATACATATATATTTCAGTTTTTGTACTTCGAATGTTCACGTTTAATTAATTGCACTACTTACCATTTCTTAGTAATTGTCAAATTTACTAGCAATTTTTTAATGAAAATTGTTTCTACACCAATTTTTTTCAGTGTAGGTGAGTTTTTAAAAAAGGAAATAAACCATATACACAGGAAAACGTTCTTACCAATCTCTCTAGCCATAGCAAGCCCTTGCGGATAAGTGATGGGAGCTAGTTTCTTATCCCGCAGACGCTCAATCGTGTCTTTGTCATCTCGCAGATCAAGTTTAGTGCCCACAAGTATGATGGGGGTGTTTGGACAGTGATGGCGAACCTCTGGGTACCACTACAAAAGAAATCTGGTTAACACAAGGCACCCTAACAGCTTGTGGATCTTGTTAAGGAATCCAAATGCTCAAGATACATTTCTTATTCTTCAGTGAATACTAACCTTTGCTCTTACATTCTCAAAGGAAGCAGGGCTCACCAGTGAGAAGCAAATTAAAAACACATCCTGTAGAAAGCAAAGGAGACTCTTTGTAAAAATCAATGTCATCAATTATTCATTTCTGATTACACTGCATTATATAATGCTGAGGTTGTCAGAAAACGGAAGAATCTTTTTTTTTATATCATTTATCATTTGAAGAAAACGCAGTACCACTCAAATGTTTGGAGTCTGTACGATTTATTAATGCACTAAAAGAAGCTCGTTATGCTCACCAAGGCTGCATTCATTTAATCCAAAAATACTGTAAAAACAGTTATATTGAGATATATTATTACAACTTAAAATAACTGTTTCTATTTTAAAATGTAATTTATTCCTGTAATGGCAAAGCTAAACTTGTTTTGTGGAAACATTGATACATTTTTCAGGATTCTTTGATGAATATTAAGTTACGAACAGCATTTGAAATAGAAATGTTTTGTAACATTATAAATGTCATCACAGTGACTTTTGATCAGTTTTACGAGTCCTTGTTGAATAAAAGTATTTAATAAATCTTACTGACCCAAATCCTTTGAACAGTAATGTACATTTTCATAATGAAGGACAGAGGAAAGATCGGGGATTCATATTTTTCAAAACCATTGTATATATTTGAACAAACAAATAATTCATTTGGCTACGTGCCCAAATCCCTGCCCAGTGCTCAAAATAAATAAGATCTAACTACAGACAAAACTAGTCTCTGTAGCAAAATGTATTATTGGTTATAATTTACAAAGCAAAGAGCAGACTGTGCATGAGTGAGTCCAGAAATTCTAATTAATGAAGTCTAATAATGAGTAAAAGAAAAAAATAAGCATCTTGACTAAACAAAAAACACTGTCAAAATGGTAAAAAGAAAAAGTTTTCAACTCCGGATTACAGAGCCAATCACGGAGATATTTACGCACCGTTTGGGGATAGGAGAGTGGTCTAAGGCGATCATAGTCCTCTTGTCCTGCTGTATCCCAGAGGCCTAAGTTGACAGGTTTGCCATCCACCATAACATTGGCGGAGTAGTTGTCGAATCTGAGGGTCACACACAGATTTTTCAGAACATTTCAGAAACACATCTACAGAGGCAAACTGACACACGTGGGCAGCAGCGACACACAGGAATAATTCCCATTTCTGTACTCACACTGTGGGAATATACTCTCCTGGGAAGGCATTAGTGGTGTAGCTGATGAGCAGGCATGTCTTACCCACGGCACTGAAAAACAAAAGATACCGAGTGGTAAGGTTGACTGCAGTACTGAGGACCAAGGACTGCACATACGCAGCACATCAAGGAAACAATTGTGGAAAGCAGGCAGAAAGGCCTGTAGTTATTGATTCAGGCGTCACTCTTGGGCTCGATGGCACACTGGTAGCCACTAATTGACAGTTCTGTTCTCAAATGAACTGCCCCACCGGACGAGGAGTGAATACAGCGTGAGAGCTTCTTGTCATGAAAAACACACTGCATGAACTTACATAGAAAGGGGAGTAAAGCGCATAGACAGGAAATGCAGTGGTGGGGTGAAAAGTGATAAAAAATTAGAAAAGGAAGAGTAAGTGAGGAAGTCTGATAATAAAAGGGGTAAAAATGGAAAAAGCTAAGTAAGCAGGCAAAAATAGCAAGTATGTTTGAGAAGTTATGCTTGGAAGCCTGAATTTGTATTCCTGACTGTCATTAGATCAGTAGGCTGTGAAATTAAGTTTCACATGGCAACTGACAGAAAGCACGTACCATGAGACAAGGGATAAACCTTAAATGGTTACCATGAAACAGCTAATAATAATTCTCCAAGGTCTAAAAGAAACTATGAATTAAGCACGTACATTTAACTAATACCATGAAATAAGTACAAATCACACCAAATACTATAGAGATAAACGGTTTGGCCAATATATTTTTTCTCCTTGACATGTATTTTAAGCTAAAATAGTACTAGTATTATTATTGTTACAATTTCATAGTACATATTACACTACTGTTGTAATCTAATAATTATCTACTGGTTATTTAATATATATATATATATATATATATACTGTAATGTTAAAAATAACCGGTATGGGTAATGAAATGATCATAAAAACAAGTGCTAGTTGATATCTACCAAATGCATACCAGTTACAATGCAACTATTTGTTTCCATGTTTATCATCGCTGGGAAAAATACCGTTTTAAGAATTTAGGAAGGATTTTAGGAAGGATTAGGCTGATTTTATGGTGCGCTCTGATAAAAAAAGAATGAATTATGATCAAGTTCAGGCTCACGAGCACACGATCATTTCCACTGATGTAGGTATGAAAACATGACATCATTCCACCGTCCACGCGCATCTCAATCCGACACTGCACGAGATGTTTATGTTAATGTTTGCATGGTTTACATGTAATCATTGCCACAGTAGTTTAAAGCGAAATCGACTCATTTAAAAATGAAACAAATGCACACAAATTGTAAACGCCTGAGCATACATTTAATAAAACAGCCATCACTAAACAGAGCCTATGCTCATTACAATCTCATTTTAAACCATAATGATAACAACTACGGTGTTTCGGAGAATGACACGGTAATATTTAAAAATGTTTAATAATTATAAAACCCTCAATTCTGTCTCAGCAGATCTCGCTCATCAGATGAGCCAAACCACAATCCCCACTCCCCAGCTCCTTCTCGCAACAATTGCTTTTCCCAAAAGAAACGCTCCGTACAAAAATAAGCAATTTTAGCATGTATTCTTCAACATCTTACCCGTCGCCCACAACGACACATTTAATGGCTTGCATTTGCAGTGCACGAGTAGTATCCGACGAGCGAGAATCTGAAGAAATAGCCTGAAATGTGATGTTAAGGTGCCTGTAGGCTGGTACGATTGCTGTTCAGCTGCAGCAGCAGCAGCGGTCGGTGGCACTCGGGGGTATTTCCGGAAAAATACGAACGCGAGGTTCGTACGCTTTCGGAGATCCGCCTGCTTCCCTTTTCACTGTAGGATGCATGCGCCTGTGAAAATAACATTAATTACACAGATAAAGAAGTAAACACTGCCCGTTGAAATTAAAAACACGTACAAAAAAACAAAACAAAAAAAAAACAGGTTAACATATTTAAAGAAACTAGAAGTAGTGGACGGAACTGAGATTTATTTTACAGGATAAGGTTAAAAGGAACAGCTGTCATTCCAGTACCAGACAGTTGGGATGACAGTTGTTGTATTGGGTGTGGAGGGGTGGGGCTAAATGATACAGAAATCTCTGGAAAAATGCCATTTACTCACATGGCTACAAATATTTTGTGAAGAGTCAGCTCCCTGGGGGTAGATAATATGAACAGTCCTTAAATAACAGTCGTCAAAATCAATATACCTTATAGCCATTTTAACAGTGAGATGTCATACAATAGACATTTCTGCAAAATAACCTCTTAGAATTAAATTTTATTTTGAATTACAAGGTTACACTTTAGGGTTAGGATTAGGGTTACTTGCATGTAATTTTGCATAATTGTTATTATAAAAGTAAGTACATGTAACGTTACAAGGACACCTTAAAATAAAGTGTTATACTATATGTACACAGTGAAATTACAGCAATAATTAATTGGTAACACTTTATTTTAAGGTGTCCTTGCTACAGTATAATTAAACATTTAAGTACTGAGTAATATTATTTGAGTAATACTATATAGTTAGGGTTATGATTATGGTGTGGTTTAGGGTTACTTGCATGTAATTATGCATAATTAATTTCTATCATAATAGTAATTACATGTAACAAGGACACCTTAAAATAAAGTGTTACCAATTAATTATTGCTGTGTACATATAGTATAACACTTTATTTTAAGGTGTCCTTGTAACATGTTACATGTACTTACTTTTATAATAATTATGAAAAATTACATGCAAGTAACCCTAACCGTATAAGTACATGTAGTTAATTAATATTACTCAGTACATAAAAAATATATAATTACACAGTAACAAGGACACCTTTTAGTATTTATTGGGGATGTACTGTAGCTTACAGAATTAAAAGTAAATGATCCAGGATTTATGTTTGATCCAGTATGATTAATTCAATGTATTTTGTCAAAATATGTAATCCAAAAACCATGCATTACAGGCCGCAAGTAGAATTAATATTTGAATCTGTAGTCCTTGAGAGAAATACTCTACAGCACAGGAAACACAAGACACTTACATATTCAAGAATTAATCATTTTATTGCTTGACCTGCCATTGGGACAATCTATACCAAAAGGTTTACAACTTGAGCACATCCAATGAAATCAAACCGTACAGTTATAGAAAAAGAATAATAGAAAAATGGTCCTCTGACATTTTACAACTCTCTGTGCTGAGGGCTTAACAAACTGAAGAATGGGTGAACAGGAGCCTACGAGCAAATATATCAATTCCTCTGTACATACTAGAACACAATTTTACTGAAAACCTCAGAAGAAAACACCATTGGCAGTCACAACCAGGGAATGAAAAGCAAACTTGAACAAAAATAAAAGGTTGAGGGTGGTAATACAAACACACTTCGTGTATCAATGAATGTTCTTCAAGAAACAGGGCCTGAAGTTTTTAATAAATCATAAAAGTAAGCAGAAAATGTAATTAGCGGTGGAACAAATCACTTAATTATTCATAAAAGGGAGAGAATTAAAATAAAGTTTAAATTATGCATTTTACAGAAAACAGGGAAAGATTTATGGTTCATTTGATCAATTCTGCCCTGCCAAATGAAGTTAAATGAACAAAGCAATGCATATATGAGCAATAACAAGTACACAATAACAAGTAATTTTATGCCTTACAAATGGAGTCACAGTTTACATTAAGGACTATATAAATAACTCCAACATATTTATTTATTCAACCCCATCATAAGGCATAAACCACTCAGTGAAAAGACAGTAGAACGGTTCATCAAAGGCTACTCTTTACATACCGTTAAGGGTGCAGATTGTGTCTTTAAAGCTACAGCACCAAGATTTGACTGATTCTGAAATTATAATCCAGTCTAAAAGGGGCAGAATCTGTGAATGAGCATCTTTTCCCAGACAACTGCAGTGACAATGCAGTAAGGCTCTTAAACCATGTGTCAGAGAGTAAAAAGAAAACAATTCCTCCATGTGGTCAGTAGGACAAAGTCAAATAGTGAAGATAAAAACAAAATTCTAGATCAGTTCACTTGCACCTTTCTTTAATTAACATAGCAATTTTGGGACAGTTCAGTTAAATAAACTGTTAATTACTGGAGCTTCAAGTCTAAATAAATTACACTGCTAAGGGCATCCGAATATATCGATGATAAAAATATTGTAGTTTACAGATAATACAGGTAACAAGCTGACATTATGAATAGAATTGGGAGGGAAAAAATTACAAGGAAATGTCTGTTGGCTATGCATTATGAAAGTAAAGAAATCAGGCACTTTTCAAAACCTAAATTTGCTTGAGTCTGCAGTATAAAGGAGCTGAATATCTGTATAATTACAATATGTGTGGAAAACAAAATACACAAATTTAAAATTCACATTAACTGTTTTCAAATAATACAAGAATATCTCTGTGCGACATTTAAAATCTACTTTCAGCAACAGTTAACACTATTGTACCACCCTGTAAAATCGTACAACACAACTCGGAGAACCCTAAGAATAAGATCTGATAAGAGATTAAGATGGTGGCAGTAGTGGATCGCAGATCTATTCCAATCATTTGATGGATCCTTACCCTAATGAAAAACAGACATGATCATGAACTCAGACATCATGAACTTAACACAAGCGGCAAATACTGTCCTTGTTTTAAGACTTTGATTTAACTAAGGAGAATAATCTAAATCTCAAACAAAAAAGGACACTGATCATTTGACAACTGATCATTATTTTTCTTAGTCCTGCCCTGTTGAAAGGATTTCAAAAGAGTTCACATACACTCTCATCGAGAAAGAAAACCTAATGGGATCTTCACTTGGCTAAAGAGGTTACCAAGTGATCACTTCCTGTCGAAGAGGATCCTCACATACTCTGTCAGATTTCATTAACCATTACATTTCTGTAACTCGTCTTAACAATTAATCAAAAACAAAAATTAGTACTGTTTTTCTGTACTTAAACACAATGTTGAATACAAGATAACCACCTTATTGCGGGGGAAACAAACAAATAAAAGCATTTGCAGCAGGTGGCATTTCAGAAGGGAGAAAATGCGAAACAAAACTGCATTTTAAAATGAGATTTGTCTAATCCTGGTGTGCTCTACATAAGAGTCCAGTGCAAGCCTATGTGTAGCATGAAGGATGAAGGGAGAACAAAACATCCAACAGAAAATGAGAAAGATCATTTGATCCCAATGAAATGGGATCAAATGCCACAATGAAAAACAGCAGGCGCATATAATGTGTTATATATATATATAGAGCTGATAAAATGTAAAAACTGTAACTTGAATGCAATGTAAGTCGCTTTGGATAAAAGCGTCTGCTAAATGCATAAATGTATATATATGTGTGTGTGTGTGTATGTATGTATGTATATAACACACATATATACACACACACACACTTGTATATAGATATCAAACTGTGCAAAAAAATATGGTTATGGTCATTTACTTCTAATATATAATAATTTACATACACTATATATGTGCAGCTATAACAATAAAAGAGCAAAGCTAATCACCACAATAAACATGGTGACATTTTAACTTCAGTACCCCCAAGAAAACAACATAACACACATGGATTTATGCCTTTGGCTTCCCTATACTCAAATGCTTGAAATGAACGAGGGAAAACAGAATCTGAAACTCGATGCCTCAATTAAGATACATCATCATATACTGAATAGATACACTACATGACTGTCAACTCTGCCACTGATTTCCTTCCATTCAAAACACTGTTATACAGAAACGTGAAGCAATTTGGAGGAAAGAGACAATCCCGACAGACCTTGTTAGTTCAGCATCTGTTCACATGACAGGGATCTGTGGCACAATGATTGGCTCGTTTCTCAGGCAAAACTAACAATCAGCCTTATGGTAAATCTATGATGGATACGAACGCGACAGGGTACGGCACGAATCGAAAAAACAGATAGAGAGAGAACACTGAAGTGAATGGGCACCTGGGTGTTGGAAAATGCATAAAGAAAAGTAAGAAAATAAAGCGGATTTGCATTGGTGGACCCTGCAATAGAGAAGGAAAGAGCCTAGTGCGCCTCAGACCGACAGAGACACGAAGCTGTTGTACTGCTGTATGTTTCGCTTCAGGATATCTGAGCAGGGGCCGAGCACGCGTTCGAACCGGGGACGATCCAGTTTTACACACTTCAGCGGGCCGCGAGCAACCACGGTGGCGGCACGAGGCCGGTTCATGAGCAGAGCGATCTCACCTGTTGAAACACATATGGAGAGAATTCAGAAAAGAGCCATAGAGAAACACAAACACATTAACGTGCACTAGTGGACACTGCACATGGACTCAATATGTAATTAGATTAGCAAAGGGATTTCTGGCATATGTTTAAATATACACGGCATGAGCGATTTTACAGAAAGTAAAGAAAACACAATTACCAAAGTAGTCAGATGGTGCAAGTCTTCCAACCTCTACAAATTCCTCATTCTCCGACCGCCGCTGCAGGACTGCTGCCGAACCCTGAGGACACAAGTCTGAATCAATACGTCTGTTCTTCCATGACGTCTCTCTGAGGTGTTAGGGTTACACTTTCTACAACAATTTCATCATTATTTACATTTTTTGTGAAGATCGAAGAAGTATACAAAACCATATGACTCTAATTAACACAAAAACTTGTAGGAGACGCAGATGAGAACAGTGTAAAAAAAAAATGAATAGATTTAACAAGGAACGCTACCTCAAGAATAATGAAAAATTCATCTCCTGGTTGACCCTGCACAACAATCTTCTGGCCATCTTCAAACTGGACCGTCTCGAGGGCATCAGCAACTGTCAACCGTTCCCATTTATCCAGAGACTCTGCACACATAACGTTATCACCACAAAAGGCAAATTATGTGTGTACATATATACATATTTTTTTTTTTTTTTTTTTTTTTATGTATGGATAGATAGATACAGATATGAAGAGTTAATTTGCAAAAACAGATTTTAACAATTTTCAAAAAATCTATTTTTTTCATGCATTCCAATTATTCTTAATTAAACTGCAGTTGGGTTATTTTGATTAGATAACAAAAAATGACTTTTGAAAATGAAAAAAAAAAAAAAAAAAAAGTAGTTATCTGTTTTTGCAAATAAACTCTTCATATATACATATAATATATATATATATATATATATATATATATATATATATATATATATATATACATATAATGTATATATATATATACATACACACACAAACACCCAACCTGCAAATATACATTACAATAAAAGAACATAAAAATTTTTAATTTATGGCAGATGAAACCTCAAACTCACCCAAAATGGAGACCTTGCTAAGGAATTCCTCATACATTTTTCTCTTTCTCAGAGTACTTCCCTAAGCATGAATAGTAATCAAGATTAAGCAGGAGGGGAAACAAAATCAGTTAAATTAAAAAATGACTAACTAATTAAGAATCAGTTAAAAAGTATACCAACCATGAGTATTCTCCTGTAGCTGTCTCTGTCAATTCCCCACAGCTTGACGTTGGTCTTTGCTCTTACAGTGGCTGCTCTGGGAGTGCCATAGATTAAAGCCAGCTCCCCAAAACTGCCACCTTCTCCAATACTGGTCACCCACTCATTGTTGACATACACCTGTCAAAAAACAACAGTACTTACAAATATATCCATCAATATCTTTCACATTTATGCTTTATTACATTACATCCTGATTCATCGCTAATTTGAAAGCATTGCACTTACATCCATTTCACCTTGGTCAATAACATAAAAATTGTCCCCCTCATCCCCTGAAATGAGAAATGTGTTACATTAGTCGATTTATTTTTCCCGTTTTTATACATTCAGCTTCTCCTAAAAAGAAGCCTTACCTTGTTGAATCACAGTTTCTCCTGCAATGTAAGTGACTGAGAACATGGCGTCAAATATGTCACTGTGAAGAGTAAAATAAGTGGTTTCCAATAAATGAAAGACTGTATAATTTACACTGAATATTTCAATCTACTTATCAAAACCACAAAATGTGTCACCTTCTTTCATTGTCGTCAAGATGAGCAAAAAGCACATTCTTTTCAATCGCTTTAGCAAGAGCAGCCATAGTTTTATAATCTTTAGGAATAACCTGTGAAAAACAGCAAAAGCTATTTTCTTACAAAAGAGCAATTGTACTGTTGTAATGTAGAATTCACCACAACAATATTACTTGTGTCATAGAAAAATTCTAAAAGAATGATATATATACATATAAAAGCAAATGAAAAGTTACCTTTCTGACATAAGACGCTGCGTCTTCCTCAGTGTAGACCTCTGCACTGATGGCACCACGGCGCCGCCGGCCCTTAACCACAGGGTTCATGGGAGGAGAAACCTCATCTTCACGGGAGTCTGAGCGAGAGCTTGACTTCTGCTGGCTGATTAATTGTTTAGCTTCCTCCTGATACACATAAACAACAATTGAGGCACTGAAACTTACTTCTCAAGAGTAAAGAATGTTTCTAAAGAAAACAGAGTCTAAGAGCATGCAGTTTCCCTTGAAAAATGACTGACCTTCTCAAGCCTCTCGAAGTACTCTCTGAGGAAAGCCATGGGTCTTTCAGGCCTGTTAGTGCACAGCTGCACAATGCAGTCCTTCAGCAGCTGCTGGATGTTGTGCTTCTGCACGTAGCGCTCACACTCCCGCAAGCTCCTCTCTTCTTCACTGCTCGTACTGCTGGACGCCATGATGACCTGCTGACCCAGCACATGCAGTTCACATCAGCTCATGAAACCTTCTTCATGAGCCACAAACATCATTAGACCAACTCTTTGCATTGAAATCTGAAGACATGACAGTCATCATGCCTTTTAAAGTGTAATGCCATAAGTTTTTTTTACATATTTTATTGTAAAGTCTGCTTGAATCTGAAGTTGCAAACGACTGTGTGACGTATTTCCAAATGAAATGGGATACTGAGGGCGGGGCCATCTCAAGCTTGCAGCAGACATGCGTCAAACTGACGTCATCAGAGAAGGAACATCATTCCAGAGGAGAAGCAAATTCTCATATGTTGACTAAGACTAAGACGACAAACCATTATTTTTCTGTGGATTAACATGCATTTAGATTAACTGTTCACCACAAGACTTGTGTGCTGAGTAAACAGTGTCAATTCTGATTACATGCGCACCTTAAATTAAAAAATAAACCGATATACTACAAAATATTTTGTACTGTTTTGAATTTTTCAAATGAAACTGTTATAGAAATCATTAAATTAGACACATATTATATTTGTTCCAAGTAAAGCATACTCTATTATATATGTACTTTAGTGGTTTCTCATAAACATAGACACACACCCGTTTTTGTGGTTAATTTCTTTTTTTTTTTTGTGACGTATTGTCAAGTATGGTGACCCATACTCGAAATTGGTGCTCTGCGTTTAACCCATCTAAGTGCACACACACAGCAGTGAGTAATGAACAAATGCGCACGCACACACGCACACACACACACACACACACCGTGAACACACACCCGGAGCAGTGGGCAGCCATTTATGCTGCAGCGCCCGGGGAGCAGTTGGGGGTTCAGTGCCTTGCTCAAGGGCACCTCAGTCGTGGTATTGAGGGTGGAGAGAGCGCTGTACATTCACTCCCCCCACCTACAATTCCTGCCGGCCGGGGACTCGAACCCGCAACTTTTCGATTACGAGTCCGACTCTCTAACCATTAGGCCACGACTTCCCCCAAATTTCCTTCCTACATTCCTGTCAATCCTACAATGACGGTATATAAATGTGTGAAATTAAATCGCTACCATGTTTTTCAGCGTTACAAAGTTCCCACACATTTTGACCAATTATCTTTTCCAGTCCATCTGCCATTACAGGTTATGGACTAAATTTTTTTTTTTTAAAGAGAATTTTGATAAACTGATAAAATTCTAACTTAAAACACATAGAAATGTTTCCATTATACAAATATCAATGTCTTTTTAAGAAATGTTTAATTTCTATTACTTGCCCTGGCCTAACATTTTTCTTCTTATTATTATTAAATTAAATTAAACGTTTTATTCCCAGGTCTTCCCTGGCTACTACAACCGTCTGGTTATAAAGAAAAAAAACATGACCTCGTGATCATATTTTAATGAAAACAAAGCACCAGTGATTTAAAAAAAACATACATAGTGCTACTGCAACCAGATACAACATTAAACAAGTTCAAAACAAGTTCAACAGTTAACATGACTCCTATATTTCTAATAAATCCGTCAGTGATTAAGCTAAAACCCACAGAAAATTATCTCAAGTAACATTGTTTTTTTTAAGCAGTGTTGCATTTTGACAGGCATATGCTGTGGCCCCTAGTCCCTGTCGGGGCCCCTGAATATCGCAGTTCGCATCCCTACAGGCGATTCTCGGTTCAACGCTAATCGAATGGGAACATAACATTATTTTAGTGCAGAAAACACATGCCATTGTAAACACAGGTTATTTCGCACATGTGTAAACGTTACGCAGCCTCTTCCAGCTCTGTGTTTTCAGTAACCAGTTTTGTCAAGCAGCAAAATACGCCATCTTGCAAGATATTATCACAACAACGGAAGCCGACGGCATTACACTAACCTCTCTAAGAGGCTGCCACGCATCGATATCAGCAAATGTTACAGCGAAGACTTCCGCTATTAAATATTCATACCTGAGTCGCTTCGATGAGTTTGAGGACGTGTTTTACTCCGTTTACTGGCTTTCTCACAGTCCTTGATGGATGGACGCCTCACCGGAAAAGGTTATGACCAGTCACAAACAACGATTGACGTCAATGCGCCCCGATCTGGGAAGCCCGTTGCTCCTGACAACCTTAAAGGGCTAGAGCTTGTTTTTGTACTGAGAGGAGATCGAGGGTATCAGACAAGCTCATTTATTACATTCTGACTCACATGATGTGCTGCATGTGCTAAGTGTTTAGATTAAATTTTGCAGTCCCCCTGCCATGGCATTGAATTTTAAAAGAATAGCATTTATGCATGTGTTGAAAACTGAGAGCCTGTGTGATTTGGATCTGATGACAGCTGAAAAGGTTAATGAGTTTGTATATAAACCCAATCCTAGTGTTGTCCTTACTCAACCAGGGTCAAGACCACCACTGAAACTGCATTCTTTTCTTCAACAATACTAATACTTCACCAGTACAACAGCAGAATCCATAATGAAACGCAACAGCCCTTACGAAAATTAACCATGGTTTGATTGTAGTTAAAGTGTAGTAACCATGTTTTTTTTTTTTTGGCGTATTGATTGCATTGATCTATATATACTGAATATTACTATTACTTCTCTATTATTTATAAATCAGTGATTGATTACCATTTGTATAACCACAGTTTTACTACAAAAACCATGGTTAAACTATGGTTATTGTAGCAAATCCATGGTTAATTTGTGGTTGCCATGGTTTAACTATAGTAACCATGGTTTTATATGGAGTTAAACCATAGGTAATTTTCATGAGTTCAACATATAGCATTAATTTATTTATTTATTTATTTGAAACAGATACTTTTACATATACTGACTTACAAAGGATAATATAATACAAGCAGAAAGAACTATTTCAAGATCAAACATAAGAAGTGAAGTGTAATTTAAAGGGATAGTTCACCCAAAAATTAAAATACTGTCACCATTTAATTTCCCTCATGTCGTTCCAAAGCTGCATGACTTTCTTTCTTCTGTGAAACACAAAAGAACATTGAAGAATATTTGTAGCCAAACCAAATTGACTTCTATTGTATGGGATGCAAAGAAAATTCTCAAGATATCTTCTTGTATGTTCCACAGAAGAAAGACAACACAGCTTTGGAATGACATTAAGGTGAGTAAACGATAATGGAATTTAATTTTTTGAGGGAACTGTCCATTTAAGTGAAAAAATAATGATACTAACCCATTATCATAAGACTGTACAGGCCAGGTGCCTATATCAGAATATAAAGACACACCCTCTCTTATCTCCTCCTTGTCGCCTCTGCAGCCTTTCTTACAACTGCTCAGCTTCATTCGTGTCGACTGCCCAGAGTCCACGAACACAGCCTTCCAAAAGCTCTCCAGCACAAGGATATAGGATATATCACTATCTAGCAAAAGAGAGGAAGAGATAAAGGTGAGAGCATAGTTAATTTTCCATAGTCAGGTAGGGTTGTGGTTTGCTGTACAAATCTGCAATCACTGCTCAGTCATACTAATGCACTGTAAATGATCTATATTCTAATAAGAGTTGGATAGAGAAGAATGGCTCTTCTGTAGTACTGAACACTGTAAACATGTTTGCAAAATTAATTTAATTCACTTATAATTATGGAAATGTTGTGTTTTGGTAATGATTCCATATCTTGAAAAATGTGACTGTAGTAATAATACCATGTGAATGAAAATGGCGAACTCCAAGCTAATAGAAGAATTCATTTTCATGATTGCATGCTCTTCCTGACATCTGTGGTGCATTCCAGGGTTTCCATGTTGAAACATGTCCCTCTATAGCTTTGGATTGGAGCCTCTGTCCTGTCATGCCTGGAACAAAGACCGGACACGTAAGAGCAAACTAGTTGAGCTACATTTCAATATAAATTACATTCCTTCAGGCTCCTAATGTTGCTGCCTGCAGTTCCATTTTCATCCATTATAATCTACTCAGAGGAATATCAAATTGTCTTTGGGAGAAAAGCTGCACTTCATATGAATCATCAGTTTGCTATGATTTACTGTAATATTGCTGCTTTATACTTGGGTTTTTGTTTGCAAGAAATTCCAATAGAACTGTTTTTCAGGTTTATTTTATGTGCATACAACTTTAAAATAATAATATTATATATTTTATTATTAGAAATTGCAATAAGTCCCAACAGCAACTTTGTGCACATTTACCAAAAGAAAGGAACGGAATGGACTAAGATTCATGAACTGACAGAACACAGTGGACGAATCACAGGTAAGACAAAAGAGAATAGCTGCCACATTAGTCATTAACCCACAGATACAGTGAGACTGACCCATAAAACAAACATTATCTCAGTGCACCAATCAAAGGCATTACCTTAACCACTGTAAACAGTGCAAGTCTACAACTGGGTTTTATACTAACTGGAACTTAGTTGCAATGAAAGAAGTAGTGACAGACATTTTCTTCTGTATTGTGACAAATCAGAATGAAAAAGGTTCAATCCATTGTTATTGATTGGACATATCTGAATGCAAGCTTGCAGATGTATGAAAAGGGAGGGGTTTATAATTGATAGACATTTTGATTAAAAATTACAAGGTCGACACAAATTAAAAAAATTATGCATGGATGAATAGGTCACAATATCAATAACACTCATTTAGAAAAGATAAAATATATTTGATTTCATGACAAATTTTGATAAGATTTAAATTTGCCATTTACTAAAACTGCGCATTAGGGGTTTTGTGCAACAAACTTCCTTATTCTGTAAAACAGGTCTCATCACTCATGAGGGCGAATTCCAAACATAAGTAAGCATCCCTGTGGCCTACTCCCTTCAAAGGGCAGAGCCCTTGAAATATGTTCTTTGAAGGGTGTAGGGCTGTCTCGTAAAAGCTTTTGGAACTCCCTTGGCGAAGGGAATGACTGATCAAATGTTACCTTGACAACGTGCAGCATTCAGCACTCCATTGGTTATTGCAAATAAATATTCCTTATTATTTTATTCAAATATTGTCTAATTGTGGCTTATTTAATATTAAACTTTCAAACTAAACTTGCTTACACTGCCGTCTTAAATCATTTTTCTCACTGATGAAAAGTATTTTGTATTCAATTAAAATAAAGACAAATTTAATTTCTACTTATTTTTCTACTTATATTAATTTCTACTTCTACTTATCTATTCTACTTCCGTTTATATGTGAACTCGAAATAGACCTCAACTTTGCTTTAAAATGCATCGCAAGATCTCCTAACCGAAGATCACGTGATCACAAACAGAAATCACTTCCGTGAAGTGACCATCGCATGTTCCCTTCGCTAAAGGACTTCTGGAAGGGCCCTTCGTGAAGGGATTCAGTTGTTCATTTTCGTTTTCATTTTTAGGGATTGATTGGGCCCCAGAGTCCAACCGTATAGTGACATGTGCCTCAGATAGGAATGCCTACGTATGGACGCTTAAGGAAGGGGTTTGGAAGCCGACATTGGTGCTGGTTCGCATTAATCGAGCTGCCACATGTGTCAAGTGGTCACCTCTTGAGAACAAGTTTGCTCTTGGAAGTGGGGCTAAACTTATTTCAGTGTGCTACTTTGAAAAAGAAAATGACTGGTGAGACTTGCTTTTAGAAGACCTTTTAACCCTATTTTTTTTTTTCTTCACTGACAGAGAGACGTTACTAATCAAATGTATTATCTCATCCATAGCCACATCTCTTGTGCAATTTCTGTTCCTGATTGACTCTATAGGTGGCTGAGTAAGCATATCAAGAAACCCATTAACTCCACCGTTCTGAGTCTAGACTGGCATCCCAATAACATACTGCTGGCAGCTGGCTCAGCTGACCTGAACTGCAGGTTAGAATATTCAGACTACTTTCGCACCATGCTGCTTTGCAAACCATTTTGTTGGTAACATAGGTCTTTTTATTGGTGTAGAATTGTTTCTGCATATATCAAGGACATCGAGGACAAGCCTGGACCAACACTCTGGGGATCCAAAATGCCCTTTGGAGAGGTGCTTTTGGAGTATAAAGAGTGCGGTGGCTGGGTGCACAGTGTCTGTTTCTCTCCATCTGGTGATGCTCTGGCCTGGGTTAGCCACAACAGCGCCATCAGTGTAGCAGATGCCACACAGGGAAAAGAGTAATACCAATATTTACAAATAACAATTAGCTTTGTAGGGCTCCATTTCTTTATATACACAGAAAGTAAATCAAACTAAAATAATTTAATACTAATTATCCTTGATTTCCATGAATCCATAAAAACCACTGGAGTTTGCTGCCTGAAATTAATAACATGCACAGTATGACCTTTACCAGTCACTGCCTACATATACATTTTTGTGCATTGCAGGGTTACTCAGCTGACAACAGGACATCTTCCATTGCTGAGCGTGCTGTATGTCAGTGAGACTGAGATTGTAGCTGCGGTAAGGAATTTTCCATCACTTACCGTTTCCTACTGAGGTGTAAAATTCTTGGTCTCCATAGTTTATCTGACAAAAAAAAAAAAAAAAAAAGTAAAATCGGTTAAGATGAAGCATTGTAGTGAGATACACTTTAAAATGTTTTCAGTGAGTTCAAACAAATGCAATATATACACTTGTTGCCTGCTGCCTTATTAGAAGCATAACAGTGTAATAATCTACCAGAAAATAGAGAGAGCTTTGGTGATAGAGTGAACATGACTAATTTCTCGCAAGAAATGGCAAAAAAAGTGGAAAAAAGTTGGTCAAAAACATACATTTACACACAAATGGACCACAAACCACAACTTTCAGATGGCATATTTACATTTTACCTCGACTGTCATGGAAACAAGTGCGCATATAATACATGAAGGTATCTCAGTTGACAGGATATGACAGTGCTTTCCTACCTCTGTTTAATATTAATACCTTTTTGTGCATATGTCTGTGGTGGGGATTTTAGGGCCACGACTGTTGCCCTTATCAGTTCTCATACAAGGGTCCTGGATGCTTGGAGTTTGTGAAGAAAGTGGACATTTCCAAGCAGAGCTCCAAGGGCAACATGTCTGCCATGCAGCATTTCCGTAATCTGGACAAAAAAGCGACTACTGAGGAGGAAGAAACTGGGTTGGGCAGTCTGCACCAGAACAGCATCACGTAATATATGGCTTGACGTCAGCAAGCAGAGTCTATTTTAGCACCTTTTGCATTTTGCTCACATTTAAGAGAAATTACATTGCAGTTTACTAAGACTTTGTTTCTACTGTAGTCAGCTATGTATTCTGGAAGGGCCGAAAGCCAAGGTGGAGAAATTCAGCAGTGTGGGCTTAGATGGTGCCATGGTTGTCTGGGATTTTAAGGTATTACATTGTCATGAAACAATATTTTGATAGCACTGTTTAACACCAGCTTGTCTAAGCAGTCACATAATGACGATTTAAAAAAATATTAAATGTTTTGCGCTTTAATTTTATCTTTAGCACTGAAACACCATGGGATCTGGAAAGAGCAGAAAACAATAATAATCGGGGACCATCTTTTTAAGTTTGTTTTCTCAGACACTTTTTTTAGCCATCACTACAAAAGTTACACTTTAAAGTGACTTAAGCCTGCTGATTTTATGATGTACTATGGTGGGATGGCCGATCCCAAATGTGTGGTATGCAATAGTTTTTGTCATGCAGTATTAATTCATCTTAAAAGGGAATGTTTTAAAATAGTTGATTCCGAAAAAAAGCAAATGATTATTTAGCACCAAAAAGAGAATTAACCTTGTAAGCAATGATCATCATAAATGCAAATTTTCTCATCCAAATGTGCTGTTAATTAAATAAAAATGTGCATTATGTTTTTTTTCTTTCTAGATTAAATTAATAAACAAATCATTATTAAAAACATTGTGGGATTTTGTTTCTTTTTTCTCTTGCTGCAGCACTGCAGAGGATTGTTAGATGCAAATAAGTAAGCCATCAGAGCATTAAACCTATGTGTTGAGAAGAAATTTTTGCAGCAGAAATATGAATAAAATGTTAAAGGGGTCATCGGATGCATTCCTGGAGCCTCCCCAACACTGCATATTTTGCATGTCTCCTTTATCAATCACACCTGATTCAACTCATCAGCAGCAACTCCAAGACCTGAAATGGGTGTGTCAGACAAAGGAGACATGCAAAATGTGCAGTGTTGGGGAGGCTCCAGGAATGTGTTTGGGAACCCCTGCTTTAGGGTCTTAATGAAAAGTCTATAACATACTTTGGTTAAAAATTCTCAATGGTAGTGTAAAAAATACCTTTTTAAACCTGTCAAAATCAGCTCGGTCTTCAACACGCTGATCTAGTCCATCCTAGTGAGCTCTGCTGACTCCGCCCCTCTCTTCTGTGGAGTGACGAGCAGACCATAGCCATAGATGTGTAGATTCCCTATTCGACCGCTCCAGATACGTTGACGTATCAGCCATCTCGCATTCACCATAATAAATGAATATTCAAAGATATACAAGCGTATAACTTGCTGTTGTAGACGCACAGTCAATGCGCTCAAAGATTTGCAGACCATTCCAAAAATGGCGGATGGCTTACATATGCGGCCCATAGAAACAGTCGATAATGAGGCATCTAGGTGTGTATATATACATCTCTATCTATGGAGCTTACTAAACTTCAGCCGCGAAACTGGCTAACTAGCACATTATTAGGAAAGGCGATTTGCAATGATTCATAAAAAATCCTTATGCTCACTTCTTCTGTAGATAAAGCTGGATCACTAATGATTCACACGAACAGACAGATTTAGACAGATCGAGGATCGGCGCATTCACTTCAAATCGAAAGTAACGTTAATCCTCTGCGTCTTCAGCAGCTCAGATGTCCAAAGTAAATGACGACTGCTATATTCATTATTACAGCCAACAACTAAACACTTCAATCGCTTAATGTCTTTCCCTGCACCAGGGCTGACACAATGGCGGACAGCTCTAAGCTCACTCAGGGAGAGTCTAAGGTAAGACTGTCTTGTCAATCTACTATCACGGGAGGGGCCTGTACAGAATTACATCATTCTGACAGGGCTTTCAGAACAGCCTGATTTAAGAAAGAAGATTTTAAAATAGGGATTTATAAAAAAAAAAAAAAAAAAACTGGGTGGATTTTTATCATAATAGAATGGATGTGTACACACATTTACGATCAAACAACTTGAAGTGAATTTTGCATCTGATAACCCCTTTAAAAGAAATTACTTTTTTTATGCCATTTAAAAAAAAAAAAGGCATAAAACTTATGACATTTTCTGTGTTTTATTATATTTAATGTATTTTAAAAGCTACATGATTACTGCAACAAACTCAATTGGAATGCATGACATTTCAATAAACAATCTTTAATTAAACCTCATCAGAAAACATTCACAAACAACACTAGAATGGATTTTTGGAATGTTTTAAAGCTTAATATGGGTCATGTTACAAGGCAGAGACAACAGGTAAGTATAACGCAAACAGGTTTATGGAGAGACTTGAGGTAGCAGATCGAGATGAGCAAAGGCAGGTGAGTGATAAGCACTGTGTTCAGTTAGAGAGTTCTTAGCTGTTTGCCGATATATGCTTTCGTTGCAGGTCCGTTGGTGAGAGGGTATCCAGGAGCGTGGGAAAACAATGAAGGAGAATCACTGGAAATCTAATGGTAAGCATAGATAAGTAAGTATCGCATGAGAGTCTGGTTCGGTTCAGGGTAGTGAACAGTAGAACAGACAGTGAACGAGTGCAGCGTGCTCTTGAAGGTGGCTTGATTGAAGACAGCAGGTGCGGGTGATTAGAACTCCAGGTGATGTTGATGTGACTGAGAACAGGTGTGAGCCGGGGAGGATTCTGGGACATGGAGTCCAGAGCTGGTGACTAGTGACAGAGACATCCTGACCCTGCTCCACAAAACTAATTATTAGGGTCAATTTCTTGAAATTGAGATTTATACATATACATAAGCTTTCCAATAATGTATGGTTTGTTAGCATAGGACACAATCTGGCCGAGATACAACAAGCCTAATTTAAAATCTGGAATCTGAGGGTGCAAAAAAAAATAAAAAATCTAAATATTGAGAAATTCGCCTTTAAAGTTGTATAAATAAAGTTCTTAGCAATGCATATTACAAATCAAAAATGAAGTTTTTATATAGTTACGGTAGGAAATTTACAAAATATATCTTCATGGAACATGATCTTTACTTAATATCCTAATGATAGTTTTCACGTGACTTCACACCCTTATAGGAACAGCAAAACGAGGCTTTGCTCCACTGACCGCCAGCTACTTTACGCAGATTGCATTAAGTAATAATGTAGAGACAGATGAAGCCAGAATATAAACACAATGTGCAAAGTTTAATATTAAATGGTTTCCCATAGAAACATAGAAAACACTTAACCGTTAAGCGGGTTGCAATGTTCATATTCCGGCCTCATCTGCTTGCCTGCGTAAACTATGCATCATTAATGTGGTGATTACTGAATTTGATCTTTTAATAGTACCGTTTTAAATATATTAAGGCACTTTTAAGTGTTTTTACATCGTTTTGTCGCACTGTTTATGATTGAAATATTGCCGCGGGTGCTTAATATGGATGGCAAATGGCAAAAACTGGCATTTTGTTCTGAAATACCTTTGTTTTATTCTTTTGAGAGGTGATCTAAATATTTGTGACTGGGAAACATGTAAATGTACACGCTTGTGCTGCAGTTCTATGGATGTTCTTCGAGCCGGTCACATGACTGAAAAATATGAATATCCTAATGATTTTTGGCATAAAAAAAAAACCAAAAAAACGTGCAACTCGGTGTTGTGGTCCAGGGTCACAGAATAATCACGTGCAGACGTTTAAGAATCACCAAATCGGTTCAAAACGGTTCGAAAGAAATGATTCGCGGAAATGAGTCTGACTTCCTTAGACTCATAAGCATTGCGGACACGAGAAAAAGGCTGTGAATAACTCTGTCATAAATGTATTCGTGGAAATTTTGATGTGTTTAAATTCTCTGAATAATATAATACTGCACACTCAAACCACGCCCCCTTTCGGCTTAATTCCGCACTTGCAGCCAATCAGCGTCTGCCGTAGTTGACTCGGCCAATCAGAGCTCAGCCAGACGACACACGACGCATTTCCCTCCACCACTAGTACGAGATGTTGATGTGACGCAACAATGATCAGCTGGTTTTGTTTTGCTTCATTCTCTGTGCTCCGCTTGAAGTCGTAAATGCACAAAAAACTCGCGTTTTAATTGATTAATGTGAGGCGGAAGAACAGTCGAAGCGTTGGAGTATATTCGTCTTCCAATTCATTCGGACCATCCAGTTTTTCCTCAGTAGGTCTCCGCTTTGCCACTATCTTCCCGAGCGGTCCAGCCGATCCCAGGCCTCCGATCCAGGGCGGAGGGGGGGAAGGAGGTCTTTGGGAATCGGGATGGAAACCGGAGATGTTTGGCCGGGGCTGTGCTGCGCCTCCTTCAACCAGGACTCCACGTAAGCGCCGCACATCTGCCGAGGAGGACATCTCTAAGATGCTATTAACCGCGATAAACCCTACTAAAGTTAGAGGGAATGTCACCTCTGCTTAGAGGATTGTCCGCAGTTTATTCTCTATTTTGATTATTACATATCCATAAACAGCTAATCACTATGTTATAACGGTGTTTTGCATGATGAGGCGTTGTTTCAGTGCTGTTTTTCCTATGTTTGTACATTGTTTTTTTAGGTAGAAGTGCTTTGAATGGGATAAACTAACACACAAAACACTAAAAAATCAACTCATATTATTTATATAGTGGATATGAATCTTGTTAAAAAATGTAAACTGCGAAGGTGGCACAGAAGCACTTGTGAAGTGGCATTTAGTTGTCTTTACACAGACTGTTTAATGCTCACAGGTGGCATCAAAATTAGTGCTGTCAAACGATTAATCGTGATTAATCGCATTCAGAATTAAATTTTTTGTGTACATAATATACTGTATGTGTGTGTACTTTGTAATTTTTTATGTATATATAAATAAACAAACATGCATGTATATTTTTAAAAATATTCACATTAATATATAAATTTATATTCATATATAATTTATATTATATATAAATACAAATATTTTTTATATAATTAGGCTATAACATATTTTTTAAAATATGTACATCATGCATGTGTATGTGTTTATATTTACATAAAAAAGTACACAGAAAAAAATTCAAGCACACATATTATGTAAACAAAAACGTTTATTTTGGATGCAAAATTACAAATGTATATTTTGATATTAGGGGCTGAGGTGGGTCTAAACAGGCATAATTTATGCTCTGTTGTGTTTTTACTCTGTATTTTGAGCAGGTATAGAACTTGGCTGTGTAAAGACACCTTTATCCTTCATTTTTATAAAGGAGAAACTGTATGTTTGAGTTGGCTTTTTCTCAGCTGAATTTGCATGATTGTATGATCTTATTGATCAGTCCACAGTCACCTGACAACTTTTCTAGCGGTTGATCACACTGCTTTCTTGTCTTAAAAAGTCAAGCACAGCAAATCCAACACAAAACATGATACTTAGAGTCAGGTGATCTGACGTATTGCTTATTTGAGATTGGCGTCAACTGTGTCTCTTGATGCAAAACAAAAATCAGAATTTTGTTATTTTATATACAGGGTGTTTGTCACAGTGGCAATTACCAACACATGTCAGACACAGTCATTGAAGTCCTCTAAACATAATGTTTTGTTTTGGGCTTCAGCAGTGTGGTCAGTGATGGTGGAGAGTGAGACATACTTATGTTCTCCAATAAAAGTAGGAAGGGACATGCTAAGCACAGGATCTGACATGAACAGCTTTGTCTAGAGGAATGAGGAGCCTGTGAAACAGATGTGGACCTTATTTCGTTAACAAAATATATCCATGCAACAGACCTAAACTATTCTGTTTAAATAAAAGCCAAATAATGACAATCAACCTTTGTTGAGGTTAACACAAAATGTTTCTAACTTGCGTCAGGACTTGTGTTGTATTAGGATTTTAAAGAAACTTTGCTTGCTACTTAAATATTAGGCAGTAGGGTCTGTGTTAGCCGTTACATCTTTGTGTTACTTCATTATGTGTTGCATCAGCCTAGTGACTCGCACAGAAAAAAATCTAAATAAAATACATTATAAGCAGCATATGCACAGGTGAACTAGAACTGTGGATGCACTTATTTAACAGAGTTGATACAACATCAGGTCTTATTGTTTCTGCAGGTCTTTGGCTGTGGGTACCAAAACTGGATACAGGCTATTCTCTGTGACCTCAGTGGACAAACTGGACTGCATTCATGAGAGCAGTGAGACATTCTCCCATTCTTTTTTTAGTTTAAATGTGATATAACGGGCATCTATGGTTGTCTGCCAAACTACCATGCAATAGGTGGAACCAACACGCGCCATATAATAGTCATCATCATAGGGTGTAGCCACTCACCAAATAAACTGAAAATGCCATCTCATTTCCTTTGTATTGTGTTGAGAAAGAAATGAGTAGAAATTTGACTTTGGAGTCATTTTATATAAAGCGTTGTCTCTCAAAACATGAATGTGATCTGTGGTTGTGTTGTCAGTAATGGTGTTGTGATAAACTCGCCCTAGAGGTTTTAAAGTTGTCCTGTCTGTTTTAATGGAGTCAAAATAGCCTGCTGATTCATTTTACCTGGTGGCAACACCCTTTTGTGTTTGAGATCGTATCTGCAGTCCATAACAAAGTCATTCAAATATTTCTGGCTGGTAAAAAGCTGAAGACAGAGAAAAAGCCTGTTTTGCTAATGTATGCAAAATAAAGGGTATGCTTAGGGTTAAAATATAGTAATGGTAAATTAAGAGTCTGAATTAAAAAAAATAACATTTAAGTTAGAAGAATAAAAAAATAATTACCACAGCCTCATCCTTGACAACCTTTATGTTTCTATTTCTTCAAAAAGAACATTAACAATCATTATTAAAGGTATATAATGACTTCAATTTTAAATTTACACAATGATTTGCATGACAGATAATAGCAGGGGATGTTGAATGATGCTTTAAATGTTGCTTTTATCTCTGTTTCTGTCATCTGATGGAGTTTGGGTTCCTTTCCACTGTCACTTTTGGCTTGCTTACTTGGGGTTTAAAAGACACATCAGCAACATTATGGATTTGACAGCACTGACACTGTCAGATTAGAACAAAACTTGAACTGAATTGAGCTGGATAATGACATTGTTATCTTTATAGCGCTGCTTTACAGCTGAATCCAACTTGTTTCATAATGGATGGATTTTACAACACTGACACTGTTATTAAACTGAATTTAATTAAAATGAAACAGCCTTGAGCTGAAGATTGGCACTATTGCCTTTTCCAGAATGACATATAGTAGCTGGGGGCGGTCCAAGATGGCGCAGAGGAAAGTCGTGTTGTGAGAGACGTAGTTTATTTTTTTGTGCAAAATTTCTCTCTTCATTACTCAAATTTACACTTGTAGGTGCTGAAAGACTTTCTTATTAATGTCTTGCTAAATAAGACAAAAAAAAAGAACAAAAAAAAGAAAAGTACCCACTCCCCTATTGATTTTGTGACTTTATTGATGAGAACTTAAAGTTCAGTCGAATTGATCGTGATCACTGTTGAGCTACTTTCTCGGATAGAAAGATGAAGGCAAGTGTCGGAAACTCGAGGGAGAATCTACAGAAACCCATGTCAATGGAAATTGAGTGGGAAAGAATTAAACGGATCCACGACTATGTGAAACAAGCCACCTTCGAGCCTGGAGAACAGTCAGGAGAGACTCCGGTGAACAGCAAAAAAAGCAATAAGAGTGGAAACACCTGATACAGTCTCTAACAACACCCTTCTAGCTGCAATCAACAAAATCGGAGAAACACAACAGTCATTTCTTGAGAAATTGATGTTTGTTGAGAGCGCTGTGAAAGAAATCAAAGAACAAGTGAGTGGGATAAACGGCAGAATGGATACGGCGGAGGAGAAATTATCAACGATAACTGCAGAGAATAAGATGCTGCGAAACAGGGTGAATGAACTTGAATCCTATCAAAGGCGCTGGAATTTGAAAATTTCTGGAATTCCGGAACAGGACAACGAGAATGTCAAGATGACGGTAATTGATCTTCTATCACGCATCTCTCCTGCCATTGTGGATACTCTGCTAAATTCTGTGGATGTTGCTCATCACTTGGGTCCTAGACCAAAAAAGGGTTTCGGTTCCTCACAACCACGCCGTATCTTCGTGCAATTCTTGGCGTGCATGACACGTGACCGCATTTGGATCGATGAGGTTCTCATTAAAATTACTGAGGATTTGACACAATATGTCAAAGATGCAAGAGCCAATCTATGGCCTCTGGTGGAGGAAGCCAGACGGCAGAAGAAGATTGCTGGATTCAAAGGGCCCTTTGCCGTCATAGAAGGTAGAAGAATTTCAGTAGATGACTTGGACTAAGGTGATAACTAATCCTTTTTTGTGAAAACGCTCCTCTATAAAGTTTACAAAAAGACATTTTTGTTATGTGAATGTTGAAGCAGAGTTATTAATTTTTCAGTTTGTTTCACTTTAGTTTTAATTAGTGGTTTGTCCACTAAAAACAAACAAAGGTTTAAACAATAAATGAGGAGGGGTAAATTTAATAATGGTAGTCTTTTACGCACCATAGACATCACCATCGATGAGTGCCGGTTATGTTAAGATTTTGCACTTGTTTAACAGACCATTCTATTCTTTTGATAAGCAGTTACATTAATGTTTTCGTTGTCATGTTTTTCAATTAATGTTCGAGGGATTCGAGATAGGGGGGGCTCCTAATAACAATATTGACAGGTTTCCCTCAAGGACCACTGGTCATATTATTAACCCTATCATTACTGATTTTTGTAATTTATCACTGTTGGATCCTTTTAGGTTTCTTCACCCTTCTCCTGATATGTCTAAAAAGTCTCGAATTGACCTGTGGTTGATTTCAGATTGTCTATCTCCATTCATCTGCTCTTGTGAAATCTCTCCGGCTCCTTTAACAGACCGTGCTGGAATCTCTTTGCTCCTTTCAAATGCCAAGAAGACAAAAAATAGAAATTCAGAGTATTGGAAATTGAATTGTTCTTTTTTAGAGCAAGACCCGTATATTGTGGCAATACAAGATATTATTAAAAAAATACAAAGATATGACTGATATAGTTATTTTTATCTAATTTTATGGATATTCACCCAGAATGTTCTTTTTGTGGATCTGAAAATGAAACAGTGCTTCATTTGTTTTTTAGATGTCCCTTCACAGTACCATTTTGGACTGAGATTTCCATTTTGATCTTTACATCCTTTAATAACCTCATTGATATTACAGAAGAAATGGTCCTGTTTCTGTTGTGTAATACTGGCTTTGCTCTCGTAAATAATGCTGTTAAAATCCTGTGCTTGCTTGGAAAAGGTCATATTCACAAGTGTAAAGTTACAGCCTCCAAACCAAATTTTATAGTATTTAGCTCTGAATTAAAACGTTTTGCTGATTCCCTGTGTAATTTAAAAAGAAACAACAAAGCAGTTAAAACATACCAGATTTTAAATAAGAAAAACCTTTTTGCATTGTTTTCCTGTTTCTTACTGTGTAAAGCATTGTATAAATAAAGGTGACTAGACTTGACTTTTAAAATGACCACAAAGTGCTTGTACATCAACTAAATGTGTTTGTATGTGGCTTGTTAACTGTATGTTATGTCCTCCCCTTCAGCAGAAACTCCAGACGTGTATATCGTAGAAAGGCTTTTCTCCAGCAGCCTGGTTGTGGTGGTGAGTCAGTCCATGCCACATCGCATGAATGTCTACCACTTCAAAAAGGGCACAGAAATCTGCAACTACAGCTACTCGAACAACATTCTTGCAGTGCGTCTAAACAGACAGGTAAACGAAACACAACTGTGCTGTAGCAAAACACCTGCCAATTATCAATTATACAGCTCCTGGATGAGATGAATGTTTGTCTCTGCTCTTTAATAGTTTAGCTTAGAAATGTGGAAATGAGCATGTTTGGTTTGTTAGTGAATGTTTCATTTGTTTTTGTGTGTTTTTCGTGGCAGAGACTGGTTGTCTGTCTGGAGGAATCCATTTATATCCACAACATAAAAGACATGAAACTCCTGAAGACCCTTCTCAACACACCATCCAACCCATCAGGTAAGTGAACTGAAAAATCTAGAATTATAATTTATATTTTAGAAATCAATTTGAATATTAAAATATTAATCTGTACACTGTGTTTATGTGTGGCCACTGTAGGTCTCTGTGCTCTCTCCATCAACCATTCTAACTCTTTCCTGGCATATCCAGGAAGTGACACCATCGGAGAAATTATTGTCTATGATGCCAACAATCTGGTAAAAATACTGGCCAAGAAACAGTTTTGCTGCTCATTTTGGCAGTTCCTTTTGGTTTCAGTTAGTTGCTGCTGTACATGAGACAAATGCCTAATCTTTAGTCCCGATGCACCATATGAATCTTTTTCTTTGTTGTGTGTTTGTGTCTCTTCTTCTACTCAGAGCACTGTGACCATGATTCCAGCTCATGACAGTCCACTGGCTGCCATCACCTTCAGTGCTTCCGGCACCAAACTGGCCAGTGCTTCTGAAAGGGTAAAGAGCCACTGTTCATTGGCACACACGGCCAAGTGAACCTCACAAAACTGGTCAAGAGCATGTCTGGGTCATGTTTCACCTTAAATCCAAAGGAAACCATACCATAATGCAAAAAAACTTTTTTAATGGTAGTATTTGTTATAGGGCTTTTATGCTGATTTAAATACAAAGAAAATCATATTATAATATTTTGTTATAATTATAATAATTGTTTTTTTTTTGTTTTTTTTTATGTACTATAGTAAAAATGCCACTCCAAGGCTTTTTGACTTCAAGGCCCCTCAATGTCCTCAAAAAAATTTCAAAGGCCCCATGACCTCTCCAGTTGTTCCTGATTTATTGGATAAGAATTAAGGTTAAGGGTTTTTAAAAATATTTTTTACTCAAAATTTCTGCCCAATAAGATATTTTAAAGCTTGGAATAATTACAAAAATATATAATATTCATAAAATATATAAACATGCCCATGGAGTTGTAAGATTGTATTAATCTAGGACTAGAAATCACACTTCTTAAATGAAGCTACCTCATATATCAACATTTTTCATAAAAACAGTTGTTTAAGGGGTGAATTAAAATATGAAATCAAATGAACATATTCACACATATAACCAGGCTGGGAATTTTTGGCAAAAGTGCTGAATTGGTAAATAAAATGTTCCTAAAATAGGCTTCAGTATTCTTTAGACAAAATATAATTTTAATATAATAATCTTTTTTTTTTTTGCTGAAATGCAACTCAGATTTGTTTTTGATCTGTCCACTTCTTTTCTGCTTTTTTAGGGCACAGTGATTCGAGTCTTCTCCATTCCAGAGGGACTGCGCTTGTTTGAGTTCCGGCGTGGGATGAAAAGGTACAGTGATGATGATTCAAAGCTCACAGTGAACCGTGAAGATACTTTGATCATACAGAAGGAGAAAATGAGCGTTGGAGGTGTTTGTGTGAACTGTGGTATGTTTTCCTTCACATTTTTGACCTTTGTGTGTGTCCGTGTCCCCAAAGGTATGTCAACATCAGCTCCCTTTCCTTCAGCCCGGATGCTCAGTTCCTCTGTGCCTCAAGCAATACAGAGACGGTGCACATTTTCAAGCTTGAACAGCACAGCCCAAGGTACTGAAAATGCTCTTTGCTCTCACTTTGTTTAATTAACGACTGAACGAATGAGTCAGAACGGCTGCTTTCACTGACAAGTCTTAACTTTGTCAGTGTTTGTGTTTGTGTCTCTCTCGCAGTGGGGAGGAGGAAGCTCCCTCTTGGTCAGCATATGTAGGTAAGATGTTCACAGCAGCCAGTAGCTACCTCCCAGCACAGGTGTCAGGCATGATGAGTCAAGACCGAGCCTTTGCCACCGTCCGGCTCCAGATGGTGGGTCAGAAGAATGTCTGTGCCCTGGCAACGTGAGTCCTGCAGTCATTACACAGCAATGTACAAAGTTTAACCTTGTATTTACTGAGAAAAAAAACTGATTCAAGATTTTCACCTGACCGATCAGAATCCAGAAGCTTCCACGTTTGCTTGTGGCCTCCTCTGATGGGCAGCTATTCATCTATAACATTGATCCTCAAGATGGGGGTGAATGCACTCTGGTGCAGAAGCACAGGTGAGTCATCACACTTTATTAACTGGAAAAAGACTCAGCAAATCCTCATCATGAATGAGATGACCCAGTTCATTCAGCTCATTCATGAACAAGAGGTCTCCTTGTGGTAGATAGCAACTTATTTTTAAAGCACACTAGTTTCATAATTCACTTTGGGCCATGACTGTGTGCAATTAATAATGTAGAACACAACATTAATGTCTATTTCAGTAGTGTAGGCACAGACCTTATTTTGTTAAAACTTACCAATATAGTCTTTAACCCCCAGGTTATTTGGATCAGATAAGGATTGGGAGGAGACTGAAGAATCCAAGCTCACGGAGCCACCGCAAGCATGCCAGTCCTATGCTGCCACTGTGGCCATCCCCACCTCTGGACCCGTTACAGCCACTCTCACAGGTACCACAGCACACTCAAACACACACAGTTCTACATGTGAACTCTTTTTCATGATTGCCCAACTGTGTTCGTCTCAGGCTACTCAGAGGATGGGGGAGCTAAGAAGGGTGAGGTGATTCCTGAGTACGAGTTTGCAGCAGGGCCTGTGTGTCTGGATGACGAAACGGAATTTCCTCCCGTGAGCATTCGCTAACCTCCCCACGTCTAAGCGGCGGTGGTGCATTCCAGTGTATGGGCTTGTCTTGTCCCTCTGTCCACAAGCACTCAAACTAAGTGTGATTTATTATCTTTAATCAAACCAACACCAGCCCGTTCAGGTCTGATGACAGAAAGCAGTTCATAATAATGAATTTTACCAGGACCAAATGTTGCAGTTTAATCACATCAGAAGATGAGTATGTTGTCTATTACTCAACATAAAAGACAAATATCACTCCAAACATTACTCCTTTGATGTATGAAATAATGACGTATATATTTCAGTGGTATTGTAATGCATTTACACTGAAATAATGCTACATTCGTGTAAGTTCTGGGTGAATACAGACAAAGTGGGACACTTAAAGCTTAATCATTATTACTAAAAATCAGAAGTTCATATTACTAGTATGTGATGACATACACCACTATCAAAAGTCTGGGGGAAGTAAAATTATTATTTTTTTTTAAAAAAGATGTTAATATTTTTATTCAGCAAGGATACATTAACTTGATCAAAAGTGGCAGTAAAGACATTTGTAATGTTACTGTAACTGTAAATGCTGTTCTTTTGAATTATTCATCAAAGAATTCTGAAAACAAAAGTTTTAAAAAATATGAAACAGCACAACTGTTAATAAGATAATTTTAAGAAATGTTTCCTGAGCATCAAATCAGCATATTTGGATGTTTTCCGAAGGATCATGTAACACTGAAGACTGAAGAAATGATGTTGAAAATTCAGCTTTGTCAACACAGGGATAAATTACATTTTAAAATATATTAAAATAGAAAACTGTTATAATATTTCACAATATTACTTTTTTTACATGTTTAAATAAACGCAGCCTTGGTGAGAATAAGAGACTTCTTTCAAAAGCATTAAAAAATCTGTATATGTAGCCTATTGGATTATATTTAACGGCAATGAAAAATCATTAAAAAGTGTTCCACGTGATCTGTATTCATCTTAGATGTTGAAATACATTTTCTGACACTAAACCTGCTCTTGCTGTTGTAGTCTAATGATGTTTCTGATCTTTATGTACATGGACATGAGCACAAGTTGTTTGTGCACAGACAGGACAATGAACAATGCATTAAATCCACCAGGTATTTGTTTTTGACATTCTGTTGGCCTTTTTAATGCAGTAAATGCTGGGTTGATTAATCACCATTGCTACATAAGATAACTATGTAACTATGAGAGCTCTTTTTCTGTTTTAGTCTAAATGGTATGATCTCAAACACATTTTTGTCTATGCACACACACAACATACATGAGTATTTCTGCTTAAACATGCTACATCTGAACAAATCTCAATGTATTAATCACATTTTACCAATGAAAGAAACATTTTACAATGCAAAAGATCTCAAGATCAAGAGGAGAAACTAGAAATGATGCTTTATGTTGATGCAGTGCTCACTTAAGTCCACAAGGTGGAGCACGTATTGTTGTCCAACAGGCCTTGTTAACAACACTTCCTAACTTGTTTTGATAGAGCTGAAATTATAGTTTCAGATGCTTAAAGGGATAGTTCACCCAAAAATAAAAATTTGCTGAAAATGTACACACCTCTGTCCATCCGAACAGAGTTGGAGAAATTTTGCATTATATTACTAGTTATATATTATATTCACCAATAGATCCTCTGCAGTGAATGGGTGCTGTCAGAATAAGTGTCCAAATAGGGGATAAAAACACCACAATAATCCACAAGCAATCCACAAGACCCCAGTCCATCAATTATAAAGCAAAAACCAGCATGTAAGACATTAATTGATGGACTGGAGTCATTATTTTATACTTTAATCAGCTGTTTGGACTCTCATTGTGACGGCACCCATTCACTGCAGAGGATCCATTGATGATCAAGTGATGTAAAGCTAAATATCTCAAAATCTGTACTGATGAAGAAACAAACTCATCTACATCTTGGATGGCCTGAGGGTGAGTAAATTCTCTGCTACTTTTCATTTTTGGGTGAACAACTATTCCTTTAAATGGACGAGCTCAGGACTCTGATGTCAGAAGGATTTAATCATTTATAGGATGTCAGTTTGGACTGACATACTCAGATGCCATTGCTATTGTGTTTATATACCTTCCAAGTGTCATTGTGATGTACTGTCATTCATTATGGCTAACTGATATGTGTCAGACATGTTCTCAGCTAGCTCCTGTTGAGATTTGTATCTGTCTATAACACACCCATGGCCGAGGGAACAATAAAGCTCTGTTCTGGTTTCCGGTAGATAAATTGGTGCCGTGACGGATCTGGGCGAGGCAAGGGGAGACGACCGTGAGAGGGTAGAGAACAGGTGGAGGCTGCAACTGTCACAGGAGGATCCTCAGTGCATGAGCAAGGACAAACAAATAAAAAAAACTAACTTCAGGGTGCTAAATTATTAAAGGAACGGTTGAAATGATAATATCTTAAACTGAGTTGATCAGGGATTTGGGTCGTTGTCACTCAGACCCCTGAAGGGTGTGTTATAAATGAGGTGCATGACTGAAATATAACCACATATTGTTCTAGTTACGTAATACATTGTAGTAATTCAATCATAATACTGTAGCATTTTATTCTTTTAATTTATAACACCATCATATTGAATCATAAGAGAAGAGGAATTACTTTTTATATATGTGTTTTGCTGTATTGATACTTAATATGTTTACATGTTACCATCCTGAATACTAATACAACGGGATGTTTTGTATGTATGTGCCTATGATATTACTTGTAAGAGTGCAAAGTATTTTGCTGGATTGCTCAAGACCAAAAGATAAAAAAAGATATGAATTATGTAGGAAATCTATTAGGAATGAAATTATGCAAAACACCTCCTGTCTCCTGTAGTCTTTTCTTCATCGGATTAGAATAGACGCTTTCAATCAAAAGTTCTTTTTTTACCACTTGTATTCAGCAAGGATGCTTTAATTTGATCAAAAATGACAGTAAAGACATTAATAATGTTACAAAAAAGATTTCTATTTCAAGTAAATGCTGTTTTTGGACTTTCTATTCATAAAAGTATCCTGAAAAACATTTCACTGATTCCACAAAAAAATTAAAATTAAGCAACACAGCACTTTGAAAATGAGAAATGTTTCTTGAATCAGCATTAATAAAATGATTTCTGAAGGATCATGTGACACTGAAGAATGGAGTAATGATGCTAAAAATTCAGTTTTGTCATCACATGAATAAATTACATAGGACTACTGCATATATAGCTGTTTAAAATTGTAATAATATTAATATAATAATAATAATATGGAATGCAACACTATTTTATTACATTACTGTGCGCCTTGGTGAGCAAAAGAAAATACTGTCAAAAATGTTTTATAATTATATCTTATATATTATAATTCAATACGCATGTTATTTGTGACTTTAAACAGCTTGTTTTGTCTTGAGTTGTCAGACAAATCGGAGTAACCAACACTCAACCTGATAAAATCTAATGAAATTGGAGAAAGACTAAGGACACCATGAACATTTCTGTCATTTAGGTCAGATTTGTACCATAGGTCACATTAGATAATCTATCTAATAGTTGATTTTAATGAATTTGTTTTGTTTTCATTACCCACATTTTACATGGTCAGGCCCACTTCCACAGAGAGAACCTAAGATCTTTCATATCAATACACATGAAGTCTATGCAGTGTGAGTCTTCCATGTAGAATTCTCTATTTTACAGTATATAAAAATATATATATATATGTGTGTGTGTGTGTGTGGTCGATAGCAGAGTATTAAATTATATAGGATATGTGGCTTGTACAAATATGAGATAATTAAGACCGGATTATTCCCCTGATGACAGAACGTGTAGCTGTACACTGATCATTATTTGTTTTGAAAGGCAAAATAACATGTTGAGCTTTGGACATTATCGAATCAAAACAACTTTGTTGATCCCTCAGAGCTTTGTGTTCAACTTCTGAGGTCATTTCCATGGCAGATTTCATGTATTATTCTCTGCCCTTGCTGTATATGCTAATTCTTGTAAAAGGATATTAAAAACTACTAATGATATCCAATAAGATTTGCATTAATGAGTTTAAATACATGTTATACACAGATAAATAATCCATGCTTCTCTCACAGCAATGAGCAATAAATCACTCTATTCAAAGTCAACAATGCAGCTTCATGCTCAACAAAATCTGCAGCAAAGCAGTATGTAAAACATAATTAGTCGTCAATAATAAGGCCCCTTAAATATCCTACTGTTATGTTTCATTTCAATTAAGAAAAATAGTACAGTGTACACCAAAGAAAGTGTCATGAAATAAAAACGATATGTGCTGGTTAAAATGTTTTGCCTTCAATAGAATGAAAACAGATTTTTAGAATGGCTCATTTAGAATAAACACATAAATTAAGGCAATTTGTATGTACCTAGAAAGCACTACATTGAACATGCTTTAGAGTGATATTGTTTTTTAGCATTCCTAGCTATGAGTATTATTGTAGGGCTGAGCTATTAATAGTCTTATGAAAAATATATTTATTAACAAATGCAAAATATTCTATCAAAAATTAGGGAAGCAATACACGTCCGGAGGAGGAATAAGAAACATAGAGTCACTAATACCTGAAAAGGTGCCCTTAATATCTGGAACCTTTTGAAGCCCCCATGATAAAAATGCAGATTCTCATAATGGTATATTGATGATAAAATTTGACCTATTTACCTAAAAGTGCTAAAATGAACGCACTAGAGTTTTTAGGCATTCCTATCATCAAGTATTCGCATGAGAACATTTGAATATCAAAAAATGGCCCTGGTGTGCGTGATAAATGAGCTGGCCATGGTACTGAACAATATTCCACTATAACCGACTGATGTCTGGTGCTTATATATACAGGGTATGGCATAGACACAAATGCCTGTGATACATCTTCTGGAAGTTACTGAAATAATAATCATAACACTTAAACAGCAACTCCCAAGTTTCTTTACAAGGACATTTTAACTAATCCAATATCAATCTACTGATTATCGATGAATCAGACCAGTGTGTTTAACGGTCATGTATTTAGATGTGCTTTAACTCAGTGCTATACTTTCACCTTTGCTTTCACTTTGTAGTAAAGTTAAAATGGCATAATGGTCAGCATTTCACTGTGAGGAGCATACACAGCAGTGTTGCACTGTGACCTTGTTTGTTAGGGTCTGAGGGTACACAGTGCTATAACCAGACATTGTAAGTCAGCATATAATGATCAGATGAACTCTTGTTATGGGGAACTCTAGTGTGTAACAGCATATTTTCATGATAATAATTAATCCTGCTAAGGTTTTTATGAAAAACAATCTTAATAAAATACATAGAAATAGAAAAATCCAACATAAGCACAAATATTTGGAGCCTCATTTACTTACATTCTACTTGAGTGTTTCTCAAACAGGAGTTAAGAAAACTCGACTTGATCTATTGCCAGAGGATCTGTTTAAAATATCGGAATGGCCTATGCCATAAATATTTGTATATTTTGACACATGAAATATTTCCTTAAAGAACAAGCCCATATAATGAGGTGACTGAATATTGGACAAGCCAACTAGTGTGAAAAGTGTCCAGTACACTCATAAAAAAGTTTGAGATACACTCTATTAATCTATGGCAACTGTAGTTAAGATATAAACAATGCTGCTTTGCTTTGTGCTGATCACAACACAAGCACTCTCCATTATGAAAGACAATGACGCAAGACATTCTTAGGTAACTCTTAGGTTACTTATCTCTCACCATAAATGACAGTCCTCTGTAAGGCCACCTAGAAAGATAAATGCATAATCTGACCACTGGTAAAGAGAAATGATTTAGAAGACCTCGGGGATTCAAAATATCATTTAACTTTTTAACTGGAAGCAAGCAGAAATGGCAAGGGTTTAGAAAATAAAAGAAACATTATGATGTAAAATGAGAAAGAAATATTTCAGATTCTGCACTAAGTCACTATCAGATTAAATTTGTGAATTATTTGTACAGATGGTCAATGTTCTTCCATCGGAGCGCAAGATGTTCTTTGGATCATCTCAATCACGCTAGAGAACATAATGATCAGATTTGACACAGATTTGAAGCTTTTGGATTTGTAGAAGACTACGAAATTGTGTGATTTTTCAATTAAATGTTTACTTAAAATGTTGTGCTGATAATATCAATTTTTATGCAAAAATATGTATATTAAATTAGATGCAAAACTTAAAATAAAACCACACTGTGTGTGTGTCCCTGAACTTTTTGAAGTTATCAGTTTATGTTCGCGCAACAGCAGTAAGCTTGTTTTAAATGCGGGTAGTAGTTTTTCAAATAGTTTTGTGGGTTACATTATATACAGCTATTCATGAATTAGGAGAGCAAGGTTTGCATCATTACCACTAAAAGTTTCCCGCAGTTCTGCCTAGGGATGGGGAGTCGACTCCTCGACTCTGAATAGCTCTAGTTGTCGGATTCGACTCCAACACTGACTGGAGCCACCTCTAGCTGTCGATTCGACTCCTCGACTCTGAATAGCTCTAGAGTCGGATTCGACTCCAACACTGACTGGAGTCACCTCTAGCTGTCGATTCGACTCCTCGACTCTGAATAGCTCTAGCTGTCGGAATCGACTCCAACACTGACTGGAGCCACCTCTAGCTGTCGAGTCGACTCCTCGACTCTGAATAGCTCTATAGTCGGATTCGACTCCAACACTGACTGGAGTCACCTCTAGCTGTCGATTCGACTCCTCGACTCTGAATAGCTCTAGTTGTCGGATTCGACTCCAACACTGACTGGAGTCACCTCTAGCTGTCGATTCGACTCCTCGACTCTGAATAGCTCTAGTTGTCGGATTCGACTCCAACACTGACTGGAGTCACCTCTAGCTGTCGATTCGACTCCTCGACTCTGAATAGCTCTAGTTGTCGGATTCGACTCCAACACTGACTGGAGCCACCTCTAGCTGTCGATTCGACTCCTCGACTCTGAATAGCTCTAGAGTCGGATTCGACTCCAACACTGACTGGAGTCACCTCTAGCTGTCGAGTTGACTCCTCGACTCTGAATAGCTCTAGTTGTCGGATTCGACTCCAACGCTGACTGGAGTCACCTCTAGCTGTCGAGTCGACTCCTCGACTCTGAATAGCTCTAGTTGTCGGATTCGACTCCAACGCTGACTGGAGCCACCTCTAGCTGTCGATTCGACTCCTCGACTCTGAATAGCTCTAGTTGTCGGATTCGACTCCAACACTGACTGGAGTCACCTCTAGCTGTCGATTCGACTCCTCGACTCTGAATAGCTCTAGAGTCGGATTCGACTCCAACACTGACTGGAGTCACCTCTAGCTGTCGATTCGACTCCTCGACTCTGAATAGCTCTAGAGTCGGATTCGACTCCAACACTGACTGGAGCCACCTCTAGCTGTCGAGTCGACTCCTCGACTCTGAATAGCTCTAGAGTCGGATTCGACTCCAACACTGACTGGAGTCACCTCTAGCTGTCGATTCGACTCCTCGACTCTGAATAGCTCTAGTTGTCGGATTCGACTCCAACACTGACTGGAGCCACCTCTAGCTGTCGATTCGACTCCTCGACTCTGAATAGCTCTAGAGTCGGATTCGACTCCAACACTGACTGGAGTCACCTCTAGCTGTAGATTCGACTCCTCGACTCTGAATAGCTCTAGTTGTCGGATTCGACTCCAACACTGACTGGAGTCACCTCTAGCTGTCGAGTCGACTCCTCGACTCTGAATAACTCTAGTTGTCGGATTCGACTCCAACACTGACTGGAGTCACCTCTAGCTGTCGAGTCGACTCCTCGACTCTGAATAGCTCTAGAGTCGGATTCGACTCCAACACTGACTGGAGCCACCTCTAGCTGTCGATTCGACTCCTCGACTCTGAATAGCTCTAGAGTCGGATTCGACTCCAACACTGACTGGAGTCACCTCTAGCTGTAGATTCGACTCCTCGACTCTGAATAGCTCTAGTTGTCGGATTCGACTCCAACACTGACTGGAGCCACCTCTAGCTGTCGATTCGACTCCTCGACTCTGAATAGCTCTAGTTGTCGGATTCGACTCCAACACTGACTGGAGTCACCTCTAGCTGTCGAGTCGACTCCTCGACTCTGAATAGCTCTAGTTGTCGGATTCGACTCCAACACTGACTGGAGTCACCTCTAGCTGTCGATTCGACTCCTCGACTCTGAATAGCACTAGAGTCGGATTCGACTCCAACACTGACTGGAGTCACCTCTAGCTGTCGAGTCGACTCCTCGACTCTGAATAGCTCAAGTTGTCGGATTCGACTCCAACACTGACTGAAGTCACCTCTAGCTGTCGATTCGACTCCTCGACTCTGAATAGCTCTAGTTGTCGGATTCGACTCCAACACTGACTGGAGTCACCTCTAGCTGTCGAGTCGACTCCTCGACTCTGAATAGCTCTAGTTGTCGGATTCGACTCCAACACTGACTGGAGTCACCTCTAGCTGTCGATTCGACTCCTCGACTCTGAATAGCTCTAGAGTCGGATTCGACTCCAACACTGACTGGAGTCACCTCTAGCTGTCGATTCGACTCCTCGACTCTGAATAGCTCTAGTTGTCGGATTCGACTCCAACACTGACTGGAGTCACCTCTAGCTGTCGAGTCGACTCCTCGACTCTGAATAGCTCTAGTTGTCGGATTCGACTCCAACACTGACTGGAGTCACCTCTAGCTGTCGAGTCGACTCCTCGACTCTGAATAGCTCTAGAGTCGGATTCGACTCCAACACTGACTGGAGTCACCTCTAGCTGTCGATTCGACTCCTCGACTCTGAATAGCTCTAGTTGTCGGATTCGACTCCAACACTGACTGGAGTCACCTCTAGCTGTCGAGTCGACTCCTCGACTCTGAATAGCTCTAGTTGTCGGATTCGACTCCAACACTGACTGGAGTCACCTCTAGCTGTCGATTCGACTCCTCGACTCTGAATAGCTCTAGAGTCGGATTCGACTCCAACACTGACTGGAGTCACCTCTAGCTGTCGATTCGACTCCTCGACTCTGAATAGCTCTAGTTGTCGGATTCGACTCCAACACTGACTGGAGTCACCTCTAGCTGTCGAGTCGACTCCTCGACTCTGAATAGCTCTAGTTGTCGGATTCGACTCCAACACTGACTGGAGTCACCTCTAGCTGTCGAGTCGACTCCTCGACTCTGAATAGCTCTAGAGTCGGATTCGACTCCAACACTGACTGGAGTCACCTCTAGCTGTCGATTCGACTCCTCGACTCTGAATAGCTCTAGAGTCGGATTCGACTCCAACACTGACTGGAGTCACCTCTAGCTGTAGATTCGACTCCTCGACTCTGAATAGCTCTAGAGTCGGATTCGACTCCAACACTGACTGGAGTCACCTCTAGCTGTCGATTCGACTCCTCGACTCTGAATAGCTCTAGTTGTCGGATTCGACTCCAACACTGACTGGAGTCACCTCTAGCTGTCGAGTTGACTCCTCGACTCTGAATAGCTCTAGTTGTCGGATTCGACTCCAACGCTGACTGGAGTCACCTCTAGCTGTCGAGTCGACTCCTCGACTCTGAATAGCTCTAGTTGTCGGATTCGACTCCAACGCTGACTGGAGCCACCTCTAGCTGTCGATTCGACTCCTCGACTCTGAATAGCTCTAGTTGTCGGATTCGACTCCAACACTGACTGGAGTCACCTCTAGCTGTCGATTCGACTCCTCGACTCTGAATAGCTCTAGAGTCGGATTCGACTCCAACACTGACTGGAGTCACCTCTAGCTGTCGATTCGACTCCTCGACTCTGAATAGCTCTAGAGTCGGATTCGACTCCAACACTGACTGGAGCCACCTCTAGCTGTCGAGTCGACTCCTCGACTCTGAATAGCTCTAGAGTCGGATTCGACTCCAACACTGACTGGAGTCACCTCTAGCTGTCGATTCGACTCCTCGACTCTGAATAGCTCTAGTTGTCGGATTCGACTCCAACACTGACTGGAGCCACCTCTAGCTGTCGATTCGACTCCTCGACTCTGAATAGCTCTAGAGTCGGATTCGACTCCAACACTGACTGGAGTCACCTCTAGCTGTAGATTCGACTCCTCGACTCTGAATAGCTCTAGTTGTCGGATTCGACTCCAACACTGACTGGAGTCACCTCTAGCTGTCGAGTCGACTCCTCGACTCTGAATAGCTCTAGTTGTCGGATTCGACTCCAACACTGACTGGAGTCACCTCTAGCTGTCGAGTCGACTCCTCGACTCTGAATAGCTCTAGAGTCGGATTCGACTCCAACACTGACTGGAGCCACCTCTAGCTGTCGATTCGACTCCTCGACTCTGAATAGCTCTAGAGTCGGATTCGACTCCAACACTGACTGGAGTCACCTCTAGCTGTAGATTCGACTCCTCGACTCTGAATAGCTCTAGTTGTCGGATTCGACTCCAACACTGACTGGAGCCACCTCTAGCTGTCGATTCGACTCCTCGACTCTGAATAGCTCTAGTTGTCGGATTCGACTCCAACACTGACTGGAGTCACCTCTAGCTGTCGAGTCGACTCCTCGACTCTGAATAGCTCTAGTTGTCGGATTCGACTCCAACACTGACTGGAGTCACCTCTAGCTGTCGATTCGACTCCTCGACTCTGAATAGCACTAGAGTCGGATTCGACTCCAACACTGACTGGAGTCACCTCTAGCTGTCGAGTCGACTCCTCGACTCTGAATAGCTCAAGTTGTCGGATTCGACTCCAACACTGACTGAAGTCACCTCTAGCTGTCGATTCGACTCCTCGACTCTGAATAGCTCTAGTTGTCGGATTCGACTCCAACACTGACTGGAGTCACCTCTAGCTGTCGAGTCGACTCCTCGACTCTGAATAGCTCTAGTTGTCGGATTCGACTCCAACACTGACTGGAGTCACCTCTAGCTGTCGATTCGACTCCTCGACTCTGAATAGCTCTAGAGTCGGATTCGACTCCAACACTGACTGGAGTCACCTCTAGCTGTCGATTCGACTCCTCGACTCTGAATAGCTCTAGTTGTCGGATTCGACTCCAACACTGACTGGAGTCACCTCTAGCTGTCGAGTCGACTCCTCGACTCTGAATAGCTCTAGTTGTCGGATTCGACTCCAACACTGACTGGAGTCACCTCTAGCTGTCGAGTCGACTCCTCGACTCTGAATAGCTCTAGAGTCGGATTCGACTCCAACACTGACTGGAGTCACCTCTAGCTGTCGATTCGACTCCTCGACTCTGAATAGCTCTAGTTGTCGGATTCGACTCCAACACTGACTGGAGTCACCTCTAGCTGTCGAGTCGACTCCTCGACTCTGAATAGCTCTAGTTGTCGGATTCGACTCCAACACTGACTGGAGTCACCTCTAGCTGTCGATTCGACTCCTCGACTCTGAATAGCTCTAGAGTCGGATTCGACTCCAACACTGACTGGAGTCACCTCTAGCTGTCGATTCGACTCCTCGACTCTGAATAGCTCTAGTTGTCGGATTCGACTCCAACACTGACTGGAGTCACCTCTAGCTGTCGAGTCGACTCCTCGACTCTGAATAGCTCTAGTTGTCGGATTCGACTCCAACACTGACTGGAGTCACCTCTAGCTGTCGAGTCGACTCCTCGACTCTGAATAGCTCTAGAGTCGGATTCGACTCCAACACTGACTGGAGTCACCTCTAGCTGTCGATTCGACTCCTCGACTCTGAATAGCTCTAGAGTCGGATTCGACTCCAACACTGACTGGAGTCACCTCTAGCTGTCGAGTTGACTCCTCGACTCTGAATAGCTCTAGAGTCGGATTCGACTCCAACACTGACTGGAGCCACCTCTAGCTGTCGATTCGACTCCTCGACTCTGAATAGCTCAAGTTGTCGGATTCGACTCCAACACTGACTGGAGTCACCTCTAGCTGTCGATTCGACTCCTCGACTCTGAATAGCTCTAGTTGTCGGATTCGACTCCAACACTGACTGGAGTCACCTCTAACTGTCGAGTCGACTTCACTGATTCTCATATATGGTGTCTGGCAATAGCTGGAGTTGTCGCAGAAACGACTTTTCCCCACACTTTTATCCTTTACTTTAGAAATAAATAACAGTCATAGTACATTTAGTTTGTAATTATACATGCTTCTGTGACAGCTTTGTAGTTTAATCGATGCTTTGTTATGCAATGTTATGTTTAATGCAATAAAATTTCGTTTTCCATGGTTAACCTAGGCTATTTGTGTTCAATCATTAACCTTAAATCATTAAAAACTCACATAATAAACAAGAATAAGTATGCATTTACTCTTTTACTAACTGCTTGTTTTCTAAAAAACAAAAACAAACTAACACTAGCTTTTCTAATCTTTTTGTATTCTATTTATTTTCTTTTTATTTATTATACAATTAACAAAAGCAAAAAAGGCCTCTAACACTATCTTGCTCTATTCTTTTTATTTTTTATTATATAATTAAAAAAAGGGCTACTTGTAGTGCATTAAGATAACTGAGACTTGTTATCGCACTTGCATATCATTGCTCTTTTGTTGATTTTGATTGCTTCAATTGTCCTCATTTGTAAATCGCTTTTGTCTGCTAAATGACTAAATGTATTTTTTTTATATCAATGCTGTTTAAAACAATAGCGCCATCCCCTGACCATTATAATGTGACTCATTTAAAGGTAATGTCGCCGCTAAATTCAAGTACTCTGGGGCTACTCGCTAAATTAGAGTAATTTGGACAGTCACGACACGAGGAGGTCGACTCCGAAAAAACCCTTCTGCCGCTTCACGCGCGTGACCTCAGCAGCGTTTCTGTGGAAACAGGCGGGATGCGCCAGTGACGTCACCGCCGGCAGAACAGAAAATAACAAGTCTGCTTTATTGTCAATTCTTCCACATGTACGGCACATACATACAGAGAATTGAAGTCGCAGATAAATACAGTTTAAACATATGTACATACAACTATACAGATATAGAAATGAGGACATTGTAGAAAAATAAATAAAGAGATGGATAAAGTGGCATAAGGCACATGGCAGATAGTGTGCAAACCAGTTAAATAAAACAACACTGCAGATATATGTGTGTATGTATAGAGTGTATATATATATATATATATATATATATATATATATATAGTGCAAGAGGAGCTTATCAGTCTGTTAAAGTGACAGGAGAACAGTCTTTTATCAGACTATCCGAAGAGGTAGTTTGCAGTCAATGCTGCACAAGTGACAGGTGCTGGTCACAGTTTTTAAGTGTGTGTGTGTGTGTGTGTGGGGGGTGGGGGGGGGGGGGGGTGTCCTGGGGATGTGGGGGGCTGGAGGGGTAGAGTTCGTAGAGACCGTTAAGAGTTCGGTTTAAGGAATTCTTCGAAAGGCGTCGCTAAAATGTTGATTTTCACTCTAAAGATTACAAGGTGTCATTAAAGGCCGGCTGACAGTTGAATGTTTCCGAGGAAGCTCGTGCTGGAGGCGGAACTGGAATAAACCGGTTTTACCCGGCAGAAGCGCGTGCACGAGGCGCTCGCTCCTCCACAGAGCCCCACTGCAGTGATGCTCCTACAAGACTCTTGATGTAGTTTCACATCGGTGTGTATGAAGAGACTGTTAACTAAACTATTTATCAGAGAAGTTAGGTGTATTTCCACAGAATGTCGCGGTTAAATAACACAATCTGCTGTGACATGTTGACTCCTCAGATAGGCTCCAGCAGGAAATGAAGAGTTTATTTGCAAAAACAGATAACTCCGTTTTTATTCATTCTCATAAATCATATATGTTTTAATTGTGTTATCAGGTTTTTATTGTGTTAGTTTTATTCTGTATTTTTTTATTTTGTTTATTATTATTTAATCAAAACAACCCAACTGCAGTTTGATTGATAATAATTGGAGTGCAGGATAAAAAAAAACATGATTTATCTGTTTTTGCAAACGAGCGCTTCGTGTGTTTTGTCCTGTAAACCAGTGTAAACCAGTGTAAACACAGACAGGTGAGATTTGAGCTCAGTTCCCAGCGCGCTCACGACTCTCTGTAGCGCGCGCGCGCCTGAAGACCGGCTCCAGCCGGTATAAAATCTGCCAAGCTTCAGTAAGAGGAAACAGAGACGGAGAGCTGGCACATAGTACTCGATCTAGTCACAATTTCAGTGTTTACAAATAGTTAATGAAGTCAAACATAAGCCAGAAACGACATATTTGAGGCGGGTCATCTTTTTCCTCAGAAGTGACTGATGCTCATAGTGATGTTCTCCAGTAAACACTTCAACAGAGAAGCCTGCTAACTCTCTTGATTTTTGTTTTCTTTCAATAGTTTTCCTCCGTTTCTTCTACGTTTCGGTAAGTTAAAACGATTTATACTCAAACTATATTGTATTTGTGGCGCACGTGACTGCCACATTTATCTATAGTGAAGATGTTATTTTTAATTCTTTATTTATTTTAAATACGGTAAAAAAATGTTTATAATAATTACGGGGTATGTGATTCACGTTTTCGAGTAATCTGTTTTCACAGACATCATGACAGGAGTAATGTGTGCCCTGAAGGGCTGCACGAGCCCCAATGTGTATGATGAGGTGCCCGACGGAGGCTGGGGTTGGTTGGTGGCTGCCGCCTTCTTCTTCGTGGAGGTTTTCACCTATGGCATCATCAAGATTTTTGGGATCTTCCTCCAGGACCTCATGACAGACTTTAATGAAACCAACAGCAGAGTGTCTTGGGTCGTCTCCATCTGTGTCTTTGTCATGGCCTTCACAGGTAATTCAGTCTAGACGTTTAAAGATACAATAACATAGTACTAGCTGTACCTCACAGTGTTTACACAATATGAATGGCGTTTACACCAGAAAAATACTGTATGGTGTTGCAGAAAGATTTAAAAATGTTGTCTGGTGAATGTTTTTGCAGGTTACTGCAAAAGTTAAATGTTTAATTACTGGCTTTTGCTTTTACTATCATCTGTACAGGCCATTGTAGACTATTTTTTGTTTAAGTTTGTTCCATCATTATCAGTGCAGGTTTTAATCTACAGCGACCACAACTTCAAAGCTACACCAAACACACAATTCCGTTTTTGTTCAGGGAAGTTGAAGGGAAAAATACATCATTATAAAAAGACCGGGCATATCCCAAAAGGCGGGGCAGGTACAAAGTATATAACATTAAGAAACAAGCTGTATCATCAGATCTGTCATTTCCATGTAATTCTCTCAAGCCTCAAGGGGATAGTTGACCTATAAAAGTGATTTTTGTCATCATTTTCTCACCCTCATGTCATTCCAAAAGAGGATATTTTGAGGAATGTCTTTTTTGGTCAATTCAGTCAAAGTCATTGGACACCAAAACTGTTCGGTTACCAACATTCTTCAAAATATCTTCTTTTTAATATTTCACAAATGAAATAATGGTGAGAGATGTGTCAACTATCCCTTTAAATTATGCATAAAAAAGATACTGAGTTCCTTCAGTGTAAACCTGTCAAACTGATTCTGTCTCCCAAGCTCATCTTTTCATATTGGCATTTGTGCTGAGAGCGAGCAATGCCCCGTTTAGTGCATGTGCTGAATTGTGCTGTGTAAGGACTTCCGGCTGTTGTGACGGCTGACTGGAGATGCACTCACTTTGCCCAGTGACAAAGCAGCACCACCATTACATGATTCAATGGATGGATTCACATTTTCCAGCTGAGAGGGCTTCAAAGCATCATTCTTGTTCAAACAGGGGCAGTCACTCAAATGGCTCAGATAGAAAGTGACTAGGCCAAGCAAAACTTGCTAGCAATGCTGTCTTCATGCCTTTGCTGCAAAAATTAAACCACTATTAATGGATAGTTTAGGACAGTTGTGAAAAGAAAGTGCATAGATTCACTGTGTTTGTAATTGAATTTGAGCTGTAAGACTGCAAAAATGTCACAGCTGTTCCGTGTCTGAGTGTTATTGAAAGTGTTTATGATTGGCACCTTCTGTCCCACAGCTCCTCTTTCCACGGTGATGATTAACCGCTTTGGCTATCGGCCGGTCGTCATGCTCGGAGGACTCCTGATCAGCCTGGGTACCATTACAACAGCCTTTACCAACTCCATTGTTGAGATGTACATTACCATGGGAATCGTTGCAGGTAAATCCAGCTCGAGTGTGAGTTTATATTTGTGATGTATGTTTTGTCCCGTATTGTCATATAACAAAATATGTAAGGTAAATGACTGCTGAATTTATTCAGTACTTGCTTTTTTTGTTGCAAGTGCAGTGTGTAACTAAAAACATTTTTCCTCAGGGTGGCATGGCATTATATTGTGAAAACTGATTAACATTGAAGAAGGAACATATTTTCTATGCATAGTACTTGCAAAGTAACAATCTTTTTGTTTAAAACTTTTCGATAGCTCTTAGAATCTGGTTAAAGTTCTATTTCAAATAAATGCTGTTCTTTTGAACTTTCTATTCATCAAAGAATCCTGAAAAATGTATTCAAATAGAAAACAGTTATTTTAATTTGCAATAATATTTCACAATATTGCTCTTTTACAGTATTTTTGATCAAATAAATGCAGTCTTGGTGAGCATAAGAGACTTCTTTCTAAAACATTTACTTTATTTATTTATTTAGTCATTTAGCAGACGCTTTTATCCAAAGCGACTTACAAATGAGGACATCATTTGAAAGCAATCAAAACCAACAAAAGAGCAACATCGTGCAAGTTACAAGTCTTGGTTAGCCTAAGTACAGTACAGATAATATATTTTTTTTAAATAAAAAGACATATAGATAAAATAAAATTATAATAGAGAGTGCTAGAGTTAGAGGGTCAAGTAAAGATGGAACAGATGAGTTTTTAGCCGTTTCTTGAAGGGTAAGGATTCGGCTGCTCGGATTGAGTTGGGCAGGTCATTCCACCAGATGTATAATATTATATATATATATATATATATATATATATATATATATATATTTACCAGATTTATAAATCTTACCAAGCTCAAACTTATGAACGGTAGAATATTTTCTGTCAAATAAATAATAGACATGGATTCTGTCATTACCCATATTTATTTTCTGTTTCATTACTTTATGATTAGTTATTTGTCCCTAGTAAACATGATGTTCTCTTCTATTCACTTACTTTTTTTAAAGACAGAGAGGGAATTCAAGCAGTGCTGTGACTGGTGTATGACTTGTACACCAGCTTTAGTAACACACAACCTTATATAACAGGATGAATGTATCATAGTGTTTTTGGTTGGAGTGTTTTTATGTGTTGACATACAGTTGTGGGATTCAAACACATTATCCAAAAGTTAAAGTTTTTGGCTTATTTCAAACTTCCTTCTTTTAAGAAAGCTGTCAATTATATACAGACACTAATTTGTTAAAATATATCTCATAATGCACATTCTAAATACCTTAATATAACACATTATGTTTGAATTTTTAATTTTTGAAATATTTATTCACACTCAAGCTGTCCAATCCACATATGGAGAATTCCTTTTTCATTTATTGTTAAAAAACTGATTTTTAAAAAATATATCAGTGCTCTCAATTGCTCAATTTTGAATTGACACTCAATTTGACCACATAATTATTTTGTTTTTCAGATCTCTCAAAAGATGCACTGCTAGCTTTCCCCAAATATCAAAACACTCCCTTCCCCGCCATCATTAGTTGATCCTAACCTTGCCGATCTTTGTTTCTCCTTGTCTCTTTTTTGTCTCTTTTAAATACAGTTTTCTTTCAGCCCTTTGTCCAGTTTGTGCTACGGAAGAGAGCAGCCTGGTTCTTGGTGTGCTTTGAGCACGGCCCTCAGAGTGACCTGAGCCCCTTGTGTTGAAAGGACCAGTGGCTGTCATCCCCCTCTTTGCTGTTTATTTACAGGCTTCGGTTACTGCCTTACCTTCCTGCCTACGGTTACCATCTTGTCGCAGTACTTCAGCAAGCGCCGCTCCCTCGTCACATCCATAGCCTCCACAGGAGAATGCTTCTCCCTGCTAGCACTTGCACCAGGTATGATCGCCAGAGCTGTGCAACATACTCATCTGGATAGTTCACACAAAATGGAAATTGCATAATTTTCTCACCCTCATGTCATTCATTCTTCTGCATAGCACAAAACATGATACTTTGAAAAATGTTTCATCTGTTTTTATCCAAACCGTATGGACCCCATTGACTTTCACTGAAACAAAAACACTGGGACATTTTTTTTAAATATCTTCTTTTGAGCTCCACAGATTAAAAACAACACGAGGGTGAGCAAATGATGATATATTATTAATTTGTGCATGGGTGAACTAGCCCTTTTAACGCACAGGCAGATTCGTTTTGAATGTTACATATTAGCTAATCATGTACATAACATGATAAAAGTCTATTTGGAAGTCAAATATATTTGCATAGCCATAAAAGACTATTATTTTTCACAGAAAGCCTAATGTTTTCTGGTCTTTCTGTAATTCATTTCATTTGAATTCACATTGCAGCTATGAATGTGCTGAAGGAGCAGATTGGCTGGCGTAACTGCTTGATTGTGATTGGGGTTATGCAGGCCTCAATTATTGTCTGTGGGGCTCTGCTAAAGCCAATAGTTATCAAACCCAAACTCGCCGCCCCAGAGGGTTCCACATCCCCCCTTAAAGAACCTGAAACCAAATATGAGCTGGAGAATGAATTGACACGTACCTCTTTCGGCTCTGTGGACTCAGGGGTCCAGTCTGTCACTTCTTCCCAGATCAACCTGTCTGAGGGCCAGGAATCTACAGAACAGGAGAAAAAAGCACTTATGGAAAAGGAAGAAGAAAACGAGCCACCAGTGCTGCCTGAGACCCCACTCAAAAAGGAACGAGAAGACTCAAGCATCTCTAGGCCCAAGTTGGACTTCTCCGTGCTCAGAGATGGCAGCTTCAACTGCTATGCACTGTTTGGCCTGTTCGCTACCCTGGGCTTCTTCGCTCCTCAGCTCTACGTCATTGAGCTGAGCGTGAGCCGAGGAGTGTCACGTGACAGCGCCACCTACATGCTCTCGGCCATGGCTGTGGCTGAGATTCTAGGTCGTCTGTCCATGGGTTGGATGCTCAATCGCAGGCCCATCCGCAAAATCTTCATTCTGCTGATTTGCACGTTGCTGCTGTGTCCGGTGCTGGTCGTCTTCACCTTTGTCACTGAGTTCTGGGGGCTCATGTCCTGCTCCTGTTTCTATGGCTTCCTGCTGGGCACCGTGGCTTCCAGTCACATCCCAATGCTGGCTGAAGATGACGTGGTCGGCATTCAGAGAATGTCATCGGCTGTTGGAGTCTATGTCTTTATACAGAGCTTTGCAGGACTGGCCGGTCCACCTTTAGGAGGTAATTGCAACCTCTGTAAACTAACCTGGTTACAAACCACTCTGAACACCTTAGCAAGTACATAATGATCTGGCAACCGGCTAGACCCCTTTACTAAAATACAAAAGCAGCTATATATTTTAATGCATAAAAAGCCATTTATAATGTGTGAGAAAAATAATAAAAAAAATCCCCCAAAGAAATATTAAATTACATTTTATGTATATAATTCATATTATTAAATGAAAATACAAATAATGAAATTAATATTACATTTTTCATATTGTCATTGTACTAATGTAAAAAGCTACTTGAATAGCTATTGATCAGGAAAATATTTACTTTTTATTGTGATGGCAGCATATGACATAAACAGTCTATAGAAATATGATCTAAAGGATAAAGGAAGCTACATATTTTCAAACATAAAATTGTATAATACATGAGAAAAATATACCATTTAAAAAAGGTATCGAACATCAAATTTTATTAAATTATTTACTCAATTACATTTTAAGTAGACAACAAATTAAATATTAAATTTCTCATTAAATATTTTTCATTGTCAGTGTACTGCTTATGTGAAAAGTGAACAAACATTTTAGACCAGTTTTTATAAATTTATCAAGATTTGGTTGAATGTGAATGTAAAAAAAAAATCACGTTAAACATTTCATTAATATATTAAGTGCATCTTAACTTTGATAGCACTAAAAATACATTTTGTAAGATTTTTTTCTTTCAGATGTTTCAGATGACCCCCATTAATCTGGACTCCTATTTGAAATACACTTGCAATCCATTCATACTTCCTCCAGAAATAGTTACAACCTATAAATTTGCCTCCCACACACATTTATGGTATGGAGGTCATCTTGTGTTTTTTGTTTCAGGTTTTCTGGTAGACAGGACTGACAATTATGGATCAGCCTTTTACTCCTGCGCAGCTGGGATGGGAATCGGGGCTCTGTTTCTTGGACTGGTGCGTCCTGCCAAAACCGGCCTTTGCCTTGGGAGGAGAAGAAATGACCAGCAGACAAAAGACAGAGACTCCAGCTCACAGGGTAGTGATGAAGGCCCTGCTGACTTTGTAGAAATGGACATGGAGATCGACAACAGTCCCGCAAAGAGCAAATCTTGGCCAGTATGAATACCGCCTCACCTCAAGAGTAAACGCACTTATCCTCCACTTGAATGATCATCCCAAAGGCTGCCATACACAAACCCTGTGCAAACAGGGTAAAAATCTAACTTTACGTAATTAAAGAAGAGTTTAATCACTCTTCATTGCACTTTTTTGCTGACCACCCAATCATAATCCCAAAAACACGTTTACGTTCCTTGTGTTATTTATTGAAAAGAAACAAAAGTTTGAGGTTCCTTTCCTGTCATATTGTGCACTACGTACTAGTCTCTACAGATAAACATGCTTTTAGAGAGGACAAGAATTAAACCCATTAAGCATTCAATTCTATTCCTCTCATTTACCAAAGTCTTAGAGTGAAATGCAACTTCACTCTTTATTTCATTATTATATTGTCCACAAACCATCATACCACTTTTACTTCTGGCTTTAACATCTAAAAAAGAGAAACCTCAGGCTGTTTTGCTGCTTACAGTGAGGCCATGATGCATATGTATATTAGGTTGCATTAGCCTCATTCAGAATTGAAGGTGAGACAGGTACAGAGCTGTCTAGTGTTTCAGGGTTATATATCATTCGCTTGCCTGTAGATAACGGGTCCGTGTTCAATGGTTCAATATTTAACTAGTATTGCTATTGCAAATGGAAACTAAGATGGCAACATCTCAGCTTAGATGTTAATGTAGCTCTGATGATAAAGCAGGACTTGGATCACTCGGTCTTCCGTTAAGAGTGAGTAACCCATCGTCAGTCAGAACTGAATGAAGCATTATGCTAACCCAACGTGTAAGGTTTAAGTCGTCTCAATTCCTGTTCAGAGATGTTGGCTGTCTAGAAACACCTTCAAGAGTTTCTTATGAAAAACGATGGCTATAGAATGTCATGTTATCGCTGTATGTTGAAGTGCGCCCTCTGTGCCTTGTCAGAGAATTCTGTAGAATTAAAGGGGCCGTTCACATAGAACGAGTATAACAAGACGCGCATTTCGAATCGCCTTTTTAAAAAGTCAATGACGCCCGTCTATCGCACGTTTCTGTAAAAAACAGCAGCGTAGTAGAACGCAAAGAAAAAAACCTGTGCGATTTGGCGTCGAGGAATGAAAAACACGTAAACCGCGAATTTTCCAGATTTTCAAATAGTTGTATCTTGGTCAAATATTGTCCTATCATAACAATCCTAACCTTACATCAATGGAAAGCTTATTTATTCAGCTTTCAGATGATGTATAGATCTCAATTTCGAAAAATTTACACTTAAGACTGGTTTTGTGGTCGAGAGTCACGCATCAGTTTCAAAATCATTCTGATGGTACACTGACTTCTAATAAGGCGAATATCTTCTGTGTTTTTTCCCCCACGCCTTCTCCCAAACGTCTGTTCTGAGTGTCTGTATGTTTGGTGCGCGGGTACGAAAATCTGAGAAGAGGGCACATTGTTTTATGGCAGCAACAAATGCACGTGTACAGCTATACATTGGTATTAATACAGTGACAATAGTGCACAATAGTGAATTCCTCTCAAATATAGGGGGTTCCAAAGTCGCAATAAAATAAAACTAAATAAATCAAATAAAACTACATACAGTTGCTTTATTTTATTTTTTAAGTAATGCGCATCAATGATCAAGAGGTCCGTAAAAAGTAGCGCAACGGAACATGTTCTGTGAGAACCGGCCCTGAAAACAATACACTGAATGAGCATCTTGACTGTAGTATTTTGTGTGTAATTCACTGCATGAATTACAGAAAAATGGGTAATTTGATGGAGAGAAATAACAGTATATGAGCACTAGAGTCAGTTTAAAATGAAAAATGAAATGTATTCTACCATGTACTGCATACGAGAGAAGTCTGTAGGTAAAACCCATTAAAGCACTTACCTAATGACTTGAAATCTTATGTTCTGTCAATTATTTAAATTTGTCATAAATGCATTTAAATACTGTTTGTTTAGGTTTTGTACTTTTGATGAGAAGACACTTTGTGTGTCGTTTTAATGTAATGCAGTAATGTAATGAATATTGCAACGACAGTACATGTTCAATGTAGAATAAAAGCAATGATTTTTATCCTGTCATCCTTGGTCATTATTTGATGCTACACAGGTTCCTCCTCAATGGGGAACACCACATAAGCATATCATATTGTAGTGGCTTATAATATGAAGCAGTCACATGACCATTTACAAAAAGCTGGGTCATGTTGCTGTGCTGCAGCAGTCGCCCTCTGCAGAAGATAAGCACAGCTCATGCAGTTGCAGTAACAGTAACCTCACCCTGTGGAGACAGCAGTCTGGTATCTTAGGAGTGGAAAGTTCCCTGGAATGCCTGCATGGTCTCGTAGACTAATACTAAAAATCCATTGTGCACATTATTACATTATTTTTTGCTGAATCATCCATGACATTAAATTGAAATTAGATCACAGTTGTTCACACGGTTCCTTAAAGAACATTTAAGATTTATAAATTATGCTTGATTTATAGTAAAACTCTTTTAAGAACAGTATTTTTGTTCATGCGTTACCATCTATATTTATAATTGAGCAATTCATTGACAATATATTCATAGCACACACTTAAAAGTATTGGGTCACCCCCTTCTAATGAACAGGTTTGACTACTTTAGTAATTTCCATGAGTACAAATCTCAATGTTTAAGCATATAAAGATATTCTAGGGAATATTGTGCTTCTAATTTTATAGCAACATTTAGGAAAGAACCCTTTTCTAGTCTAACATGACAGTGTCTCTGTGTATAAGGCAAGGTTCAAAAAGACATGATTGATTCAGTCAGCGTGGAAGAACTTGCCTGGTCTGCAGAAAGCCAAGTTAAGGATTTATTTTTTAACCTTGCCTTATACACAGAAACATTGTCATGTTAAAATAGGGTCCCATCCAAACCTGTTATAAAATTAGAAGCACACAATTTCCTAGAACATCATTATATGCTTAAACATTAAGATTAGTACTTATGGAAATGACTAAATTACTCAAACCGGTTCATTAGTAGAGGATGTCCCAATACTTGTGCATATAGTGTACATCAAACATCACCCCCTTTTTAACTTATTAACACCCATGAAGTTAAAATAATATAAAATGAATAATGTATCCTTTTAAAAAAAAAAAACGTATCTTTTAATGTCGAAACCCTGGATAAATTTGGTGTAACACTACAGCCTGGTGTTCACAAAATGGAATTGCACTTTCACTGACTTGTTTTAAAGAAATATTTGTTGAAATTAAACAAGTTGCAGAATTGCTTAGTTATTCCGAGCCAAAAACAAGAACAAAATGACAGTTTTCGCAAAATGATTTTATTGGGTCAATGATGAAGAATGAGGAAGCATAGGTTAGACTGTACAATGAAAGCAGGCCTATATTCTGTACTGAGCACAAAAGTCGTGAAATCTTTAGTATGAATTATTTTGATATGAGGACTCAAAGCATCCACAGTAATCAAAAACAAAAAAACCTAAGTACAAAAAAAAATGACCAGAAATGTCTGGAGGCACTAGGTATTCTTTGTGGCAGGCATAATTCTTGTATAATTATTAATGATCAAACTTGATTATCTGGGCAAAACCAAAAACAGCAAATCAGCCATCTCTGATAAGAATCACGTTTCGGAAAAGGCTACAGTGAGAAAGACTCCTTTCTTTATACACCACCCTTAACAATTCTTGCAGGAAGAGCGGAAAAAACGAACGTGAATGGCCAATGAAAGCCAACAGAACTGCGACAAATCACGCCTCGACAGTTTACAGAGGAGAAATACAGCTAAAGTAGTGCATCTATCTGCAGCATTGCCATTCCTTTAAACATGTCAACCGTTAGGAGCGCTCTGACGGGGATGATTGTCATACTGACACATCTGTCACGGCTACACCAGACAGAGACATTATTTGCACAAGCACTTGGGTTTGCCCTCAAGGCTCCCAGATGCAGGAAGTCTTGGACTTGCAAGCGTCCTCAGTTATTCCTTTGGGTTTTGGCAAGAACACAACACTTGCTTCATTAAGGTCTTTAAGCTCGAAGGCAGATAATACAATGTTTTAAGACTCGGCATGCTAGAAATAGGCAGCAAATACTAGAGGTTGATACTCAGTATTTCAGCATCACCAAAGGATACTGAAATTCACTTAAATCAGTCAACATCTTGTGCTTGGAAAGGTTTGAGTTTGTACAGTGAAATACTTAGACGGATACTACGGCTTTACTAACATCAGACACTAAGACGACAACAAAAGCTCTGCAATGCCCGGTTTCCTGGCATTGGGGGGCAGTGAATGGCACTAGAAAACACAGGACACTGTCAGTGGAGAGTGAAGACGTAATACTTGCTTTTCACGAGCCTCCCGGGACTTCAGCCAGGGGCGTAAGGCAGAATTCGACAGCAGACAAAGAGTCCTCTACCGCCATCTGAATGCATAGACGACATATACAGGCACCATTCAGCTGAGATGCACCAGCCAAAAGAGCTACAAGAGCAACCCTGAATGGGGCGAACTGCGGGCAGGGAGTCAGTATCTCTGGATTTCTGGGTGCACGGTGGCGCCAAAAAAAAAAAAAAAAAAAAAGTTATACATTTCAGTGTAGGTTACATATCCGTAGGAAAAGAGTGGGTGAGGTACAGACCATTTACATAAAATACTTACTACAACAGTAGTATTCAGGGCGGACATGGCACTATACAAAGTAGCTATACACAACTGTTGCGGGAACGAGGTTCACAAAGCAAGATCTATCCCTTTTGAGGAAATCTGTTCAAATTATTGGTACCTTAAACATGTGGCACTTGTGAATACAGATGCTTTTTGTTAGCGGGTTCTGACCGAGAAGTCAGTCAAGTTTGGTTGTGAACCAAAAAGATTAAAAAGAAAGCAAATAAATTAACAAGAAACCGTTTTTCGTTCCCTGATGGATAAAGAAGTTCTTCCAGAATCTAGCTAGGGCAGAGCGGAGGATGTCGTCTGCAGGCCAGCAAGGAAATGTGATTTCCAGCCACCGATGGAGAGCTACAATTAGTGGATGTTCCTGAAGGCGAACAGTTGCGCTTAAGTGGTCTACATTCAGCCCTGAGTTTATGCTGCATCTATCAGCTCGCCTAGCGTGGCTAACCACAGTATGAGTTCAGTTTGTCAAGTGGTACGAATCGTGAGCGTTATCCATCAGCAGAGGAAAATCAGAGTGTAAACTTTTGAAACATAACTTAAGTTTATCGGCAAATATATTCATAGAGCTATATAAAAAAAAACAAAAAAAACAACTGAACTCTAAAATTTTTACAATTGATTAGACATCTACACGTTAAAAACACCAATCAAAATGAGGGGGGAAATTAAGGCCAGGCAGGCATCGACAGAGAGGCTCAGAACATAGTTCCTGTTAAAAGGTTAAAACATGAATTTGCATCTCATCTTGCTATTTGGTCAGTAATAAAAGGCTCAAAGGTAACAGATCAAAGAACAGTGCTAGGATTTCTCATCCCACTTCTCTCCTCTTTTTGAGGGAGGAGTGCATTGCTTTTGGCACCTTCGGCGAGAGGGTGACACGTACAGCTTCTCTTGGCGGGACGAGGGCGAGTGGCCAGACCCACTCTCTTCTCGAAGCGCACTCTTTAAGAGAATAACTACCCGCCGTCCCGTGCTCCTGACAGACCGCTAGGCTAGGCCGCATAAAAGCACGTCAGAGCTATTCAGAAAGGTTACTGTGTGGAGTACAAACATTGGAGTCAGTTTCTTCTGAGCAGAAGAGGGTTATTTCGGAGAGATCTGAAGGTAACGGCTGGACCAGCATCACTGCAGCATGAGTTGTTTGAGGTTGTCGTGCAAGATGGTGTCCTTGACGTCGCGAAAGACCAGGCGAATGTTCTCCGTGTTAATGGCGGTGGTGAAGTGGTGGTAGAGGGGCTTCTGCTGCTGGTCTCGGCGCTTGTTCCGGAAACAATCCACCAGGAACTTCTGCACATCCTCCAGGCTGTGCGGATCCCCTGTGTACTCGGGGAAGTAGTCCTTGATGGCCACCGTTTTGACCTTCTCCTCCAGCAAGTCTGTCTTGTTGAGGAAGAGGATGATGGACACGTTGCTGAAGACGCGGTTGTTGACAATGGTCTCGAAGATGTTGAGCGACTCCATGAGGCGGTTGGTCTGCCGGTCCTCCATCAGCACCTGGTCGAACTCGCTGGATGAGACGAGGAAGAGGATCGAGGTGACGCTGTCGAAGCACTCAAACCACCTGCGGCGTTCCGACCGCTGGCCGCCCACATCCACCATCTTGAAGGGCACGTTCTTGATCTCAAAGTCGTACTCGTGAATGCCCTTAGTGGGCTTACGTGCCAGCAGGATGTCTTGCTGTGTTGGTAGATAGTCCTGTAGGGAGAGAGAGACAGAGCGGCCGTCAAGTTAGAACAGAAAACCAAAGATTCAAAGCAACATTTGAAAGGAACTTCTACTTCAGGGTCGAAAAAATACCAAACGGACAAATGAATGCAATTCTCTTCCTGATGTTTCTGATAGAAGGTCTGTGGTGTAGCCCTATAAGCTTCTACTGAAGATGTGAGCTCCAAGCAGAGGCCAGCGAATCAGTCGTAAACTGACTCGGGCTGGAATGAGATTTGCATGCGGTGGTTATGATATGATATTAAACTAAATCATGTGGCAGTAGTTTGCATACCACATATCCACTAAATAACCCTTAACTGTTTGAACACACTACACAACTTTTAAAATCTAGGCATAAAACACTTATCCTACACTTTCATTTTTACACATTGTTAATGATTACAGAGAAAAAGTTAGTGATTTTTTTTTTTTAAACTGATCCAACTCTGAATACTTGAAATCAAACCTTTGCAGTAGTCAACCTACTTCTTTAGTTGACAATGAAAGTTCAATTAAAAAAGGCATTTAGCCTTAGAAGTTTCCCTGTGCATACACACAGACTCTTAACAATTCTGCAGCAACTGTCAAGTCTTAAATGTTTTTTTAGCATAATACAAATATTAAAAAAAAAAAAATAACAGAATTTAATTCAGAAGAGAATTGTTCTGAGAGAATTTAAGGCATTTTTCACATTTATACATAAATACAGCACCCCCCCCCCCCCATTTCAACCTAGAAATGAAGATTAAGAAGTTTAAACAAATAAAGGTTATGACAAAATGAATGAGAAGCAAACCTTTTTGAAATTGTTAAGCTACTATAATCAATCATAATTTTTGTAATCAATCATTTTGCATTAAAAAGGAAGGAACATGATCTCAGTCTTTTGGACTCCATTGTTTGATTTCATGGTTTTCCGTAGAGGAGAAAAAAAACAAAAACTCTGGTAATAAATGAGCAGAACATAAAACTCAAACTGTGGGGACAGAACAAGGGAGAGAAAAAAACAAACAAAAACTATGACGGCCAGCTCATAGCTCATTCTCCACATTGCTGGCATACCAGAGTTGGAGGTTGGGGGTGAGGGTAAAGCATTAGCAAAAAGGTGTATCTGGATCGAAGCACTGGCCAATACAGGGTGTAAGGGCAAATGCACTTCAAATGCATTAGATGAAACTCTACACTAAAGCAAATGCAAGACATATCAAGTCGACAAGAGAACAGTGCTCAGTGCTAGCACATAAGACCTGAGACAGATTTCTGAAATTCCAGACAGGATGACATCAAAGACAGTATTTTATACCAAACAATCTTGAGTAACTATTGCTAAAGTTTTTAATTTCGAATCAACTTTTATCAGTTTAAATGACTTCCCGTAGAAACGGTCAACATGTTTTTGGTTTGTTTTTACAAACTGAAGTACAAGTGAAAATTATTTTGTGTGTTAATCATCAGCTTGCAGCATATGCTGTCAACAGAGCTTAAGTTAAGTATTTATTAAACCTTTAAGATGTTAAATAAGGATTTCTAGTCATATAAAGATGAATTGCTTTTTCCATTAAGAGCTTAAGATTAAACCGAATATTCAGTTCTATGACCAAACAAAGACATCTCTCTCTGACACATGCATTGCCTGCACTTTGTCACATGCCTAAGGTAACCCTTCTTCCTCATCTTCTCACAAATATTTATGAGTTTGGGCTGCTGAGGTCCGTCTCTCCCCAAACATCGGACACCCACACGACATCCATCTAAGGAGGATGAATGTAAACTGAAACAAACACATACTTTCCAACAGAGTCGAGTGGCCATTTCCCTCTCTGAACACACTCGGAAGCATGCGCTATTTCCTCTTCCTGTTTGTCGATGGTGTGATTGCAGAAGTTGGTCCACATTGTTGTGACGTGGCTGAAGAGCAGCAGTTTCGCTCAAAAAAAAAAAAATTTCAAAGAAAGAGGTGCCAGTCTGAGGCGTGCTGCCAGAGCAGAGCACATTCAACTCTGCTTCCTCTGTCTCAGAACATAAATTCAGAGCGATAGACACGGGAACTGAGACCGTGCGACAGAGTGACGTCAAGGAGCGCAATACAGAAAGTGAGATATGCGGGGAAACAAATGACTTGTCCTTTCGGTCTCTCTTCCCAATGCGGCATCAGTGATTTGAACAGGTTGACTGAGCGTGCCTGTTTGCATAGGATGTGAGTTTGAAATAGATTATCTGATTCTTTGTCCTAAAGCAGAGCTGCCTGGAGTCAAAGCTGAGATACTAATCATCACATTTACTGCAGTCAGCAGCGTCTAGAAAGAGCACAAAACCACAAACATCCGTTTAGTACTGAGAGAGAACATGAGCGGCAGGCGGCAAGTCACATGACGCAAAGGGAACTGCACTGGCGCCTCATACATCAGTCCGACACTGATGCTCTGACAGCTGCAAGTCTCAAAACTAATGTCAACACACTCCACATATAAAACGCCATATACAAAAGTGGGAGCAAAAATGGACCATATATAGAGAAATCTAAATAACTAGGGATCTCAAAAGGTGCTGGAACGTAAAATAATTTCTCTGAAAATTTACTACTGAAATGGGACCGGGGCAGCTTTATTTCTAACTGGTGGTCAGTGTGGCATGTTAAGAAAGCATATGGTATTTATCATCATTCCTCATCAGCGTGAGCACACAGACCATCTGAATGAGTAAGAAAACCTCCATGAGCAGATGAGGAACTGTCATATGGTCATCCTTAATCACACAGCCTCATGACATGCAAAGTCTTCAAGATGGATTCCTTAAAATATCTTACACTTTAAAACTGGTGAACTGTTAAGCGAAAAAGGTGATATAGAAAGCATTATGGGAAAGGGTTGACACACGTGACCCTTTGATGTCAGCAGAGCTAGTTTCTCTTCTCTGTCTATGCTGGCTGGTGAACAGGACAACCCTGTCACGCCCCACAGCATCGCGAGAGAACAAACAGACGGGCAATTATCAGTCTCACATCATCTTCAGCATTTGCCATTCAGTATTTTCTTGATCCACTGCTGAAATGAATCATATTTGCTGTATAAAGTGATTTATCTCATGCTGCTTTGACTCTGTGAATATAAAAGAACGCTTTAGCGATGCTAGCTGTGACAGGACTGTACTTACTAATCTTTCAGTAGGAAATGAATCAGTCTCCTGAAAGCTAGTACAGATTGACATTTTTATTTTAAAGAGGTATTTACCATGAATTTAAAGGAGTAGTTGAAAAATGAAAACACAAAGTACTTTGAAAAAATGTTTTAGAAACGCTTTTTATTTGTTTGTTTGTCCATACACAATGGAAGTCAATGGGCTTCAATTGCTGATGTTTTTAAAATTGTCCACAGAAGACATGCAGAAGTGTGGAATTACATGACTGAGTAAATGACAGAACCTTCATTTTTGTTGGAACGATGCCTTTAAATCATAGGTAAAAGGACAGCAAGTTTCCTATCCTTCTATTCCAAAACTGATACAAAGACAAATGAGATTTGTCATGGAGGTCAATCTCCATCTCATCAGTTTCCAGGCCTACATAGAATGTGTACTCACAAATCTCCAGAGAATTGTAACGTTGCCATTTACAAAGATGAAAGCGCCTTTGTTCATTACACACTTTGGCTAATTTGTTAGTGCTTCCCACTTGCAGAAAGGCTGCATTTACACTGCAAATCTTGATGACCAATTCTGATTTTGTGACTATATCCGATTTTTTGGACGACGTGCTAACATTTCTTTTAAAAGTCACCCGTATCCGATATGTGCATTTTACACTGCACTTGGTTAAACAAGCCAAAATTAGCATATGACATCACAAATTTGTTTAATTTATTGACATGGAATTCATATAGAAACGTTTTTAATGCAATAGTTACATCTATACACCAAAATAGTTTAGCCTAGTACAAATTCTTCAGGACAGTGATGTACGCAGCTCTGCTGAAAGCTTGCGAGTGGAATACTACTCAGGTGGTAGATATTTTTAAGCAGGTCACATCGTCTGTGTTTTTTTAGTAATTAAAACCAAATGCGTTCATCAGTGATTGTATAGGCTATCAAAAGGCAGGGATATGTTTGTGTACATTTTATTTTGTGGTCTCAATGGAATGAACGGGACTGAAGCGCAGTCTGTGCCCGAGTCACTGTCACTGACAACAGCAGTAACGAGCACACAGCGTGATTTCAAAAGCAACACATTTCAGCGTCAGATCGCTGACGCTGAAATTAACACAAACTAACAAAATTAATACTCTGCTACTCAACTAGAGAGGTTTCATTTGTTACATGTATGTCTGTACCGCGAAATGTTTTAAAAACTCACTTTTCAATGACGTAGGAGTCGCATTTACAAGGAAAGATCCGAGCTGACACGGCAGGCGCAAAAGCACGTATCCAATTTATTTCCACATATGAATGAGGCCTGATACCGATCGGAGACTAACGGAATCCATGCAATTTTTTCCAGCTTACACTGTCGTGGGCCATATCCGATCTGTGCCACATGGGAGGAAAAAAACAAATCGGAATTGGGTCACTTGAACCATGCAGTGTAAATGCGGCCTAAGAGTCAGTTCCATTAACATTTTAATCACATTTAAAGACATTCTGCAGAATTGACTCTAAAATAAGTGTTAAAAAAAAAAAAAAAAAGGTGTGGACAGTCTTTAAAAGGTAAAAGCATCCACATTAGATTAAAAAAGAAAAGTGACAGTGACGTGACATAAGTATGGTGACCCATACTCGGATTTTGTGATCTGCAATTAACCCATCCAAATTGTACACACACCCGGAGTATTGGGCAGCCATTTATGCTGCGGCGCCCGGGGAGCAGTTGGAGGTTTGGTGCCTTGCTCAAGGGTCTCACCTCAGTCGTGGTATTGAGGGTGGAGAGAGTGCTGTACATTCACTCCCCCCACCTACAATCCCTGCCGGCCCGAGACTCGAACTCGAAACCTTTGGGTTACAAGTCCGACTAACCATTAGGCCACGACTTCCCACAAATTAACAAATTACTCCAATTAACATCGATACTAAGCATAAATATAATAAATATTACATCTAGAAAGAACATGTGAAGTGAGAAACCTTAGGCAGAAACATGCTTACCGGTGTTCCGAGTTTGTCCAAGTTATCCAAGAAATATTTCACCGATTCACCCTGTGAGGATGACAAAGAGCACAGAGAATCAGTCAGGTTATCAAAGCACTGCGAACTGACAACAAAAACAGCTGAGCACCAACTAGACATACAGACTGCAGTTCAGAAGGTTAACAATCTTCCTTTCTTCATACTTAATGTATTTGGATTTATACACACCACCAAAGTATGTTATTTGGTGTTCATGACAAAAAGGTTATTACAGTTGAATGTTCTCAAATAAACCTGGGAATCTGCGAACATTTAAAATGTGCAGACATAAGCACTCAATGTAATGAGGGCATCATTCAACATGAGAACACACGGACATGAGTCATGAAAAACCCTCTCACAGGATGTCAGTAATTACAAGCATACTCCATTTTGAAAGCAAATGTTACTGGCATCTTTTGTTTACCCCTGTAGGGGAAATTCTGTAGTGTTATTGGTTATCTGCATCAGTTTATAGAGGTGACTACTAGTGCTGTACTAGCATCACCTCCTGCTTCAGCCATGAATTCGTGACAGCTGGTCTCAGTGCGGCACGCCACCAGCAAACACAGGACACTAGAAAATGGACAAGCAGGGATGAGGAAGAACACACAAGGCGGGCTCTGGTTCGGAAAATTTAAATCTTGAGTAATAGGAACAAGCTGCCCAGGAAACAGCAACAGGCCTTGTGTTAATGTTCCGTGGTGCTCAGATGTACAACGCACCAATTAGCCTCTTGCAATTTCAACAGTTTGGCTGAAAGGACAGCAGGAGGGAGTTCTGTTCTGCTTCCTTCACAATGCTCATCTATCTCAGTGTATGATGAAACTGTAAAGCTCTGTGGGAACAGTCAGAAAAAAGTCTTCCTCGTTGCCTACATAAAATACCCTTTCAAACCATGACAGCATCTATTTGCATCTTGGGGTTAACTGAGGTCTATAAGAGGAACATGCAGGTCTTTCGAGGTGATTGTCAGTAGAGGGGATTATGTCATAAGAAAACCCCTGGTAACCCTCCCCCAGCTGGGCATGAAGCCACAGCCATACTTGTGCTGTTCATCTTCAATGAAGGGTGTGGGCACACAGGAACAACATTGTCAGGGCAGGCCAGGATATCAGTTTCTGAGTAACGCTAAAAAGGAAGTCCTGTTAACTCAGCAACATCTGAAGCTAATGTCTGCTTTTGAATACAATCTCTACATAACGTAAAAACCAAATATTTTATTTATTTATTTATTTATTTATGACTTCGCGTTGGGCGGTTCTTTGCCTCCACGTCATACATTAAAATCCTTTAATGCATGGCTAGCCTTTGATTATCCCTTTTTTATAATGTAGCGATCTAGTATCCATCTTTTATTTTAGTAATAAAAATCGTGGGGAAGCGCTGACAACAAGTTTATGTGTGTATGCAGCACAATCTGCGGTCTCTCTCTCTCTCCATGTGTGTGTGTGAGCGAGTTATGCGTGTTGGTTAGTGTGCATCAATTAAAGCAGCGCATTAATATATAACAGTGATTAAACTGACCTGGAACTACCTGTGCATTAAACGGTTATACTGCATACCTGCCAGCCAATCAGAATCCAGTATTCTGACAGACCACTGACTAAATGAATATTTTCAGTCAGTGGTATATATTCAGTCATATATAAAATTTTCAAATATACATATTTCCAGAATATAAGTTGGTTTTTATTTTTTAAATCATCTGAATTTCACAATGCAAACACAGAGCAAAAGCTTTAAATACAATTGATTATGGGCTGTCACGCTTCGCCGATTTTATTCAACTATTCGATGTTTTTAAAATCCCCGACTTCATTTTGCTCACGTTGACCAAGTGGCGCATTTCACGGACGAGAATCCATAAAACACATTATTAGACTGTTTTCCAAGGCTGCATGATATATTAAACCCATTTAAAAATCATAATTAAGCATAACTGTGAATTCACAAATGCTACGATTTAATTAAAGAATTATATGTGATGCAGTTCTAACACAGTATATGCACTGTAATTATTTGCGTGTGTGTAGGTTAAGTACACGCGTCACACAGCGTTCACAGTAGTTCCACAGAAACCGTTATCATTTACACGTGGAGCGTCTCAAACTCCATCTCTGCATGCTGTTGTGAGTTTGGGTTTATTATACCGTTCATCTGGGAACGCAACGTGCGCCATTTCATCAGATTTGTAAAGTAAATCATTTATAAATCTACACAAACACAGGAGAATACATCGCCATTTCAAAATAAAAGCTCAAACCCTCACTCTGAGTTTACATGTTCTGATGTCCACATATTCATTACAGCGGCTGTAGCATTTCTGTCCTAAAGAAATGGCCAAATATGAAAGATTAAGTGGACATTTGAATTAAATGGTGCTTGGTCAACATTAAACAAGGATTAGATCGCACAGTAATGCCTTTGTTGTAATGCGTAATCTAAATGTTCTCTATTGTTTATAATACATGTATTTTGACAGTTTTGTTCAATAAAACCATATGATTTCTTGCTTTTGATACATTTATATCGTTGATACTAATTATTATTACCTCATTGTTATTATATATGTATTTTAAGTAATTTTAAAGGCTACTGTTCACTTACTGTGGTAATTATTTTAATTATAGGGGCCCTATGAAATCCAGTTTATTTTTTCTATACTCCGTTTTAATGGTTAAAATAAATTAATCAAAAAGCCTGTCTAATTAATTGAGTTTTACAGTTTTATCTTTACCAAATTCTGTTTTCAATTATTTATTAATTATTTATTCCATTTGAATGGAACAACTGAGAGCAAGGCCGTTTCGGTCGAATGTCCACTTCTGAAGCCAGATTGGTTACTGTCCAGGAGGTTGTTCTGTGTAGGGATGTAACGATTACCGGTTTGACGATAAATCATGATAAAATTCCCCGCGGTTAGTATTACCGTTTCATATTTTAATTATCATTAAAACCGTATTCGATTACCGTGATTTAAACAACTCGCGATAAATAAATACTGTCCAGCATAAAGCAGAGTTTTCAGTAACAGTCTCACGTGCGCACGGCAGCAGAGTAGTTTCGTTCTGAGTGAAAATAGGGCGGAAAAACTGGGAGGTTTTAAAAGAGTGCTAAGGGAATTATACAAATTAATATATCAATGAATTAATTATATGAATGTACCTCTGAAGGTTCGGACTGTCTTCAGAAACGATTTGATGGCATTTTGTTCTCATCTTCGCTCCATGTAATACCTAAAGGAAGTGTTCGCGGAGTTCACGGGAATCAGCTGTAATTCAGCTTTTCCGTATAAAGCGCCACCTGCTGTCAGAGACTGGATTTACAGACACTTATTTACATTCAGTCTGTGTGCAGTTTCTGTCTGGCCAAAAAATTGACCAAATTTGCATGACCTGCTGTAAATTTTAACCGGTTGATGAAAAACAAACTTATGTACATTTAAACAATTCAGATATGCTATATAGAATTATTTATGGAGCAGATAAAATACATATAATCATTTATTAATTATCATTTTAATTTAACCCTTTTCTTTAAAGGCTGAAATGTGTGGTCTACCTTTGTTCAACTTTTTCAAAGCTTTATTTGAACATTTACATTATTTATTTGAACATGCTATTAAACTGGTGTCAGTCAAATTGTCATTTAAAATCCAGACTTCATTGGTAATGTTATTGTTTTAGTGATTATGCAAACAAAAAGTCATTTTAATTGCTGTTTGTTGATTTAAGTATAAAACTTGGTGAAGTGATTTATGTTTCGGTACTTTTTGAACATCTCCAGCACATTTTAACAATACCGTGATAATACTGATAACCGTGATAATTTTGGTCACTATAATCGTGATTAGAAATTTTCATACCGTTACATCCCTAGTTCTGTGTAAGAAAGGCAGAGACTTGGTTGAACACAATCCGTTCAAGTGTTTTTGCAACGAAAGCTAGAATGGAAACCGGTCTATAGTTCCCTAAAAGAGTTGGGTTAAGAAGTGGGGTTATACAATGCTGAGGGAAAAATTCCAGTGTGAAGGGATGTGTTAACGATGTGAGTGAGTGCCGGTACAACTGCAGGAGAATTGGCTTGAAGGAGATGAGATTGAATAGGATCAAGCGGACAAGTAGAAGGATGACTGGAAAGGAGGAGTTTAGAGACTTCAACCTTGTGGTGTGGAAAATTGTGCAGTGAGGTTTGTAATTTTATTAATGAAGACTGTGGTAAAGTCGTCAGCTGTTAGAGTAGATGAAGGAGTGGGAAGGAGGACAAAGGAGGGAGGAAAAAGTTTTAAAGAGTATTCGAGAGTTAGGCGAATTGTTAATTTTGTCATGATAGTATGTCCTTTTAGCAGTGAAGACATTAGCAGAAAAGTCAGAGAGGAGTGATCGATATAAATTAAGGTCAGACTCAGTAGGATTATGTGATTTGTGCCATAACCTTTCTGCAGCCCTGAGTTTAGAACGATGTTTTATAATTGTATACCTCTTCTGTTCTGAATACTGTTAAAAGACTTACTAAAATGTTTATCATAAAATATGTTTATGATGTTAAACAGTATTTATGATGTTTGTAAAGATTTTATTTACCGGCATATTATAAATGTGACTTATACAACAACGTAACTTATGTGTTCTTTTCTCTCAACAATAGAATTTTGACCTGTTGCAGCTCCAGAAAAATAAAATAAAGAATGAAAATTATCCAAACAATAATACTGTAAAACTTTTCACAAACAGTGGAATAACTCATAAGAAATGTGTAGGTTAAAGGAAGTGCACAAATTAACATTATATAAAAATCCCCCATATTGAACAACTTAACTGTCAAGATAACTGGCAGACAAGATGATTAATAAAATAGCCCAATTGTTATCTGTAATGCATAAATACCAATAATGAGAGTAAGTGAAGTTCCGTGAAATATCTCCTTCCCTGGGCCTCAGATTTACAGGAGTGCAAAAGAGTCATCGTTTTAATCACAGCTCAACATTCCTTCACGGATCGCGCAATCCTTCTCCCAGATCCTAGTAATCTCAGGCCGAGATGAAGGGAAGGGGGAAGACTGGCAAGCCTGGGACTTCAGGCCTGTCAGCCTCCACAAAGCGCTTTACACCCAACAATGACACCAACACACAGTAGTTAAGAGTACTACAAAAATGGAAACAGAACTCTTTAATGCTTTCCTATCTGTCCCTATATGGGGTGGACAGAGCACAGAAAGAAGTGCTTGGGAAAGCAGGAGAGAGCCCACTTGGGTGGATGTCTCCTATCAAAATCTCTCTTCCGGTGACTTGAATCTGCAGAGATCATAATTCCCGCGGGTGACGCAGCAGAGATGTACAACGCTAAAGACAGTTTCATTTTATAAAGCAGCATGACCGTCTAAATCGAACAAGCAGTCTGCATTTTGGAAATGCACCGTCTCGCAAGTATTACCTAAATCAGATTAAGCCTTCAGTAAATGGGGTTAAAATGAACCTCACTGACTCGCACAGACTATAAGTAAACCTTGTAATGATTCACCAAACTGAATTTGACAGTTCTAAACGATGTGCTGGCTTTTTAGTGCAAAGCAGATGTTAAAAAGTGGTGGTGATGGCGCAGTGGATAAGACACATGCCTTTGGTGTGAGAGACCCGGGTTCGAATCCACTGTGAGACACCAATGTGTTCCTGAGCAAGACACTTAACCCCTAGTTGCGACCTCTGACATATATAGCAATTGTAAGTCGCTTTGGATAAAAGCGTCAGCTAAATGAATAAATGTAAATGTAAAAAAAGACAAACAAAAGAAGACAGATGACAGCGCTGCTTTTCGGGGGTAGTGAGAGCAGAACAGCAAGGAATAAGGCAGTGGATTAGGATTATGCAATGCCTAGAAATAAGAGGAGGAGCCAGAGGCGAAGGGATCTTGGCTGAAGGAATCTAGAACAAGTTTTGTTTTGTTGCATGTCGGGTGCATACCATAACCCCCAGAGGCTAAAGGGGCAGAGTTGTGAAAGCAGGAAGCCTGATAATGTTTTGCACTCGATACACGTGGTTTGTGGATTACAGGGCACAAAAGTGTTTTGTTTTGTTGCCTTCACTCACACAGACTGCATACAAATCACCAGAGCCTGTGGCGGAGCCGAGGAAAGAGGATGGCTACTTAACGGGCAAGCTGTACGGAAACCTCAATGGTAAAAGACTAATTTGCCTTTGACCAGCCTTGATTCAGCATAAATGGAGATTCCTGAGATTGGGGATGAACAGACCTAGCCTGTTATCAGCTCCATACATTTGGGCCGCAGTAAAGCGGCTCAGTGTCGTGTTGTTTCTTGTGCTCAACAGCATGCATCCACTGCTCTGCTTAAGTCCCAACTTGCCCATGCTGAGAGGATCACTAGGATCACTTTATCCCTCAGCAAAAAAGCTAACTATCTGTGCATGACACCAGTGATGGATGAAACAAAGTACATTATAACTCGCGCACAGGAAAATATTGTGTTACATATGTTCTAAAAAGAGTTCAATGACAGTCTTGAAGCTGCCTTGGGCTGTCACGGTCATGTCATTTTGGCTGACAATTGCTTTACAAATAATAATCTACTCACAATTAAAATGTCAGTTTTATTCATGTCATTCAGGTTGAATGCTTGATATACACATAAGAAATAGCCATTCATGTTGGAATCATAAAATGAATAAGTGAAAAATGAGTGAAAATAACTTGCAATTCAATGTTAAATTGTTTAACGTCAATGTGGCACAATTAGTACTACAGCACTAGAGAATTAATGTGACTTTCAGGTAGCATGCATGATTGTGATCTTGGGAAGTATAAACGCCACAGCCCTAATTCCTCCTCATCAATTTTACTCAGGAATGTAGGGAAAACATGAAAGTCTGTATCTGCAATCTCTCTTTCGCTGTAATCTCTACAAATCATAATAGTAAGAGTCGGTTACGGGGTGCAAGTGCTTTGGTGAAATCAACATTTAAAATGGGGAAGTAATGCACTAGGAACTGAGAGCGTTTAGAGAAGTCTGAAGTTGCTAAGATGGCACTTGCTTATGTCAGGCCCTAATGAGGAATCATTTGAGATTTATTGGGGAAAACCAAAAATTACCCAACCAAACTGATAAGCTAGCTAAATAAAAAAAACAGGAATAGCAAATGGTTACCTAGGTTTGATAAGTCCTCAGAAACAGACAGATGAAAAATGCACAGGCCTGAACAAAACAGTGATGTGGTATACACATCCTCCTAGATATACACACACCACCTCGGCAAGCCAATGTGTGAAACTTTCAGTCGGCGTCTCTAGAAGTCTCTAAGGATGCTTTCACACTAGCACTTTCGCACACCCGGGTTCGATTGACGTCAGAGTTCGGTTCGTTTGGATGATGTATGATGTGAACACTGTCATCCGACCTCGGGTGCGCACCCACAAACCGTACCAGAGTCCGCTTAAAAAGGGTGGTCTGGGGTTCGGTTCATGTGAACTACGGTACAGTTCGCTGCTGATGTGAACGCAGTCGTACCAAATCACGGAAGTGAACTGCTATTAATGCCATATTATTTGACAAAAATGTGTGTGTGTTTCACTCACTTTCCTGACGAGAGTGATTGACGCGCTGCCAGCAGAGAGCTGTATATCGCATTTCTGTTGCCTTCAGCTTTCTTTAGAGCATTTGCAGTACATTCATAAGACAGATGTAAGTGGTTTATGCACTGAACCTTTGTAAACAAAACGAATGGTTCAAAAACGTAAATATATAAAAGTGCAGAGAGCACTCATGCATTTTGGCGCCTTCTCCCGCGCCGTTGTTACTAAGCAACGGGGTAAACAGCTGCTGGCTTGATGACGCTAACGAACCGCGGTTCGGACCAGGCAATCGAACCAAGTGTGAATGCACCCTAAAAGGTTTTTTGTCCACCACAAGACTTCTGTCAACTGCCAAAAAACCCACAGACTCTGTTGTGCAAAGCAGGTGACTGTAGCCTGAAGTGCCATATGTTAAAAAAAAAACATAACTAGCATGAAGGTGTAGTTTAAGACTTTTAAGATAATATTCACTCTCTTAATAAATACTGCTGTTTTTATTATGCACAGTGTGTGCAAAAATTGTTGCTTGTCATCAAAAGGTAATCATTTTCAATGCCTGCAAAACACATTTTCTGCTCAACAACTGTTAAAATCCCACTGCCTGCTAAATATTCGGTTTCACTAAAAAAAAACATCACATTACAGAAGTGAAATTACAACTTCTAGTCATCTTTAAAGAGAAATACAGCAACTCACCAGCTGAAACTCTCTGCGCCGGTCATATGCGTTCTGTATGCCGCTGTCAGCCCAGAGGGCACGGATTGCAGGCAGGTACTGCAGGAACATTTTGGTCTCCATCATCCCTTGCGACACCATGGTTGATCGTGTGTCAAAAGCCATCATGGTGTCTCCATGTGCCTGGTTTGAAGGGTCTCCCCATGGGATATGCAGTTTTTCTCTAGCATCCACAAGCACTCGAACACCTGTGATGGCAGCAATAGGAGGAACATAATGTAAATATTTATGCATGTTGTTGTGTACACAAAGTAGAGCTGCACGATTCCGGATAAACTGAGAATCACAATTTTTTTGTCTCAAATAGAGATCAGTATTCTCCCACGATTGTGAACTAAATAAAATAATATGTGACAAAATATTATTGCTGCAGTATATTTAAAATTGTAAAAAAAAAAAAAAAAAAAAAAAAAAAAAACTTTCCTTGGCATAGTTGAATAATAAAAGTTCTGTGCATGGAAATGACATACCGTGAGCCTCAAACACCATTGTTTTCTCCTCCTCGTGAATGCAAAAGACCACTGAAAAATTGGTTGAATCAGAACATAACAGACTGTGACGTTACAGTCAGGATCACTAATAGTTACGCCCCCAACATTTGCATATACCCGCCCATGTTACAGGCCAGCCGCCAGCCGAACCTGCACAGCTGAATCATCAGAAGTTCTGCAGGTATTGTGAAGAAACAAGCGAAGACAACAGCAAAAATGGGATGTGAAGTGCAGGAATGCGTTGGTATCTACTAAAGGGACATGGTTAGCTCCTTGCTAGAGGTAGCCTGTTACATTACAGTACATAAGAGTAAGGAGTGATGACTGAGGATGATGGCGAATGATTTACAGATCCTGAGCACCACTGACAAGCATCTGATTTTGTAAAATGTGTGGTAAAGTACTGCCGCTCCATACAGTTTGTGCGGTCGCGATTCTCGAAAGCGAAAGTAAAAAGCGATCGTGCATTTGATAGCAGTTTCAGTGCCCCTCATATTAATAGCAGCTGCCTGATGCCCGCATTTTATATACAGTATAATTACCCGACGATATAACTGCGAGAGACTCCTTCATGCTGTGTGAGCTACTGAAATGAGCTGCACTGTGAAACAGCCAATCAGAGCAGAGCTCAACATTGAGCAGCACTGTGAAACAGCCAATCAGAGCAGAGCTCAACATTATTATTCATGACCCTTCCAAATAAGGTAATAACAGACCATTTCAAGCTAGGGCAAAATCCTAGGGTTTTAAATAGACATGTAAAACCATTTCTGGAGATTTTTTGCCCTTACCTAAGCCACATACCCTCTATGTAGATATCAGAGAACAATTTAAAATGTTGTATCAATGCATTCTATGGCACCTTTAAAATATAATATATTTAATTAGGGCTGTTAATAATGCATTAATGCACACTCATTTTAACGGCACTAATTGTATTAACGCAGCGCGCATTTTCTGTTTGACCCATGGCCTAGCCCATAGTTGGAGAAATGGAGATGCACAGTGTTGCCAACTTAGCGACTTTTCAGACCCGTTTAGCGACTTTTTTTTTTCCTTCAAAAAAAGCGCCTAGCGACAAATCTTTAAGGTTTGCCCAAACATTTAGTTTCTGAGACTCGCCAGTACTGCCGCGCGAGGTCTTGCTTTCCTAGCGTGCGCACACACCTCTCTCACTCTCTGTGCATCTGCTCTGTACAGCGAGCGGCGGAGAGCAGCGCTTTCAGTTAAAAACAGATGTCATGTTGCTTCTCTAATTTTACATATAAGTAGAGCCGAAATCACAGCACAGCTATTGTCTTTATCTTATGTTTATCTTATGTGTATTTGATTTCATCAGACGACGGCTCGATTATCATGATTTATTTGCAGTTTAACATCTTGGAAGGGAGAGCTGGTTATGTGGTCTCAATGGGTCGCGTTTTAGTCACCATTTCATATTCATTCCGTTGTCTGACAACAGAAACAATAAAATATATCCATGAAAACAGTTTTATTGAGAATTTGGCTGCATCAGAATACAGTATGTGGGCCTAGAGAGGCAAACAAATGTAATAATCTGCCCTGTGCAAAGAAAGAAGTAATGGGAACCTGGTATTTCTTTTTCATGCGTCTAATAGACATGAACAAGTTCTTTGAAAAACATCTATGACCTTTGAAACATATCTAGTCTTCATGCTCTGTTGAATATGGTTTCAATAATAATAAACATACATTTGCATAAAGCATCCACATTTGTCCATGCCCATTAAAAACTTGAAAAGTATTAACTTAAGGTACATTTAAAAAAAAAAAAAAAAAAAAAAAAAAGTGTGATTAAGTTGCGATTAATCATGATTAAATATTTTAATCGATTGACAGCCCTATATTTAATACATGAATTTGTCATTTTAAAATGATGAAAAAGTGGTGATGAAAAAGTGGTTTGATTGAATGATTTAATGGCTCACTCATAAATACTTCACATTTTTGAACGAATCTCTTGAACGATTCAATGACAAATACATTTTTTAACAGTCACTTTTCAATGCACTAGACACAAACGTCATTAATCGCTACCATAGACATCAATGTTTATATCTGAACTTTGAAATTTCATCCCAGTATGTGTGTATTAATATAGTTGAAAAGACTATTTGTGAAGCCGTTTATCACCCAAACATGGCAAATGTCTGCTCCCTGTGTCAGTGTCAGTGCAAATGCAGATTTCAATGTTCCGGTATGTTTTTTTTTAAATAGACACGGGCGAATTTAAAAATGGTATCGCATGAGTGTTTGAATTGAGATTGCGATCTTTTAACGATTAATCGTGCAGCTCTGACGCAAAGTTCAATATGACGCTTTTTGAGTGTAACAAAGAAAACAACATTAGACCCCAGTTTTTCAACACATGGAAAATTAGGATGTACACAATTAATAACACAAAAAGGACATTTTATCCACTTTATCATTTATCTATTGTGACAAATGACAAGCGGTCTGTATGAAGGTACGCATTACAATTGTGCAGTGGCATGCTATTAAGGCTTGCGGTTAGGGCTGGGCGATAAATCGATTACCTCAAATGTGTAGTTTACGTCGATTTGTTTGAATGAAAATCGGTTTCCTCTCTAACATCCACTGATGCACCCCTTTGGGCTCCCGTAGTTCTGAGTGAGCTCAGCCCTCCCCCCGCACGTTTGCCATATAGGGTTTGGCCGATAGACGATGCCATCATCAACCAACAGTCACTGATATAACAGTGTTTCCCCTACCATTATCTTAGGAGGGCAACCCGGCCTCCCAACGGCACCCCCCGCCCCCCTTGAAGGTCAAGTTCATTTTATTTTCTCTATAGCGCCAGATCACAACAGAAGTAATTTAAAGTTACCTTTCCAACAGAACAGGTCTATACCTTGTTCTTTTATTAAACAAACTTAATAGCTTTACGTTGTCTTAACGATAATCCAAATATGTCTTCAATGTTTTAATTGTAATATTAAATCACCTTTATTTTCCAAAAAAAAAAGAAGATTAGTTTAATTTTCATTAATTAAAAGATAAATTAAATGATTTTATGCCGGAAAAAAGGAAACATTTAATTTTATGGAAGTTTATTAAATCTATGCGATAGTTTGAGCCTTTTAACAGTTTTAAACTTCAGTTACTGTGCGCTCTTGAAGAGAGTTTCATCATCTTGACTGTCGAAACCGAACACGACACGCAGTTTGAATGCTGAATGGAGGATGACAGACAGCCGTGAACTTGAATTTAACGACTTAAATATTCATCTGTACCTCACATTAAACTATGGAAAGGCTTCAGAACACTTGGACTTTGACTTTATGGTGCTTTATAATGTGTTTGTGCTTTCATGGGGCTTAACAATAACACAATAGTATACGCACAACATGGGATTTGTGTCGGTCTCATCTGACCGATAACCGATCCGGCAGAAAATGACCGTATCGGAGCCGATACTGATACTGAGCATCGGATCGATGAATCCCTAATTTAAATCATTTAGGCCCGGTTTCACAAACGGGGCTTAGCTTAAGCCAGTACTAAGCCTTAGTTAAATTAAGATTCAAATTAAATTAAATTTAAGCAACTTTTACAAAAATGCCTTAGAAGAAAACATTACAGGTGTGCATCTGGACACAGAACAATGACACTGACATTTTAAGATATGTCAGAGCAAGATATTTTCAGTTCAGACAGCTCAAACATGCATTTTAGTCTGGGACTAGCTTAAGCCTTGTCTGTAAAACCGGGGGATAAAGAGTTTAGGCTCAAATGTATATCCATGTGAAAAAGTGTCTTAACTGGTCTCTACAACTTCTAAAAATTGACACCACTGTTAATCATTTTTTTGCCTTCATTCTTTTATTTTAAATGGCTTTACAGTGTGACATTTAAAAAAAATAATTCAATTTAGCCTTTTGGGAGCCAAAAAGGGCGCAAAAATGTATTATGTAAAACAATATAGTCTGTAACAACACAGGACATGTCAATTCATGTCAACTAACCATATAAAATAAAAGGTATCAGACAGAAACACTTGCAGGGCTACAGTGACGCACTCCATTGTGCAGGAAACTGAAAGTGCAGAGGTGCTCAAAGCATAACCCTTTGACACATCCCACATCTGTTGTGAAGTGGTGTGTCCACGTGACTGCGGCTCTGAGGGTGTCCTCATTATATACAAGTACATGCACTTTCACCTTAAAACTGACTATGTTTAACAAAACACATCTTTAAATCTTTACCATAACTGCAGATGTTAATGGGATTTTTGGGAGAAGTTATTTGACATCAGCGAGACGTAATTTCACATCAAATTCTATAAACAACAGCAGGATGCAAATGCATGCTGAGCTAAACTATTTAGGATTTTAAACAGAATCATGCCTGAGTTAGAAAAGATAAACAACGAGCTACAGCCTGGAAGAGAAACCACAGAAGGCAGGATTTCATTCATACTGTCCAACAAACTCATTAGATAAACTACACTGACACACAGCTGGTGTTTCAGTCTGGTTATACAACACGGACGCTCAGGACCATTATTCTGTTCTCAAGTGAAATCATTTAGAAGTGTGTAGTACATTAAATAAACCTGACTATCAATAGGTACTTAGAGGAATTTTAACGGTGACAATTACAACCTTTCATAAAACCTCATAAGTACCTCCTGTCTACTTCAGGCTCTATCAAAGTGCATAAGTAGTTCACATCTCCCCTCAGACATTTCTATACCAAAGAGGATCATCTGTACAAGCCTGGGTAAAAGCTTTAAATCAGTTCTTTTGGACTAACATTCTAAAGTTTGGGGTCGGTAAGATTACATTTTATTTATTTTTTTAATTAATGCTTAATTAAAATAAATTAATGCTTTTATTCAGTAAGCGTGCATTAAATTACTCAAAATTAAGAGAGACTTCTGGAAAAAGTGTATCATGTTTTCCACAAAAACATTAATCAGCACGCCTGAATGCTTCCTGAGCACCGAATCGGTGAATTAAAATGATTTCTGAAGGATCACGTGACACTGAAGACTGGAGTAACAGCTGCTGAAAATTCAGCTTTGCATCACAGGAATAAATTACATGCAAAAATATAAATTTAAAAAGAAGTTTTGTTTTTGCTGTACTTTTTTTTTAATCATCAAATAGGCTAAATGCAGCCTGGGAGAGCATAAAAGACTTCTTTCAAAAATCTTTCAAAAACACTGAAAGAAAATCTCACAAACCCCAAACTTTTGACCAAACCAACCTGTCAAACAGTGAGAAACCATTCTGCTTCAAACCCAACATCTTCACAGGTACATGTGAGCAGAAGCTGGAGTGAAACATTAATGTTAAAGTGCTTTTTCTCTGTCTCCAGGCATTATAAAGAGAAATTTCCGTGTTTTTCTGAAATGCCTTAGGATTAGATTCAAGCAGCCATTTGACTAAATGCTTCCTGTTTAAGTTGAGCTAGGGAAAGATATGATGTTAGCGATGCTACAGACAGACGAGTCTCCATGAGATCACAACTGAATTTGTCATTGTGGTGCCTCCGTAAATGACCGTTGTGACATATTAATCTCATACAGGAAATCTCAAATCTTTTCACAGCAATAGGCACTGGAAATCCCCAGCTGAGGCCACCTAAACGGGGAGCCCGTATTATATAAGGTGGGTTTTGAAAGACAAAAAGCGAGATGATGGAAACCTGACATGAACTCCTAGGAGAAAAAAAGACAACTCTTAACTCGCATATGAAAATTTGAGGATCGTCTGACAAGTTTAGCTTTTTACAAATGGTTTGAAAGCTATGACAGAAACAGTAAAGCTGGTTTGTTTCCATAACAGGTGTTAGTGAGTGGTTAGTGCCACTGTACACCCATGTTCTCATCTAAGGGCTCTGGACTCCACCCATTTCAGATGCCCAAACACGTGAATTCAGACACGTCCTTTATTACTTATATATATATATATGCTTGAAAATCACCCTTTCATTTAAAATGTAAAAATGCCACAATGAAGCCAATAAATAAGGGTCCGTAGGCTTTGAAAATGAGTTGAGTGAGTGGTGTGCCCTCTGTAGACACCAGTCTCTTTGTTAATTATGAGACGGGCTCAGCATACCAACAAACAAGAGAGAGCCGATTTACAATTTAAACCGGGCTTTACATTCTGGATTGATTTATTTGACATAATCCAGTTTCGGTTATGGCATTACCTCGAGCAGACAAAACATTAGCACGCGGGGAGAGATTTAGCAGCGCTTTAAACAGCCTCGAGATTCTGGTAAAAAGCCCAAATTAGGGTAATTATGAGTACACGATTTCAGAAACGTACATTTATGCAACTTTTTAAGTAGCAGTTTGAGTTTAAATGAATCTGGGGAGTCGTGCACTAACGTTCATTTCTGATGAAACTCAAACCCGAGGCTAGTCTTTCCAGATCTCTGTAATCACAAGAGCGAGGGAAATCACACTTTCAACGAGGTGACAAGCTAGGAAACGATTTAGACAGAAATCAAGTCCTTCGCGGAGGTCTTTGTTCAAGACCGCGGCGCTGAAAAGTTGAGAGAATAACATGGGCGTTTCTCCTGAGCAGGTTACAGCGCAACTTCAGCTAACGCTAGCTAACCCTCATTTCGCTAGCCCGTGCCCGTGAAAAGTCAAGTTTAGACCCCCATGGCACTTGTATAGGTGTGTGGATGAGAAACGCGCCTCCTACCTTTCATAATATTACTGTAAATGGTGCCTCTGAACTCTTCTTTGGCCCGCTGGTCGAAGTCCTGGCCGTGTATGATGCGCATCTGCTTGAGGAAAGTGGACTTGCCGCTCTCTCCGGCGCCGAGCAGAAGTATCTTCACTAACCGTTTCACATAGGTTTTGTCTTTCAAAATACCTCGGTCTATTTCTTTAGATATCCTCAGTTGTTCCGCCTCGTTGCTGTTGAGAAGACAGTGTGGAAAACAAACGGATAGAAAGGACCGGGACGGCAGGAAATCCGCCATCTTTGTGCAACTTCATCGATACAGTAGGGAGTGAAACTGCGCGCGCCGCAGTGCTAGAGGCGGGCGGGGCGCCGGCCCGATACTATAACAGTAGCGCGCGCGCGCGCGCGCAGTGCTCTAAAAGTTTTGGGCGGGTTCGAACTTCGAAATGCACGGGGCGGGGGCAAATGTTCAGCAGACACACGAGGTGTCCGCTACTTAACAGATGCACTCAGTATATTTTTAGTTCTAAATTAAAACTTGTACACAAATAATTTAACCATGCACAGTCAGAAATATCTACTTTTTACGGAACAGTTTATTGGACCTTAAAACAAAATATTTTTTAAAAAGTTTGCATATGTGTTTAGTTTTTGTAGTGGTCGACCGATTTTTTTTTTTTTTTGACAGCCAAAAAAATCTTAAAGAGCAGGGTGGCCGATATAAAGCCGATATATATCATTTTTATTTATTATAATTAATATTAAAGAAATTCTAAATAATTTAAAAATGATAAACGTGTCATTTAAAGTAAACATATTTAAATGACAACTACTTGATTCTGTAATCCTATTACAGTATTTTTACACAAATAAAGAAATTAAAAAACAAATAGGGATATTAAAAATATAAATAAAAAGGAAGTAAACATTGTAACCAACATGGGCTCTCAGTAATCTGGGAAGTTTTTGAGCATTGGGAATATTTTTTTTATTGGCCGAACACATCGGCCAAACAGAAACACGTACTGGCCAATGCTGATATTTGAAAAATGTCAAATATCGGTCAATATATGAGCCTTGGCAATATATATCGGTCGACCACTATTTTGTATCCTATTTGATCGGGCTTTATCACATAATATGATATACTGAAAATATGAAGCTCACATTTATAAATAAAAAGAATAAAAGGAATAAAATTAGGAGATTTAGGAATAAAAGGAATATTTTTTAGGAATAAAAAATACACATTTTAATTAAAGGTCCAAAGTGAGCAAAAATGCAGTGCAGCTGTTGTAAAGGCCAAAAATGAAGATGTATATTTTAAAGTTTTAATTAAGTTTTATATAACCGTAGGCTATAGCAGGCTACTTAGTAAAACATGCATATATCATTTGTCACTGTATATATAATAATATGATATGCAAGTTGTTTTTGTAAGTTGATATTTAAATGCTTAGTTTTATGATCAGAGCTCTGTATTTTGTATTACTCCATGGTCTGTCTGAATACTCGATTCTGATTGGCTGGCAGGTTTTGATTAAATTCGTTTAATGCACAGGTAGTTCCGGGTTAGTTCAATCACCGTTCCATATTAATGCGCTGCTTTAATTGATGCACACTAACCAACACACACACACACACACACACACGGAGAGAGAGAGACTGCAGATTGTGCTGCACACACACATAAACTTGTTGTCAGCTTTAATGCATGGCTAGCCGTTGATTATCCCTTACAGATATAATGCAATGCAGTAAAAAAAATGATTAAGACATACAAATCAATGTTCCTCAAAAGTCTGATACATTTAATGCGATTTTTAATTTAAAAAAAATGCTTTGATCCAGTAAATGTTCATCTTGAAATATTAATAACAATATGAAGTTATTTGTATGTTTACTTTATGAAAGTCAATATATTTTATATAAAAAAGAACATGGCCTGAAGGTGGAGCATTTTGAATTCTACTAAAAGACCTTTTATTTGCTAAAAGAAGTATGAACTATCAATCAGAGGGCAGACTGCATGTAGATAGATGATTGTGTGCAACAGGTTTTTCAGATCGTGTTGATCATGTTGGTAATTTACAGGCCTTAGAAATTCATGTATCAAATATGATACAGTAGCATTTTTGAGAAATATCATAAAATTATTTACAATCACATGAGATGACAACAAGATCTATCAGTTGTTTTATTCTACTTGGAGCAGGTTACATGGGGATTGACATGTTCACATCCCAAACTGGAATGCACCTGTACAATGCATCTGTTAACTGTTTCTGAAAATAGTACATTTTGCCCAGCTGAGGAACTTCTTCTAGGGCTTTAATCAGGCTGTAACTGAAACGGCAATTTCTGGTGATGGAAAAACATCGCAGATAAAATGACCTGAAGTAGTCCTACAGTCCCCCATGGGAAGCAGTGGCTCTGTCTGTCCTGTCTGTGTGTGAGAGATAAGAGCTGTGATTGGTCTGCTGTCACTTTCTCATGGTCTTCTCCGGTGTGTGTACTTGACGTGTAGCAGGGATCTGCACTGTCCACCACTCTTTAAAAAATCTCTAATTATATTCTCATTAAGGCTGGTCACAACAAGATTTGTTTTCTGCCCTTAATTCTTTTTTTTTTTTTTTTTACGGACTACAAAATGACTATAAGATCGGACCGAGACCATGGACAACGTTATCGGCCACGGATGTCCTGCCTTAAAAAGGTAAGTTCATTCTTAAGGTAAAGTAATTACTTTTGAACGTCATTGAATAATTAACTCCATATTAAGGATCGTATGCACTTTATAATGAGCTATCTGTTTCTATGTTCGTTCTGTTGTAAATAAGCCATAGCCTACGACCTGTCTAGTGTTTCATAAATTCATCAATTTAAGTTACTTTCCAACATAATTATTTTCACAATTATATAATAAAATTTTTATTCATTAATTTTATTTTAAAAAAAAACGATTTAAATGCTGTAATATGTGATTATAACAAATTAATGATTTAAATGCAAACCAAAATAATTTTATCTCAGCCTTTGCATCGAATATCCAAATCTTTAACTGTATTTTTATTTTTTTCTATATTATTTTGTTCTTGTTTCTGGACTTTCTGCTTATTCTTAGCTTCTTGGAGAGATCTTGGAGTCATTGAAAAGATTCGCTCCAAAAGAGCTTTCTGATTCAAAGCCAATTAGCCTGGCATCATGCCACATCTGACAGCTTGCCTTAAGAACTTCATGTCTTACTCTAAGTTCAAAGGGCATGTATGTTGCCATAGTATACGAGTGTCAACCTCATTTTAGGTCTGGACTAATTAGTACCTGTAATAAATATTCAATTATTTGTCAAACTTTGGCGTAGTCATGCAGAGCCTACAGTGTATAACACATGCTTAGTCGAGAATCAGCTATGCTGATTTAAAAACCAATATTGGAATAATCCATATACATATGAAAAGTGTCATTAGGAAATATTAATCAAACAGCAATATTAACAAGGTGAAAAACCCCTTGAGATGTCATTTGGACAAATTTATTATCAAATGCGCATTCACAGAAAATAAAACTTGCCTAAAAGTTGCCTTGTTGACTTATAATGAATAAAATATTGATTAGAAAAAAATAATGTTTTCAAAATAGACTATATGAAATGTTTTGTTCTTCAACAGAGTTTATATAGCTAACCTACAGCATAGAGAAACCTTACACAAATAATTAATGGCAAAAACTAGAAAAATAAATTGGTGTAATTATGCAAATATATGATGGCTCTGAAAAAGAAAACCAATGTTTTTTTAATTAATCGTTTAATGTATTGTCACTTTTTTCTCAGGCCATTCTGTGGCCATCTCTTTGACACACCTGACATAGCACAACAGCTACTGGAAAAATTATATATATATATAATTGTTTTTTTTCTGTCAATGGTGTACAGATTTTAATATCCCTAGTTGTAAAGTAATCTTTTGGTACCTGTACAACTGAAATGTTACAGTCATGGCTGAATTTGATCCTAAATATAGTTGAATGGAGAACCCTGTTCCTACATTGAACATCTATAGTTGTGGGGACTGATACTGTCCTTTCCAGAGCATTGCATTTTGCCCTTTAGCGCCTGATTTTATATATTACCTTTTTTAATATTTTATATATTAATCTAATTTCCTGAATTTCTCAGGTGGAGGCCACAGTGGTTCAGATGCAGGACCCATCGACTGGAGTGAAGGGAACAAATCAGAAGCTCAACGTTACAACCATTCCCCATGCCATCACTGGTGAGTTTGTAATTTAGTGAGAATCTTACAGAATCCTAACACCGTTCACAGATCACCATGTATTGTATACTGTACGTTCCCTTTCGGTCTATATAGAGAAACAAGCGTTGTGCTGCCAGATCATAATCTGACGGCGCTGGCTATATACAGCAGCCTTCAATTGGATGAGATCTTTGCTACTTTAGGTTCCAAAGTTGTTCTTTAATCTCTGCTAGTGTTGTCGACAAATCTAGTGAGCTAGGAACTTTAACTTATTCTTACATTTAACTGGTTCTTGTAGTAACGGGCTTGAGATTTGTAAAGCACACATGTTCAAAATGCCTGAAAACTTATATAAATATTTTCGACAGTTTTTCACTACAGTTTAATATTTGTACATACACGGAGACCCTTAATCATTATTTTAATCATTCCATTTTTTATTCATTTTTATTTATTTATTTATTTTTATTTTATTTTTAAACTGCGTCATTTTCAATTGCTCAGCACACATTTTTCTTTATTTGCTGTTTTTACAGTTGTCATGACATTATTTGATTGATTGTCTGACAGGTCAGGATATTGGTGCATGGATCACCAAAAATATGAACATGGACAATGATGGTAATTGTGAAAATATATTGTTTTGTATAAATAATGGTCTGGAAAAAATATGTTTGAATATATTACCCAGCACATTAATGTCCTTGAATGCCTTTTGACAGAGGCTCAAGCATTTGGCACAATGTTAGTGGCATTCGGGTACATCTATCCTCTGCAGGACCACAAAAAGCTTGTCCTCGGACCAGATGGCAGTTTATACCGCTTTCAGGTAAATGTGTCAGGAGACCTTGTGTCTTTAAAAATGGTTTAATAGGGGTGCGTAGTAAACAGGTGCCTTTTCCCCTCTGTCTAGACCCCCTATTTCTGGCCTGTGCAGAAATGGAAGGCTGAGGACACTGATTATGGTTTGTAATATCTCATATATTAACAAAATCTGAGAGGTTTCTGGCCAGAGGCCTTTCATGTACCCATGAAAAGAGACATGTTTTTGACACCATCCCCTAATAAAAGTGTTTTCTGTCACTAAAGCAATCTATCTGGCAAAGAGAAACATTCGAAAAAAGGGAATGCTTGATGCTTATGAGCAGGTATGTAAAAATGTTCATTTGAATACTCATTTAGTTATTATTTAGAATCATTTGACTTATTTAGAATCAGCTTGACTGTAAGAAAGTGGTGGGATTTAAGCAGATGAAATGATGGAGATGTCTAGCATACGTCACTAGAGAGAATTAAGTCATTAGATCATTTTACCATAAGATTGCATTATGGCATTTTGATTAAAAATTACAGGCTCAAATTTAATAAAAAAAAACAAAATCAAACATATTAATGGATGAATCGTTGACATAAGATCAATAAGATGCATTTTAGATAATAGATGGTGTGAATTTCAATTTCATGCCGACTGTAATATCATCATATTGTAACACTGATGTTAACAGGAGGAATACAACAAACTTCACAAATGGATGAACCACAAATGGGATTTTATTGTGATGCAAGCTAAAGAGCAGTACCAGTGAGTTTCTCTACTCTCCTGCTTTCTTAACAAACCTTGTTTGTTACCTTTTCTGCGTTTTCAGTCTCTGTCAGCTATATTTGTGTCATACGGTTTGTCTTTTTTCTTCCTTTTCTGTAATTCTTCATCGTCAGTACTTATTGTTATTGGTACTTACTTTATGGTATTGTGTTCTGTCTTTCAAGTGTCGGGAAGGCGCGTCAGAAGGCAGACAGAGTTGTGTTTGACTGTCAGGAAAGAGCCTACTGGATTGTCCACATGCCTCCAGTAAGTGGTTGGCAGAAGCTGCTAGTTTACAGTTACTTTAATAGGAGACACTATAAGGAGGATACATTTTCTTTTCTCTAAACTGTCTCCAGCCACAAACTCACAGCGCTATGGATTACGGCCTGGATCGTCACATTGACCCTAATGTGGAGGAGGTAACTGGTAAGTGTACATGTGACCCCTTAATATCTATTAAGCTAAAGTCACCACACTCACTCTTCTGAGTATCACTCAAGATTGATGTCACTTGCTGATTCTATTTTAAAGCGTCAGTGTTAACAATCACTAAAGCTATTATGGTGTTAAAGGGATAGTTCACCCAAAAATGAAGATTCTGTCATCATTTATGTTGTTCCAAATCTGTGACATTATTTCTTCTGTGAAATACAAAAGAAGATATTTTAAGCAAAGATGGGAACCAAACACCATTGACAATCCACTGAAATTATATCTACTTTTGTAAAAAAAAAAAAAAAAGCCATACAGGTTTGAAACAACATGCGGGTGAGTAACTCATGACATAATTACTATGGGAGGGACTTGGGGTTTTACAGACAATACCGCTGAATGCTCTAACTAGAGCTGATTAGCAGTGTGTCTGTCTCAGTCCTGGATGGCCATGTAGATTCTCCCACAATCTGCTTTGTGATATAAGAGGATTCTTCACCCGCTGATCCTCTGAGGAGTTCCCCTCCAACCCACCCACGCTTTCCTCTCATAGAGCTTTTTAGAAATACACCAGGGCAGCTTATCATTGCTTTTGCTGCTGCTGCTATTGATAACTTGTAAATTAGAAAATTATTTTGAGTTCTTTAAACCCAGTTTGAAACATTAATACACCCAACAAAGGGTATGTTTGAATATGAGTAGATTATGTTGATGTGATATTATATCACTCTTTGACGCATGATAGTTCACCCAAAAATAAAAAATTCTGTCATCATTGTCTCATGTTGTTCAAGACCTGAATGACTTTCTTTCTTCTGTGGATCACAAAATATAATTTGGAGAGTGAATGAATTAATTGTTTTTACCCATGTAATGAAAGCCAGTGTAACAAGAAATTGAGTAAAGAATGTCATAAAGGATGAGTAACAGAAAGTCAACATGAGGATGAGTAAATGATGGACAATGTTTTTTTTTAATTTGGGCGAATTATCCCTTTAATATTTAAATGCATAAAGTCAGAATACTGTAAGTTACACTACCAGTCAGAAGTTTGGGGTCAGTAAGATTTTTATATTTAAAAATTAATACTTTAATATTAATAATATTAAAAGGGTATAGTAAAGACATGTATAATGCTACAAAAGTTTTCTATTTTTAAATAGATACTTTTCTTTTGAACTTTCTATTCATCCAGTTTCCACAAAAAATATTAAGCAGCACAACTGTTTTCGACATTGATGATAATAAGAAATGTTTTTTGGGCACCAAATCAGCATATTAGAATGATTAGGATCACGTGACTGCTGAAAATTCAGTGTTTGGCCCCTAATTACTCTATTTACTGTATTTTTGATCAAATATTGGTGGTGAGCAATTAAAAATATATTTTTGAAAAAACCTTACTGACACTAAACGTTTGAACAGTAGTGTATCTGTTATGATTTATCATAATAATACAATCTAACCTGATAATATTCTGTGTATATAACTTGGACTGCTTTTTTTAGACTGTGACTCTATTGGTGTGACTGTCTCTTTTTTTCTCTTTTCTTTCCACACAGATTTTTACTTCTAATATGTCTTCAGTTATCAAGATGATTCCTACACACACGCACACACACACACACACACACACACACACATGAGAGAGAGCACAAACTATCAGTTCCAGCCTTGAATATCATTCAGACATGTGCAGGGGCGTCATGCACTCATTATTTTTTAGGGGGCACAAGTTGGGGGGTCGACACACAGCAACCACAATAGCACTTATGTTTTATTTATCTTTTCCTTTTTTATTCGAAACATTCCCAAACGCATTAACTATCACGAAATACCTCGATTCTCACATTTATAGATTATGTTAGTTGATCTACAGTGGGCGATGGTCAAAGTAGCCTAATAATGTAGTCTATTATGCATATAAAGTCTATAAAAGCCTGTCTGTTTACTTAAGTAACAAATATGGGTGTCATGCCATAACATATTTTTAATACAACTGACTTTATATTTAATGTGAATTTAACATTTAAAGTTAATGTGAATAAAAACATTGTAAGTTAGGCTATTTATCATAGCACTTTCATTGTACAGAAAGAGAGCAAAGAACATTTTCACTGACAGTCTAGAGTTCAAACACTCTCAAAAATCTAATAAAAATCACTGAAGCTGTTTACACTATGAAATTAATATCTTCATTACAGATTCATATACACATCTGCACTTTGTTGTTTCTAACGAGAGACTTCGCCAGAAAGAGGTGAGGGAAGAAAACACCAGCATTTCAGCAATGACTCATCTGAACGCCTCTGATTGGTCATTGCATTCATAAGCTCAACAGCATGGTGTGTGATTGGTTACAATGCGCTGTGTCTCTGGCTCAGCGCCAGCCAGCAAATGCAGATTTGAATTAAGCAGCTGATGATAGACGCACTGAACTATTTAATCACGCCGGTGTGATTGTATCAAATATAGAAAATATTATTTGGCTATTTTTTGTCTTTTGGAAGCTGCATTCAAAATCCACTTGGCTCAAAAATCTCCCTCACGTGCCCCCTCACTTTTAATGGGCATGACGCCTCTGGACATGTGTGTATATAGTGTGCCCCAGTACTTCCCTGCTTCTGTACCCTGAGCGTTATTTCAGACCATTGGCAATTAAAATGACTGTGCCTATGTTATATTAAGAGCTTTATGTTGTTCCTTGTGCTAGTTTGTGTTTGGTAGGATATGTAGATATCACCTGTATTTGGCAGAATAGCATGTAGCAAGTGGGTATTGTGGTGTCGTATCAGAAGCATTTTGTTTGTAATATAACAGGATGCTGTTTCTCCCTTTTTACAGAAAAAAACCTATGATTACTACAGAAGAATTGTAAGTGACATTGCTTCTTCACAAAACCTATAGAGAACTGGTTGTTGTTGTTTTTTCATTTATTGATATTGATTAGTTGATTCTAATTGTATATTTTAGAACATCTACACACAACAGGCCATCATGAGATCAAGGGTCAAGTCTACAGTATCTCTTGGAGCGTAAGTCAAAATTAGCCACAGCTGAGAGTTAATGATTTTGGATGGCACCTGCATTGAAAAAAAATCAGTGTAGAAACAATTTTCACTTTTACTAGTAAATTTCAGAAACAGTCACAAGTAACATGGCAAGTAGCACATTGAATTACAGTAGATGTGAAACTACTATTTACGAAAATAGTATTTTCTTGTAAAACATACTCTAATAATTTGGGAAAACTTTTCCGGTTTATATGTGCTTCATGGGCTTTTTTTCTAAATCTCTATTTCTTTGCATTCAGCCTGGTCAAGTATATGACGACATTTAAGAACCACGACCCATTCCTTGTTCCCTGCCTCCCCAGCAATCCCTGGCAAACTGATGACGACTCTTACTGGGAGTTGAATATGCCAGAGTAAATTCCCTGAGAGCTTTTTCAAATTTATAGTAGTTAGTTAATATTAATGAGATTTTAAATAACTTTTGGTGTATTACATTTTTTTCACAGTGTTGAAATTCCCACAAAGATGAGAGTGGAGCGCTGGTCGTTTAGCTTCTATGAGTTGCTTATTGATCCACGGGGCCGTGCAGACTTCAAGGTTTTCCTAAAGAAAGAATTCAGTGGTTTGTGAATATTTCACTGATGCTTTGACAGTTTGTTGGTATGAAGTAAAAAACTACTGCTCACACACAAAAAAACAGAAATCTGTCATCATTTACTCAACCAATTTTTATGTTTTCCTTTTTTATTGGATCATTCCATTTTAGAATGATTTAGACCACTTTTCTGAACTGGATCAGCTGATTAATTTCTTTGAGTACTACTTTAATAGGTACTAGTCCTTTGATATACTTTTAAAATGCTTTATTAAAAGCATTTTGTATTATTATTTATATACTCTTATTAAGAGTCTTATTAGAAAATAATTTTAATTAATTTTAATTTGGTTTAGTCATTTTGTCATGTACTTTTTAATAGTTTTTTATATATTTCTATTCAAATTATTTTGATTGCAGTTTTAGTATAATAATAATTTTAGTACTTCAACTTTAGTTACTTTATTTTTTTATTTAAGTTTTAAAATTGAATAATTATATGTTTTTAATTTCAGCTTTATGTCAATTAATGAAAATGACTTTTAATAGTTTTAGTTAACAACACTGATTGGAGATTGACGTATTTACAGTTGAGGTCAAAAGTTTACAACACCCTTTCAGAATTAGCAAAATGTTAATTATTTTACCAAAATAAGAGGGATCATACAAAATGCATGTTATTGTGTACTGACCTGAATAAGATATTTCACATAAAAGATGTTTACATATAGTCTACAAGAGAAAATAATAGTTGAATTTATGAAAATGACCCCGTTCAAAAGTTTACACCCCCTTGATTCTTAATACGGCGTTGTTACCTGAATGACCCTCAGCTGTGTTTTTTTGTTTAGTGATAGTTGTTCATGAGTCCCTTGTTTGTCCTGAACAGTTAAACTGCCTGCTGTTCTTCAGAAAAATCCTTCAGGTCCAACAAATTCTTTGGTTTTCCAGCATTTTTGTGGATTTGAACTCTTCCCAACAATGACTGTATGATTTTGAGATCCATCTTTTCACACTGAGAACAACTATTACAGAAGGTTCAAACGCTCACTGATTCTACAGAAGGAAAAACCATGCATTAAGACCTGGGGGGTGAAAACTTTTTAACAGAATGGAGATTGTTGTCTTATTGTCTTATTTTGCCTAAATATCAAATTTTTTTCCCCCTTTAGTACTGCCCTTCAGAGGCTACAATAGATAGTTACATATTTCCCAAAATACAAAATAAGTTAAATTTACCCTGATCTTCAAATCAGTTTTTCCTTCTGTAGAACCAGTGAGCGTTTGAACCTTCTGTAATAGTTGCAATAGTTGTCCTCAGTGTGAAAAGATGGATCTCAAAATCATACAGTCATTGTTGGAAAGGGTTCAAATACACAAAACGCTGCAAAACCAAAGAATTTGTGGGACCTGAAGGATTTTTCTGAAGAACAGCACGCAGTTTAACTGTTCAGGACAAACAAGGGACTCATGAACAACAATCACTAAACAAACAAACACAAAACACATTTTTTCACTGCAGGTGAGAATCTAGCTTTCTGGGAAGCCGCAGAGGAGTTGAAATGGGGCACAGCAGCTTCCATGTCAGAGAAAGCAGAACACATTTTCAAGTGAGATGCACATAATATTTTTTACATGAATTCTGAATGTCAGGCCTCCATTTCTCAGCATCTCATTTGTACTTATTTATTTTTGTAGAACCTTTTTGGCCCCAGGAGCACCACGATGGATCAACATTGATGGCAGGACAATGGGTCTAACAGTAAAGGGACTTGAACATCCTCACCGATACGTACTGGACGGTGCCCAGACCCACATCTTCATGCTGATGAAAAAGGTATGATCGTATCTCCACCTCTGTTGTTGTGTCTGATGATCACCTGCAATCTGTATGCTTAGTAATTGGAACTCTGCCATGTGTGTGTGTGTGTGTGTGTGAAATTTCTAATTTCTTAACTCTATATTTCCAATTTAGGATACCTTTTATCGCTACCTGAAGTCACCAGTTTACAAGGAAATACAGAAAAAAGCCATTTCACCTGCACCACACGATTTCTCGTAAGTAAATCTTTTGTATATGCACCTTGGCCAATAATTCATCCTCTCTTGTACAATGTAAAACAAAGATTGGAGTATGTATATTAGAGTATGTCTTACAAAATACCATTTTCATTTTTCTATTTGAACATTTCTTGTTTAATGCAGTGTTACTAGCCATTTCTTTGTAACTGTTTGTGAAATTTACTAGCAGTTTTTGAATGAAAATTGTTTATGCATCAAATTTTTGTCAGTGTACTTGTATATTTTGTTAAAATAGCTACCGAGTGTCTTTATTTCAAGTTCTACACAAGTAATTTCAGAAATATCAAACACGTGTCACCAAACCAATGTTATTTTGCTATAAAGAGGCTTGTTTTCCCCCCTCAGTGAGGCCCAGCTGCAGCAAAACATGAGAAACCGCAGGCCGAGCATCGACCCCATCATCACCTGGCAGAAGGAGCAGGAAGAGAAAGCAAAAGCAGCAGCCGCAGCTGGACCCGTAGACATAAAAAAACTGATGGCCAGCAAACTAGATCGCAAATAGAAAGTTGGAGACAGAAATACATGCTGGTAATGCTTTACCTAACAATCTGACCGATAAAATGAGACCCATACAAAGCTTAATGACTCTTGGGTGCTCTGCATGTACAGATCCAATACAAGGTCTCATATGATAGAGCTAAACTTAAGAGACTCAAAGTTTAATTCTTCCATGAAATTTGCTGTACACATAATTGATACCAAAGATATATAAATAACAGTTAAACTATGTGCATATGACTTCCGAACAGCTAGTTCCAGGCAGTGATTCTGTTCATCCAAAACAAAGATCGAGTTTCTTTCTATCTGTTTACCTGTATAGCAGTTTCCCATTATAGTGCAAAGATGTTTTGTATGTATGCAATAGTCATGGTGAATACCTGTATATCTTCTGTAAAACAATAAAGACAGCATGTTTATTGGTTCAGTGTTATGTTTGTAATATTGCCTGCAGTGTTGAAGAAGCTTCTTTGGAAATGTAGCTAATCTTTTCTTAATTTAAATCAATTTAAATTAAAAATCTACAGTCAAAAAGTCATTTTATTCAAATTTTGAATCTTTACTTGCATAGTAAAAAATAGCCCCTTTAATTATTTCTCATATACAAAAAAATTTAAATGGAATATACACAAACTTATAATTAGGGTTACTAATGAGCATATCATGATAAAATATACATTTACACCAAAATGTAATTTCCAAAGAAAAAATTGTGCTTCTGATTCACTCAATTACAATTTTAATTAGAATAAAATAATTAAAATGCCACCAAATTATAGCTAATGTGCTTGATAAATACAAAGGTGTAATTTTCATTTAATCTTTCCCTTTTATTAATATGCTTTGCATTGCAATTTCTCTTTATATCGTGTGATTTTGTGAGAATAGGCAATACAGGACACAGTTTTAACATTTCAAAATGTATTTTAAATATTATTTTACATAGTGTTGTATGTGGTTAAAAAAAGACCAACTTTTTAATAAAAGTTTATTTGGCCATGCCAGAAAGCCAGCCTAATTTAAAGAGAGAAGGGGCTGTGGATTCCTCTTCTTGATTGGCTAACTGTCTGAAGAGATTTCCTGGGCGGAAACTGTCCTGTGGAACAGAAGCAGAGGAGGGAGCCACCTAAAATAAAAAAAAATAAAACTCATGTAAACTGCCTTAAAAACGGATTTGCATTTCATAATGTTGAGACGCAGAGCTTCAAATAGTTTTTCCACACAGCAAGAGCCAAAAAGTGTCACCACAAGCAAAACTTCTAGCAGTTTTAAGGGCCAGTGGAGAAATCTGTAACTATATGATGCTTGTTTGCTTATAATACAGAAGTATTAAGCTTAAGATGAACTGTTGTGATTGATGATGCTAAAACTGCCTTGATCCTCAAGTTGCTCAATATAATGTATTATTTGCATTTGAGTGCTGCTTTGCCATGTATTGCATTCACAAAGCATATCAGCTGATGCGACCAAAGTGATTAGAGTGCAGAAAATACAAAACTATTCACTGCAAGCTCACTGAAAAAAATTAAACCGCACCACACAATATCATATCACCTATTGCCTTGAGATCCAGTAGCTCTTCTGCTAGGCCACGGAAAACTGGGAGCATTGGTAGAAAGGGACTCATTTGCAAAGCCATGAGAACATAAAACACCAACTGAACTCATTTAAAAAAAAATAATAATAATATTATAATGATTTTAATGGTTCACTATTATAGAGGCTCAATGGTTTACTTTTTTTAAAACATGCCAGCAGAGGCATCTGAGTATTGTACACACCAAATGCTAAAGCAACCCACCAGTGGTCTAGTGATATCTGCTCCACGTGTGGCTAAATTAGTCTTCCGAGAGTTTGTCATACTCAGTGGCAGCAAACCAAACCTTGAGGGAAAAAAAAATAAAAAAATTATATACATTTATAAATAAAATTAAACAATCATAATATAATGAACTAAAATATAAATGAATGAAATGATTGCATTTAAAAATATTCATTTTAAAAGATATTTTTGTATCATTTTATTTCACATTTTAAATTTAACAAAGTTAGTATCAGTAAAATGTGCTATTAAGAGTTTATGATGTTTCTAAATAAATATATTTTTATTGTCTTCTACAACAATGAAACACACAGCATGATAGCAATAAACTAGCTATAAATACATAACAATGAGTTAAACAGTGTGAAGGGTAAGATAAGAGCTTTCTACGGACCGTATCTGGCTGCTTGCCAAAGGAAGGATGTTGTATGGTTCCTGAGAGTTGATATTGTTGGTCCTAGAGGTAAACTGCTTCTCCGTGCCAGTCAACAATCCTAAAAGCACCTAGAAACAACATGAGACTAAATCAACATTAGGTTGCCCAGAATTGCCCACAGGATAAAACACTGTTAAAGGCAGCAATCACCATGCCAATCTAAATCACATTAGAATAAGCTAATTGGATGAGCCAATTAAACAGCATGATGTTTAAAACAGGGTTAGTAGGAGAAAAATTGGCTGTGCTTACAGAGGTCCTTTGTGAGAGTCGGTTCAGGTTACTGTTCAGATGTGGAGTGAAAACATCCAGGTCAAACGGATCAATGTGACTTTCCAGGGAGTCACAGACCTGCTGGATCCTTTAACAAAGAGCAAGAATTTCAGGAAAAGTGTATGAGGTCTGCTTCTTAGGAAAGAGCTATTCTTGGTATAATCGGTGATGTTTTGTTTTGAAGTTGGAAGGTCAAGTCACGCTATGATTGTGTTTTCATGACCAATCATTGCCGTTACTTCCTACTGAGGTCTTGTGCTCATCCTTAGCTTATGAACAGATTACCTTGGGTCTTGCTGAGAGCGGGAACTCTTGCCCTCTTCAAGGCGGGACCCTAGAGTGGCACTGAGATAGCGAAGGTCAAACAGCAGCTGCAAAGCTCTGTTCTGGGTCAAGGGGAGGGCTGCATCCTAGAGACAGAGGAAAGAAGGAGACAAACGAAATTTGGTTTTCTATAATTATTCCATTATTATAGTAACTAGACAGGAATGGATAAAAAAAAAAAAAAAAAACAACAACATTTGATTGTCTCACCTTGCTCTGTGTTTTCTGAGTGAGTTTTTCATACTCACTCACTACCTGGTCTAGACAACCCCGCAAGAGGTCCAGGAGAGTGATCTTTGGTAACGCGTGACCTCCGACCCTATTGACCTCAAGGCACAGATGGAAGAGTAACGACTGAACATACCATGATGGCTGTAGAGAGAGAAAGAAATTAAATGATTGTTCTACAATTTACATAGCAACATCCTTTCAGTTCAATCAAATACTTTGCAAGGGGTTTCAAAACAGGCGACCACAAGGGGGGGCTAGGGAGCCCACAAAACAAAATTAGATTTGAACTTATTTTAACGGGATGGTTCACCCAAAAATATAGAGAAGAAATTGTTGAATAAAGTCCTCTTTGTTTTCTTTGACCACAAAAGGTATCCTCGTAACCTCATAAGGTTGAACCACTGATGTCACATGGACTATTTTAATGATGTCTTACTGCCTTTCTGGGCCTTGATCGTGGTAGTTCCCTTGCTGTCTATGGAGGGTCAGAAAGCTCTCGGACTGCATCAAAAATATTTTCATTTGTGTTCTGAAGATGAATGAAGGTCTTACAAGTTTGGAACAAAATGAGCGTGGGTAATTAATGACAGAATTAAAATTTTTGGGTGAACTATCCATTTAAAATATAAAACAGCTTTTTTAAATTGAAATATTTTTTTTTTAAATTGTAGTAATATTTTACAATATTACTGTTTTTATTGCATTTTTGATTAAAGGGGTTATATGATGCTTTTTTAAAGATCATTATTTTGTGGATTTGATGTGTATATGTTGACATGCTTTAATGTTCAAAATAACACGATTTAGCAAATATTGTACATTATTGTAGGTCCTCTATGCCCCGCCTAGAGGACCTACAATAATGTACGGCGTCGCTTTCTACAAAGTCCCTCCTTCTGACAAGCACAGTCTGCTCTGATTGGCCAACTGACCCAGTGCGTTGTGATTGGCCGAACACTTCAAGCACTCGTCGGAAATGTAACGCCCCTTACCATAATCTCGAGCTTCAGCTTTCAAAATAAATGTAAAGACAGTTAATAATGTCCTTAGTTTTACCATCAATTCAAGCCCGAGAAGGGAACAGAGTCGCATGACAGACACAGTGATGAATACATAGTGATTTGCACAGCCATATCACCCTGCAGCCCAAGACCGATTGCCCACTGAAGCTAAGCAGGGTTGAGCCTGGTCAGTACCTGGATGGGAGACCTCCGGAGAAAAACTAGTTTGCTGTTGGAAGAGGCGTTAGTGAGGCCAGCAGGGGGTGCTCACCCTGTGGTCTGTGTGGGTCCTAACGCCCCGGTATAGTGACGGGGACACTATACTGTCAAAAAGCACCGTCTTTCGGATGAGACGTTAAACCGAGGTCCTGACTCTCTGTGGTCATTAAAAATCCCATGGCACTTCTCGTAAAGAGTAGGGGTGTAACCCCGGTGTCCTGGCCAAATTCCCTCTACTGGCCCTTGCTAACATGGCCTCCTAATAATCCCCATCCACTTGATTGGACCCATGACTCTCTCTCCTCTCCACCTGTAGCTAGTGTGTGTGAGCGCACTGGCGCCGTTGTGCTGTGGCTGCCGTCGCATCATCCAAGTGGATGCTGCACACTGGTGGTGGTTGAGGAGAGACCCCCCCACATGATTGTAAAAGCGCTTTGGGTGTACAGCAATACACAATAAAGTGCTATATAAATGCATCATTCATTCATGAAGCTCATATGTATTTGCACACAAGCCGTGATTAAGAAAGCTGACTCCACTGTGATGTGACCTCTCTGTCTCTCTCTCTCACACACACGATGCACAAAACTCCACATTTGAACAGTCAATAGCAAATATTTAAACTAATAACAAAACATACTTACAGTCGCTGATTCAGAAGCGCCAGATTGTTATAGCAAAGTCAGAATTACCTCCTCTCCTAGGTTCACGAAACGGTCGTCCATAAAATGCATTTGCTGTTCTGTTGCAAGTAATCTTAATGATTCCTAAATGCATCTACTTTCAGAAGGCCAAATAAAGTGCTTTTGCTTTCACCTAGAAACACACAGCGTCTCCCTGACATGGCTGCATCAACACTACTGTGGTTACTGAAACCATGCCTTCTTTCTTTGCGTCAACATTTGGGCTGCATTATGCAAATATTTCCATATCGTGACGTAGACACGTGGGGGCGTGTTTGAATGGACGAATCTTAACTCTGATAAAGAATATCTCTTTGGTTTTGAGACTTTAGTCTTTGCAACTTCAGGGATCTTTTCTATGCACAATCAGCTTGTAACACTCCAAAGAAAAAGGAAAACTTGAAATCGCATCATATGACCCCTTTAAATAAATACAGCCTTGGTGAGCATAAGAAACTTCTTTCAAAAACATTTTAAAAAATCCCAAAACTCCAAACTTCTGAAACGTGATGTAGCATATTTGTATATCTTCTGTTAAATGGGTCATTATAAACGAAAATACATAACTGACTTTATTTTTTAAGGAATGTGGTCCCTTAAGTGTATCATCATATTTGAGAGTTTCAAAAAAAATTTTAAACACAATATGCAATTAGGTATAATGAAGTGGCCCACATTAGGTCTCATTAACATTTAATATACTAATAATATTTAATATATATTAATATATTGACTTTAATAATAATAAAAGAATAAATGTAGCTGTTACCTGCACAGGGAGGCGTATTTTGGACATTATATTGTTTCCTGACTCGGTCTCTTCCTGTATTTCAAGCTCTTCCCAATTTGTCATGGTACTCAGGATGGATCCAGCAGTTCCAGCGTGAAGAGTCGTAGCAAAGCTGCCCACAAGTGCCTGAAATGAATTTTTATTTAAATTTTATTACAGAATATAAGCCTTAAAATGCTACCCTAATATGTGTTCTCTGCATAAAAACACCCACACTGGTGATTTCCTGTATTGATTTCCTGTTCTCAGAATGTATTGTTAACACCTCCAGCTATTAAACAAACAGTGTATTCATCACCTTACCCTGGTGAGTGCGGAGCTCCAGATACCATAGGCCTCCATGCTGCATGACAGAAGTTCCTCTTTTAGACAACTCCACTTAGACTGAGCTGGGCTGACATCCGCTGCCTTGGCTGTGTTGCCTTTGCCTAACTTCTTGCCCTGTCTTGGAGTGCCTCTGCTCACGGGATCCAAGCCGCCCTGCTTCCCCAGAATGCACTGTTTCAAACTAGGACACAATTCTCCCATTGACTGACATAGTCTGGCCATAAAAAGCACTGAACTTAACTCGCTGGGGCTGTTGGTCTTAGCCTGGGCGTTAGTGAGTTCGACACGCACGCTGGAAAGGATGTCCCTGACACATGCCAAGCAATGCTCTCTAAGAGTGTCCTCCACCGCTCCAGCATCCATAAAGCGGTTAATAGGGGAGTTAGTGGTGACTGGGACCATCTCTGAAAGCTCCTTGCCAATTTTTTCAGAGGGCAAGTAGTGCTGCAGATCATCTAATTTGGCTTTGAGCTTGGAGTCCAGGGAAGAGCAGAAGGTCTGAACGCAGGGGGTAAGGGACTGGGTCTTCATGGACAGGCCGCTCTTCTGCTGCGGGCTGCGCTGGGCTACACTCACCCAGGCTGCATCGCTGAGTAGGTCACCTTGAGACTCGGACCACAGGAAAGCTGCAACGTCACTCTCATACTGCGCCCCACGGCTGAAGCTCCCAGCTGTGCCTTGACCCTGTAGATCCCGCAGAGCTGAAGACAAGAGCTGTCTGGAGCTGCTGGAGATCCCTTCTGTGCCCTCCTGAGTGATTGCCTAGAGAGAGATCAACGGTAAACAAGACTAGTGTTTTCATTCAATTACCTAAAAAATTAATAAAATGATAATCTATAACACATTTATGGATTTTCAAAATAATATTCTATTATTCAACTTTTTTTGTTTAATATATATATTTTTTGCTTTATTAACATGCAGTACCACCCTGACATGGTGAATTATGTATATAGTCAGATACCATACCCTAATTACAGGTGGTCAAAAGAGATGCGTTTAAACCACATATTACATCCAGGTGAGAATAGCAATCTGTCTTGCCTGAATACTTGTGATGGGATCACAAGAGTATGTTAATAGCAGATGTAAACAGTGCTAACACACTTATCAGACTAGTTAATCTAGTTACATTTGTTACGAGTACCTGAAGTCGCTGCAGGAAGAGCTGCTGCAAAAGGTCATCCCACAAGGCCAGAGGTCGCTCGAGGAGGGACAGACACACAGTACTCCAGTGCTGACTGATGGACTCGCTGCTGAGCAGTTCCCACACTGCATCCCGAATCGCAGCCAGACCCTTCAGACTCTTCACATAGACCAGAAGGCTGCTGACTCCGCTGCGGATATCCTCCTTACAGCTATTATAAGACAAATGAGGGTTTAAAACAAATACTGAGTAATGTTAATTAACGTTTGTGGGAGGTACATACGTATCAATCCACTGCTGTAGCGTGTCTCTGAGCTGCTCCCTCTGTATAGGCTGCGCTAGTGTCCGAAGGGCAGGCTGGAAGTTCATCACTGAAGGGGGAAGGTATTTAAACCAGCTTCCTGTGCTCATCTCCTTGTCCAGAACTTTCTTCTCTTTCCCTGGATTTCACAGAAAAATCACATCTTTGTTTTTAGGGAAGTTAGTTAAAACTTGATTCTTAATACTGTATTGTTACCTGAATGACCCTCAGCTGTGTTTTTTTGTTTAGTGATAGTTGTTCATGAGTCCCTTGTTTGTCCTGAACAGTTAAACTGCCTGCTGTTCTTCAGAAAAATCCTTCAGGTCCAACAAATTATTTGGTTTTCCAGCATTTTGTGCATTTCAATCCTTTCCAACAATGACAGTATGATTCTCAGAGCTTTTCCATCTTTTCACACTGAGAACAACTGAGGGGCTCGTGAACAGCAGGCAGTTTAACTGTTCAGGACAAACAAGGGACTCATGAACAACTATCACTAAACAAAAAAACACAGCTGAGGATCATTCAGGTAACAACACCGTATTAAGAATCGAGTGTATGTGAACTTTTGAACGGGGTAATTTTTCTAAATTCAAGCTGAAAAAAAAAATAAAAATCACTGAAGCTGTCTACACTGCAAAATAAATCTATTACATCATGTCTGTATTCTGATGTTTATGATGAGAGAATTTGTGAGAGCGCAGAGTTCATTCAGTGAGCAGCATGAGCACTGAACAAAACCGTAGTTTTCAGCAGTGACTAATCTAAACACCTCTGATTGGCCACTGCATTTATTGCACTGGGCAGAAATGTGTGCATCTTGAATTTGGGGGCATTTTTGTTCCTTTTGGTGGCATTTTTTTTTTTTAAGCTTGGTGACCCCAAGCTTTAATTTCCAACCCTGGTGACCCCTTACACCAATGTCTGAGCATCACAACGTGAATGAGAAATCGATAACTCACCAGATGTGTTGGAGGTCACATTCTCCAAGGTAGTGAAAAGCAGGCCACATCCCAAACCGGTATCGGCCACTTGGCTCTCCGGAGGCACGTAAAACACAGCATATGCCTGGTACAGAGTGGTGACCAGCAGCTCCACCAAAGAACAAACCTGTGCTTTAACACCAGCACCTAACAGAGGGACAGCATCACATCTCAATAAAGAACGAACACATGAAAATGTAATGGTTTATTCTAATAAACTAAGAACAAATAAGTGTAAAGCTTTAAGTATTCATAAGCTAACAGGTTATTCATATTATTAAAGTTATTCACCATGCTGGGGCTGATTGAGCAGTTGTTGAATGGATGCTTTCCTAGCCAGCAGGAAATCAGCAAGCACCTGGCGAGGGGAGCTGTCTTCCAGGAGCATGGTGGAGACCAGCGCTTCAGCGATTGCTTGATCAGACACCGCTCGGCCGCGCAGCACAGACTTACTCTCCAATAAGATGGTAGACCTACAGATAAAGACAACTAGCTTTTAGTAAGAGAAATAACTGAACCAAAGCATTTAAAGGGGTAGTACAGCTGATAATGACAATTCTGTCATCATTTACTCACGCTCATGTCATTCCAAACCTGATAGACAGTGGTTAATCTTTGAAAACAAATTAAGATATTTTTAATGAGACCTGAGATGTTTCTGTCCCTCCATTAAAGGTCCAGTTGATCAAAACATAAAAGATCCAAAAAGGTTATTAAGGCACTAAAAAGCAAAGCTTATGAATATATTAAAAATGTATTAATCTTAATAAAAATATCAATGAATCTTATGAATCTGCATGTGTGCTTTGAAGATTAACCAAAGTCTTATGGATCTGGAAAAACATCAGGGTGAGTAAATGATGACAGACTTATCATTTAGGGTTTTCATTGTTGAGTGTAATTCCATAATGTACCTGAAATGACCAGCAGCTGCTACCTGGCGCACTAGGATGGGGAAGCGAGAGAGGATGGGGCTATACTGATGCCCTCCTCCCTCCAAGTGTAGCTGGCTGTGAAGGTGACAGCACAGCAGGTAGAGCTGTGTGGCCTGCAGGTACTGCGAGGACTCCATCGTGCTCCACACACGCTCAGGGATCTCCAGAAGGAGCTTTATCTGTGACGCCATTGTGTAGAATTTCTCCTGTGACTGTTTCTGACCCTGCCAGGAACAAAACACGTTCCCAACACGTGAAATATCATATACTCAACATACCCAATCTCATGAATATCTAACAATTTTGGGATTTATTGTATAATGATAGAACCTGATGAAGCTTTTAAGAAATGCATGTATGCATGTATGTATGTATGTATGTATGCATATATAAATATACAGCGGTGGCCAAAATTATTAGACCACTAGTATTTTCAGCAGCTAAAAATGGTGTTAAGTCAGTTATTTCTATCTGTAGTGTGTCAGTAGTAAATATCAGTTTACATTTCCAAAGATTCATTTTGTCATTAATTGTAATAATCCAGTGAGACTTTAGTTTGACAACAGCCAGAGCTCCACACAGAGATCTGATCTGATCATCATCCAGTCCGTCTGGAGAGACATGAAGAAACAGAACAAACTGAGACAGACTCAAGACGCTTCAAGAGACCTGCCTGGAAAGCTTCCTGAAAAACTATGCGCAAGTGCACCGAGGGCAAAAGCTGTTTTAAACGCAAAGGATGGCCACACCACATGTTGATTTCATTCAGTTAATAGATAAAGAAAATCTATTTAAGACATTATTTTTGACGGCATCCTCATTTTACAGCATTTTTGCACAAGTGCCTCAAACTTTTAACAGCACTGTAGCTTTCCAGGCAGGTCTCTTGAAGCGTCTTGAGTCTGTCTCAGTTTGTTCTGTTTCTTCATGTCTCTCCAGACGGACTGGATGATGATCAGATCAGATCTCTGTGTGGAGCTCTGGCTGTTGTCAAACTAAAATCTCACTGGATTATTACAATTAATGACAAAATGAATCTTTGGAAATGTAAACTGATATTTACTACTGACACACTACAGATAGAAATAACTGACTTAACGCCATTTTTAGCTGCTGAAAATACTAGTGGTCTAATAATTTTGGCCATCGCTGTGTTTATCAAATAAATTGTGATACTGCACCTTATACAATTGAGACAGACAGTCACAGACAGACAGATAAATAAAGCGGAAAGAAACAAGTTGCACTCTTGCATGCGAGAATCTCTGACCACATAAATAAAGTCAGAATCAAATACATAAACTTTTTTCTTTATTTTTTTTTTCATTTTTGCCAGGCTGTTTTGTCCCAGTTCTCCAGAATGAGAGCAACACAAGAGTTTTACCTCAGCTTTGCCGCTGGACTGAGGGGCGTGCTTCGCCTGTTTCAGGTTGTGGCAGTACCGGTACATGTCCTGGATGGACTGAACGACACTCTCCGAGCACTGTCTCATCTCACCGATCGTGTCAGCGGCGTCGATCAAATCCCGGTAACGTTCACCGACCATCTGTCGAAGTTCCTCCTTCTTCTGCTCGATCTCTCCGCGCACTTTCCTCTCGATAGCGCGGATCTCCTCCGTACTGTACCGCTCAAATAAAACGGTGGGGTCTTTAATCTCTGAGACCCGGAGAGACTGGGCCGGTACCGTAGCCATCTCTTTAAAACTGAGCAGATAACTGCAGAACTAAAACCCGGAAGCACGAACAGTTCTCCTTCCACGCAAACAAAGGGTCAGAGGTCATTCCTCACATATTGAATAAAGTGAGACAGCGACCCCTTTAGTGGAAGTTTGGTACTAGAGCCTCCATCACAATAATCTTTCTTTCTTTCTTTCTTTCTTTCGTAATTGTCTTATTACTGACACTCCACCTCTCCTTTTAATACTATTATTATTAGTTTTGTTGTTATTGTTGATTGTGACCCTGGAGCACAAAACAAGTAGCACGGCCTGTTTGTAGCCAACTAACGTTACACATTATGGGCCAAAATGATACATTTTTCTTTTATGCCAAAAATCATTAGGATATTAAGTAAAGATCATGTTCCATGAAGATAATTAGTAAATTTCCAACCATAAATATATCAAAACTTAATTTTTTATTAGTAATATGCATTGCTAAGAAAGGTGATTTTGAATTTTCTCAATATTTAGCCAAATATTGTCCTATCATAACAAACCATACATCAATGGAAATCTTATTTATTTAGCTTTCAGATTATGTATAAATCTCAATTTTAAAAAATTGCCCCTTTATGACTGGTTTTGTGGTCCAGGGTCACATATTTTTAATTCTGTTTATGTTCAATAAAGAACATTGAATACATCGCAAATCTAAAGAAATTATGTTTTGACCTGTCAGCTCTTTTAATATTGAGTAAGGTATGGTGTAGCTATTCTCTCTTGTTAATAAAGGCCAGTAGCTACTTTATGACTAGATTCCTGTAGTTTTGTGCAATCATCGCACTTCCGTAAAACTATCTCAGCCTTCATGACCAAGACCTGCCCAAAAGCGCCACAGCAACAGGTGTAATACCACAGTAACCGGAAATACCACTCACGAAAACAACAGGTGAGTGATCGATAAATCCTCTCAAAGACACATTAGGACAGTTTGTGATGAGGCAGATTGTTAAAAGATTATGTGTTTATATACGATTAGTCTACATAAGGATGGAGTTCTTTGATTTTCTTTGAAGTAGCCTACGCCATTTTTTCTCCTATAATATCTAGTTTCTTAATTCAAGATACATTTTTCTGAAGTTTAGAATATAGTTTATACCTTAAGATTCTCGTGGTGGTTTATTATCACTTGGTTTAGGCAATTTCAGCTCTTTTCGTCGAAAACTAGACAGAAAAACGTCCTGTTATTCAGGATGTCATTTGAGTGCATTTGTTTGTTGAACAGGTTGGATTCATTTATGGGCATCAGGCTTTTATTTTCATAGTTTCGTTAACAGCGTGTAATTAATACGATTCCCTCCGTTCAGGAATCTTCTCACTGAAGTCATGGATAAAAACATTCAGCAGGATTTTGAGAACCAGTTCAATGATGTGGTCTCAAGACTACAATCCAAGGAGATGTTTCAGTCTGACTGGGACATTGCCTCGTTTGCAGTTTTCTTCATCTTTATAGGTGAGATGGAATTATGCAAAATAAGAAATGCAGATAAGTAATCAAGAATCATTTTTAAGACCATGGTAAATGTCCATAGGCATGGTCCTGCTGCTGGTTATCTTGGTTCTCATCCGCTGCTGTTGCTGCTGCTGCTGTGATGAGAAGGTCAGATTGCTACTGGTGTAATCTCACAGATAACCTCTATAGATTCATCAAACAATATAACTGTCATGGCATTTGTGGTGACAGCAAGTGTTTCCACATTACAGCCAAGAAGACATAAGGTGGGCATCGACAATATGGGAATGGAGCCGTGATCTTCCAGAAACAACAGGCACCATTACATCTATTTTCTTTCTATTAGTTATGCCACCTAATCATTATATGTGAACAAGTAAAATAATGGAGAAAGATATTTTAGGTAGATACTTCCTTATAGGGATGATAAAGGCAAAAACTTTGCCCCAACTGTGTAAAAATGCTGTTAATATTTACCCAGGAAATCACATGATTTAAACTGCATTGTTCATTGTAGATTCCAGATTTACTTCGTCAGAGATTTTATATACAAGCTTGCTGACCAGTTTTAAAGACATTGGTTACTTAAACACTTTGAGGCATGTAATAGCAACTTTCCTGGATGGAACCAATGCAGGCCCTTAACAAATGGCCCCTATTGAAATTGACTTGTTTTTAGTTGTTCTTTGAACAGTATGTTTAATCTGTGCATCATCCCAGATGCCACTTAACCTACAATCTCTTCTTCAACCAGCCTTGCCCAAGATTTAAATGCTTGACTTTTAACATATGAAATATAATACAGAACCTGCACACTACAGAAGATAAAGAGAAAAGTTTAAATGCCAATGAGACTTGCAAACAGATAAGCAATGCTTTACTCGTGAAAACTCTACCTTGGAAAAATTAGTGTCAATGTTTAACTTTTTATAATGTACCACATTTTTATACATTTTAGACTTTGTAAACAAAAAATACATACCTTTAAATGAGCAGCATATTGCAAGTAAAATGTACCTTTGCCTATATATTGCTATTGTCTATACATTAAATGGGAGAAGAAGAGCAAAGTAAAGTTCATAATGTTGATTGTGTTTTTATTGCACAAAATATTCCATATTAAGCATGAAATATACATGAAAATAGCTTAGGTTTTACTTAAACGTGAATCAATATTCAAATGTACATGCAAGAAATCAATAAAGGACACTAAGTGCATTTAACAAGAAATAAATAAAAATGTAGCAATAAATAAACGAGGCTGACAAAGTAAATGAACTATCAGCACAGAGAAACCTGAACAGCATCTGAACTATCGCTCGACATATTCCTTTATTCATCACGGAATGATGCTCATTAGAAACGCTGAACTCTGCTCCCTAATCACCCATCTTTAGGAATGTGTGTAATTTTAATGGAAAATTACGCCCTGACCTGTTCACTGTTATCAGTCATTTAGTGTTAATATATTCATACCACAGTTGAGTCACAATGGCAAATACACTATTGGTCAGTTATGCACATTCATAAGCATATGATAATGTCTCAATGCTTGTACTTTTCTGCATTGATGATAGTCCCTGGCATCAGATAATGTTCAAGTGTTACAACCCCCTGGACTAAAAGGCAAAAACACTGGTAAAATGAGTTTGAAGAGGTCTCTCAACAAATCAACTGGAATGTTTCACAGTTTCTATGACATAAGAACGTAAGCATTGTGTATTTAGTAGCATTTCCTTCCTAAAGCCTAAACACATATTAGATGAGGTTAACTTCAATATAGGCAAGATTACTGACGAACAGTCAACACTGACAATGACAAATACTGCATAAACACAAAAAAATGTCACTGAATACCTTCATCTGAAGAGCCTGCCGTGTCAAATGAATGAATTCAGTTTGTTTACTACATACACTGCGCACTCTACTTCTGCTGCAGAACACATACTGAACAATAAAAGCACACAAAATTAATACATGGTCATATAGTAAAGTCACAACTGATTATTTCAGGGAGCTCGTTCATGGAATTCTTTGTTCCTAGTGCATCCTAGAGCATAATAATTTTATCATATTTATTATCACTGACTGTAGAGTTTGTCAGATATAGCTTAAAAGGGTCTGTAGTTCCAGAAACTAGAGAAGACAGAAATCTGCAAATAAAAGGAAAGAAGTGAAAATCTATTAGGCAATGACATGTTGATTACAGCATTCCATTTAGATCTGCTCCCCCGGTGTCAAAGTTTTGCTTTGTGTTTTGCAAAGCAAATGGTGTATCACACAGATGTCTGAATTAGTCTACAGGACAATCAGTAACAACAACTGGTGAATTTTACCTGGTCTGATCCACATTTTACATTACAGTTTAATGTTTGGTTTTCACAAGTTTTTATTTTTCCTTCATAGGACTTAATTACATTTAAAATATATTAAAATAGAAAACAATTACTTTAAATTGCAATATTATTATTATTTCACAGTATTATTGTTTTTACTGAATTTTTGATCAAATAAATGCAGCCTTGGTGAGCATTTTCAAAAATATATTTTTTAGTCTTTACAAAGTCATTAGAAAAAAACCCCGACCCCAAACCTTTGATTTGAACGAATGGTTGTGAATATTTAACTTTAAAGGTTCTAGGTGGAATACAAAAATGAGTGCTTAAGTAATACCATCAGACATGCTTTAAACTTAAAAAAAAAACAAAAAAAAAAGCCTTAAAGCTTTGAAAATCATTGTCAGTAATTAAGAATGGTCGCTATTAATAAAAATCAATTTTTCTTTTAGGTATTACAATATCAAGGCATTTAAATCAACAATTAATGCAGCACTAATTCAAAACTCAGTAGCTCTGATCACCCTCTGACATCATTCTGTTACCATGCATTGTTCTTAAATTATGACAGTGATGGTGCAGGTGAGATGATGATCGTTACCATATCAACAGGCCACACCCACCTTATCTTTGAGCTGCTGACAGAGCTGCAGGGAAATGGTGAAAAACACCAGTGTGTCATTCAGCCACGGCACCACACTCTCCACCTTATGGACGTGGCTCACCTCGAACTTGGTGTTGTTGTATTCACTTGAGGAGAAAAAAAAAAATTCTAATGTGACAAAAACGCATTACGAAACTGTTTGAAACCGACTGATGATGTTGCAGCATGAAAACAGGAAACGTGATGAGCACTTACAACATTGCTCCTGGATTATGCAGCACTGAACTTCCTGCTGATTTGAAGTTCTAACAGAAAACAAAAAAAACCATTTAAGAATAACAAAAAAAACAACAAAAAAAAACTAGTTTTATTTTTTTTTAGAGCTGATGGCTTGATACCTTAGTAGTGTTAGGCTGCAGTACATGTAGTTGATACACTGTCAAACACAGTTTACTGAGATTGATATAGAAGTTCAGCATCACGTCACCAGGCATTGGAGGGGTGAACATTTTCTAGAAAGAACAGGAAAAATATTCACAGGAGCGCATGGAGAATCCACATAAAGATCAAGTGATGGTCCACTACTAACCATTAGGCCACTGGCTGCAAGCTCAGGAAGCGTCATGCTGGCCGGGGTCGTCAGTCGATTTCTGGCTCGGGTCAACTGAAGCATTACTGCATCCATAAGCTGAAACACCATTTATGTCACTGAGTGCAATCTCACTTCACATACAGTACCAGTGAAAATGTTGATTGTTAGGAAAGAATGTTCCTATTCCTGAGTAACCTGTAGAGCACAACAGCTTCAAATATACTCATGGGAGAGTTCAATTCTGCACATATGAGCCATAGAAGTACACATGAAGAAAACCAGGGGCCAAACATTTCTTAAGAATATTCTAGAGAAAATTTATGAAGAATTTGGATTACTGAAAAGAATATTCTTAAAAATCATTCTAAGTGACCTTTTAGAGTTAAGGTAACTTTTTGTTGGACTTTACAGTCATATATGGACCTTGTTTTTTTTTTTTTTATTTCATTTTAAATTACATCAGTTTTTGGTAGAATTTAGCACGTTCACACTAGCAGCGCACACAAATACAGGACACAAGAAAGATGGAGCACAACATCTTGATGTGCTCTTTAAAAATGACATCAAAATAGATGGCACATTTAAAAAAAAATGCGAATTGAGTGGAGACCGTAATAAGAATGTAATCTGCAGGCAGCACAAAAAAAATTTAACGTTTTTAACAATATGAGAAACATGAGTGTACTTGTGCACAAAGAATGTATTTGTTTTTAGAAGTTTCCTATATTCTTTTTTCAGAAGATTTTTGTGAATTTGTCCCCTGGACATCAACTCCAAATATTTATGAAATAAACCTTGAAATATTTATGAGAAAAACAAACCTTATTGACTTCAGCGCCAGTTTTGAAGGTGTACCTCTCGTCACGGCTGCTTAGTAACTGCAGGGTCTGATTCACATGGTTTCGGGCATCCTGAATCTGAGGAGGGGCAAGATGCGTTTAACAGCCATTTTTATAATATATAAACAATCCCAAAAGAGATTATGCTGAAATTTATTCATTTTTTTTTTTTTTAAAGCTCATTGAGAGAGAAAGAAACATTACCTGCTGCAGTTTCCATTGTTTATCATCACGGAATACAAAATGCATGACTTGACTGCTTTTAGCCACTTTAATATTAATATCCTGCAAAGAAAAAAAATTATTCCTTCCATTTAATATAAAGTCTTAATAGCAGCAAAAGTAATCAACGAGCTCAGATAAACTGCACTGCAAAGTGTCATTGCAATTGCACTGGCTCACATGAAGAGTTTTGTTAAATATAAGCTGCGTCCCAAATGACACACTATGTACTTATGCACTATGTGCTCAATCATGCAGTTTATGAATTATATATAGAAGGTTATTTTGTCATTCATAAACAGAGTCTGATATCCCCTCTCCCTTCACTATGTAATTAAAGCTGACGTGTCCAACATGGTTTTGTTTTTTTCTTCTTCCGGTTATTTAAGTGCATTATTCGGATATTTAAAGTGCACTTTTTCATTTTGGAATTTTCAGTGTGAACACACTACTCACACCATTTATACTACAAAACATCACAGAATAGTACACAAGCACGTGGCACCTATAGTCTTTTATAAATTTTAAAAAGTCCAATTGAAGTACCAGAAGCAAAGCAGTGCCATTCATGCTGAAAGCGGACTTTATTTTCATGATGTTGTGAAACATACTCACAGCCTGAGTTAGAGCTTCTCCTTGTAGCGTCAAAACCCCTTTTACCTGGTCCATCCTAAATCATATGCAAATTAAAAAAAAAAAAAAAAATCGTATGCAAATTAAAAAAAATATGCAAAAAAAAAAAGATTTCATGGCTCTTACGTTGAGCTGCCCAGAATGAAGTTCTCTTGTTTCAGTTGTCCTTCCAGACCTGGTGATGGCATTGAAAAACGCCTTGATGCCTCCTTTAGTCAAAGCAGACAAATACTATTATTAATGCACTTTTTTTTGTATAATACAGAATGATTCTGTAGTAAGTATCTGGATATACCTTCAAAATGTCTTGCAGCTGTTTTAGCACAGCATGGACCTCTTCTTTCAGCAGCCAATTAAATTCCTCTTCCTAAAGCAGCACATAGTAAATACATATTTCACTAAAAATATACATTGTCAAAAATGTATTCACACTCATCATGACTAAGGTCTGACTTCCTTTCTTCTGTGTAACTCAAAATAGACATTAGACAGACTGATGAAGTCTGAAACCCAGTCACCCTTCACTTTCACTGAAATATTTTTTCCAATCCAGTGAAAGTCAGTGGTGCCTGAAGCTGACGTTATTTTAAACAAAATAAGTCAACAACACAAAAGTGTGTGAATTCTAACCATTTCTATCACTTTAAATCTGTTGCACAATTAAATCAATTAGTATGGTGCATCTCAGGGAGAAACAGCAGTCAGTATCAGACCCCAGTAGCACATCAACATCAATAGATAAACTGGACAGAGCAACGATGATAAGGCAGGACAAATCACTGTCACGATTGTTGAACTATTTACACTGGGATGAATTTGGACTTTGTCCCACCAGCTGCCCTGCAAACCTGCACCAACAAGCTCTGCGTGGCAAAGCAATGAACACATCTGCAGCTGCGACGCACCTGAAATCAACATCTGAATATGACTTGTCCATAGTCAAATCATAATGACCTAGCATAAGTCTGTGAAGCAGCTTACATGTATTAAACACAAATCAGTCTCTCACCAGCACAGTCCTCTCTGCTTGACTCGCGGCCGTCATTTTAGCTAGTTCAGACAGAGCAGATCCCTCTGCTCCGAGCATTACAATTCAATCAAGCTGTCCTAAATCTGCTGAAAATAACCCAAGCAGTCCGCTACTTAGTGTGACTGGCCAGACACTGATCACACGTAAACAATTAAGACTTGATACGCCTCCTTTTGTTGAACTTCCGGTTTGTGTAACCTTGAAATCTGCCGGCAGGATATTTTTCGTTTATTTTTTTAACGACGCCAAACCCTATTTGAAAATGTATTCCTATTCATAAAAACTACATTTGAAACTAAAAACAAACATCTTTTATATCATGGCATTGCGCTTTCATTTCATATATGAACTCGTACGGACATTAGACCGAAGAATAAATAAACAGTTGCACATTCGGTTTGTTTATTCAGAGGGTTCAGATGACCGCACAAACGAAAAAAAGAAAATAAATTTCACATTTACATGAAATTATAAATAACTCCAATTATAACACCAATACCTTCCTTGCACAACTGGAATCAAGTCGTCAGTATGTTATTACCAGCTCAGTTTAAGCCACAAAAATCAAACCATTTACAGTAAATAAACCCATTAGCTAAGACAAAAGAACAGTCTACAATATTAAGACAACAGATGATTAATAAATTCAGTAGAGTCAAACTGAAAGCATGTTATTCAAATAACCCAACCCTTTGATGGGGATATTTACAACAGTCTTAATCTTACAGAGTCTTTAGTAAATCGCTAAATTATCTTATCCGTAACTAAGCACTTCAAAGTCTTTTTTTTTTTTTTTGGCAGAAACTATTTATAGAAAAGGAATCACCCTGTTTTTGTTCCGAGTTAAAAAAAAAAAAAAAATACAAATTCCAAATTATATGCCACTGAATTTATGGCTTGTAATATCACTTAAAATGAACAAATGTAATCATAATTTAGGGATAAAATGCAGCATAACGTTAGCTTGACTTAACTTCGTTTTAGATTTCTTATGAATCATAATAGTAATTGAAAAAAAAAAAATAATAATAATAATCAACAGATCACTCTGCCAGTTGACTGACTTGGACAAAATATGACAAGTCCGATTTAAAAAGCAAAACAAATAAATCAGCTTAAAATCTCTTCAAATTATTCAGCTTTTTTCTACAACAGCTGAAATGCTGTGAAACAAATTTGTCTGTAAAATAGTCCAGCTGGAAAACAGAAACGTCCAATGCAGAGGTGATAGTCAAGATTCAATGGCAAAACTACTGGATGCTTTTCAGCATTAGCTTCACTGTAAATGATAAATCATTTCAGGATCTTCTGTGTGATTATTACGCAACCAAATTTCAATCAAACAAAATACTGCATTTCTGATAAGGCAATAAAAAGTAAATCATTTACTAGTGAACAGGTGACCTCCAAAACTGAGAAGGAAAAAAAGATAAAAAATAAATAATACGGCCAAATTGCACCTGACATGATGGTGATCTTTTCAGAGATGAAATAAATAAATACATCTATCTTATATGGGTATTAAGGCAATGCAGTGGCTTTTTCTTCGTCGTGCTCCTTAAGCCTGTTTGTGATGAAAAGTTCATACTTTACAGATTTCTGAACATCGAAAATTACAATGTGGGAATTCATTTTTAAAGTTATGAATGATAAATAAAAAACCTAGCATCTTCAAACAACACTGCATCGTATGAAGTAGCCTTAACGAAATGCGGATATAATACACTGCACGTTCTATCATAAAATAATCACTCGCAGGGAGTTTAATAACCTCCCACTGAGCACACGTGCAGCTATATTACAGTCAGTGCAATGCTCAGATTAGGCTGCTAAAGAGATCCCATTATACATGGGAAAACATCACTGGTACCCAACAAAATTCATCAGCAGAGGAGAGAAAGACAGAGGGAGAGGAACAAATAAGTAGGTGAGGTTTGTGGTCCAGGATGTAGAGCACATCTACAGGATTAGTGAATATAAGCTCTGTAGACTGCAGACATGTCATTGTCCGACTGGTCCAATGCTTTTGCTCTCTTGTATACCTGCAGAAGTATGAAATAATGCATTACTTCAGATGGAAGCATAAACCGAGATTACATTTAGTCGTAGAAAAGTTAATGGCACTGATAATTTATTTTATGGCCACAGTTTAAATTCTATATTATTTTGTCTTAAAAACAAAAACAAATAAAATGTTTTGTTTTAAATACCACAAGTCAATTTAGGAATCACAACATTATGTATAATGAAAAATGTATATTTTATTAAATTCGTTTTTTTAAAGATTAAGTATATTTTGGTAAAAGTAATCAATGTAAAAGCAGGGGAAATTACTATTAAATATCCATATACTACAATTAAATATGTACATAGCAGTTCAATTCAGTTCTGTGGTTTAGTTTAGATTACTATCAAACTGCATTACAGAATCTAAAATACATACATTAGTCACCTACATGATCACTACCAAGAATCAACAAAGTACCAATTGTGGCCAAATGATAATCCATTCAGTTACCAAATGTTGTTTTACCTCATTTGCAGCAGCTGCCATTGGTGTTGGATGATTAACCGAATCTCCCATTGAAATGGCTAATCTCAGATCTTTCTGAATATGTTTCAGGTAGTAATCAGGTTTGAAGTTGCCCTGCAAGATATCTGAGAAGAAACAGATCAAATGTTAAATAAATGAGCTCAATTCTAGTATCATTTTAATAGCTCCAAAGGTTAAACGGTCATACTGTGTTGCCAACAGTTTTGCAATAGTTCTGTAATGTTCCTTTGGAACATTTGTGCAATAAATGACTAAATAGGCATTTGGGTGGGTACCGTTTGACATTGAGACCAAAGGTTATGATGTCCAAGCAGCACCATGTTACAGAAAATGGCTAAAGGCAGGAAGATTCAAAGGCAAACTCAAATCTAGACACACTTATCTTATAAACGCTAACAAGTAAACCTACTCTGGCATTTCTGGTCCACAAACGTGCTTGCCATTTGTCCTTGGCAAAGAATATCCAAAAATGTTTGTTGTGACTGTCCCGTCGCCTGCGCCAAGGTCAATCCCTCTGCGATGGTTGCCATGAAACTGCCTTGAACCATGTTAAGGATCAGCATCATTCTCGCAGCATTTCCTGCTTCCCCTGCTTCGATGGAAAAAAGTTAATATCATGTGGGAACATCTACCTCGTACACAGCACGACTGAAAGGCTGTAGTACCTATAAAGAAAGACGTCTTCCCCATTGCCTGGAAGCAGCTGCTACAGTCTTCATAAACACTGCGGTCTCCAGCAGCAACAATGACCAGCATACCGTCATTGGAAAGCTGCTGACTGCCCGAAACCGGAGCTTCTAGGAATCTGCCACCTCTGGATGTGATGACCTACAGATTCAAATGAACCTTAGTTATGGACTTCCCCAGGTAATGTCATGAAAGACCCGTCTGGATGATGTTGGTTACCTGTGCGAGCTCTGTGATGGTTTCTGGATCAACGGTTGACATCTCCACGTAACATTTTCCTGGTCTGATTCCCTGTAGGACTCCGCTGGGACCTAACACAAGCTGAACGGAAATAATACTGTATATGTAAACAGAAGAAAAAGCAGCTTGACATATTGGAAAAAAGATCCATTTACAAAACATTGACCTACATCTCTGGCAGCTTTTGGGTCTGATACACAGGAAAATGTGATATCACACATGGACACAACTTCTGCTGGTGTTCGTCCTAATCTGGCACCTTCTTGGATGAACAAATCACACTGGACAAATGATAAGAAAGAAGCTTAAAAACAAGTCATTCACTCACTTTAGTATAACATAAGAAGCAACTATATTTATACACCTTTGATTGTACCTTTTCTGCCGTGCGATTCCAAACAGTCACAACATGCCCCATCTTCAACAAATTAGAAACCACACCACTTCCCATCAGTCCAAGTCCAAGGAACCCTATCCTGTTGTGAAAACAGATACATATTGCAAACATTATAGGTATTGTTAGCATACTGATTTAAGTGAATGGTTTAACAAACATTACTTATGCAGTATATATATATATATATATATATATATATATATATATATATATATATATATATATATTTTGATTTACTAAAAAGAAGCAGCACATAAGAGTTATTTATTTGGAATCAGACTACACTGGTAGTGTAATGCACTTGTTTTTGCATGCAGCCAAACAAAAACACAGGTCAGCACAACACAGTGGCATCTGCAGGACAGGAAGCACTGTACAAATGCAAACGCAGACATTCAAAAAGAAAAAAAAGAAAAGAAAAGAAATACTCTAAAAACAAAAACCCTTCTTTGGGATCACAGAAAAAATAAAATAAATAAAATTAAAAAAACGGGGGAAAAAAGTCAATTAGATTTTTAAAAAGTATTAAATTAGAAATGTGGAATTTCAATGTGGTCTCAGACATTTGGACTGCCACTTTTTCTGACCACTAAAAAATTAAAAACATGATCCTTTCTTATTACCTTTTGTCTGTAGGTGTGATGCTGCCGTTGATGGCTGTGCTGTCTGCTGCTTGAATAGATGTTGATCCTGTATCCTTTTCAAGAAGAAAACAGACAATTATTAAAATTACCAAGCAATGCTAGCTGGCTAATTAGCAGGTAAATGAAGAAATCCTAGACAGCGCTCACCTCCTCGATTATCTTTAAGCGTTTGGTGATGGGCTCCATTGATGAAGCTGGCTGTAAGGAAAAGGGAGATTTTCTTGTCAAAGTCAATTCAGCAGATTCATTTTAGATTGTCTAGAAATAGCAAACAGTCTAGCACTCAAAGGATACTAGATACACATTTATTGAAAACACCAAGTACAGAGCCAAGGGAAGAAAACCAGGTGGAAACCTTTTGGCCCAACAGTCACAAATGATCTTAAGTGCACGTTATTCATCGCTCTGTTGGCTTCCAGTAAAGATTGCACTTATATTATCCTTTGCTGTAATGTCATGCAGCTCTTTCTGCCATATCTGATGTGAGAGCCAGGAGCGAAGCCAGTGTTAGGAACTGAAAATCAAGTTATCATGCTCAGCCACATGCTCTGTTTCAGTTTAACTGAAACTTATACAGGGCAAGAAAATGGCTGGTGCAGCCTAAATTAACATTTCTGAGAAAAACCTCAAGCAATTAAGATCTCAGTGTCTCCTTTTTGGAGAGATAATTTTAAGATCAATTCGTTTCTGACTGTGGTGCCTGAAAGCAAAAGGGCAAAAGGACAAGCAAGAAGGAAAATGTTCCTCCAAAGAGGAAGTGCCAAGAGGAAAGGAAGAGCCAGTTTGTTGGTATAACTGGCACATGAACAGAAGCACAAGAGTATTTTGTCTGGGCATCTTTGCTGGCTGAAAACAAGCTTTTCCGCTACAGTTTTTCCCTCCAATCCAATCAATTATTCAGACACACTAGCATGTAACAAACTGTGCAACCATAGCCAGAGTCCAAAATGAACATTTAGCCACATCTATGGCATTAATATTTTTTGCTGCCTATTCATTTAAATTATTTTTGTGTAAAAAAAATATTTTTGACCATAGTTTGTAGCTCACAAAAGCTGTGGCATTAAAAAACAAACAAAGTTTTGCTTTATTACAGTATTGTTTCCGCGGTCTATCACTTCACTTTTTGAGCACAATATTGACAACAACTCGATAAAATGGTTGCAGGTAACAACTCCTTTGTATTAACAGGCATACATGTGGACATAACGGTCTATTTTATCCACAAGTAAAATTTTCGGAAATATTGTGAACGCCACCTCTCAGAAGTTTGAGGTCAGTAAGATTTATTTTTTCTCTCTTAAGTCTCTTATACCCACCAAGGCTGCATTTATCTGTGCAAAAATACAGTAACAGTAATACTGTGTATTATTATTATTACAATTTAAATCTGACTATTTATTCAATCTGAATGTTATGAAGCGACGAGAATACTTTTTGTACGCAAAGAAAATAAAAATGACGACTTTTTTCAACAAATCGTCTCTTCCGCATCAGCGTAGAACAGTGTATGCAGTTTGCGTCCAGTGGAAACTCTCCAAAATGGTGCTATGCTAACGCGGAGGAGACGAATTGTTGAAAAAAGTCGTAATTTTTGTTTTCTTTGCGTACAAAAAGTATTCTCGTAGCTTCATAACATTACGGTTGAACCGCTGATGGCAGATGGACTATTTTGACGATGTCTTTCATACTTTTCTGGGTCTTGACAGTGTTATTTACATGGCAGTCAATGGGACAGTCACAAGCCTCCCGGTTTTCATCCAAAATATCTTATACTGTGTTCCGAAGACGAACGAAGCTTTTATGGGTTTGGAACGACATGGGGGTAAGCGATTAATGACAATTTTCACTTTGGGGTTGAGTAACCCTTTAATGTGTACTTGATTAATAAAATTATTTTCTTTCAAACAATAAATCTTATTGATCTCAAACTTTTAAATGGTAGTGTAAATAATTAGAAACTTAAAATTCTGGATAAAACAAGAAAATAAGAAATGTTCATTTTGGACCCTGACCACAGCCGAGACAAAGACCTTAGCCAAACCATAGCCAAAAATAGTTTTTAAACTGCAAAGTTGAGTACGTCAGCTCACAATCTCAGAGGATCAACCAATAATCTTGACGTTGTCGGTCCTGTTAGGTAAAAAAAAAACTCAGTACAGCTGCCATGCTGCAGATTCGGCCGACTAGCATTGCCAGAAGCAGTTTGGGGGAGGATAATATTCAGAAATTATTAGAGCAGCCATTGTGTGCAATGTGCAAGAGACAAAGGTAAGGTTGCACGAACTAGAAAATCATTCAGCATCCCAGCAAAGAGTCTCCTTACCTTCTCAGACTGGCTGAGCAGAAAGTGATGAAAATGTGGGTCATCCTTTACTGGCTATAATGGAAGAGTGTTAAATTGGAAACTATTCTCCAAAGAGACTTACTGACCTGATAGTTATTTCATCTGCAACTAATTACAGCGACAAGGTGAGAGGTGCAACTATATAGTGAAGGACATAATGACTCGCAGTTTGAAAGAGAGGTGTTTTCACACCAGTCGAGCAGCTGCTATGAAAATTCACAGCTGTGACTGCACCAAAAATCAGCCTGTGGGTAAGTCTTACTGATAACTAAAAAAGGGCATATGTGCAGAAGCAAACTGTGAATGTAACCTACACTGCTCTCCCATTTGAATCCTGATACTGTTCCAGCGACCAGCCGTCGTACAGAGGATGGTTCTGGGTCAGAATCAGTCTGTTCCTTAAGGGAAAGAGAGACACATTCACTGTGTGTACAGAATGGCTTTATCTCATGAAACAAAGCCTTAAAATAGAAGCATCTCGACCCAGTCAAAATATGGCTAGGTGGATACACTGGTCACACTGCAAAAGATGTCTCAATGAATGGGTGGGTCCCGCTCGACAAATTCACCTCAAAAATATAAAATTGTAACCTGACTCCACAGCAGGTGCAACAGCAAATGGCCTTAGCAAAGGACTTTGATGAAGCTGACAAAAAAACATGTTGGGTTATGACCTAGCCTTTCCCCTCCACAATGGTATTTAATGTTAAAGCAGTATTTTCCAACCTTGTCCGATGAGCCACCCTTGAAGGCATCTTCATCATCTTCTTCAATGATCTTCATTGGTTTAGCTGCTTTACGCCCTTTATCTGACTTGCTTTTGTCATCAGAGTGTGTCTGCAAAACAAAGTTTACACAACATGAGGAATTATCTCTGAAATACTACCTGGTAAATTTCGAAGGACCTGTTTGTACCTGGTACCAATGCATTTTGGGTGTCAATAATAAGTGGCAACATAAAAAGAGGGGTGTAAATGGAGCCCAGAGCTTTATATGGAAAAATCAGTTCATTGAGTGAACTATCGTTTTATGAACAAAAACAGACCACATGGTTCTTTTAGGCATTTTACAGCTGGTATTAAGTGATGCATTTTCATCAATCTGATTAGAAGTGAACAGAGCTAAATACAGGTGTAAACTGGGTCTAAAACATCGAGCATGTTCACATTCCACACTTTGAAGCAGACTGCTTTTGTAGTGTAGGCGCTCATGCAGAGCTGGGTAGTAACTGATTACATGTAATCTGGATTACGTAATCAGATTCCAAAAATTAAGTACTTGTAATTAGAGCAAGTTACATTTTAAAATACTTGGAATCAGACTACAGTTACTTTTTTTTATGGATTACATTACATATTCACACAATAGCAATAAATTATTCATAATACATTGATTCTCCATAATTTCTCTTTTTCATCTTTTAAATTTTCCTTTCTAAAATAGCCTACTGATTATATACATATTATATATGTATATATAGGCCAGTTTTGTGGACATTACAAGGATCAGTCAGTCAGTCGGCGACAGCATTTGACCACTGGATTTACAAAAATCATTTCAGGTTTAAGAAGTGTTTCAACATTGCATCAACTACTGATGAACACATTCATTTTTATTTGAATGATTACTCTGTAGGTTTTTTAACCATGAATTATTAATTATAACTAATTAAAATGCACATTCACATTATTTCTTAGTTACATGTAATGCAGGCATTCCAAAACGTTGTCATCTAAACCTTATTCACCAAATATATACAAATACCCCTGAGATTTTAAAATAAATATTTCAATAATTAAGTATCACATTTGCATGTTCACGGTTTCTTTGATGTTGATTAAAGATCACATGGCATGCAGGTAAATAAAAATTTCATCTTTTTTAGTAAGCGTTTTATTTAAAACAGTAACTATAGAAATACAAAGACTGTTCACTCCTATACTTATGAATGGAAGAAACTGCAGCGTGCAATATGGAGGAATAGTCCCACCTTCTAAATGACAGAGCCAAATTTCCCATAGAAACCTGACTAGACCAGCCAATGCACATCAGCAGTAATTATTATTATTTAGTCATTTAGCAGACGCTTTTATCCAAAGCGACTTACAAATGAGGACAACAGAAGCAATCAATTGTAGTATTAAAACAACTAAAAACAGATCCAAAACTAAAAGCTAAAACTTTATAAATACTACCTATACACATTTTAAAAATAAAGAAATTAAATTAAATATCAGTCATAAGTATGTTATGACTCCGCATGCGCAGTGGCTGGTCTAGCCTGAAAAATAAGCTTTTTAAACGCTATTTGATCATAAGAAACAACATTCATGGGGCAATTAATTTCAGATTTTTGTGATGACAGATGATTTGACATATGTAATTTAACTGAGTTCAATGAGCAGTTTTTGAGATGTCAGGATTCCCCCATTCATTAAGATAGGTCATGCACGAGCTGCCCGGAGGCGTTGCAAATATGGCCGCTGAGTGAAGAGACTTTGTTTGTTTTAAAATGATTTATTTTCATTTTTTTTATGATTAATTAATTGCCAGCTTTTCATTAAACTCACAAACCCCCTGCACTTCCTATACGAACCCTAGTTTGGGAAACCTTGATGTAATATAATGTTTAATAAGTGTTGGGTAAATTAATTAGATTACTGTACAAATTACTCTCTCCAAAAAGTATTTAATTACTTATCACTCATTACTTTCTAAACCCTATATAAACCTTGACAAGTTAATGATACAAGGATAGACATGAAATGGTTCTTTTAATTCTTTCAAGTAACTACATCAGTTATTCTGGTCAAACTTTAGATTAGGGTCCAATTCTCACTATTAACTAGTATTATAACTATTAACTATACTAATAGATAATTATTATTATTATAATAACTACACTTTTGCCTCAATTTACTCCTAATTACTGCTTATTAATACTTAGTAAAGTAGTTGTAAAGTTTAAGAATTGGGTAGGATTATGGATTTAAAATGAGGTCTTGCAGAATAAGACATTAATGTGTGTTTTTTAAGTAATAATAAACAGACAATATCCCTGTAATATTCAAGCTAATAACCAACTAGTTAATAGTGAGAACTGGACACTAAAGTGGTACCGATATTCTTATTAAGACACCAAAGTATTTAAAGTGAGAAGGGTACATAAGAAGCATGCATTTCAAGGTTAGACTTTAAATTTTGATGTTAAATCCACTATTGCATAATATATAAATGTCTACAGTCTATACTAATTTCAATTACATACATCAATTACTGCTTTATTTAATCAGAGAAACATTCTAAATGTTGTGTAGGCTATTTTACTTTTAATTTAATTAGAAGTAGGCCAACAGCACCCCTGTCTGATTAAAACTCCCTACCGAACGGGCGTTAGGACCCGGGGGAGGCTGCTGCCGCTGCTGCTGCAAGTGCTATTACTGTTTACTCTATCACACACTGAACACGTCATTCTGTACTTGCTTTCACAGATTAAATGCAGCGATCCAAAAGAGTGACTCTAATCATCATTCAGGCAAAACTTTGCTTCAAGAATGAGCCAGACTGCTGATGTGATCTAATGCACACCCTGAGCACATGCGAGTTAACGTATTACTTTTATTGGCAAGACATATCGGCATAATTTTTCATATTGGGCCGATGCCGATATTTACATTTAAAGTCATTATCGGCCGATTCCGATATCAGTCCGATAATATCGTGCATCCCTAATTTAAATCAATGTGATAAACAAGTTAAATCAAAAGTAATCTAAAAGTAATCTGATTTAATTACCTAAAATGTGTAATGTAACGGATTACTTTACTGACTACAATTTTTGTCATGTAATCTGGAATCAGTAACGGATTACAATTTGTAAATAATCTACCCAGCTCTGCAGTCATGTGATCGAATACGTTCAAACAGTCACAAAATACCGCCTACTGGCCTAATTCGTAATCATTGTAGGATGTCTTGTGAGAAGGCACACCAAAACAAGCACAAGCAGTTTCAATTTTGCTGTGTTGTACCAAAGCATATGAGTTACAATCAAAAATCCCTCCTGCTTTCTTTATCCTTTAGGTCATTTTTCGATTGCTCAATCCACATAACGTAAGGTCATTTTGTACATGTACAGTGTAACAAAATAAGGGGATGACGCATTTAAGATGCACTTTAATACCAGCCACAAAATGTCTCTGCTGACCACTTGCGATCAGATCACAGAAAAGCCAAGGTGGAAACAAGACCACAAGTTTGTGAACATACTAACCTGATCTTTCCCCTTGGCCTTCTTTAGGTACTCCTCAACTGCATCAACAGCCTGTTGGAAGCGCTTGCCTTTGTTTATCTTGATCATCTCCTCTTTGTGGGGGTGGTACGGCTTCAGCTGCTCTACCTTTATCCAGGCGCTAAAAGGGCAAAGCATATCAAAAGTCAACATCTGCTTGGTTTAACCTCACGAATCCTCTGCAAACAAGAGGAAGTGATGGTAAAAGACTACGATCATCTCTGTACTCACTGATCTTCAGTTCCAAAAAACTTCACAAAGAAACATTTTTTGCCTCTTGGCTTTTTCAGATCCTTCGGCGGACTGACAACCTGAAACCACAATGGTTAGGGATCAGTAAATGTAACAACAGTCTGCTGATACAGTAGCTGTATCTCAAACTCAGTGAACTGTCTACACAGAAAACCTTTCTGGACTTGTTTTAACGTTAAATTTGAAGCATTCTTGCTTTGGTTTGACTGAAATCAACCAAAAACGCTTTCTAGATAGCTAGTTCACCAGGTTTTGAAAACAGCCGGCGACTTCGACCTCTATATGCAAAAGCCAACAGCTGACCTCAGAAAAAACAACAGAAGTGAACTCAATCGTTTACATGAAAAGATCTTACCTTGCCTGGCCAAGGTGGATAGCGTCCAAGCTTACCCCTGAAACATATTTTGAGACGATAAGTTAAAACGTGACACGATTGAGCGTTTATTAAATTAAAGATCTCGTGCCTCGAAACAAGCTACGTTAGCTAGTGTAATAGCAAAACCCGTTTCGACCCCATCAGCAAACTGCCCCCCTAACTGCACCGAAGCTTGTATTAAATTCATTGTTTATTTAATTTACACACCTAAACTTAAGATGAAACGCTCTTTTAGCGTTAAACACACTAACATCAAAAAATCGTTAGCTTGTATGCTAATCTCTCTCAAGCCTGCTGCCCAGTGTTTGGCTTGACGTCACATAAACTGGGCCACAAGTAGATTTTTAACAAAACATTGTATTGCAGCCACGACAAAATACCTGTCACGTGCACGAAAGAGAATTTAACCTTGACGTTAAATTAAATCGTATAAAGTTGAAATTGTTATCTTACCAAACCAGATCCCCGATCCTTAGATGCACGGTCGCCATCTTAAACTGTTAGTGAGAAACGTCGCACTGAATGCAGGGAATGAACACACCCACTACACCCATCTACCCCTGCGAGCGAGCGACGCGACGCGACAAAAGCAGGACGCGTTCGTCTCGTTTCCACATTCTACAGGGGCACCATTTGTGCCCGTCTCCCCTCTATCCTGGACATTTTCCTTACACGATGCTCCAGCAAAACCAACAGCATCGTGAAGGACTCCACCCATCCCTCCCACAGTCTCTTCCAGCTCCTACCATCAGGAAGACGGTACCGGAGCATCAGAGCCCGCTCCGCCAGACTGCTCAACAGCTTTTTCCCCCAGGCTGTGAGAGCCCTGAACTCAAACCACCCCGCCCCCCTCTGAAACCCCATGCAAACCCCTACCTCCTGAAGCATGGACCACCCCCCACCCCAAACCTCACCACACCAAAGAAAAAACTGTATGGAACTTTTTTGTGCAATTTGAAGTGTGCTACACACAGGTGAGTGGGCCTAACACACTCTCCTCTATGTGCACTAGACACTTTACACATAATCCCACAAAAGACTCATGTTTACATGCTCAGGCACTACAAATCATCCTGCTCTGTTCCCCAACCAGCTGCTTGACTCAAAATGTCTCTCTTTGCACATGTACAGTATTTATGTGAAGCACTCGTATAGTTTGTATTTATTATTCTTTTAGTTTATATAGGGTAAATATTTATATATAGTATACTTATAGTTAAAATCTGTCAGTAGGTTAGTTGTGTATAGGTTTATAGTGTTTTTTACTTCATTGTTGTATGTCTGTATTTATGTATATATGTTTTGTCTTTCTTCATTGATGTAATCCAAGAGGGAAATAGACTAAATTCGTTCTACATTGAATGAAAATGATTTATGTGGATTTTTCAAACAAAACAAAATAATGGTTATTCTAGGTCTATTTGGATAAAGCTTGGGAACAAATTTAACACGTGATGCGTGGTCAAAAGTGAAAACAGTAGCCTAAGTTAATATATCATTTGCAAGTACATTTTTCAAATATTTTATTTTGTTAAATTATGTAAAAAGTGTGAAATTATGTAATGTAAAAATTTATTTGGGAGAAAATGTTAGAAAAATATTGAGCCTAAAAACATAGGCAATTTTATTCTAAATATGTATAAAAAATTAATTTCCAATACTACTAAACACAATAAATAATTTAAGATGGAAACGACACTGGTCATATCAGCAGTTGATAAAGTACATGTGAAATTACAAAAACTGTGCAACTGTGGTCTGGATGCTTAACTGTAAATTTACTTTACTGCAGTTCAACAACAGCCCAGACTTTTTATTTCCAAAATTAAAAATAAATAAATTAAAATAAAACAATTTCAGTCTTTTAGTTCTTTTGTATTGTTTGGGAACCATTTAAACCATACATTAAAGGCACCTACAGGTATTGTTAACAAAAAGTGATTGCAAAGACAGCTTGAGCTTTTATTACTTCATGATAGAGATGAAGGGAAAGAACACAGTACTTCGATTTATCCTCATTTCATTTTTTAATCTCAAATCAAACATGAAAGTAGAATAATCTGACACAAGTAAAAAGTGCATAAAGAGAGAGATAGGGCTGTAACTTTATCATTAAGGCACACATTTCATATGCATATATTAGATCAGATTACAGTAAAACGTTCTCAAATATGTCTCGTCTGCTAATCTTCAATGAAGATTCATAGGTATAGTGATAGAAACATTAACCCAAATTCAGCACCATAACCAAAGGAACACCATCTTGCATTGATATAAGAATGCATTTAAAAATAAATACATACTGTATTGAGAAAGTGAATATAAAAAGAGATTTCAGCTGCAATTTGGGAACACAAACAGCATGTTTACTTAAGCTCTATTTGATGTTGTTTTTCTGATTAATAGATTTATTTGCTTCTGCCTGACAGCATGACACCGAACTCCTGGATGCTGAGCTCTTTGTTCTGATATTGTTGCAGCTGACGGTTTGTAATGCTTCCAGCCCTCAGAGCGTCTTCAATGGAAAACTTCTTGCCCGATTTTCTGTCATGAAGAACGGAGGACTCACCATTCGGACCCTTGAGTGTGATCTCCTCCCAGTCGCATTCTTGACTCTGAAGGTTGACGAACATTTTCCAGTCGATTAGGCCGAGCTTGTAAGCCTCCTCAGGCTTCATCTCCTTCCCTGTGTCTGGATCGATGATGACAATCGAGCGGCGGAGGTGACTTTCTCGCTGCTCCCTCTTCACTCTCATTGCAGACAGACTCTTCTGAAGCTTTTCGATTTCTTCATCTTTCTTGTTTCGGATGCGCTTAAGTTCAGTGAGTTCTCTTTGCAAGGATTCCAATCGAATTTCCAGGTTCCTGCTGTTTTCCATCGGAGAAGTATCAGTGATGTGTCTGGTTTCTTTTGTTGTGATCTGGATTTCGGCTTGAAGCTTCCTTATTTCGTTCTGTAGGCGCTGGTTCTCCTGCTGTAACCGGTTGCTTTCGTCGCGAACGTAGTCCAGTTCTTTGGATGATTTTGTATTGGTGAACTCCATCTCCGAAAGCTTTGAGTTTAGGTTCATAATCTCTTGGTCCAACTCACAACGTCGTTTTTCCTCTTCTTCAAGGCTTTTCGTTAGCCTTATAATGTCAATCTCGGTCTCTGGGTCTCGCTCGACTTGAATCTTTTCAGTTCGCACAACTTTTTCACGCACTTCCGTTCTCTCAAGTATTTCCTGCTGGTGCAACAAGGCATTATACTGTTTCTCCAAGAGCATACGCTTGTGCCTCTCCTCTTCAACCTGAAGACGTAGGATAGAGTGCTCTTTTTCTTGTTGAGGGTCCTGCTGGAGTACGACCTTTTGCTTTACTGTAACCTTTTCTCTGTTTTCCTTGTCCCTGATCTCCAGTTCGTTAAGACGCACTCTCAGCCTCTGGATTTCAAGCTCCGCTTCTCTGCGGGCTCTGCGTTCACGCTCCAGCTCCTCAAGCTGAATGTCCAATTCAGTCTTTTGATGCCGCAACCTGATCAGCTCTTCTTTCAAGATCTCTCTCTGTTTCTGCTCATTGTTGATGTTTTGAGTGAAGGTGTCACAATCAGACCTCAGGAGTGGATCCTGCTCCATCTTCACTACTTCTTGCTGGACAATCTTCTCCCTCACCTGTGACAAGTCCATCTTCTTAATCCTGATTCTTTCTTCATTGGAGGCCTTTTCGTTTTCCAGGTCCAAACGTTTCCTTTGTTCCTCAGCCAGTTTCCGCTTGAGACTCTCAATCTCCTCCTTGGTTTTAGGATCTTCTCTGTATTGCAGGATCTCATTTACAACCTCTTTGGTATGAATCTGAGGCTTGGCGTCTTTCCATCTTTGAATCTCCTCATTGAGTTGGAGGATCTCCATCTCGAACTTCTCTGTTTGGTGGGCTTTGTCGACAATTTCATTCCTGAGTTTCTCCAGTTCTCTTTCAGTTTCCGGGTCAGTCTTGTATTTGATGACCTCTTTGATGATCTCCTTGTATTCAATTTGTGGGCCTCTGTCTCTTAGCATTGTCAGTTCATCCTGAAAGGTCTTCAGCTGGAGCTCTGAATCTCTGCATCTTCTCTGCTGCTCCACCAGTTCAAGTCGAAGATTTGCCACCTCCGCTTCCGCCTTCGGATCAGGTCGAACAATCTCACGCACTTTCTCCTGAATGATGACCTTTGACTTCTCTTCCTCCAGGCTGGTAATCTTACGATGAATGTCCGTTTTCTCTCTCAACAAAGAGCTGCGCTTGCTTTTTTCATCTTCATATTGTCTTCTCAGGTTCTCTACCTCTCTCTCCAAAGCAATATCTTTCTCAACTTTCAGTACTTCTTTGATGGAGATCTTTTCCTCAGCCATTGCCTTTTCCTTTTCAAGGCGCCTAAGTTTCTCCAGCAGGAATCGAAGCTCGTCTTCGAGTTCCTTTCGGCTGTTTATTTCTTTTTGTTTCCGGTCAACCAATAGTCTGTACTCGCTCTCAAGTTGAGGGTCATTCTGAAGCTTAATGATTTCCTCCTCCCTGATGATTTCCTGCTCCCTGCTTTTCTCCTCTGCAAGAATAGTCACTTGCTTTTGAATCTGAATGATTTCATTCTCTCTGACCATCTTCATTCTCTTAAGTTCCTCTAGCTCTTCTCTCAGTCTCCTGAGATCTTCCTCCTGTCCCCTGTCCCTCTCAATGCGGAGCACCTCTTTGATTGTATACTGCTGAGCTCCCTCTTTCATTTCGGTCTCAATTCCACGCAGCTTTACACGGAGGGTGTCCATTTCGCTCTCTAAGACACGAGTGGTCCTACTTTCTTCTAAGAGCTTCTGCTGAACCCGTTGATATTCTTCATCAAGTTGAGGGTCATGCACCTTTTTGATGAGCTCTTTCTTGACGATTGTATCCTGCGGTTTCTGGCCCTCCAGTAAATAGATTTCACTCTGGACACTCTGAATTTCTCTTTCCAGTTGGCCTCTCCTCTGAATTTCCTCCTGGAGCTCTTTTCTGATTCTCCAGGGCTCTTCTCCTGGGGCTGATGATCTCACCGACTGGACATTTTGCTGGATTATTGTAACTTCTGGTTGCTGTAAAGAATTGCAAAAATATTGATTGTGTTAAAAAGCAAAGCAATGCTTATGCCATACTATGGTTAATTTTATGCATGGTGTTTGTTAATGTGTTTTACCTGGTTAAGAAGGCTTTGAGCAAACTCTAGGTTCTGCAGCCTCTGCTTGTTCACAGCATTCGCTTCAGTGAACTTGGACTCAATTGCAGATTCCTTTAAAACACAGCAATGATGTGAAAATATAAAAATAACTTTACCAGTCAGAAAAACTGCCATTAAAAGGCCTTAAAATGTACTAATTCCCTGATCCAGGAAATGGTTTACTTGTTGAAAACATTCACCTCTCTCTTCACTTTCAAGGCAGGAGATTCAAGTCTGCTCCTTGTGTATGTCTGAGGTACCAAGCCATCTTCAAGGTCAAGGATGGATTTAAACCGCTCCGCTTCATTTTCGTAGTCCTGAAAGCCACAACACAAAGGAGTTCACATGGCTTTGCATAAACACGATAGTAGGATAATGCTCTGCAAGTAATGCACTGTGTTTTTTTTTACCTTGACTGCTTGCTGATAAAGCTGTGCATTTCTAGACACATTGTTCAGGTCTGATTCCTTTCTCGTGATGTCAGAGAGCAGATTCTGTACATTTCAAACATAGTGTTGGTAAATAAATGTAATTTGTAATATTATAATGCAATGACAGAAGTGGTTAAACTCTTACTCTTTGATTTTTCAGTTTGTCATCAATCTGTCTGATGTCGTCAGTTTCACGTGGCTCATAGTTTGGTAGTCGAGAAAGCCAGCTATTAAGATTGTCATAATCATTGTGGTAGTTGGCATAGGCGGTTTTGGCTCTTTGCAGACATTGTGATCTGTAAAATGAAAACATTTAAAATAATTAAAGATGCTGATATTTTGTGATTAAAGACACGTTCTGTAGAACCTACGCTATAGAAATAAGAATTTGAATTAACAGTGAACAATAGCCAATTTACTGTACAAATAAAAACAAATGAATAAATGCTGTTCTTGACACATAATGCAATATTAAAAAATTCAACCTTACATGAAGTGCAACCATAAGCATTAAAAGTGAAATCAGTCCTATTATGTTAAGGTGTAATTGAAATAATAAAATCACAGCACACAGTAAACTAAATAAGATGAATCTGTGGATTTAAATTCTTAAGTAATTTCCATTTAAAATAACATGAACTCACCTTGCTTCAACCTGTCTGTTCAGGTTATCAAAGCGCTTGGTGAGTTTCTGAACTTCAGCCTCTTGCCTCTCAATATCAGGACAATGTTCTTGCACTTTGTTGGCCGTGTTGTTGCAGCTGGCCTTGGCATCTCTCAGGTTCTGCTCAGTCTCTGTGATAGTAGATCTTTTGCTCCTCAGCTCAGATGCAATATCCTGAAGACAGAAGTACGAGACATGAGTGCATAGTACACTTAAAATTTTTTTTAAAAAAAAATAGGAAAAACAAAGTGGCATGGATTCCTAAACTTACCGCCAACTCGCGCTGGGTCTTCTCCAGTGAGGTGGGGTCGGATGGGGCGACCTCCTCTCTTGCCAGTTTGTTTTCATAAGAGGACAGCAGAGCTTTGCCATTCTGCAGAGAATTCTCCAGCCGATAGGAGTTCTGCAGTCTACAAAAGAGCAATTTTTAGGCTCACAATTCAAGCTCTCACTTAACACGACATTCATGATTTCCACTGTAAAAAAGAAAGTAATACTTACTTGTCATCAGCACATTTCAACAGCAAATCAACTTTATTGTATTTTTTGTTTGCCTCATCCACCTTGGAGTAGAGCTGTGGAGCACTTGCACATTTGGGAGAGGATCTGAGGAAACTCTCAGCTTCCTGTACTTTTGCAGACTTTTCCGGCTCTATCTTACGAACAGCAGCAGCAATGTCCTGTGAAGAAAATACTGGATTAAGGTATAAGGTCAAAACATCAATTGCCACTGAAATACAGGACCAGAAGTAATGCTTTTGTGTTTAAATGTCAAATTCTCATTCACTTTCAAATATTTAAATCTACCATTTTTTTTATAGACAATAAAATGTATGTGCAGTTTCTTATTTTTCACCTTTTATTGGGTTTAACATGTTAAGACTCTCTAATAAGTTTCAACCTAACATAATACTTTTTAAAAGGGTGTTGTAAAACAGCAACTGAGAACCACTGTACTAATGTGACTGAAATATCTGGTAAAACTTTATTTAATAAAAATTATTAGAATGAAACCCATCATAAAATGTACATTAATTCAGAAACATAACACTGATGCATGATGTCCACTATGAAATACATACTTACAAAAAAATAAACACCAAACTTAGTACCTTTGTGTCCTGTAGCCTGTCAGCGCTGTCTTGCACCGGACGTGTCTGCTCCAGTGGGGGGCGCACACGAGAGTAAATGGCCTTCTCCTGCTTATCCAGATCACTGACCACTTTATCCAATCCTGCCATCTGTTGACGGCATTGCTGCTCTTGTTTATCTGAGGGTTGAGAAATGAATGAATTAAGTATTTTACTCTTTTGGAGTGCTCTGCTTCTTAGTTTATTATAACATGAGAGACAAACCTTGACCTCCTGTACTGTCTTTCTTCAGCTCCGCCAGTCGTGCCTGTAGGGCAGATTTGCTGCTGGCTACTTTCTGTTTGATACCTTTGTGCTGGTTTATTAGACTGCGAAGATGTTTTCAGATTAGACACATTTGTAAGTGTATACATTATTAAATTGCATATACAGATCAGGGAATACCCACTTATCAGCAACGGCCACAGACTCGGGGTCGGTCGGTGGGATTATGAAGCACACTGCTGGAACACTCATGGTGCGGCCATTTGCGTCCTTCACGTCCCATTTTGACTCATTGTTCCTGAGCAGGGTGTACCGCTCCCCTCGCAAAATTGAACCCTGTGTCATACAAAATGAGCAAAGTAAGCTCTTTTTCAACTTGACATTGCAGCACAAATTCTTAAATTAAATGTGAAATCCATGCAAAATCCCCTGCACACGTCTCCAGAGGTTTATATGAGATGAATCGTTTGGGTGAAGGCCTTCTTAAGGATTTAAATACATTAGATGGGGAATCCAAAACATAAGCTGAGACAGAGTGTAACGTTTTTTCTGTGCTTACTCATGATAATAGCTGATGTTTCACTGACTGGTATTAGTGGAACTCTAAGCCGCATGCATAAAGTGAGCGAGAGCTCAAACTCCGTACCTCATTAGTCTCGAATTCACACAGAGCCTCGATAGGGAGCAGTTTCTGAGGAGTCTCCCTGCGGTACTTCAGAGGGAGCACCTGCAGGCTGCGCATCTGAAGAGCTATCAGCCGCTCGTCGAAATGGTCCATGGCCTTTGCCTGATCCTGTCAATACAACCACGGACAACCTTAGATAGTTGAAGACACCTTTTAATTCAGCAATTTAGCAACAGGTGCCAAATTAGATCCATGCATTTACATTCAGGTCAGCAATCAGGCCCTCCATCTGGTACATGTCTTTAAACTCAGGGTTATACTTCTGGTTGATCTCGGTTTCCAGGCGCTTCAACAAATCGCTGGTGTCTCTTGCATCCTTGTGGAACTGGAAAAATAAAAAGAACGCAACTGAGCAAGTCTGACAGCAAACATAAGGAAAAGGAAATGATGCAAAATGCAAACTGACTTTGTGATAATCATCCATGTTCTTGAGGTGGTTCTCTTCACAGATGAGCAGGTTGAGGTATTCCTTCCAATCCGCATGTACGGCATCCATGTGTGCCTAAAAACAAGACAGGTTTTAGAATAATCATATAAAGCAATGCCACTGTGATATTAAATATAGGCAAATGTATGTATGCAAATGTTAAATGTAAATATATTTACAATTATATTCAATTTAAATATTTTTTTTTTATTAGTAATGTGCACTGAAGTTATATTTTAAGTTATTTGGTTTATTTACAATCAGTGCAGTGTATTGTTACGTAATGTGTGCTAGACTGATGGTGTTTGGTCTTTATACTTTGTTATTATGCTGTGTTTTTATTACTTCATTGGATTGTTCTACAAGTTAAAATTCTGCAAACACCCCAATTAACAAACCCCCAAACAATAACATACATTAAACAGTGCAATAAAATAATATCATAATACATTAAAACACAAATAAATAAAATCGATTGGCAAAACGTCAAGTCTACAGAGTCAGCCAGTACATTATCCAACTGGGACATCATACATTATCAATTGTTTTTAAGAAGCCTGTGGTTGAGAATCTAACTAAGAACCTCTTTAATCCACATATCAATTATGGTGGTTATTTTAAAGTATGAAGCAGATTATTGTGCTTCAAATAGATGATGATATATGTCACATTATGTTTGGCTTAGCTATGCTCAGAGAAAATGTGAAAACTGATATCAGATCAAAGTTTTTTGATGTTTCAGTGTTGCCATATTTACTGCATACTACTCTAGTGCAGCACAGTTATGCACTGTAAAAAAGACATCCCATGATGCCTGTGGCAGCCACCACTGCAAGTTTTTGACTGTAAATTCTTTTAGCAAATGACTTGTAATTACCCCAATGACATTTTTTCCTGGATGGTTCTGCTCAATAAGTTCCTGTCCATCTTCATTCAGCTGGGTGACGCTTTTCTCCTTAGCCTCCAGAAACTTGCTAATGAAGCTCTGATTAAGTTTTCAAGTACAAAGCAGCATGTTAAAAATATATAGATTTATTGTTTGCATTTCAATACTATAATGATATCATTTGTAGGAGGTTTGAATCATGAAAGCATATTTAAAATGTAACATCAATACAAATGATAATCCACAGTCTTCATTCAAAGAGCCGTTCATTTACCTCGTACTGCCTCTTTCGGGCTGGGTAGTCCAGGTTGTTGTCGCTCCAGTCATATGCGGTTCGCTCTTCAGCTTGCTGTTCCATCCAGTAGAGCTCGTTGGTGCAGCGCTGCATGTAGTCCCTCAGACTGAGCAGGTTCTTCTGACGTGCAGAGGAGCTCGCCTGAGACAGACATGGAAAAATCCAGTGTTTTGAGACACGAGAATTGACAACTAGCTATTACAAGTTCAGTGCATATCTAGGTTGAAAATTAAAAGCAGAAAATTATGTCTCACCAGTAGTTTGCTGTACTTCGCCTGCTGGCCATCCAGACCATCCTGTTATGCAAGTAAGCAGATGAGTCACAGATGTCATTCGCATGATTGTTCAAAAGAGTCAACTATACTTCTTTTATTCAGATCTGCATGTAAAAAAGGCAGTTAAAAAGTACCCGGTCTCCAGTGATGTACGGAGCCAGTGCCTCGACTTCACTGTGGAAAATATTGTGCTCCTCCACTTCATTCTCGACGATCAGCAGATCTTGTCCGTATCCTTTGTTGTTCACATTTGCCTGCATCAGAACACATTCAGACATGAATCAATTGCATTTGAAACCGTCCATTCAAAAGAAAGATAGAGAGGTATGTTTAGATACACACCAGTTTCTCATCAACTATCTTTCCCCAGTTGACGGTGGGCACCTGCTCTGATCGTGTGGTGTGGTAAATGCGATTATGTTCCTCGCGGAGCTTCATCACACGCATTCGCAACTGTCTCATACTTTTCCATTGAGGAGAAAAAAAAAATGAGTAATCCACAATCCCAGCAAAATTCACAGAAAAAACATCCACAGCATAGAATTCTGCTTCCATGGCATAAAGCATGAGATGCTATTTGATATTTCAGTTAAAAGGTGGCTATGTAGACAGAGTTAAAATATTAGTACTTACTCCTTCTCAATCATTTCAGCTTGAGGGTGCTGCAAACGAGAGGCTTGGGCTGCATCTTCATCCAGACTATTCAGCAGCTCCAGTGAGTTCAGGATCCTCTTGTTGGTGTCCTCCTTGTAAAGGTGCTGCTTGCCCTCATTGATCTTCTTGATGTCCTAGAAACATCAATGAGCAACACAATTAAAGGGATAGTTCACCCAAAAATGAAAAGTCTGTCATCATTTACAGCAGAACAAAGACATTCATATACACTGTAAAAAAAAAAGTTGAGCCAATTTAAAATTAAGGCAACCAGCTTCAGCAGATTTTTGAGTTTTCTTTTATTTTTTTCTCATATTCATCTTTGAATCATATTTGCAAATGTCTTGACTCCAACCCTAATCTGGGGTGCAAACATTTTTTCACACAGGGCCATGTGGGTTTGGATTTTGTTTTCCCTTCATAAAAAACCCTTCATTTAAAAACTGCATGTTGTGTTTACTTGTGTTATCTTTGATTAATATTTAAATTTGTTTGATGATCTGAAACATTAAAGTGTGACAAACATGCAAAAAAATACAAAATCAGGAAGGGGGCCAACACTTTTTCACACCACTGTATATATACACACACACACACACACACACATACAACATATATTTGTTGTGCAAAAACAACAAAATGAAAACAGGAAAAAAAATTTAAAATACTATAATACTACAAATGATACTAAACACTAAAAGAACATTGTTATACACTTTCTTCTATTTGACACCAAATAACCCTAATCTGGCATCTTTGAAGGGACACTGACATGCTTGTTGGTGGGTAGACAGTAGGAGTGACTTTGATTTGTAATCCACAGAAAGAGTCGTTCTGCACTCACCCTGTTGAGATTCTGTTCCGTCTCAGTGATGTTCTTCTCCACCTTGTCTGCATTCTTCTGCAACTTGTCAATCAGGGTTGCCAAATCAGTGTCAGGTGGTCTGAGGTGAAATAAAGTTGTTTGAGTGAGCCAGATATACACATTCAAGTTTGCATTTTTCCCAAAATACTGCTGCAAATATAGTAGGTTTGTTATGTTGTATCTCTGGATCTAGGACAGAACACCTCACTTCACTTCGCTGTCATGCTCTGAAAATAAATAACGGACTTGAAACACTTTCATTACACATCATCTGGCACAGATTTCAGATCTGTTAGTTAGGAGAAACATGGTGCTAACAAAAAAATGTTCTCTCAGCTGAGCTGTATTGAAAAAAAAAATGCAGAAATGCCGTTCAACATTACAGCAGCCTTGCGTAGTTTTTAGTGCATTCTGCGAATTCTAGAGAAATGCCATTTGACAGTGCGGGGTAGACATGACTAAACTTGATCAGAAACAAATTGCACACCTTGGGTCGTATTTGCCTCAAGGACAATGCATGTTGTTTTAACATCCAACAGTATGAATCATTAACAATGAGGTTCATGGGAGTTAAAAATATCTCACACAGACTAAAACAATAATGTCCTGTCAGGAAATACAACACCATTTTGTCTTTATTTAACGTTTTGTGTTCACTGTGAAACTGAGTTATGAGTGAGCTATGTAAATGAGGCTGATAATTACAACAAGAAGGTGGCTTTAATGAGGGCATTAGAAACTCAAACAGGTCTAACATGTATTACTAATGTGTCACTACACATGCAAGAAAGCTTTTGTTTATAGATTTCTATTTAGTCTAGAAAGCATTGTATGTGAAACCCATCAAAATGAGAGGCAAAACTCAGTTGGAATGTTAAAGCATGAGATTATGTAACCAATGTTGTTGTTGTAATTTATTTAAATCAAAAACAACTGTTAAAGCAGCAAGACATACAAAAACAAAGCTGCAATTTTATATATGTAAAATTGCCCGATTTTTGTAACACAGATGATGGGACAAGCAGCAACATTTGAACTGCTGTCTAAAGAATATTATTTGATCTGATTTGAGATGAATATCTGGGTGTGGCAAGTAATTATTTGATGCTCGCTTCCCTTCCCTAGAGGCACTCCCATATCCAAAATATACAAATGTAAAAACATAAAATAAGAAATAAGGATGTCTTAAGCACAGCATTAACTAGCCTAAGGTTTGTCCTTTTTAGCCCACTGCAAACAAACTGCCCATATCTCAGTATGCCATGCCTTGTTTCTGTCAAAAGCTGACAGACAAGTCACAAAACTTGGCACATTTGACACTGAGTGACCATTGTGCGTAGCGCAATCAAACAACACCCAAAGATGACCTAAACAGAAAACTATGTGTTTAGAAAAACCTATTTTTTGTACATCTGTAACCAGTAAAATTATTTTGACTCAAACTGAAACCATACTCCTAGAGTAAAATCCTTCATAGCTGTAGCGAAAGACGCTGCACTGCTTTCACAATATTAGTGTCTGATATTGAATCCTATTGGAACGAAGCCAGACTCATCTCTCAATCCAGCAGAAGTTGATGCTTGTTTGAACTTGAACTTGTCACTTCCATTACACTTCTCTCCTTAACCAATCGGCTTTCTTGAAACATTCCCTACACATTTTGACAGCCTGTTCTGATTCGTATGTAACTTGAGAACTATATACAATAGGAACAATAAAATGTTGATTACTGGAAATGAATAATTATAATAAATTATACATTTAAATTACTGCTGCTCATTCCTGTAATATGCATTTCACAGTTGCATGACTCAACTCTGTTCAGTACAGACACTAGTTTACACAGTCCTGTCAGTCTCACCTTGGGCTTCTTGCCTGAAGTGTGTCAGAAGAACTAAAAGATCTGTCTGAAGGTTATCTAGTGGTTTATCACAAAGAGATGAGGGTCTAGATATAGTCAATGCAATCATTCAACACATACACTCCCTCACTATAAACATGTCCTAAATATACTACAGTTGGAACCAGACATAAAAATTTTATTTTAATAGTTTTGTCACTCGCACAATAATTTAAAAAGTTTCAAATGTGAACTGAGACTAGCAGAGAAACCACGCAATATGTATCTCAGAGGAAAGTTATCCAACCTGTTACAGCGCCACACCCTTACTACAGTAACCTCAAGTCAAGCAAATATAAAACCTATTTAGCAGAAAGATATATTTTAAAATACGGGTTAACTTGTGCAACGTGGCTAGTGAAGCTACCACAATCCAAACGACAATAAAACGCAATGGCTCGCAATTTAAAGAGCTCAGCGCAACAAAACAATGCAAAGCGAGAATGTATCGGGTCACCACCGACCTTTTATCACTGATGGCCACGCTGGTCTTTCCGGTCTTCTTTCTGAACATGATGACAGCTGCGGAGTTTCTGCTAAGATGGCACAATTATGATCCCACTCTGCTGCTGTCCGTCTGTCGTTTAACTACCTGACGTGTCTCCCAGGACAGGTACACCTCACATATACAACGCCCACAAAGAACAAAACAGCCACTACCCTCCCAACAACACAAGCTGTCCGACAAGCTTTTAACATCAAGCCCATTTAAAAGTACGGACTGGTGTCCGCCCCTTTCTGGGAGACATACCTGCATGTCCAAACAGAGGCGTCGTCCCTGTTTCTTCTGTACAAGTTTCGTGGGATAGATTCAGCAGGCTACAGTCAGAGCAAACTTTTACTCAGCAGTGGGCTGTTTCATTCACAAAAGTAAACGACGACATAAGGAGCAGCAGCTGCGCTTTTACTGTGATTATTTGGATGTAATGACATTATCATTGACTGTAGCCATGGCCGGTGTGTACATAAGACTCAGTCCACATTTACAAAACACTTTGGTGTCTCAAGACTTTTTAAATAGCATTAGATGTACAAAATGTTTGAGACCTGTTCAGTATGCTTCATAAACTATTATCTAACGTAAACATATATTTGAACATATAATTTATAACAACATTTTGTTGATTTATTTTATTTAATTTTGTATGATCAAACATTTTTTACTTGATAGGATATGATTACTATTATTACTATTACTATTATTTATTCATTATTTCTTAATTTTATCTATTTAATTTTGATGATCAAACTTTCTTCAATTTATTGGAAATATAAGTTTGTCAGAAACTACAAACCAGCATTTGGTCCCCAACTTAAGCTATTTGCAATGTATGAAAACGCTATGTATGGCATATGCAGCACTGTGCAAATGTAGCATCTCTTATATATTGATGGCTTTTTAGTCATAAAGTTCTGGATTGTTTCATTGATTCATATTGATTCATTCGTCTCTCTTGCTGGAGTGCCAGTTCAATAGAGAGTTTACATAACCAGTCCAACCTTTGTTTGGGATGCAGCTTACTTACTTACTTACTTTTGTCATTTAGCAGACGCTTTTGTCCAAAGCGACTTACAAATAAGAAAAAGTAACTAAAACTAAAAAGTTACAACTCTATAAATACTATCTACCCACATATTTAAGAAAATAAAGAAATTAAATAAAATTGACACATGCATATAACAACAACATTTCAATAATAAACATATCAATGAAAAAAATTAAATAAAAAGCTACTACTATCCCTTGCCGGTGTCCCTGCCCGGTGGAGTCGCACGGTAGAGTCGATGGTCTTTTGCAGCTACTTTGTGAGACTCAGCATCATGAAGAGATTTTGAAGTGACCTGGAGCCAGCTGCATAAACTTAGCCTCCATGTTAAGACTGTGTCTTAAGAACTAGTTTGACCAACTAGCAGTTGCCAAGGGGTAATCAGTCTTACTTTTCCAATACAAATAAGACAATCTACCTTTCCACAACTGAATTTAAATAGTATATGATCAGTCTTGAGGAAAAAAACTTTTTAAGACTAGTTTAAACAGTTTATGCAACAGGCCCCCTGTTCTTGGACTGATCGCTGATGTGCTTGTTGAACTTCCTGAGCAGTTTTCATTTTTATAGCTGGTACATCAGTTTTAAAATATCGCAATTGTCTCTGAACAGGGCCTCACGCTCAGAGCAGCTAAGTCACTAGGAGACTCTTTTTAATGCCAACAGAGGAAAAGTCATGAGAACCGGGTATTGTTGGATGGCTAGAAACAATGAGTCATCAGGGGTGTGTATGTGCATTTGTGTGTGTTCCAGTGTCTGTTTTTGAATGGAAGCAGATGGAAACGCAACAGAAATACTGGTTTGGTGTTCAGTATCTCCCTTACTATTCAATTTTAAACCATGCCTTAGGCTTCATGCTATAGAAATAATAAGGTCTTTCTTTCTTTCCAAGACTAATTCAGCAGGTGTCAAATGAAGACTGCGATCCAACATAAACAAGTGTACATGAGTAAACAGCAGGTGACAAATTATTTCAGACAGTGCATTATTTGAAGTGTTAGCATTAGCTGACCAAGTATGCATTTCAATTATCTGAATTACAGATAATTGAAGAATAATATGATACAGTGTATAGTGTCCTAGGCAGCGATCATCTGCATTGACCACAAACCCAATTCAAATCAGAATATTTGAATATATTATGCTAATATTTTCACTGATGTAACGTCCTGAGTATGTCATTTCTTACATTTTAAGAAATGTAAAGTGCATATAACCATGCACAAGTGTTTTAATAACCTGCTTTGCCTTTAGTACAGTGACAAAATATTTAATTGTAACTTTTTGTTTATAAGAAATGTGTCTTTGTGCATGAAAATATTTGTCTGGCTTGGGGATCTTTATAGTATTAAAAAAATTGCACACCCCTGCATCAGAATACAGTCTGCAAATTGCAAAAGTATTTCAGTAGCCTATTCACAGTTATGGTAACAAGAGCTTCCATAATGCCTGACACTGTAGAAGATGTGAAATGTGTTATAGTGCTATCTTACTACGGCAATAATGAATATAGCTGTGCGGCAATGTGATATCACTACTTTAAAGGAATGCCCAAAGATAAGCTACAGCCATGGATTACTTGTGTGAAATTGGCTAGAAGTGAACACAGTCCATTCCAAGGGCTTAAATATGAACTTTTTTCATGTACCCAAACCTACCATGCAGCATTTAATTACAACACCTCCTAGAGCAGGGCTGTCAAAACTCAGTCCTGGAGGGCCAGTGTCCTGCAGAGTTTAGCTCCAACTTGCCTCAACACACCTGTATGGAAGTTTCTAGTATGCCTAGTAAGAGCTTGATTAGCTGCTGCAGGTGTGTTTAATTAGGGTTGGAGCTAAACTCTGCAGCACACCGGCCCTCAAGGACCGAGTTTGGACAGCCCTGTCCTAGAGTGATCAAATGCCTTTATTATGTGTGAATGGGTTCATCTATCATTTACATTCGGATCTAGAGTCTATTTCAATGGCCCACAGAGTTTCTTCTGTGCCAGATGTGATTGTATGGACTGTCTCTTCAACTGGTGATGCCAAATTCTAGCTGTTACACACATGCTATAAGTGAAAAGGGCAAGAAATGTATTTGTCATCACATTATATCCAAATAAATAGGTGTTTGCATGCACTGCTAATACTGAATACTGCTCAGTGTAAGTGGGCTTGGAACCAAGAATTTCTGAAACAGGTGAAAGGTCGGAATGCCCTTACACACCCATACAGTGCAGGTGAGGAATGGAGGTGATTAGAGCTCCTGACTGACACGTGTGGATCATTATGCGAACAAAACTCAGCGGTGAGACCTGTGCGGCCAGATTTGAAGTACCGTAGTGAATTTACGTGTGTGGGTTTTTTAGCATTCCAGGATGGGCCTGCTTTGGAACTCAACACACCCTATGCAAAGTTGTATTGATGAGCTTGTGTGCAATCAGTCACAAGGAAGTGAAGTTTTTAGTGGTGAGGCTACCAATGAAATATCATTCTCGTCCAGGAGAGAGTCTTGTCTGTGATAAACGTGTAGTAGGGACTATGGCGTGTGTACTTCATGTCTCTCAGTGCAAGGTGCATTATCCAAACATGGATGGAGAGAGTATTTCAAACAGGTAGATGTGGGCTATCAACCAAAACAGACTGTCCTACTTGCTATTTTAAGAACTAAGCATGCATTTCATACCAAGTATAACATTTGACTGGAACATAAATAAGCAGAAAGCAAGTCATTTATATTATATTGATGCATATATTTGTACAATATATGTAGAAATCACTCTCATCAATCTTCTCATTTCAAATGGGAGAGGAATGTCGGTTTTTCAGGGTGTGAAGATTTAAGGTTCAATGGCAGGAGTGTCAGCACTTGTTTTGTTAAACACACAACAGCCACTGAAGGTGTGTCGCAGTTTCTCTTACCAATATGTACCTGAAAAATTCACCTAGAAACTATAAAGTGCAAATATGCTAGCTATCCACTGTGGTATGTTATTGTTGGTTACAGCACAGCTTTTGTCTCTGTAGGGGATACGATTAAGTCTCGAAGCCTTGCTTTACACCTGTTTCTCTTGTAGATGAAAGTGACACTTGTGGTCATTAGACAGATTACTTATCCTCTATTTCTTTAGGTCAAAGAGGAACATTTACAATCACTGAAAATGCTGTTTCAGCAAGAGGCCAAGAAAGGTCATTACTAGAAATGTTATGTTTTAGTCTGGCTAAAGCAGTAACTTATTATGTAAATGCTTTAGTCCGACTGAAATCATTCAGTTTGTGAAGTTGAGATAATATGATTGTTGCTCGTCTTCACTCAGCATGTATACAAATTGGACTAGAATTGACCTCATCGTTGTGTGTTTGCTCTGAAAGACAGAGGTGATGTGCAATATGTATTTCAACCACACTTCCTATTTTTCTACATTATTCACCTAAATAAAGTGCATTGTCCACTGTCAATAATAATACACAAAGCACCATCAATAGTGATGCATGAAGCACCACTCATACAGAAGTTCCTTGCATGAAAGTTTGCATTAATACTTGAACCAGATGTGAAATCTGTGTGGGGAAATGTTTTGCTCATACGTGAAAATCCTGTTAACGTGGATTCCTATTGGCGAGCAATGGCATATGGCAATGGTAAATGTCACCATGCCATTAGTGTTTTGATGCATAAAATGCAGTTTCGGTGAGAGGTTGAGAAAGGTCATTACATGCACTCTAACAGTTCTGTTTCAGTCAAACTAAAGCAATAATTCATCATGTAAATGCTTTAGCCTGACTGATACTGTAACAATTGGATGATTCAGTTTATGAAGTCGGACTAGATAATGTGATTGTAGCTCAACTTTGTCCATTATGTATACACATATATATTATTGCAATTGGCCTCGCTATTATGTATTTGCTCTGAAAAACAGAAATGCCATGCAACATGCATTAAATCTTTGAAAGTCAATCACTTGGCAGAGAGATGACGATTATAACCGTGAACGTAAACATACTTAATTACTGACCCAGTGATAGTCACTCCCTACTTTTCCACATTATTCACCTTAGAAAAATTTTGCCAGCAAAAAAGGTCCACTGTCCATTATCAGTAGTGTAGTGATGTGTGAAGCACCTAATGTTGGGGAGTAACTAGTTACATGTAATGGTGTTACATAATTTAATTACAAAATAAATGTAACTGTAATCCATTACAGTTACTGAGAAAAAATGTATAAATTAGTTACTTACAAAAAAGTTAATGATTACAAAGGGGGTTACATCTGAATATTTTCACACACACATACATATTTTATTGATTTCTTTCCCAAATTGCATGGATTGCTCTAAAATATAAGATACCAATATTTCAGAAGTTTAGGACACATGCTTATTTCATAACTGTTTCATTTCCTATTTGGTTTTTTTTTAAACTAACTGTTTTTTTTCCCCCAAGGCAAAAAATAGTTTCCTGTCATAGTTATGCAAATATTTGATTTCAAGAACAGTACCACAGCTATTTAACAAATTTTTGTTGTGATTATGATTGCAAATCTGTATTTAACCTCAGAATGTAAAAGTGAAAGAGGTGCTAAAGCCTGATTTTGTGGTGGCTGTGCTTTAAAATTGAAGGATTTTGAAAGTTTGACAGTAATCAATGTTGAGTACTACTGTAAGGTTAACCCTATGAGGTTTAAATGTTTGAAAATGATTAACAGTTAAAAACATTAATTGGAAATTTAGGAAAGTATCCAAAAAGTAATCAAAATTTAACCAGTTACATTACTTTAATAAAGTAATTGAAATAGTTACCCTACTTATTACATTTTAAATAGAATAACCTGTAATCTGTAACCTATTACAGTTCCAAAGTAACCTTCCCAAAACCAGAAGCACCGCTCACACAGAATTCACTTTCAAACTAAGCTGCATTTATTTGGTCAACACAAATTTGAGTGAAAAATTTAACCTTTAACTTTACACAAAAATCCCAATCGTGTGATTTTCTATTGAAATGATTATACATATCGCCCACAGAATTTGACAGAGCAAATGTAAATGCAACCTCACCTGTTTTTGTAACATTATTTTATGTTTACCAGTAGAAATTTCTATACCACAAACTAAAGACTTCTATGTAACTGTGTGTTTTAGGTGTTTTTGCTACAAGGTAGTACCACATTTCGACGCTGTTGGGGTCGGGAATTCTTTTGGGCATGCAGTGTGAGTCCAGAGAATGGCCGAATCCTCCCTGAGACTGTGGACAAAGCAGGAAGCCAAGGCTCAGTGAGTTTGAAAACCTCCCAAAGACCCTCTGACACACAAAACTGCTGTGTTGCAGCAATCCTGTTATGACCCAGCCATAGTTCAGCAAACCAGACTGTCCATGGTCTCAAATCCCCCAGCAGAAAATCTCAACAGAGCAATGATTATCAGCCGCCGTTGGCTAATCACTCTATTCATCCCTTCAGAATTTGCTTTTGTTTTTTTCATCATAGAATGTCATAAGCCTGGAAATCTGATTGGAAAATGTACGGTTAAAAGCAGCTCAACACATATGTATAAAAGAGTCATGGAGTGGCATCCACACCCAGGTCAAGAATGAGACTGAGAAGGAACCTGCTCGGCTGGGTCAAACATTGCAGACGGTGCAGCCCCACCTACATTCTAGAATGGGGAAAGGCTGAGAAAACCAGCCAATCCTGCCCGGCCCCAGCCATTTATTTTAATTAAAGAGAGTGTTAAACGTGCTTTATAGAGTTTTGTGACTAATATGCTGTGTTGAAAACGTTACTTTAGGCAACCTGCTGTCAAAAAATTCTTCTCTGCTTGCTTAAGACAGAAAATGAACGTTGCTTTACAGATAAGCAGGAATGTTGACAGAGTGATTGTGAGCGTGATTGTGTACACTGGTCTACTATACTATCTGAAACGTGCTGCCACACCCAGCGTGTCACACTTTCTGCCACTTTACACCTGACATCATGATCTCATTCAAAGTATGTCAAGCATTGTAGTTACCATGGCACTGAACTCCTTTTAGTTACCCTTCATTGTTTTCTTTCTTAGGTAGGCTTGCTCTCAAATTTAACACAGACCTGAAATGATGCACTCTTGGATGAAAAGCAGCGTGTAGACAAACTGATTAAGTCCCAGACATCTATAACATGTAACACACATTTTAAACACTGTGCAGAAGTATATATGCACTGATGTCTCACTGAAGCAGCGAAAGCCTATAGATGCTCTGCGCGTTACCAAACTCCACCACTAGGGGGAGTAGCATCGTTTGGAAAGGTATTTCAAGTAGCCTATCTAAATTTTGCGCCATCATTTAGAATATAAACAAAATAGAAGATAAATGTGTGTTTGAAGATAAACAAGATACATTTAAGATACAACTATTGGTGATAATTATTAATCATATTCTGAGAGAAATTCTGATGACTAGGCTAATCAGAATTTTGACTCGAAAGAATTGGCTCAAATACAACAAATCTCTTTTACATTGTAAATTTAAATGCAACAAATTTGATCTCTTTTACTTTTTTAAACCGTGGTAACCATAGGTAATAAAACGGTGTTAACTTACTACTAGTCACACCCTCCTTGTAGTGTAAAGTTCCTAGACATGGTTAAAAACATGCAAGAAAGGACAGACCAATCAGAATTCAGTATGCAAATAAATGTGAGAAAGAACATAGAGGAGGATTCTGTATGCAAATATTATCTTGATTTGGAATATTGAACATTCTTTCAAGTGAAAGGGAGAATTTTATACATGCGATGTGACCATGGTCCACAAAAACCATAAGGGTCATTTTTCTTTAAATTACATCATCTGAAAGCTGAATAAATAAGCTTTGTTAGGATATCTGGTTTGAGATAAAACTATTTGAAAATCTGGAATCTGAGGGTGCAAAAAATAAAAAATAATGGCCTGTTGTCCAAATGAAGTTCTTAGCAAAGCATATTACTAATCAAAAATTAAGTCTTGATATATTTACAGTAGTAAATTTACAAAATATCTTCATGGAACATGGTCTATACTTAATATCCTAATGATTTTTGGCATAAAAGAAAAATCTATAATTTTGACCCATACAATGTATTGTTGCTATTGCTACAAATATACCCCAGCGACTTAAGACTGGTTTTGTGGTCCAGGGTCACATAGGCCTATTATTAATCACATTTACAAAGGTCACCAAGTTTACCAAACGAAAATGTTCTCAAAAAGTTAAATAATTGAGTATTAGAAGTTTGTCTACACTGTAAAAAAAAACATTCTGTAGTTTTTACAAAATAATCTTGGCAGCTGTGGTTGCCAGAATAATTTTGTAAAAAATACAGAAAAACTGTAAACATATTTACAGAACAAAACTGTAAAATTTACAGGGAAACAAGGACATTTGAATGTAAACCACTAAATTCAACAACACACACTGCTATTAAAATCTGTTTTGTACCTTTAACATACTGACATCCATCATAATAATGCAGGTGGTAAAAGAGAAAGCCACATGAAGAATCAAAGCTCATCACAAGTAGCTTCGCCAGAAGTAAAGTATATACTAATAAATAGAAGGTGCACAAACACAAAGCACCATCATGGTAACACACCTGATACTTAAATAATGCAATCAACTTTCATTAAACAAGATGTAACAGAAAGCCCAAATGTACATAACTGAAAACAAAAACTATTAAAAAACATGATTATTTAAACAAAATACTTTCAAATGTGGAGTGTCACGCAGGGAATTCTGGGAATATCAGTTTGCAGTTTTTGACTGTAAATTATACATCGATTTGTTATTTTTTTACTTCTAAAAACTATACAATTAACAGCATTTTACTGTAAAATTACATGAAATGTCTGGTTAGATCTTTTACAGTTTTTCTCTGCGGGAACATACTGTTAATAGTTTTTTACAGTAGTGTTTTTACAAAATTTTACAGTTAAAATTACACTTATTTTGTTACATTGTATGCATTACTGCCATTATCCATGTTCCTTTACACTAGTTACACTATGAGTCCTGTCCTTTATTAACTTATGATTTAACTTTATTAACTACAGTGTAAAATGCCTAACTATTTTCAACAAAGTGTGATTATCATGGTAAATGTGTGATTAAAGTAATTATAAACAGTGACAGTTTATGCACTAAAAGAACAAATGTAGACACAGATTTTGATTTAGCTTACAGTATGAAGCTACAGGGACAGATATTGGTGTTACAAACAAATGTCTATGTGAGGAAATTGGAAACTCCCCTGGTGTTTTGGCTGCAGTGCAGCAGATCTTTAAGGACAGGTCAAAAGCCGTACTATTAATCAGTGTTGGGGAAAGTTACTTTTAAAAGTAATGCATTACAATATTGCGTTACTCCCTAAAAAAGTAACTAATTACGTTACTTAGTTACTTTTTATGGAAAGTAGTGTGTTGCGTTACTTTTACGTTACTTTTTAAATATGAGCAGGGCTTGATTGTTTGTTTTTAATATAAGAAGTTCTATTTATAGATCTATTAATAAACCTCAGGCTGAAGGAAAAGTAAATTCACGTCTGTAAAGTAGAACGCAAGAGAAGAAGGTTCAACACTCTTCAGCAATAAAAAACAATGAAGCACAATTGTTAGTTTATCTAAAGTCAAATTAGTACGGTTGAACTGGATCATCAAAGGTCAGCAGCAAAGACATTGGTTAATAAAATGGGATTAGATACATTTGTGTTATTTAACATATTTAATTATTGCAGGTTTGCGTCATATTTTACAGTTTAATTAATGTTGATGAATACTAAATCAGTGAGATGAATTAATGCACATTCACATTTAATATAGAACTACGGTAACATCATGTTCACACATGCGCACACAACGCCTCTGTACTTCCGATTTCTCCCAATATGGGGACACCAGAGCTGTCAGTCAATAAATGGGAAAAAAGTAACTAGCGTTACTTTTTTGAAAAAGTAACTCAGATATTTTCTTGTAAATTAAAAAGTAATGCGTTACTTTACTAGTTACTTGAAAAAAGTAATCTGATTACATAACTCGCGTTACTCGTAATGCGTTACCCCCAACACTGCTATTAATCTGTTACCTGAAGCTGAACGGTCATATGGCCTCACCTCAGTCTGACTGCACACTTAGCTATACAAACTATAATTGTCTCTGTATATTTATCCATGCCTCAAATTTTAGTTACCTATCTCAACAACAAGCCTATATATGATGCCGTCAAATGCTCTCTAGAATAGTTTTTGAGAGGCAATCAGTGAATCTGATGCGCACACATCTCAGTATATAGGCTACAGACGTTGACTTTACCTGGTACCTAGGAAAAGTCAAAGTAATGTGACCAGAGGGCTGTCGACAAGATGTAGATTTTGTTTAACAGACGGCCAAGTCAGCATGAAAACCACGTGTCTTACAGATTAGAAACTGGCATAGTTGAGTCTCTCTCTCTCTCGCCTGGCAGTTGTTGTATCATTGATTTAATGCTGATTGAACGCTGACTCTTGAGCGAGGCTGCGAACCACGAGCATGACATGAAATCGCGGTGATGTGTCTGATGGTAATATTTGGAGACAGCATTTAATTCTGTTTCCTGAGCAGAACTATTTTTAATCTTAACGTTTCTGTTGGATGCAATGTCCTATCTGAACCCCCGGGGAAGAGAGCTCGAGCGTTTTGATGGACTTTCGCTCATTTACTGGTAAGAACTGAATATGCTTGTAGAGTTGTGCATGCCGTCTGTTTATTTTTCTTTGTCATTTCAGGCATTAAATGTACTGCAACCTGTAATATTCATATAAAGTCTCAAACTGTAAATGTAACAAGTGAAGATCAGCGTTAATAATGAAAAGCATACAGTAGTGTTCACATAACTATTCCACAGAGAACAGATATCCGTGAGCTTTTTCACATTGTCTGATTTTTTGTGGCATTGGCAATTTTTGAGGAAGATAAATGAAAGAAAGAGTTGCTTCAAAAATGAGACGTCAAGTTCGCACGCAATAAAAGCCTGTTTAGTTATTCAAGCAAAAAGTACAAGTGACCAAAAAAGAAAAAGAGAGAGGGGAAAAAAACGAAACCTTTGTCATTTTGTGTTTATAAAGAGCCTATACGTACAGTAGCTTATATAGATGAAGTTAAACGTATCTTTATGGTGCTTGGTTTTTTGCAAGCTAAAGGGATTTTTGATTGCAAGAACCCCAAATATGATGATTCCCCCGCCTATGTAAAGGCATAGCCTAATTATATTTTCATAAAGACTTCCATGTACTGAAAACTCAAGTATTAAGCCTGATATAATATAGTCAATATTATTCATTCAACTTTATTTCCAAACTCAAGCTCTATTAGCAAGAAACACACACAATACAAACCAGTACAATACACATGAAAAAAGACAGTTATTGTTTTCCAAAAGTAAATAATTGTTGTAAATAACTTATGTTGTCGGTATTTTAATTGTCACTAGCCTATATTAAAGAAATATTTACAAGGATATTTACTTTGCATATTTTATTAATGTAAAATGTTTAAACCTTTGAAAAAGATGTGTTTTCAAATACTTAGTATTAAAAATTGAGGCTGTTATATGAATAAATCAGTTTATAGTGATTTAACCTAATGATTTCAAAAGCACAAACAATACATTCTGCTAATGTATTAAACAAGTTTCATCAAAATCTTAAGTTAACAAAATAACTTTGACAACCCTAATTTTCTTTTCTCTCTCAAAATTTCTGTGGATGCCTAAGCACCCCCCCCCCCCCATGTTTTAAAATCCTAATTTTAAGTACAGTATGACAAAGATATTTTTTGTTTGTTTACATCTAAAGGCATTACTCAAATGTAGATAAGGTGTACATTTAAGGTGAAGAGTTTTTAACACAGCTTACGGTTGCCAGCAGCCTTCAAATTCATATGCATTTCTGTGAGCATTTTTGAATATTTTACTCATGGCACATTTATATTAAAAGATAGGAATAGCTAACAGTGTGTGTACCTGAGAATGATTCTGCCCAGTGACGTGCTAAATTTAGAGTTTGGTGACTGGGACTTGAATAGACTATTGCGAAGAGTAGGAGACTTAGAGAAGTGATGCTGTCCATGACCTGAAGAGACAGTCTAAACATCACAGCAGGTCACCGGAACGGTGGATATTTAGTTTATACAAATGCACGTGTCTAGACAAAACCAAACTTCTTTAACAGTACTGTGAGCACTGTGAGGTCTGTAGAGATGTGCTGAACAGACTTTAATAAAAAAGCAGGTTGTTTTTGAAGGGAAAAAAATCAATTATTTAAAAATGTAACATTATAACATCTTTAAAATATAATAAAAGCTGCATGATATTATAATGCTCTGCAATGTCTTGTACAATTAAATCTGTCTTTTCATGTTTAAATCTGGTTCCAGTTTGCCTCAAAATGCCATTTTTTAGTCCTTTAATGTTGTTTAATTGGACATTTAATTTGTACTTCAACTTCATAATTTTGAAGAATTGTCACTTTTTATTACCTTCATTATCATTTTAACACATTAATATCAATAACTCTAATGTTATTTATTCTATGCAAAAATAGAAAACTAAGGAAACGTGTATATTGCATGAGAATATGTGTAGGAGTAACACAATAAAAACTTGTGTGTAAATCATTGATCATGATCATGGAGACAGTGTCTGTATCTCAGCATTTTGAGCGCTGTGCTCAAATAATACAAAATTAACTTAATCGCTTAAAGATACTGTTTGATTGACGCTGTAGTCATTCATCTCATCCTCACACACCTGTGATGCTTGTGCCACAAATAGCATAACAAATTAACATTTTTAATAGTGACTTGACAAATAGTGACTTTATTTACCAATGGTTTTACCTTTAATCAGTGCATATGGTGTTTCACAAACAGGGCATCGTGTTCATTGCTGATGTTGCACTTGGAAAATTATTGACTTTGACTTTCTGTTTTGAAACAAATATAAACCAACCACAGGAGAGGATTAGCTGTGTACAACATCATGCTTCCGGTTTGTATTTTGTCCAGTTTTTGCAGAATGAAACTCATACCTAGTGTAAAAGTTTTGGACCTGTATAAAGTTTTTCAAGAAAGGGCTCCTTCTTCCACAGGGGTGTCCAATCCAGTCTTGCTCCTGGAGAGTTTAGCCCCAAACGCAGTTAAACACACCTGAAGCAGCTAATCAAGGTCTTAATAGGCATACTAGAAACCTCCAGGCAGGTGTGTTGAGGCAAGTTGGAGGTAAACTCTGCAGGACAGTGACCCTTAAGGACCGAGTTTGGACAGCCCTGCTCTACCATGAAGCTTCAGTTTTTGTGTGTGTGTGATTGCATGAGTCTGTGACTGTTATGTGAATATTTGTGGATTAAATACTCAACAGCATTATACACCGAAAAATTATTTTATTTGAAACAATTTTTGCTCAGAAATTACTTGTAAATTTCACAAATAATTAAAAGAATAAAATAAAAAATGAAAATGAAATTTTAAGTCAAAAACTTTAGTATATTCTTGTGAAATGTACTCCAGTAATTTGTAAAAAAAATAAAAAAATACGTTATAGTGTATAGCACACTATGTGCCTGCTACACAGCTAATGAGTAGAATCAAAAGTAACATTTGTGTTGAATGCAACCTTTTTTCTCTGGATTATAGAACAGACACCGTCAGCACAAAATGACATGTTTTTAAGATGTTGGCTTTATACTGTAACAATCTATCTGCATGGGGCATTTTTATTGATTTTAGTAGTAGTCATTATCAATGAATCAACATCACTTTTATTGCTGACTTGGCTGATTTGTTTATTTATTTATTTTTTTATCAGCCTTGTTAGTCTCGGCATTGCCTAATAATGAGGTCTTGTTAACTGGTTTGTTGTGTCAGCTTTGTTGAGATTCATTGATTTCTCTGCTTTTTGCTACATAGTTGTTAGAGATTCATTAAAAAACAGGCTTGTTTTTACATTACATCTACCTGCCAGTAGAACAAAGATTTAGTGTTAGTGTTTAATATATATATATATATATATATATATATATATATATATATATATATATATATATATATATATATATATATATAATATTCACAGTTCATACACCTCTATTGTCATTAAAGAAGTTGTATTTTTGTCAGATCAAAATATTTTTCTGCTTTCAGCAAAAATTAGACCATTAATAGACTTGTTGGACCAAAATTGTCTCATTAAATTGCAATCTCAGTCCATCTGCGATAAGAGAAAAACAATTCCAACAATCCCTTCATGATTGTTCATCCCATTCAGTGTTGTTTTATGCTGAGAGCATCAAGCATGATTAAAAGTGGATGATATGTTGTGACATTTCCTGGGATGTGTTTCTGTTTGTTACCTACGGAGGGCAGTCATGGGCCCAGAATGCAGCAGTTAGTAAACAGGTCAGACTGGCCTGTTTCAGATTAACCCATTTCACCACACTCGGTGGTCCAGCATGGAAACTTGGCTCCTGAGTAAAGCTGCCACCCTCATTTCCCATTCTTCATTACTGCAATGGGTGGCACGTTTACTGAGCTTTGCCTTGATGAAAAGCAAGAAGTGGGACTGGCCAAAAACTGACATAGTGCGTCTCCACCTCTCCGCTGTTATGATTTCTCAATGTGGACTGGATTAACCGATAATCTGATAACAAACCACTGTGCAGATTTGGTGATTAAAGTTCTGATGCAATGGGTAGTTGCCATGGCTGCTGGAAGGAAAAGGGATATTATGCATGCGTGTATTGTGGTCCATGCTAGTTTAGCTTGTGTTTAGGTGTGTGCATGTATTCGCAGTCAGAGACATATACATATTTTTACATATATATTTAAAAAAAATTTACATACATATTTTTGAGTGGTTGACATGACTTGCCTTTTCTGTGTTCTCAGGTTGTCTAAAATGTCTTATTAAATATATAATTTGTTGTTTAAACTTTGCTAGAACAAATTTTTCTTCTCGGAACTAAATAATAATTTATAATTTAAACAATTCAAATTGAATAACTAAAATCTAAAATAAAGACTGCTATTTAAAATGATTAGCAAAGCTATGTATAAATTCAAAGAATATTTATTTATTTATTTACTTGCGTGTATGAGAAATTGGTAACGTTTCTAATTAATTCAGAAGTAGGCATGCATTCTGACTATTTATTTATTTTTTGCTAGCACCATGTTTATATTATGTAGGCTATGTCTTTTTTTTTTGAGGGGTCTTAAGTGTAAAATTGAATTATATTTTTCCCTGTCTGATGTCTTTCAGTTCACAGCTCAGGATTTTGAGAGTGTGTGTGTTCTTGTGATGCCATTAGTCAATCAGTGTTGTCATGACATCAGTTCCCCTCCAGCATAATTAGTCATATGACATTTATAGCTCAGGTGATTGGCTCAAAAGCAGTTGTATAGAAATGAATGCCAAAGAGCAAAGATAGCAGATATATTATTAAAATGATTAAACATGCGGTTTTCATACTATTTGGGAGACTAGTTCGCAAATTTGTATTTTTTAAAAGCATTGAACCTAACAGGTTAAATCAAAAAGTCAATTAATTTCTACAAAATTTACATTATTTTAATAACTTACGTGTTTACATAGTTATAAATTTGTCAAAGATTTCAACACAAACCATCATCATGTAAGTCTAAAACAAGTATATGATTTTCATGCTACTTGTTTGTTAAATTTCACCCATCCATATATGTGCGCATTGCACAATGGATAATACCAGTATTGTTTACAGTCCCTACAAGTTCTGATCGGTATGAACAGACTGAAGATACAAAATTCATATCACAGATGTCAACTGCTTTGCCTAAAACCCAAAAATGAGTTAGCATTTTTGAACTTCTGATTCTTTCGTCCTGAAGTGTTTTTTTAAATGGGTTGTTGGTTAAATACCTATAATAAGGAATGTGGCTAATGCAATCCCAAGATTTTTAAAGGGATAGTTACAAACAAAAGACATTTCTCTTCTTTTTAGTTCTATCAGAAAGACTCAGAGAGAATTTTACATGGTTTACATGGTATTTATTCTGTGAAGTGTTACAGATGGTGGTGAGTTACAATAATTAATGTATAGTCGTATAAAAGTTCTTTGGCGTAGGCCCTATCCTTTGTCCAAATCCTGGGGATACAGATTTGGCTGATCCTGCCTGAAGATGGACAGGCCCAACCTGGTGGTGGTGGGGAGGATGGAGGAGGATGTCAGCATCATCAACTGCGAAAAATAAAAGGAAGAGCTCATTGCTTATATACTCCAGTTGTTAAGCAGTGATTGGCCAGACCTGTTACTATGAATGAATGACGTGGCATTGGAGTCTTCCTGACAGAACTTACACTAAAGCTTTTTTTTTTTTTAAAGAACGCAAGTCAGTTTTTGAACGACATGAGTTCATATTTAAAAAATAAAAATCCCTCACAGTACAATGTTTTTAAAAATACTTCAGGAGTACACTGGAATGCTATTTTTAATTTTTAATATTCGTTGTATTTCAGTCTACCAAAACACATTTTTTAGGATGAGGTGTCTGTGAAGAGGGGCGGTTGAGTTTGGGGGCCAAGGGTTTCGTGGGACTATGACCTGGCCCTGCACGTGGTTGATTGACAGGTTGTCCTAGCAGATTAGTCATGGCTTGATATGTGAATGTGCAAATCACACTTGACATATTAACCTCATGAGAGGATTTACAGGAGAAATTTAAGGCAAGCCAGACAGAATGCTTTAAGTCAGTGTAGTTTAGTGGGATAATTTTGAAAATAAAGCTTATCATGGCCAGGTGTGTAAAAGCTAATCCTCAAATTGCATCATTACAGCCTGCGAATTTGGCACAAGAAAGGCTTGATCCGGTCACTATCACGGACTATCACAGAGACTTGACAGATTGTGTACAGTAGTAGATACATTATTTATATTGTAAACTAAGACATCTGATGAAATTTTCTTCACTTTGCCTGTTAACATTATCCAAGATGTAGCATTCTGTTAACTACATCACAAACAACAGGCATAAAAAACTAAAGCACACTTCTAAAGGCTTGAATACACTACATGACTTTTGCCATGATTTCCCCCGATTTAGAGTCTGGAGAAGTTGCTAGTCAGCAAAAGTCAGTCTGCAGATTTGAGTTGACAGATTTTATAGTAATTTGCATAGTGCATGATGGTCACAGTCTCAATTATTTAGCTTCAGATTATGATCCCATCTGGTTGGAGGAGATCAAACGTTTGATATTTTCAGCTGATTTTAGAACACATATTGTTTTCATTTGTCACGCATCTCCTAACAACAAGGCACACTTTTCTGAGTGAGTTTGTTGTGATTGGAACAGTTTTGAAGTCTGGAACAGTTTTGAAGTCTGGTAGTGTGTGGTTGCCAGTTTTTCCTTTGTAACTATTTACAACATTGGTAATTTAGTGGCTTTTGGTACAACCTTGTGCGACTTGTTTTAGACTATAGCTCAAGTTGCTGGTAAAAAGTGGTCTCTGAGTCACAGGACATGTGTCGAGGTAAATGACGTTGAGGAGTTACACAGTGACAATCCATTTGGGAAAGTGTCAGTCTGACTCTAACTAGGGCGCAAGCAGCACTGTTTGTAGAGCACTAAATGACAATAATCTCTTTTAACAGGTAGTAACTTCATTGCATTATGAATGCAGTTAGTCATTTCAAAGAAGCCCACTAAACATAAAGACTTGAAAAAATTACACATGATATTGTAAGAATACAAACACCTGAGTAAATTTGGACAGTGTAATCCAGATATTGTGTAATTTTACCTCAAGCACTTGTGTATAAATCTGATTGCTGTGCGAGAGGAAAGCACTCTAGCTTTGAATGGGATGACCATAGACAATAACACTGGCTAAAAATGGAAACAGTCGAGAAATTAAATGTCTTTCTGAGTTGACAAGGATTTAGTTTTCTGCTTTTGCACAAATGTTGTTTTCTCCCCAAAGCAATAGTGTTTCCTGTTTTTCCATTTTTTCATGACTACAGTGAAATGGCTACAGTGGCGATGTGATTCCATCATCAGGAATTTAAGAAATCACAACCATCCTTCAGTAGCCTACTGCAAAAAGAAAAATATGCTAAAGGCTAGAGTGGGGGAAAACGCCCCCATGGGGTAAAACACCCCCCTACTGTTTTAACCAAAATAACCACAAGATATTGTCAAGATACATTTTTATTGTAACTATGGACTACATTGACGAGAGTGATGTAGAAGTTTTCACCATGAAGCTTACACTGGCGATGGTCCGGAGAGAAAACGGATTTCACACTAAATCATCTAATCTTCAGCAGTAAGAAAAAAGTGTTTTAAAGCTTGTTGTTTTGTAGAACATCACAGTTATATATGATATGAGAACAGTAGGGCCTGTAGATAGAGAGTACGTGCTATTTAATAAAAATATAATTGTATTTTCAGAATGACATCATTTTTTTTCTCAAACATAGTCAGTGGGGTAAAACGCCCCCAGGGGGCAATGGGCAATTACTGTAGTTATTTTGTTCTGAACAGTCCTTTGTTTTTCCATCAAATGTATTCTAAATAGTTGGTTGAATAAAAATATTTGGACTTCATATTTAAAAAATTACCTCAAGTTAGCTAGGGTGACCATAAGTGCCATTTTTCCCAGACGTGTCCTGGCCAGGATTTCTATATTGCTTTGATTCAAAGTACCTCGAGAGCGAACCGATGTCATACACTGATCGGTCTGCACATGCAAACAAAGCCAAATCCTAGATATTTTAGGCAATATAGAAATCCTGGCCAGGATGCGTCCACTAGCTAGTTAGCATCAGCTAACAATTTTTTTGCCTGTACTGTGATTTTGCTGTAAATGTTTAAAGCAAATTGCTTTGTTTGACTGGGGGGCATTTTACCCCACCCATCGGGGCGGTTTGCCCCATAGGTGGGGTAAAACGCCCCCTTGGCACAAATTTTATTTTTGTTAAAAATCTAATAACATGAAAACTCTTTCATTTTTCATACTTGATTTATAATTTATGTAATTTTCACTAAAACAATGATAACTTTTCTGAACACATTAAACTTTTTTTCACAGAAAAAAAATTGCACAATCCTTAAGGGGGGTGTTTTCCCCCATTCTACCCTACTGTCTGATTAGACTTTTTCCAATGACATTTGTTGGTGTAACCAAGTGTAGTAAGGTTGATTTAGTCATATTAAATTATATTTCTCACTTAAATAAAAGTAGATGCATCTCATTTTCTTCACTAGACTGTGCATGGGCTTCATGGATGTGTGTTCCTGTGAAATTATTTTGTTTTGTAGATCCTGTGTCTTGTAAACAAATTCCAAATTTGAAGACTCAAGAGATTAGCTATAAGTTTTATTTCCCATATCATGTTTGATCTGATGCAAAAGACAGTATTTTATACTGCAGTTGAGCCTGATGTCCTTGAAAGACCCCTTGAATTGAAATAGTTTAATGTCAGCAACACACTGTAGATCACACCACCTTAAGCCTTTACAGTCTTTTCATAAACGTAAATATTATCATCTGCACTATCTATTCTAATTGTATTTTATCTATGTCTTTTTATTAAAAAATAACAATAATAATAATAATTATCTGTACTGTGTTAGGCTAACCAAGACTTGTAATAGCACTTGCACGTTGTTGCTCTTTTGTTGGTTTTGATTGCTTCTTATGTCCTCATTTGTAAGTCGCTTTGGATAAAAGCGTCTGCTAAATGACTAAATAAATAAATAAAATAAAAAATATTTGGCTTCCAGTTTGGATTGTTAAACAGTGTCAAAAAATCTATCTATATAAAAAACACTGCCCCTCATTTCTGTTGCATAAGATTTAATCTGTGGGCAAAGTTGGTGATGTTTAGGATCATCTGTATTAGAGGGCTGTGGCAGTGAATCATGTGGCTCGCGCTGTATCGGACCTCCGCGAGGCGCTGATCACGAGAGGAATGGGCACACGGTACACGCCGCTGGATGCGCAGAAATCTCTTCAAAATGCCTACGTTTTCGGTCATGTATAAGGGAGCGGTCATGATTAGCAGGTAAAAACCTTTGTTTTGTAATTGTGGTAGTTGAGCTGCATTACGACTCGCTTATTCAGCTCATTAGCTCCAGTAAACAATAAGCGCTTGAGCGGTCTTGAGAGAAGCGTCGATACAAGGCGCGTCTTCACCACTGTTTTTGGAGACTTTTGGGCACTTTGTGGTACCTGGGCTGTGCTCAGGTGTGTCACTAACAAAGCGTGTTACTAATGTAAGTGGTGAGAGAATGGAAAACGTGAGTAAAATGTGTTGAACGACGGTTCTTAGACCAATTGCATTGACTGTAGTTGCAGCGTGGGAAAGTGCGTAGCCTATTTGTTTTCATTTGCCCGCTATGCTTTGAAGAATCCACAACACTATAAAGGATGTACAATTAATGTGCTCTGATCACCTGGAGATTATAATGTATTCGTGCGTACTCCATTCATACATACCTCGTGGAATTCATAAAACTTTGCTAGGCTTTATGCGTTTTAAATCAGAGGTTTTTAAACTTTTTGATACCAAGAATCCACCCAAAATGATGATCCATTTGCAAGGGACCCACTTTGTAAAATAAAAAGGCAGCTGGATATTTTCATGTACAAAGAACATATGTGAGCACTAAATTCATGATATTTAGGACAACATGATTTTTGCTAAATTAAATAATTGGCTTTTATATAGCCTATCCATATAAAGGTAACATATGTTAATGTTAACAATTTAAATGTATTTGTATAGTGCTTTTTACTGTACAAAACTTCTCCAGCGAGCAAACCAAAAAACAAAACAAAAAAACAAGTAGGCTTTTAAATATTCTTGAATTTGATGAACTCCTCTCAGAAACCCATATGTTTTTCTTATTAGAATAATATAACCTTGATTAGTCCCACATTGATAGTTCAACGTGTGCCAGGAACTTTAACAGCCCTAAAAAGATTTTTATAATTTTTTATTTCCCCCTACTATTTTAAATGTCTGTTTTAGAGGGCGCTGTGCTTGGGACAGTGTACACTCTCTGTTACGTAACTCTTGTGAAGCATGTTTAGCTTGTTATTGTAGCCTCAGACGAAGTCTCATAAGGTTCAAACAATCTGAAGTACAATTTCAAGGACATTGCAGTGAGTCTGCAGGAAAGGCTGGAAGCATGTAATCGTCCTGGTGTAGTACTGGTAAATCACTTAACAACAAAATGACCAAAGAATGTCAGTGTCCTGATATATTGCCTACTAAAAAAGACCCCTCATAATATTCATTCCTCTTTTAACTGCATGAAAACAGTGTTTCCACTGCCAAAGGGTTGAGTTTCTTTAATAAATTACTTAATTTTGCTTAAAGATTAAACATAATCACTGTTCTCAAAAATTAGAATCACACACAGATTCTGAGTTCATGAGAAAGAGGAGCCTGTCCAAAGCAGGACATTCATGCTAAATAATTTATACTGATCCCCACTGGAATGAACTGGTCTTGATAAAGAACTGATCATGGACTTTAGGAAGAGACAGCAGCAGCCCTACACTCCTCTTATGATCAGTGGGACCCCTGTGGAGAGGGTGAGTAGCTTCAAGTACCTCGGCGTAAACATCTCCGAGAACCTGACTTGGACTACACACATCCAAACACAGGTTAAGAAAGCCAGGCAAAGACTGTACCATCTGCGACAGCTGAGGAAATTCAGGGTCTCACCAGCAATCCTGAAAACTTTCTATTCAGGGGCCATAGAAAGTGTATTGACTCAGTGCATCTCAGTGTGGTATGGAAACAGCTCCAATCAGGACTGCAAAGCACTACAGAGAGTTGTGTGCTTAGCTGAGCGCATCTCAGGGTCTGCTCTCCCCTCTCTGCAGGACATCTACCTCAAACGCTGCAAAAGTAGAGCTGTTAAAATCTTCAAGGACTCTAATCACCCTGGTAACCAGCTATTCACTTTGCTTCCATCTGGTAAGCGCTTCCGTAGCCTGATGGCAAAAACTGAGAGACTTAGGAGGAGCTTCTTCCCCCAGGCCATCAGGCTCCTAAACTCTAACTCTGTGTCATAATATCACTTGACCCCATGTAATATCACCATCAACAAGCTATTCATAATGTGTCTCTACCATGTAATATCACCATATCAACAAGCTATTCATAATTTTTTCTCTACCTCATATTGCTGCTATTCAAATACCCTGTACAACTTTTTGCACATTATTTTTTTGCACATTCCTCTCATTACTATTTGTCAACAACATACTGACCTGCACATTTATATTTATATTTTTTATCCTATCTTATCTTATTTTATCTTATCTTTTATTTCATGTTTGTACTTCTTCTTAATATTTGTATTCTACATAATTGCACTGTCCTTGGAGCGGACCTGACCTACATTTCACTGCTGGTTATACTCTGTATAATTATGTATGTGACAAATAAAACTCTTGAATCTTGAATCTTGAATCTCTTGAATACTAATAACAGTCCACAGGCACAGTATGTACAGAAAATTCGCCCCCACATAAACTCAGTGTATATATTTTTTTCAATATTCAGATATGAATTGAATCACCAGCTTAAAATGTAACAGAATTTCAAGAGTTTGGTTCACATAAAAAGGTTTCTCTGAATCTAACAAGCCTCACAATGTTGCTAAGTTCAAAGTTACTAAGTTTTCCGAGTTTTAACACGGATGCTGCTTTTTTTCTCCGTTCTGCACAGGACACTGATGGGTCCGTATGGAGTAGATCGAGCAGTGCATTCTATGGAGTTTACAGACTGTGAGAATGGATTAGGTAAGTGCGTCTTAACATATTAATTTCATTGTACATTTGTGTGTTTGTATAATTGACCAAATATTCCATTAGACCTTCTATGAGAACACTCTGTCTTCAATCTTTGAGGACTACCTTAGAAATCACTTTTTTTATATAAATGCTGTCTTTTGCTTGCGGATTGAGAATGAAGGGTTACTAAGAATTATTCAAGACATAAGATAGGTTTGGAGCAGCACATCTTTTCGTCGATTTTAATGAGGCCTATTGTACAGCATGCGTCTCTGATCTTTAATGGCCATGGGGAAGTGAAATAAGGTGTATGGCAGAGTCTCTGAGCGAAGCAATGGGATAGGTTTAGGGTACGGTTGTTTTCCAATCTTTCAAGTCTTGTGCTGTCTTTGTTATATTTATTCCGCAGCCTGATCTCCCTCTTCACAATAGATCAAAAAAATTATTTGAAGGCAGCTCTAAGCTCCTTTAACCTGTCCTTCTTATATCCCAACTTGCACAGTCAACAATCCATTGTGTTACAAGACGATTCTGTTTTAGAAGACATTTCCATGAATACAGACTCAGGAAGTGGAGCTCTGAATAAAAATCAAATATTTTACAATACATATTTGCAGTGCTATCATGTACAGACTTAAGTGTGACACTGTCATAAGCATTCAAGGGTTTTTTACTAGACACAGTCCTTACTTTGCATTTATTTTTGAGTTATATGACATTTTTGGAGTTTGAGTTTATTAAAGAACACACTTTGTGGATAACCGGGTTGCAGTCCTTTTCATTAAAGTGCTTCCAACTCTGAAGATTTATCTTGAAGTTAATCTATTAATATGCAATACCAGCTCAAAACTCAATTAGTGCCAATACATTGTCTGTCTATTAATACCAGATAAGCCTGAAGCAAAGGATATTTATTATTCCATGAGTGTGACTAAACCGTAAAGCGAATCTGAAGCATCTGTACTGTCCATCAAGGGAAGTGTCTTTTTAACATGTATTCTGCCTCGGAACTGCCTGCTAATGAATCTTACACAGGTATGGGTGTGAAAGATGCTCATCTCATTAAAGGCTTTCATGTTTTGGTTGCGTCAAAGCTCTTTCCTGTTGTTTCAACAATTAATGACCTGACAACATTGATTTGCAGTTGCTCTCTCACATAATGGATCAGCCATCATTTCACACTGACATCAATGAGTTTATTCAGTATAATAGTTTTAGATGAACCCTAAGTTTATCAGTTTTCTTATTTCATTGAAATGTTTTTTTTACCACCTAATTTTTAATCAAAATATCTGCGGTGCGGTCTGTTGCTACTTCTGTTTTGCCACAACTTCAACTCAGTATTTTTGTTTATGTTGTACTGGACTCATCTTGTTCTTAAAGGGATAGTTCACTGAAAAATGAAAATTCTGTCATTAACCCTCAAAAACAGAGACAGCTGCCCGTGGCTAAAAATAACTATTGTTCTTAAATGTTTAATAACTTTTGAACTGCTAATCCTATCTGAATGCTTTAAAAAGTGTCGTAAAGTAGAGATTCTTTTCGGAGATATCACATTTGTCTTGTTTGGATATTCAGAGGCTCCGTAGCTTACGTGATTACGTCATCACATTTTAACAACATTGATTCGTCAGAAGAAACCAATGCATTTCGTCCCTCTGAGTCAAACAGAAACGATTGTTGCCTGTCATATATTCAACCAATAAATATAGGTTTTGGTCTTTTGAACCGTTGTTTAGCGTGTTTCTTTGGGATTTTGAGCAAATGCAAAGTGAAAGTAAAGTGTGTTGTGCGTGCATGAAAACAAACACAAAATAACACATTTGCATGAGAGCACTCTGACAAAGCCCAGAAAAACACAGGACAGAGCACTTTGGCATAAAACAAATGATGTCCCGGTAAAATCAATTCTGACACTGAGTGCAGCCAGCGGATCGATCCATTTGGCTGTTTTATTATGTAAATAATACTTATATAGTTAATAAAGATCATTTGCACTATTTTTTCTATTGCACTCTACATTTTTCACCCATTTCGTGTGTAGTTTGTGAATCATTTGCACTGCTTGTATTTGTTGCACAAGACAATTTTTTCACAACTTTGTTGTTCATACTCACATTGAAAATAATTTTTTTCTGGAAAAAAGTAATTTTTTTTACTGTATTTTTGTTATTATCCCTAAGTGTTTTTTGGATACATCTATATTGTTTACCTGTTTTTCACTGAAAAGCACCTATAACAATATTGTAATAAATGGCTATAACTTACTTGGGGAATGTTATATGTAGACAATTTTATTTGGAAATGTAAAACACACAGATACAACTTTTTAAAGAAAAAAATCCAAACTTCAGGAGATTCTGTTTGCGTACACAGTAAAAAAACACCCAATTATGGCTTGCGTTTTTCTTAAAATTCTGGAAATTGGTTAATTCTTAGAGAAAACAAAGGGACAATTCAGACTTTAAATTAGCTAGACTGAACCTTCAAGTTCTCCTGTTTATATGATATGACACTTGATGCTGACTGCTAGAAGAGGTCTGTAAAAACAAAGAAAAGTACAGGCGTGTCAGGTGCCCAAAAAATGTTCTAGGTCTTTAAGGGATTACTCACCCTCATGTTGTTCCAAAACCGTAAGAGCTTTGTTAATTTTCAGAGCACAAATTAAGATAATTTTGATGCAATCCGAGAGTTTACTGACTAGGGCTGGGTATCGATTCAGATGTCCCGATTCGTAAGCTCTCGATTCGATTCTTGATTTTTTGGATTACATTCAGTGAATATAGTTTTAATACAAAAGCTATGGATATTTATAAGAAATGAACAGTAAACATCAGTTTACAAATGGTGAATTAATAAAAAGAAATTAAGAACCACAGGCCTGTCTTTTAAACCTATTATTTTTTTGTATAATTGGGCCCTATAAAATGTTCTTCTTAATTTTTCTGGTAATCAGATGAAGGCATAAAACATTAATTTAATTTATTCTAATCAAATGAAAATTTATTTTTTGCCAAACAAAGTGCTGCACAACAGAGGTTTACTGTAAAAAAAAAAAGAAAAAAGAAAAAAAAAAAGGGATTATTCCTTTAAAAATAAAGATTTATTAATATTTATTAGTAGTAGTATCATTGAGTCTTATATTTTGACAGTTTCTTAACGTTAATCTAAACTTTTATTTTGACGGGGTACCATGAGGAACTTGCAGCTGCTGTGTATTATGTGATATGACGGTAGTTTTCTCAAATTAAACTGTAAAATACTAATGAAATGACTCTCAGAGCAGCTGGAGATGATATTCGTGTGTTAATATCATCATATAGTGAGACGGCAGAAGATGAAAACATTGCGAGCGTCATCCGCGCTTTAGTATGTGTGTAGTAAACAAAACAGTGCATTGCGCTATCCGCCATTCATTCATTCATTCATTGCGGAAATCATAGCGCCTTATGCGTGATATCAAATGCTTCCACAGATTTATATTTGTATTACTGTAGTATTTCACCTGAGCATTACGAATCACGCGTATGGCTTTGTTCTTGGTTCTCATCAACAGTATTTCCGCTAGGGCTGTCACGGTTATGAAATTTGGCAGACGATTAATTGTCTAAAAATAGTCAGGTTATTGCGATTAAATTGGCTGTTGTAGGGCTTTGGCGATTATGCCGATTATCACGATTAATTATCTGTTTTTTATGGCTTTCATTATATAATTGTAATTAATTTAAGGGTTCAGTAACTAATTATGATGTTATCTTTTAATCTTTCTTTAGTTATTATTTTGCAGTGTAAGATTACATAGAGTACTCCAAATTCTAAGAATCGGCCAATACAGATCCAACACCAGTGCTATTTGTTTTCTACACCACTACAAAATATCAATACTGTGTTTGTGGAGCTAATAGTCACTCTTTTTTTAAACCCTTTGTTAAACGCAATCCACTAAATACTCACTTCCTCACTACAGAGAAAAACTACATTTTAATAAAAATATATAAGCTATGAAATTAAACTAGCTGCCTGTGTAATTTAGCAGCAAAAACTATAACTTGAAAAAAATTATTTGGTGCACATTATTCAATTTAGACAAGTTTATTCTGTTAACTATTTGTATTCTTACAAAATATATTCATGAAAATAAGATAGAAATCATGAGAAAAAGAAAGGCTTCTAATAGTCTTTCTGTGTGCAAAACTTTGATCATGTGAAACGCTTGAAACAAAGCGGCACAAAGCTCTTATGCACATGCAGGGTGCAGAATGATGTGCTTGAAGCAACATAAGTCACAGCGTGCTGCACTCCACAGGGTACAAACACTAGGCGTGTGCGATACTGCAAATTTTGGTATCGATCCGATACCGAGTAAATACAGGGCCAGTATCGCCGATACCGATTCCGATACTTGTCTATTAAAAAAACATAAATTTAAATGATCAACAACAATTAAAAAAAATTAACAATACTAATGTTGATATGACTAATATTATATTCACCTTAAAGCTACATGGATATTATTTGCCTTTCTAATAGGACTTTGCAGGCAATATTTTCCTCCCATAGAAAAGAGTTATACAAATAATTATTAATAATAATTAATGTTGCTTAATAAATTAAGAACGTAATATTAAAAGACAAAACTCAGTATACACCTTATTAATGTTTCAAACTAGATATACAAGTAAGGAGATGTGCCCAGAATATGAAAGCAACGCTTAAAGTTTTCACATTATGCATTTTCCTCCCATAGAAAACCATTATAAAGAAAAGTTTTAACGTAAGTGGCTTATTGAATGAAGACATTGATATGAAAAATAAGTATTAAACCATAACTTGTTTATTATTGAAAGGATTTTAGTATGTTATGTACGTACTGTATTTTCTGTTTGTTTTATACATACTGTAATATTTGTTATTATTGCAATAAAAAGCTGTGATATGAAAAGGCCAAATTCGGTATGGTTTATAAAAATATATAGGCCTACTATGTATGTACAGGTAAGCAGATGAACCCAGAACATGAATGCAACACGCTGAATTAAAATTTCTCTAATTGCAATATAAAAACATTTAATATGGTGCAATTAATGGAGGAAGAGTGATAAAGACCAAATAAATAAATAAAGACTAAATTCGGTATACAGCTTGTTAATTAAATATAATATGTTGCAAGCAGCTGAGCCCAGAATATATATGCATACATGCTAAACAACATGTTAAGCATTTTCAGTTTTCAGAAAACTGTTATGAGGAAAATTTAAAGTGTCTTAATGCATTAAGAAATTATTTTAAAAAGCTAAACTCAGTACACACCTTACAGTGATACTGTATAAAAAGGACTATAAATATGCACTAGGTGAAGGATTTCCTTCCTCCCCTTTTCATTTCTTTTGTAGCTCGGAGTTCCGTTCCATCTCTCTGTACTGTAGCCAAAAGTATCCGTTTGCCGCTGAGTCACGTGATGGCATGACAACCAAACACGGTGTAGCAGGGGAGGAGCAGCACACGAGATGTGAAAAGAGAGGCATATACACCCACAGACATGTCTACACTTTGTTGTATGTATTAAGCAATGTTATTAAGTGTATAGGAGAAACAATTAACCTAAAGTATCGATCTTATCAGTCTAGTATCGATCCGATACCAATACCAACGTTAGTATCGATACTATCGATATTAGGATTGATACGCCCACCCCTAACAAACACAGAGAAGAGAAAAGAAAGAGCAATGAACTCCAGCAAGATAAAGTCATTTTTTGCAAATCCCCAGACCTTTATCTACACATGAAGTATTATAATGGGGATATATCATCTTGGAGAGAGAGTTTTACTGTGCTGACTGTCATAACTGAACGTGACGTTATGTTTGAATGCTGAGTGGAGAATGACTGACAGCTGCAGCAGAAGGAAGATGAGCTTCTGTAAACTTAAATTTATCAATGTAAATATAATTATGTCCCTCACATGAAAACCAAACTGGTGCTCTTCTGTTTCTTTTGGTGTATGACTCCCCCTTGTGCCGTATAAAATCACAATAATCGCGGTTGTCTGAAACAACAGCAGTTAGATCAAATAATCGCGATTAGACGGTTATTTAATTATCGCGACAGGCCTAATCTCCGCCATGGTAAGCACTGAATGAATGACAGGCTTTACTATTGTAACATCGCGCAAGGCAAATAAAGGTGACATCTAGTGGAGAAGACTAATGATACGAATCACATTAATCAGATCTTGTTTTAAATGTGTGCTGAAATAAATACCGGAAAAGATCGCTTTTGAGAATCGATATCGAATCGACGTCATTTAAAAAAACGATTAATCGAAAAATCTATTTTTTTGCCCAGCCCTATTATTGACACCTCCATAGACAGCAAGGGAACTACCACGATCATGGCTCAGAAAGGTATAAGGACATTGTTAAAATAGTCCATGTGACATCAGTGGTTCAACCGTAATGTTATGAAGCTACGAGAATACTCGTGGTACTCGTGATGTTGTCGTGAACACGCAATGAAAACTGACACAGAGGAGAATAAATTGTTGAATAAAGTCGTTATTTTTGTTTTCTTTGCACACAAAAAGTATTTTGAGAATACTTTTAAAGTGATTTTAAAATGTATTTCAAAGGTACCATTCATTTTGTTTGATGTAAAACTGCCTTTAAGGTTTCCTTTAACCTCAGTACATTTAAACTCAGTGACGTGAAACAGGATACATCACTGGAAGAAGCTCATTCTGTCACCAGGGAGATTTGGAGCTTTACAGAGTTGCTGTGGCCCCCTGAAATCCAATAAACTCATTTCAGTCTTTAGGGAGAATCATTTGAGTCTTTAGGGAGAATCATTTGAACATAAGCTGTTTAAGACCTCTATTATCGGACTTGAAATGAGACCCAAATGGACACATCTACAGCAGCTGGGGTGCAGTATTTATCATATTTACATTAGGATTAGTTTCCTTACAGAAGTGACAAATAATTTAATGTACAGTACCATTCAAAAGCTTTAGGGTAAGGGTGTGCGATATGACGATTTTTGATCGTGGACGATAAAAATGTCTCCACGATCTGCTTGAAGAAATATCGTAGTATCGTCAGTCCCGGCGCCTTGGGCGGGCAATGGGGGGCCTGGCCCGCCCTGTGAGTAGTAGTGAATGCTACAATTTACAATACACACAGCACAAACTACATTCAATGTCAAATGTTTTTTTTAACTGTTAAAATGGCTTTGGGTTTCTAAAAGGGAACGAATGAGAGTTAAAGCTTTCAGCAGGCATCAGGTAAAGCTGTCTATTGTTCATGGTAAACATCATAAATCTGCTTTATCGCCTCTTGTTTAGATAGAAAAATAATGTTTTGTCAAAAAACAATAGCAAATGTTCAGATATTTAATTTCACAGTCACCTGTGAGCAAATTGTCGGTGCATACTGGCAATTTAGTGGCATTCATTTGACAATGAAAATGGCCATGCAGTCCTAATGTAAGGAACTGTGGTATGATTTCTGTGTTTTGCTTACATTTTTTTGACTGAAAAATACAATATCAACACCTAAACAAAAGTATGGAAGAATAATATTTTACAAGGTCTTTGAATGAAGCATGCTTTGTCTCTTTTTAAGGAATCAAAGTGATCGGTGGTGTGAAAGAACTAACAGGAGAAGAATATGGTGTTTATGTGAAGAGGATCTTACCTGGTGGTCTTGCTTCCAGTGAAGGTAAGTTTTATCAAAGATTAATAAAAAAAATAAATAAATAAAAAAAAATCACAGTTTGCCTTAACATTTGATGTTCTAAAATTTATAAACAATGTTAGAACATCAATTTATAGTTACCTAGTTATAGACCAGTGTGAATTTCCATGCTGGTCCAGGCTAGTTTATGTTGGTTTGGTGCTGGTCTAGCTATTGGATTATTATTATTATTATTATTATCACATTATTACCAGCAAAAATCTGCTGTGACCAGTGAGTTTAATTAAATAGCTTTGATCCACATTATATTCAGCAGCTTTTGCTAATAATCAAAATGAATCAATCTTGTTATTATCAATCAAAGCATCCACTGTGGCATCTAGAGATAAGATTTACATTTATACAGAAATCTGTTGAATGTGAAGTATAATAGCCACATAAACTGAACCTGAGAAATTTGAACATTCAGACACAAAATTAGAAAGGAAACTGTGTCAGTTCAGCTGTTTACATTTCTGTGAAACAGATTGTCTGTCTCACTGCGTATACCTCTGCTTAAGTCTCTCACGTGTAAAGGGGAGTTTAGCATCATTCCTGTGCTTAGAGTTAATGCCCCTGACGGATTGGAATTAGAGTCTGTCTCCCATTCTGCTGCTGCCGAGCACGGGGTATATGGGAGCTTATACGCTCTGAGGGGGCTTTGCTTGTTTTTAGTCCTGAACACACGGTTCCTGTCAGCTGCCCATTCAGAGAAGTCAGCAAGCTTCCTGGCTGATATCTCTGGTTTGGTGGAAAGACAAACCAAGCATGCTGGTATTTACCTGGCAGACAGATATTCTGAGGGAATCTAGACAGCTTTTCACAGTACTGATTTTCCAGGGTGACTGTAAATTCTGACACTGGAAAGGTGATATTTGGCTGAAGTAAAATGAGTGGACATAGGTGACCCCTTTGAGACTTTAACAGCTTGTTCCTTTCCAGATTTGATTTGTTCTGACAAGATATATCTGAAGTGATGGTAGAAGGGGTCGAGGAGACGTAACCCTGACCTACATTTGAGAGAGATGTTATTAATATGACCTACGGAAATAAACAAAGATTGAGGGCTGTATGCTGTATCTTCTACTGTCACAGTTTGCTAAAACACTTGAGGAGTTGCCAAAGGATGGCACTAAATGATGAACAGTAATGAACAGTAATGATGGCCAGTTTGGGAATCTATTCTGGGCTATTTACTTTTTTATTTCTCATACAGAGCTGTTCAGGAACTTTTATGGTCAAGGTCAGCAGCATTGAAGTTCACATCACAGTCACCTTACAATTACCTTAGCATGAAAAAAGTATCTTTTTTTTTTTATTTAAGTTTTCAGCATTAGCTCTTTATGTTCTTATTTCTTAAATGCCTTCATTTTTGACTCCTTCATAGTGGACTACAGATTTAATGACTGCATATTACCGTTCAACAATTTGGGGTTGGTGTGATTATTTCAAATGTTGTTGATAGAGGCCTTTATATGCTCACCAAGGCTGCATTTATTTGATTAAAAAAAATAATACAGTAAAACAGTAACAATTGTGAAATATTTTTCTTTTGAAAAAGATCTTACCAACCCCCTTGAACAGTAGTCTGTCTTTATATGGCAAGTATTAAGATATATATATAGTATACTATAGTATGTAACTATATAGTATGTAATATTAATATATTTGTTAAGTTATTACATGGGTTTTTATTTATGGTCTTTATGGTTTTATTTTATTATTGTTTTATTAGGAAACCTGCAGCCTGGAGATCAAATCTTGGAGGTGAATGGTGAAAGCTTGATTGGCGTGACAAGTGAACGGTACATACCTTGCTCTCCTATTTTTTTTATATTCTATTCTGTTTGTGTAAACTTTCTGTGATGGCTATAGAGAAAATGAAGTCTGAAAGTGTCTCAAGGATTGCAATGTTTTGGTCATTTATTCTCTTTTAGCTCTTTTAACAGAAAAGTCCTCTACCTGCAAAATTAGGCACTTTTAAAACACTTTATGTCTGATATTGTTGTTTGATTGCAGAGCGGTGGACATTCTTAGAGCAGCATCCTCAACCAATCATATGCGCCTTCTCATAGCCAGAGACGAGGAAGCCAGGTAAGTCACTGATCGATCCTGAAGATCACAAACTTCATTTCCATTAAGTCTTTAGAAAAGTTTCTTTTAAAAGCAGCTTCCAAATAAAAAACATTAAGTTGTCAAACCACATTGAGCACAATAGCCACAATTATAAAATATACACTACCGTTCAAAAGTTTGGTGTCAGTAACATTTTTTTTTATTCAGCAAGGAGGCTATTATGAGTAGAAAATCAGCATATTAGAATGATTCCTGAAGGATCATGTGACACTGAATACTGGAGTAATGGCTGCTAAAATTTCAGCTTGTCATCACAGGAATAAATTACACTTGAAAATAAAAAAATCATTAGTTAAAATATTAAAATCTAAAAAATATTTACCGATATTAATGTTTTTGCTGTATTTTTGATGAGTATAAGTGACTTCTTTCAATAACAGTACAAAATCCGACAGACCCCAAAATTTTGAACTGTAACGTATATGTTCAAAATCTTTTTTTAAATGTATAAGTACAACCCGAATTCTGGAAATGTTGGGATGTTCTTTAAATTTGAATAAAATGAAAGCTTAAAGACTTTCAAATCACATGAGCCAATATTTTATTCACAATAGAACAAAACAAAAGTTTAAACTGAGAAAGTTTACAATTTTATGCACAAAATGAGCTCATTTCAAATTTGATGCCTGCTACAGGTCTCAAAATAGTTGGGATGGCGGCATGTTTACCATGGTGTAGCATCTCCTCTTCTTTTCAAAACAGTTTGAAGACGTCTGGGCATCGAGGTTATGACTTTCTGGAGTTTTGGTGTTGGAATTTGGTCCCATTCTTGCCTGATATAGGTTTCCAGCTGCTGAAGTGTTCGTGGTCATCTTTGACACTTTTTTTTCATTTAATGATGCGCCAAATGTTCTCTATAGGTGAAAGATCTGGACTGCAGGCAGGTCAATTCAGCACCTGGACTCTTCTAGTACGAAGCCATGCTGTTGTAATAGCTGCAGTATGTGGTTTTGCATTGTCCTGCTGAAATACACAAGGCCTTCCCTGAAATAGACATCGTCTGGAGGGGAGCGTATGTTATTTTAAAAACTTTATATACCTTTCAGCATTCATAGTGCTTTCCAAAACATGCAAGCTGCCCATACCGTATGCACTTTTGCACCCCCATACCATCAGAGATACTGGCTTTTGAACTGAATGCTGATAACACTCTGGAAGGTCTCCCTCCTCTTTAGCCCGGAGGACACGGCATCCATGATTTCCAAGAAGAATGTCAAATATGGGCTCGTCTGACCATAGAACACTTTTCCACTTTGAAACAGTCCATTTTAAATGAGCCTTGGCCCACAGGACACGACGGCGCTTCTGAACCATGTTCACATATGGCTTCCTTTTTGCATTATAGAGCTTTAGTTGGCATCTGCAGATGGCACGGAGGATTGTGTTTACCGACAGTGGTTTCTGGAAGTATTCCTGGGCCCATTTAGTAATGTCAATGACAGAATCATGCCGATGAGTGATGCAGTGTTATCTGAGGGCCCGAAGACCACGGGCATCCAACAAAGGTCTTCGGCCTTGTCCCTTACAAACAGAGATTTCTACAGTTTCTCTGAATCTTTTGATGATGTTATGCACTGTAGATGATGAGATTTGCAAAGCCTTTGCAATTTGACGTTGAGGAACGTTGTTTTTAAAGTATTACACAATGTTTTTACGCACTTTCACAGATTGGAGAGCCTCTGCCCATCTTTACTTCTGAGAGACCCTGCCTCTCTAAGACATCCCTTTTATAGCTAATCATGTTACAGACCTGATGTCAATTAACTTAATTAGTTGCTAGATGTTCTCTTTTCAAAATTTCTTGCTTTTTCAGCCCTTTGTTGCCCCCACACCAACTATTTTGAGACTTGTAGCAGGCATCAAATTTGAAATGAGCTCATTTAGTGGATAAAAGCGTAAAATTTCTCAGTTTAAACATTTATGTTCTCTATGATCTATTGTGAATAAAATATTGGCTCATGTGATTTGAAAGTCTTTTAGTTTTCATTCAAATTTAACGTCCCAACATTTCCGGAATTCAGGTTATAAAATTCATAATTATTAAAAAATATATATTTCTGAATATTTAGCTTTTTAAGCAAGCCAAGGAGTTGTTTCTTGCTGTTTTTTTCTGACTTTACTGCTAATTGTCCCTTTCATCACCAACCTGCCACAGTGACATTTAACCAGCATTTGTAATCGCTTAAACACTCTCACTGATATTGATCTATGGATCTGACCTGAGTATCTTTCATTTGAATGTCCACCCCTTAGACGACATGTTAAATAATTCAATGAAAGATGAATAATTTTGTTCATAAACTAGACACTTTATAAACAATATTTTTCAACAATATAGCAGATTCACTGTCACTTTTGATCCATGTAATGCATCTTTGAAAAATGAAAGTATATATTTCTTAAAGAAAACTGTACTGACCCAAAACTTTTTGATTATAATAATGTATTAGTTTATGTACTTGTGCTTGCTCATTTCCCCTACTTTACAATTTACTGTCACTAAATAGTTTCTACATAATTTTTTTTCAGTATACATTATAATGTTGTGATTCCTAGACAGAATAGTGCAGCTTCTAGTTCAAATGAGTGAGTAAGCCGCTAGAATACAAGGATATTATATATTACTGAGCTACTGTTGGCTGTAAGATTAATAGGTATTTATCCAGATTTTGGTACATATATTATGCAGAATCCCAGATGTGTTTACTGTGAGAGTCAGTGGCATGACCGCAGTGTACTTTTGAACTTTACATATGGACAGACTGGCAGGAGATTCAGTCCCATGGCTCTGGACTGGCAGCAGATTGTATGAATGAAGGAAGAACCCTGCATTGCATGCATGGAGATACTGAGGGAGCAAGAGTGTGGGAGAATGAGAACAGACTCACGGTTTAAGCCATGATGAGATGAGTCCTTGCGTTTCCATGCTTTAATCTGCGTTCTGCCCTTAACCAATGCGCATTGAAGGGATTACGCCGCTGCCTCCATGCAAAGACCTCCGCTGCCTTCACCCGCATATCAACAACCTGGAAGTCTTCAGGGACCGAAAGACTGAGTGCAGCATTTCTGGGCTTTTTGTTTGTGTGTGTATTTATGAGGAAGACTGTTTAGAATGTGCATGTATCCACGGCGGTTTATTGAGACAACACTCAAGCCTTTTAGAGTCAGGTCCTTACCATATGCATCACAACCTTGTCTGACCTCTCTCCCTTTAATCCGCACCGATAACCCGTCCTGAGGACGAAGGAAAAGGAGGAAAAAGCTCTTATTGCATTGCATCATGTACTTCGAAAGCTGTCACTTTGAGTACACCTAGATATTTTGGGCTTAGAATAAATATGAATCAGCTCTGGTATGGAGGAACGCAGATGTCTGTGGGTCTACAGTAGATCTTGGCTGTCCTTGTATAGCCTTCTGAACCCACAAAGTTGCTTTGCATTGTAGTTTAAAGAAGCAAAGGTCTGCTCAGATTTGCATGTGTCTTTGGAGCCACTCAGGGACACCTGCATGTAGGTAAAGAGGCCAGTGGCTGAGGCTGTGCTCCAGTGCGTAATGAACACATGTCCATAACTGAATATGGTTTGAGTCCAGTGACAGGACATTTCTGTTGACCTATATTTGACACTCAAGAGGTGTCTAGGGGAAAATGGACTGAGATGGAGGGGAATATTTAAATAGCCCAACTAAAGAGAACTCAGCATGTTTATTTTTACTCAATAGGCCGATCACAAAATCCATTGGCATTGCTATATATTTCAGTAACAGTACGATGATTTGGTAGGACCAGTTGTTTTCCAGCAGTATATGACAACTACAAATTCATAAACACATTTACTGGAAAACAGCTGGTCCTATATATAACATATATAAGATTATATAGGCTATATAATTTCCAGCTATTGTTCAAAATTATGATTTATTTTATTTTTTATTTTAACATTTGCCATGTTTTTTTCCTTCTTGTAGTGATGTGGAATATTTTAATCACTGTCTGCTGCCCTCTAGATAGTTGTATATCTGCTTAGAGCATATTTGGACTGTAGATAACATTCCCGAGTCCTTCACAAATGAATTAATTGACATGATATTATTTTGGAACAGTGCAAGCTGTTCTTATGTAATCTGAGGGCAGTAAGAACTGTTATGTCATTTCGGTGTCTGAAGGTATTTGGGTTGTTTTTATGATTGTATTTAATTTTATTTATTTTTTCTTGGTTGGTTACATTGTGGTTATTGTTTATTCCTCTTCCGTCTTTGTGTAGGCAAGAATTTACAGAGCTTCTTGAAAAATACGGCTCAAACAGCAGCACAGGATCTACCAGGAATTCACCTATTCAGCATAGTAGGTTTCTATTTTTCAGTCATTGTCAAGTTTACAGTACATGAAATGTACATATTTTAAAGTCATGGTATTGCCTTTTGTAAATTAATAAATTTCTGTGCTCAGGTGTACTAGAATGTCTCTCTCCTAACCTCACTACTTCCCTGACATAACAAAGGTTATGAAATGCTGATTCATGCAATATGATCTTCACAACTGGAGGAGGAGAGGGAGAAATTCACATCACATCTCTTCTTCATCATCCTCTCTTTTTAACGCCTACATTTTAACTCTTTCTCATATATATATATATATATATATATATATATATATATATATATATATATATATATATATATATATATGTATATATATATATGTATGTATATATGTGTATGTATATGTATATATGTGTATGTATATGTAAAACTGGAGAAATACAAACTGTTTGTGTTTTTGAAAAACAATTTCTTTTTTTTGTACTCAAGTCAATTATAATTATAATGTTTAGAGTACAAATAAATCAGCCCTTGAAAATGGCTTAAGACAGCGCATTTGTCCATTATGCAATTTTGAACATCTGTTCCTGCCGGAGGAAAGACGCTCCACAGGAAAAGTGTTTGGGAGCGAAGCGTGTGCTCATGCACTGGCTGCTCAGTCTGATCCCTGCTCTCCCCTCAGTGTAGAATATTCTAATGATGTAACTTGCTTTAAGCACAGCAAAAAGTTTCATTCGAGTCTTTAATTTAAAAGTGCAAATGAGACAGAGCTTTGGTCAGAGGTCTTCATCTGGACATTTTCTTTGACGATACAAAGTTCAATTTGCAAACTTAAACTCATGACTTTTTATGAGCATGACAGCTTCTCTTGATTTCAGCACACCTTTTTTTAGGTACACTACTGTGTAAATGTTTGAATCGTTCACATAACTGTTTTCTATTTTCCATTAATATGTCATTTATTCATATGATGGCAAAACTGAAGAAATATTCAAGAAAAATTCTATCAGTGCTGAAAGCAGTTGTGCTGCTTCATATTTTTATGGAAACTGTGATACACTTTTTTCCAGGATTCTTTGATAAATAGCTCAAAATAACAGCATTTATTTGACATAGAAAATTTGATAACATTATAAATATCCTTATAAATTCAATGCATCCTCATGCTGAATAAAACTATTAACTTGTTTAAAAATAAGTAAATAAAAAGCTTATTCACCCCAAGATTTTGAACAGTAGTGTATAACAAGCAGAAGTTTTGTATCTTGATTTTTAATTAATTTAGTTCATTTAGCACTCTAGTTCTTTAGATACTGAAACCGCTGTTATTGTTGAAATAGATGAATTGATGGATTGTGTCACTGCCCTCTGGTGGTTCTTATAAATGTTTTCATAATTACTAACTACCTAGTATTATGTCAAGGTTGATATTAGACATTTTGTGATCATAAATTTTTCACTCACGTCTTTATCCATCTTTTTTGTGCTAAAGCAGGCAGATACTTGGACAGCACATCATCAGGGTCTTCATCCAGATCTCAAAGTCCTTTGTTACTTAGTCCTGCTGGGTCTCAGAGTAACTACAACAATACAGGACCCTTGCTACGCTCCCTAAGGTTCTGGAAAACAATGATTTAGTTGTGTAAAGTTTACTTACTGAATTGTTTAACTATTTTAACCAACAGTTCATTCTAGTAATACAGAGTTTGTGTGTGTGTTTGGTTTCAGTCATCCAGGTGAAGGGGTGATTCAGCTGATATCAATCGCTCACTCCTGCAGTCTGGGTATTACCATCGGCGGTGGCTCCAACAGACCTGATGGCCCTGCAGTTTTCATCCAGGAAGTGCTGTCTGGAGGAGATTGTCATCGGGTGAGAGAGTGGGACTCTGTAATGAACTATGTGTGCATACGTTTGTTCAAAATCTGGGTGTACACAGAAATCGTGATTCATCAAAACGTTTAAACTTACTTTGCTAAATTTGTAATCTATTTAGAACCAGCTTCATAAAAACACAGTTAAATATATAGCTTGATCTGAGACTAGTTCTGGATTAAGAAGGAAAGAAAAAACATTTATTGCAGTGGTTCTCAACCTTTTTTGACTCCAAGGCCCCCCAATGACCAATATTTGATTGCCCAATGGCTTTTCCAGTTGTTCAAGATTTGTCGCAGCAGCAGATCTATTCCGCCATTATTCTTACCATTAAGCTTTAACACATTTAGCCATCTTTATCTCAGAGGGGGTTAGGATTAAAGTGAGGATGACATCCTAGAATGTCAGAGTAGTGCGTTATAGCCTGAGCCAGTGCAAAGGTCTCCTCTTAAGCAGGTAGACATCTCCTGGAAACCGTCTTAGCAATTTATCCCCTGCTTTATATTGTCTTGAGTGTTTTCCCTGGCTCTGCTGGGCTGTTCTGGGGATGGCCATTGCTGTCACAGCAGACTGCAGAGGTCAGGTGTACAGAAGGCTGTCTAGGGCATCGCCCTCTCTGTGGAATATAAAACTCAGAATGGGGAGGGGAGCTGTAGCATTCACCTACAGGGCTATTGTGCTGAAACGCAGATATTCAATATCACTTAGATTTTCAGTGTCGGATTGTTGGCCATCTGCGACACCTATTATATAAGGTCCCATGTATGTCTGTTTTGAATCGTTTATTTATAATTTATATAAAAATAATTTCTATTTTTAAGCAAATAACCAATGTATTGGCAGATATCAAATATCAGTATAAAATTTGTGAGACTAAAACAAACAAAAAGCTCTGAGTTTTAAATATCTCCAGGCATCATGTACATACAGTGAAATTTACAAACAGGTTAAATTGCAGAAAAATTTAAAATTTCTGTTTTAAAAGAAATGTCAGGTGGTCGGGTGGTAGGTGGTCAAGTTGTAGCTCTTCCAGTTTACAAGTTGTAATTACGAGTTCTACAAGGATGTGAATGATTTTTACAAGTTGGGCAAGTTGGGCTTATTCTGGCTTATTCTGGCTTAATTCCGGTAATTACGACATGGCACGAATGCACCTTAAGAAACGGCAAAGATACAAAATGCCATGTATAAATTTAACAGGCTCTAAGTAAACATTATTTTAATTGTGTTATAGGTGCACCAAAAGCAAAACTGATTATTTTTGGCCAGTACTGATATGACTGCTAATATATCGTGCATCTCTAAACCTCCAATTTCTGGAAATGCTATAGGGAGTGGATAGGATTCCCTCAAATCAGAGACTTTTGCCACAGTTGTGTAGTTTTAGTGTCTCAGAGGGGATGGAGTTGCTGTAGTGGTGTCCTCTGTGACATGAGAGAGGTCTCCACCTGGTGATGAGTTGTGCTGTGGCTTATGTTCCTGTTGATCCTGTTGGCACAGCTTTCTCAAACTGAACGTCTGCCATGAATTGTGACTGATCGGCAACATTTAGTAAGGATTTTCATTCCTTTGGCTTTATAGGATGGAAGGCTCAGACCCGGAGATCAACTTATCGCCATTAACAAGGAGTCATTGATAGGAGTCACGTATGAGGAGGCTAAAAGTGTGCTCAATAAAGTCAAAATCAGGTATTCACTCTGTTCTGTGTAGCTTTGTGTCTTTTGATCAATGTTTAATAATTAATCAGCATCTTTGTACTTTTTTCTTTCACGCAATATATCTTTTATCCCTGTTCTTTGCCCTTGAAGTCAGGAACCAGTTGTGGATATTGCCTTCATCCCAGGAAAAGGACCTTTTTCCAACAGCCCATCGTTACATAATGGAGTTCAGAGGGGAGTTGGGAACGGATACAACTCCAGCCGGTTAAAGGTTCATGTCCAATCTCCTGAGGTCAGTGTTTACTAGTATACAGTTCATATCATGTCTTTGGCATTTCGACAACAAGAGAGTCTTGTGGCTTACATAATACACACACTTGTCATGGTCTTTCTGCTAAGCATGCAATACTTCATAATTTTCTTCTTGTAGATGCGACGAGAGGAAACGGCTCCAGTGCTTTCATCCTCCCTGGATATCTGCCCTCCAGACATACAGGTTTCAGGTACGTCACGAAGGTGGACTCATATGTCTAACCCCCTTAACTCCATCTTAATAAGCTTTACAGCTAGTTTCCTCCCATTCTCATTACCCACATGAACAGTGCAGATGTTGTTATTTATAAGGCTCGTATTTCCGCTTTGAAAGGAGTGCTCTAATTTCATAACCTTTCGAAACGAGTGCATTTTGTGCAATCACAAGATCTTTCTATAATACTACATTGTTTTGCTGCAATATTTTTTTAATTTACAGAAAAATATATCAACATTATTTAAAAAAAAGATACATTTATTTGAGTCAAAATTTCATAAATACAAAATTGTAGGGTTAGTACCTTTAAAAAAAGAAATTAATACTTTTAATCAGCAAGGATGCATTAAATTGATCAAATGTGACAGTAAATACATTGATAATGTTACAAAAGACTTCTTTTCAAATAAATTTTGAAATCCACAAAAATTATTAAGAGGCACAACCTGTCTTCAGTATTGATGATAAGAAATGTTTTTTGAGCAGCAATTTTGAGCATCAAATAACTTTTAATTTAATATAGATATTTTGCAGGAAATTCATTATTATCGAAAAGTACATATCATTGTTTGTAAAGTACATCCTTTAAAATCCTTCATGGTTACAGACTAAAAGGAAAAATATCAGTGGTGTTCAAGTGCAGGTTCATGAATACAGAAAGTAGTTGCTCTTTAAGTTACTGTACCTTACAGATTGCATCTTGCCTCAGTGCAAGTAGCATCTAAAATGAACCAGTACTCAGAGAAATGGGATTTCTTGCAAAGCAATTATTTGTTTTCAGAGAGAAAGACTGGGGATTAGTCAGTAGCAGTGCTTGGATTTTAATCAACGGCTAGTTGCAAAGTAATCTTTTTGTGCTGCAGGGGTCTGGCATGTATGTGAGGTGTTTAAATTAGACAATCAAATTCTAGAAGACGTACCAAAATAAGAGAGGAAGGCTTCTTTCATGTTGAGTCAGATAGTACTCTTATCTCAGTTCACAGCAGCTGGGTAGCTGTTTGGTACAGATTGGTTTGCCGTGCATAGTGTGTAATCCTTTCTTGGGGCACAAAACGGGATTGATAAATTGTTAAAGAAACCATACAGAGAAAGTCACTTAAGTCCATTTTATGCTCTTAGATACTTTGAAGCAGCAGTCAGAGTGGATGTTAACATGTCAGGTCACTTTTCCAGACACTGAAATTTTTCTATTTTGAAATAATGCCCAAAATCAATTCACCATTGTATTTCTCTACACAGAGACCCCTAAAACATTTTGACACATAATTCACATTTAAAAAAGGCTGATTGTCATTCTAGTGTGTTTGAATGTGTCACGTATTAGATATATCAAACCTTACTTGCCAAACAAAAATAACTGTGAAGCATATTTTATTACATTGTACTGTTTTTAATGTAAATAGGTTTTATTCAGATGTGTGTTTAACTGATTTATGTAAAAATGTGTCACCTGAATGTATTTTAGAATTTTTATTTAGTGTAGATTAGAAATGTGTTTTAGAACTTTTTGTTAATTGTATACCTTGTGTAATATATTCTGAGATCGCCATTAAAGAAGCCTTGATGCTGGCATGGCGTGTAAAAAGTGAATAAATAAATAAATAAATAAAGATATATCAAACTAAGTGGAATATGAAAAAAAATATGCTAGACATTTTTCAGAATAAACAATTACTGAAACTATTTTAACCTAATAAACGTTTTAAAATGTGAGCGATCAAATAAATTAAAATAGAAAATTATATAGAAATTATTTTCAATTGTAATAATATTTTAAAATATATTTATGTTTACTGTTTTTTGATCAAATAAATGCAGCCTTGAGTATAAGAGACATATTTTACTGACCCAAAACAGACTTTTTTCTTATCCCGTTTGGGGTGCAAATATAACATTACTTATTAAGATTTATGCTTAAAACAAGAAGAAATTGCCAGTGGATAAAGTAAAAACAAAATGTTTTTTTTTTATATATAAATATTCATAATTAAAAAAAAAAACAATTGGCAGTGGATAAAGTTAAAAACCTAATTATTAATATTACTAATTAATATTATACATACAGTTGTGGTCAGAATTATTGGAACCCTTGGAAAATATGATCAAAGAAGACTGTGAAAATTAACTGCTTTGTTAATCCTTTTGATCTTTTATTTAAAAAAATCACAAAAAGCTAACCTTTCATTGGATAATAAGAATTTAAAATGGGGGGAAATATCATTATGAAATAAATGTTTTTCTCTGATACACATTGGTCACAATTAACGGCACCTTTTTATTCAATACTTTTTGAAACCTCCATTTGCCAGTTTAACAGATCTAAATGTTCTCCTATAATGCCTGATGAGGTTAGAGAACACCTGACAACAGATCAGAGACCATTCCTTCATCCAGAATCACTCCAGACCCTTTAGATTCCCAGCTCCATGACGGTGCTTCTTCTCTTCAGTTCACCTCACTCATTTTCTACAGGGTTCAGGTCAGAGGACTGGGATGGCCATAGCAGAAGCTTGGTTTTGTGCTCAGTGACCCATTTTTGTGTTGTTTTTGAGGTTTGTGTTTGGATTATTGTACGGCTGAAAGATCCAAACATGGCCCATTATAAGATTTCTAACAGAATCAGTCACTTATTGATTTTTTTATCTGTTGGTATTTGATAGAATCCATGATGCCATGTGTCTAAACAAGATGTCCAGGCCCACAACATCAAAAATACAGCAGTATATTTCATTGTACACATGGGGTACTTTTTATCCCTGTGTTCACCAAACCCATCTTGAGTGTTTGCTGCTAAAAAGCAAATTTTTAGTTTCATCTGACCATAGAAGCCAGTCCCATTTGAAGTTCCAGTTGTGTCTGATAACTGAATATGCTGGAGTTTGTTTTTGGATGAGCTAGGAGAATTTTTCTTGAAATCCTCCCAAACAACATGTGGTGATGTAGGGGCTGTTTGACAATTTTTTTAAAGGTTTTCTGACCCCGAGACTCAACTATTTTCTGCAATTCTCCAGCTGTGATCCTTGAAGAGTCTTTAGCCACTCAAACTCTCCTCCTCACCGTGCATTAGGACGATATAGACACACGTCCTCTTCCAGGCAGTTTCATTACATTTTATGTTGATTGGAAATTCTTAATTATTGCCCTGATGGTGGAAATGGGAGTTTTCACTGCTCTAGCTCTTTTCTTAAAGCCACTTCACTAATTTGTGAAGCTCAATTATCTTTTGCTGCACATCAGAAATATATTCTTTGGTTTTTCTCATTGTGATGGATGATTAAGGGAATTTGGGCTTTGTTTTCCCTACTATTTATATTTCTGTGAAACAGGAAGCCATGGCTGGATAATTTCATGTTCATAATCACCCTAGAGTGCTCAAAATTGTGAATATGAATGGGAGTATACTTCAGAGATATTTTACTCTTAAGAATTTCTAGGGGTGCCAATAATTGTGTCCAACGTGTGTTTGAGAAAAACATTTATTTCATAATGATATTTCCCCCCATTTTAAATTCTTATTATCCAATGAAAGGTTAGCTTTTTGTGAATTTTTTAAATAAAAGATCAAAAGGATTAACAAAGCAGGTTAATTTTCACAGTCTTCTTTGATCATATTTACCAAGGGTTCCAATAATTCTGACCGCAACTGTATTAATTATGAATTCTAAAACCCTCAAAATATATTCCCTGAGAGCAATTCTTATTATAATACACAATTTCTTCTTCTCAAGTAAATGGAACTTATTGTAAGCATATTTAAAAAAGGTAATATGATATTGTTACTGGAATAAAATACAACAATATTGGTTAAGAAACTTTTTGTAACATTTGTAAATTGTTATTTAATGCAATGACATTCAGAGATTTTCAAGTGTGGCTTTAATGTCCAGTGTCCAAACTTAGATGTGTACCATGCACCTATCCATCAGGCTATCCCTGGCCCAGTTAATCTAGACTGGTTGTAAGCATGCCATTACCCATTTATCAAGACTAGCTGATTAAATCTTATAAGATTAAGGAAGATCTGTCTTATCTGAATTAAATAGGTGCTGTAAAGATGCGCTCAGACTCGGAGACATGCTTCTCTTTGTTCGTTGTCATTTTTTAAAGTGCCCCTATTATGCCTTTTCGAATATTACCTTTCATGCAGTGTGTCATGTAGCAGTATGTGAACATAAACTATCTGCAAAGTTGTGAAGCCGATACAATTCCCAACATAACCATTAAATCTATTACATTTTCTATAGTTTTTTTCAGCAGGGTAGTAATAAATAGTATAGTGAATAAATGAAATAATCTTAACTAAAGGACATTTAAAGCACGTATTTCTGTACATTTCGAAATAAGGTGCATTAAAAGCCAATAAATCCTTGATTAATATGAATATTTTAATTAAAAACGTATCCCCACGTATTTAATATTTTAAATAACAGCAGAGTGAGCGAGTTTTTGGATATGGTAAGATTAAATTTAGTACCACATTTCAGCTTTCATTTTGTTAGGGTGGTTACACAAAATGTTATTTTATACTTGCTTCTTGGAAATCCTCAATCTATATGCTTTCTAACAGCTTCATGTGGCCGTGAACATTTCATTTTTAACTATGCATCATTAAAGTTTCACTTTCACCACGTTAATCCGGCAAATGTGGTGTTTACATGTAATAATCATAATATGAGTTTACCTTATGGTCCGAACCAGAGTCTCCGCATCAATAAGTGATAAAACGAGCATCTTCCCTCTGAAGACATGTCGCATTTCGGGGCAAACATTGTCGAACAACAATATAAAATGCAGGAAACTATTAGTTGGTTATTCTACAATTAATTGAATTACAAATTATACCACAATTGCAAAATACTGTAAATTGATAAACTGTTCGGCATTGATGTTTAATGTCTCCGACAGCACCTGTAGTCCCATTTAGCAACTTGTTAACAACCGTCTTTTTTAAGAAACATAGCAGTTTAAAAAAAATCACGAGTGGGGTGTAACTGGTGTGTTTTATGTCACAGAATAAAACGTGAAAGTATCTTGAGCCTGTGTGAACCACAGACCTTATTTAAGGGATTTAACCAAAATCCCATTCAAAAAACCCATTGACTCTGGGACAATGGAACCGGAAGTCCTAAAACTCGCTTCCGGGTTTTCGCCTACAAAGTGACATCATAGTTCCACCACTCTATCGGTAAGGTACAATCGATACCATCTTTTCAATGTATTGACAAGTCTCCAGTCATTCCGTTATAGCAATGGGCGTTTCGTTTCCGACACGCACTGTACGCGGTAGACCAATCACAAAGGACTGCGCCATCTGACCAATCACAGCAGTGAGGGCTCACGGAAAGGAGGGGTTTAGAGAGACTGAGGGTGCGTTCCATTCAACCGTAAGTGGACTGTGAAGTGGACTTTACAGGGTATTCTGCCATCTTAAGTGAGATTCCAATCCGAAGGGAACAAACATGTTCAGTTTGAAGGGCACTGCAAACAGCATAGGGAATATAAGGGATCATCGATACATCACCTCACAGGAAGTGGAGAGGGAAAAATCACCCAACTGTCATTGTGCACCTCGTCATCAGTTAGAACTAACGATGGAGCTGAGCCGTTGAAAGAGTTTTTTTAAAGGCGTTGCAATAAATTGTATTATTATACAAACTACAGTATTTATGAATGTGTAATGATGGGTCTGAGGCACGGGGATCCATTTGCAGCTTTAATAATAAGACAGGGTCAAACAGGCAGGGATCATTAAACAGCGACAGGGGTGTCAGAGATAGATCAGAATCCATAAACGATAACCAGGGTTGAGTCGAGGCAGGCGGCAGACAGGGGAAGTAAACAACAGTTCAGAGATCGGGTCACAAAGGCAGGAAGCAGAGAATCACAGAGTCGGGTAACAGTCCAAGGATCGAAAACGGGAGATCAATAAACGCTCAGAGGTGTAAGCTGGGGCAATACAAGACTTCGCGAAGTGTGACTGGAGGTTGCAGCTTATATGGGGAAACAGTGATGGAAAACACCTGTGCCGTAATCAGTCTCCGGTACAGAGCATTGTGGGAAATGCAGTTCAGTTAATATTCCGGTGATGGTGCCCTCCGGTGGCGTTCAGGGAGGGCCACAGAGGCCGAGTTTGTGACAGAATGGTTATGGCAATGAGTTATATTTGCATATTGTATTGTATGAATAGGTGAAACTAGGGAAAGCCGGCGAGAAAAAGCTGAGGCTCTGTCAATGTTCATTTTACTTTATTTACCTCAGGAGAGTTAATGAGGCTGCGTGTGGGAAAGAAAGCACACGAGATGAAACCACTACAATCTGTAACAGTACATTTTGACTATTTATTAGATACATAATTGTATGTATTTTATGTGTTTAAATTTGAAAGTAAAATAATCACAATATTTATTCATGTTATATCATAATCTACGTGACCCTGCCGTTGATTTTCTTTGATGACGCAGCAGGGCGTTCCAAATGAGCGATTATTGTCAGTGAAGTCCACTTCAACGGATATCCCATGCTTAGGGAGTAGGGAGCAGTGAACACTGCGTAGGGGCCCTGTCAATCGGAACGCACCATGATTCTTCGCACTTTAATCATTGTGATTTGTAGAGATATAGAGATTGTTGTAGAATTCTGCTCACCATGGAAGAGTGTTGTTTACAGCTGGTTTGCAACCTTTTCAGTTAAATTAATGTTATTACAATACTCTCTCAGAAAAAAAGGTTAAATGCTGTCATTGAGTACAAAAGCTAAAAGCTAAAAGATTTCTTTTTACCCTTATTAACCCCTAAATGGTACATATTAGTACACATTATTACCTAAAGTGTTAGTACCTTTTGAAAGGGTACTACCCCAGTGACGGTTTTGTACATGTTTTTTTCTGAGAGTGTCGGTTAAACATGACACTGTTAAATTAATATAAACTTATGTGAATTGTTTGAATGCGCTTATGTGTCAGATTTTGAGCTTGGCCTTTGAATTTGAGATTTTTTTTTTAATCTCTTATTGTTTTTAAAGAGATGGCTCAGACAGAAATAAACATTTCCTATACTTACCCCATGACCCAAATGACATGAAAACCAAAAAATAACTTTTGAAGAATATCTAGGCTCTTTTCCATATAATAAAAGTGAATGGGGACTGGGGCTATCAAGCACTAAAAATGACAAAAAGCACCATTAAAGCATTATAACAGTGGTCTATATAAATCATGTGCTGTATTCCAAGTTTTCTGAAGACATATAATAGCTTTGTGTAAGAAACAGACTGAAATCTAAATTATTTTTCACAAATAATCTTTTATAACACACCTCAATGATGCTCTGAAATAGACTTCAGAAGTCATCATGACAAAATGCCATTCAAACATCAGCCTAATTTTGCTATATTTAGTTTGATAACACTGAGAATACAGCACTTAAAGTAATAGTTCACCCAAAAATGAAAATGTGGTCATCATTTACTCACCCTTGTGTTGTTCCAAACCTGTATAAGTTTCTTTCTTATGTTGAACACAAAATAATATATTTTTGAAGAATTTTGAAGTTGTTGGTGCCCATTGACTTCCATAGTAGGGAAAGAAATACAGGCACATCTTAAAAAATTAGAATATCGTGAACTTTTTTTGTAACTTATTTCAAAAAGTGAAACTTTCATATATACTTTAGATTCATTACATGTAAAGTAAGACATTTCAAAAGTGTTTTTGTTTTAATTTTGATAATTAGAGCTTACAGCTCATGAAAGTCAAAATCCAGTATCTCAAAATATTAGAATATTTCCAAGAAAATATCAATAAGATCAATAAAAAAATTTATTTGCAAAGCAGAAAAGTTCAAGTTCTTTAAAGTATGTTCATTTATGTACTCAATACTTTGTCAGGGCTCCTTTAGCACAAACTCCAGCATCAGTGAGGAATGGCATGGAAACAGTCAGCCTGTGGCTCTGCTGAGGCACTATTGAGGCTTCAGCTCGTCTGTTTTGTTGGATCGACTGTTTCTCATCTTTCTCTTGAAAATATCCCATAGATTCCATATGGGGTTCAGGCCATCATGTTGGCTGGCCAATCAAGCACAGTATGGTCAGCAAACCACTTGGAAGTGGTTTTGGCACTCTGGGCAGGTGCTAAAGTCCTGCTGGAAAAGCAAATCAGCATCTCCATAAAGCTTGTCAGCAGCTGGAAGCATAATGTGCTCCAAAATCTCCTGGTAGACGGCTGCATTGACTCTGGACTTGATAAAACACAATGGACCAACACCAGTAGACGTCACGGCACCCCAAATCATCACTGACTGTGGAAACTTCAAACTGGACTTCAAGCAGCTTGGATTCTGTGCCTCTCCAATCTTCCTCCAGACTCCAGACATTGATTTCCAAATGAAATGCAAAATTTACTTTCATCTGAAAAGAGGACTTTGGACCACTGAGCACCAGTCCAGTTTTTTTTCTCTTTAGCCCAGGTAAGATGCTTCTGACGTTGTCTCTGGTTCAGAAGTGGCTTGGTAGCCCTTTTCCTGAAGACGTTTGAGCGTGGTGACTCTTGATGCACTGACTCTAGCTTCAGTCCACTCCTTGTGAAGCTCTCACAAGTGTTTGAATCAGCTTTGCTTGAGAGTATTCTCAAGCTTGCGGTCATCCCTGTTGCTTGTGCACCTTTTCCTACCCAAATTCTTCCTTCCAGTCAACTTTGCATTTAATATGCTTTGATACAGCACTCTGTAAACAGCCACACCTTTCAGTAATGACCCTCTGTGACTTACCCTCTTTGTGGAGGGTGTCAGTGTTCATCTTCTGGATCATTGCCAAGTCAGCAGTCTTAGGAAGTCGTGGCCTAATGGTTAGAGAGTTGGATTTGTAATCCGAAGGTTGCGGGTTCGAGTCTCCGGCCGGCAGGAATTGTAGGTGGGGGGAGTGAATGTCCAGCGCTCTCTCCACCCTCAATACCACGACTGAGGTGCCCTTGAGCAAGGCACCGAACCCCCAACTGCTCCCCGGGCGCTGCAGCATAAAATGGCTGCCCACTGCTCCGGGTGTGTGTTCACTGCTGTGTGTGTGCACGTTGGATGAGTTAAATGCAGAGCACGAATTCCGAGTATGGGTCACCATACTTGGCTGAATGTCACTTCACTTCCCTATTATTGTGGTTTCAAAGAACAAGAGATACCCTGAATTTATACTTAAGGGATGGTCGTTTAATGAAACTCAAATTTAAATATTCTAATATATTGAGATACTGGATTTTGACTTTCATGAGCTGTAAGCTCTAATCATCCAAATTAAAACAAAAAAACTTTTGAAATGTTTTACTTTACATGTTATGAATCTAAAATATATATGAAAGTTACACTTTTTGAAATAGGTTACAAAAAAAAAGATTTTTTTCACGATATTCAAATTTTTTGAGATGTACCTGTACTATGTAAGTCAATGGGGACCATCAACTGTTTGATTACCAGCACTCTTCAAGATATATTCTTTTGTGTTCAACATAAGAAAGAAACTCATACTGGTTTGGAACGACATGAGGGTGAGTAAATGTTGACAATTTTCATTGTTGGGTGACCTATCCCCTTAAGTTGTATAGACAATTTTAATGTATTTTATTGTGATTGTTGGAGCTTGATAGAGTGAGTCCTCATTCACTTTCATTATAAGGAAAACAGTAGCCAGGATATTCTTCAAAAATTCCCATTTTGTGTTTCATAGAAAAAAAGGCATTTATGCATGTTTGTACAACATGAAGGTGAAATTGTTCCATTTTTATATGAAGTAGTTACGCTGGCTTTCCACATGTTTTCAGTTCTGGTGCAACATTCATAGAAGCATCATTAATCTGTAATGTTTTAGTTGTCCTGGATTGTGTACCATCAGTACCACCTGTTAAATCTACTCCCCTGAGTGAGCTCCTGCTGTGTGTGTTGGTCCTGAATTACCGGCGTGGGACCTGTCTGAGTCTGCGTTAGTCGGACGTGTCTGAGCTCAGGCTGTCAATCATGAGCGTCAGAAGGCAGATAAATCCCCTGCAGGAGCATGTCCCCGGGGTGGGGGAGATCATCTCATAGCTCTTATAGCCAGCGTTGCTTAACAATACACACGCTACTGAAAGCACTGGTGTTAATACCTGGCTTTCTCTATCGCTATCTCTCTCCACCCCTCAATTCAATTCCCTCACACAGTTCATAATCTTTATTGTATTAATATAATACCCATTCATTTGAGCTCCCAGACAATGAAAAAAACATTAAGGCCACGGTATCAATGCAGCTAACTAGCACTCGCCACTAAATGCTCTAATATGAGTATGACTCTTAAAGTAGGTGAATTACTGTCCCACTTTCCCCCTCAGCCTCCACCGCGCAGAGACAAGCCACTGTTTCCAAACCCAAGATCTCGCTGGACCCCCACATACGTCTCAAATCAGAGAAGCTCGATCTGGTAAGCCTGGTTTACACAAACACTTTTGCATGTATACAAAGTGTGATGCTTTATGAAACATTCTCAGCAGTCAGGTGCTGTGAATGGTAAGCTTACATTTGACTGATAATCCAGGACACATTCTGCTGACTTAACTGGTAATATTTTCACTGACCTCACAAAAATCACTTTTTTTTTAGCGTGTAATGTTTGTTGAATATGTTAAATATTGCAATATAATACATAAAAATTGCAACATTTTTTAGCTATAATTTAAGTCTTTTATGATTTTCAACCCATCTAACAGATGCACTCTAAGACTATCACAAATAATGATCACAATTAGCGTTAGCTAGCAAGATCAGTGGTCAACATTTTTGACTTGAAGGCCCCTTGTTCTTCAACACAATATTCAATGACTCACATACAGTATATTATGCTGATATACTGTGATTATGACAAAGCTGCTTGTTTTTGAACTTTTTTTAATAACATAATGGAACAAAGTATATTGAGTATTAACCTTATTAACATTATATATATTAAACTAATTTATTTAGTGATTACGGCTGTATGTTCTTCAAATAAAGCCAACAGTTATTCTGTGGGAAGAAATAAGTATTATTTTTATTTATTACTTTTTTTATATTATAATATTTTATCTTTGTAAATTTCATCTTACAACATAATTTTATGTTTATTTTAGCATTTTAATTTAGATTAGAATTTGATTATAAAAAATAATTTATTTAACTAAGTACTTTTTTTGTTGAAGCCCCCAAATGGTCCCCAGCCCACTGACTGAGAACCACTGAGCTAGATAACATTGCAAAATATGACTACAATTCACATCAGCAGTTTATTTCCATGAGTGAAAGTGTGACATAAAATGAGTAGTATACTAGTCATGTGACCTTAAAGGGATAGTTCACCCAAAAATGTAATTTCTGTCATTAATTACTCACCCTCATGTCGTTCCAAACCCACAAAATCTTCACTCATCTTCGGAACACAAATTAAGATATTTTTGATGCAGTCCGAGAGCTTTCTGACCCTGCATAGACAGCAAGGCAACTGACACGTTCAAAGCCCAGAAAGGTAGTAAGGACATCATTAAAATAGTCCATGTGACATCAGTAGTTCAACCTTAATTTTCTGAAGCTATGAGAATACATTTTGTGCCAAAAGAAGACAAAAATAATGACTTTATTCAATAATTTTTTTTCTCTTCTGGGTCAGTCCGCTGCCATTCACGAGAGTACCATGACATATGCGTGTGCATTTCTCTGCTCGAATGACACAGAATCAATAATTTGTTAAATAAATTCATCATTTTTGTTTTTTTTGCGCACAAAGTATTCTTATAGCTTCATATAATTATGCTTGAATCACTGATGTTACATAGACTATTTTAATGATGTCCTTACAACCTTGAATGTGTCAGCTGCATTGCTGTCTTGCATTGCTGTCTTCAACTCATATGAGTGGATTTTCTTGTAAACATTTAAGAATAAATTAACTAAAATAAATACTGTTAATTTGGGTGTAAAATATTTTATTGAGAAGACTTAAATTCTCTATATAGCTTATGATTGCAGTGGCATGTGCCAAGTGCCTGTATCTGTAGTTTTTAGTAATGACAGGATTGGACCCAGCAGTTAAGAAAACAAGGGGGGGTTTAAAGGGTTAATCCTCATTGAAATTTGAACCAGTGACTTTAAGAGAGGCACCTGTATGTCAGTGCGAAGTAACTGACAGAGCACTTATGAAGATAACCTGTCATACCTGTCATAGATCTCTGTCTCTGCTCTTTGTTATGGTGCAGTTGTTTAGCAGAGATTTTATTTAATCCTTCTGATCCCGAGGCTGACCCTAATCTACCGGCCCATTAATAGGATTAGGTCTCAATGGACGAGAGCATTAAATGTGGACTAAAGGCACAATGCACATGATATTAAGTGTTGCACGAACAGGTATTTGACATGCTCCAAAATTTTGATGTGACTTTATGCTGTTTGTCTCATCTTTAAGTAGATGTTTTGTCTGGAACAGGACAGTTTTCTTGCCATTGGTGTTTGAACAGTATATCTTACTTTTGTGGCAGTATCAGATTGTAGGTTTGAACTTAATCTGATTAGCTTTATTAATGCTTTTTGAACTCTAATGGACCATTAGCCTGGATTTATTGTACGCCACTGACTTGACCTCTGTTACCACACTGCCCTCTTGTGTAAGTGGCTGTAACACTCGTTTCAAGCTTGGATGGATGCTGTACAGTCGAAAAAGAATAATAGTCATCAGTCAGCTCTTAAAATATCTGTTTATTCACTAAACATTTAAGCCTGATAGTTCATAGTTATATATATTGTCTGCTCTGAGAAGTAAATTCAAAACAGTGTTGTAATAAATATATTAATTAAAAATTGTTTTTTTTAAATAGGAGAATGGCATTGCAGACCTCTCAGAATTTCAAAGGTGCAGGATGTGGTTGAGTATGCCTGAAGCTATAATGATGAAGGTTTTTGACAGTTTGGTCATTTTGCAGGCTCTGTCGTACCTGGGTCTGGATGTAACTGATGAGAAGGGGCGGCAGCTCAGAGAGAGTCTCACTACAGACCCTCAGGGAACGGTCTCATATGGAGGTATAGACACATCCTTTACACCTTTATGCTGCATCTGTATAACATGATCCTCAGCCAGTCAACTAGATGAAGGAAATAATCACTATTTTCACAATCATTTTGGTGTGGACTTGCACTCCCTTTTTAGATAATCACATTGGTAAGTGAGTCTAAAACAGGGCCATTTTGATCTGAAGTGCTGTTTTTAATAATTTTCACTTTTTCAAATTACCAGCATTCATACACCTACATTATGTATTTGCACCACCCATGCAATAAAAGCAGATCCTGTGCAAATGTCCTTGAATGAGTGGGGTTTTATAGCATATTTAATTTAACTGCTTAGGTAATGTTAATTATTTTAACCAATTCAGGGGTTGCCATTTTATGATTTAAAGTTATGATTATGATTTGAAATATACGAAATTACAATTTAATATCGATAAACATATATCTTCATATTTACAGGTAAAGCTTCATTTTATAGCTGTCATTTGACCTTCAGGGGGATCAGATCCCCCCCAACCCTAAATAAAACAGGTTGCATGACAAAGAAAAAAGGTTACTACAGTTTAGCAAAAACGGAATCATCACATTTTGACATAGACGGAAATACCTATTCTGAAAAGGGAATCACAATCCTTATTTGGATACTGGGCTTGAGTTTACACTTTGAAACACTTAGAATGAGTTTTTAGAGACAGATTGTCTGTCAGGGGTAGGGGGAAATATTTGGGTTCAGTACAAACTAAGTATATTTCCAGGCTGCTCTCGACAGGGAGTTACGCTCCTCAGCAGGAAGATGCCACCACGGCAAATCCTGATCAAAGTGCTTGCAGTGGAGCACCGAAGCTCTGACTGTCTTACCTGAGCATGTGCTCCTGAGAGGTTTGCGTTTGTAGCTCCGCTTTTTTATTGAATCTTTACCTTACTTTCACTCTCTGTTGTTTAAAGTGATAATATATAACTTAATTCCCACCACATTTCTGGTATTATCTATCAAACTAATCTAACTAATTTGATCGTTCGCTTTTTAAAACCGCGAGTGCAGCGCATCAGTTTCTATTCGTTTCTGTTCGCGTCTATTATTGTTTTCTTTTTTCTCGCTCTGTTCTCATTTCTGTCTCGCTCCGTTTTTCACGAGTTCATCAAACAACAGTGGTAAGTGGTAAGTTAAGTTGGTATCATTCATCAGTCACGGTGAGTAATGGCTTCTTCTCCTGCTATTGTTATTTGCACTTCATGTCACATGTATAGTTGATCTCTCTCTGTCGGCGATGAGGGATTCACATGTGATAAATGCAGGGAAATAGTTAGGCTGACAGAGAAGGTTTCAGAATTAGAGACACGCATCCAAACTTTAGTTGAGGATAGTAAGAATGTGAGGGCTGTAGATACTGCTTTGGATGCGACTAGCTCAGGGAGTCCTGTACATTGTTCGGCTCCGGTTGAGCCCGTGCAGCAGGGCAACTGGGTGACTGTGAGGCGGCCTAGTCGCGGGGTCAAAACACTGCTCTTCCGTTCTGATCAGAACATCAAACAGGTTCTCCCCACTCAGTGACGCACCCACTGAGAAACCTGATGAAAGTGCGCTAGTTATTACCGATTCTATTGTACGAAATGTGAAAATAGAGACACCAGCCACCATAGTCCAATGTTTACCAGAAGCCAGAGCGCCTGACATCTTGGCAAATTTAAAAGTGCTGGCTAATGCTAAATGTAAATTCAGTAAGATTGTTATCCAACGTTGTTCGACTTCGCCAGTTGGAGATCACTAAAAAAAATGTTAAAGAGGTGTGTGAAATTGCAAGTACGATGTCAGACACTGTAATATGCTCTGGTCCACTCCCTGCTTACCGTGGCGATGAGATTCATAGCAGACTGTCGTCACTCAATGGCTGAATGTCTAAGTGGTGCCCGCAGAATAACATAGACTTTATAGACAATTGGATGAGTTTTTGGGGCAGACCTGACCTGTTGAAAAGAGATGGTCTTGATCCCTCCTGGGGTGGTGCCGCTCTTCTCTCTAGAAATATGGCACATAGTCTTAGAGTTCGTACTTGACTAACTGGGGCCCAGGTCAGGAAGCAGACAGACTGGCTAAACCGACCGTCTGCTAGCCGCATCACATCACAGAAATCAGTTAATTCTCAGCACATAGAGACTCCTTCACCCAGATATCACACTATAGAGACTGTGTCTGTTCCCCGAACTAGAAAATACAGAAAACGTCCAAACCAAATTAAGAGTAACAATTTAATTCATGTTCAACAAATAAAAAATGTTTACAATACAGAGAAACAATTGATAAAGCTTGGCTTACTGAATATCAGGTCCCTTTCTACAAAAGCACTTTTTGTAAATGATTTAATCAATGATAATAATCTAGATTTGCTCAGTTTGACAGAAACATGGCTAAAACCAGATTAATACATTACTTTAAATGAGTCCACCCCCAAGATTACTGCTATAAAAATGAGCCACGTCCGAAAGGTAAAGGGGGAGGTTTTGCTACAATTTATAGCAATATTCTCAGTATTTCTCGGAGGGCAGGCTTTAAGTATAACTCGTTTGAAGTTATGGTGCTGCGTATAACATTATCTAGAGAAACACGTGTTGGTGATAAATCCCCTGTGATGTTTGTACTGGCTACTGTATACAGGCCACCAGGGCACCATACAGACTTTATTAAAGAATTTGCTGATTTTCTATCTGAGTTAGTACTGGCTGCAGATAAAGTCTTAATTGTTGGCGATTTTAATATCCATGTCAACGAGAAAGATACATTAGGATCAGCATTCATAGACATTCTGAACTCTATTGGGGTTAGACAACAGGTTTCCGGACCTACTCACTGTCGAAATCATACTCTAGATTTAATACTGTCACATGGAATTGATGTTAGTGGTGTTGAAATTCTGCTGCAAAGCAATGATATCTCAGATCATTATCTAGTCTTGTGTAAACTCCATATAGCTAAAACTGTAAATTCTACACCTTGTTACAAGTATGGTAGAACCATCACCTCTACCACAAAAGACTGCTTTGTAAGTAATCTTCCTGATTTAACTCAATTCCTCAGCATATCCAACAGCGCATAAAATCTTGATGATGTTACAGAAACTATGGACTCTCTCTTTTCTAGCACTTTAGATACAGTTGCTCCTTTACGCTTAAGGAAGATCAAAGAAAACAGTCCAACTCCGTGGTATAATGAGCACACTCGCACCTTAAATAAAGCAGTCCGGAAAATGGAACGCAGATGGAGGAAAACAAAACTAGAGGTATTTCGTATAGCCTGGCTGGAAAATACCCTATCCTACAGAAAAGCATTAAAAACTGCTAGGTCTGATTACTTTTCGTCTCTTCTAGAAGAAAACAAACATAACCCCCGGTATTTATTCAATACAGTCACTAAATTAACGAAAAATAAAGCATTAACAGGTGTTGGCATTTCCCAAAAGCACAGCAGTAATGACTTTATGAACTACTATACTTTCAAGATCGATTCTATCAGAGATAAAATTGTAACCATGCAGCCGTCAGCTACAATATCGCATCAGATAGTGCACTATAGATCCCCTGAGGAACAATTTCACTCATTCTCTACTATAGGAGAGGAAGAATTGTACAAATTTGTTAAATAATCTAAACCAACAACATGCATGTTAGACCCTATTCCATCTAAACTACTAAAAGAGCTGCTTCCAGAAGTCATAGATCCTCTTTTGGCTATTATTAATTCATCACTGTCATTAGGATATGTCCCCAAAACCTTCAAATTGGCTGTTATTAAGCCTCTTATTAAAAAGCCACAACTTGACCCCAAAAATTTAGTTAATTACAGACCGATCTCAAATCTCCCTTTTCTGTCAAAGATACTAGAAAAGGTAGTATCCTCGCAATTATATTCCTTCTTAGAGAAAAATAGTATTTGTGAGGAATTCCAGTCAGGATTTAGACCGTATCATAGTACTGAGACTGCTCTCATTACAAATGACCTGCTTCTATCATCTGATCGTGGTTGTATCTCTTTATTAGTTCTACTGGATCTTAGTGCTGCGTTCGACACTATCGACCATAACATTCTTTTAAATAGACTAGAACACTTTGTTGGCATTAGTGGAAGTGCATTAGCATGGTTCAAATCTTACTTATCTGAACGCCATCAGTTCGTAGCACTGAATGAAGAGGTATCATATCGATCACAAGTGCAGTACGGAGTACCTCAAGCTTCACGCTTTACATGTTACCCTTGGGAGATATTATCAGGAGACATGGTGTTAGTTTTCACTGTTATGCTGATGATACTCAGCTCTATATTTCTTGGCGGCCCAGTGAAACACACCAAATTGAGAAACTAACGTAGCATAGTCGATATAAAAAACTGGATGACGAGTAACTTCTTACTGCTAAATTCAGAAAAAACAGAGGTGTTAATTATCAGACCTAAAAACCCCACATGTAATAACTTAGAACACTATCTAACACTTGATGGCTGCTCTGTCAATTGTTTTTCATCAGTTAGGAACCTAGGTGTGCTGTTTGATAGCAATCTTTCATTTGAAAGCCATGTTTCTATCATCTGTAAAACTGAATTTTTCCATCTCAAAAACATATCTAAATTGCGACCTATGCTCTCAACGTCAAATGCAGAAATACTAATTCATGCGTTTATGACCTCAAGGTTAGACTATTGAAATGCTTTATTGGGTGGTTGTTCTGCACGCTTGATCAACAAATTACAGTTGGTTCAAAATGCAGCAGCTAGAGTCCTTACTAGAACCAGGAAGTACGACCATATTAGCCCGGTTCTGTCAACACTGCATTGGCTCCCCATCAAACATCGTATAGATTTTAAAATCTTGTTAATTACTTATAAAGCCCTGAATGGCTTAGCTCCTCAGTACTTGAGGAGCTCTTATCACATTATAGTCCTCCACGTCTGCTGCGTTCTCAAAACTCTGGCCATTTGATAATACCTAGAATATCAAAATCAACTGCGGGCGGCAGATCCTTTTCCTATTTAGCACCCAAACTCTGGAACAATCTACCTAATACTGTTCAGGAGGCAGACACACTCTGTCAGTTTAAATCTAGATTAAAGACACATTTCTTTAACCTGGCTTACACATAACACACTAATACACTTCTATTATTCAAATCCGTTAAAGGATTGTTAGGCTGCATTAATTAGATCAACCGGAACCGGGAACACTCCCCATAACACATGATGTACTTGTTACATCATAAGAAGAATGGCATCTACGCTAATATTTGTCTGTTTCTATTCTGTTTCTCAGTCCGTGTCCGGATCAGATGGTGGATCGGCGCTGGGTGATGATGTATGTGGCCCTGATCGTCGGTGGAGGCCGGACACCTGGATGAGCCCCAGGGACATATCCCCAGTCACCGTAGCCACCCGATCCGGTCCGTATCCAACCCAGATGGTCACTGCAGTCACCAGATCCAGTCCGTATTCAGATCAGATGGTGGATCAGCACCCAGAGACAACCTCTACAGCCCTGAACGTCAGCGGAGACCAGGACACCAAGATGAGTGCCAGAGACAGATCCCCAGTGAGGACCCCGCCACTTAGACAGCCATCGGGAAAGACCACTGGAACCAGTTGAGCCCTTACAATCTGACTTTGCTGCAGTTGGAATTGAACTGCTGGTTCGTTTGGCCAGAGGAGAATTGGCCCCCCGACTGAGCCTGGTGTCTCCTAAGGTTTTTTTCTCCATTCTGTCACCGATGGAGTTTTGGTTCCTTGCCGCTGTCGCCTCTGGCTTGCTTAGTTGGGGACACTTCATTTCCAGCGATATTGTCGACCTGATTGCAAAGACACTATTTAAACTGAACTGAGCTGGATGATGACATCACTGAATTCAATAATGAAATGCCTTTAACTGAAAATCTTTTTTTAAGCTTTTCATTTTACATTATTGACACACTATTTTCCTTTTTTGATATTGTGCAGTTGTTTTGACACAATTTACATTGTTAAAAGCGCTATATAAATAAAGGTGACTTGACTTGACTTGACTTGGAGCAAGAGTTCTGCCTGTTTTCTTGTACTTCAGCTGTGCAAACACTTAGAGCAAGGGCACCTGAACATAAATATTCCCTCTAGACGCTCTTTCTCCTGGAATATTCTGGATAGATTTCACTGAGTGACAGGAGAAGAGAATATATTGCACCCATTTTCTGTGTAGCAAGCAAATGTTGACCTGAAATCACATATTTTCAAATCAACATATCAGAAGTCTTGATGGTTTTGATGCTGCAATTCCTTACATGCTTTTTATGTTTGCAGTGCTATTCTTGGCTATTTCTAACTATGCCTCTGTTTTCTTAATAAGACTTTGTGGAAGCCACCCGCAGCTTTTATCAGGAGAAGCTGGAGGAGGCGGGACTGGGACAGGGTCCCTTCATGTTCTCCTATCAGGAAGCAGCTAGTTTGATGGACACCTCTGCCTTTCATTCCCCAGTAAGTAGACCCACAGGATTTAGCAGTGACTTTGATTGGGGCTAAACTTCAGCGCAATCCTCAGAGCACCTCCTCACATTGAGACTTCACTTTCTCCTGAAGTTGAGCATGTCGGGAGATTTACTCGGGGTTCTTAAAAGAGCTTTTCTGCTGCTCATGAAAGTTATCAAAGCTGTCTTTTAAGCTCTTAAATGCTTCAATTGTCAGAGTTTGCCTGTTCTGTACCCTGCGCCTTTGGATATGTCTCACATCGATGTATGAGCACTGAATTGGTCCTGGTTTTAATGTTCTTTTCAGATCTCAGAGGCAGGGTAACACACTTATGAAAGAGTTGTTTTAGGAGTGTAACTCTCTCTTTCAGACCTATGAGTCAGAGTGCAGCTACAGCAGTGAGGAACTCGAGGAGTTTCAGACTGAAGTCAAACAACTCCAACTGCAAATGAAACAACTTAAGGTGAGTATCGAAATATTCACTGGATTGTGTTGCGTCTTTCCTGCAGGGTCCACAATGAACACTCATTAAGTGCCAAATGCAAGTCAAGATTGACTTAATAAACAGTTACTCGTAAGTTGACCTTTAACTCCATTAGAAAATACAACTGAATACACATTGTTTTAAGTCAAATTATTAAAAATGATAGTCTGACTGATCAAAGACATACAAATCATCTTAAGAAACACAACTTAAACTGCTTATAACATTTGAAGAGTTTATTTGCAAATACAGATACAACTTTATCATGTTTTTTTGTTTTATTGTGTTAGTTAGCTTTATTTTTTAGTAATTTTTTTTAACCTAATCAAAATAAGCCAACTGCAGTTTGATTTAGATTAATTGGAATGCAAAATGAAAGTGATCTATTTTTGCCACTTTCTATTCATTGGATGTTGATTTAAATCTGAGTATGAGGCTGAAAGCGGCAGAGTTGTAAATGATTGACGTTTAGTATGCGTCACTATATCATTTCACTGGAAATCGAGTTATAAAAATTGGTTAAAAAAATTGCAAGATCAAAAAAAGAATATATACATGTATAAATATTTACAGAGTTTATAAGATCAATATCATACATTTAAAGAACAGAATTTGCATTTCAGGGTAATTTCATGGTAAGTTTTAACCCTGCTTAACTTTCTATTAAATTTTTTGAGACAGAGCTGAACATCTTTGCAGAGAGCCTTTGTGACATGAACATTTATTGCAATGCTTTCAGGGTTTTCTGAAAGACACCGAAGACAGCAAGAAGACTCTAGAGGAGGAACTGCAGAAGACAGCTGAGGTAACGCCTGCTGCATCTCAAATAAACACAGTTTTTTTGATGTGATTTAAATGCCTCAAAATATGCCATCCACATATTAAGAGGCATGTGAGCTGTTTTAATACATCAGCACTTTGTGATGGCCATTTTAACTCACTATATTTGTATGGTGTATACCAAACATCAGCTATCAGCACATAAACATCTGAACATCTTGTTTAAACATTTAAGGGCCAGATTTGCTAAACAGGGCAAATTAGCATTAGAGCGCAATTCCATAAAAGCACCGATGGGAGGGAAAATTCTGAGGGTGATTTATAGACAATGCGCACATTAAAGAGCACAGATGCAACATCTCAATTCCATAACGACCAGCGCAATCTACCAAGAGCAGCGCTAATTACCACCTACTTTAAGACATGCTTTTTTGGGCGTTAAATAATGCTGCAAATACCAGTAAATTGACAATTGCAAATCTTAGTAAAACTTATTTAAATGTTCTCCTTCCATAAATTTACAGATCGAAAGGGAAACTCATACAAATGCATATTCGATTAAGCGAGATTCAATAAAGTGAGTCGCAAAAATAACTGTCCACGCATTTTCAGCGCTAATTTCCCACTGCAGGTTTTTAGTCAATTCTGACAGTAGTTTTTTTAACGCCACACGAGGGTTTGCACTGGCGCAGGCTGATAGTAAATCTGGCCCCAAGGCGTTTCTCCACTCATCAGTTTGTGCATTGCCTTATTTCCATGTATATGGATGAAACAGAAGGCCACAGCCACAGTGGAGGAGAATAAGTGTCTGAAGAGTAAGCTGCAGGTAGCAGAGGCTGTTCAGAGACAGACTAACAGTGCCGAGCAAGACTATGAGGAGGTCATTCAGCTCCTGGAGGCTGAAATCAAAGATCTGAAGAACCAGCTAGCTGGAAAGGAACAGAGAGGCCTGGAGGCTACTAAGGTACATCGTCCTCATCACATCTCTCTGTTTGATGAAAAATTATTTATATTATTTTTTAAGATGATTTACTAGATGATGCAATGACTGAAAACTTTGTAGACTGGAATGAGTTGGCAGGTAACTGTTATCCAGTATAACACAGCCCTGTTTGTAATTAACTAGTTTTAAACAGTGTTATTTTGGTATTTGGATAGTATTATGAATTTTGAATGAGCTTTTTTACAGTTTGAATTTAGTTTTAATAAATTTGTAATTTTTATTAGTTTAAAAAAAAAATCTATTTAGCTCTTAATTTTATTTAATTTTTTGGTTTTAGTAATTAGTAGACTTATTTTATTTCAGTTAGTTGCGAAGTTTGCAAAGTTTTGCGCTTTTCATCTAAATGATTTTTAATAGTTGTAATAAATAATAAATACACTGGTTTTAAAGGCCTTTTTCTTCACAGGTGGATTTGATGGAGCTGAACAGGAGGCTCACCGTCATTGACAGACAGTTAAGAAGGTCTGAACTCACACGGAAACACCTGGAGATATCCAACAAGAAGCTACTTGGCTTTGCACAGGTAAACACAAATCACATTTTTTGACTTAACCCTTTAATTAACCCAAAAATGCAGATTAGGTCATTTACTCACCCTCATGTAATTCCAAACCTGTATGAGTTTCTTTCTTCTGTTGAACTTGAAAGAGGATTTTTTTCTGAAGAATTTTGGCAACCAAACAGTTAATGGTAACCATTGACTTCCAGTATTTTTTTCCATACAATGCAAGTCAATGGCTACTGTACTGTCAACTGTGTACCAACATTCCTCAAAATATCTTAGAAGAAGAAATAGAATAGAATAGAAATAGAAGAAACAAATTCATAAAGGACTGGAATGACATGAGGGTGAGTAAATGATGATTATTTTTGGGCGAACTATATCTTTAAAGTTCACTGGTATATCTAGGTATCAATGGTGCTTCAAAAACACACAAAAAACATTGAAATTTGCGCTCTGTTTTTACAGAATGTCCACAACGTTCTCACTAATACCAGTTTGTTTGGGATTGAAAGTGGGTAAGTTTCTCAAGACAAACACTGAAAGTTGCAGTGTGTCTCCTGTCAGAGATCGTGACCTACCTTCCTCATCCCACAGGTGCGCTCGAGCGTCTCCAGTGACCGACAGCCCCGACACACCCTCCCCGATCCCTGACCCCGCCTGCCAGCTCGCAGCTAAGGCCAAAGAGCTCGTAGATGTTGTCTGCTCACTTTGCACTGAGGATCACAGTGAGTGAGAAATGTGCACTAGATCGTCAACAGCCTCTCTCCTTTAGTCTGATTGTTTAAAGCCGCTTCAGTCTGTTCCGATGGAGTGTGACTTACATAATCTGGGACATTAGCACAGTTTCTGGACTTTTAACTCATTTGAACTTGTGTTTTCGCATCTGTGATGCCATTTTTATTCATGAAATGTTTGGTTGTTTTGCAGCATTAGTGCAGTATGTAGAGGGAGACGTTGTGAAGGCTGAAGAGGACTGTGATTCAGAGTGAGTGGTCGGTTTTGTTGTGTTATGAAGCACTCATCATTTTTGCCTTCAACTGCTGCTGTCAGCTGAGTTTAGCTCAGGCCAAATGTTTCACTGTCACAAAACCCTTCACTATAACTGCTAACCTTGCAAAGTCTCTCCGTTATCCAGTTTGACAAGGAGTTTTGAAAAACACCAAAGCAGATGTCACGTGGCTCATATTTTAGACATGTAGAGTTGGTATTAATCATGCCATTTTGAAATGAGAATCAAGGGCAGCCTTGTTGTAGGATCAATTATAACAGAAGTGCTCAAGGGTACATTTCAGAAGGTCCTTTGAAACAAAACTGGTTTTATTGGTCTTTTATTAGTTTTAGTAGTCATTTTAATATCATTCTGAAATTTTAACTGAATTGTTGTTATATAATTTATTTTCATACTCTGTACATTTGTTTACTGGTATGCATGTATTTAATTATTTATTATAAAAATAATAATTTTATGTATGAAGCGCATTTTCTTTATTTTCATTTGACTATATATTTACTAAAGAAAAAATATTCTTTTTATATATATATATATATATATATATATATATATATATATATATATATATATATATATATATATATATATATATATATATAATTTTTTTTTTTTTTTTTTTTTTGTAAACATTGCATATTTATTAGTGCTGTGAAATGATTAATTGCGATTAATCGCATCCAAAATAAGTTTTTTTTATTATTTATATATAAATACACACGCATACAGTATATATTTTGAAAATATTTACATGTATATACATTTATATTCTTATATTTTATATTATATATAAATATATTTAATATGTAAACACAACATATTTTTCTTAAATATATACAGCACGTGTTTGTGTGCGTGTGTGTGTATATGTGTGTGTGTATATATATATATATATATATATATATATATATATATATATATATATATATATATATATATATATATATATATATATATATATATATATATATATATATATATATACAAACATGCATGCATACATATATACACACACACACACACACATAATAAATAATAATAAATACACATACTATGTAAACAAAAACTTTTATTTTGGATGCGATTAATTGTTTAACAGCACAAATATTTATACATATACATATGTGTGTTTAAATATAATTAAATTATTAAATAGTATTAAAATAATGTATTCGATTTTTAGGAATTTATTATTTCTTATTTCTTCAAAGAAATTAAGTTTTATTATATATTTATTATATTAAGCTTTAAATCCTATTTTAATAATTTATATATATGTATATATTTTCTTAATTTTTCTTAATTTCAACTTGAACTGTTCTTAAAGTCTAACAGTTTAAAAAAATATTATAATTATAATGATACAATGTCCATTAGTGTCAGCCATTGTGTGTTGGTAATATTGATTCCGAATGACTTCTGAAGCTCTCGCTGTGGAAAATGTATACTCTAAAGGGAATATGTCAAATGCATATCACTTCTGAATGGAACACAATCACAAACATGCTTATGAGATTCTTCATCATATTTACATTAGAAGATTAGAGTCTTACATAATGCCAGACTTAACCAGCAATAATTCTCTTTTTTTCCTGTAGCCTCGTACAGTGGCCACAACCTCCTGTCCTCGGGGCTTCTGCAGTAGAGCGGAGAGGTCAGTAGAGCATCTGGGATGGACAGACAAACCGGGCTCATTTCAGAACACCAAGGTCAAACTGCAACTATACTGTGGAAAAGAAGAGACTGTGAAGATTTGCAGTGTGGTTTGTACTCTTTCAAGCAGTTATCAGAGGCCTGAGCTCTACTGATCAAACTCATACTCATTTTTTAAAGCAGTCCGTGTACATATTTAACATGTAGCAGTACTGACTGCCATAACATAAAGGCAGAAACCAACCGAGGGAACTGAAATGTGAAACACAGAAAGCACTGTTGACAGCAGAGGTGACTTTGAGATGCTCAAATGTGATTTCAACTGTGTCTTATAACACGTATAGCAGATGAAGCAGTTAACACACACAGTTATGAAGATGATCTCATTCAGACGGTATATTTCCCCATTTCAACAACTGTATTTAAAACACATGTGGCTGTGCAGCTGACCTCTCTATTAGAGTTAGGGATATTATACAGTACATGTATTACGTTTCACTTCGGGACAGTTCCCACTCTTCATCATTTGATATGATGCTTATTTGTATCGGTTCTGAGACGTTCTATGATGTTTTAAAGATTTTATATTTTCGGTCCGAATATTTTATTATTCAGAGACACGTAGAGACACGCTTAATATGTGCGTGGTTGCCGTCAGAAACCTTGTAAATCTTGCCATCGAACCCTTCGATGTCCTCGTCATGTCTTTGCCGATCATGTCAGTCTACGCTGGGACTCATTTGCGGTACAGGTCAGTCCAATGTCACCCAGCATCCACTGCATTACGATCAGTTATGCTCTGTTAAGTGCTTTGGGGGGGATCCTTCGTGGTTTGTTTCGTTGATGGACGTTGATTGCTCCATCTCGTGTCCTCGGGACTATACTGATTTTTCTCGTCATGGCACTGGTGTCGAGTAATGGGAGTCATATTGCAGTGTTCCACCCCGAATGCATCCATTCAGCTGAACAATGCGCATGGTTCGGGTTACTGTTTTCATAAGCACACTGTATTCGGCTGTTTTGTCTTGCCGTATAGGATCTGCAGTCACTTATATCAATGTGTAATAAGCTGGTGTCATTCATTTCCTGAGGATAGAGGTGTACGGTTATGCAGATAGTTTGTTGATATTAATAACAACACATGCTTTGGAAATACTGACATGTAGTCCTATGATTTAACTAGATTGCATCATATGTGTGGCCTAAATATCTTTCTGTTAATGTTTTTATTAAAGTCGGAACAAATGTGTGATATGGTTTTTGTTTTTGTATTATATGCAGTGGAATTCATTACAACAGTGCTCAGATTTAAAAAAAATACTAGAGGATTTGTCTGTCATTTTCAAATCCACTGTGGTCAACAGACAGACATGCTCATGGTTACATGTCTGCAGGAATAGCAGTGCATGCGTGCCAGTCTGCATCGTTGAGCCAAAGCTGGCGTATGGTACCACATTTGAAAAATGTATTTGGCTACCAAGGGTTGCATGCTGACACAGTTTTAATGCTTGTGTAATCTGCAACAGCTTGCGTGGGTCTATTTTTGGCTTATATATGACTATGCACATCTGTACAGTTTATATTAAGGATGCATCACTGAATTTGACCTTCCAGTAACCACACACACATATATATATATATATATATATATACATATACACACACACATACTGGAAGGTTAAACTCAGTGATGCATCCTTAATATAAACTGTACAGATGTGCATAGTCATATATAAGCCAAAAATAGACCCACGCAAGATGTTGCAGTCTTTTACATTGGTCTCTATTTCTGACCAAAGCTTCATTTGGTGATCAAAAATAACAGTGAAAACAGTAATACTGTGAAATATCTTTACAGTTTAAATTTTTTTTACTTGAATATCACTTATTTACTAGTAAGCATACAACGGAAAAAATTAAGGCGAGGACCATTTTGTTAATCTACAATTAAACTTATTTTATAATTATTACTGTAAATTATCATTTAAATGTTACATTTCTGGTGGAAGAAAATAAAAATTTTAAGAGTAACACGTCTTTTAAAAAGTCAACAATTAGATCATATTTCCCACATTGTAATAAAACAGCTAGACCATTTTATTATATGTTAATTTCAAAACTGTAGCGCAAAAGTACAATTCAATGTGGAGGTTTGATATTTGTACAGAATAAGCCAAGGATGACAACAGTTAAAATTTCAACAAATGACACCGTAAACCATCTTTAAATGAAGGTATTCTCTGTATGTCAATTTTCTACAGAATATTTTGTGCAAACAGACACTTGTTTAGTCCGAGCTCAAACTCATAACATGGGAAGTGACACCCATTTACCATTGAAACACACCACCAGCCAATTCTAATCATTTCAGAATAAACTGAAAATATTACACACAAAAAAAAGTCACTCAAAGGGAGTAAACGGTGATAATTTCATTAAAACTGTCACTACATCTGTGCTGACAGTTTGTCCTGAAAACAGAAAAAACATCAGACCGTCTTACTTGAGAAACCAGCAATGTTTCTTTCATTTTTCTATTAATATAGCACAAGTATGATAAACACATTTGTATTTTATGATGCAGTCTTAAAGTGAAGTAGAGGGTTTAGTAAAACTACTGCCAAACTCTAGGGTCAGTAATGCTGGTGTGTGATGGGCTCCAGACAGATCTGTGCTAACACAAGCAGTCCTTGAGCACCCCCTCCTGGTGTGATGTTGGGCTGAGCAGCCCGTCTGAGACCAGCTGAGTGCTACAACAGTGGATCAGAAAGGCCGCTGCAGGAAGGAGACAGGGGGCGAGCCAACACTCCGCGGACTGTGCAGATGGGAGTCATAAGAGCCCGGAGTCATGCCCACTACTGAGTCTCCATGAGGCGCCTCTACATGCAGAAAGTCATCTTCCTCCTCCATAGACCCCTGTGAGACAAGATCAAAGCGTCATTGGATATTCTCTGAAGAGACTAAACTACTGAGATCAGCCAAAAAGAGTCGGTTTTCTTATGGTGGCTTCAAAAATGTACATAGATGGCCACTTAAAATTGCCTGAATGTGCAGACAAAATTTTAAAAAAGACTAAATATTTGAAATATCTAAATCCTCTTTGTGGCCACTGTGAATGTGTATCACCTTTCTCACTTCCTTCTTGGGCACATTTATCATACAATCGGACGGCTCCTCCCACACCTGGTAGATTGGCTGAATGAGTTTTCCAGAGCTGTTGTAAAAAAAAAAAAATTAATAAATTATTTTTTTTAGTGAACTAGCATTCCAAGGCCGAGTTTGACAGGAATGAGCATGAATTTGTTACCTTTTCAGGAGATACGGATCAAAAGGGAAGAAGGTATCCAGAGGGTTTGTGTTAGTGGACACAGAGTTGCCGCCCGTTGAATTGCTCACCACTGGCAACAGGTTCCGGTTGTTTCGCTCAATGATGGTGTAACACAAGACGAGCTGGTACTTCCTGCCAACAGTTGGGTGAAATTGCCCTCATTTGTCATGCTTTTATTTTGTGAAGTTTTGTAATCTGATGATCGATCTCTCTTGTGCTGTACCTGGTGATGGCTGCAAACATGTTGGTGACCGCAGGTAGACAGACCCTCAGCGGGTTGAGCTGGCACATCACTATATACTCCAGATTCAAACCCTGAAGGTACGCCAACCCTGCAGAAGGGTTGAGGACAAATGTTACAGTTTGAAACACATTTGTGAAGTTCTTGTCAAATGCTTTTGTATTTATGTTAGTTTTCATGAAATTAAAAGTTTTTGTAAAAAAAAATTGACTAAAAATTAACATGCATTTTTTTTTAAACATCATGAATTATTGATTTAAGGTGCCTTTGTTAGTTTAATTGTACATTTACATACAGAGTAATATTCGTAATATGTACTTACTACACTTAAGTTTATGATTAGAGGTTTCGTTTTGTAATTATGTATAATTTACTATAATTACTTTAGTATGTATGTAACGTGTAACAAGGACACTAAAAAGGGTTAGTAAATATTAATTTTAATTAAAAAATATAAATAAACAAAAATGTTGTTGGGCCATCGCACAACATTTTACACCCTGAACTGTCCTTTCCTTGCAGTATGGTAGGAGTCAGACCACACGACATTGATTTGGAAGACAAATGTTTTTAAAATATTAAGCAGTGAAGCATTTTGTTAAAAGAATTTTTCTAAGAAATATTTCTAAAAAAAAAAATCCAAGCATTTTGTTCTTTTAAAGAGTCTTTTTTTCTTGCTTATGTTGTAGATAGATCACTGCAACATACTAAAGTATTAAAATGAAACAAAAATTCAGTAATAAAATACAAATCTATTCTAAAACTGGTGAATTCAGGTCATTGTTTGTGTGATTACTTTAATAAATTAACAGATCAGGGCAAAAAAAAAAAAGTGTAATTGACCCAAACTTGAAACAGATGAAACTTTTTTTAGCATCTCAAATGATTTTCTCAACTGTGCTTCATGTATAAACAGGTACATTTCACCTGTACTGACCTTTCTTCATATTGCCCTCCAGAATGGCATGGTGTCTGAAGATGAGTGTGTAAAACACAGCCTGGCAGGCCGTATAAAAGGGACCATGCAGATTGACGTCACAGAATGCTTTGGATCCTGAGTCCTGACTGTTAATGTAAAGGTGCAACCAGGGAACCAACAGGTCCAGACAGGCCTTGACTGTCCTGTGGAAGAGAGGAAACTCTGCACCACCAGTTTTGACAAATATATGTATCTGCATCCAATCAACCCTTTTTCTTTTCCAGATAACAACAAAGAGGCATTAATGTTTAATTGCTTAATCGAGGTAACAAACCACTGCCAAGAAAGATGATTAAATATTTATCTCCGCTGCATTTGATGAGATAAAACTGCTTGATAGAGTCACGTACGATACTGGCAAAAAATTGGCTCTTGCCATGAAGCTGCCCATGTATCCAGCAGCTGCCTGTCTCAGGACGGAGGGCTGGTTGGGGGCTTGAAACATCTTCCATAAGTGATCCAAAAAAGCTTCCGCCAAACCCTAAAAAAAAGAGATTAAAGTTATGTTGTGTTTGTTTGTTTATTTGAGAATGAGAGAGAAGTGGGAACCTACCAGGCGGAAGCTGCACAGGTAGAACATGTAGTACTGCACATGACAGGAAGCGTGAGTGGGAAGCACCACCTTATCAAACACGGACACCAGGTCTCTGTAGAGAGCTTTGATTTTCTCAATTTCTAATGAGATTGAAACAATTAAAAAAAAAAAAAAAAGATTATTTTCTAAATTCTGATAAAAAGTTAAATTAAAAATGCACGTGTGAATGCCATTTATGAAATATGTTTAATGCCTATGCATTTTAATGCACTTATTTAGGTATTAACAAACTGGCTAACATGAAACAATTACACACAGACTGCTGCTCAAAGATCTTTGGACGCTCTTGAAAGTCTTATATACTCACTATTGCTGCATTTATTTAAAATTGTAAAAATGGTAATATTGTGAAATATTACTAGAATTTAAAATAACTGTTTTCTACTTGAATATATTTTAAATTGCAACTTATTCCTGTGATGCAAAGCTGAATTTTCGGAATCAGACTTCAGTGTCACATGATCCTTCAGAAATCATTAACTAATAAACTGATTTGGTGATCAAGAAACATTTCTTATTATCATCAATGTTAAAAATGCCTGCTGTGCTGCTTAATATTTTTATGCAAACTGTGATACATTTTTTCAGGATTCTTTGATGAATAGAAAAGGTCAAAAAGAACAGCATTCATGCTGAATAAAAGGATTAATTTCTTTCAAAAAAATCTAACTGACCCCAAACTTTAGAATGGCAGTGTATTTTTTCATTCCTGAAAAATGACTGAATGTCCTAACTGAATTGTGATTAAACATTTTAATTGACTGACAGCCCTAAAAACAACTTCTACGGTTCATAAAATGGTAATATCCTGACCACTGGCATGGCAAATGTCCTTAATATAAGCCAGCAAGACAGTCATCATTGTGTCCAGTCTCTCTGCCACAGGATGGACCATCACAGCTCCATCAGGTCGCGACGAATCCTGTGGAGAGTCCTCTTCCTCATCCTGAATAAACCACACAAAATATAGAATTAAAATGAGTAAGATCTATGACTATTCAAACATTAAAGGAAAGACTACAATATAAATAATTTACCCCTGAATTAGGGTTTAATTTGGTTCCTCATACAAACCTGTTATGTTGCTTTCAAATTAAGGTTGTACCGACTACTTTTATATCTTTTTTGAAGTTTGAAATTTCCAGTCCTCATTCATTGCATGTAAAAGAGTGACTCCAGCACATTCTTCAAGATTTCACGATTATAGTGCCATGAGGCTGAATCTATGATGACTGAACTATCCCTTTAAATATGTCCCACTGAGTATGTTCTGCACACATGCGTTTGGTTCTCTGAAGTGTTTTGGACTCACCATGTCAAAGAGGCAGTCATCCTGTGATGCTCCGTTAGCATCTTGCTGAGCTCCACTTTCCACTTCTTCAATCTCATTCCGTGGTGCACTAACCTAAATGTCAAAAACAGCTGTCAAACAGCAGCAGAGTTGCAAAGATACCAGTACAGTGACTGAACACAAGTCCCTCACATCTAGCGTGAGCATCTTGCTGATGATGAGCTCTAAGATGTCTCTCCTCAGGACAGGGATGTAGACCGAAACTCTCAACAGGTTGTGCACATAACACTCCTGCGTGGACAGACAACACGGCCTCAGAGCAATCACATTCATGCATGTCATGAGATTAATTTACTCCAGTACTGGGTTGAAATGCTTTCTCACAAGTGTTCTGGGGGATTTCTGCACAAAAGGGAACTTATCGGAAAGGATTGGCATCATGAATCGACTGGTTCTGAAAGATCAAGGAAAGGGTTTAGTCACTGCTAATCTTCAGGCTTAACTAAACCAGTAAACTGCTACGCTTTTGGAGGTTTCATAAGACACTTACGATGGAACATATCTTGCAATCAGCTGTAAGGCTTGATGACAATGTTCAAATGTCCTCGGCAGATCTGTGTGAATGAAAAAACAATTAATTATGATGTAAAGTAGAAGGTATATTAATGGCATACAGATGATTTAACGGATTGGTGACAGGAATGGCCAATGGCTTCTAAACAATCAATAACAGCAAAATAAGACATGCTACCATTCAGAAGTTTTAACTTTTTTTTGTTGTTGAAGACAAAACTCCCCGTTAAAATCTTTTATGCTCACCAAAGCCACTATTATTTAATCAAAACAGTAAACCCGTAATATTGTGAAATATTATTATAATTTTGACTAACTATTCTCTATTACAAAACATTTATTCCTGTGGTGCCAAGGCTGCTATTACTCCAGTCTTCAGCGTCACATTATCCTTCAGAAATCGTTCTAATATGCTGATTTTCTGATCAAGAAACATTTAATATTTTCATCAATGTTTAAAACATCTGTTGTGCTGCTTATTTTTGTGGAAACCGTGATACATTTTTTTCCAGGATGTTTGATGAATTATTTGAAATAGAAAACCTTGGTAACATTATCAATGTCTTTACTGTCAAATTGGATCAATTTATTGAGAGCTTGCTGAATAATTTATTTTAAAACATCTAACCCTAAACTTTTAAATGGTAGTGTATACAACATTGAGATAAAACACATGCTTATTTAACATTATCTAAACAAAATGGCCAATTAGATTAGTCTAAACGACAGATTAGTTAGTCTGGCCGGCTACTATATTGGTCCATAAACTTTTGACAGGGTAAACACCATGCTGGATTTTACCCAAATGAACAACAATGCTGAGAGGGATAAAAATCACAGTCTGTATGCATGTTTGTTTATTCAACAAGTCTATCCTGACTAAGGTCCATCACCAGGGTGGCCCATAAAACCCGGTATATGACTTTGTTTATAATTAATCAACAAAAACAATAGTCAGTAATACAAATTAAAATCACAAAACAAGCAGTTGATATAAAAGAAGTACACCAACTTTCATCTTCGTCATCAGAATCTGAAATATCCACATTTCCTTCTTGGATTCGTATTCTTTCTGGAAGAAAAAGAAAATAAAACATTATTTTAAGTCATCTGAAGAATGTGAATGGAGTGGAGTATTATCATAATAAATCTTACTTGGTGCAAAATTAGTGATGACCATTCTAAGACAGGCTCTGAGATAAACTGTCTGGGCCGACACCAGGTTACTCAGAAAAGCCAGATATTCTTCCACCACAACCTGACTTCGATCGAGCCATGGCAGCTTCTGTATGGGGAAACACTTCTTGCATGAAAATGACCGGACTGCTTTTGTTAATCAATTTACACAAAAGCGTTTCACTCACCAAAACAACATATATTAACTGCTCATGATCTTTGCCAAGTTGAGTGACACAGGCCCTGAATTCCTGCAACCAGCTGATAATTTGAGCGTCCTACAATGAGATACACAAGTGAGAAAGAACATTTCTGTTAAAAACACACATTTCAGGATTCCCACACCAATCATTTGTACTGAATAAGCATTTTCAAACATCATTTTGCTAATGAATCATTTCGACTGATTTGTGAGTCGGTTTGACCAATTCAATGAAAAGTGACTCAAGTAGCTCAGCAACATCTAGCCAATGAAGGATTTTAAGGCACATAATAGATTTATTTACCGTATAGTATTATTCGTACCATCTATGTTTTTTTAGGTTCCATGATTTTTACAGGTCTTGACCATTTTAACGTGGGAAACGTTGAGATACCGATTAAAAACAATACTTGCCTTAATATCAGGATCTGAGAGTTGATGTTTTATGAGTTCATAATCACTGGTGTCGCCCTGTAGAAGTCACATCAGACATGTCAGGGCATGTTTTGCATTTCATTGCCTCTATAATGTAACGTTATTTACAACCTCACCTTTTGTAGCTTCGCTAAAGTATTGGCAACTGTGCCTCCAAAACGCACAGTTTTCTTCGGAGGTGTATTGAGAAAATCTCTGCCCTCAATTTCCATTATCACAAGTAATTTTACTCTGCGAACACAAAACAAAACGACGTTAAAGTCAAGTGAAACCTAACTAAAGTCAACTAAATCCGCTTCACATTTCATTCTGTTACGTTACACATCCGCTACATCCACACACTCAAGAAAAAATACACAATTAAAACATAAAGGCTGTATGAAGATAGCATGGATACATATAAGCTACGCGTAGTTATTAAACGGACTACATCACAACTTACCAAATAATGTTTATTCAAAAAAAGTCTATAATTATATCAGGCATTATAACTGAGTCATAGGAATAGTCGCATGCGTAACCATGCCGAGCTCTGCAACACCCAATAGGGCATTGTTGTTACGGAAGTAGCGTGTTTAGTTCAGTTGTGCACAAGAAATTACAGTTCTGCCACCTATTGGTTTAAAGTGTGATGACTCAATGAATGCTTGCTTTGCATGCAACGACGTTTATCAGGCCAAGGGCCCCTAGAGTTAATAAAACACAATCACCTTTCTTCATAAAATAATTATATGCTCTTACATTACTTCTATAATAAATTAATGTGGGATGTGAAATATTAATCTGAGTTTTCATTAAATTTTGTAAAAAAAAAAAAAAACTTTATCGTCTTTCATGTTTCACGGGAGAAATTCTACAGGTTTGAAATGGCATTAAGGCGAGTAAATGATGACAGAATTTTCATTTTGGGGTGAAACTTTAATATTTTGTTTAATAAGCTACAGTATTTGTTTAAAATTTGTGAGAAATCAAACAATAATTGGTGGACTCCTTATTGAAGACCACCGGCACATAGGATTTGAGAATTTTTGTTTTGATTTTGTCATGAAAAGAATGCCACGATACAAATCTCCCATAAGATACGCCGTGTTGAATATAGTACAGTCTTACGTGAAATTATCTTTCCCAGTAAATTATCTTTTTCAGATTCTTTGGTTTGCTTAATAATTGTGCAAAAGTTGCAAACAGGCAATTTTTAGTGTCAATGCATCTGAAATTACATAAAAGGTCCTGACTCTCTGTGGTCACTAAAAATCCCATGGCACTTCTCATAAAGAGTAGGGGTGTAACCCCGGTGTCCTGGCTAAATTCCATCCACTGGCCCTGATCTATCATGGCCTCCTAATAATCCCCATCCACTTGATTGGCTCGATCACTCCACCTGTAGCTAGTGTGTGTGAGCGCGCTGGCGCCGTTGTCCTGTGGCTGCCATCGCATCATCCAAGTGGATGCTGCACACTGGTGGTGGTTGAGGAGAGACCCCCACATGATTGTAAAGCGCTTTGGGTGTATGGCGATACACAATAAAGCGCTATATAAATGCATCATTCATTCAAAAGGCATGTATGGCCTGCTGAGAAATAAAGCTGTAAATACACCTGAAAGCTGCATATAAATATCTAGAAAACGGTTTTGAATAAAAAAGAACACTGTTGTTGCGTTAACTATCTACCCGCCTGCCACCCATCTGGTTCATTTACACCTGCTGCTTCTAAATTGGTATGAGCAAACAAAGATAAGAGGAAGCAAACCTAATAACACTTCTCAATGTCCAAAGGTTGTACAGTATGTACGAGATTCAATAAAAGCAGGACACTAGAACATGTCTGGGTTACAATCACGTTGGTCGAAACTCAGATATAAAACAGACAATTAAATGTAGGAAAATATATTATTGCATTTATTTTGTCATATAGCCATTCTTGTCAGTGCATAATCTCAAAATAGTGTATAGTACAAAGCACAAAACACAAAATCAAATCACCAAAATGTACAAAATGTAATTCAATTGTAAACATTTTCAATAGAACAACAGTCAAAAAAATTAATGTTTCAACAGGAGAGAAAAACAAACGTCTGCTTAGGCATAATAGGCAATGCCATATGGTTGAATATCCTCTTCTGTAACCTGTTAAAATAAAAAAAACAAGAAAATGTTTAAACATTTTTATCATTTAAAAGGTCTATTTCTCTCTCTAGAGCAGGGGTCTCCAACCCTGCTCCTGCAGAGCTACCATCCTGAAGATTTCAGCTCCAACCCCAATCAAACACACCTGAAGCAGCTAATCAAGGTGTTCAGAGCTACTTGATAATTACAGACAGGTGTGTTGCAGCAGGGTTGGAGCTGAAATCTGCAGGACTTTTCTCCAGGAGCAGGGTTGGAAATGCCTGCTCTAGAGTCTATTTGTTCTATATTATTTGTAGAAATATATATATATATATATATATATATATATATAGTGTTTTCATACACTTTTCATGCACAGTTTATAAATACTAAGTTTTGTGACTTTATTTTACTTAATAGTGATGTGTAAATTATGAGCTAGGCCTATATCAGGGGGTAAACAATCTTCTTATAGTACATTAGTAGGATCAATCTTCTTAAAAATGAAGATACATCTGTTATACTTTACACTGTAAGACTCCATTGTTTATATAAGCTATTGTTGGTTTCATGGTTGATGTTTAACAGAGTGATAAGCCCTTACTTGAGATACAAATACTTCCTCAAAGTCATTTGATTGACATGTTTCCTTTCTATGACCAACTTTAATATCATGCCAATTATTGAATCAAGAATAAATAGACAGTCATAAAACTTTTTTTTGTAAACTTGCTTGAAACTTTTCATCAAACATTAATTACTAAACTGGTGAAGGTGGCATTCTTATTATCTTAATTAGTGATGTAATACAGACAGTTAGACGTAATGAAATGCAATTAACCTGTCCGTGATGGTTCATATGGCCTGTGTTTCTGTTCTGAGAGGGTCTCCTCCGCTCACTGTCGCAGACACAGTGCTCATCGCAAAAGCCACCGGTGCTTGGCTGCCATCTCTCCTGTGCTTTGTTTGACCGGGCTCCGCGCCTTGACCTCGGGGCCCCCCATTTCTCCTGAGAGAGTTTCTGATTCCGCTCGAGAGGCGGCTGGAGAACCTCCTCACAACCCCTGCCAAACCTCTGCCCTTCTTCAGCAAACCCACATCGTCCTCAAGCTCCTCGGGGGCCACCTCAATATTACCCGTGTACCAGAAAACCCACCAAATCAGACTCAGGAAAATGATGATGGCTCCCGCATATATCAAGAAGTCGTAGAAAAACAAGTCTCCAAACACGCCAAGCAATAAAATGATGAGCCCAAGAGCGTCGAAAGCCACCGCGAGCCAGAACGCGCAAGAACAGCGCCCGAGAGCGCCCGGCGCTGCCTCCATCTGCACGCTGCTTTTACTGCTATGCTTGGTCTTTTAGGACCGTTGAATTGCTTTTTTTGAAAAACCAGCCGTCTAAAGGAAGAGTTTGAAAGTGTTTTTGTTTGTTTCATAGGTTAGCGGCGCGAAGGAGCTCTCTCTCCGTTACCACTTCACCTGGAAGGGAGTGGCATAGAGCGGTGGACTCCCCTAGATACTGTACACCTGAACTGAGCTGTGCTGCCCCAAGTGTTAGAGACGCAACGCTAGCATTTCAGGTGTGCTGAATATAAGTATAAGATTTTAGCTGAATATAAGCTCTCATTGCTTTAGCAGATTTATTTTATACAAAGAATGGGCAAAGTAACACTGGACTGAACGCGACATTTTGAAGTAGAAAGACTGAAAGGTACTTTCAGTAGTCTTTGAATTTACAGCGTTGAAAAATTTAGTAGACTAGTATTGGAACTTTTTTTTTTTTTTTTTTTTTTTTTTTTTTTTTTTTTTTGCATGACAGTGCTGTTTTTCCAAGATGGCAGATGTTCAGGAAAAAATAGAGTTTTGTAGTAGTAACAATGACTAGAATAAAATGTAGGCTATTTTATATATTAATAAAATTAAAACAATGTGGTAAGTTTGTATAATTGCAATTAGTTTAGTGTATGTACAGGTGCTGGTCATAAAATTAGAATATCATGAAAAAGTTTATTTATTTCAGTAATACCATTCAAAAAGTGAAACTTGTAAGTTAGATTCATTCACTACACACAGACTGATATATTTCAAATGTTTATTTCCTTTTGATGATTATAACTGACAACTAACGAAAGTCCCAAATTCAGTATCTCAGAAAATTAGAATATTGTGAAAATGTTCAATCTTGAAGACCCCTGGTGTCACACTCTAATCAGCTAATTAACTCAAAACACCTGCAAAAGCCTTTAAATGGTATCTCAGTCTAGTTCTGTAGGCTACACAATCATGGGGAAGACTGCTGACTTGACAGTTGTCCAAAAGACGACCATTGACACCTTGCACAAGGAGGGCAACACACAAAAGGTCATTGCTAAAGAGGCTGGCTGTTCACAGAGCTCTGTGTCCAAGCACATTAATAGAGAGGCGAAGGGAAGGACAAGATGTGGTAGAAAAAAGTGTACAAGCAATAAGGATAACCGCACCTTGGAGAGGATTGTGAAAAAAAAAAAACATTCAAAAATGTGTGGGAGATTCACAAAGAGTGGACTGCAGCTGGAGTCAGTGCTTCAAGAAGCACCACGCACAGACGTATGCAAGACATGGGTTTCAGCTGTCGCACTCCTTGTGTCAAGCCACTCTTGAACAAGAGACCGCGTCAGAAGCGTCTTGACTGGACTGCTGCTGAGTGGTCCAAAGTTATGTTCTCTGATGAAAGTAAATTTTAAAGAGATATATATATATGCATGCAATTTCCTTGGCTTTTAAATATTTTAATAATTTCCATAATTTTCTACAATTTACACTTTGAAAATGTATTTTGTATATTCAGAATTCTTCTTAAATAAAATGTGTTATTGAGGGAAAAAAAAAAAAATGTAATTTTTAGTTTTAGCTTTTTTTAATTTTACATCATCTTGAGGCCTCCTTGGATTTTTCTTTCTCAGCCCCCTGGTTGAGAACCACTGCACAATTAACACATTTAGAAATAATTTTCTGAAATCCTTGAGTCCAAGTTTAAAAAAAGTGGTTCTTAACCACATTCCTGGAGGACCCCCAACACTGCACATTTTGCATGTCTCCTTTGTCTGACACACCCACTTCAAGTCTGTAGGCTTGTTCGACTTGAAGTGGCACTGCACAGAATGGTCAGTGTATGACATCAAAGTACCGCGAGAGTGATAAGAGAGCAGCTCGATCCTTATGCTTTCGAATCGCTCTCGCGGTACTTTGGTTCAACTCGAACACACCTTGTGAGTCCCTACTAATGAGCAGGTGACCTGAATCAGGTGTGTTTTATACATTAAATTAAAAATAACTTGATGCAAATGGTGCGTGTCATGCAAATATTTGATCTATGGCTTTGAATGAAGCATGTTCTGATGTTTATTCTCATCATTCTTATCTAAAAATAACATGTATTTAAAAACCAAAATAAAAAGGTATTTTGACACTAATATGCAAATGTCATGACAAATGACTACAAAACCTAAGAGGTTTTTTTTTTTTCTGTCCTGCTATCAGAGGTCATTGCATGCAGTGAGCGCACACCAGACATTTTTGGCCTTCTAAGATTAGCAAGCGCGTGATCCTGCCTGATCCAACACAGACAATCAGTACCGGAAAAGCTGTTTATCTGTTACCCAGCATCACCCTCAATATCTCATAAAATCTACATTAAGCTGTCGCGTTTCACAATTCTGCGTGGTTAAACATCACCACTTACATACACTTTCATAAAAATAGCACCACAAGATCCCTTATGAATACATGTGCATGTTACGTAAACCTTGAGTGAACGAGTCTTCGTTTCTCTTTAGAAAAACAGTTACGTTTGGATAAAACACTGCACAGTATGTCCATTTTTAAATATTTCAACAAATTAATAAGGTATTTGGGTTGAATGGCAACCTAACCTGGGGCACAAATGTCACAAGGCCCCTTCAACCCACCCAGTGAAATCCATAAAGACACGATGCATTTCCCTTCATAAATTGTATCACATAAAACTATATAAAATAAAATGGGCTTGTTCAACATAAATATTAAGTACACATAAGTTAATTTAATATCATTCTTAAGATCATGAGCGACAAGATTTATAAACAGCCTCTATGCAGTACCATTATGGGACAGAACTGTCCATCCGCAAAGGCACAATGTTGTTCAAGTGTGCCACTGTGTCTCTATTTCTCCTCGTCGGTACTGCGAGGTAGACGCCGTTTTTTGGGTTCCATGACCCAAGCTAAGGCCACTGCTGCCGTGCCGTCCCCACTCTGTCTTGAGAAACATAAGAACGTGGCCCACAGGAACGCTGAACAGCCCATGAATGCTGTCCTCAGGTAGAGAGGCATCATAACAAAATTTAGAAACTGAAAGAAAATACAGGTTAAGTCAACATAAATAGCAATTAGATGTGAAAAATAAACAATGCAATTTAAGAATATTGACAAAGCAAAGGATGAAGACGTGCTTATGGCACGTTTATGGGTGTGTGTGTATGTGTATATATATATATATATATATATATATATATATATATATAAAAAAAAAAAAAGAGTTCAGATGCAAAGAGTTAAGTGCCATCTAAAATGTTCTTCTAAAGTGAGCATTTTTATAAGGCTCCTATATTTATGTTCAGTTATTTCACTTTAATTGCATAGAAAAGGACCTATACATTCTCATTAGAGTACAATTACTGAACGTAAACATAGGAGTCTGATAAAAATGCAAATTTTAGATGAAAATTTCAGATGGCACTTAGAGGCTTTTGCATCTGAACTCTTCATATATATTATGTGGTGACAGAATGTGGTTCTTATACCTGCATGAATGGCCAGTACATCAGTCCAGTCTGAAATGTAAAAATATATTTAGACTGTCAGCCATAAAAGATGTTCTCAATATCACTTTATAATAAATGTATAACGTTTATAAACATAACCTAATAAATGACAATTACATTTTATCTGTGGATTTTCTACATCATCTTGTATGCGTGTTAAATCCTTTAGACTTTGGTCTCTTTTTAAGTTGACACTTCCAAGTTGAGATTTTTTTTATATGTGCCGTCAAACAATTAATCGCAATTAATCACATCCACAATAAGTTTATTTACATAATGTGTGTGTACTGTGTATATTTATTGTGTGTATATAAATACACACACGCATGTATACATTTAAGAAAAATATAAGTTCATATTTAAAATCAATATATGAATATAAATATATACATGGAAATATTTTCTAAATACACTGCATGTGTGCATTTATATATACACACATAATAAATACACAGTATACACACATTTATGTGTATATAAATACACACACATACAGTATACATTTCGAAAATATTTCCATGTTTTGTATTAATAGAATTGATATATTATTTTAAATATATGAACTTACCATTTTTCTTAACATGCATGTGTGTGTATTTATATATACACATAATACATATACACAGTACACAATCATATATTATGTAAACAAACTTTTATTTTGGATTATCGTTTGACAGCACGTACACACACATATATGAAAGTGTATATCTTTTTTCTTTTTATCATCTTGATGTAATCTTGACGTTAGAAAATCTTGGCTCTAGAAGGACATGAAAGGTTCAGAAAGACTAGAAAGGTTAAAAACTTGAATTTTTCAATTACTGTAAATATTTGATTTAAACTTCAGCAAATTATTCTCTGTAAAGGAGGTTGTTCATGGGCTAACCGGTAAAAGATGACTTCTTTTTGGTGGTTCTTCAAGGGCCTACCTTGTATGTATTAAAAAACTTTTCTCGCCAGTCTGCAAATATGTCCTCTTTGCCCTCCAAGAAACTAACACCTGTGAAGACAATGAATGTGTGATGAGTGATTAAACACATATACACATACATATATATACACACATACATATATATATATACACACACATATATACATACATATATATATATATGAGACTGTGACTGACATTAATGCAGTAGGCTTCATCACCTGTGTAGAAGACACTGGTCGCCAAAGGTGAAGCAAAAGTTTGGTCCAGAAGCAGTTTGCGGAGAATCATACTAGCCGATCTCCCCGGGAAACGATGCTCTAAGGCTCGCAACCAGAAGTAATTGAAGTTCCCATGAAAACTCAGCGCCACGATCGCCACGTTTCTCGTGTGCCTCCAGTCCATTTGTTCTCTCTGTGCGATCATGCACTGATGCACGAAATCCCCGCCGGCGAACAAGCATCCGTACAGAGTCACATTGCTTATCCAAGGCAATACCTTTGCTCGTTTGAAAAAAGATTTTCTCATGTTCAACAAAACAGAAATCGCCTACTTCGTAACCTTTGCAAATGATGCCGATGGACAGGAAACAAAACCGCAGTGACCTGACATTGACAGACGCTAAGCTCTTAAAATATGACCTTTTGCTCTTCAAGTTCTTAAATGTTCAACTAAACTCTATTATTTCTAGTCAGCCTGGTTCGATATTTTTAAAAGGCACAATAAATTAGAGATTAATAATTTGACAGCTCATTGTGAGTCTTCAGTTTCTAAACATTAGAAGATCATTACAAAGCACTGACAAATAAAACACAGATCAATCGAGTACTTGGGTTCAGTTCATCCTCTCTGAGATTAAAAGAGACAGCAAGGCAAAATGAATTACGTTTCATTAATCCATTATCATTTAAATGAAAAGGTTCCAGCGCGCGTTCATCCAGTGATCAGCAGTTTCTCGTTACTAAATCAGGTGCTCAAATCCCACTTTAATCTGGCCGCGCGCTCCTGCGCCTTCATGGGTGGCGCGCGCTTAAATCTGATCTCTATGTAATAAAGATCGACCACATACTTAGTAAAACCAGGCACTAGCTTTTATATTCGTGCGATCAAATATAGACAATGCTTGCACAATTTGAACATAATTCATCTTTATATGCCCTATATAGCCTAGCTAATATTATGTGACATTTTTTTGTTTGGCATTGAGATGATACTATAACTTCCCAAAATAATGTTGTATTTGTCCTGTGCCTCTGGTTCTATGAATATTCATGGATTTTTGGAATGTGAGAGAATCGTTCATTTGAATTTTGAATCTTTTCAATGTGGAAAGATCAAAAATCTCCTAAACGAATCGGAGAAGTCTATTTCGAACATTTCAGACTCGTAATCAAAAGGTAAATGATGAAATATTTGAATGACAGCAATTCTACAAATAAAACTTGTTAAAATATGTTTACAACTTGTTTGTACGACAGTTTCATCAGCACACGAATCGGATTTGTTTTGGTGAATAAAAAAAAAAAAAAAACTTTTCACGACTCATGTAGGCCTAGATTATTATTTTTATTTTTGTATATGCTATTTTTAGATTTTTATTATTAATTAGGCTACTATGTTTTTATGAGTGAACATGGTCACTTTTTTTATTTAATCACAAAAAGCATGTGATTGCCACTTTTTATATTTATTTAATTTTTTATTGCAAGACAAAAAGAAAACAACATGAAACAGCACTGCATTGACATAGCTACAATAACAGGAGAAAAACAACGACAATCAATCAATCAGTAAGAAAAATATCGTCGTAAGCCTTAATAAACTTGTTATGCTTATTGTTATCAATGTGTTTAAGAGATTTAACAATAAGCGAAATCTCTGCAAGAAAGACATCAAATCTAGGTAATTGGTGCTATGAATAAAACATTTACAATGCAAAACAAAATAAAAAATTAACAACAAGATCGATAGCACGGTCAATGGGATTTTTACTTGAGATGCCACGTGATGCCGTAAAAGGGCTTTCGAACCAATTTTATTATTTTAAAATTTTTTTGCAACTACCTGCTCGAAAGAACCTTTTTACAGTCTATGGAAAGAACCGATTCGGCTCGGACTCCAGTTCACTCCGCTTATAATCATTAAAGAGAGGAGCTCGCGAGACTGTAAAGGGGGCGTATAGGCTACGTCAGCGCTGCCAGCGTGGAGCGGCATGACACCAGGAAGTAACACAATTCAATTGACTATACAAATATCGACGAGAGAGGAGATCCGAGGTGGATTCTTGTGCTTTTTGGATTTGCTTCCCTAAAATACACCGCACGCGACGACGCACGGGGGACACGCAGAGTCCCGTCGACTGGGTTTTCAACGTTGCATGGATAAGCCTCCTGTGAAGGTAATGTAGAATAGCGCATATCATTCCCTGAAGGACTCGCTCATTTGATTAAAGTGCAGGAAGCTTATTCACTGTCATCGCCATGGGGAGGATGATGCGGAGCTAAACCGGATTCATTTGTACCGAGTATTTGCTGCTAGTGCGTAGAGCTTGATACCCGCCATCAAGTGCCGGTGAAAATGAAGTGTTAATAGATGGTGGTCTGCAAACCACTTTTCATGTGCATGTTTGATCCAATTGTGTGTTTGAATCAATTGTGTTGCAAAATGAAGTGCTGTGTTTGAGCAGGATGCGCACGAGGACATGACATTCAATTTTTCCTTGTCTGGACGAGCTGGACGTACCAGATGAGTGCTAGTGTATTGAAATGAGCCTTGTCATGCGACAGGTTTTTAACACGCCCCACATCCTGAATATCAGGAATTATAAGCGTAGAGCTGATAAAGCAAGAATTAAGACAGCACTGCAGGCTTATTTTACACAAATTAGCACAGTGTTTGTCAAGTCTGCAAATGGTGTTTGTCTTATTTTGTGCTTGAATGTATAATTATCACAAAAGGACAGAGGCCTAAATGTTTCCTCGTCTCGCATAGTCGGCGAATGTGCCCTACAGGTGAAATACGATGAGTTTTCTTAAAGCCTGAGGAATCATTTTATTTGTGACAAGTAATGTGATATACAGTCATTGTCGTCAAGTTTGCGAGTTCTCCAGTGTTTCAGTGCAGTGCCCTTCAAGGATAACCATATATGTTTACTGTGTAATTGTAGATGATGGACCCAACACTTGCTGAGATGGGAAGCCATCTCTCTGATGCCATGAAGATTTTGGAAAGTGGAAAATTGTGAGACTTCACCTTCTCATTTAAAATGCCAATACCAAGCTATCTTTGTTATGTTGACAGTATGTCCATAGTTTAGTTTCACATAATATAACATTGTTTGCATGTATTCAGGGAATCTGAACAGGGCAAAGAAAGAAGAAAGTTGAGTTGGAAAGACATTCCAGGACCCTTGCAAGGAGAGTGAGTGAGACTCCAATACTGTAAATCACTGTTTACATTTACACTGTTTCTTGTCTTGCTCTGTAACTCTACCCTGGTTATTTCTAAGGCATTTTGTGGTGTTTAAAGTCAGCGCATATTAGCTATAAAACACTTGAAGGCCTTTCGTATCCTTTCCCTTTTTCCATATTTTTCTGACAGTGGACAGGATGTTGTCAGCATACTCCAGCTTGTCCAGAACCTGATGCACGGAGATGATGACAAGCAGGGCCATCGGTAGGTCACAGCATGCTCAGTTTGTCATCCTAAAGCCAATAAATGAATCCCTTGAGAATTATGAACGGGTTTATAATAATAAAAGATATTAATACTTTTATTCAACATGGTGAAGGGTGCATTACGTTAATCAAAAGTGATGGTAAAGACTTTTGTAATGTTATTAAAGATTTCTATTTGAAGCAAATGCTGTTTGTTTGAGCTTGCTATTCATCAAAGAATCCTGAAGAAAAGTATCAGTTTCCACAATTTTATTAAATATTTCTTGAGCAGCAAATCAGCATATTAGCATGATTTCTGAAGGATCATGTGACACTGAAGATGATGCTGAAAATTCAGTTTTGACATCTTAGGAATAAATTACATTTTAAAACCTATAACAATAGAAAACATTTATTTTAAATTGTAGTAATATTTCACAATATTACAGTTTTGCTCCATTTTTGAGCAAATGAATGCGCTTTCAGAGCATAAGAGACTTCTTTCAAGAAAATCTTTCAAAAAAAATCTTATAGACCCAAACTTTTGAATGGTGGTATACGTAGGATGCTTTAGTAAAATAAGGTCTGTGTTATATATTACTTGTAGAACAAAATGGAAAAGTCTCTTGAATAAAAGTCTCTTGTGTTTTACTGATTAACCAAACCTATGCTGAAATAGTTTTTAGGGTTGGTCTAAAAATTGACGTCAAGACCGAACAGCTCTGTTATATTGCACTGAGAGCATGTGTAAACCCCTCTGCGTGTGTCATAAAACTATGAACGTCTGTTTAGCAGGATGCAGTATGTCGGAGAGCAGGGACACATGGCTCTATTGGGACACAGTCTGGCTGCATATATTTCTGTCCTGGAACGAGAAAGATTGAGAAAGTTGACCACACGCATCCTGTCGGATACCACACTCTGGCTCTGCAGGCTTTTCAGGTATGCTCAAGTTTTCCCAGTGATCTCATGTGGTTTCGGGAGTTTCTCTTCTCCCTGTCATGCAAACACTTTTAAGTGATTTAAAGCTATTTATAGAGATGTCTGTTAGAGCATTAATAATAGGCTCCACCTTTGGTTCACCTCAGCAAATTTTATTGGCAGTGTCTTCACTTGAAAAGCGTAGGTGGCAAAACATTGAGCTTTTCATTAGAACAATGACAGATTTAATGCTGAATAAGAGTGGACAATCCTTTGTATCAGTCTGTTTTTTTCAGTGTGCACCTATTATCACACAGATGGGTCATTCTTTGAAATAGGTGCTTTTCCAGTTTTATAAGATGATTTTTGAAGCAAATTACTATATAGTTTAAATATAGTATTTTATTTAAGGATCCACTGTTTTTTTCAGTCTTGGCTGATACCAATAAGCAAATAATTACGTTCATATAATGTCTGATAACCAATAGATGGCCAATATTGAAATTCTATAGTATTTTGTCAATTTAAAAAAAAAAAAAAAAACATAAACTAAAACCAGTCATTTTAAATGTTGCGACATCATAATATTATAATGAACAGAATGAAAATGAAAATCCATTTTGAGATTTGCTATAGATCTCATTTAAGATATTTCAAACTTAATTATTTTTCATAGATATGAAAATGGCTCAGCATATTATCACGAAGATGACCGTGAGGGCCTGGTGAAGGTGTGTCGGTTAGCTATTAATACTCATTATGAGGACTACGCTACAGAGGGCTTTACATTGCTCAGCTCTAAACATCCTGTGATTTACCAAAGTGCTGCATGCAGACCTGGCCTGGGACAACATCTCTGCAGCCAGGTACAATGTCACCTCCACGTCACATGTTAATGCTGCAGGATATGAAATGTTTCACATTACCTCACTATATCAAACAAAGTGTGTGTTTATGTGTAGTGGATACTTCTTGCTTTGATTAGACAACTTTTTATGTTTGCTTTTCAGCTGGGACTGTCTATGTCAAGTCTTTGTATTGTGCCATGTAACACCATGTTTGGCTCCTTGCACCAAATGGTAGGAAGTTGTTTTGGTAGAGAAGTTTAAAATTTATGTTTTTTTAAAGGGATTTTTCTCGGTCTCAGCAAGGCTGCATAAATTTGACCAAAAACACAGTAAAAACAGTGATATTGGTAAATTATATTGCAAGTTAAATAAACTATTTTAATATATTTTAAAATGTAATTGATTCCTATGATTGCAAGGCTGATTTTTCTGCAGCCATTACTTTAGTCTTCAGTGTCACATGAACCTTCTGAAATCATTCTAATATACTGATTTGACTGTTTATAAGGTAAATAGTTGTATTTAGAAATTGGTTTAGCCTGACTGATCTATTTAGAATTTGTCTAGTATTAACCTTAAATATTTTATATAGCTTCTTATTAATTGTATAACTTTTGTTATTTATTGTGTTTTCACCATGGAGGTGGCCTTGCTGCTGACATGATGGCGTTAAAAAATTAAATAAATAAATAAGCTAGGTTGCTGCTCAAACAATTATCATCAAAGTTAAAAACTGCTGTATGTAATATTTTTATGAAAGCCGTGATAATTCTTTTCAGGATTCTTTGATGAATAGAAAGTTCAAAAGAACAGTATTTATTTGAAATCATTTGTAACATAAAAAATGGTCTTTTCTGTAACTTTTGATCAATTTAATGAGTCCTCGCTGAATAAAAATATTACTTTATTTAAAAAAAAATCTTACTGCCCCCCAACATTATATTAAACCAAGTAAAAAAAATAAACAAGGAATTTGCCTTAGTGCATATGCAAAACACTACAGACAGACACATGTAACACATTAAATTGAAAGACAATCGAAATGGAAATTTTTTTCTTCAGAAAAGTGCAAGTAACGAGACGGTATTGATACAATTAATAGAAAATGTGTTGAAATGGTGTGTTTTTCACTAAGTTGTCTTTTCACAGGATGTTGCATTGCTTGACAAGCTCATCAAAGATGATAGTGAATCAGGGAAGCTTCCATTGCTGTTGATAGCGAATGCTGGTCAGTTCGCTATTAGACCTTATTTATTCAAGCAGTATAGTTTTTGCAAGCATTTTTTGGTTGTCAGTTTTGTATTCAGTCATTAACATTAATTTTATCTCTCAGGAACGCCAGGTGCAGGTCACACAGACAAACTCAGTCGTCTGAAAGAGCTCTGTGTTCAGTACAATATGTGGCTCCATGTGGAGGGGTTAGTGTTAGCTGGTCCTGTTTTTGTAGTACTACTTTTAATTGATTTACTGTTATACATTTAAAAAAGCAGATTTGATGTTCATTATTAATATTCATCATAGTATAAACTGATTCTCTGTGCCATTCTTTCAGGGTGAATTTGGCAACACTTGTTCTTGGTCAGGTCTCTTCTACTGTCACGGTATGTTGTGTTTTTTTTAGTTTTGGGCACAAATATGCCCTCATTTGTTTCCTTTCGTAAAGTATGTGCTATTATTTTCTTCCTTTCTCTATCAAGGCGGCCACCAAGTGTGATAGTATGACTTTAACTCCAGGCCCGTGGTTGGGCCTGCCGGCTGTGCCTGCTGTCACCCTTTACAGACATGAGGATCCGGCCCTGGTAAATTGGACTGTTATTTTAAACACCAATCATGATTTTACAGCATGTCATATGGAAATTCAGTCCAAAGATATGACTGTACTCTGTGCAAAAACCCGATGCTAATTATCCTCCCTGCCGGTTGGGGGCAGTCTCTCACAGCAGGTCTGACCTCTAGCCAACCAGTGGAGAAGCTTCGGGCTTTGCCTCTCTGGCTGTCCCTTCAGTACCTTGGGCATGATGGGATTCTACAGAGGATTAAGCATGCCTCGCAGCTTGTGAGTATCCTGCCAACTTCATTTAGATAATCCGACGCATTGTACTTGAAACACAAGAATTACTCTGACCTTGTTGGGAATTGATCTGTTTCTCTGTAGAGTCTACAGCTGTTGGAGCATTTGAAGACACTGGCTTCAATAAAAACCTCGGTAGGTGAACTTGTCTTCATCCTTTTAACTGTATCTTGGCACAGAGTCTTTTAGTGTTACATCATAATCACCACAAAAAAGAATGTGAATCGAAAGAATTTTGAAGCTTCTGCATATCAATATTTCCTATGTCCCGAGATGGTGTTGCTTCCTTCATTTAATAAATGAATAGTTCACCCAAAAATGTCTTTACTCATCCCATGTTGTTCCAAACCATATAACTTACTTTCTTCCAAGGAACACAAACACACACACAAAATATTTTGAGGAATTTCACACTTTTCATACTTGCATATAATGAAATAAATAGGGACTGGAAAGAGATGCTCCTTAAAAGTAGCGTAAAAGTGGTCCATGTGATTCCATGTGCCAGCTTCCCTCAAATGGCACTACAAAAAATGTTTGGCAAGAGTGTTAACTAAAATAACAACTTAAAAAAAAAAAAAAAAGTAATTAACTGAAATACAATATAAATAGTAGAAATAAACTTAAAAACTTGATCATTTGAAATGTTGCCTCAGCAGTAACTGAAATAAAATATGCTTAAATTGAAATAATAACATTACTAAAACTGAAATAAATGTTAATGAAAGTTAAACAGAAATATAAAAAAAGCATGCGACACAATTACTAAAAGTAAAAAAAACTATAAAAATAAAAGCTAATTCAAAATACTAATATGTAATAGATTTGTATATAAATAATACTAAAATATCTCTGCTGTACGGCCTTTGAAGACAAAATAATAACTCAAGTTGACTACTTAGGATTGTTTTATTATTGTGCTTTATTTTTATTTTGGATTTCGACAGCCCCAGTTCCCATTCGCTTTGCATGGGGAAAGAACAGCCACAATATATTTAAAAACAAAATCACCTATTGTGTTCTACAGAAAAAAAAGAAAGGTTTGGAGTGACTTGAAGGCAGATAAATAATGACAATGACCAACTTTACCTTTTTCGGTGAACTATCCCTTTAAAAATCTCTGACATCATCAGCACCTGGCAGGCATTTCTGCCATTTACAAACAAACAGTATCACCATGTTAAAATGTGTCAGCTGAAAATATTAATGCATAATAACGCATTTGGTAGCTTAATGACACAACTCTTTGCACTTTATCTGGCAGCTTCTTTAAATTTTGTTCTTTTCTATCTGTCAGTGGCCCACTTTTTCCTGTCAATCAGAGCTTCTAGGCTAAAATCTTAAAAGCAAACACCTCTGTTCTGTGTCACCACCATTAGGATATCCTTGACAGCGAGGTGTCTCTCATCGAGGCTTTGCGCATGGTAAAGAGCAGAGTGTTCGTCATATGTATGTTGGCGGTGTGGTTTGTGACTGTCAGCACTGTGTGCAGCTCTTATACTGTATACATGGTGTGGTAGTGAGCGTGGGTGCCTTGGTTTCAGGATGTGGTGTCTCATTCCCGGGTCCCTCCCATCTCCGGGGGCTCGCTGCGGGACGTGCTGGGCTCTCTTATACTCTCTATTGTAGGTGGGACCAACCCTCTGCCTGCTTGATCCCACTCCACTCCTTCTCCCTTTCACTTGCGCTGTTTCTCCCCTGTGCCCTCCCTCACCATGTCCACCCATAAGTGCTGGTGCTCAGTTTGAAGGCTTTTATTCATGTAAAGGCCTGCCAGTGCTACAGGCATGTGCAAAAAATGTCACTTCACAGAGCTTGATGACTCGTTAGGCATCAATGCTGGACCTCGCTTTGGAGCAATAATGCAGCATCATGGGAATTAAGCAAAATTTATTAAAATGGCCCTTGTGAGAGATGGTGCAAAATTAAGCGATGATATTCCTGTGTGTAATACTAACACTTGTTTGTTCAAAATAAAGTTATTTATTTGATAGCTACAACTACATGGCTATAACAGGAACCTCATTACAACATTTATTTAATGTTTTTAAGATATTCAAAGAGGTCGAGACACTTGGTGATATTCATAAGGCTTCATTTCCTTAATTTATGTCAATGGTGGTTCGACATTTTTTTCATGAAAATGACCATTAGTCATGAAGGAAGCATTGTTTGATAATTATATTAATGGGCATTTGTCATATAATTTAACGACATAAGCTTTTCTTAGTTATAACACAGGTTCCAGCATCATATAGACATTCCAGCAGCACGAACGTATGACTTTAGGTCATGTGCCACATTGTCCAGATTAACCTGTCAAACCAGTAACTAGCAAACAAAAAGCCTCTCCATGACATTGCATTACAACATTTAAATACTAAACCAATTTCACAATAACATGGTAGTGCTCACAGCATGACATTAAGGCCTCCTGTAGTGAATGCTCATATGTGTAACAGGTGTTTTGAGACCCCGTCCCCACCCTCTGTGTCTCTCTGATGTTTGTAGGTGGAGGATGAACTGAATTCTCCTGTGGTGGTGTTCAGGTTTTCACAAGACAACAGCGCTCGTAAGTTTCCTTTTCTTGGTGGTGACAAGTGACTAAAATTAGATTATATTCCAGTTTTAAATGTGTATCTGATTACAGATAGCCTACGTGGTATTACACAAGTTTTGTATTTTAAAGAGAACCAGTTCTAAGGAGGAATAATTTGCTTTTTGGTTTTAAAGAATTTCTATATGAAATTTGAATGGTATGACAATTAGAGATTAGACCGAACACTAATTGAAATCTACATGTAACTCTAAAACACACTGCATAGTACATGCATATAGTCATGCAATGCTGATGTTGTTAACATTAACAGTTTGAGAACAAAGTATAACAGTAATAATTTGCACGGTTTGATGTGATATGAGCTAAGTGAGTGTTGCATTTAATTACCGCTGGTAGCGCAATTCATTGTAAAGCTTTTTTCCTCAGTTGGTCAAAACAAACTTGGCAGACTTGTTACTTACTCGTTCAGATGATTCCGAAGTACAGTTTCCACACCGGTGCTGTGACTGACAGCCACACACATACATAGGGTGACCAGATTTCTCATGGTGTGATACGGGACGGGTGGGCAAGGAGTGGGCAATATGACCACAATATATATAACAAGCAGCAAATTACGAACCATAAGACAAATACGATAGAGATACACATTCAAATACATTAGGTTTATTTAACATGTATACACTTATTTAACATCTTTTGTTGTTTGAATAATTTTAATGACACAGATAGGTATTCAAAAAGGCTGCTGTCCCTTTAAGACCGAATGCATTGATGTAATATACTGACAAATATCTGGTTTTGACCCATCTGTTTATGTTCACTTAAGCCATAACTGACTGTATTTATGTGAGGTACTTCACACAATGGATATTTTGAAAACTGTGTGTATTATTTGACAATTCAGGCACAAGGAGAACTGATCGCACGCTATCTGACAGAACATTACTACTACTACTCGCTCTGATCATCCAGTCTAAAAATTTGAAATATGGGACAAAACATGATTTTTTTTTTTTTTTTTTTTCAAAATAAGTCGGGACACTAAAAATAGAGCTGAAATATGGGACTGTCCTGGGAAAAACGGGATGTCTGGTCACCCTACACATACACATCAAACATTAGATTCATCTGTGCTGAGAAGCCATGCCAGTGCACGACCCACGTTTAGAAAAGAACTCCGCAGATAATTGTAATTGTAGGTTTTCAAACAGAGATGGTGACAAAGAGGCAAAACTTACGGACTGCAGCTTTGAAGTGGCAGTAAAGACATTTGTCACAAAAGATTTTGAATGCGGTTCTTTTTTTAACCTTCTATTCATCAAAGAATTCAGAAAAAATGGGTTTCTACAAAAAAATTATGCATGTATATACTAAGAGATATTGACTAAAATCCACAAAATTTTAATTTTCAGCCTCAAGTGGTGGCTCAGTAGAAGGCTATCTTGCGGGGGAAAGAGATATCCTTGATGCCCTTAACAGATGGGTAAATGCTTCTCTTACTCACAATGTATTATGAGAAATAAGTAGACTGAATTGTGAGCATTTATAATAGCGTGCCGAGATCATTTTCCTACAAATGAGTGACCTGACTGGTTTGATCTGATTTGACAGTTGGGTGAGCAGTTGGCGCAACAGGTTCCTCTAAGTGGTGTGGATGTGGTTGAACTGGAAGATGAGGGCACATGTGTTCGCTTCAGCCCCCTCATGACTGCTGCAGGTAAGACATTTAATCTGGAATGCTAACACGATGTTCAGGCCCAAGGCATACTGACTTAAGAACTGAAGGCATACATGATGAAGCTAATTATAAATTTAAGAAATCCTTGGTTATGTGCAAGCTCTAGACATTTTAATAAGCCTATATTAAATTGGTGCAAGATTTTTATTTAAATATTTTTCACAAATAAATATATATATATAGAGAGAGAGAGAGAGAATTGAGAAAAATATTTCAACAAAAATAGGGACTTGAGTGGACTATTCTCTGTCCTTAGGTCCATAGAGCGTAAAGATATAAAGGTATCATTGATTTTATGACTTGTCAGTTGTTTTGCAGTGGTGAGACCCAATTCATGTTAACATGTTTATGCTAACAGTGCTGTATATGTGTGTAGCTCTTGGCACTCAGGAGAATGATGTGGCTGCACTGGTGGAGAAGCTGGGAGAGATGATTCCAGTGCTGAGCTGCACCCTATGCTTCAGACAGGACTTCAAGGATGAGGTTCTGCAACAAGCTTCACTCTCGTACATTGAGGACCAGAGCTGGCCTGGTCTTGGAGGTGTGAGGTAAGACTCTGGGGTCAAACCTGCATCAATTTACAGCACATTTTACATTTACATTCATGCATTTGATGGACGCTTTTTTCCAAAGTGCATTTGAGGTATACATTTAGTCAGCTTTGTGCTCTTTGGAAATCGAAAACGTGACCTATTCTGCCAGCTGAGCTAAAAGGATACAGTGACCCTAATATCCTCTCTTCCTCACTCGAAGAAGGACACTTGCATTGTTGTAAATTTCCACAGTGTTAAATAGGCTCATTTTGTTTGTTTTTTAAAAGGTATGAGCCCAGAACAACAGACCTGGATGAAGACAAGAGACAACACTGGGTGGAGAAGATCAACAGTGACTTGCTTAAGAAGCTGATGGAGCTGGATACTGACCTGTACTTCTCTGATGGTAAAATCTTGACGGTCTTATGATTGATAGTTGTAGAATTGGTGTAATTCACATGAACTCGGTGACCTCAAAACTTCTGTCTTGTGTGCAGGTCCTGAGTTTTGTGAGGAGAAAAACTGCATATTCATTGGTATGGCAACAGAAGACCTGGATGTGGCAGAGTTGGTGGAAACTATAGTATCTATTGGAAGAGACATTGAGGAAAGTGGAAAGGTTTGCAATGACTTTTGTTTTGGACCGGTGTTTAATAATTGAAGCAGAAAATGAAAATCAGAGACATAAGAAGATAATAATGCATCTGTGTATGTCTGTGGATAGTTGTTTGAGAACATGATGGAGGTGGTGAGAAGAGGCATACAGGAAGCTGAGCAGCAGCTTCAGAAAGCAAATGAAGAGAAACTTATGGAGGAGGTGAGTGTATATGTTTAGGTGGACAGCGGGGTCCAAAAGTCTGAGATAACAAGATCTCATTCAAACCTGTAAAATAAACCAAAGAAACTTTATGGCATAAAACTGTTGAGAAATATTTAAAGGGGTCATGAACTGCCGTTGTTTTTTATTTTGTACAGTTTTATAAGGTACAATTATGCTATCAAGATTTTTACGTAAAAAAAAACAACATAATTTAGAAGTAATAGGCTATTTTCTTTCCTGTTCTTAACCCCCCTCATCAGAACTCTCCGTCTGAATAGGCATGGTGGATTGTAGACTTGGACGTAAACGCCCACTGCTATGATCTGCAGTAAAATGAAGTGAACAAAGGACAAAGTTCTTACTGATGCGGTCTGGATCTTCATTAAAAATAAAGTTCATTCACTCTTTCCTAACGTTGGGATCAGAAGGAAGGCGATGCAAACACTGTTTTTCCACAACATGGCACTGCAAAGTGTCTTGTTGTCTTCAGAGCATCTTTATCGTTTGGTTTCAGCATAGACCTGCGTTCGCATCTCGTTATTCTCACTAAATTACGTCCTTAAAGGATGTTTTTGTAGTACAATGACCTCTTATGTCAAAAGGTCAAGGGAATTTTGGTTTCTCAGTTCATGACCCCTTCAAGTTTCATTTTTTTCTTTCACTTGATTTATAGGTTTTAATATGTGATATTTTGCATGTGACTCATGTGGGATCATGATCAAGACAAACCAAATGCTAAAACATTCAGAAATTGAATTTCCATTTCAACAATGCTGGTTATATAATTGTAATAAATAATTTTCTGATGAAATCATTAAAATTTTTTTTACTTTTCAGGGTGTACTTCGACAGATCCCTCTGGTGGGCTCTGTGCTTAACTGGTTCTCCCCAGTTCAGGCCTCTGTCAAAGGAAAAACGTTCAACCTAGCTGAAGGTATAGATGTTTTAAAGTTTGTAATGTACACAAATATCAAATAAATATCAGTTTAATTGTAGTTTTCAGGTTTTTATAGCATCTATTTTGCCTCCATAGGTTGTCTGGACAGCACCGAGCCTGTTTATTCTATAAAAGCTCAGATGAATAAAGAAGCTTCCCTCGATTCCCCCAAGTCAGTCACCAAACGGTTTCCAGGTAACGGTAACATCTTGATCTAAGATCAGTGTGACCCTAATTACATCGTGTCCACAAAATAATGAAATCACATTTGGTCTTTCGTTGATTGTTTACAGAACTCTCAGGTTAATCAAACCATGTGATTCACAGGCCAAAAACTCTTCCGGCGGCACGGAGCGGGCTCAGACTCGGTCAGTGATACCAGCTCTGTCAGCCAGCTCGAAGAATCGTTCAGGGAAACTGCACCCGTGCAGGCCAGTGATGCGGAGGAGGCAGAGGTCCCTAAGGAGCATCATGTCCACATAGTAGAGGAAACGGCTTTGTCAGACCAGCGTGTACCAGACGGACAAGAGACAGAGTGTGTAAACACCCTTAGATAAGACCACTCCTAAAGGGATGGCCCAGAGGTTGGATTTGTCTCACGGAGGAATATACATCCGTGACCTTGATGCCTTGAGCAAACCACTCTTGAAATTAAGGGAAGAAGCAGCTTTAAATGCAAATAACAAACACTGGAATTTCATGGAAATAATGTCTGAATATAAGTCCCTTTTTCTTACATAGTCAGTTGCACATTTTTAAGGTTTGGTTAATCATATATTATAGGGTCTCCTCACAGTTCTGTATGTGCACTGCCAGTAGATCCTTCCGTAAAGGGTGACACAGCCGTTACGTTTTGGTTTTGGACGCTTATCTTTGTCATCTGTAGGCCTGTCTGACAGGTTTTTCTGATCAATTTCCACACATTATTTACACGACAAAAGGGCTATTGTGGCCTTGCCGTCATGTACATTAATGTCAAAATGTCTTGTTTGCCAAAAGCTGGTCTTGGGTTATGTACTCCCCACAGGCAGACATGTGAGCAAGAAGGTTGATGCTTGAAGACTCATGCAGCTGTTTCTAATCAAATGATAGCCTTATTGCACTTTTATGTACAGAATGTCACACTTTAATCAGAACAGCAGAATATTTATTTATTCTATAAATAATTCCCTTGGAGGGCATTAGGCTATTTAGAGAAGTAACATTTGCTATATGTCTAAAATAAATTTAAATCAAACGGATATCCATCCAGCACTTTTGGCTTTACCAATAGTGAAATGATTATTATATACTGTTCTCACTGTGAAGAATGTTTCAGAGATGTCTCTTTTGAGTAATTGTTACATTTTTGGATGTGTATGAAGGCTAAATATAATGTACTGAAATAAAGATCCTTATTTGTTGTTTACACCAATGTTAATTGTTTTAGCACATACAGAAAATAAAAAAATAAAATAATTGCTATTGGGGAAATGTAGTTTCACTTAGCATAAGAATATTGTGTGAATTATTCATGTGAAGTAAATTCACTACAGCTAGAACACATCCATCCATATTTTTTGGGGCACGGAGTGCTCTTTTCGTAACTGTGCTTCCTTACTGAATAATGTAATTGTAGATCTGCTCGTCTTTTCACAATGATTCTGTCTTAACTGGTGCAATAAATCATTGGGGTTTTTTCTTTGGGGAGCTAAGTGCTGACTTGAAGTGTGTCAAAAGTAATAATTCAGTGGTTTTTATAATTACAATTTTATTTTACAATGAGTTATGTAAATGACAATAAAGAAAATGGTACAAAAACAAAGTTAAGAGCTTGGAGTTGTTGTTTTTTATATATAGACTCTGTCCTGAACTTCTAATGGTAACTTTTACGTAATTTTAGCAGTTAAAAACGGGTGCTTTTTCACATCATTAAAAGAAAAGCCTTAAAAAACAATATTAAAAAAAGCTCCACTTACATTTTAAAACAAAATTTAAACACTTCGAATGCCTTTTTACACAATTTAGTTGCGGTGAACGGAAATAGGCTTTTTAGTCTTTTTAAAATAGGTCAGCAAACGATCGGGTTCATCCATAATGCGGAAATGTAGTTTATTATCGACACCGCTCAGGCGCCTTTCGCGTTCTTTCAGAAGCAAAACCACTACATTTCCCAGAATCCCATTCGCTGTTGCTCCGCGAGGTCAGGGGAGTCGTCAGCACACACGAGGACTCATTCCGAGTGCTTAGTCAAACCTCCCTTCTCACTCGCCCCTCGCTGAGAGACACCGGCTGTTTGATTTACACCAAACGGGGGGAAGGCCACAGTCCGCTAACAGAAACTTTTCGCAACGCACGGGGTGACCTTAACTGCGGCTAAGGCCGGACACAAAAGTGATCAAGTCTGCGGCTTGAAAGCGTGTGTGTGGAGCAGCTTGTGTGGCGATGGAAGCGATAGACACTGCCCCTGATTCCTGGGATCAGGAGGACGATGGCGAGGCCCAGGTCGACGAGCAACTTTCCAAGGCTTTTAATACCTCCCTAAACGCGGACGCCAAGCCGTTTGTCCCCAACGTGCACGCAGTGGAGTTCGTCCCGGGCCCCCCACAGAAGAGCTCCGCGGAAACGGTGGAGTCAGCGGGTGAGTTCCCGGTTATTTAACGACTGTTAGCCGCGTTAGCTGCTAGCCGCACACACGCTTGTTCGCATGAGCTTAGCATGGATGCTAACCTAAATCAGAGTTGCCGTCAACGGCTCGAAGCGGAAACGGTGCCAACGAGTAATTTGCGATTTAACAAGCTGAAAAACTTTCAAGACGTGAATAAGAAGTGTTCATTAACGCTGTAATAACACCGCAACAGCTGTTCGTGCTAGAAAGTGATTCAGTTTGGTGGAGACTTTGTGTGTAGGTTAGGTGTTTGTAAAGTAATTTTAGACGTATAACAATATATAACCGGATGGTGATAAAGAATTAAAAGTGTATTCGGTTATTTTTTTGATGAACTCAACAGCTTTAGACATGTTATCGCCTTTTTAGTAACACACGTGAACTTGCATAAGGTGCTCGCGTTTGTTTGCATGACAATATCATCAATAATGATGGATCAGAGGCATTCATAGACAACCATTTTTTCCCTTTGCTTGACTGCTTTGTTTGAGGGGCCTCTTTTGGTTGATTGTTTAAGCTTGGGATTTGGCCCCCATGCTGTCTTACTGCAAACTTGATGTACCATTGTGTTTTGCTGTTATAGTGTAACAATGAAAGTCAGTTGTTGGCCTGATCCGCTTAAATCAGGACACTAGAAAACTGGACGTGTTCACCATCATCTGTACAAATACAGATGCATTTACCAACAGAATTTGGCTGATGTCAAGGCAGCTACATGTTTTCACTACACCTAAGTTTCTAAACTCTTACCTGAAGCCTTTGTCAGCAGCTGTATTTGAATACAAAGTGTTTATAAGGTACACACTTTAGGTCTTCTGGGAAAGATCAATGTAGCGTGTAATGGAGGTAAACATAGTGATCTTATCTGCTTATTAAACTTTTACAAGCTTATTTGCATTAAAAAAAAAACTCTAAAGAGAGGTAGTTTTTAACACAGAAATGTATGGTACTCAGACTATGTATTTACTTCAATAAGTAATCATGTTACAAAATAAAACCTTCAAAAACATGGGAGTTTGTTGGAAGACCTTTTTAAGTTTTTTTTTTTTTTTTTTTTTTTTTTTTTTTTGGTCTTACCACAAGTGGAATATATGCCGTTCACATACTATTATTACATAGTGCAGTTTGTTGTCTGTAAATGTGTTGAATGTTGACTTATAATCTCCCTTTTAAGATGATTATTCTTAGTAACCAAGACTGCCCTGTGTAATTACAGCTGTAAAAATAAGCATTTTATATTCCTGCAGGTCCCGATGCAGATGCCAATGTGGAAGTATCAGAGCCTGAGGGTAAGTAAATGCTGAGACACAACCACAGTTTGCGTCACATCCCTGTAATGTTAATAAACACACAGATGAGTCTGTGGCCAGTAACTTGTGCTTGCTCACATTCACGTTTCAGCGATCTAACAAAAGACCTGTTCACACCGACATGGATGTTTTGTGTGAATAATTCAATGTGATAAACATTTTAATTTGAATTAACATGTTAACGCTTCTGTTTAAGCAGAACTTGTTCAAAAAAACCTGTTCAACCAATACAAACCGTGCTCTTGGTCATAAGCGCAGAGCTGTCGCTGTTACATAAAACCATGATTTGGTGGCACTCATGAGCCGAGTATGGTGTATTTAGGTGAGGTTTGATAAACACCATAATGAAGGGGAAAATCTAAACGGCTGTTTGAAACAAATATTGTTTTACATTCTTCTCAGTGAGAAGCTGGTATCAGAAAAGGAAAACTGCATAGCGATTAGTGAACTGGGGTGTTTCTTAGTTTCTACTCCAGCGCCACCAACTGTCTGAGTAAATTTGCATTTTCATACAGCCCGTTTGCCTTTTTTCTTTTTTACCCATTAGATTGAATTTTCATGCTGAACATTCATGTTGGTGAGAACCTTACTAATAGACACAAGGATTCATTATTATAATAGAAGAGCCTTTTTGTTTGTTAAATTTTGTAGTTAAAATGTTACATGCTCTAGTGGTTTGTTGCTTTTATATTTTTTTGATTGTGTTTTCATGTCATCTTGATTTTACATTTTGTTGTGGTTCAAAATAACTTTTAGGCACAACTATGTTGACACCAAACACAACAGTATTAGTCAGAAAGGAAACGACTAAAGTTATTGACACATGACCAACTGTGATTGGATAAACAGTGTAAAATGATAATGTTGCCTTTGACATCAGCTCCGCCCATGGAGAACGGTGATGCAGAGATGGCAGCAGATGACACCTGGGAGCAGAAAGGAAGTGAGCCTAGCAAGGCTGAGGCAGAGCCAGGAGGCAGCCCTGTAGGAGACGGGGGTCAGCCTGAAGAAGACTCCCCTCAAGAGGAAGGAATGGAGGAGGAGGAAGAAGTAGTGCCAATACCTAAAGTAGTCCCCACACAGCCAAATGCCCCCAAGAAGGAACATGTTAACGTGGTCTTCATTGGCCATGTCGGTTAGTGTTTGCATACTGCATTTACATGATCTATTTGATGCCAGTGTCCAGTTTAAACTCCTAAAGGACTGTTTGCTTTTGGGGTGATTCTCATGACAAGATTTTTAATGTTAAAGGCACAATATGTAAGTTTCCGCCGCTAGAGGATGCGTATTCAAAAGAAACTGAGTGGAATCATGGGATTTGTCGTTTTCATTCCCACAACCGATGCAATCCGATGCGACTCGGGCAGAAATCATGCTCATGGATGAGCTAATGTATTAAAGATTCATTAACGTCGTAGTATGAAGCATGGTGAGGCTGAAAGCAGTCGAAGCTGAACGAGCGTGACACACAAAAGCAGGGGAGCTTTTATTATGCTACAGTCGACACAGGTATCGTACGTATTATGCACAGGTATTGTGCGTATGTTGGGTAAAACAGCGCTGTTTTATCATACTAGATATATTTGACCGTTCTGTTATAATGCTACTCTGGGCGGTCATCACCTTTCTAATAAAACGCATAACATCTTAAAGTGGCGTTTCCATGTCTTTTTATTATTCACTTGTTTTTGATTCCTTTAATATATAGCTGAGGTAGTTGGCAATATGCTGAATTATAATATATATCTTTGCAAAATCTTCATGCCATTTCTTTACAGTTTTGGTGCTTTTAACTTTTTATCTTTAGCTTCCATTTCAGTTTCATAAAATAAGCAGTTCCAGTAATTTCAGTTTCATTCATCTCATTTTTTGCACTTGCTCTAATTTGCTTGGATTTGTTATATAACCACTTTATTATTAATCAGTTACATTAATAATAATAATACAGAGGCTTCTCAGTTCATGCATATCTCAAGAGCATCATGGGGAACACTTAAAATGTCTTTAGAGAACAGAATTTTACTGTCTTTATCTGTCCTGGCCTCACTTCGTCTCTCTCTTATCTCATTTTCCTCCAGATGCTGGCAAGTCAACTATTGGAGGACAAATCATGTGAGCTGTTGATTTGCTGCAGTGTTTTCAGCAGATATTGTTGGTTTTTCCATCCCACATTTCTGATAGCTTATATTCTGCCCCTCCTCCACAGGTATTTAACAGGAATGGTGGATAAACGAACTCTGGAGAAGTATGAGAAAGAAGCCAAGGAGAAGAACAGGGAAACTTGGTAATTAGCTTAGTTAAGTTAATTTACCAGAATATCTGGTGGGCAGGCAAACAGATTCCCTGCAAACACAGCTGAAACTCATAACACTTCAGTTTCTTTCTTTCTTTTTTTATTTATTTATTTATTTTTTGTCTAAGGTGGAGCAGTTTTTCATAGTTAATGGTTTTTCTCAGGTACCTCTCTTGGGCCCTTGACACAAACCAGGAGGAAAGAGACAAAGGAAAGACTGTTGAAGTCGGACGTGCATACTTTGAGACTGAGAAAAAGCACTTTACCATTCTGGACGCACCAGGCCACAAAAGTTTCGTGCCCAACATGATTGGTGGAGCTTCACAGGCTGATTTGGCAGTGTTGGTGAGTCATAGCATTGAGTAAGCACTCAAAAACAGCTGTGAGAAATATCCACTCATGCTACCTGCAATTCAGAAAATCTCCATGTGGAAAAAAACCTTCTCCACTGCTGAGCTGTGAGCAGGTTGAATGTGATGACACAGTAGAGGGCGCTATTTGAATACCGATGTCTGTCTCAAAAGGCTTGACTTCATCCACAGACCTGAAACTACTGTCTGTTCATTCACTTCAGTCTCTGAATTCATTTTTCATTATTTCTATCTGAAGGTAATCTCTGCAAGGAAAGGAGAGTTTGAAACTGGTTTTGAGAAAGGAGGCCAGACGCGGGAGCATGCCATGTTGGCCAAAACTGCTGGAGTCAAACATTTGATTGTACTTGTAAACAAAATGGATGATCCAACAGTGAACTGGAGTCTGGAGAGGTCAGAAGATGTACATTTGTATACAAAGACTATTGTTATCGTATTTTACTTGGATTTATTTAAAAATGGTATTGAGTGATAACATTTTTACACCGTTTGCACATAGGTACGAAGAATGTAAGGAGAAACTTGTTCCGTTTTTGAAGAAAGTCGGCTTCAACCCTAGGAAAGATGTTCATTTCATGCCATGTTCGGGACTTACTGGGGCCAATCTAAAGGAGCCAGTGGAGTACTGCCCTTGGTATACGTAAGTGTGCTGATTTGCGATTAATTAGTTTTTGCTTGAATGCTTTCTGACAAGTAAAAAAAATACATCAGTGGCTTTCAACCTTTTCACTCTAAGCCATCCCATTCTAAGCTGAAATATACCTCTGGTGCTTCTGTAATAATTAATAAGATCAAAAATATAATGTCCGTTTATTATTGTACTTTCTCCTATGAAAAATTTATATTTAGTTCTATTACCATAGGCTTTATGGTACTTACTTTGGCCCTCCTAGAAGGTAGCTGGGATGTCCTGATTGTCTGGGGCCCCCTGGTTGAGAAACACTGCTTAAAATGATCATAAAAGTACATGAATAATGTGTCTTACTATTGTGTATTATGGACAGAGGGTTACCATTCATTCCACATCTGGACAGTTTGCCAAGCTTCAACAGATCAAGTGATGGACCAGTCAGGTTACCCATAGTAGACAAGTATAAGGTATGTAGAGTGGAGGGGCAAAAAAAAAAAAAAGAATTGTGTATATATAATTTCCCCCCCTTGTTCTCTTAAACTGTATGACTACTTTGTTGAAGTTCATCATGTCATGCATGACTTTCCTTTATTTAGATGTTTCATTTAGAAAATTTGATGTCTCTTCATGGTTTTGTTTAAAAAAAAATGCTTCTGTTGTGTTTTTGCAGGACATGGGCACTGTTATATTGGGAAAATTGGAGTCGGGATCAATCGGCAAAGCTCAGCAACTTGTGATGATGCCCAACAGGGTAAAAATATTGTAACATAACCCTTAAAACATCAGGTTTTGTGGCAAGAATTGGCTGATGTATCTCTGCCTGTCTCATCTGTGTGCAGCACACTGTGGAGGTGCTGAGTTTGCTCTCTGACGATGTTGAAACCGATGATGCTGCCCCGGGAGAGAACTTGAAGTTGCGACTCAAAGGCATTGAAGAGGAGGAGATCTTGCCAGGCTTCATCCTCTGCAACGCTGAGAACCTTTGCCACACTGGGCGCACCTTCGATGCCCAGGTCAGTGAACTCCACTGTAATTAAAAGAATGATCCCGCTTCAATAGTTCAGCCCTATCAGCAGTATATATGATTTTCTTGTTTTTGTTTTGCACTACTACATATTAATTGTGCTTTTGTCTCTGCCATTTCAGATAGTCATCATTGAACACAAGTCAATCATCTGCCCAGGTTACAATGCGGTTCTTCATATCCACACCTGCATTGAAGAAGTGCAAATTACGGTAATGGTTGCAATTTATTTTATTTTTTTTTACATTTAGTATTTGTGCAGAAATACTGTTATGGTGTAAATCTAAGCCTGCAGACTTTAGCTGGGATGAGTGCCCTCATTTACAGCTAGTTCTGTATCAAAGTGGTTTAAATGTGCCTCTGGCCCCTTTACAGGCCTTAATCTGTCTGGTAGACAAAAAGACAGGGGACAAGAGCAAAACACGACCCCGCTTCGTCAAACAGGACCAGGTGTGCATTGCTCGCCTGAGAACAGCTGGGACCATCTGCCTTGAGACCTTCAAAGATTTCCCTCAGATGGGACGCTTCACCTTACGAGATGAAGGTGAGGGGACATTATTGGCAAAAGCAGCTCTCTAACCTGCCTTTAACTTGGATTTTTCATTTTATGTGTTTTGTGAATGTCTTGTCTTTTAGGGAAAACCATTGCCATTGGAAAAGTGTTAAAACTTGTTGCCGAGAAAGACTGAAAAGAATGATTGATGGTTCTGAAACGACTGACCGAGGCGGAGGTAGACGCTGCTTCAGTCGCAGCACACTTCATAGCCCTCCTGTCCTTTCTCCTCTCCGCCTCCCGAAGACCAGCTTAAAAAACTTCTCTTAAAGAAAGCTGTTTTTAAGCAAATGAAATCCAGTCCACATGTGTCAGCTTTCTCATATTGAGAGCTCAGCGATGCCATTGTTTTGGGTTCTCCCCCATGACCTGTTCTTCATCAATCTGCACACGTTAAATGGCAAGAGATCTAGCTCTCTTCCAAACTTTTTTTTTATTTTTTATTTTTATAATTTTTCTTTTTACTTCCATCAGATAAATATAATGGCAGTAGATACAGAAAACTTATGTGGACCAAGATTTGCTTGTTAACATAGTGATTTTTGAGCAGTAAAGTTTGAATGATTAACCAATTGAAACCAAAATGTCAATATCTTGGTTGTACATGTCTCCCATTGCTTATTCCCATTTTGGTTTCTGTTCACATAACGTTCTTGCAAAGTGCATGAGCGTGTTCACGTTATTAAAGCATCTTCTATGACAATAAAATTTGGGAAAAAATTGAGTTTTTTTTTTGTGCTATGTGACGAAGTTTCTTCTTACAAAAAAAGGAAGAAAATGTGATAAATTAATTTAAAACTATATCTCTGTCCTGTTAATTATAAGGATGTCTTGGTGTAACCCCTTTTTTTTTCTTTTTTTTTAAAAATGCTTTGAGCTGTGTTGTTGCTATATTTCTTAAAGTTGGACCCTATTTATTTTATTTTTTTCATGTTTAGTCAAAGGCAGAAATCCTAAATATTATGCATTACTGATTCCTATATCACCGAATACGTTGCGTTTGCAAACTGCAATGATATTTTGAGTGTTTGTAGATGGTATAAAACACACCCTCTAAAAGATGGGTTTATGAACTGTTTAGCCCTTTGCTTAAACTGGTTGCAATGTGATTTTTTTTTTTTATTTATGGGTGCAATTACTCGGACACAAATAGGGCAGTGCGGTCCAGCTCCAGATGTTCATACTGACACACCCACAGGGCGTGGCTTTCTCTCCACTGTATTTTGTGGATAAATACAGTAACTAGCAGGCAGAAGTGGAACAAGAGCTTCTGTGTAACCATTGATGGACTCTGAGCTTTCTAAGTAAGTGTACTTCATTTTTTGATTTTTGTAGTTAAGTGATGAGTGATTTTTCTATAAAAGCAATATTTTTTAATTTTCTTTGTTTTGAGTACTGTAAGGCTGAGTTTGTATTGGTGGTCTTGCATTTCTGTAGATCAAGATGCATTCAAACATATCTGATATGCGAACGGAGACTGATGAAGCTGGTTCATGTCCTGGAAAGACTTCCCACAAAGGAGTGAAATGTGGCTGGAGCCACTTTAAAAAGCCGGCCCTGGCCATCTTCATTGGGGGCCTTCTCTTTGGCACCGGCACTGCACTGTCCTTGTTGTACTTCACCCAGGTGGGCGATGTGCCCTATTTAGTAGGACCTATATTCTTGTCTGTGGGGCTGATGTTCCTGGTCACTGGACTTGTCTGGGTGCCTGTCATCAAGCAGAAGATGGTCCATACAGCAATGACCCAAATGAGCCATGGCAGACCTCTGCTACCCGAGCAAGGAATTCATACGCAGTCCTGTGTTACCATTTCATAATGTTTGTTTTATTTATATAATGTTTCTTTTATCCTGTGAAGTGAGAAATGTTATATATTTTTTTTGTGTGCAGTCTATAGATATGTCTGCTGTTGTAAGTGCTTTTTTGTTGTTTTGTTCCCGGCAAATCCCTACAACTGGATTAAAATGGCTTTAAATGCCCACCGCTGATGTTATCAGATTTAATTCAGATCAAACTGAATAGCAGAGATATGCAGAATACTGGAAGAAAAGCACAAATATGTAGGTCAGCTCTGTGAAAAAACAACCTTTAGATTGAAGATATAAAGCATTGTGTTTGCCTACCATTAAATCATTATTTATTGATTGTGATTTAATGAATTCGGGTATTTATGAATTATTATTATAACATGATGAGTGTGTTCATTATGACTATTTGCACCCAAGTGTCTTATTTCCCCAGAAAAGATGTGTTAATGTTCTTTATGTGCTTGCTTCATTTTAGGAAACGGTAGTAATAAGTACACCTGCTTCACGAACGAATCGGCTTTGAATGGATCTCCTCACGAGCACAAGCTCCTTGAACCGAGAACCGTCAGTGTAAGAGCAACCGAGAATTTGAGCAAGTTATTCTGAACAGCAGCAAATTTATCAATTGTATGACAGTTTTGTCAACACACATGAGAAAAATAGTTTCAAATGATAATTATAATATAGACATAAAAACACCTACAGTACAATCAATGTAGTGATTGGGAAATAAATGAATAAATTACTTGATAAAACCAATAGTACTCTTTTAAAATTGAATTTAGCTCTACATTTTTGTGTGTGTGTGTGTGACGTTTTTCTTTTATAAATTGTTTTCTGTATTTTTAACTTTATATTTATTCCTTCTGCAGGTTTGGTCCTCACACACGTTTTTTTTCAGCTGGGAGATGTTAATGAGTATTGTTCAATGTAATGCAATTATTTTCTAAATTACTGTTTTAAGAGCTGAATAACTCAACTGAGAAACATGGCATTAAGATGCTGAATTAAGAAATGTACCCTGCCACCTTAAAATCACTACTGAATCGAACCGTTCGGGAAAAAACGATGCAACGAAACTTTTATTCGCTGCAGTGAATCTTTTAATATTTTAGAGGTGTCGAGCAGTATTTCAGCGCCTTCTAGTGTCCGGGGAAGATAAAGGAGGATCGCTTGAAACAACCAACCAATCGATGGCTTGCAAAGTAATGGCATCATTACAAATCAGCCAATCAGAAGCAGGCATGAAACAAACCACGAGCTGAGAGTTTTTACACAACAGAAGTAAGAGTGCCATTGTCAGGAGTGTAACGTGCCAGAAAACAGTTTGTGTAGTGTTGTTATTTTATACTCGGTATCGTAATTTTTCTGTTTAGTTTAACATCTCTCACAGGAACTAAATAAGTATTTGGAAGAACAACTTTGAGCATTAGCCGGAGGTAAGTAGCTAGCTAGCGTGATGGCTCTTGAGAACAGAGGGGCTAACGTTAGTCGGTTGAGTTTTGAGATGTGTTCGTTCTCTAAAACACTGCGCAACAAGCTGTTGATTATATCGTTATTTAAATATAAAACAATTGAAGTTACATGTCAACGTCTTCTTCATTCGTTATTAATGTGATTTCTGTCGGAGCCTGAATCCGCTGACTGTTAATAACTTTAAGCGGCCGGTTTGTTGTTAGTTAGCTAACATGAAGTTAGCAAATTTAAGACTGATGTCTTTACATATGATGGTGATAGAAAGATGATGTGTTATAAAAATGTCACTTTATCGGGACTTCATGCTTATTTTAACCGAAACGCAACTGCATACCGCTTTATTGCAGTTTTTAAACCGATTTAATGGTGTTGTTATTTTAGCTTAGGTTATAAATCCTTAAGAAGTCTTCAGATAGTCTAATAAGTCTCACAGTTCTTAAATAATGACATATTGTTACTGTTAAAATTGTAGCTTAATGAGTTGTACGCCTGAGGGAAAATATCTTTAGGTTTTCAAAATCATCACAAAAAACGCCCTTCCTCTTCTGTCCCCTCCTCCCCCCTTACTATTACAAAAAACTGTTTCAGTCACAGAATATTCTAGTAAATTTCACAGATTTTGCTCCGGTATTATCAACATCATTAAATCATTATGAATGCTTTTGGCTGGTCCGTCAACAATGTTTTGAATATAATTTATATATTTTAGCCACCAATTAATTTTTATTACTGCATTTTGTAATATATTGATGGCCATTATTTTGCCAGTAAACCTGACTGAACAGCAATGAGTGACCCCGAGCCTGCAACATTTGCATCTGTTGAACAAGAGAGGGACTACTGGAAGGAACAGGCTGCCAAATACCAGCAAAGGTACTTCCGTGTTGTTTTTCATTCATTATGACATCTGATCTACATTGGATATAAAAGAATCTAAGGAAAAATAAGGCAGTTTTGCAGAGCCCATGTTTGTTCCTAAACACTTGGGATAGAACGAAGTATAAGATCTTCCTTTACAGCCCACATTCAGTCATCGTATCGAATCTTGTTCAGGGCTGAGGAGGCGCAGGAGGAGCTGCAGGAGTTTCAGCAGATGAGTCGAGACTATGAGGCAGAGCTGGAGACAGAGCTGAAGCAGTGTGATGCCCGTTATCGCGAGCTTCTTACGACCAACAACAGACTCCGCATGGAACTAGAAAATTACAAGGTACTGTGGTGCATCATAGACGCATGGTTAATAAACTGATTTATGGTAGTCGCTTTTAGATTTTGATGTATTTGGCTGAGTAGTCATTTGGGTGGCTTGCCAGTATACTAGATTTCTCTGATACATGGAGAGCCCATGATACATTGACCTAAAGTGCTAGTTGACCCTGTGCTGGGAATGTGATTGACAGGCGATCTGACCAATCACAATGCTGAATTTGCCATTTTGTCCGATAAACAAACCAAACAGGAGAGTAGATTAACCTTGGTGGACTTAAACTTGAAATGGCATATAGACATCTTTCCACGGTTGACACAAGATGCCTTCTGATGTTCATTCATGTTTATTTCATGCTATAACTAGTAAAGAGGTAGAGATGATCGTTTCACGTGCCAATTGAGGCGCTACAGCGATTTTGTCACGACATATTAAAGAGCCAAAAGACTGTATTTATTGTTAGAATTTATTAAATGACAATTTGAAAGCTAAGACTTTGTTTCATAAAGTAACCTGCTCTGTCTTGTCTGTGGGTATGTTGTCAGTTTCCTTTTTGCTCTGCAATGTATTTTTCATTGCAGGAGAACGCAATGTGTTGCATGATAGGCCATGACTTGGGGGGGCGGGTTTTTGTAAAGGGTCAGTTATATGACCCATACTTTTGTAAGCAAAAATGCAGATGACTACCGTTTTTTTTTATTTTTTATTTTTTTGCCTCCGATACCCCCGTGGCTACGACATATCAGAACTTAACGCCCCAGCCCATGTCACAGACCAGGGAAGGATGCTGCTGGGCAACAGGGCCCAAAGGTTGGCCCCCTTCCTGATTTTTTTTTTTTTTTTTTTTTTGCATTTTTGTCACACTTTAATGTTTCAGATCATCAAACAAATTTAAATATTAATCAAAGATAACACAAGTAAACACAACATGCAGTTTTTAAATTAAGGTTTTTTTTATGAAGGGAAAACAAAATCCAAACCCACATGGCCCTGTGTGAAAGTGTTTGCACCCTGTGGTTTATCACACCTGAGTTCAGTTTCTCTAGCCACACCCAGGCCTGATTACTGCCACACCTGTTCGCAATCAAGAAATCACTTAAATAGGACCTGCCTGACAAAGTGAAGTAGACCAAAAGATCCTCAAAAGCTACACATCATGTTGAGATCCAAAGAAATTCAGGAACAAATGAGAAAAAGTAATTGAGATCTATCAGTCTGAAAAAGGTTATAAAGCCATTTCTAAAGCTTTGAGACTCCCGCGACCCACAGTGAGAGCCATTATCCACAAATGGCGAAAACATGGAACAGTGGTGAACCTTCCCAGGAGTGGCCGGCCGACCAAAATTACCCCAAGAGCGCAGCGACGACTCATCCAAGAGGTCACAAGACCCCTCAACAACATCTAAAGCACTGCAGGCCTCACTTGCCTCAGTTAAGGTCAGTGTTCATGACTCCACCATAAGAAAGAGACTGGGCAAAAATGGTTCCAAGACGAAAACCGCTGCTGAGCAAAAAGAACATAAAGGCTCGTCTCAGTTTTGCCAGAAAACATCTTGATGATCCCCAAGACTTTTGGGAAAATACTCTGTGGACTGACGAGACAAAAGTTGAAGATTTGTAGAAGGTGTGTGTCCCATTACATCTGGCATAGAAGTAACACAGCATTTCAGAAAAAGCAGTAAAATATGTTGGTGGTAGTGTGATGGTCTGGGGCTGTTTTGCTGCTTCAGGACCTGGAAGACTTGCTGTGATAAATGGAACCATGAATTCAGCTGTCTACCAAAAAATCCTGAAGGACAATGTCTGGTCATCTGTTCGTGACCTCAAGCTGAAGCGAACTTGGGTTCTGCAGCAGGATAATGATCCAAAACACACCAGCAAATCCACCTCTGAATGGCTGAAGAAAAACAAAATTAAGACTTTGGAGTGGCCTGTCAAAGTCCTGACCTGAATCCAATTGAGATGCTGTGACATGACCTTAAAAAGGCGGTTCATGCTCAAACCCTCCAATGTGGCTGAATTACAACAATTCTGCCAAGATGAGTGGGACAAAATTCCTCCACCGCGCTGTAACAGACTCATTGCAAGTTATCGCAAACGCTTGATTGCAGCTGTTGCTGCTAAGGGTGGTCCAACCAGTTATTAGGTTTAGGGGGCAAGCACTTTTTCACACAGGGCCATGTGGGTTTGGATTTTGTTTTACCTTCATAATAAAAAACTTCATTCAAAAACTGCATGTTGTTTACCTGTGTTATCTTTTATGAATTTAAATTTGTTTGATGATCTGATATATTAAAGTGTGACAAACATGCAAAAAAATTAAAAATCAGGAAGGGGGGGGGGGGCAACACTTTTTCACACCTGTATGTGTGTATGTATGTCACAGTTGAGATGTACCTACGATGAATATTACAGATCTCTCCAGTCTTTGTAAGTAGGAAAACATGAAAAATCGTCAGCGTATCAAATACTTGCCCCACTGTATATATTTTTTATCATTCTCCCATTACATATATATATATATATATATATATATATACATACATACATACATACATACAAACACATGCACAGGTTCGTAACAGGTGTGCATGTATTTCAGCTGATATGTGATGCATTAAAATAAATACCTGGGGAAGTCGTGGCCTAATGGTTAGAGAGTCGGACTCGTAATCGAAAGGTTGCGAGTTCGAGCCCCCCGGCCGGCAGGAATTGTAGGCGGGGGGAGTGAATGTACAGCTCTCTCCACCCTCAATACCACGACTGAGGTGCCCTTGAGCAAGGCACCGAAGCCCCAATTGCTCCCCGGGCGCTGCAGCATGGCTGCCCACTGCTCCGGGTGTGTGTTCACGGTGTGTGTGTGTGTGTGTGGATTTGTTCACTACTCACTGCTGTGTGTGTGCACTTGGATGGGTTAAACGCAGAGCACCAATTTCGAGTATGGGTCACCATACTTGACAATACGTCACGACTTAAAGTGAGGCATGCAAGTCAGAACCAGCCAGGGCAAGTGGAAGCGATAGCTCAGGGAGACGGCGGGGAGACACAAGCCCCACCTCACAGCCATCCACCCGTATTGAAACTCCACCACACCAGATACAGACCTGGATGTCATAGCCTACTGGGGACCGGAGGCCAAACAAAAAAGATGAAGAGGAGAAAAAAAAAGAAAGTGTTTTCTTATCGATGTTGTCCTCCAACCCTTCCCAAAACTCAAAGATTAATATTCAAATTAAGTTCAAATAGTAGTTTAGGTGGGGATGTGTTGTGATTGATCTCAGACAAAGAAGGTCAACAGATTTATGACTGCTGGGGGGTAATGAGAGCTGACCAGAAGGGGTGTAATTCTACTGTATTATGAGATGAACTGGATAGATTTTCCATTGCGATATAATCAATTAGTAAGTTTTTCCAGGATGCAATATATATGGATTTTCTTGATTTCCAGTTCATGAGGATAGTTTTCTTGGCGATAGCTAGCACTACCAGGAGTAACTGACTGTTTGTATTGTCTAAATTGATTATGGATATATCGCCTAGTAAACAAACTGATGGAGAATTTGGGATGTGACATCCCATAGTGACGGATAGTGATTCAGTGACTTTTTCCCAAAAATGTATAATTGGGGTATAATACCAAAGGGCGTGAACATAAGTATCTGTTTCATTTTGGGTGCAATGTGAACATGTTTCTGAAGCGAATCCCATTTTAAACTATTTCTGTCCGGTTAAGTGAATTCTGTGAAGTACCTTGTACTGTATAAGTTTCAAGTTGTCATTTTTTTTGTCATAAAGTAGGTATTTTTGCAGATTTGTGTCCAGAAAACGGCATCCGGAGCAATAGATAGGTCTGATTCCCATTTAGCATGAGGTAAACTTAATGTGTTGTGTTGTCGGATTTAAAAATTATTCTGTATATTTTGGAGAGTAGTTTTTTTTGAGGACGATATATTAATTAACTCTGAGATTAAAGGTGAAAGTTCTAGATTAACGGTTCGAATGTTCATTTTTGATTGGATAGATGATTTATTACTCCCGATGCCGTATTCCTGGACCAAATATGAAAATGAGGCCAGATTATTTCTATGAAATATGTGTTGGGAGTTGTGCAATGCCCTTCTAACTTATAATAATAATAATTATAATTTGTATTTGTCACATACACAATTATACAGAGTATAACCAGCAGTGAAATGTGTGCTCTGCATTTAACCCATCCAAGTGTATACTCAGTAGTAAACATACACCCGGAGCAGTGGGCAGCCAACGCTGCGGCGCCCGGGGAGCAGTTGGGGGTTCGGTGCCTTGCTCAAGGGTCTCACCTCAGTCGTGGTATTGAGGGTGGAGAGAGTGTTGGTTATTCACTCCCCCACCTACAATCCCTGCCGGACCTGAGACTCGAACCCACAACCTTCGGGTTACAAGTCCAACTCTCTATCCATTAGGCCACGACTGCCCCCTTTCTGCCCATGTGTGTAAATTAAGTGTCTTTTTATTAACTGTATAATCTGGATTATTCCAAATGGAGGTGTATTTAGATGGTACAAGAGGAGTGTTTGTGATTTGGTGAAATTTCCACCAGGCTGCCAGAGCTGCTGCTATAGTTGGTGATTTAAAACAGGAGTGTTTTTTGATTGTCTGACTATAGAATGGTAAATCTGAAGTTAGAATATCCTTACAAATTGTTTACTCGATATCTAGCCATATGTTTTCAGATGAGTTTGGGTGAATCCATTTGTATATCTGTTGAAGCTGATTAGCCAGAGAGTAGTGGTAGAAATGTGGTGCTTCCAATCCTCCTTGTGTTTTTGGTTCCTGTAAAGTAGCTAGTTAAATTCTTGGGGCCTTATTTTTCCAGTAAAATTTGATAATGGAGTCTAAAGATTTAAACCAGGTGAGGGTGGGTTGTGTTGGGATCATTGAGAATAAATAGTTTAGTTTAGGGAGTATAGTCATTTTGATTACTGATATTCTGCCCATAATGGATAATAGTAAATTCATCCAGCGTTGAAGATCATCATTTATTGTTTTGAGTAATGGGGTGAAATTAAGACTAACCAACTCTGACAGCCTGGGGGAAATATTAATGCCTAAATATGTGATGTGATTGGTGCATAGAGGGATAAGTGATGTCTGGGATGTCACATCCAAGCTATTGTGATTTAATGGAAGATTTACTCCAGTTGCAGATGACTACAGTTCATTGCACATACATTACAGTCAGGGGCACAGTCACAATGTAAGTGCCTCTGACTAAAGTACATATAATATTTAATCTCCAACCTCTTAAAAAAAAAAAAACTAGGCTATGGGTCGATTTAAATGAAAATGTACCCAAATCACACCAGAACAGTTTGCAAACCTGATTTAGCTGTCATTGCTGCAAAGGGTGGCTCAGCAAAATATTACATGAAAAAATAGTATGTATGTGCTTATTTTTCTAATACATCAATTTGATCTATTAGCTCAAATCATATGTGAACAACATAATGATAGGCTGTAAACTGAATAAATGCACTGTGAATAGCTGTGACACCGATGTCTCATAAAGCACATTAATGGGGTTTTATCTGTAATATTTGAATACATGAATACATCTCTAACTGACGTTCATTTGTAAGCATATAGCCACAGATAAGAGCCATTTGAATATTTGGCTGAACGTGTACATCCAGAATGTCTGTGTCTGGCTATTTCAGTGCTTACTGAGAACACAATCACGCATTCACAGACAAACAACAGGGATCCAATTCAGGATGAGGAAATCAGCTGATGCTTATTTCTGCATCAGTATCTGGAGGGTATGGAGGCTCACTCATGTTTTTACTTGCCGTTTGTTGCACAAACATGGTTGTACAGCCATGTTGCAAGATTCATTCAAAAAGAGACCTGAGTCAAGGTGCATTTAAAGCATTTCATGCTGGGTCACATGAAACACGTGTTGCTTGTTTTCAAGCGTAAACGTTTTGATACAAAAGTGATGCAGTCAAAATTTTATTTTATTTTTTAATTGAGTGATTATTGAATTATACCACAAGTGCAATTTTCCTGTAAAAATAATACATTGCATAGAACAAGTGGCAGATCTATTAGTTTGCATTTACATTATATCAGTATTCTCAAAGTTCTCGGATTTTTTATCGTCAGTACAATTATGTAGCGTGTGGGTTTTTTTTTTTTTTTTTTTTTTTAATGTAGCGTATCTGTTTAATCCAGCTTGTTCCTCTATTTGCCGGTTTCTCATCAGTTTGGGTAACACTACAGTACAACGCAGTGAACAACAGTGTGTCATGCGAAATGATCAAAATCATAATATTGTACATGAAATATAAAATGGACTGATATTCTTCCAGTACCAGTATATCGCGCAACCCTAATTGCATACCAGCTGATTAATCACAATTAATTGCCTGTTTCGTTATTTGCTGAGAAAGCCCCCAAATGTTGATAATTCAAAGACATTACTTTATTGTGGCGGATGAATGCAATAAAAAAATCAAATGTTTATATACACCATTCAACATTAATAATTAAAAGAGCATATTAGAATGATTTCTGTTGGGTCATCTGTCTGAAGACTGGAGTAATGACTACTGAAAATCCAGCTTTTCCATTACAGGAATAAATTACAGTTTAAAATAAATGAAAATATAAGAGGTATTTTAATTTGTAATATCTCACAATATTTTTTTTATTTTTTATTGTATTTTTGATTACATAAATACAGCTTTGGTGAGCATGTGACATCTTTCAAAAACCTTTAAAATAATATGACCTAACTTTTTGAATGGTGGTTTATTATTTTGTTTGATATTTGTATTTCTTTATTTCTAGTATTGTACATAAGTACTATACTAGGAATAAAGTAAGTTTAAGTGTAGTTTCTCATATGCGTTTTTCTTTCTCATCAAATGTCTGTTTTCCCTCTATTTGTGTGGTCCTTTGTCTTGTTTGCTAACAGGAGAAGTATGAAACACAACACTCTGAAGCAGTCAGGCAGATCTCGACTCTAGAAGGAGACCTGGCAGAGACCACAGCCATCAAAGACCAACTGCACAAATATATCCGGGAGTTAGAGCAAGCCAACGATGACCTAGAAAGAGCTAAGAGGTGCGTTTAGTGCTTTTGCCTGGAATATATGGCATACATTCTATATATTTATGACTTTAACAATTTATTCCTAATACCCGTCTATCATGTTCTTATAGGGCGACTATAATGTCACTTGAGGACTTTGAGCAGAGAATGAATCATGTTATAGAGAGAAATGCCTTCCTTGAGAGTGAGCTTGATGAAAAAGAGAATCTTCTAGAATCAGTACAGCGATTAAAAGACGAAGCCAGAGGTAATCTCAAGGGAAGCCTCTTTGCATCTGACAAACTTCCATTTTCATCGATAATCAGTAGAATAATCATCTGATTTGCCAGTCTCAGATGTTTTAACAGACTCTGTTTGTGTGCTGATTGTGTTTGCGGTCTCCTTTCTCCTCGGGGCAGATTTAAAACATGAACTGGCTGTTCAGCAGAAACAGGAGCGCAAGTCATCGATCAGCCTTCCTAAAGATGTAGAGAAGCCAGAGGCCACACCCGCAAGACCCTTGTCTGTTGTTACCTCCGCCCTCCCATGTCTCTACGCCACACCCTCCAGGCCTCCAGGCTCAGGGACTGCATTCAACACCCCCTCCGCTTCCTACAGCAGAAGTGAGCACAAACACAGCATGGCCACTAATTTCTGTAAGGGCCCCCTAACTGGCCCAAGGACAGTATCTAGTGGTGTGACTCAAAGTTTCTTGTTCATGTCTTTTGCATGCTGTGCATTATACTTGAGCTATTGCAATTTTATGATACTAATTCATTTACTTTCATGCACTACATCAACATTGTATTTCGTGTACAAGAATTTTGAGTCAACTAAATGAAGGGAAGGATTGGTAAAGGAAAGAATGGGAATAAAGAACTAATTTGAAGGAAGGAGAGGAAGAAAAGAACATTTCGCACATCTTCCAGCCTTAGATTTCTAACACCTAAGAGTTTTGATTTATTAACTTAATTTAACTTTAACTTTTTTCTGTCATGTCCAGTTGAAGGTCTGACTGGAACTCCTCTCACCACATCTGCAAGAATATCTGCCCTCAACATCGTTGGAGAACTGTTGAGGAAAGTTGGGGTGAGTCCAGCTATAACTGTGGATATTACCAAAAAATACACACTCTTTCAACTGAGGTTGGTCTGTAGTTTTGATAATAATGGTCTATGTCCTTTTGTTCCCTTTTCAGAACCTTGAGTCAAAGCTGGCATCATGTAGAGAGTTACACATCCATGAGAAAACACCCAGCCGTGCAGCGATAAGCCAGGGTACACCAAGCATTTCACGGGAAACCCCGGAAATTCCATCCAACACAAATGGATTGTATGATAAGGGGTTAGTCTCACTATTAATTTCAGTACATCTCTGTAATTGACCAAAATGATGTAGATTGTATCATATCTGACTTGTTCATTATAATTCTTCTCCAAACTTTCTCTGTTTTGTGTTGCAGGATGGTGAAACGGTTGGACTTTGGAACAGGACCCAAGATAATGCTGTGAATAAAGTACTATTCACCACCAGTGCAAAAGCATGTCTTTTGCTCTCACATCATTGGGAAAACAAGTATTCCTAAACCATTAATATGAAAATGCTTTATTTTCAGGAGCTCAATCATATCTTATGCCCCAAGTCTTCCACTATCCGAGAAGGGGTCTGCTTTTACATTTATATCAACCCTGTTATTTTGTATGTGGACTGAAACTGCTACCTGTTGTTTTACTATTTTGTTGGAGATTTGCGTTGTGTTTTGCAGGTGTACCATCTCTTAAATTCACACTGTTTGTTTTTTATTTTTGTTTGTGTTGTCTTTAGATATCTGGTGAATATAGCAGTTTAAAAATGTATCTGCACTGTAATTTTTATTTGCTCTTTTTTGGACCATAACTTGGGAGACTGTTGCAGGTGACTGGCAGATTTACCCCTGCAGTCCCATTCTATTTGGCACTAAACTACTGATCAATGTCCAATGAAACGTCAACTGCACATGCTTATTGTTGGTCACAGGACTGGAGCAAGGTATATAGCAGGTTCATTTTTAATTCAGAAATACCTGAGTTTATTTTTTAGAAACTAGCATTTTAATGATATAAGTTTGTTACTAACTGAATGTCATGTCTTTAGTGTTTCGATTTGAAAATTCTAAGGAGGTTGGTGAGATGTTATCAGCTGAAGCTCTTGTTCGTATCGTTGCCTTGTAGGGGCTGACGTAAGTAACCAACAGTAGCCATCAGTCAGTGCCATCTTTGTTTTCAAAGATTACAGTGCTACAGTACTGGAGAGTAGTTGCTGTCATATCATGCGCTGAACATGAATTTAATGTGCCTTAATTTTGTGGCCATAATAAGCTTTGCCACAAAGTTAATTTGGAGATTGGGGAACTTACTAGCCTGAAGGGAGTTGCAGCTTCTCTCGCTATTCTTCCCAATGTATTAATTCTCTGATATGTCAGGGATCCCATGAACAGGACAAATTGAATTCTGAGTGGAGTTTAATCGCTTAGATTTCACATTTCTCTTGGAGTTGTAGATTTAAATAACAAGCAATATGAATACTTCAGTGAAGGGTACAGGTATTTTTATGTTAAAAATAGAAATGCAAGGAAGAATTGATACATTATATTATCCATTTTTGCATAGAGGTACTAATAAAAAATTATAGAAATAGAGTATGATGGTTGATAGGAAAATTTAGCATCATCTCAGGGCCACATGTAAGCAATAACCTCACTAAAGAAGTCATTACAGTTCAAATTCTATCAGGTATTTATTTCTGTACGCAGAAGACTTGCACAATTGCCAATTACTGTCATCATGGGTTTTCTTTTTTATTAATGAACCTAAACATCTGCAATGTCCATGCATTCCTTAGCAAAGGCAATGCTTAGTTTATCCTGTCTGTAAAACCATTTCATTGTTGGTTAATCCATAACCTTCAAAATAAATGTGTAGTTAACAGGACTGATTATTTGACTTTTATTTCCCCCCAGAAATAGTATTGTTAGAGAAATGATAGAGCTCTTGGTTATGGTCCTAAATGCTGTATGAAAATAAAGCAGAAAATAAAATTTAGGTCAACAAAAGCGACTTGTGCACTTTGAATTAAGAAAACTGACAAACGTAACTTTTTTTTCAAAACATCTCTTTAAAGTATAAGTTTGCAGATTTCCATCCAGCTTTGAATTGTTACTGTGTCAGTATTATATGTAAATTAATGTGTACTCTTTTTCCATGTTACCTGCACCCAGATATCCCAGTTAATTTGTCAGCAGGAATGCGGAAGTTTGATCTGTAGTTTTAGTTGTCATTTTGCATCATTTGGCAGACTTCAGACAGTTCCGGGGATTTTGTTAAAAATACAGATTAAACTTCATAATTTTTGTGATCCTGCCCATGGACGGTGGATTAAAAATGCATTATGGGTGTTTAGGTTTTTGGCAAAAGGGGAATGCCACAGGGATTTTTCTGTGGTTTTATTAAAGCCTCAACTTGAAAGCAGCAAATTACCCCTTAATGCATAACAATGTATAATAATTACAGTTATGTAATCACTATATACCATGGTACAGTGTGGTATCACTTTGTAGTACTTTGATATATATAGTATGCCACTTAACAGTTGATAGTACATGGTATTGCTACGGCACATAAATAAAAACCCCATTAGAATTAGTCTGCTGTTGGAATCAGTGAAGAACAGAAATAAATACCAACCCTCGTTTTAGGAGATAGTCAAGATTAAATAAACATAAATTATCATTCAGAAATGGTAAAAACAGATGGGAATTATTTTTTTAGTTGTCATCCTTGGTGCCATTGATTGGCTCGATTTGAGGTTCCTCAGGTTGATGCACAGGAGTAGCAGGACCTTCATCTTCTGGGACCTCAGATGTTTCTATCATGCTCCTGCGTGTTCTTCTAAAGCTCCCACCTCCACTACGCCTTAATGGACTGCTGAAAGATGAGTCACTGCCACGCCTGAGGAACATACAAAGAATTAAGAAACCCCACATCTCCAAACACACCCCATGCAAACTTATGTCTCTTAATGTATGTTACTGTAGAATGCAGTAAGGAGGATGTCAATGAATGGGATTCTGTTTTCACATACATTACAGAAAGGGGTTACTGCAGAACAACCTGAGTTTGCTCCTGAGTGAAGACACTTCTCGGATCAGGGCATCATTGGCCTCGGTGGCCTCGTTCAGCTCTTTCTGAAGTTTACGACGGGCAGTAGTGGCACGCTGAGACTCCTCGTCGCAATCTTCCACCTGCAGCTTAAGCTGCCTTGCTCGCAGATTTGCTTTTTCAGCCTACAACAAGGATAACATCAGTCAGTTGTCAAAGTGATGAGAAAACATGGAACCTCAAAAACTCAAATGCTGAACAAGAATACTTCATACCTGGTCCTTAAATTGCTCTGTCTGTTTTCGTTCATCCTCTATCTGAATCATCAGTTCTTTTAGTTTCTTGTCTTTCTGACGCATGGCCTTGGCAATAGTTTGTCTCTCCCTGTTACAAAAAATTACTAGTTGGAATCCCTTTGTCTTTACAGCCAAGTCCATCTTAACACTGATGATCTTACCTGCTCTCATGGTCCACTTGGTCCTCCATTTGTTGTAACTTAGTCTCTAGTGCAGCTACAGAAGTCCGTTGCTTGGACTTGACCTGTCCCTCCATCTCCAGCAGCTTGGCCCTCAGCTCTTTGTTCTGCCTCTCTATTTGCTGCCAGCCACTCTCCATCCTCTGAGCATTGGAGCGTTCAACATGCAGCTCGCTGGTCAGCTGATCCACCTAGTTATAGATGAAAATGATATTTGAGCATTGTCACCTCAAAAGAACACATTCACTACAGCATACAAGTGGATGAACAGAACATTAACCCAATCACCTCCTGCACACTTCTCCGCAGTCTCTCATTGAGCGTCTCCGTGTTTGCCTGCTCCTCATCAAGTTCCTCTTCCAGCTGTTGAATTTTGGCTTCCAGACGACGCCTCTCATCAGACGTGCCAGATCTATCAGTGGACAGTCATTGCATATTGTATTTTACAGTTTTAAAATTCAACGTATTGTAATTTAATTTTTCCATTTTGCAAATATCAATTCCCAACATACTTTCCAAATGAGCCACTTGACATCTCCTCTGCTATCTCATTTCTCTCTCGCTCAGCCTGTTTGCGGGCTCTCTCTGCTGTAGCCAGCTCCTACGAAGAAATTGACAATTGTATGGCAAGATATTTAAGCCTATTGCAATCAGCCATTTGGTATCATGTATACCTCCTGTAGGTGTAAGATTTCTGCCTCCATGGCTCTGGCCTTTCTCTCAGATTCTCTAGCTTCGGAAAGAACCTCCTTGTGGGATGCTCTCGCATCTTCCAGCTCCCTCTGGGAATCTTTAATCTGCGTCTGTCATGGGGAAGAAAACTAACACAGATGAAGTTTGATAAAGGCTTGGGAAACTCCAAAAGAATTTGAAGGTTTGACCCTCTGACCTGAGTCTTGCGGAGCTGTTTAATGGCCTCATCCCTCGCCCTACTGATTGCATCAACTTGGTCTTCAATTTCCTGCAAATCCCCTTCAAGTTTCTTCTTGGCAGCTGCCAATGAAGTTCTCATTTTCTGCTCTTCTTCTAGCTCAGTCTCAAGCTCACGTACCTGTGTGCCAAGTGGGAAAATATTACAACAGAAGAACTTTTTTTTCCCTAATTGCTGATGGGAGGAGTGTAAGGAGTCTACAAGAAGCGTTATGCAGTTCAGGTCCTACACAATCAGATATAGCTTACCCATTGAGCAACAAAAATAAAATCAAAGAAATCAGTCTTCACCTGCTTGAGAAGTTGTTTCCTCTTCTCTTCATTTTGCTCCTCTCTGACCTGCAGGTCTCTTTGAAACTGGACTTTGAGGGCCTGCATATTGACTTCCAGATGGAGTTTAGCATCCTCTGCAGTTTGTAATTCATCCTCAAGTTCCTCCATTTGAATTGTCATCTCTTCTACTCGAGCCTCCAATCCACGTTTTGCCTTCTCCAGCTCATGGACCTTCCGTAGTTTTTATGCGCAACATTTAGTAATCTAATTTCATACAACTGTATCTCTAAGTTTACTATGAACTACTGTCCAAAATTCATGCTACTGTAAAACACAACTTACATTTCTGCCCACGTCGTCCTTTGAACTGATCAGATCTTCCATCTCAGTGCGAAGTGTCTTATTGTGTTTCTCTAACTCTCGAAAGGAACTCTGGGATTCTTCGAGCGCTCGGGTGAGGGCCAAACATTTGGTCTCCTTCTCCCGTGCTTCTGCCTCTGCTCTGTCACGCTCCTGAGCATACTTGCTGGAGATGGTCTTCTCATCAGCAAGCATCTTAATGAGATAAAAAAATTTCAACAAGACCAGATGAAACATCTAAATTAGATAAAAAGCTAACAGAGTGTGTTAAAAATGTAAAGGACTGGATGACCAGTAATTTTATTAAATTCGGATAAGAGAGAGATATTACTTATTGGACTAAAAAACAGTACACAGAATCTGGTAGATTAAAATTTGCTTCTAGACGGATGTACTGTTACTTCCTGTACAGTCAAAATTTTGGGTGTTATATTAGACAGCAACTTGTCTTTTGAAAATCATATTTCCCATGTTACAAAAACAGCATTCTTCCATTGAGAAACATTGCCAAGCTACAAAACATGTTGCGGTTGGAACCAGCTTCCAGAAGAGATCAGATGTGCTAAAATATTAGCCACATTTAAATCCAGACTCAAAATTCATCTGTTTAGCTGTGCATTTGTTGAATGAGCTCTGTACTGCGTCCAAACTGATTGCACTGTATAATCATTTTCTATTCTTAACTGTTTTAAATTTATTTTAAACCAATTTTTATTTTTTTAACTCCTTGTTTTTATTGTTGTGATTTTTTTTTTTTTTTTTATTGACTATTTTACTTCCTTTTATGTAAAGCACTTTGAATTACCACTGTGTATGAAATGTGCTATACATAAATAAACTTGCCTTGCCTTACCTGTTTCTGATGCAGAAAAGCTAGTTAATGCATTCATGACCTCTAAACTGGACAACTGTAAAAACTGGACAACTGTAATGCACTGCTAGCTGGTTGTCCTGCATTTTCAGTAAACAAGCTACAGATAGTCCAAAATGCAGCTGCTTGAGTCTTTACCAGGGCAAGAAAATATGATCATATTACCCCAATTTTACATTCTCTGCACTGGCTACCTGTTAAGTTCCGTATCATTTACAAAATATTACTACTTACTTTTAAGGCCCTAAATGGTTTAGCTCTTGCGTACCTAACTAGTCTTCTGTCACGCTACAATCCATCACGCTCCCTAAGGTCGCAATACTCTGGACTCTTGGTAGTACCTAGGATAGCAAAGTCCACTAAAGGAGGTAGAGCTTTTTCATATTTGGCTCCCAAACTCTGGAATAGCCTTCCTGATAACGTTCGGAATTCAGACACACTTTTTAGCCAAGCATTCACATAATGTATCTCATAACCTTGTACTTCAGTTACATCTGATCAAATGCACATTTTCATTCTTTTGCTTGGGGTGAACACATAATGTTTTGCTTATTTGGAACAGCATCTACGCTCATTTTTTCTCTATTACCTTCTCTGTTTCTCCCATGGGATTGGCAACCCATGGTAAAAAAGAATTACACAAGCTTCAGTCTGGATCCAGCCCTTACAAAAACCTGAGATGACCAAACAACTGAGAAGAGATGATTCCAACCCCCCAGAAGACCTCAGATGATGCCAACCCTCAGACAACATTCAAAACTACCAAATTTTACATTACATGACATTAACTAACTGCTTGATTTTTACCATACATTTCTGCCATATGGACACCAACTTGAGATAGTCACCACTGATAAGCTATCACTAAATATAATGTAGAAACTTTAATTTTCTGTAAAGCTGCTTTGCAACGATTTGCATAGTGAAAAGTGCTATACATTGTGCTGATGAAATTAGGATAGCTGAAGCATAGAAATGCAACCTGATCAAATTTCCGTTGTTTCTTCTCCAGATTTGAAACCAGCTGTCTCTGGTTGTCCAGGTCCATAAGCACATCCTCCAACTCTTGCTGAAGATGATTCTTGGTCTTCTCTAGCTTGTCATAGGCTGCAGCTTTCTCCTCAAACTCTCCAATTGTGGCTTCCAGATCCCTCTGTAGCCGTCTCTTGCTTTCTTCAAGCATTTGGAAATTGCTGGAGTACTCATCCAGCTTCTTCTTTGCATCTGACAACTATAGTAGAAGCAAACTTATTGTAAATGAAATTTGCCTCATTTGTATTTTGGCATAGCAAATTGTCATATACTGAGATGCTTAATGAAATTTGTGAGGGTGTTCTTTGCAAATGCGAGTGACTGGCCTGTGTGGTAAGGCTGGAGGCCTGTCTCTCCACGTTCCTTCGGGCTTCTGCCTCTTCTTCTATTTGTTCCAGCAGACTGTTTTGTTCATCCTCCATTTGACGTAGCCGAGTGGAAAAATGAAGTTTTTGACGGGTCTCCTCAGCAAGTAACTCCTAAATAGGCAGATAGGCAAAACATCAAGAGCCACGTGCTTCTCAAAATCATAATTCTGTCACAATTATTTTTTTTAACCCTAATTATGATTCCTAAAATATAAAGGAAGAAAAAACAACAACATACATTTGTGTAAAATATTATCAGTATATCATTTTTTGTTTATCTGACAATAAATTGAAAAAATGACTTCAGTGTTTAGAAATCACAACGAAACTTTCCTGAACTTTTCTAATGACCCCTGCTTTAGATTATACAATACCTGTGTATCCTGGAGCTGTGAGTTGAGACTTGCAACATCTTTACTCAGCTTGATGTTCTTGCTCTCTGCTTCATTGAGGATGCTATTCACATTGTTATACTCCATCTGAGTGTTTTTACAAAAGACATCCATAAATCAGGTGTTTCGATATAGACACCCTGCATTGAATCTATAGTAATCATTTATAAGTGTTTATTAAGAGCACATGTCTGAATGTAAAACTCACAGTCAGTTTAGACACTGCATCTCCAAGCTCTTCCCTCTTCTTTTCGCTCTCACTGAAGTGAGTCTGAAGGTCAGCAAGCTGGGTCTCCACCTTTTTCTTCTTCTGTTCCACATCTTGCTTGGCATTACTTAATGAACGAAGGTCTCCATTCAAATCTACAACCTCCTTCTCTAAGGCCTGTTTCGCCTTCTCCAGATTGGCCTTGGCCTGTGTTTCAGGTTCAGTTTAGGAAATTTAAATTTATTTCATTTTAATAATTTCGCAGGATATTACTTACGAGATTAAAAGTACTGAAGTACCTAATTGAATGGTTAATGTTGTTTCAGCACTGTATTTTTTGTTATATGCCAATGCTAAGCAGTTTTCTTACCCGTTTGGTTTGCTCTAGCTGTTCACCAAGTTCATTTACAGACTGAGCATGTTTTTGTTTCATCTCATTCACTTGAGCCTCGTGGCTTCGGCCTTCATCTTCTATCAACTTCTTCATCATTGCCACCTCCTGCTCTCTCTTAGCCCTGTCCAAAAAAGAGGTTAAGACTAAAATCTACTCTACCATGTTCCATGTAAATGGTAAAAAGTAATTAATGACTATTAATGAAAGTTACAGATTTAAATAATCACCGTAGCTCTTGTTGTGCTGCTGTGGTGTCTAGTGAGTCCTCCAGTTCAGTCCTCAGGGCCGACAGCTCTTCTTCCAGCTCTTTTCTGGCCTTTTCTGACTTTCTACAAGTCTCCCGCTCAGCTTCGATCTCATCTTGAAGCTCTGAGACTAGCCCATCCATTTCTTGTATCTTTTTCAGAGCATTGCTCTTCTGAGCTGATTCTTTTTCTATGCTGGTCAATATACAGATGATCCGGTTACAATTTACAATGAGCAGTGAATCAATGTCTTTGAACTGTCGTGTGAGTAACAATATACCATGCCTGAAGCTCCTGAATTTCCACTTCACTTCTGGATTGTTGTGTCTTGAGTTCTGCCATCTGGGTCTGTGTGTCCTTTAGTTGTTCCTGTACATCATTATACTCAGTCTCCAGTTTACGTTTAGCTTTCTCTACATCCTGCCGACTTTTCTCTTCCTTCTTCATTCGAACTGCACACACACAGAAATTGGAAACGCTTCAAGGTATTTACATGAGGTATTGATAAATCAATTAATTTGGTTAGGATTCAAATTATTTTCAACTACAGACAATTCCATACAATAAAACCAAAAGTCACAATGAAAAACCTTCAAGATCTGAAATCATAGATTCATGTTTAGCCTTCAGTTTAGTCAAGTTTTTGGATTTCTCTTCCTCCTCAGCAAGGTTGGAGCAAAAGTCGGCTAACCGCTCCTCCAACTGTTGCTTCTCCTAAACACACAGAAGCAGCAGTCATATTACTCAGATCTGATATGAATTTTTCACAAAAAGTATAATGATGATCCAGATCAAACTAACGCCTGACGAAACTCAATACAAACCTTCTGCAACTTGCAGTTTTGATCTTCTACGATGAAAAGATCTTCCTCAAGTTTCTTAATCTTCCCATCTGCAGCCCTACTTTCCAGTTGATTCTTCTGTCTGGCATTTTCTTCTTCTACTAAATGTTTCTCTAAATCCTGCACAAAACAATAGATGAGTACAGTTTTCTTATTTACATTTTTACATTTTCTTTTCCAAATCTTATGTTTTGAGAAAAATGAGAGTGAGAGAAACAATTACAGTAAAATTACAATTAGCAAATTAAAGTCTCATTATTGTTCCACTTAGTCTGTGATAACTGATCACCGCTCAACCTTGAGTTGTTGTTGCAGATTCGCCTTCTCTTGCTGAAACACCTGGCTTCGCTCCTCCTCCTCCTCGAGTCGAGTCTCCATCTCATGCAGCACTTCCTCCAGCTCTTGCTTCTTGGCCTCCAGCCGTATCCTCACCTCCTCAGACTCTGCATTCAACTCTGCCTCCTCCTGTAGTTTGGCTTGTAGCTGGTTTCTCTCCTCTACCACCTGCACTCCAGCCAATATGGGTGTATGGATAGCGAATCAGTATGAATGAATGCACCATTGTAGTTGATTTTGGATCACATATTGCTCTGCTCTTGTACCTGGTTGTGTTTCTGTGTGATCTCCTTAAGTTCAGCTTCAGATTTCTGGGCAATTTCATTGGCTTTTTGAAGCTCCTCATCCTTTTGATTCATTTCCTCTTCTTGCCGAGTCACCTGAAGCAGGGGTTTCACCTAAACAGAAACAAAAATTGACCACAAAATTACCACATTGGTATTTATATTTACATGGATATGTGTAGTTCTGAGTACTGAGAGTTGCTACTGCCAATACATCCACAACATGCTGCTGTGAGCATGTAAGAAATACTGCTGCTGCAGCAGACCAAGTACTGAGAGTTGCTACTGCCAATACATCCACAACATGCTGCTGTGAGCATGTAAGAAATACTGCTGCTACAGCAGACCAAGTACTGAGAGTTGCTACTGCCAATACATCCACAACATGCTGCTGTGAGCATGTAAGAAATACTGCTGCCTCACATATAACATATGAAATAACCCCCATATAGCATACATGAATCACCACGTAGCAGATCTATACAGGTGGAGCTGGGGAAGGTGGAGGGTTAATGTAGCGCGCTGCAGCTGCCACACCAAGCACTAGTCAAGTATTTGAATGTTGAGCAGCAAGCTCATTGGCTGCAGATATGAAAAGAACCAATCAGCTGCGCCATGTAATAATGTTATTATCTCAGATTGAGTTTGAACTATCAGACTGTGCCATCAAGACTTTCATGCAAGAATTCTGGATTTGTGTTTAGGACTTACTTTAGTGAAAAGTCTCCACCACTGCCAGTTCCTGAGTATCAGATAAACAGCACAGTTCCTCTGAATCACTTTCATGGCTGTCAGCTGCTTTTGTTTCTTGCTGAATGCCCTGTAAATTTCAAGATTTTTAGATAGAGTGGCTTACTTTTTGTCTTTAGCCACAGTGAAACTACAATTACAGCAAGAAGCTTCAAAGGTAGATGGTATACAGTATATTTGCATTTAGTTAACAAGAACTCACTTTCTGCTAAGAAAGCCACGGGCCTGGGCCTGGAAGGCAATTATGATATCAGTCAGTTTCAGGTCACGTTCTTCCTCCAGCTGTGCCAACACTCCTGTGCGGAAAAATATCTTGCTCAGACCAATCCGGTACAGGTTGGGGTCCAAGTCTAGATGTTTGATCTGATGGTTAAAAGGCAGGGAGGATTTGTCATCAATGAATGATACATTTAAAAAAAAATTAAATAAATAAAAATTGCATTGTCAGTACAGTGTAAGTATATACACGGCAAAAAATGCTTTTCTTTCTTAGATTTTTTTGTCGTTTCCAGCCAAAATGTCGAAAAATTGTTAAATCAAGAAGGATTTTCTAGAAAAAACAAGTCAAAATTAAGTGAGTTTTTGCTTGAAACAAGCAAAATAATCTGCCAATGAGGTAAGAAAAATAATCTTGTTTTCTGTTTGACATAAGATTATTTTTTTTACCCCATTGGCAGATTATTTAGCTTGTTTCAAGCAAAAACTCACTTAATTTTGACTATTTTTTTCTGAAAACAAGACAATTATTTTTACTGTCTAGAAAATCCTTCTTGATTTAAGAATTTTTAGATATTTTGGCTGGAAACAAGACAAACAACCGAAGTAAGAAAAGCATTTTTTGCAGTGCATATATTTTGCTCAACTCACTATAAGTGTACAGGCTTGTTTTCCATCCATGAATCCTTTAGGAATAGCCCCAGCAGCAAGGATCTCATAGCTTGGAAATAATCAAAGATCAGTATTCTGGCCACTTAGAAACACCCAAATCTACAAACTCTGTATTTGAAATGATCAAGTATGTGTTTCGGAAATGACTCACCGCTGGCGGAACTCATGAAAGATGATGCGATTGGGGAAGCCCTGGCGACAGATGCGGATCCCTTCTAGTACACCATTACAGCGCAGCTGCTCGAGAACCAGGTGGGCAGCTATCTTGCCAGACTAAAGACAAAAGCAGTGAATTTTCACTCTATTTTACTGCTATTTTTACTATATATATATTAGCTGTATGCTTACTCTTGGGGTAATGATTATAATTAATTTTTAAATTCCATATAACACAAAACGTGAAATCTGCTCTTGTCTACCTTTTGGAAAAAAGGCATCTTAGATATATCACTAAATACAGATATGAATCACTATATTTTGATATTTGTTGTGGCATACCCTTTTTTCATGGTTGGGAATGATGCAGCGTACAAAGTTTGGTTGAGTGTTATGGAGAGTCGTCATGAGCTTGCCAAGAGACTCTTTGTACAGCTGTCCTACAGTGCGGAACATGCCTTTCTTGGACTTGGAAGCAGTAGGAGCTGCGCTATCAGGCTTAGCCATTTTAGCCATGGTTTCCAAACCCACCACACGGTCCACTGTGGGACCACAGGGATTTCTTAGACTAGTTGCATTTAAAATAAATTATTTGAGAAAAATAAAAGCTTTCTTTATAGAGAATACATTACTGCCTTTCTGCTCAGAATGAAGTAAACCATGACACAAATCCTGACAGAAACTAACCATCTTTCCAGATGTCCTGAACAAAACCACTGGAAGAGTTACACAGCAGGGCTGTGACATTGTCATTGAGTGGGTCCATGTTTTTAGTCAACCAAGATGTGGCATTATAATCCACCTAAATCAAATTAAAACATTATTATTATAGCAATCATATACTGTAGATATATTTTCTCATAATGATCTCATGTTAAGTACTTAGCTTTACAACTGCTCAACTTTTAATCAGTCAATTTAATGCATTTTTATTGAATAACTGTATTCATATTTTAAATATATATATTTAAGACTTTTGAATACCTTGCCAGCATAGTGTTGCACAGTGAAGAAAGTCTTCTCCTTTAGATTCTTAGGTTTAGAGAATTTGCAGTGGCTTGAGTGAGTGTTTGTGAGTTTTTCAACAAAGGAAACATCCGTTGCCTTTGGAAACCAGCACTCCTCATCTAGCAGAGCTAGGATACCTGGAGGATTGTTCTGTAAGGGAAAACCAAGAGTAATATCATGACTGAGTGACTTTTAATGATAATCGAGGATTATTACACTTAATATGTATGAATGATGTTGTTTATAAACTGACTGGTCTCTCAATGAGCTCAATGCAGGGTTGGAGGTCCAGACCAAAGTCAATAAAATTCCAGTCAATTCCTTCCTTCTTGTACTCCTCCTGCTCCAGGATGAACATAGTGTGATTGAAGAGCTGTTGCAGTTTCTCATTAGTGTAGTTGATGCATAGCTGCTCAAATGAGTTATCCTGTGAGAAAGGCAAAAAAGGAAAGCCTTGAGTTTGAAAGTTCACATTTGGATTTTGTAATCTGTTAATGAAGACTTTCGGACTCACTTCAAAAATCTCAAACCCAGCGATGTCTAAGATGCCCAGAAAAGAGGCTCCCTGACGCTTTGTCTTATCTAGAGCCTTGTTGATACGTGCCAAGATCCAGCGAAACAGACGGTCATACATAGCCTTGGCCAAGGCTTCAACTGCAAAGTCAGCCTGATAAATGGACATATTATATTATATAAATTGATATATACAGTAGTCAACATTTGAAGTGGATCAAAATCTTTCATCCCGGTTGTCCTAAAGCCAAAACAATACCCATTCTTGTCTTAGGACAACTTTGATGAACTTTCACTTCAAATGTTGACTACTGTATAAATAAAAATAATCTGCTGAAATCTTAAAAATAATGCATTATAGCTGTATGGCATAGTGTGGTAATGCACCTGTTCTTTGGTCTGTGCCTTCTGTACCAGCTCCCGGCCTACTTTGATGCGAGGAGTGAGAATAGCTTTGGTGAAGTCAGTCACATTAATCCCCTGCAGATGGCACACTTTCTGTGCAGCTGGTGGATGCATTTACCACAACATATGAGCATTTTGCTATAGTCGGGATAGTTCAGGATAAGAGCTACATCACAGATAAATCCTTCTGGACTGATTGTTTACCTGTGTTGTCTGGCATGCTGGCCTGCTCCTGGTTTTTCTCTGCTTTGAATTCAATGTTCCCCAGTTGCAGCACAGTAGAACATAATTTAAACATGCCTAAAAGAAACACAACACTTCATGTAAAACAGCATGAAAAGATAGGAGATTAAGTTAGTCATTAAACTAGTCATTGCTTTATGTACCAATTCTTTCCTCCTCATTGAAGCCCAGGACCTCCATGGCTTCCAGAGTCTCTTCAAACATCTCATCATCTTGCTGGTTTTGTACCTGCACATGCCCAGCCACCAGGAAACGGTAGTTACCAAAGTCCTCTAGCAAGAGCTCATCTGTGGAAGAGAGTGACTGCTAGTGGTATGTCTGAATTGATGGCTAAAACTGTCTACTAAAACTAATAAACTGACAAAATTAGCTGATCTGTATTTGTGAATGTAATTATGTAAGACTCAATACAAAGCTGCTGTAATATAAATTCTCTGTCCTCACCCACCTCGCATTTTGTCTTTGGCTCCAGCCACCATGTAGTAGAAGATGTGGAAGGATCTCTCGATTTTGGCCTGTCGGATACATCGAGACTTTTCCAGGAGGTCTGGATTCATTAAGTCATTAAGGTGAAAATGAATGTGCTTGACTTTATAATGTACAGTACTCTAAGTCTAAATATTTTTGGAAATATTTGTTCTAACTGATTTTGATATCAAACTGTTCAGATTCAGTGGAAAGATTTATTAGGATACAGGTTTCAATGTTTGCTCCAACGATGTAGCCAGTGTTGTCAAAGTTGATTTTAATGAATTTACCCTGAGAAAGAAAAACAGCAAACGTTTTTACACTAATGTTGATTATAATGATAATGAGCAAATATTCAATACCAGAACAATGAATTGTTAACTCACAAATCTTGAGGAATTATCATTTTTGATGGTCTTTGCGTTGCCAAATGCCTCCAGAATAGGATTGGCCTGCAGGAGCTGCTTCTCTAGCTCACCCTAAACAAACGGACAAAGCAAATGTTATTTATTGTGATTCAATCCAGTCAAACTATAAACTAAAAGCTATTCTAGTGTTTTTTGTTTTTTTACATATTATAGTTTAGTCTACATTAAAGTAAAAGGCCATTCAGGTCTTAGCAATGTTAAATACATAATTCATGATTGACTTCCAAAAATGTATGAAAAGAAGCTTAGGTACTCACATAAGCTAACTGGGGTCCTTTTTGTTGCTAAATGGGGATAAATAATGAATTGAGTTAAAATGGAAAAGTTGTGTATTTGATGTCCAGTGACTGTTTATTTCAGATCGGTATATTCTGTGAATTATTGCAAAAACAAATAATCAACAGTAATCAATTCAGCAGTTGGGTTTTGTTTCATGGACAGCCTTCCAAAATCACAAAGCACACGCAGAAGCATATCTGTATGGACAAAATTGTAAATGACCCACCGCAGTATTAATGCACAGTACCTTGCATGTAATTAAATATATCTTGTTTAGTGCTGAAGCATTTATATACTATCATAAAGACATGACTATTATTCTAATCAAACACTACACTGTTATCAAAACCTTAACAGTAATGAGGGCATGCAAAAACTGTTATTATAAGAGATACTGTATGACAAGTTAGTCAGTTTAATGATAAAAACTTTGAACTCACAGATCCAGCATCTCTCTTCCCTTTGTGTGATGATGCCACAACTGCAAGGTACTGGATGACTTTTTTGGTGTTTTCCGTTTTTCCTGCACCCGACTCACCACTATTAAACATACATTAAAGAATGCTGCCACATGTCACATAGTCATTTGCATAATAATTTACATGTCAGGCTGCTCAGCAAATTTAAAGATATAGTGCATATATATGTGTATTATTTAATGGCCCATGTGATATTTGACCAGTCAAACTCAAGCTGTGGTAACTCTTTCAAATGTATCTGCTGATTACATCTTTGCTGAATGGTGCCTCACAGACACAGTGGATACTTCTTTCCTGGGTCAACCTTGGGCTAAATATTTTACTATTAAAGGACTAGTCTCATTAAAAATATATTTTTAAGAGTATATGGAGCAAACAATACTTAAGGGCATTTAGAACTCACGTGCAGAGAATAGACTGGTCTTCACGCTCTGTGGAGAAAGAAACAGAAACATTTGAACTCAGGACAAGAAATGCATGAATTGTCACAATTAAGAACCTGAACGAGATTAACAAGGGGCCCGGATGTCCAAACAAACTTCACTATTGTTCACTGGAGATCCCTACCTCCAAAATCTTACATATTCTAAATTGAGCACAGGGTGAGATTAACTTCAGTTCATCCTTCCAAAAATAGCTGTGAAAAAAAATTCAGTGAGAAAGGGAAAGGCCCCTTGTATGGCAATTTTGATGCCTTTAATCCACAGCCTGTACAACAGTCCCTGACACACTCTCTCTCCAACTGACAGCTGGCTCTGCTGGACTGAACAACTATGAATAATCTTCATTTTTACAGTTTCCTTATTATTCTATATTTGCGTTGCACAATTGCACAACATTGAAAGAATTACTTTTGGGAAGAAAGGCATGATTTTTGTGTCTTTTCTAGTTTCTATAACAACCACAGTAAGCCTGTGAATTTACTAATAGTTTTTATATGGTGCATTCAGTGAGTTAAGACTGGTGGTCACCTTGCAGCATGTTCCTATAGGCATTATCAGCGACGGCATAGATGTGGGGAGGAACCTCATGACGCTTCTTCCCCTTGTACATCTCAATGATCTTCTCAGAGTAGATGGGCAAAAACTTATAGGGGTTCACCACCACGCAGAAGAGACCTGAGTAAGTCTGGATTGGAATAAATATCAAATACATATTCAAAATGTATGCCAGGAAACTGCAATATTATGCATTTTACATACATATATTGGTACAAATGATTAAAAAAAATTTCACACCATAAGGCATTTTCAACTTTTTAGATACAAAGACTCCCGGATATGATGATGCCCTGGGAAGTAACCCCCATTCTAAAGTATAAATGCATATATTTTAAACAAAATAAGTATACTGCATTATATTTAATGTATAAATACTCATATACACTACCATTCAAAGGTTTTGGGTCAGTAAGTTGTCTTTTTTTTTAAAGAAATTAATACTTTTAGTCAGCAAGGATATATTAATTTGATCAAAAGTGACTGTAAACACTTTAAAGTGTTACAAAATGTCTAGATCAAATAAATTCTGTTCTTCTGAACGTTCTATTCATCAAAGAATCCTAAAAACAAGTATCACAGTTTCCATAAATGGAAATAAGCAGCAACTGTTTTTGACATTAATTATAAAAAAGAAATGGGAGTCTGTGTACCCTGTTTTGAAAACCCCCATGACTGAGCTATGATCGTAAATAAAGACTTGTAGTTTAACCAACTGTGTAAGGTGAAGTTTGAATGAACTTACATAAATGAGACCTGAGAAATACCTCTCCTTCAGGTTGTGCAGCACAGAGGCCTCATTCAGACAGGTCAGTGCAGCCATGTCTTCCACCTTGTTGAACTTGGGTGGGTTCATTTTCTGGATTTCATCTTTGCTGACGGTCATCTTCTGTCTATTGTCGAGCTCAACCACCACGTCATTCTCGGTCTCTTCTTTGATGCTGGCTGACTGAAAACCTTCCCTTTCTGAAGGTATCCACACCATCTTTTTGGTTGACCAATCGGCCTGGGCCACCCCGCTGTTTTTGAAGTCATTGTCAAGGAAAAGGAACTTGCTGCTGTCTTCGTTTTCTGGTTGCTTGGCCATCTTGAAGTATTTCTGTTGTTCTAAGATTTAATAAGAAATATGTTTTATCATCTGTCTGTATTATAGCTTTTTTTGACTCTACCGATGGATGTGCAAACATGTAGCCTTGTTTTATATTTTCTAATCAGGCAAACCACAGCCATATCTTTGCCACTCGTGGGCCACTTGTTCTCTAAAGCTGTAAACCTGTTGAAAGGTGATAATAAAGTATCCATGATCATTCCTTATATGGAGTGTGTCCAGTAAAAGCTTTCTCACACACCACTGACATATTGTGCCAACTTATATTGTCTGTTTTGTGTTTAAGTACTGGATTTGTATGACAAATTTCCAGGACATTTACAGTCGGCATGTCCTAGACATTTATATTCTTCTTAGAAATTATTTTTACTGTTAAATATAATAGAATTACAAATGTTCTTATGGTCTTTGCAATATTTAAATAACACTGCAGTGCATAAACAGGTAATTCTTACAAAACATTTAAAGATTTCCAACTTCCCACCCTAAAATATGACAAATGTGAGGAAAGCAAACACTGGTAAAAAAAAAAAAAATCAATAAATAATAATAATAATAAATAAATTACATTACAAATAAATGAAACTACAATTAACAAAAAAAGTTAGCTTTTTATCTTTGAAGAAACAGTAATATAACTCAATGCTATATTATTTATAAACTATATATTTAATTAAACTTATAATGTATATACAATATATAAAGCAAAGCATAAATCCAATACTTACATGCTACGACAACCTCTTCTTTTTGCAGTGTCTGTGTATGCTTGGAGCAGTATCCAAAAATGAGTGCCTTGGATGATATTTATTAATTTTTAAGCCTTAATTTATGGACAGACTTGGCTTTGGTGGGTGGAGCAAATCATTTGGACCATCCTACAGCCAAATTCATCAGAATATAGCCTACAGCCTATGCAAATGATGAGGCTTTTCTACTGAAAGACAGCTTTGTAAAGGTCATTAAACACTAAATGACTATCTGTAGCCTATCTGTCTAAGTGCCTTGACTGAACTCGATATTTATTATTTCTGTTTAACCTGGCCAGTATACCTTTTACAGCTTATAACCAATTGATAATAAGTCAGCTATAAACTTTTGTAAAAGGTCGGCTGATGCTCATTATACAAGCTCATTATCCTCCTGAGACCCAGCTCTGGAGTTTTTGCCTCTGTAGTGGACGTTATATTTTAGTGAATTTCTCTGAGACCTCACATGTCACAGTTTTAAGTCTGGATGTCCTGTACAGAGCACATTCAGGGCTTTTTAGAAATACTAAATGTTTGGAAGTTTCACCATGACCACACCCTCTCCTAAGTCTTTAAAGATGGCTAAATTTAATTTAGTGAAAAATTTTACATCCTTACGGAAATATGATTAGATTTTGTAATTGTCATTTAAATCTGAATAATTTTCAAATTGCTTGCCATAAAGCAACATTAAATCATCTAAAGATTGAAAAGTGGATATTTGAATTAAATGTTTGGTCAATAGCCTATTAAATAAGGACTTGATCGTCCTGTAAGTGTAACAGCAGCAATTACCAGGCCTTTGGCTCCCATTGTAGGCATTTGTAATAACATGTAATGTTGAAAAAAAATACAATGGTTATAATGGGACTTGTATTGGTTTTAATGGAAACTATACTGAACCCTCTTGGTATCTACTGGTAATTGGTCACCTTCTATTGGTGGCTTGTTAAAACCAATAAATCCTAATGGAATATGTCCCAAAACACAATACAGAAAACCATTTTTTAATGGTTTTAATGGTTAAAAGTTGATGGTTTGTAATGGTATTTGTGATTCATTTATTATGGTATTAGAATTTTCCGTAATGGTTCTATTGTTTGTTTGTTTTTCAGCAGGGTTGCCTCATTGTTTTTATATAATGCATTTTATTGTTGTTGGCTTAGGTTTGTTTTTATAACCACAAAAATATTATCTTAATACTTTTTTGTATATTATTATTTGAAGTAACAAACCCATGGTTAATTTGCGGTTACCGGCTACGAACCATGTTTTTTTGTTTTGTTTTATTTGTGTTAAAACCATGGCTAACTTTCGTAAAGGAACATGGAAACTCAGATCATCTGTAAGCAAGGCGATATATTGGGATATTTCTTATTTTAGGAATAGGATATATTTCTAGGAAAGCTGTCATTAACACATTAGCATACCATCATATGAAAACCTTAGCAATAAATAAATAAAAATAATTTAACCAGAACAGTGGGATCTGCATTTGCAATAATCAGTCCCTGTAATATTCAACATTATTGAATCACTTTTTGTGCAGTACGAGTCAAGGGGAAAAATTAAAGAGCTTGCAGGATGCTTTAGTTAAATGTATGTATAAAATGTATTTTTATAAAAAAAGACCATATATATTTTTAGACCCTGCTTTAAAGGTTCACAATTTAAGTTTACAACTGTAATACACAATGTCATGACATTTTGATCTGAAGAAACATTTGTATTTGCTTAGAATCAATGAAAAATAAAGTGCTTGCCGGTTTTCCTAAAGAAAACAAAACAATTGTAAAACAATAAAATAAATATAGATGTTGAACATTCTCAGAACCTTTCAACTTGGATTTCACAGGTTTTTCAGTTTGTATTTATGTTCCGTGTGCAATCGCCGAGACTGTGACAGCAAACTATATTAACGTTAATATTAGCGGCGTGCCCGAAATGCTATTATTTCCTGTCACTATTTCATTTCAGAGATGAAGACTAGCGGTCGGCATATGAACTCAAAACAAAACAACTGCCATGAACCTTGTATGATTTTTAAAATTGTTTTTTTTAAAAAATATTGATATTCCCTTTTTGAGAATCGATATAGTATCGCCAAACAAAATATCCCGATACTCACGTGTATCCATATTTTCTTACACCCCTAAGTAGTAGTATTTATAAAATAAGTACTAGTACACTAAAAATACTGGGTTAAAAACAAAAACTTAAATCCTCTAAATTAATCTGTAAATATTAATTTCCAAGTTAAGTATTAGACCACCAATAGTAGAAAGATGCCTCGTTTGACTCCTTATAACATACCCATACTTAAACGGTTCAAAGTTATTAAAGGCATCAGACGTTTCCATCATGTGAAACAACCATCATCTTGTCCCTATTTAATGCATTACATAAAGTAAAATAACTTAACCTACAGTAATGACTTTATACATAAAATAAAATGTACGCAAACCGTTAATTCACCTAACTGCTCTCTCCTGTAGATGATGTAAAAACCCCTCACAGCTGGGTTTAAACTGTAAGTGAGTTTGTCCGAGCCACTAACCCAACTTGGTAACACAAAAACTACGCAACAATGAAAAAAATAGCCCTCCATTAATCACCCAGCATTTTAAGAATCTAATGAATCCGTACTAGTAGCAGGAAAATAGTCGGGTTTAAAGTAGGAAAAAAGTGTTAAACCGGCTTGCCATACTGTCACGTGTGTGACTCCTGTTACATCAGTTGTTAAATTGATGAAGTGACAGCGCCCCCTATATTTCAGCTCATGCCCCCACTTCTATGCTGGTCCCCAGCATCGTAGCACACACACAGAGCAGTGGTTATGAAACGGAGGCAGTGGAAACCCAGCACACTATTACAGATCCTTACTGCGGCGAATGGGTGTTGACAGTTTCTGCAGTTTGGACGGTTCTGATCCATTTTGGGTGAGTAAATAAACAGTTCTACTGTCGTGAACTGTATTTTTCCGACTATATTTTGTTTTCAACAGATTGCCAAGGTTTCACCGGGTTGTGTTCCCAAGCATGGATACACTTGGCTGTGTCTCAAAACACAGCGAGCAGCCTACGTAAGCATCATTTCGGGCCGTCATGCGCGTTTTGGACGCTCGTTGTGGGGTCAGAACATTTTCAGGCATCAAATGCACGTCCGAAGAGATTAGTTTGGGTTGAATGCGCCGAATTTTGCTGCCTAGGTAGACAGTTTAGTAAGTTTTGAGACGCAGCCACTGTTGCTAAGCTAACCGGTTAGCGACACAGCAACTACCGTGTGGGCACATAACTCTCTGTGGACTTTAATACTGTAGTGTTGATATTTCTCTATGACAGTCTAACTCAGTGTGTGTCGCTATCACATTGTGAAGCTGAAGAGTTGACACTGCTCTGACTTGTTTTGGTTAGCTAATTCCTCTCATGCTAGGTAGTTTCCTCTTAACTAGAGAACTTATGTAATTATTTGTCATATTTACAAAGAATTAAGACTTGTTTATTTGTGTTCCAGTTTTTGCAAGGTCTGACAGGTCAGTGGATTATCAATATTAGTTGTCGTCTGACAGATTTAGGCAGGGGTAATTTGTCTTTAAGGATCAGAGGGCCAAAACTTTAAATTATGAATCACTGCATGCCAAGAAAACATGTTACTTTTCTTAAAATGCTCTCAGCTTTTATGTTTACATTGTTAGTCCTTTGTTTGTCGAAGGCTACAATGCAATGAAAGATTATCAATGAAAGGTTTGGAGGCATAGGGTGAAAGAAAAAACCCTTTCCCATAATAATAATAATAATAATAATAATAATAATTATAATGGTTAATAAAGTAACTTTTTAAACATTGTTTTTTTAAGTTCATCAATCTCTTTTTGAATTACAATCACACCATAAAATTAGTTCAACATATACTTCAGTTTAAATAATTGTTTTCTTCCTTGTTAAAGTACTGGGAATTTGAGGTGAAAATGTTTTCATTTCTCATAAAAATTTGTGAAGTGTAGCTTTTTTGTTCAAACAACCTTTTTTTTGTATTACAGTAATTTAAAGGAGCAGCAGATACTGCCATAACATAAATAATTTACAATCAGAATAATGTATTATTTGCTTTTATCATTTTTTTTTATTTTTCTCATGTTTTTCCTTGTTACAATAACGAGAAATTAAGGGGAAAATGTGTTACGTTTTCTTACATTTTCACAATGCAAAAAGTCTTAATGGTCCTAACATGGGCCTTATTTTGTTTTAGCAAAACATGTCTTTATGGTGAATTTGGACTGAAATGTTATTCAGTCCAGGTTGACAGGTTTTGAAAGATCCACAACATTAGTGACATTACAAATCCAAAATGGAAAGAAAAAACAAAAGATGGTAAGGCTGTAAAACTGCATTTAGTTCAAGGAAATGGCATTTCATGTCCTGGTCCTGAAAATTTAGCAGAGCAGCCTTTTATTTATCTGTTTTTTCCCTTTTATTTATTGATCTATTATTCCTCCTCAGAGACAGGATTATGGGAAGAGATGCTCCCTACAGAGAACAAGATTAGATTTTCTTTGTAAGAAATGGTTCAGTTCATTTTTTAGCGATGTTTTGGATGTCACTACTTAAAGGAGACTTGTTTTTGTCAAGAACTCTCTGCTCTGCTCTGTTGCGCAGAAAAGATCCTTGACTTTGGTTCTCTAAAAAGATCTGCTCAAGAGTGTTTGTTCCTTGCACACATCATTAGATCTTTGTGTGCTTTGCTGGGCAGCCTAGAGCTCTGTCTCTACTCCAGTTGTTACTTTGTTTCTAAGTTTTGTCCAAAGAATCTCAGGAGATGAAATGAAACACCCTGTTGTCCTCTCATGTTTTCAGGATTGGAACCGGACATGGCAAACACACAATCCAGACCTGACACCATGTTTCCAGAACACAGTGCTGGTTTGGATACCCTGCCTCTACCTCTGGCTGTTTGCACCGTTCTACATTCTATACCTCAAAAGAAATGACCGTGGATACATATGCATGACCCACCTCAACAGAGCCAAAACAGTGAGTGTTAACAAACAGGATTCCGGTACAATGCTTTGTATGTAGCGGTGTGCTCTGCGAGTGTGTTTCCTGATAACTCTGCCAAGGTCAACAGCTGTTTCAAGGCCATGTGACTCTCCTCCAACAGGTTATAGGGTTTACCCTATGGCTTATCTGCTGGGCAGATGTTTTCTACTCTTTCTGGGAAAGAAGCCATGGTGCTACAATAGCCCCGGTCTACCTAGTCAGCCCCACAATGCTTGGCGTTACAATGGTGAGACACGTTTTTCACAAAAGGAAGTGCTGAATTTAACTACTTTTCTTGTCAATTACTCTTCGCTCTGCATTGATTTCATATTCAATATTCAAATGGCATGAAAGTTTCCTCTTTCCTTGCCTCGAGCAAAGGGAAACAAGTCAAAGTTGTCTAGTCGTGGTTTTTTCTAAATTGAAGTGTTTTGTAATTGGATGTTTTAGTTGCTGGCTGCGTTCTTGATCCAGTATGAGCGGATGAAGGGGGTCCAGTCCTCAGGGGTGATGCTCAATTTTTGGCTGATCGCCATAGTGTGCGCTACAGTCACCTTTCGCTCCAAAATCTTGCATGCTTTGAATGAGGTAAATATGACCATTGCATTAAAACTGACCGTTTTTGTAGTTCATTTAGTATAATATATATATATTATTGCTGTCAAATGATTAATCGCAATTAATTGCATCCTAAATAAGTGTTTGTTTACATGTGTAGTGTATATTTATTTATTTTCACATATATATATTTCAGAGAAATTGTATTTTTATATATTAAATGTATTTATTTATAATACAAATTATTTATAAATATTTTCAAAATATATGCTTTGTGTGTATTTATATATACATAATAAGCATACACAGTACACATACATATATTATGTATATAAAAACCTTTATTTTTGGATGCTTAATCATTTGACAGCACTTGCTTTTATCCAGTATGGTTAACATGTCTTCTTAAACCATATTGAAAATTTATTTAGTTTTCTGTAGTCAAACAAGCACGTAAAATCAGATATTTGCAAACTCGAGCCAGTCCACATTCATATATGTGATTCAAAATAAGTTTTTGTGGGGCAATTCACCTCAGTCTGAATTGGCAGATTACATTTTAAGTAGTTTTTTTGTCATTTGAAATGTGTTGTGTATGTAATGTCCCACAAATTGGGCAAAAGAGCTCTGCCTGAATAGAATACACTCATTTTTGTTCACTCTTTCCTCACACAGTAAACTGTGTAATAGAGAATTGTGTATGAGTGAATGAATGAATCAGCAGTTTTAGATGCAGTAAATGTAAGTAATGTCTCTGTCGCTTGTGATCTCTCATGTGCCATGTGGGTTCTGCACTGCAAAAGAGGCCAAATTTCCTGTCCCTTCCCACACTGACAGCTACTCTTCAGTTTCTATAAGAGAAAGATTCTCAGTATTATGTTGACTGTTACATATAGTAATCAATATATAACCATTGATATACAGGATATTGAAAAAAACTGGATAAACAGATCATATTTCATCAATTACAAAAGGACGGTCAGTTCTAAAGTACAGATTAAAAAAACTAATCAGGTTTGTTTGAAATGTGAGGAAACCCTTAAAGTGTTGTTTGGTCTTTCCTTTCAGCCTGCCAGTGTGTATGTGTTTAAATATACCACCTTCTACATATATTACACCATGCTGCTCATCTCCCTGATCCTGGCCTGCTTGTCCGACCAGCCTCCGCTCTTTTCACAGGCTGTCAAAGACTCGGTTAGTGAACTTTACTTAAAGAAGGTAGAGGGAATGCCTTATTATATGAATGTTGAATTGATGGCCAGTGTTTGAATGTTTTTATACAGAATCCATGTCCAGATTTGGGAGCTTCATTCCTGTCTAGAATCACTTTCTGGTGGATCACTGGGTGAGCAAAATAAATGACTGCATCTCTAACACTCTTTCTTTAAAAAAAAGAATTTTGCTCAACAAAAATCCAGAAGGCGTATTCTGGCTCATGTAATTTCTTGATCCCATTCATCCCATCTTCTTTCTACTGTCTGTATCAGGTAAAAGTATCCTTTTTGAAGAAGCCTTCATTTTTTGCTAATGTATAAGCTTGTATTCAGACTGGATGTTTTTTCTTGATGTATGTTCCATTTGTTCCCTCATAGATTGATGATGACGGGTTATAAAAGGCCTCTGGAAGAGAAAGATCTGTGGTCGCTCAACCCGGAGGATAAGTCTCAAAGAGTGGTGCCACAGCTGGTGCGCCGCTGGGACCAAGAATGCAACAAGGTCAAAAGGTCAGAAGCAAGAAGCCACTTTTTTTTTTCAACTAGACAACTTGCTACAAAAATGACTAATCCTCTGATTGGGTTATGCATTTTGTGTTAGGCCCGTAGATAAGACACTCTACTCCCCAAAAAAAGCAGCAAGGGGAGAAAAGATGGATGGACAACCAATAGAAGAGTCTGAGATTTTGCTTGCTAAAACCCTTCAGAAAACTGGCGAGCCGTCTCTCTTCTGCGCTCTCTGCCGAACCTTTGGACCATACTTTCTTGTCAGCTCTCTGTATAAGATTGTTCATGACATCCTTATGTTTGTTGGGCCAGAGATTCTCAGGTATGAATATACAGCATCAGAATGATCTATTTCTTTTTTCCACGTAGGATCATTCCCATCTGTGCTGAGTTCAGAAGCAGTAGTTCTCTGCAGGGGAAAGTCCAAGTGTGCCCTCTGCCTTTTCACAGTCATGTGGTTATTAATGAGTTTAACTCTGTGGGAAGGCCACTCTGTCAAAACAACAGCTGAGGCTCTTCAAAGAGCTCCAGTGAAGAGTTAGTTTTGGCATGCTTAAAAGTTGTGCCATCAAATTGTGCACTGGACCATGTTTAAATCCTCTCTAATCCTTTGAAAATAACACCTGAAGTCTCAGCAGTGATCCTTTAACCAGTTTGCCCACTTTTCTTGCACTTGAATCAAGAAGAACTGAATTCTGCTGCATGATTGACATTAATTTATACTCATGTGAGTTCGGTCTTTTATATTTTAGGCTGCTGATCCAATTTGTGAATGATTCAAGCGCCCCCACTTGGCATGGCTACTTCTACACCACCCTGCTGTTCATTTGTACCTGTGTGCAAACCCTCATTCTGCAGAAATATTTCCACGTTTGCTTTGTGACAGGCATGAGGTTGCGGACGGCCATTGTTGGAGCCGTGTATAGGAAAGTAAGTGGACTTTTGATTGCTAAAATGACTAACATGTAATACAGTAGTAATACAGTGTTCATGCACATTTGAAGGTTATTTGTTTTTATTTAAAAAAAACTGCAAAAAAATGTGAATATGCCATACTTTACCTCTCAGAACACAATTTTATTAAAATATGTTTTTTTTTTTTAACGAATATGACTTTTAAAGTTTATATAAAGTTTGGGGTCAGTAAGATTTTTTTTAATGTTTTTTTCGAAAATGTGTTGGTGAAAGAAAAACATACTCACCAAGGCTGCATTTGTTTGATCAAGAAAACAGTTTAAATATTTGGTGTTGTGTAATGTATTGTAAAATGTATTTTGTTCATGTGATGGCAAAGCTGTATGCTATACATGTACACTATAAATGTCTTTTACTGTCACTTTTGATCAAATTAATGGATCCTTACTGAAGAAAGTAATGCATTTCTTTACATTTGTTTTTTATTTAAAAATAAATTATGGTAGTATAGTGAGTTATAATATTTTCCTTTATTTTGTCAAGGCCTTGGTCATTACCAATGCTGCCCGACGAACATCCACCGTTGGAGAGATTGTGAATCTGATGTCTGTAGATGCTCAGCGTTTTATGGACCTCATCACCTATATCAACATGATTTGGTCAGCACCTTTGCAGGTTATCCTGGCCCTTTACTTCCTGTGGCAGGTATGTACATACACAAAGGTGTCTTATGCTCATTCCATTACACATCACTAATACAGTTTTTTATTTATTTTTTGCTCTTTTGTTATAAGAATCTGGGTCCTTCTGTGCTTGCCGGAGTTGCTGTGATGGTGCTGATGGTTCCTGTAAATGCTGTCATTGCCATGAAAACCAAAACCTACCAGGTTTGTACCTCTTTTCCTGCTCAGCAGGTTAATTTGCCTCAATTTCATTAATTAGATCATCTTTGTTATTCTGACTCGCTCACCCACAGGTTGCCCAAATGAAAAGCAAGGACAATAGGATCAAGCTTATGAATGAGGTGCTGAATGGCATTAAAGTCCTTAAACTCTACGCATGGGAACTGGCATTCAAAGACAAAGTTTCTGCCATCCGAGAGAGTGAATTGCGTGTGCTGAAGAAGACTGCTTACCTTGGTGCTGTGTCCACCTTTACTTGGGTCTGCGCACCATTTTTGGTAGGTGGTGCCTTTGAGTTCTAGTCCTGCATGGGCTTTTTCATTATAATTCCCACTTTTTTTTATGCTCATCTTGTCTCTTTCACAAAGGTTGCCCTTTCCACTTTCGCAGTATATGTGTTAGTGGATGAACATAATATTCTGGATGCACAGAAGGCATTTGTTTCTCTGGCTTTGTTCAACATCCTGCGCTTCCCTCTTAATATGTTGCCCATGGTCATCAGCAGCATGGTGCAGGTATTACTCTTTCTCTCTCTCTCTCTTTTAAAAAAAACGTTGAATGTGAACCTTGAAATACCTTAGAATGTGATTATAAGTTGTCACATCTCAAAAGTGTTTTGGCCACTTGTGAGCGGATCAAGAAGGATAGCTTGGTTAACACAGAAATCCAGGAACTTGTGGTCTGATTAAAAAAAATTTTATGACTATGAAATGTATTTCTTCCATCAGGCCAGTGTGTCTATGAAGCGTCTGCGTGTGTTTCTGTCCCATGAGGAGTTGGATGAAGACAATGTGGAGCGGCCAGCCATCACTGCATGTGAGTCGAGTGATTCACAAGCAGTTCAAATCTGGAATTAAGCAAATGTGCCATATTCTGTGGCGTGTATTTTTTAGTATGCTATGCATGTTTGTTTGACTCACAAAGCACTCCAGTCCCCAAACAGTTTCCACAGACAGACATAAAACAGCATTGTATGAGAGAGTAGCAGCTGTTCAGTAGATCTGTGGGTTTAAAGACATCCCGTGTGTTTTGATGTTCACTTAAGAGACTTCATTGTTGTTTCCTGCTCATTCAGCTCCTGACAGCATCAGGATTGTGGACGGAGCTTTCAGCTGGTCTAAAGGCGACTCCCCTACTTTGAAGAGGTAACACCATTTTCTTTGTGTGTAAAAGAAATACTACATGATCCAATGAATAGCATTTTGTTCAGTGTTATAGAGTACTAGGGATGGGAATAGTACGGAATTTCACGTTTCTGCTGAACGATTCCATGTAAAACTATTTTATAACTTTTAAAGAAGCACCAATTTCCCTCAACAATTAGTAAAAACTAAACAAATACAAAACCTTTTTTGATAACACTTTTATTACTTATTTGAAGTATAATTTGTTAAAATAAAACTATTTTCAGAATGTGTTTCTTTAACTTATACAACCTATCAGTGACAAGTCTTGCAAGTCTAACATAAGACTGATTAGTTATTTGTTTGTCATTTGAATAGGACTATACTGGTCATGCAGTATTTTTTATTGTTGTATGCAACAGCAGCAATGCAAAAGTATATTTATTAGGCAATAAATGCCAGTTTACAGTATATCAGTACTGTTTCTGCCCACATTAGAAAACATTCAAGAACCGTTATTGTAACGGAATGTCATGAAAATTCCCAGCCCTATGTACTCTACACAAATGTTGTTATTATATTCAAGGTATCGAAATGACTTTTAGCATTGACATGAATATTGCGGTTACATAGAGCAGAACCAGTGAAACAGCTACTGAGGACATTACAGGCAAGTACATGTGCATGAACCCCGATACAGGAGAGCATCAATCGCCAGAGGAAATGTAATCTGGTGAATCTCCACTGATATTAATGAGAGGGATAATGAAATTTGGGTTTCTGAATTGCTTTCAATCTTAGCTTAATTTCCATCTCATTCACTTCAAATCATGCATTGAACTGTGTAATTTGACTTGCATTATTTTTCACTCTGAATACAATTCAATCAGTACACTAAAGGGTTTGCCTGAAATCTTCAATCAACAATGAAGTGAATGAAGAAATCTGAATGAATGAATTAACTCTTTTATACCTTCATGACACAATGCCACCTCTGTCCACATGTTCCTTGAACTCTTTCTTGCTGTTTGTATCTGTTCTTGTCTCAGCGCGTCTCTCTGTCTCTTCAGGATTAATGTGTGTATCCCTGAGGGGGCGCTTGTTGCTGTGGTAGGGCACGTGGGTTCAGGGAAATCCTCTCTGCTTTCAGCTTTGCTGGGAGAGATGCAGAAGCAAGAAGGATCTGTCTCGATCAAGGTACAGACACAAGTTATGTGCTTGTGCTGTATGTTGTATTTCTTTATAGCAAGGTTGCCTGAAATGATTTTGTGTGGAAACAGTGGCTCTTTTAGTTAAGTGCTTTGGTGTATTTAAGTTAAATAGATTATGCACTGTTTGCACTGGGGCTCAGACATTTCAGACCACTAGATTTTAAATTTAATTTAATATTGTATTATGTATTAAATATAATTTACTATATATATTTTACAAAATATTAATAGCTTTTATATTACATAATTTCATTATATTAGCAGCATAACAATGTAATAAAAATTTTAAAGTTTGAATTTCATAACATCTTAGTATTTGGTTTGCTCCCTTGATTGACATCAACTCCACATGATTTGAAAATGATCCAAAAAGCATCTTGTGCTTCTATGAAAGCAAGAACATCTGACTGTCACACAAGCGATTTCCCAAATTTATTTATTTGATTTAGAAATGGTTCATTACATGTCAAAACCTTTCTTTGTTTTGATTTATTAATAACAATGCCTTAAAGACATTTAAGGTTAAAATTAAGCTTAAGAATAGTATGAAAGAAAAATATCAGTTTTTCAAAGCGGTCCAAGAATTTTGGGCCCACTGTGAATTATTTGGATAACATTAATAATGGGATGATAAAGAAATACACTTGAGTATCTGATGTTTTTCAGGGCTCTGTGGCTTACGTGCCTCAGCAGGCCTGGATCCAAAACGCCACTCTTAAAGACAACATTTTGTTTGGACGGGAGGCAAAAGACAGCTGGTACCAGAAGGTGGTGGAGGCTTGTGCTCTCCTACCAGACCTGGAGATCCTACCTGGAGGAGACTCGACAGAGATTGGGGAGAAGGTAAATAAAGACTTTAGAAAGATTCTTATACTTTGTCATAAACAAGCACATAGATTGAAGGTTAATGCTGCATGGTGTCACACAGGCTGCTTTTAATGCAAAAATCTGACATTATTTAAATAGCACTCAGTTAATCATGTGACATTGTAATCTTAGGGCGTCAATCTGTCTGGAGGTCAGAAACAGCGGGTGAGTGTGGCCAGGGCTGTGTACTGCAGCTGTGCAGTGTATCTTTTGGATGACCCTCTCTCTGCTGTGGATGCTCATGTGGGAAAACACATCTTTGAGAAGGTCATCGGACCTCAGGGGTTGCTACAGGGCAGAGTAAGGCCATTTTAGCCATGTATTATCCAAATATGTATAAATCTCTTATAGAGATTTCACCTTACACATAGTACTCTTTCAGACTCGGGTTCTGGTGACCCATGGGCTGAGCTTCCTGCCCCAGGCTGACCTGATCTTGGTGATGGTGGATGGGGAAATCACAGAGATGGGCTCTTACACCGAGCTGCTGGGCAGACAGGGTGCTTTCGCTGAGTTCCTGCGTACCTACACCAACACAGAGCAGGAGGAGGTGGAGGAGTCAGTGGGAGGTGAGGCTGGCCTCCTCATATCTGAACTTCTTTCACGCTTTCATGCATCTGTCCTTTCACATAGCTGTTTCCTCTAAATTAATACTATTGTTCACATTGTGTGTGATCTTTTTTTCCCAAAATGAATCTGTGTCTAGTGGTCTTTTTTGGTCTGTATGTATGTGTTTTCAACTCCATTTGTTGTGTCCCCTCTGTTGGCTCTTCAGAGGAGGGAGGGGAGGCAGAGGACGAAAAAGGGAAATCTGAAGGTTTGAGGGTGCAATTTGTGCCTGAGCCATATAAATTGAATAGGCCTGCCTGTACTGCATGCTAGAATAGGGCTTATTATCCTGGTCTGAGGCTTTAAATATTTGAGGTGCACACTGAGTTGTTTTAGTACTTTCCCCCACATTACTATTGGACTATATCTCACAACCCTTATATTTACCTTTTAAACATCCTTGCACTGTGCTTCATTTTGATGGAGTAAATGGTACCCCTTTTCACTGTAATAGAATTGGATCCCATCTCAACTCACTTAAGAGCCATGCAATGATGTGAGTTTTACTACATAATACATGTGACACATTTTGAGAAAATACGCTACTGTTTAAAGTATCTTATTCTCACCAAGTCTGCATTTATTTGATTAAATAAATAAAGCCTTTATGCATAATGCATAATAAAAGTAGTTAGTATACATTAATTATGCCTTGTCATGCACCTTGTAATGCATTTTACAATCTCATAAATAATTGTAACCACAGTGAATACATTATAACACTTATAAATTCATTGTTACACTATGCATTTTAAATTTAAATTAGTAATTATTTACGACGAGATATAATGCATTACAATGGCCATTATGAATATAATGAATTATACCCTTCAGTAACCCTTTATAATGCATTATACATTAAGGCTTTAAGTAAAGTGTTACCAAAATAAGAACTGTAATATTGTGGAAAAATTATTACATCTTAAAAATAGCTCTTTTCTATTTTTGTATATTTTAAATAGTAATTTGTTTCTGCGAAGGCAAAGCTGAATTCACTCGATCCTTCAGAAATGGTTCTAAAATGCTGATTTGGTGCTCAAGTGATTTTTTTTTTTTTTTAGTATTCTGTGAATAGAAAGTTCAAAAGAATAACATTTATTTGAAATAGAAATTATATTTATAAATAAGATAACTTCATTTAAGATATCCAGGGAAAGGTCTTTGTAATCTGTGCAGGACATTTACATTCATCATTTTTGTTAGAAGGGAGCACTATGAATGGCTTTAACTTTCACCAGTCTTGTCACTGTGTCAGTTCCTCATGTGTCCGAGGTGCTAGGCAGCCTGCTAGTGATTCTTCTAACCTTAACTCACACCTCTGAGCCTAAAATATTGATTTAGTGTCTACAGTTTTGATAGAGTTTTGATAGACTGTCTTTCATTTCAGCTGGCCTGAGAGGTGTGGCTGCTTAGAAGCAAATTATGATTGCCTTTTATTGCCACATTAAATAAAGACATGTTTGTGCTCAAGTGCGGCCTGGTGTTTTAGTCGCTGCTTGATTACAAAATTTATTGCAAAAAGATTGTTGCATAGGTGCTTTTGAATGACATGATTTATAGATAATAATGAGAAAGCTTGTCTTCTGTAACTTAGAATTGTTTAAGGAGTCACTGGTATAAGTATGGCCATGAAAAAGCATGAAGCATGCAGGAAGATGTGTGTAATTCTGTCTGATTTAGTATATATTTTCTCATCCACAGAAGCAGTCCCACGGAAAGGACTTGAGAATGGAGGTCCTGCTGTCGTGTTGGGGTAAGAGATGCCTAATATGCCTCTTTCTGATTCATTTATTTGTTATGAATGAACACCATGTCTAGATGTGTTGCAACATAATGAATCACTAGCTGCAAGACATTTTGCCTTTCCTAATTTGTGCATTGCTTTCTGTATATGTCTTCTGAAGTCTCATGATAGATTTGTGTGAGAAATCATTGGTTATTCACTGATAATTTCATTTGTGAGTTTGAGAAACATCATGAATCAGTCATTCCAAATGCCATCCATCAGTTTGACAGATAAAAAACAAGAACAAAACTATGTTCCAAAACCTACTGCATCACTCACTCATTTGTGCTAGATACTAAAAATTACTTGTGTTATAGTTGATAAAGACACTGTCTTATATGTAACAACCGTTTAACATTTAAGTCATGTACTAATAATATTTTGACATTATTTGCTAGCCTGCTCTATCTCTGTGTCCTGTAGGCAGAGTCAGAACTCTCTTAATGCAGCAGGCACAGGTAAAACCCCACAGAAAACTGAACCTAATGATGTTGCGGCCGCAAAGACGACCACATCCACAGAAGCTGCCCGACTGACTGAGGCTGACAAGGCCAACACTGGCAGGGTATGAGTCAGCCATTTCATGTCAGGATGTGAGATCATGGTATTTCCATCTGATTTTGGTGAATGTTGTTTGTTATGCAGGTGAAGCTGTCTGTGTTTTGGGAGTACATGAAGGCTATCGGCTTGCCCCTGTCCATCTTCAGTATCTTTCTGTTCTTCTGTCATCATCTGTCCTCTCTGGGCTCAAACTACTGGCTCAGTCTCTGGACAGATGACCCTGTTATCAACAACACACAGCCCAACAGAGAGATGCGTTTAGGGGTGTATGGATCCCTCGGACTCACACAAGGTGATTTAAGAGACATTCATGTTGTTGTGTATATATTCCCATTTTAAATACCTGAAAACTTGCTTTTAATATGACAACTTGTATTCAAGGTTACATAGGCCACGGAGACACTGCAGCAAAATTTCGTTGTCAGTTCACCTTTTACTCCTTGATCGCGTTCTGTACACACATAATTCACCAAAATACAAGAATGACAACCGCATTAACTCCCGAAAAATACAGATAGTGACAACCGCATTTACAGAAATTCTACGCAGTGTGTACAGAACTGAAAAACTAGTTATTAATGACGTATTTGAATGTGCATCGGTGTCTTCCTCTGTATGTGAGATGCAAGAAAATAACCGTGAAAGAAGTCTTAACTTAGCACGGGGGCTAGCTGGAGACGGGGGTAGCTGCAGCCTGGAGCAATGGGCGTGCTGAAATGAGGCGTTCCGAAAGGTGAATCAGTACAACAAAATCTACCCCTAACCCTACCCCCACACCCTGACAGACAGCTTTGTCGACCAATCATTAAGACCTTTCTCCACGCCCCTACCTTTTGGCACGCCCTAACCTTTCGCCACGCCCATTGCTCAAGCCTGCAGTTATCCCTACTTGGCTAGCTGCGCTCATGAGTAAAGTGTTGCCAGATCTTCATAGAAAAAACAACAACAAACAAGGACAAGCACAAAAAACACTAAAACACCCAAATGCTTTGTTGTATAACACCAAAAAAATCTCATATCCACAACAGATCACTTTATTAACTTTAATAACGTGCCTATCTTTATGAGATAAGACCAAACAACATGCCTAAAAGCGCTTGTAAATATGAGGACATGGCAACACTGCAAGACAGCGCTCTCTAAAGCAAGTAGGGATAACTGCAGGCTTGAGCAATGGGCGTGGCGAAAGGTTAGGGCGTGCCAAAAGGTAGGGGCGTGGAGAAAGGTCTTAATGATTGGTCGACAAAGCTGTCTGTCTATCAGCGGTAGTGTAGTTAAAATCGACTGACAAAAAGAGTCTTTAGTCAAAAAATGGCACATATCAAACGACTAAACTTTTACTCACTCCCGCAAGACAACAGAATGTTGCTATGGTTACAAATGCAGGAGTGAGTGCTGTTCTGTACACACATGGAACGATAATTTACGGGACTCACTCCTGCATTTAAATGCTGTTGTCACTCCTGAAACTTGTTGTGTGTATGTGGCCATAGCCTCCTCAACCAAGCTGTTAGATTAGCTTGTAGTTACATGGATAAATGCATATTCCATAGTTATGAAATGTACAAAAAGTCTTTGAAATTAAAAACTATATTGAATTGTAAAATTCTGTAAAAGAAATACATTGCCTTAACAGGGCTTGTATTTTGGGGCTGCAGTTTAACACAAATATTTCAGCTAACAGTAAATATTTCGAATGGAATCAACAGTTCGGCAAAAATTATAAGTGCACAGATCCAGCAGGCAGAAATCTCAGTGAGAGTGAGCAACTACAAAAATCACAAAAAGGGAAAAGTTGGTACACCAAAGCTCCATAAACCATCAGTGAAGTCTCAAGGCATATGGTGGTCACTGTTGTTAAAACTTGTAATAAAAAATGTTTATTGGTGTGCCAACGTTTTTCTTTTTCTAAATACAATATTAAATCATTGGAATACCTTCCAAAATTCACTAAAATGTATATATTTTTTTAAATACCATCTGAATTTTATAGGTGATATATAGTTGCGAATTAATGATGGTATTTTCATAATATTTTTTAAACTGTAAGGTAAAATTGAGTATTTTTTTAATGTCAAAATTGTGTGAAGTGTTTTTATTTAAAATAAATGTTAAATTGCCCCTTAAGAATATATTTTTTTTAATGTAATGCATTATGCAACAATTTTTTTTTGTCATTAATGTACCTACATGTTGTTATTTATTTATTTGCTTTTTAATTTATTAATATTTAGCATATTTGTCCAGTAACCAGTTTTCTTTTTCATTTTCTTTCTGACAGGCATTGCAGTGTTCTGCTATTCTGTGACGGTGTCTGTTGGTGGGATCTTAGCCTCCCGCTACCTGCACCAGACGATGCTCTACAATGTCCTGAGATCGCCCATGTCTTTCTTTGAACGCACACCCAGTGGCAATCTGGTCAACCGCTTTGCCAAAGAGACGGACACCATTGACTCGGTCATCCCTAGCATCATAAAAATGTTCATGGGCTCCATGTTTAATGTGCTGGGCTCATGTGCTGTCATCCTCATCGCCACACCTTTGGTGGCCATCATCATCCCGCCTCTGGGCCTGCTCTACTTCTTTGTACAGGTCAGTCAGTTATTTTACCATGCAGCTGCTTGTTAGGAAAGGCTAGTAATTATTTGGGCTAAAAAAGTTTTCAATAGAAATGGTTCAAGAAAGGGCTGCACGATTAATCGAATGCGATTGTCATGCACATCTAGTCAGTAAAGCCGGTTCTGTGATTAGTAGTAAATCTCCATCACCTGCTTTCAGATGGAGCAGCATTTAATACACAGAGCCGTAGTTCACTGACAAGCTACACAAAAAATTGCGGGCGACGTAATCGTACGATTATGAAATCGAAGAAATCGTTCGTGATAATGACAGCTGTTTGCATAGCTCCTTAGTGAACTACGGCTCTGTGTGATAAATGCTGCTCCATCTAAAGGCACGTGAAAATACCACATTTAATAACATGTTTTTACTCCAAACTCACTTCATAACGTCAGTCGAGTGTTTGAAATAAATCCTTCTGTGAGATGATGTCTCTTACACAGAATAAGGCACGCAACATATTTCATAGTATTCTAAGCAGCGATAAAGGCATTGAATTATAGATATACTTTATTATAATGAAAATTATAATAATAACACAGATAAACCATACAGGTGCTGGTCATAAAATTAGAATATCATGAAAAAGTTGATTTATTTAGTAATACCATTCAAAAAGTGAAACTTGTATATTAGATTCATTCACTACACACAGACTGATATATTTAAAATGTTTTTTTCCTTTAATTTTGATGATTATAACTGACAACTAACGAAAGTCCCAAATTCAGTATCTCAGAAAATTAGAATATTGTGAAAATGTTCAATATTGAAGACACCTGGTGCCACACTCTAATCAGCTAATTAACTCAAAACACCTGCAAAAGCCTTTAAATGGTATCTCAGTCTAGTTCTGTAGGCTACACAATCATGGGGAAGACTGCTGACTTGACAGTTGTCCAAAAAGACGACCATTGACACCTTGCACAAGGAGGGCAAGACACAAAAGGTCATTGCTAAAGAGGCTGGCTGTTCACAGAGCTCTGTGTCCAAGCACATTAATAGAGAGGCGAAGGGAAGGACAAGATGTGGTAGAAAAAAGTGTACAAGCAATAAGGATAACCGCACCCTGGAGAGGATTGTGAAACAAAACCCATTCAAAAATGTGCGGGAGATTCACAAAGAGTGGACTGCAGCTGGAGTCAGTGCTTCAAGAAGCACCACGCACAGACGTATGCAAGACATGGGTTTCAGCTGTCGCACTCCTTGTGTCAAGCCACTCTTGAACAAGAGACCGCGTCAGAAGCGTCTTGACTGGACTGCTGCTGAGTGGTCCAAAGTTATGTTCTCTGATGAAAGTAAATTTTGCATTTCCTTTGGAAATCAAGCTCCCAGAGTCTGGAGGAAGAGAGGAGAGGCACATAATCCACGTTGCTTGAGGCCCAGTGTAAAGTTTCCACAGTCATTGATGGTTTGGGGTGCCATGTCATCTGCTGGTGTTGGTCCATTGTGTTTTCTGCGGTCCAAGGTCAACGCAGCCGTCTACCAGGAAGTTTTAGAGCTCTTCATGCTTCCTGCTGCTGACCAACTTTATGGAGATGCAGATTTCATTTTCCAACAGGACTTGGCACCTGCACACACTGCCAAAGCTACCAGTACCTGGTTTAAGGACCATGGTATCCCTGTTCTTGATTGGCCAGCAAACTCGCCTGACCTTAACCCCATAGAAAACCTATGGGGTATTGTGAAGAGGAAGATGCAATACGCCAGACCCAACAATTCAGAAGAGCTGAAGGCCACTATCAGAGCAACATGGGCTCTCATAACACCTGAGCAGTGCCACAGACTGATCGACTCCATGCCGCATTGCTGCAGTAATCCAGGCCAAAGGAGCCCCAACTAAATATTGAGTGCTGTACATGCTCATACTTTTCATGTTCATACTTTTCAGTTGGCCAACATTTCTAAAAATATTTTTTTTGCATTGGTCTTAATTGATATTCTAATTTTCTGAGATACTGAATTTGGGACTTTCATTAGTTGTCAGTTATAATCATCAAAATTAAAGGAAATAAACATTTGAAATATATCAGTCTGTGTGTAATGAATGAATCTAATATACAAGTTTCACTTTTTGAATGGTATTTCTGAAATAAATAAACTTTTTCATGATATTCTAATTTTATGACCAGCACCTGTATATTGTCGTAGTCATGTGTTTATTAGTCGCGTTGAATCAATGAAAGCATTTAAATCTTCTGTTTATTCAGCTACTGCAATTCCTGGATTTCATCTGCGGGGTGTATTTGGAGTTTCCAGAGCACCCTCTGGCCTTGGGATGGAGATTTACTACCGTTCACAGAACCGTGCTTCACTGAAAGATACGCATGACAATCGCAGCTTCGGTCTAATCGCGATTTCGATTTCACTTTGATTTATGTTGCAGCCCTAGTTCAAGATCTAAAACTTCAGTGTAAGTGTAGTAATGGTGGATGCTGCTCTAACATTTGCCTTTTTGTCGTTGTTAGCGTTTCTACGTGGCGTCCTCTCGGCAACTGAAACGACTGGAGTCTGTGAGCCGCTCTCCTGTCTACACGCACTTCAATGAGACGCTGCTGGGCACCAGTGTGATCAGAGCATTTGGAGAGCAGCAACGCTTTATCAGAGAAAGTGACGGCAGAGTGGACCACAACCAAAAAGCTTATTTCCCCAGCATTGTAGCCAACCGGTGAGAATTTGCAGAACATCACCAGTTTTTTTTATGTCTATTAGGTGTCATTAAGTTTGATGTATTAGTGTTTTGTTTTGTGGAAAATGATTTGTGTGTCTTTGTGCCTCTGTGTCCTGCAGATGGTTGGCAGTGAGGTTAGAGTTTGTGGGCAACTGGATTGTGACATTTGCAGCGCTTTTTGCAGTAATGGCCAGGGACAGTCTGAGTCCAGGTATCATGGGGCTGTCCGTCTCTTATGCGCTGCAGGTCAGTCTAACTTCTAAAATGATGCGATACAGACCAAATGTACACCCAAATCCTTACTAGTTCCATATTTCTCACAGGTCACAGCATCTTTGAACTGGCTGGTGCGGATGTCTTCTGAGTTGGAGACTAACATAGTGGCGGTGGAGAGGGTGAAGGAATATGGAGACACTGAGAAAGAGGTCAGTGCACCAGCAGGCAGATTGTCAGCTAATTCAAATAGTTTTAGATGAACTACAGCATGTCACATTGCAAGACATGTCAGTGTCCCAAAAGTGTTTCAAGTTAACTTCATGTATTTCTGATTTCAGTGTTAAAGATGGATTATTGAGATGTGGTGGGTCTATGCTGCAATAATGTCTCTGTTTACAGGCTGAATGGAAGTTGGAGCACTCAACTCTGCCTGCTGGCTGGCCGACCACTGGTCATATTGAAATCCGCAACTTTGGCTTGAGATACAGAGAGAACTTAGAGCTGGCTATTTCTGATATCTCGGTCAAAATTGAGGGAGGGGAAAAGGTACCTGGACCCATTACAATATTCAGAATCTGCTCAAGCTTCGACTTCATCAATTTTTTATTTATATATATATATATATATATATATATATATATATATATATATAATTTTTTTTTTTTTTTTTTTTTTTTTTTTTTTTTTCAACTTAAATTTCCTTATAAACATGCAATGTTAATCATGTATGTATTTCTGTGTTTTTCTTAGGTGGGAATTGTGGGTAGGACAGGAGCAGGAAAGTCCTCACTGACATTAGGGCTCTTCCGCATCATTGAGGCATCTCAGGGGGAGATCTGTATAGATGGAGTCAACATAGCTGAGCTGGGCCTGCATGAGCTGCGATCCAGAATTACAATCATTCCTCAGGTACCACACTTAAATACACCTAAACACTGATTTAAAGGCACTCATTTGAGGACATCAGTAATAAAGTTTTCAAACTATTGAAGTGCTTTCAGAATGATTGTTAACTCGTCAATAAATTCTACTGTTTTAGTTTTATTTCTAAACACCTTTTCCTCTGTCTCAGGATCCAGTGCTGTTCTCTGGTTCCTTGCGTATGAATCTGGACCCCTTTGATAGCTACACTGATGAGGAGGTCTGGAGATCTCTGGAACTCGCACATCTCAAGAACTTTGTGTCTGGCCTGCCTGACAAACTCAACCATGAGTGTTCAGAGGGAGGAGAGAACCTCAGGTACAAACCCCTTCTCAACAATGTTTATTCATCATTTGATTAACATCTGATGTGACTGTTTCTGACTGGATATTCTGGGCTTCAGTTTGGGTCAGCGGCAGCTGGTTTGCCTGGCTCGAGCTCTCCTGAGGAAGACCAAGATTCTGGTCTTGGATGAAGCCACTGCAGCTGTAGACCTGGAGACGGACAATTTAATACAGTCCACTATCAGAACTCAGTTTGAGGACTGCACCGTTCTGACCATCGCACACCGTCTCAACACCATCATGGACTACACTAGGTAAACGTTTTTTTAAATAATGAAACTTCAAGAATATTAAATAATAATATAAATAATAATAAAAGTGAAAGACTGCACTCGCACTATATTATAATTGTTATATAATAATACTTAAAAATGTTCCCTCAATGTTTTCTTAAAAGGGTGCTGGTCCTTGATAAAGGCCAGATGGCAGAATTTGATTCTCCGTCCAACTTAATTGCCAAGAAGGGAATTTTCTACAAGATGGCCAAAGACTCAGGCTTGGTGTGAAAAGTAGATGGGCTAAAGAGCCCTCTGTTCATCTGGGATATATCACTGGCTTAGAGCCCTTGGAGAGTGGACCTTGTGAGACATGGACTACCTCTTCTGTTACCTCTTCTTCTGTTGAAGTTACCTCTTCTGTGGGCCTGGAGCTAACACACACTCAGTGTGAGCATGACACCACTCCATCCTCAGCTATTGTAGCCCTCCGTTTTCAATCACATTTTAAAGGTTTCACTGCAAATGCTGCTTTAAAGGTTGTTTGATGCCAACATTTGGGAGGTTGAAAACTAGTTTGATTTTTTTTCATGGCTGTTTTTGTTGTCAGTTTTCTCATTTGGAAGAGTTCTTAGTTTACCACTAAGCCACACTTTGCTACTAGTGGTTGATTGTTAGTAATGAAAACAATTATATTTGCAATATTTGTTTCTCTAGAAAGAGTAAAGAACAAAGTTTCTCTGTGCAGTGTACCATTGATGCAGTGATCAATTGTTTATTGACCAAACAGCTGCTGGGAAATCCCTCCATGAGCATGAGGTACTTCATCCCAAGCCAAAGTTAATATTTGAAGCTCTTCTCATTAGCAAAGAAGCGACACATTTGAAAACTCTAGTTTCATCTCCAGATAGCCATTGTTTTCTCTCATTTAATCTTTTATAGTATGAGAAAATCTGTTACAATATTTATTTTCTTTATATCAAATTATTTTATCATATAACATATTTATTACTGGGTATTACCCACTAATGGCGACTTAAGCCTCACCTTACCAATATCATGCGGTAGAGTCTACACTGACCTTCTGTTTTCATTGGTAATATATTTAGTTGGTGTATTTGATTTATGATCTTTGTTTACTATTATTTCTCAGTGATCATTTCACCAAAAAATTATGAATGCACTTATTGTTCTTTATAAAAACCTCAAACTAGGGTTTATTTTTCAGGTTTGTTGAGAGTGATGTTTTAAAAACAAGTAGGAATTACCTTATGCCACTTTAAGGTCAGATACAAATTGTAGTAGTTCAAGACCGGTTGTCTTGTAGATGGCCGTACCTACTGAGCTGTGTGCTGTGTGCTTCACTCTGTGTGCTGTATACCATATATTTGTTGAATGTAAGCTTGAGTGCGCCATGCTGTATCATTCATCAGTACCTCCACTCTAGATTGTTTAAGCCTTCTGAGTTTTTTAAAGGCCAATCAGTTTTTTTTTTTTTTTTAAAGAACTGACAAAGACACACTTTGAATGAAAAAAAAAATCTGATTTGTTACATATTTGTATGTCAACATGAAGTTATTATTTGATATTTGTATACATGCACTAGTTTTAAGTGTGCTTAGTTTCATAAATCAGGCTGATACGTACAGGGGAAATATGAATAAATCTTTGTAAAGAGCCTTTTGTCAGTGTTTTAACAGTGTTGTACTTCTGAAATCGGTCTCAAAATGTTTTGTCACGGTGAGAAGGAAAACCATTTCTGATCACTACTACCAACATTTATTTTACTGAAGCTGTCCACAAAAAAAGGTGAATATTCAAGTTCGACAGTCACACATGAAGTGTGCATAGAAATGTTATAAATAGATAAAAAAAAAAAAAAAAACGGTACAAAATACATAAATACAGATTTAAAGTTTTAGATTATGGAAAAAATACTAGTATTAATACACAGACAAATTCAGTATAAGGGTCATGGGTGGGTGTTGCATTGTTTTTAACATTAAAGGATCTTTCTCACATCATAGATATCTTTAAAATAGATGCATCTTTTCACCTTTATGGGAATTTAGGATTTAATGTGCTGATATAATTAAGAAATTCTTGTAACAACCTGAAAAGGTTCAAGTAGGACTAGTTCTTCAGCTGTGTTATGCCAGGATCTACAACAGTAATCTACAAATTTCCACAAATCTTCACTTTGACAGCAGTGAGAGGTGGTGAACATGGCTGTGCACACCGTCTGACCATCTGAAGTGTGCATTATATTAACCTACTGAACACCTCTATGGTAAGATAACGTTACTCAAGCCTTTGTATTCTGAGATGAGACTGCTGACGACATGAGAGAATCAGTCTGTTGTTTTAGCGCCTCAGACCTCAGTTAAAGAATCAGCAGGAGAATGCTGAAGCACACCACTTCTGTAATACTGGAGAAAACGTGGACACCTGAACAGCTATTACTGGCAAAGCCTCTTCATCCTGGGCTTTGTGCTTCTCTTGTTTAAGGAGGCAAGATCTGCCCTTTAGCAAGTTCTGTAACGAAAAGTTTCAAATAGTCTGAGCAGGTGTATTGGTGAGATATCTGCACCATTTTTATAGTCTCTCCTGAGTGAAGAGATCATTTTGTCTTTGATGGTTCCTCTGGTAGTGAAGGTTCACACTAGCCCAGCCTCCCGGCACATTTGATAGAACTGACCACGCTGAGAGATCAGATTAGTTGGAGAGTCCATTTCTGTGATGTGCCCTCTGTCCATCACAATAACCCTATTGGGAACAGTTGAATAGGGTTGAGTTTGAACATTGTCAGCAATCATAATCATATTCTTAGAAACAAGCACATGCTCTTTGTTATACCTAGTGTAGTCCATGATGGTGTTGAGACGGTGTGCGATGGTCAGAACGGTGCAGTCCTCAAACTGAGTTCTGATAGTGGACTGTATTAAATTGTCCGTCTCCAGGTCTACAGCTGCAGTGGCTTCATCCAAGACCAGAATCTTGGTCTTCCTCAGGAGAGCTCGAGCCAGGCAAACCAGCTGCCGCTGACCCAAACTGAAGCCCAGAATATCCAGTCAGAAACAGTCACATCAGATGTTAATCAAATGATGAATAAACATTGTTGAGAAGGGGTTTGTACCTGAGGTTCTCTCCTCCCTCTGAACACTCATGGTTGAGTTTGTCAGGCAGGCCAGACACAAAGTTCTTGAGATGTGCGAGTTCCAGAGATCTCCAGACCTCCTCATCAGTGTAGCTATCAAAGGGGTCCAGATTCATACGCAATGAACCAGAGAACAGCACTGGATCCTTGGGGGAAAAAAGGTTCAAAATTAAACACTCAAAAGTTTGTCACGGTATTCTATTAGTTTTTCCATTTTCAGGTGTACCTGTGGGATAATGGTGATACGAGACCTCAGTTCATGCAGTCCAATCTCTGCAATGTTTATCCCATCTATGAAGATCTTTCCTTTTGCCGCTTCAAGGATCCGGAAAATTCCGAGAGCAAGAGATGATTTTCCGGCCCCTGTTCTTCCCACAATTCCAACCTGAATAGATTCAGTGAATCGCTTAGAATGTAATAGAAAATAAAGCACAAATATGACACAATGTGTTCAGATGTTATATTTACTTTCTCTTTTTCATTAACACTGAGAGAAATTTCTTTTAAGGCCCAGTCAAGACCCCTGCGGTACTGAAGTCCATATTCCTGGAATCCAATGGATCCGGATTTGGGCCAGTCTGTTGGGAGTGGACTGTCCTCGATTGTCCATGGTGCCTGCGGCAACCCAAGACTAACTTAGTGACCTCAAGAATGAACGTAAAAATATACTTTGGTCCCTTTATATAAAGGAATTCATAGGGGAAAAAAATAGCCTTCAGACCAACATTACCTCTTTTGTTGTTTCAGCATATTCCTTCACTCGCTCAACAGACACAATGTTGTTTTCTACATCTGTCCATGCCCGCACAATCCAGCTCAAGATCCCAGTTACCTGCAATGTAATTTTTCGAGAAGTTGTTGTCTAATAACCTTGCCAAACGTGTGGATGTCCAAAGATTGGACTTTTTGAAGAGTTCCCTACCTGGAGAGAGTGCGACACAGCCAGTCCCACTATTCCAGGGCTTAAAGTTGCCCTTCCCATAACAGAGAGAATAGCTGCAGCAAGGACTAGCAAGTTACCCAGGAACTCTAGATTTACTGCCAGCCACCTATTGGAATAACATTAAAGATATTATATAGAGTTAGACTGGATTACCAGTAATAAAGAATGAATAAGCCAAGACTGAATCTGACCTGGTTGCCACAAATCTTGGGAAATAGGACGTTTGATTGTGGTCCACTCGGCTGTTAGCCAGTAGGATAAACCTAGACTGTTCTCCAAAGGCCCGAATCACACCAGCTCCTTGGACTGTCTCATTGAAATGAGTATAGATGGGCGATCGACTCACTGACTCTAATCTACGCAACTGGCAGGATGTGGCCACGTAGAAGCTCTAAAAACACAGGAGAATAGATGTTAGACTGGTGCTCCTTGTTATGATACCCTTGCATGCTGAGCAAATTCTAGTAGCATACCTGGATAAAGGCATAGAGCAGAGTCAGTGGCAGCATGATCACTCCTGCAAAAGGAGTCGCCATCAGCACGATAATGCAAACCTCCAGAAGTTTGAACACATAGCCCAGCATCATCTTCAGACCATCAGGGATCATGCAATCAATGGCGTCTATCTCTTTAGAGAAACGATTGAGAAGGTTACCACTTGGTGTACTCTCAAAGAACGACATAGGAGAGTGAAGTACATTGTTAAGAAGGTCCAAATGAAGATGCCGGGATGCAATTATTCCTCCAAGTGAAATGGCCACAGTAGTGCCAAAAATTGCAATTCCTGCAATACAACAACACAGTTAATGATCAAGAACGATACAAAGTCCAAAGATACTCAATGAGGGTTGAAAAACACGAGGGATTTCGAACCTTGTGCAAAGCCGAGAGCTCCAAAAACACCAAGCTTCAGATCCGTGTCAACCTGTGTTCCATTTACAACTGGGTTGTCTGCCCACAGGCTTAGCCAGTAGTTGTAGGCCAGTGAGGCAGCTTGCTGGAACGAGTAGAGGAAGATGATGGGGATGATGAAGGCCAAGCCGATGGTCCTGAAGTACTCCAAATACATCTCCAGTTTCACCTATGTGTGACCCATTATGGAGAAGAACGTGTGAGGAACAACACTCTGGATGATATAGTGCACGTTCAGGCTATAATATGGTATTTGGAACAATGACGCTCAAAGACCTGTAATCAGGGATTAAAATGAGATTTCTGTGGTGACATGAGAGCATCTGAAACCCTTGTAGCTGACCCGTAGCTGAACTTTAAAACTGACCTGCCACTCTAAATCTTTAGCCTTTAGTATTGAGTTAAGTGTGAAGGTATATTTTGGTGTATCTACCCATTGTTTGAGACATCTGTGGATGTGGCTCTATTACTTACTCGGCCTGTATGAGCTTTGTCAGCCTGGGTGAGTCTCCCAACTTCCTCCTGGTTTTGCTCCTGTTCTGTGTCAGATATGGCCTCCATGGTTTGTATACTGGCACTTCCCATATCTCCACTTTATTAAACAAAATTGACAGAAAGGTAAATATGTGCTCCTCAATAACATTTGCATTTTCATTATCAAAACTTAGTGACTTTTACCTGATGAGTTGCTCCTGGGAGAGGTCAATAGAGAAGTCTGTCATGCTGAGACGAGATACTGATTTTCTGGTCCCTAAAACAAGGTGAATCTGCATTTTTAAATGTGTCAACATAAAAAAAGTGTTGTTGTAGCAGCTCGTCAAGCACTTATTCTTTGAGCTTACCTCTGTGGGTGGCACTTTCCTTGCGTTCGCTAACTGAAAAAACTTTAACAAATTCTGCAAAAGTGTTCTTTCTACTCAAAAGCTCGGCATAAGAGCCCATCTCCGTGATTTCTCCATCCTCCATTACCAGAATCAGATCAGCTTGGGGCAGGAAATTCAGCCCATGGGTCACAAGTATACGTGTCTGTATTAGAAAGCATTGGAGAGCATCATCAAGCAAGCTATTTCGTTTATTATTTTAAGCCTGAAAGGTTCCCTTTCCATTTAAAATCTGGAAATTGAATTCAATTAGCTACATCCACAGAAATTTGAATTGGAATGACAGGAAGAGAAATTTGCTAAATTGCAGTCTAATCTATCTACCTGTCTAGCCAATAAACCTTCAAAGCTTTTTAAAGATTTTTCAAAAACAATTTCAATTCTGCTTCCATTCAAATTAAAATTGTGATTCTGCATCCTTTTTGGTACATCAATTTAGGATGTAGCATGCTACATATTCTGTCATTAATTACTCACCCTCATGTCGTTCTGTAAACCTGTAAGACCACTTCGGAACACAAATTAAGATATTTTTGATGAAATCCGAGAGCTTTCTGACTCTCCATAGAGTAATTAATGACAGCATTTAAATTTTTTGGGAGAACAAACCCTTTAAGGTCACATTGTATCTTGTGTTTTAATGTTTACCTTATTTTTAAGAACGCCATTAGGTCCGATGACCTTTTCAAAGATGTGCTGACCCACATGTGCATCCACAGCTGACATAGGATCATCCAGAAGGTAGATATCAGCCTTCCTGTAGACTGCACGTGCCAGACTCACTCTCTGTTTCTGACCTCCTGACAAATTCAGACCCTGTGAACATTGTAAAAATGTAGTGGGAGTTTAGTCATGACCCTGCTGATACCCTGCATATTTGGTGTTTAAAAAACAAATTATATTTAATACCTTTTCACTTTATTATATCATGTCTGTTTTGTAAGAATCATTCTTAGTCTATTTTTACCTTCTCTCCAATCTCTGTGGCATCTCTTGCAGGTAGGATCTCCAGGTCTGGTAGAAGAGCACAGGCCTCTAACACTTTTTGGTACCAGCTGTCTTTCCTCTCACGTCCAAACAAAATGTTGTCTTTGAGAGTGGCATTCTGAATCCATGCTTGCTGAGGCACATAAGCCACAGAGCCCTGAAAGAAAGTGTTTGAAAATGTATATGTGGAATATGTGAATGATGCCAATATATATTTTTAGTAATTGTTCTGAATGATTTACAGAAACTGTGATGTGGCCACTTTTCTTTTCCATTTCTCCCAACATCGCAGACAGAAGAGAGGATTTTCCACTGCCCACGTGACCTACCACAGCCACCAGTGAACCCTGCTGCACTTTGACATTGATCCTGCAGAAATTAACCATTGCCAGGTTATCATCTTTATATGCATAGGAATGGTGGACCTACTGAGATCTTTCAGCAGTTATTTCAATTTACAGTAAGGGATAAATATATTCAAAGGCACCTACCTTCTGAGACATGGTGTGATATCTTTAGACCAACTGAAAGTACCATTGTCAATAACAACACCATCAATATCTGACAAAAGGAGGAAATAAAGAGGTGAGTTTTTTTAATTATCATTTACACACTCATGGCATTCCAAACCTCTATGATTTTCTATACTCTGCTGAATATTCAAAGATTTTTTTAATGCTCTACTTAGTGCAGTTACAATGAATATTAGCTTAAAAAGGACACAGAGATACCATAAAAAATATCTTAAAATTGGTCCATACAACTCTTGGACACTACAGTATATTTTAGTAAATATTTTGAAGACATATAATAGCTTTGTGAGAGAAATAGACTAAAATACTGAAACTAAACTGTTTCAGAAATGAACTGAATCTGAATTTCTATCTTGAACCAAATTTAGTCTAATTTCTTGGAATGACTTGAAGGTGAGCAAATGACCACAGAAATTTCATATTTGGGTGAACTATCTCTTTAAGTATGGCATTTGAGGCTCATAAAACAATTCCACTAGTTAATGAGGCAACAGGGTGATGATAATTATTTAGGTTAATACATTTCCATTAGTATTAAAAATCATCCATGGGATATTGTTATTGACCTGGCTCTCTTATTAATGATATTCTGATTCAGAAGCAGAAGCATTTTCACAAAAACTTCTCTTTGACCTTTAACATACAAAAAGTTGAATTTTTAATAAATCAATTTTAAAATAGGCCTTTATCACACAAAAATGTGGAAAAGTTATATAAATATATTTACAGCTCCAAAGCTGAAAATCCCCTTTAACCGCTGCATGAAGTCTTCATGCGCATTTCAGCCACTACCAACACCCACCTCGTAGCCACACAATTTCCTTCTAGTGTTTGTCAAATTACAGCTTTTAAATTCAAATAAGCTTGTCTTGCAGAATAACTGGAAATATATATATTCTTTTTGGCAGATTAGTAACTCGTTTTTTGTTTTTGGCATGCCAGATTTTGTTATGGCATTTTTAATTAAAACTCCACCATCACATTAATAGGGAAAAATCTCTGTATTGCTCAACATGTATTGACAATGTTGGTCAGCTTATAAACTAAGCTGTTGTATGTCAGATGAAAGTCTGAAAGCAATGACAAGCTAATGCACTCACCAGGATGGTAGGGAGCTCTCTCCACGCTATCCAGTTTCAGCTCGTCTTGACAGAGAAACTTCCCGAGGCGTTTGAGAGAAACCACAGCCTTAGAAACAAGAAGAAACTAAGTTATCTTCAAAAGTATAAATGCATAAGTTTTCAAATATTTGCTGCTCACCTGCATGGTAGTGCTCATTGCAAAGGGCAGTTGACTGAGTGGAGCTTTGAGAATGTTGATAAGAGCCATGGACACAAAGACCTTCTGAGCATCCAGAACATGCTTCTCATCAATCAGCACATACACCCCAAACATGGCAAATGCAATCTGAAGGCAAAGTGGCGTACATGATAAAACTCTTCAGTTGTTAGAACTGTATTTATGTGTTAAGATGAAGACGATGATGAATAGTACCAAGAAAGTGGAGGAGTTGAAGGAGGCGATGGATATGGAGTAAAGGATCTGAGACGTCTTCAGAGCCTTCAGCTCTTTTTCCCTATAGCCATGAACACGTTCTCTGAAGGCATTCTCCCAGGCGTAAAACTTCAGGATCTTTATTCCACTCAAGATCTCGTTCATAAGCTTAATGCGTCCGTCCATGTACTTCATCTGGACCTCCTGAGAGCAGCAAACAAATGCTAATTGAGAATCACGCAAGCAAACTTGTTTACGAGACCAGACAGAAACCAATATGGGCGAGCTTCAATTCTTTGGATGTTTGAGACGAGGCAAATAAAGACATTTCAATTTTACAACAAAGCAAAATCCTGTGGTTTCTACCATGTTCATAACATCAGAGAATCAAAGGGCAGACTGTCTACATGCTTGTGTTTTAAATCATTTATAGGCATGAAGCAGTTCCTGGGACGACGTGTACCGACACAACCTCAGTCGTCAAAGCACGAATATCATCATAGAAATTTGACTGAATGGAACAATATATAGACTATACCTGGAGCTTGCTTCTCATTTTGGCAATGAACCCATTCAAAGGGAAGATGAGAATTACAGTGGCGATGCCAACCAACGCAGATGGGCCGAGGCGCTGTACAGGAGAGAGACATTTCAATTCATGAATTTTAGGTCTGTGCTCTCAGAAATATTGTGCAAAAAAATTGGGGTATAACAGCTTAACAGCTTTTTTTATCCCTAACATGTTCATGGTTAGTACCTAATAGTTTTACTTGAAAAGGTACTAAGTTGCCCCATGTCCCCTAAAGCAGGGGTCTTCAAACTCGGTCCTGGAGGGCTGGTGTCCTGCAGAGTTTATCTCCAACTTGCCTCAAAACATGTGCCTGGAAGTTTCTTATACGCCTAGTAAGACTCTGATTAGCTGGTTAGGGTGTGTTTATTTAGGATTTGAGCTAAACTCAGCAGGACACCGGCCCTCCAGGACCGAGTTTTGAGACCCCTGCCCTAGAGATACAATTTTTATGCATTTTTTCCTGATAGTATAACAATCCTGTAGAAGAAGAATAAACAAGCATCTGTTCTCACCTGCCAGAGGAAGAAAAGACACAAGGCGATTTCAATCGGGGCCAACCACACTGCATTGAAGTAGACCACGAAATCCATGAGTTTCTGGGTGTCAGCCGAAACCAAGTTCACTATCTCTCCAACGGTACAAGTTCTACGAGCCGCGCTGTTGATGACCAGAGACTGTGGAGACCAGAATGTATGTGAGAACCATTATATGCATCTTTGCATTTGCTAGCAAACCTTTCAGGCCTACCTTCCTGTACACTAGGCCCATAACTGCAGTTTTGACCCTCATGCCTACTGTGAAGCACATATACATGTACTGATGGTTGAACAGGGACTGCAGACAAGACAACAGGAACATCAAGAAGGCAAAGAGGTAACCCTTCCACAAGGGGGCGTCTTCATCCCTCACAAAGCCAAGCAGTAGACTGAAGAACAAGAAACATACATTATCATTTATTGAGACACAAACAATGGCACACCAGTTTTGTAAATACAGTATGAGTTTGGTTTTATTTTGTTCGTCTGACTTAAGAGTACCACAAACAGAAGTCAAACCTAACTGGAATGTGAACACAATTTATGACTATAAATATGAGCCTTTCTAGACCTGATACAGCTGAGCCTGAACAATATTATCCCCATGCATCAAAGTTTCTCAGAGTGCAGGATCTGTGGCTTGTTATATGCCAGACAGAGTGGCTTAATTTGATGATACAAATCCAGTTTCTTCTGAGCTATAGCTCAGCCACAAAGAATAGATGCTGCAGTGAGCAGACTCTCCTAAGTGTTGTGGACTCGTAGTGCATGGGACATAATTAACAGTGTACGGCTGCCCCACAGCAGGATGTGCTGTTATTTGTGTCTGTGACGGGAGTTCACACTCAAAACTGAGAAAGGGCAACAAGTTCAATTTACAACTGTGTGCTAAATGTCTTGCTCTACATTTGCACCCAGCCATGTGTTTTCTTATAAAATAACATTCAAAACTGCCGCTTCCATATGTAGATATTTCCCAGATGCAAAAATATGTTTTAGTCTTAACTGAATAAATGATTTTAAAAGCACTATTTTTGCTTTTACACTCAAAGGAATTAATAATATTTAAAAATGTTTAAAATTATTCACATTTTATTACATTTTTACAATCATTAACTGTGCACATATAACTTTAGAATTTGTAGTACAGTAAAAAAAATAAAAATAATAATTTACACCTACATAGACTAGATTTTTTTTTTTTTTAAAGATGTAATAATTTTATTCAGCAAGGATATGTTAAATAGATCAAAATAACGTTAACGAAATAATGTTACAAAAATTCATTTCAAATAAATGTTGTTAATTTTAACCACTTATTCATTAAAAGAGAAATTAAAATGCATTGCGGTTTCTACAAAAATATTAGGTTGCACAACTTTCAAGTTTCTTGATCATCAGTTCATCATATTAGCATGATTTCTGAAGGATAATGTGACACTGAAGACTGGAGTAATGATGCTAAAAATTCAGCTTTACAAACACAGGAATAAATTACATTTTAAAATATATTTAAAAAAAGGGAATAGTCATTTTAATGTATTTTTAATTAAATGTAGCCTTGGTGAGCATAAAAGGCTTCTTTCAAATACAATAAATCTTACCAACTTCTGAACAGTAGTGTATCTTATACTAAATGCCACATGCTATATAAAGTTTCATTAATGCGTCTCTCACCTTAACACTTGTGGTATGGAGAACATGAAAGCATCTTGAATGACCAGAAAGAGAGTTCCAGTCAGAAAGTAAGGGCCAAAGTTTTTGGCTAGCATCCGGAGCAGACAGAAACCTGAGCTTTGTTCTTTATGAAGTTTTCTGAGCAGCTGCGTCTGCTCACTCAGTTTATAACCAAGAGCTTGTGCTCCATTCAGAGCGCACTCTTGCCTGTGTTTGAAGGAGAAAACACAGCATTTTTATTCAGACTTTAGTCTCTGGTACAGTTTTCTGCAAGCATTGTTGCAACAAAGTAAAGAAGTTGTGCTTTGTTAATTAATAATACAAATAAATCAGTAGTTCTGAACAGGCAAATTACGGACATCGCATATTTTCATCAACTCAGGATGGAAGACATGCAGTTAAGGAAACAGTGGGTGTCTTACTGTTGCATTTTGACCCATTGCTTGGCCCACTCTTTCTCAAGATCACAAATGATTTTTTCAGATGTATCCTCTTCTCGTAGAGACCAGAGATCTTCAGCTTGTAAAGGTGAGCGGTAGCCCTTTACCACCAATCTGTGGAGCACAAATATGTGTTTATCTCATTGGTTTTTATTCTGCAGACCTTTACAAGACATCAATGAAATACAGACACAAATATAACTCTACCTGCCATACCACCAAAACAGTACTTTTGAAAGGAAAGAAGCATCCTCAACTGGACATGGGTTCTAGTGGAAAAATCAGTAAGTCCAGGTAATATTTTTTTCACCGTGTTCCAAATATTTATTTACTAATTTAAAAAAAAATCGATTATAACACAGAAGACACTGTACCTTAACATATACAGGTTTAAGAGTCGCTGGGCGCTGATCAGCGAAACAGCTCAGGATGAGCTGAGCCAACTGGAGAGAGAAGAATGTGAAAAATGCCACGAATCTCATCGCATCTGCAGAGAAACCCTGTAACACACATGACTGGTTATCAGCAGAATGTAGACAGCAGTGTGGAACACAAATACGGTACACTCATTTTACAGCAACTCAAAAAAATGCAAGGTCTTACATGTTACCCGCATGAAACAGATACCAGCTTGGCTATCACTTTCTATAGATCAGAACATTTTGAAAACCTGTGACTCTGTTAAGGTTTTAGGGGTTACTATCCAGAGTGATTTAAAATGGGGTGGTCAAGTGGACCACATGTGGTCCTCAGCCAACAGAAGGCTTTTTGCTTTCCGCCGACTAAAGAAATTTGGTGTTCGAGATTAAGAATTGTTTATCATCTATACAGGGTATGTGTTCGAGTATGCAATTGGAACGTGTGCAGAAACGGGTCTGTAAAATCATACTGGGACAAAGGTATCAAGGATATCCCGACGCCCTCTTCCTTCTTGGATTGTGCACACTAGCAGAAAGACGAGTCAGATAACTCAGATAAACTGACAATCCCCAGATGCAGAACAGAAAAATACAGGAGATCACCTATTCCCTTATGTGTAGACTTTTAAACAATTACAGATTATAAATGAACTTTGTGTATTCCTATGATGTATTTTATTTATTTTTTTATTATTTTTTTTTTATTTTAATATGAAGTAAATTGGTATTGACATTTTATTGTAACAGCAAAATAATTCAGTGTCCCCTAATGACAAACGTCTTTGGGTACCTGTAATAATACTTAAAAGTCAATAAATCAATAATAATAATAAAAAATCAGCAATTGGAAGCACAAATGTTTCATTGCTATAATGTTAGATAAACTAGTATATAACATTAATTAATTGTCTATGTCCCTCCTCTTTAAACTGCAATTGTGGCCCATCACACCACAGCATAGAACCAACATAATCATTGATATTGAACTCTTTGACACTGTTTGATATCTTATATTATTGCACATTCAAATGGACATATATGTGTGTGTAACTCTGGACCACAAAACCAGTCATAAGGGTAATTTTTTTTTATTGAGATTATACATAATGAAGCTGAATAAATAATCTTTCCATTGATGTATGGTTTATTAGGATAGGACAAAATTATAAAATGGCTGAGATACAACTATTTAAAAATATGGAATCTGAGGGTGCAAAAAAAAAAAAATCTAAATATTGAGAAAATGGCCTTTTACCGTCAATCAAAAAATATGTTTTGATATATTTACGGTAGGAAATGTACAAAATATGTTTATGGAACATGATCTTTACTTAATATCCTAATGATTTTTGGCATAAAAGAAAATTTTTATCGATACAATGTATTGTTGGCTATTGCTACAAATATACCCGTGCTACTTAAGACTGGTTTTGTTCTCCAGGGTCACAATGTATGTATGTATATTGAAAAACCTTGACCTACTGTAATAAACTCTTGTGTTTTGGGAACAAATTGAATTATGTGACATATTATTTATTAAATATTGTTCAATGTTTTGATTCTCCCCTTCTGTGGAGACGACCAACTACATTAGTGGCACATAAGTGGTGTATACGCATTTGCCAGGGATTTCCCAAGGAGTCATAACCACATGCTTCCTGTGGGATCATATCCATATTTTCTCTTCTGTCTGCCTGAGCACCAGGACTGATCTGAGATCAGCCGCCCACTTTGCCTCACCGCAGTGTGCGGAGGCAGGACTGGTGGCTGATGTGGGGAGTGTTCTTTTGGGGATGTTGCCTGCTGTTCACCTCCCTTCCTTTCAAAGACCTCAGCTTTTTATAATGACCTAAATGTTCCATCAAACCAGGATTAATGACACAACAAACCTTTTTATGAACTCTTTTTATGACCACAGGCACATTTATGCCAACAAACCCAAACTCTTCATTCACAGCTTCTAAGAGTATAATGGTGGTTGGTAATAGTATTCAATAAGCATTCAATTGCAAAAAATGGAATTCAACTAAAACTAGAACTCAAAACTTGCAGATGATCTACGAAGAAGCGCATCTGCTTTTCAATCAGCCAAATAGAAGTGATTTGACTAATTTGACTATTTATATAATTCTAGTTATAAAATTCTAAAATAATTCTACTGATAAGTAACACTTCTGTTTGTATTATTGTTTTACAGTATTCTCAGTTGTTGTTCGGGACAAAGTTTCACCATGTGTTTGACCTTGTTTGTGTAGTGCTCGATACAAGGTTCAAGATTTGTTAGAGAGAAAATATGCTGAGGTCAGGGTTTTAGGTTCAAAACAGCTGGCCTGCAGAGGCCTAGAGCAGCTATTGTAAGTTTTACAGGGGCCACTGAGGGCATGCCTATGGGCTTCTGACAGAAACTGTGTCAAATGGCCACAATACGAGAGAAAGTGGCAGCACAGGCCTCTTTAAGAATTTGTAAACACAAGCTTCATTTACTCATTTAAGCTCATTTAGGTCACAACAGATCCCACCACAAACCAAGATTCAGTTCCTATGTAAACGTATGGACTGTCATCACTGAGCTGTACGAGGCTTCATTATTTTTTTTATATTTCGTTACTGTACTTAAGGAGCCTACATTTTAGTTCAAATATATGTTTTCAAGCTTTCACTTTTACATCAATATATTCCAAAGCATATTTTTTTAACTCCACTACATTTTGCTAAAACCTGTCGTTTTGAACGGAAGAATCCCAGAGCCGCCATGAGACACAATAATGATCTCGAACTTGTGAACGAATGAACGTTTGAAACGATTGAATCATTTGAACTGATTATTTTCAAAGAACCTGTTGAATCAGTTCCCAAATTTCAGTGAATGATTTGGGAATCAGTTGAATCAGTTCACAGATTGTAATGAATGGTTCACAAAAGAATCATTAATATGATCGCCAAAACATTAGAGTCTGAAGGATTAGACTGATTGCTTGAAATTTAAGTTGCTGATGCTGAATTTAAGTCTTAAATATGAAATATAAAACTCATATTTCATTATCCATGACTAAGTTTGTGAACTAAATGTGCTGATGCTTGAATGGCTACTTTAGGTAATAGGAGCGCAAATATGTGCCTTAAAACTTATTGCAAAGTGCAGCCACATATGTTTAAGTGATGAATAGGTAATAAAATATTAAACATATTTATAATGTCATTTTATAAGGTAGAGCTGGTCCATTTTTTGTGTCTTACACAAAAGGAAAGGTGTTTTTTTTTTAAATGTTGATATTTTGTCACTTGCAGACTATAGTAAAGTGAATTGCCTATGGGTTGAGTTTGTTTTGTTGCCACACTGTCATCACTATCATCAGTTCTGGTAGCCACATAATGTAAATATATTACAAAATATGCACATAGCCTTAAAGATTAGGCTATACATTCCATGCTAATATGTATGCAAACTGTGTCTGCATGTGAGTTACTTTTCCCTCTCCAATGTCAAGACGTTGATTGTTGTGTCTGTGACAAGATGCAGTGACATAATTATGGAGTGGGAGCATCACAGCAGGTCAGAGACAGACAGACTGAGGGAGAAGTATGGGGATCCGCAGACGTATGTGGCTTCTGCTATCTGTCTGGAAAAGCACCAGCGCTGATTGCGAGTGGTCTCAGCACAGCCTCAGGTCCAGACAGGCTGCCCAGACGTCAGTGCTGAGAACAGCAACATCTGTAAGCACTCTGTTTACGCACCACTGTGTTAGACTCTCAGACACAACACAGACAAATTTAGAAAGTGTTTTTGAGTAACATTCATTAAAAAAACCATGCGAGGGCCCATGTTACGCATACATGAATGGCGAATAACATAGCATAGGCATTTTATATGGAGGGCAGTCATGGCCTAATGGATAGAGAATTGGACTTGTAACCTGAAGGTTGTGGGTTCGAGTCTCAGGTCTGGCAGGGATTGTAGGTGGGGGAGTGAATAACCAACACTCTCTCCACCCTCAATACTACGGCTGAGGTGAGACCCTTGAGCAAGCACCGAACCCCCAACTGCCCCCCAGGCGCCGCACCATTGGCTGCCCACTGCTCCGGGTGTATGTTCACTACTGAGTGTACATTTGGATGGGTTAAATGCAGAGCACAAATTCCGAGTATGGGTCACCATACTTGGCCACACACCACTTCCCCTTTATAGGGCTGGAGATTCTGAGTTTAGGGCAACAAGTCAAATTCACTTATTTCTTTTATAGTCTCAAAGCACCATTAATGGCTATTATAACAGAAACAAGATACGCCAGGCTGGACAGACTGGTGAAGAAAAGCTGTCGGAAGGATAAAAAGGAATGGCTAGTGCGCAAAGGTGCCAAAGCGCAGGCAGCTGCTGACCGAAATGACTCCAAGACCTTGTACCGCATGTCCCATGAATTGACTGGAACCAAGAGTAACTCCAGCATTCCGATCAAGGACAAAAATGGGAAGCTTTTGATTGCCCAAGATGAGCAGAACAAGCGGTGTATGGAACATTTCCGGGAAACATTCAATTAACCAGACCCGACCACCACGTACGACTTCGATGTGGAGGATGCCCAAGAGGAGCTTCAGGTGAACTCTGGTGACATCACCATCGAGGAAGTGAAGATCGCGATCAAAAGCCTAAAGAACAACAAGGCGGCTGACTTGGATGAAATAACGGCGGAGATCTTGAAGTACGGAGGGCTGCCCATGGCGGAGAAGCTAACTTCGCTCTTTAACAAATGCTGGTGGAATGGTTAAGTCCCAGAGGACTGGTGAAGGGGCGCCATAGTTAGGATCCTCAAGAAAGGCAACATCTCCGAGTGTACCAACTGGTGAGGCATCACTCTCCTCTCTGTGCCTGGAAAAGCGTTCTGTTTGGTCCTCCCCTGACGCCTGCGGAGTGCTCTCGATGAGCGCTTGCTGGAAGAGCAAGCTGGTTTGCGCGGCGGAAGGTCATGCGACGAACAAATCTTCATCCTTCGTAACATCATCAAGCAGTGCGTCAAATACCGGCATCCGTTAGCCATGAACTTCATAGACTTCAAGAAAGCCTTCGATAGCATCCACCGCGAGTCCCTTTGGTGGATCTTGTGCTTGTACGGGGTACCGGAGGCTTTTGCCACCATCTTCAAGGGCCTGTAGCTGCTGCATCAAGACTGGGAATGGCCAAACAGACTTCTTTGAGATTGCAACTGGGGTCAGGCAAGGATGCATCCTGTCCCCTCTCCTTTCCCTCGTCGCCCTTGACTACATCATGCGGCAAGCTGGAGCACGCGTTGGGGCCGGCATCCACTGGTTTTCGACCTGGATTTCGCAGACGACACAGCTCTGCTCGAAGAAGATGAACCAAAGCTGCATCATGCCACGACCGCACTGGAAGGAGAAGCAGGCAAAGTTGGCCTCAGGATCAGCGCCGAGAAGTCAAAGATCATGCAAGTGAGCAACACGGCCCAGACATGGGGAGTCACAGTCGGGACATAACAATTGGAGGAAGTAGAGAAGTTCACCTACTTGGGTAGTGTGATCTCCCAGAACGGCGACGGTGGACGTCAAGTGCCGCATCGGGAAGGTGGCAGCTGTTTTTCAGAGGATGAACAAGATCTGGTCCTTGCCGTCCATCTCATTGAAGATCAAGCTTCGCCTTCGACAGCCATCTACGCCAGTGAGACCTGGAAGGTGTCAGGAAGCATTAACAACAGGCTCCATGTCTTCCAGCAGAGGTGCTTACGCCGAATTTTGAAGATTCGTTTTTATGATCACATCACCAATGAAGAGGTACTTCGAAGGAGTGGCGTGTGCAAACTTCATAACATCATCGCCCGTAGAAGACTCCGACTGGCCGGATGGAGAACAACAGGATCCCCAAGACGGCCATGTGATGGGTACCCCTTGGTGCCAAACAGCCACGAGGACGCCCCCGGAACACCTGGCAAACAACGTTCCTACAAGATCTGAAGACGCTTTACACGGCATGGGACGACGCCGAAGCTCTCATCCAAGACCGAAGCCGATGGAGAATGATTGCTGCCCGTTATGCTACATAGCATTGGAGGAACTAAGTCTAAGTAAGTATAATAGAAACTCTTTACAAATAGGGGTCAAAATGTCTGTGACTGCAATAAATGCATTTTAATTTTTTGGAATTTTTTTTTTTTTTTTCAATTTAATCTAGTATTTTGTAATTACAAATTATATTGGGAGCAGCACTCAAGATAGAGTGTAAGTGTAATCTTCATGTTATTTATTAAGTTTTTTTTTAATGCTAAAACTTTCTGCACAGGGTTTAACATTCCAGTTTTGAAAAGATCAGAAAGCATGATGAAAAAACAGCATAACAGCATTTTTTGGCAAATGGCTAAAGACACATCTCTTCCACATACACTTGACTCTCTAACACTTGCACTCTCAATTCTATTTCTATTCTATATACTTGTTTACTTTTTATTATAAAAAAACTTGACCCTCTAACACTAGCACTCTATTTTTATTCTATTTCTATTCTTTCTACTTCTTTTCTCTTTGCAAAAAAAAAAAATTAAAAAAAAATGTATTAATTTTCTATCTACATTTAATTGTTTTTATTTATTATTTAAAAACAAAACTGTGTAGACTGTGGTAGACTATCCAGGACTTGTCACAGCACTTATATTTTGTTGCTCTATTGTTGATTTGATTGCTTCTATTGTCCTCAGTTTAAGTGTAAATGTTACATTAATACAATAGTTGGATATACTGGGGATACACAGACCTCGTATATGATGGCTTGAATGTTGGCTCTGAGAGGCACCAGCGAGCAGATCACTGCCAGCGTCCAAAACAGGAAGAGAAAGATGGAGGAACGAAAGCCCCTCAGCCTTTCCAAGTGGATCACCAACACTGCCAGTATCTGAAGACAGAGTGTATTTCGGTCAGTATGCTAGTCATGGTCAATTTGAGAAATCCAAAACACACTAAAAGAACAGGACAGAATACCATTAGGCAGCTTAGACATGTTGATACAAAAATCTCTCAACCAAAATGTATTGATTCTATACTAGTTTGCAAAGACTCCTGTGAATGTTTAGTCTGTGCCAGGACTTTAAAACTGACTTATCTTGTTGCGCAGATCTGAGAAAACAAAAGTCATTTACTACAACCACTGTTGACACTGCTGTCTGCTGTGACCAGAGGTAAAATAGGCTTATTTATCCTGATACCTTCAGGAAATTTATGCCAGACGTCTAGCCACAAAGAGATTTGTTCATTCAAGCTTAAATATAACAGATCATAAATCTATCCTCAAAAAGAGTCCCATTGGAAACAAAATCAACATGTTGTTTTGGTCATAACAGCCATGAACAGAAAAAGATCACTGTCCATTGTAGCTTGATACCTTATACTTTTACACTGTTTACACATTTAATTATGAATGTTATTAATAGTAATTTTTATTGTGTGATTTACCATGGTAAGGCTGCGAATTATAGGGCTCAGGAGAAAGACCATGTGACGCTCTATGTCTCTGCTCTTTTCCACCAGCAAATAGACCATCTCCAGCAAACCAAAGGAGGCCAGACAGAGACCCAAACCCTACAACACAAACACATGGACATGTAAGCATTAACTGCAACACTGAGGTGTCACGACCCCCAGAATGTTTTTACTTACACTACTGTTCAAAAGATTGGAATTGCACAATTTTGTAATGTTTTTGCATTTATTTGATTAAAAAATATAGTAAAAAACTGTATTATTGTGCAATGTTATAATTTAAAATAAATGTTTCTATCTGAATATATCTTAAAATGTAATGATAAAACTGAATTTTCAGCATCATTACTCCAGTCTTCAGCGTCACATGATTCTCCAGAAATCATTATAATATGCTGATTTGCTGCTCAAGAAACATTTCTCATTATTATCAATGTTGAAAACAGTTGCGCTGCTGAATGCCTTTGTGGAAACCTTAAAACATTTTTTCTTTAGGATTCTTTGGTAAAAAGAATTGTAACAGTGTTTTTAGTGTCTCTTTTGATTCTTTTATGTGTCCATGATGAATAAAAGTCTTAATTTCTTTCAAAAATAAAAATATTACTTTCCTCATAACTTTTGAACAGTACTGTATGCTCTGTTGGATGTTAATTGTGTTGAACTTGATATGATCTGTTTTTCTTCCCAGAGAATAATTTTCCTGCCTTTTAAATGTTCTTTAACGATGTCAACATTTCCATTTAAACATTCCCATACACACAGCAATAGCCTGTGAGTTTTTCAGCTGATTGATGCTATATTCAAGTCAAACCTATAGAGGTGGTAACTAAATTCAATCAAGTCTTGATATGACTAGTATGACTCACCGTCTTGGCACAGCAGAGACTGGATAAAGATATGCGTCCATTGTCATAGAATCCGAGGTACAAGCAGTAGAAAGGGGCACAAACCCAGAGATAGAAGCAGGGGAACCACACCAGTACTGTATGCTGGAAGCACTGGGTCAGGTCTGGGTGTGCTGTGTACCATGTGACATTCCAGTCCTGAAAACACAATGTTAAACCATTAGTCTTCTGTAACTCGTTAACTTGTTACATCAGGATTGTATAATTATTAACAGCTACTTATTAACTTATTAAATTATTAACACATTTTACAGTTTATTAGATTGTATTAACTCTTTGCACTCATAGTGAATTACTTCGTGCAAAAAAAAAAGAAGATAATTCATCAGATTCCTTGATGTCCATTGAAGTTCCCCAGTGTTTGTTCTGTCCAAATGGCTCTGTGTGTTTTATATCTGTATATAATATTTGTGTGTGATTTATATTATTTCTCTTGCAGTGAGAACAGACAAATTGTGTGAAGTAACACAAAGGTGAAAGGTAAAACTCCTGTAATAAATCTGGTAACACTTTATTTTGATAGTCCACTTTAGACATTCTACTAATAGTAAGTAACTTTGCAACTACATGTCAACTAGCAGTCATTAGAGTATTAGTAGACTGTCTGCTTAATATCTTCTAACACTTTATTTTGATGGGTCCACAACATACAACATACTGACTATGAGAAACTTTGCAAGTATATGTCAACTTATTCTACTAACCCTAAACCTACCCTACTGAGAGTTAGTAGACATGTAGTTGCAAATTAATGAGAATTAGTTGACATGTAGTTACAAAGTTACTTATAGTTAGTAGAATGTCTAAAGTGGACTATCGAAATAAAGTGTAACCATAAATGTTCACTGTTTTCTGTGCTTTGGAATATCATTTTGTTTGCCAAGTGAGTATATGATGATAATTGCTGTATTTGTATTTGTCTTGGTTGCTATTATTCTTTATTCGACCCTCTAACTCTACAGCACTCTCTATTCTAATTCTATTATTAAAACAAAAACAAAAAACTAACACTAGCTTCTCTAATCTTGTTTTAAAATACAGAAAGACTCTAAACAAATTTCGGGAAGGGGAGGAAAGTGGTGTGTGGCCAAGTATGGTGACCCATACTCAGAATTTGTGCTCTGCATTTAACCCATCCAAGTGTACACACAGTAGTGAACATACACCTGGAGCAGTGGGCAGCCAATGGTGCGGCGGTTGGGGGTTCGGTGCCTTGCTCAAGGGTCTCACCTCAGACGTGGTATTGAGTGTGAAGAGAGTGTCGGTTATTCACTCGCCCACCTACAATCACTGCCGGACATGAGACTCGAACCCACGACCTTCAGGTTACAAGTCCAAAAACACTAGCTTGCTTTATTCTTTTTCTATTCTATCTGGTTTCTTTTTATTACATAATTTAAAAAAACCTTGCTACGTATACTGTGTTAAGCTGAGACTTGTTATAGCACATGCATATTGCTTTTTTGTGGATTTTGATTGCTTCCGTTGTCCTGATTTGTAAGTTGCTTTGGATAATAGCGTCTGCTAAATGATTAAATGTAAATGTAAATTACAAGTCATGACAGAAAAAAAATGTTTTGCCTCCACAAATGTACATGACAGGCCATTCTATATATTAAAGGTGCACTCTTTTTTTAGAATTCCACTTTCTGATGGTAGAAAATTCACAATTTCCACAAACGTAACAAAGAAACAATTTACTTTCAATATTTCGCTGTTATTGTTTCCACTCAGAAGCATCGCCAGCAGCAGACCAATTTTTAAAGCACATAGTGTGTACAAATATTGATGTTGAGTAACAACTTGTGCACATTGGTTCTGAAGAGTGATAGTTTGAATATCAGAGTTTGTGTTTATGTAGTTAAAGTAAAGCAAAGCAAAGCTGTGGTCTGTGCCAAAAATACTGTTCTGTGCATTTTGATTAAATCAAAGTTGGGCAAAAACCCAGTTTGGCATCATTGCCAAGACTTCTCTCTCAAGTTGAATTTCACAAGTTTGTTCTATTCAGACATCAGTAATTCACACACTATCTCTTCAGTTATTTCTGGCCTTCCTACGTTGGAAAACCGGCTGGTGTCCAAACGCAGCTGTTGAGCTGTTAGGTTTTTTCTTTCTCTGGACTGATGAGAACTTGTTTGGCTGTGTTTTATGCTGTGGTTATTTTGGCAATGGCACAGCTCTGATAAATACTGCATGCTGGTTGGAAGGATTCCTGTGGTACGGCAGTACATAAAATGTAAACCCCATATGCACTATGAGAAGTACCATGAGCACCAAACACATCTCTGTGTAAGCCTCTTCTAATTTTTATCAGTATATTGTCTTACTCAAAAATATATATATTTACTTGGCTTTACGTCATTCCACACCTCTTTCTTACATGAAACACAAAACAAGTTTTTTCACTGATTCAATTTTTACTTCTCATTTTGACTCTTCCCTTTGAGTTTGATTGACAGGCGATCTGACCAATCATAACACCGAAACTGCCATTTTTGTCCAACAAACAAACCAGACAGGAGAGTAGATTAATGTCGGTGGACTTGAACTTGAAAAATGGTGTGTATTGACATCTTTCCGTTGTTAAAAAAAACATACCTTCTGATGTTATTTCATGCTATAAAGAGGAAGAGATGATCAGTTCATGTGCCGCTTGAACTGAGGTGCTACAGCAATCTGTCACAACACATTAAAGAGCCATAAGCAGAATTTATTGTTTGAATTTCTTACAAAATTTGAAAGCTGAGACTTTTGCTTTATACCAAAATTAACCTGCTATGTCTTGTCTGTCGGCGCTTTGTCAGTTTTCTCTTTGCTGTACGATGTGTTTTTCACTGCTTGAGGACATGATATGTGGCTTGAGAGCGGTATGGATTGTCAGACATATCAGTGAACGGGGGTGGGTGTTTGCGAAGAGTCAAATACAACAAACTGGGACTGAAGCTTTCATGCTTCAAAACAGGATGTATTCATAAAAATAGTCTATACACTATTTACCATATTTGAAGTCTTCTGTAGTCATACAGCAGCTTTGTGTGAGGAATAGACCAACATTTTGCTTGTTATTCATATATAATATTTTCATCCAATAATTGTTCACAGTTGCAAGCATATCGTTTTGTTAGTTAGTGGAATTTTGAGGACTGGACTGGTCTGATTTGTGAACAAATTAAGAATAGTGAACTGGCTGAACTGATTCATTTAAAAGCTTAATCAATAACGTCTCTAAATCAAACGTCTTTACTTTTCTCATGAATGCACCAAGATGAGCTGTCAAGATTTTCAGCAATTATTGACTTTTTTGGACTTTATCTCCCATAAAATTATGAATTTATATGCAATATATAGCTTAAAGTCACATGGACCACTTTTATGATATATCTTTCATTAATTCAAGACAAAATATTTGTTCCACAAAAGAACTTATATAAATTTGACATGGTGAATAAATGATGAAAAATGTTTAAGTAATCTATTTGTGTCTTCTAGCATTTACCTTTATTTAGACCAATATCTAAATCCCTGCAAGTGCAATGCAGACACACACTACAGTGCAGACAGGTTCAAGATGAGACACTCGATTCATTACGTTGTTGTTTTGGTCAGGAATATGTCCTCATCTATGAGGGGGTGTACTGTGGTCTGGGCCCAGGAAGGGAAAGAGATTCTCGTTCATGTGGCAGAGCCTAGTCACAGTCGCAGTTTTCCACTGGGAGTTCAATGGAGCATAAAGACACCAGCTTCTACCCATCCTGCATCCTCCAAAACTATGTTTGCCCTGGTCTAAACCCAATGGCAACCACAGTCTCAGGAAGTGATTCAGAGTGGTGTGTGTACCCTTCCTGCAAGTGTAGGCGTTCAGACTGCTGGTCAGCACAAAAGTAATTTAAAAACAGTTTTAAAATGACACCGCTGATGTTTGGATTTATTTGGAGGACATTTATGAGGATGACTTGCAATTCACAAATCTCTGGTCACTTCTTTTGGAAATGGCCAGTTGGAAGCTAATAACAATCTCTCACGCTAGTCATAATAAGTTAGTCTAACCTAAGGTTCAAAAGGTTCAGCCAGATTGATGCTGTCCGACATGCTTCAATAGACATGAGTTTACAACTTTGACTTCTTCATCTCATTCCACGTTTTCCCAGCTAACGGTTTAATATTCTAATAATGTTGTTCTTATGTTCCCATTATGTTCTGAAAATGTTATCTTCATAAGGTCTGGAACATTTTCCTTGATTATGCAAACGTTCTGGAACACATTCATTGGGTTACACAGAATTGACCAAAAATACATTCTAACAACAGTAAAATACAAAGTAAAATGATTAAATTTACATTTATTCATTTAGCTGACAAAAGTGACTTACAATTAATTGCTATATGTGTCAGAGGTCGCACGCCTCTGGAGCAACTAGTTAAGTGTCTTGCTCAGGGACACATTGGTGTCTCACAGTGGATTCGAACCCGGGTCTCTCACACCAAAGGCATGCATCTTATCCACTGCGCCATCACCACCCCCTAAATTAGCAATTATAACTAATGAAACATCATGGTTCACTCAACGGCCACATTTGCAATGCCTCCGGACAGCTATTTCAGGCACGCAAGACCAACACAATCTGAATGATAAAATAACTAGATCTAAAAAAACTGCATTCAAAACCCAGATTTAAATAACTTTTCAAAACTGCAATAAAAATATGACATGAACTGTTTCATGAATGTTGATTATGATGCTGAAATAGCATTTAAAATATGAAGTCATGTCTAAGGACACTGACTATTTCTATGGAAATAGCAGCTGCAGTGATGCGATTTCTGTGCCAATTTCAGAAGCAATTTAAATTTTTTTTGGGACTTCCGTCGTTTTGGCGGTTGCAGTTTCTCCCATTCGCGGTAATAGACATAGTGAACTGTCTTGTATGACTGATAATGTATGAATCATTTTCATGTTAACATTGTATATTTGATAACATTTAAAGATTGTTCTGTTAACATTGCTGCAAGAACATTTAGGTTACAAATTTTAAGAATGTCCTGAGAAGGTTTCATATTAGCTGGGATGCAAATGTAGCATTTTGAAATCATCCACAGAATGCGATCAGTTACTTATTGAATGTGCTTCATCTGTTCCACTCTCATTGTGAAATGGTAAATATTGCTAAATGAGTATGTTGGGCCATATAGAACCTTAGTGGGCACAGGGCCTGGAACAACATTTGCTTGGATCATTCACACACACCAATATCATTACACCTGATTTTAAATGACCTGCTATACTATGCAAAATAAGAGAAAGAGAGCATTAATGTTTTATTATTAACCTGAATTGCAACACTGTTTTTCATCCGATCTGTAATCATTGTTCAAAATATGGGCTAAAGTACAGTTACATGCTCTGCACTCAGATCCCAGAGTACAGCTGTTTGAATGTTAACACCCTGAGAAGTTAAAGAGCACAAATAATCTTTTTACACAATCGCAAAATGTTCTCACACACGTAACACAGGTTATGTGTGATTTTAAACTGAGTAACCTTAAAACTTAACTTTTAAGGTCCTGCATTCAATCTTAGTCAATGAATCATTGTTTGAGAAATGCATGACTCACACTAAATGGCTGTTACTGTCAAAAACCATGACCACTTACAAGAATAAAGGGGCATAAATAATATATGACTAGGCACAGTTTGTGTTATCTCACTAACATGCAGTTAATTTGTTAAAACCTTCATATCTGTTGAACCTCTTAAGTTTTAAATGGCTATTGAATTGATTGAGTTTATCTCAGAGCTACATATCACCTCCCCATCAGTTATCTGAGACTCACCCAGAGAGGGTCCAGGCCGCTGAGACTGCAGAGGGTGTCCATCCAGGTTCTTCTCTTCCTGTAGTAAATCTCTGCTCCCCGAACTCAGCAGTGTCCCAGTCTCCTGTCTATGTAGTTTCTGTTGGCAATGTAAGTGTGTTTGACAGTAGTTGTGCCTGAGTGTGTGTTTCAGCCCCTTTTTAGTAAGCCAGCCTCCTGTGTCCTGACTTGAGTCTTGTCAAAGCCACAGTCTGACACCAGGTTTGTGTAACTGTCCTGTTTATGAGCGCTGGCCTACCAGGTGGGTGGAAGATTTGGACTCTGTAAAACTATCTTCTCTGCTCTCTTTCGTTGCTCCGGCCCACGTGTGCCGAGGCCACAGTATCACAGACACACCCCTGGAGGAGATGAGAGCGCCGCAGACGTGGCCACACCCCGCTCTCCTTCAGGTCTTGCTTCTGTAAACTCCTCCAACCCCACACTTCCACCCTTCATGCTGCTTTTTAATGGACAGGGAATGGACAGCTTTATGGCAAATAAGGAATGCGAGTCGCTGTTTACAGGTGGTTCTAATGGAATTTTATGTAGGGTTCAGTGGGGCTACTGGTATTCTTGACAGAAAGTTATTTATTTATTTGTTCATCCCATAATATAAGACTTTGGGTATGATATCAGAATTTACAATTTTTTTGTTAATTGAACATTGATGGAGCAACATAATTTGTGTGAAAAAAGGAAGTTTAAAAAAGAAAATCATGTAAACACAAAGCCAGATAGAGGCGCCTTTTACTGAAAGTCTGGGGGTCACCGAGTGGCAACCCAACACAGAACCAAAATAGGTCAGTATATACAATTGAATTGTACTGGTTTCATGCTATCCAAATATTCACTGCACTGTGTTTTTGTTGCAAGGTAAACATGTATTTAATGAAGTCTATGTCGTACTTTCTTTTACCATGCAAATGGTTGCATTTTTTTTTTTTTATTAATGAGAACAGACCTGTTTTTCTCTCTAAAAATATTTTTAACTCTTGTTATCCTTCACTTATTGTGTCTGCTCCAGCACCTCTCCAGTTGAGAATGAGAGGAGCTCAGTGACTGAGGTGAATGTGTCTGGAGGTTCTGCCGGGGTCAGATCGATAGATGGACTCTAGAAGAGCAGCCCAACCCTGCCTTTTGAGGTGCAGAAGCTAGTTAAACTAGATGCCGGTTACCAGTTATTAGAACAACTAACACCAGTGTGAGGAATGCAACATCTCAGTGAGCCATAATTGAGAAGAGTTGAGTGTTTAGGTGTATGTGAGTGTGTAGATAAGGGCTAGCATGTCAAACATGCTGTTCTGTGGGATTACATGTTCATGTCCAGGAGTTAAAGTCTTTCTCTGTGCTGACGTAGTAAATTTGCTATTGTTTGGATTCATTTGAACTTTTAGAAGCTCTAAAGAGTACAGAATGAATCCCACTTGTGACTAAATCCCATTTCCCAATCCCATTACCCCACTTTTCCCTCTTATTTCCTGTCGTCTTCTTTTTTTTTTTTTTGAGGCAAAAAGGCATAGTAGAGAATTTAAAAAGGGGATTTTCCTTTTGGGAGAACTATGCTTTAATGAAGCACCTTGACTGACACACATCTACTTCAAACCATTCCCTCATTCCTGTACATATGGTGGAATTATTACATAAGCTTCTCTCTTTATTTTCCATTCAACTCTGACTAGACAGCCATCAAAACAAACACAAGGATGTTAATGGAACATCGGAAAATGTCTCATCTGTAAGAAATGAGAATAGTGGTCTTTTTGATTGGTAGTAACATTTAATATTCAGCTAAACGTGGCGATTTAGAGCAAACAACCACAAAACATTTCATTTGCAATGGAACTTTACAGCTTATAAGTGTTTTTACAGTGAAACATTGCTCACTATTTCTGTCTTCATTAATGGTCGCTGTCCCAGCCTGTTTCCACACTTATTGCAGATGACAGTGGAATTTTTATGGACAAACCATTTTTGCAAAAATAAATGCAATCGTTTTCATAAAGCAATGGATTTATAGGCTATTTTTTTTACTTACTGAAACATTATTCCAAAAAGCCTCAAAATACAGTATGTATGTATATCTAAATCATAGATATCATGCGCATTTGGTGACTTTCACAGTCACTGTAATTTTCCTCATGATTTATTGTGTGTTGATTACTTAATTGCATGGCAGGGTAACTATACTGCATTATGTTTATATTCAGGGATGCATACATTTACAGCCAGCATTCTCCAAAACTCGAGGAGATGATTGTATACTCAGTCACTGGCCTGTGCTTTTGGCATTGTCCATCGAAAATGAAGATCACAACAGTGACCTTTGGCTGAAAATGGCTTTGTGTATTGGAGTAAGCTGCAATTTCCCCTGCTGATTTTGTTTACAAGAAGAGCCTGTTTTACAGGTTAACAGGAATAGTGTGCTTTTGGACAACTTTTATAGGTAAAAAATAAATAAAAAAACGTCAACAACAGGTGAGTCTCTACTATTATTTTCCTGTTTTATAGTTTTCTTAAACTCCCTGTAAAAGTCTTTGGCACAATCTAATTACACTAATTATACAATCTAATACACAATTTGACTACTGCTATTGGGAGAGGGATAATTTACACGATTATACAATGTTGCACAACCTCATTGAAATATTTCTTACCGTAAACCTAAAACATGACATCTGGAGACTGTTGTATGCTTGTCAGTTGAATGATTTAACATGCGGTCTCAGGATACTTGCTTTGAACACCTCATCACTGAACATGCCTATACAGGACAGAGGACAGTCACTTCAATTCAAGCATGGGTATTTGATGCAATATAAATAATCACATTCCTAATACCTTAATTACATCCTAATATAATTTGTATGTTCTTGTAAATAATTGTAATGACAGTTCTATTATGACAACTCTCTGAAGATTTTAGCATAGTAATGGATATGACAATGTTAAGGTATTTGGTCTTGGCGGAGTAAATCTGCTATGCTGCTGCTGTTAGTTACTGCTGTTGTTGTAGATTATTGCTGCTGCTGCAAAGCAAGTACAGGGACTTGCTACTGCCAATGCATACGCCAATACAGTGCTGTGAGTATTTAAGACATACTGCTGCTGCACAAATAGCATATATAATAACCTGTCGCAGATCTATACAGGTGGAGCTGGGGAAGGTGGAGGGTTTCAGAGTACTCTGAAAGTGCACTGTGAAATGCTCTAATGAGTGCTAACCAGCCATTTAAATGTAAAACAGTAAGCCTATTGGCTCTGTATGCAACTTCAACCAATCAGCTTGTGCCAAGTAGTTTAATGTGAATGTCATCAGTTTGTGTTTAGAACCCATCAGCCTGATTTGATTCTTAATGCTTAAGATTGCATAGCTGCTTTGAAACAAGCTCTATTGTATAACGTGCTATATAAATAAATATGACTTGACTGTACATGATTGTTTATTATTATTTTTACAAACTGAGGGGAAAGTCAAAATTATTTTAAAACGTGTTAATAGAGCTTGCATCGGACATTTCTTGAAGTATCAAATAAGAATACTTTCTAATGCACTGTAAACATAAGCTTGTAGTAAATTATAACTAAATTTGTCTTTTCAGTAAAATGACCTCCATGAGCCTCATGGTTTTTCTGTCCTGTTATTGGACCCTTAATGGAATGTAATGCATGAGCACATCCCAAACCAAAACAGAAGGAAGGAGCAGACAGAGGAATGGAAGGCCCATCTGAGTGTCAGCTTCCTCAGAGGCCTCAACAGCGAGTTCTGCTGAGGAAAACATAGGTGGCCTGTTTGTATAAGATGTTGTGGGAGGTGACTCATGACTTCGGGGATGCAGTGAGGAGGTAGACGGTTTCCTCTAGTTGGATCCCTGCCACCTCCACACTCTCAATTACAGCATTCGGCTGGGCTGCTTCTGGTTGGCCGCAAAAAAGCGGCCTCCACCAGACGGGCTGAGAGCAGCAGCCATACAGTGGTAAACCAGATGCAGATCACCTACACTTCCTCTGGCTTCTCACGCTGCAGCAAACACAGTCTAGTCAAAATAATAGCGCAAGTTTCTGCTTGAGTTCTCAGACGACGTGTAGGCTAAATATACTCACATCAGATGGAGACCAAAACGGAAAGACAAAAAATTCTTCTTCTCATGAACAGGAAACATTCTTATGTTGGAAAACAATGTGGTCATTTGAGCCTCCATAGAGGGCAGTCATTCCTGATTATGCAATATCGTGCTTCTGCTAAGGATTAGGCTGCATGTAATTTGTCATACCGATATGCAAACTAACAGTTCATAATCAGAAGAATCAGAATCAGAATCAGAATGAGCTTTATTGGCCAAGTATGTTTACACATACAAGGAATTTGTTGTAGTGACAGAAGTCTTATTGAGCAAGGATGCATTAAATTAATCAGAAAGGGCAGTTCAAACTTTTACAGTGTTGCAAAAGATTACTATTTCAAATAAATGCTTTTGAACTTTATATTCATCAAATAATCATGAAAAGAATGTATCAAGTTAAGCATTACAACAATTTTCAACATTGATAATACTAATAAATGTTTCTTGAGCTGCAAATCAGCATATTAGGATGATTTCTGAAGGATCACGTGATACTGAAGACTTGAGTAATGATGCTGAAAATTCAGCTTGCATCACAGGAATAAATTACATCTCAACACATAATAAAATAGAAAACTTTTGTTTTAAATTGTAATTATATTTTACAATATTGCTGTTTTTACTTTATTTATGATCAAATAAATGCAGCCTTGGTGAGCAGAAGAGGCTTCAAAAAAATGACTCCAAACTTTTGAATGGTGTACTGCTTTTTTTTCAGATATGCTTTTGAGCTGGTATTATATCTAAATTCATTGTGATTCATAGGACAGTTACAGCTGCGTTCGCTACAGTGGCATAATTATATATAATTCCAACAGCAACAGGCATTTACATGTTTTTGCAGGTAAAATTCAACCATTCTCTTCACTACAAGAGAAAGGGCAGCAGTTATAGCTATTATTTAACAACTTGCAGAACTGCAGAAGAAAAATAACGTGTTTACTATGGTTAATTCTAGGCATTCAGTTATTTAAGTTCTCTTTATACATGAGCAGCTTTTGTTTTCCATAGAATCTAACCATTCAAAAGGGCAGACTTTCACTGTATGTGATTATAGCCTCTGCTGTTAGTTTTTTTCTTATGCTCTCACATCACAAGAGTGGGAAGACATATTGTGTAACACAACGACGCTCAACAAACACTTCCTAGCATGCCATTGGTGAAATACATCTTCACAATGTGGCATCCCACCCTCCCCCTCTGACCACTGCTGCCTGTCTGAAACCACAACGCCATGGTCATTGTCCAAATGAAATACACTGGCTCACCTCAGGCCAGACCACATTTCACACCAGCAGAGCTGACAACACCCTGGCCCTCTCTATGGGTAATAGCTTGTATCAACAACAGTCTAGTTTGAAACAGTGAAACACTGAACACTGAGCTCCCTTAAACACCTTGGACTGGCATACAGTGCTTCATTTAATAACAGCATTCTTTAGCTTTTTTAGTGCATTACAAGTCTGTGCATTGCTGACAGACAGTTGAAGTGTTGAGGTGCTGCAGGGGGATACAGTATGTGATTGTTCTTTTAAATAAAATGAATAAATACATTGGCTGCATATGTTTGTATTATTTAAAAAAACAATCATATATAACATACAGCCATAACAAAACAATAATAAACAAATACAGTTTTCTTGCACGAAAACAAATCATTTCAATAGTATTGCTGCCATCTATTGGTGTAAACAGCAATAGCTACATATTACGGATTTGAATGACAAATCAGGCCTTCCATAAGCCTCACCCTCTTTAAACCTATTATCCAATGATTTTCAAAACATGCATCCCTTTTACTTTATGTAGGATCATTTAATTCTAGGAGTTTTACAAGCTTTCATAATTATTAAATATGTTTTGTCGTCTTTATTAAGTGAATTATTTTTATTTGCTTTGATAGATTTCGGAAAGAGAATACAGACTGTGTACAGACTTAGAGGGATGGTACAGTTGCAGTCAGGCCAGTACGAATGTAACCAATCAAATTGAAGAAGCACATGCATTTATTTTAATATAAATGTGTTTTAGTCTTCTGTGTCTGAAGAGACTTCTAGCTTGAAGAATAGTACATTTTAGTCTTTATTTTAGAATGAAAGCAAAATTTTGTAATGGGAAAAATTAGTTGCATGATTGTTATTGTTGCATTATTGTTATTATACAAATAATTTACTCTTTACATTATTAGAGTGGCTAAATAAGTAGGTGGGGAAGTTTATGTTTCTTGTACACTCTAAAAAATGCTGGGTTAAATACAACACAGTGCTGGGCAATATTACAGAATACATGCTGGGTTGTTTTCAACCAACAGTTAGGTTAAATGTTTAATCCAAAAATCTGGGCAGTAACCCAATCGCTGGGTTCGTCCATATTTTACCCAGCGCTGGGTTGTATTTAACCCAGCATTTTTTAGAGTGTACACCCATTCTTTAGTTTGGTTTTGCTTTCATTTCTTTTAAGTATTTAATACAGATGCTTTTACTCTAGTGCAGTCTGTTTTATCAAAACAAGCTCAAGTTGTAAGCATGTCTTTCCAAGGCTTTGCCAACATGGGAACAGGAGGGAAAAAGAATGAGAATTCCTTCAGTAAGTGTCTCTAAGCTTTGTTTTCAGGTTTTTATGTGATTTAAGTCTTTTATGTGCTATTTTTTTTTTCTTTCTTTATAAGTTTGTAGTTCGATTGGACCTGTTTCTTCTTTTGTTGGAAGTGGTGCCACAGGTGAGTAATGGACTAGTACAAAAACTGCAAGTAGAAGTAAGATGCATCTGATAAAAACACTACTCAAGTAGCAAATTATATGTATTACAGTAGAAATGTTTTCTCTCCATTATGTCCACACATGAGAGATAGTGAGTCAAAATCTTGCTGTTCTTTTTTAAAGCAAACAAACTAAAATGCACTCTGTTGTAACAGCGGTTTTAAAGTATTGTCACAGTGCCATGGTACAGTGATGGTATCATATAAAAGATATATCTATATACTTATCAGGAAAATTTAAACACAAATCACCACAGTGTTTCTGTCCATTTGGTTAAAGGACAGAAACATACTTTCCAAAAAGTTACTGAAGTAAATGTAACAGTACGTCTAGAGCATTACTACCCACCTCTAGGAGGTAGGAAGTGGCTCTGTCTTTGCTCCATCAGTGCAGAAGACACTTTGTAAATAGAAAGTCCTCTGGAATGTAAAAATACATTGTTAAATATTGTCTTATTTATTCACATGCCTATTCTAAGTTTTGTTTATGTTCATGTTATCATATCTTTCAATTCACTTATTCATTGTTACCATATTTTAAGTTTCACTTTGTCATTGGTTGTTGTTGTCATGTGTTTCCCTATATCCATGTATTTAAGCCCTCATGTTTGATATGCTCTTTTTCCTCCCCAAGCTGCTTGTTATGTTGCCTCAGAGAAACTGAATGTTTCTTCTTTTGGTAAGTCATATCATCATCATTAATAAAAATAAAACTTTGGAATTATTATCATTTTGGATTCAGCTGAAGTTCATTTGGCAACTCTACTGTGTCTTTGACTAAATTGTCTTTATGTTTCAGTTCAAGGAGGAGCATGTGCAGCTTTTGGTATGTCAAGAATTGTTTCATTCAATTAATCTTCTCACCTTGAACATTGTTTCTTTGTTGAAATGTTAGGTGACACTGTAAAAGATGCAACATCCTTTGTCCTTAACTTAGCCACAGACTGCAACTCCACATCCAGTGGTCAGAAGTGATTCGATGGGAATCCAGGGCTGGAGATTCACTATAGCATTTACGTGTAGGGGAGAGTGGGGACAGTTGCAAGTTGGCTTATTTCTTCAATCAGGAATGGGCTACAGTAATGATATTCATACTGCATGTGCTCCCCCATCCTTCCTGGATGAAATTAGGCACATGTGACCATTCCTTTTACCAAAAATAATTTTCATGGTAAAAAAGTATTTTTTTTTATCATCAGATTTTTTTGTCGTACTGTCTAAGTTGTTTGCGTGAAGCATTGTAAGAACACATGATTTATATGTTTTCTTAGCTTCTAATAGGCATAGCTAGCATGTGTCAAATATATTGTGTCAAGCTATTATACCAAGTTTTATCACGGCTATCAAGGGTGGGGATGTTGTTGCAACCGTCCCAACATGCTGTCCCTTACCACAACATTGATACACTTGGTTAACTGCTAGTTGGTCAAACTAGTTCTTAAGACAGTGACTAAGTTCATGCAACTGGCTTTAGTTCAGTAACCTTTCATAGATGTTAACAGAAGTAGGTTATTATTAAGTTTTAGTGTCTTGATTCTGATCAAATTTATATTTTGCAGTTCAAATGTATTGTCATAATTAAACAAGACAAGGTTGTTACATGTTACTTTTTTTTTTTCTTCCCTTTACTATTCTTTGTTTTTATACAGCCAATTTAACTTATTAAAGACCATGTCTATGCACAAATAAAATAAAGAACCTGCAAAATGATATTTAAGAATGGTTTTAATTACATTCTAATGAATGTTGCAACCGTCCCCTGTTGGGGGTCAGTTGCAACATTGGACTTTGTCTATTCAAGTATAAATTGTGTGTATATAATCATATGTGCACGTGTTAAAGCAGTGTGGGTGAGTAGCCGACTGATGTTGCTTTATTGCATTAAAATTCTGGCTTTCTAATGCAAACATCAGTCTCTGAAAAACTAAAGGAAATGCAAAAAAGTGTTGCAACCGTCCCCACTCTCCCCTACTGAAAGCATGCTAAGTGAAAATTCATTGATCTCTTTTGTGATAAGAACCTCAATAAAGACTCATTCTACTAGACTTAATGTCTTTTAGATTCTCTTGCATTTCAACAACATCAAACTAGACAAATAATCTATTATTTTGGTTGAACCATATACCATCATTGACAAAGATCATTATTAAGAGCAGCAAAGAACAGCAGAAAATGCTCCCCCAACAATGACATGAATTATACATGCCCAAAAATCAACAAGAGCAATAGTTTAATAGTTTGTTTAATAACAAATATTGATCTCCAGCTTTTCTACTTAACCACTGGGTGGCAGCAATATCACATAAAACCTTAACAATCCGATCTCTTTTTGTCAGTCCAAGTTTTTATAAAAAAAAAAAGAAAAAGTTTGAAATAGAAACATGAATAAACAAAATAGAGTCCATAACTTCAAGCCAGCACATTCACATTTTATTGAAAAGTGTACTTGGAAACGCATTCAAATTAAGTAGATTTTTATATAGGCTAATGGATCCGTAATGTGAGTTCCGTGTGTAACAGTTTACATGGAATAAAACGGGTCTGTCAGAAGCTCGTGAGTAGTGTTGTACAATGCAACTGTAAGCTCTTAATTGCAGAAGTCGCTGGCCAGGGGGTGGGTACAGATGTGCATCTGTGTTTTGGATCAGTGCCGGGGATCTGACAGTGAGATCTAGCAGTAATGAAGGCCTGCAGCATCTGGCCAGCTGTGAATGACTGAATGGTTAAGATGTGAGATGTGTCCTCTCCCGCGGGACCTGTGAGACTGACGCCGGATTGGATGAGCTGCTGGAGGAGGGCTAGGCGTATGGAAGGCCGGAGGAGAGCCGAACAACGAGACAAAGGAGGAGGGTGATTACTCTCGTTCCCACCACACCCTGCCAAACCGAGTCCCCACAAACACGTTTCACTGAAGACTTTGAGTGTGTGTTTTACAGTGGAAGAGTCTCACATCTACGAAATGTTGTACAGAGTTTAGGTAAAACTAGTTTAAGGTTTTGTATTGGTGGCCAGGCTGCCTGGTAGACCATATTATACCAGTGTAAGCTCTTTTTTTTTTCAGGTGTCCTGACATTTTATCCTACATGTCAGATTTTCCAACCGGGGCTTACTGCGCATGCGGTCCTTTTTCTCTCGATGAACAACATTTAATGCATCTGCATTACTGTAAGGGGTAGGTTTAGGGTTGGGGTAGGTGTAGACGTTAATAAAACACAATGTAATAGGTAGAAAAATTATTTATTGTTGGTTTCCGGTAGCTGAATCCCACCGCGAATATAGTAACACATAATTACTGTATATACACTACTGTAAGGGTAGGTTTAGGTTGTGGTAGGTGTAGACATTAATACATCATAATTTAACAGGTAGCATTTTTCGTTGTCGAATTGTACTACCTACTGTTTTAATGGGAGGTAGGAAAATCTGACAGGGTAGCACAAATCGACAGAACACCGGCAGTGATTTCATCAGAATTTGTGTTTCATGCTATAAACAAATAAGATCTTGTACTTTTAATTGACTTTGAGTTCACTAGAACATGTTAGACAATCAGCTTTTCACTCACTATTCCAGCATTTTCCACTTTAACCTACCCTTCTGTGTGAAGTGTGAGGGGAATTCTGAGCTTGAGTATTTGAGCTCTCTGTCACAGACAAGCAAGTAACCTTTTCTATGTTAAGTGGCACAACAAAATATGATATATTCTTAACACAGAAAATCACACAAAACAAGAACACTTTTACTAAAATCACAATGACAGACTCCAAGTAAAAGGTGTGGTTTAATTTATTTTAAAAACATGTCCAATCAAAGTAGGAGGTGAAGTATAAAATTACAAAATAGTTCACAGGCTCTTAAATGGTTGGTCTATAAAAAGAGAGAATAATCTGCAGACATAGACTTCAAAAAATGTTGTCTCAATATAAGACTCATCCTTTTTAATCAAGTTACTGAAATAATTATAAAACACAAACTAATGCCAGTCTCTTTCGTGTGACTACATTGATACAGTAATTATATGGTAAGGAAAGTACAATGCAGTTCTGTGTGAGGGGCACAGCAAAATTCAAATTAACAATGTAAGTGGACATTACAATCTATATAAACCTCCATTTTCTGACATTCCCTTCCCTCTTAAAAGTTTACTTTTCAGAGACACCTGCATGTCATTAACTTAAACAGTTATTTAATAAGCTGCCTATTGAAAGGGGTGGCTTCCAGTCGGCTTTGTTTTGTCATGCATTCAGATTGATTAATTTATGCTTAATTCCTCAATAGCCGTCATAATAAATTTAAAAAGTCAATCATTATGACTTGTGTCAAAATAGAAATGAAATCACAAAGACATTATTCTAATAGTCAGCTTAACATCTCGTCACTCAACTAACATCAAAATCTACATTAAAACACGGGTTAAAGATTTCTTACAGTGCATAAAGTGGACACTCAAATGAGTTTGTGGTTCTGCATTGTTGTTTTGTACATCTGGTTATGTACACAATTTGTCTGAATACTTCAAATTAATCTTTTTTCCATTGCCATTTCACATTTCATTGGATTATGTATTTACATCCTGAAGACAACAAAACGTATATGTGCAAGTTGGAGACAATAATGCTGTGAAATGTCTGTAATGCACATTAGCTGTATGTTAATGATAAATATACATTTCTAACCAACAATTATTTAACTGAAATACAGTAACATTTTCCAGTTAGAGATCACCCCCAGAACTTAATGCTCATCCTCCATTCTGGTTTAGCTAGTCCTGGAGATGCCCCAATCACTGGGGAGTGTTGAGCCAGGACATTATCCCAGGGTGGGATACCATTTGGGGTGAAGAAGAAACAGAGCAGAAGAAGGAATAAGAATAAAATCTTCTTGCACTAGGACCTCCTGTCTCCATTTTTAGTCTTGAGAACAACTAGGACCACCATAACGGGGATAAGGCATATGGGGGTCATGACAAGGGCAAGGATGATGCTGGGAGGTGGGTCTCTCAGTGCCTCTGTGGGGCATTCTTGAAAGTAGGTGGTGTGGATTTTCACAAATGTTTGTTCAACCAACTGATTCGGCCAGGGAAGCAGCAGACATTCAGCAACGGTCTCAGAACACACAGTGAAATTGTTGTATGCACTGCCAAAGAGACAGATGAAGAAAGAGAGTCACCAACTGCTATCAAACACATCCAGTATTATGTAATTTGATAATGAATCCTTAGAATGTACCTTTTTACTTTTTCCAGTGAACACCAGTCAGTACTGTTCATGGACCCCATAGCAACATCAAAATTATATTGACACAACTGCACCAGCATTTCATAGCATTGTTGAGTTCTCCAGGGATAGTGCACACAAATTGAACAGTATGTGTCACAGATGCTCTTGTTATCACAGCCTATGATGTAAACCAAATTAAATAAATAATGAACTTTGATGCATGCTGATGTGAATCATCCTGTCATGCATAATGGAGTTTTCTGTTTATCTTAAGTGTCACAGTCAAGCTGATACCTACAGTAATTATCATAGTTCATTAACATAAACTTTCTTATGATAGCAAATGTACATACCAAATGTTCCTCCATCTCCATAGCCAGGATCTAAAAAATATAAGTACTGTAAATAAATACAAACATATATACACATATAATTAGGCAAAATGTGCATATGATGTGTCCAAACATGTTGCAATGAAATTAAACCCTTTGCCTTTGATTAACATAACTTGCTTCAGTAAAAAAAAAAGGACAGAAAACGACGACTTTGATCCGGTGACCATGCTGGTCATCTGCATCCTTCAAAGCATTTGTCATGCACTGTATTGTGTCTAATTCAGATTAAAAACGAGCTGAAATTTTTCTATCGACACACGCACACACACGCACAAAAACTTACCACAGATAACTGACAGAAAGACGCATAAGAAGCTGAACGATACCCTCATATCAGAGCAAACGAGAGCTGGCGAGCTGGTCTCAACCCGCCGCTGAATGTGTCTGAACTTTTACACCGAAGAACGCGAGGCATAACAGGAAACGCGACGGGTGGAAGCGTGTTGCGCCGTCACCACATGTGCAATCACGGTTACCAGATGTTCAGAAAGCTGCTGACCGAGAGAACGCTTTAATTTTCCCACATAATAATGCTCCACCTCTGGCCGCCTCTCTCTCTCTCTCTCTCTCTCTCACACACACACACCCTCTCTTTTCCAGTCAGTCTTCAACTGAAAAAAATAGACCGTTCAGTGACTTAAATATTAAAATATTAAACAAACACGTGTTTATATTCAGCGATACATGTGCTAATTTATGTATTTGTATTTGTATGTAACGTTTGGTTAATTTAGAGCTGATGGAAGTATCAACTTGCTTTCCGACTGATCCGTAAGTGTTTCTGATAAAGAACCACTTCATACCAGTTCAGGTTTAGAGACATGGGTCGTGCTGTGTGGTTTTGATTCACTTAATAAACGAACCGAATAAGAGTCATTCGTTCGAGCTCACGCGTAGCGCCCTATGTTTTTTTTTAACGTAGCCTACAGTTTGATTCATTTAAAATAATCGATTCTTAGGAGTCATTCGCTCGGGAATCGGAACTGTATGTGGTTACAACAATGTACTAAAAGCAGAAAATTTTGCCTTTATATTTTTTGAAAGGTTTCGCATACAGTCTATCAAACTGTCAAAATGATCAATGCAAATAACTAAAACACTGCATTATTCATGCCAGGCGATGCAAACACTAAAGAAGCACCTATTGAACGTGTAATGTGCATGCACATGGCCGTTTTCAGAAATTTTGCTGTTTACACAGAGATGATAATGACTGTTGTTGTTTTCTAAAACTTTTTTTTTTCATTTCAAATGTTTGTGATTTCATGCCCCATGTAGGCCCTTTTTACAGGTTGTGTAAGCACCCCCCATGGGACGCAAATTTGACATGTTTACATAACATGTTCAGTCCGTATGCATGTGCTAATACTTGAAAACCATAATACAGCATTTTTAGTGGTAGATCTGTGTGAATTGTTGTCATTTTGGCATTTGTTATCTATTTATGCAAAACTTTTCGAAAATGCAAAGTAATAAAAATAAAAACTTATCTGTTTTTAGTACATTGTTTGTTGTCGTGTAAACATAGGCCTACCCTAAGTAGTGGTGTTGTGATGAGTAGTAGTGGAAATGTCAGATTATTTTTGTAGTACAAAGAATGCATGTTCAAGAAAAGTTTCACAAAAGTCCTTTGGTATTTTTGTATACCGAAGCAGCCCGTCTGGAAGACTGTTTCTGCATAAGAACCAGTTCTCAGTTCCAATCCTGACTCTTGATACTGTAAAGCACTGTTGTGTTTAAAGATTGCTGTTTCCCTGAGGCGCGGATCTTTTCTGGGCTGAGCACACCCAGACCAGATGCACATCTGCAAATGGGTCTTCCCCTTTAGAAAACACTCCATTTCTCTCAGGTTGATTCCTCGTTGGCTCAGTGGTTCTGATTTATTTGCATTTTTTGCATCTGTTTCCAAACAGGAAACATAAGTGAACATTTAGGGGCAGAGCAGGGCGGCTTGATGGAACGGACACTTTTAAGAATAACTGGGTCATATTAAACAGATCGAGTTGGGGAAACGATATAATCAGAGTTTGCCATCTGTGCTCGAAGGGCTGCACTTTTGGTTTGAGCCCAGCTGTGATTGAAACAAACTCTCAGCTCACTCACTTCAAAGGAAGAGAAAGAAGCGAATCCAGGGCCGAGGTAGGGCTGGAACAGTTTATGTTACACTTTTGGGCTTGTGGATCTCATGTTGACCATGTGAGACTGTCTTCAACCAGTACCAATAGATTAATTATACAAAAAAGCATTTAGTGTAGTATTCATGTTTTAAACGTTTTTGATTTTACTTTTTTTAATATTTTTTTTTTGTAAAGACAGATGAGTTTCAGAACTCAAAACATCCTATAGCCTATTAGACCTCAGTCAGGTTAAGGTGCTTTCGCACCGGAGGAACCTTTCCATAGTTCCTAGACCTATTGGTGGAAGTTCCCGCTTTTTGATGTGTTCACACTACAGGAATTAGGAACGGGTTTAGTTCTAGAAACTCCATTTGGAGGAACTAAATTAGCTCCTACTTCGGAGTAGGGTTTAAAACAGTTCTATAGGAACTATCAGTGACGCAGTGTATGCTGATTGGTCAAACACATACGAAACATATATATGAAATTAAAGTATTATAATTAAAAAAAATTGGAAGAGGAGAAATAAGGGCATTGTTTTAATTAGCATGCTATATGCATTATTACATTTTAAATATATATATTTGAGCAATGCAGACTTTGTTTCTGTATTTGGTTCCTAACAACAGGCCAGTCTAAATCTCTCCAGTGCCCATGTGTTTATTCAAATCTCAAACTGAAGCAGTTAGTTTATTCTTTGTCCCGGAGCCTCTCGCATGCATAGAAAAAAAGTGATCGAAAGTGTCAACAAAATCTCTCACCGCAACGTAGAATTGCAACACAATATTCTTTTCACCAGTTTTTATCAACAACTTTGTAGCTGTAACCTTTCAAAGCGCTGATTGTCTGCTATTCATTGCTAAGCTACCCAGTAAGCACTCAATTGAATCCATACACTGAAAACAACCTCACAGTAGGGTTTATTTGGATATACAACTCAGAAAAACAAAGAAATTAGAAGACATGTCTATCATATTTACACAGCTGTATCACTCACCTGCTCTGGTGTATGCAGTGGTTTGTACCTCTGTCGGCATGGTTGATGTAGTCTGTCTCTAGAGCACAGAAGAAAAATAAATGATCATGAGATACAGAGGACATTTTATAAAAATAACTTTTTAAAGCAAATTGAATTCAGATTTAAAGGGATAGTTCACCCAAAAATGAAAATTCTGTCATTAATTACTCACCCTCATGTTGTTTCAAAGCTGCAAGACCTTCGTTCATCTTCAGAACACAAATTAATATATTTTTGATGAAATCCGAGAGCTCTCTGACCCTCCATAGACAGCAAGGGAACTAGCACGATCAAGGCCACTACTAAGGGTATTCACGAAAGGACCACGATGCATGCATGTGTTGTGCTGCTTACATAGAACACGCTAAGCCTTGTTTACAACCAGAAGAATGCACACGCATGTGTTGTGGTATGTGAATTGCAGCTGACAGTGAGAGGGAAGAAATGCGCACAAAAAGTATTCTCGTTGCTTCATAACATTACTTGTTGAACCACCTATCTCACATGGACTATTTTAACAATGTCCTTACTACCTTTGGTCCTTGAACGTGTCAGTTGCATTGCTGTCTATGCAGGGTCAGAAATCTCTCGGATTTCATCAAAAATATCTTAATTTGTTTTCTGAAAACTTACAGGTTTGAAACGACATGAGGGTGAGTAATTAATGACAGAATTTTCATTTTTGGGTGAACAAACCCTTTAACACAACTCACCACAGTTTGTTTCTGTTCGTTTTGTACCAGGGTCTTCAGAGTTGAGACCATTAGACACAGACAGACTATCATGAAAACAACAACAACAACAACAAAAAACAACTTTGGATTACATAAGTTACACTCATATTCAGAGACACACTTATTTGTCATTGTAAGACAGCAAATTCCAGCAGTTTGGGGAATATTGACAGGCATGGAAAAGGTTGCAGGAAGGGAGGAGATGAAGAAAGAGGAATGGAACATCCTCCCTTTGTCCTGACCAGTTGGATCATGACAGTCATTTCCTTAAAAGCTGTCTAATTTATCTATGTTTACCATATAGTAACTTAAAGCATAATTTTAAAGAAGTCAGCAGTATAATTTACATGACATTCCATTATATTTTCTTTGTGGTCATGAGGGCAATAAAGTTATATTATTTTAAATGAATTAATATTAATAGATTATAACAGAATTGTTGACATATATTTATATATGTGTGTGTATGCATACATACACACTACATATTCTTATCTATAATCAAACCAGAATTAAAATTCTGAATTATCAATTAGAAACATAACATTTGGATATCAAATTTGTACAACATTGAAGATAGCAATACAGTAAGTCTTTGTTCAGTCTTTGTAAAATTACAAGAATTTTCTTCTGGAGATTGCCTCTGATTTTAAATTTCAAGCACACTAAAACCAAGCTTTTATTCTGAAGGTTCAGATACTCACCCCAAAACAGAAGAGTCCCTGCTGGTTTCGAAGTAGATATAGATATGTGCGCCATTATGCTTAAATCATGTGGTGGTTCTATCTATCTGTTCACCTCAGCTTGCAAAAATCACATGTATGAACTCTTCAACAGGAAGACTCTATTAAAACAACAGGATGTGCTCATTTCCTTAAAGGGGTGGATTCACAAATGGAGAGACATTACAGATGGGGCGGGCGGTCTATTGTGTCCCAATGTTGCCATCATCTGTATCTCTAAATTTCAATCACATTATCTTTACTGTTACTGTCACCTTCTCTCTCTCTCTCTCTCTCTCTCTCTCTCTCTATCTATCTATCTATTTGTCTGTCATATAAAATGTGTTTGTCACTGCACACTTTGGTTTAACAGGATTTGTTGTGTACATTCATTTTACATTGTATGTTTTTCCTCTAACACTACTCTCAGTCAATTTGAGTAGGAGAATCTGAGTGGATGGACTGGGAACTTTTTTTTTATTAACAAAGCATGAGCCAGATTTTGCTTTTAGTTGGGCTCATTTGTTTATCATGTAGAGTAGAATATATGATGTGATGTATGATGGAAACAGTGCGGAAATGGAGGAATCTGCTATTCAGGATGCTTTCCACATTGTTGTTTACACATATTTCACTTATTAATTACATTAACAATTATGTACAATCCCAATATAGGGTGTGTTCAAAATCCCAAACCTGCATGTTCTTCTGCATGGACAACCACATACATGTATAATATAAATAATTACATTGTAACTAAGACATTTCTTTAAAATACAGGACAAAAGAACTAAATTAAAAGACAAGAACTGGCTTCTGTGGTAGGTCTCACAGTGTTTATTATTATAGAGTTGAGTAAGCAGCCTCATTCTAAACAGACTGTTTCTTTTAATGTTTCTGGCAGGGACTCTGTTAACCTCATCGGGCCGTACAGGGGGTCTTACCCCAGGTGCTTTGGAGAGTGAACTGTGCTGCAGAGAGGAGGGGAGAGATAAAACCTGATGACAAATCCACCCCCTGAGCATTGGCTCAGAGGAGTGTCTACCCTCGCTATTGACGTACACAGAGCTACACCACTGCCATTGACGCATGTACACTATGACCACCACTGGCGTGTACTCAGTTCAGCTCAGAAGTGATGCAAGAGGAGAAAGTATCATTCCCTTAGAGTTTCTGTCAACACAGTCTCTCACAGCCACAGATGTGTAAGTCAACGTCATCTGGCGATTCCCCCTCTCTCACTCAGCTGGACTTGGTCTGGTGCCTGGTGAAGTTCTGAGGACCCAAATTACTTCCACATTTGATTCACATTAGTAAGGAGAGGCTTGTTTTCCACCCTTAATTGGTTTGCTTCGTTTATAAAGCAGATTAAGTTAGAGGGACAGAATACACAGGGTTTATTTAGCAGTTTGGGACATTTCAATTTCGTAGAATTGGAGTTCAAAATGGCACAATAAGTACAACAATGCAATTTTTATCAGTATTTTACAACTGATAAACATCAGAAAAGCTGATTACAATTAGGATCACACAGGGATGACATTGTCACACTAATATTGTGGTTCACTAAAATAAAGTTTAATAAAGTCAGAAAGCATTTTTTTCCCCATATAGAAACAAATATGCTGCTCAGATCTGTGAACAGAAAATGTGCTCAAATTGTTCATGAATGCAATGTAGGTCAGTGGTTTTCAAACTGTGGGTCACAACCTGTGGTCTGATTCATGAAACAAATGTCTCTTATAAGTCAGTTCTTTTAATGAATTCTTCAAAAAGACTCACAATCTCAAGAGTTCCGTCTGAATCCCTTAGACAAAGAATTAACTAACTCCGTCTGTAAGTCTGCAACTTTCCACTGTACAAATGGTTCTTTACAGTTGGAAAATGTTCTTTAGATTTTTTACATTTTCTCTACACTTTCTCTACAACTGTTCTTTTAAGAACTATTCACTGAAAGGTTGTTGTTGTTGTTTTTTGGTGGAACCCAAATGGCATCTCTGCAAAAATCCCCTTTTGGAACTTTTAGTGTGTTCACAGATGCCATAAAAAGTATGTAAATAAGTATGTAAACAATATTCCTTTTGCATTCAAATATCAATCTCAAACAGAAAGCTTGTATACACATTTGCATTTACATCCTTTACATTTAGCACACATTTTTAGCCAAACTTACTTACAGAAGAGGAGCCTCTGTATCTGGAGCTGTCTCTTTAAAGCCTCTGTATCTGGAGTTGTTCAACAGCATGTCACAGTCTCTACTATATTTCATTTCATCCTCTAAACTCCGGGCCTCAGAGCAAAGAACCCATCCCTCAGTACCCCACACACCGGCTGATACTAATCTTCATTTGACATGCCAAAACCAACATCCAGGGTTTACACTGCACATAATTAAAAACTTTCCACAGATAAGACCTCCCTCTTATGTCTATCTTTCTGCCTGTGTTTGCTTCTGTAGTGAAGTCCAAGATAAACACCGGACTGGCCTAAGAAAACCCTGTTAGGATGGGGCCATTACTGGGATAAGGGTGTGATGAAAAATTGCGTTGCCACTCCATCTATCACATACTGAAGTGCTGTGCAACACCACCTCAATTCTACAGACAGAAGAAGCTAAAACACCTGCACATGTCCAATCTTTAACCAAGCCTACATAAGCGCAAACCAAAACACACAATGTCAGTATCAGAAAACAGAAGACAGAAAACCTAATTAAATTCAGATACAGTAAACAAAACATCAGTATCTAACAAAATATGTTTTTCCCTCGTTAGTTAAAGGAATTGTGTCATCATTTACTCACCCTCATGTTGTTCCAAACCTGCATTACTTTCTTCTGTGAATCACAAAACAGGTTACTCTGAAGAATGTTGGCAACCAAACCATTTAGGTTACAACTGATGTCCATTGTATGGACAAAAACATTTCTCAAAATATCTTCTTTTATGTTCCACTGTATCAAATACAGTCATATAGGTTTGGACTGACATGAGGGTGAGTAAATGAGGCAATTTTAATTTTTGGTGAACTGGTCTTTTATGTTAAAATATCACTTTTATGTTAAAGTATCAAGAATGCAACAAAAAACTCCCTATGTTTTTCTTTAAGTCAATAATCGGTGAAACCAAACCAAATATCATTTCCATGTTCTTACAGGACAAAAACGTTTGTTCTTTCACATGCAGCTTAATGCAATTCAGAGAATGTCAACGAATACTCCGGGATAGCTATGTCAAAAACTAAAATGAAAATCCCTGTGTTGTTCCAAATACGACTTCCTTGCTTGTGAAACACAAAAAGAGTCGCCATTCACTTCATTGCATATTTTTTCAAACAAAACCTAAAACTGAACAGGGTCTGAGATTGTGCTTCTACCTAATATATTATTCTGTGCGTTTAACTAAAGAAAGAAAGCCAAACAAGTTTAGAGCAACTTGAGTAAGACTTCTGACTTTTAGGTGATCTGTCTCTTTAAAAAAATAGGACTGAGGTATAAATGGTTACATGTCGCCACCGAGTGGATTCATAAATATCAAAACATCTGTCGTAATCGAGCTATATAAGATGTATTCTTAAATTATATAACATAATATAACTTATTATTATTGGATGTGTAGTTGTAGCATTACAATTATTATTATTATTTTTAAAGTTTATTATAAAAATATTTTTAAAAATAATAGTGACAACAGCAGTCATTGGTAATAGCCAATTACTGACATAATCTGTGCCAGGGAGCGGTGAACGTATAAAGCATTTACTGCTATTCATACAGTTCAACTGCGTTGCGATCTCTCTCTCGAGCGCGCTCTCGTTGGTCACATGACTTGCAGAGAAGGGCAGTGCCTTCTGTCACGCTGCCCTCGCTCGCTCTCTGGAGGAAAACAGCACATGCTAAGCGCTGCGGATCTCAAGGGAGCCGTCCAAAAACAAGACCCATTGGATCCTCAAGCCAAGCCCCTTTGCGCGGAGCCTTCTGTCTCTGCATACATTAACATCCACGTGTACATATATTCCGTATATGATTAGGTATCTTGCTATAAAGTAAATACAACTACTTCAATGGTTTATAAGTCACATGTTTGTATGTCATCAGCACTTTATTTTTTATATATTAATGTATAAATCAATTTATTTTTTTATATATAATATATTAAAATACTTTTTTTCATGCGTATTTTTATTTATAATTAAAATGATAAAACATGCTACTATGGGAAAATTCAATAATAATAATAATAATAGACAGTAGATAATCGTTATTAATCGATTAATCACATCTTAAATGACGCTTACTAAATGTGCTCAAGCACATGTTTGCATGCAGGCTATTAATTATTCAGAAAATGAGTTGCATGATTATTTTCCTCCTCGGTGCACTCGTAGCCTGTGGTCCAGCCAAAGAGAGCTGGAGTATGTTCATAATAAAGACGTCACCCTGTGCTTTGACCGTGCCAACCAAGTGCGCAGCTCTTAACTGTACAACTACAATCTCGACATGCTCACGGATGACCGAGGAATCCTCGCACCCCTCAACACAAGCAGTCTGGCACCGACATCTGCAGCGGCTCGCTAGCCAGGACACCGTTTTTCAGTACAGGACGTTTTTGGGCACGCGGACTTCTTTGCTGCGCACTTGAAGCTGAAGCTGATTCGCGAGAGGGTTTAAAGGAAGGAGCAGGGACTCTTAAGGTATTTCAAACTGTGATTCTCCGTATCGACCTCCAGCATGCGCGAGAAAGCTAAAGCATGTGCATAAGACATGTTTAATAAATCGTCTCGGCGTGTATCGTTTGCTTCGTAGTGTCTATTGCACGTATTTGTTTTAACGCGTGGCGTTGTTGAAGCTTAGCGTCCTTCATTAACGCTTTCGTTCGTGGCCCGTGCAGCCTTGCGTAATTCGTTCCCAAACAACATTTTATGTTTCATTTCAGTTCCTCGAAAGTTCGAGAAAGCAGTATTGGAGGGTTAAGAAATGGTGAAAAGTGTACTACGCACTTATCTGATGATATGGGCTCGTGAGAGACACGCCCACTTCCAGTGTGAGGATGTTTTTCCCCGCACAGTCTCACTTGGATGCGATGCGCATAGCCTGTTTTGTTCTGTGGCAGCCAACGCGCTCCTTTTTTGTCTTTTTCCATTAAATTACTGTTTGGGTAACCTGAAGTGCTAATCTAAATTGGGGACCTTTAAATCGTGTGATGCAGAATGTTAGTTGTCTTTTGTGAACTGCAGGGGGCAGTAAGGGAGTCCTATATGGAGTCACTACTGATGATAAAGTTTGAGTCATGCAATTTATAAGTCCCTTGTGTGCGTATGTCTGTGAAAGAGAGTGAGTCACATCTGACGGGAACCCTTATGGAAGGTGCTGTTTATCACATCCCAGAAAATATATTTACCATGATGAAGAAGAATCTATGGATTCACGAGAATAACTATCAATACAGATGATTTTATGCACCATAATATATTTACAGTGTTGGGAAGGTTACTTTGAAAATGTAATAGGTTACAAGTTACCCAATACCCTATATTTAAAATGTAATAAGTAGTGTAACTGTTTCAAGTACTTTAATGTAACTGATTACATTTGATTACTTTTCTAAATTTCTAGCAGATGTTTTCAAATCATTTTCAATCATTTAAAGCAGGCAGGGTTAACCTTACAGTTGTACTCAACACTGATTACTGTCAGACTTTCACAATCCTTCATCACTTGAATTAAGATTATTATCATTTAATTTTAAAGCACAGCCACCACAAAATCAGACTTTAAGCACCTCTTTTTACTTTGAGTTCATTCTGAGGTTAAATACAGATTTAAAATAATAAGAAGCCGTTTAGTAGCTATGATACTGTTTCTGAAATCAAATCTTTGCATAGCTATTACAGGAAACACTGGCATCTAACAATGCCTTGGAAAAAAGTTCATCCTAAAACATAAACCCAAACAGGAAATAAAACTATTGAATTTTATAAAATCCTTAAACATACTGTTTGTTCCAGTGTTGTCTGAATGTGAGCTCAGCTTGGCTGGATGTGTATTCATCCCATATATAAGTATTGCTCATGTGCCTTGTAGTCAGGTGAGGCTGATGATGGAGGAGGTGTCAGTTCCCCAGTCCTGCACTGCAAAGCCCCCCCGCAGTCTGCTGGAATGGAAGAAGAGAGTCAAGTCTGAGTACATGAGGTTAAGACAGCTGAAACGCTTCCGCAAAGCTGAGGAGGTCAAGGTAGGTCTTTTGTTGTTGTTTTTTTTTCTTTTCTTTCCTTTACTCTTTCAATATGATTTATTCTGTATTTCTATACTACATTGGGGTAAGTTTTTTTTTTTTTTTTTTTTTAGCAGTTAATAATTTCATTAATCAAAGATGCATTAATCAAAGGTGGCAGTAAATACATTAATAATGTTCCAAAAACATTCAGTTTCAAATAAATGGTGTTCTTTGAACTTTCTATTCATTAAGGAGTCCTAAAGATTTAGGTTTAGGTTCAAAAAAGATCCCAAAAATAAGGACAAAGAAATGTTTCTTGAGCATCAAATCAGCATATTAGAATGATTTCTGAAGGATCATGTGACTCTGAAGACTGGAGTAATGATGCTGAAAATTCAGCAGGAATAAATTACATAATTAAATTATTATTTTAAAATGTATTAAAATAGAAAACACTTATTTTAATTTGTAATTATATGTCATAACATTAGTGTTTTACTGTATTTTTCATCAAATAAATTTAGCTTTGGTGAGTATATCTGACTTCTTTCAAAAACATAAAAAAGAAATCTTACCAACCACAATCTTCTGAATGGTAGTGTATTTCTTTTAGAATTTTTTCATTATTCTGCCCCCTTTTATTGCCTTGATTTGTTTTCTGTGTTTTCAGTTCATATAATTTAGTCTTTTAAACTATTAAGCTGTGTGTTTTTCACAGGCTCTTTTCCAGTCAAATCGCCGCAAGATTGAAGGAAGAACTGAGCTGCTGAATGAGGAATGGTCCAAGCTCCAAATCCAGTCCATTCCCCTTTCCACAACCAGTGGCTCTCTGCCCAGCAAAAAGGCAAGAATGACAGCTGGAGGCCTTGACCACCACAAACCAGTGTCAGTCATCTTGCATCTGCTCTATGACACTAGATCGCTTTACTGTGAATTGCCCCTGCTAATTCAGCACAAGACTGTCCCCCTTAGCTGATTTATGAGCTGAATCAATACATAGTCAGCTTTGCCTCGCCATTCCCAAACATAATTTATTCTAACAAAATGCCAGTAATGACTCAAGATCAGGTGCCACAGTTTGTCTTCTATTTCAGGCAGAACGTACTTTATCACATCCTACCTGACAAGCGTTTAGATCAATCTAATGATGTTATTAATGGACGGACTGTGGCACAGTTAACCTCTGATTAATTAGTCAGGGCAAATATTACCAGCAGGCCGGTAAAATGCAGCAGTGGTTTTTTTTCTCTCTCTTCGTAAAATTGCTCTGTTGCCAAACATGTATTTGTATGTTTGCCAAGCCAGAGCTCAATATCTGAAACTCCTGTGATATCCACAATAAAAGCAGCCAGCGGGCACAGCAGAGCTGAGCTCTCTGTGGAATACAGTGAGACTGCTCAACATACCAGCACAGCTGGATCCTGCTTGTAATAGCACTGGAAAACAATACCATATTTGATGTTCTTTAGATAACACTAAACCAAATATTTTGATTAGTGGGTTATGATATAGTAATTTCTCAGGGCACACATTTGGTCCCAATTCAATTCTTCTTGACCTTATGACATTTCTATCACTGATTTGGTTTGGAATTAAATTCTTTAATTATTTATTCACCCTCATGTTGTTCCAGTATGACTTTTTGCTCATACTTTATTTTAAGGTACTTCTGCCTCAATACACTCTTAATTTGCTATTAATTGTTAGTAAGGTAGTAAGGTTGTTAAGTTTAGGTATTTGGTAGGATTGTAGAATATGGTCATGCAGAATATGTGCTTTATAAGTACCAATAAATTATCAATATTTTAATAATGGGTATGCTAAAAAGCAACTAGTTAATAGTGAGAATCGGTCCCTAGTGTTAGACTTTTTTCCCCTGTCAAACAAAAGGAGACATACTGAATACTGTTAGCCTTTTTACAATTAAGCATGACTGAAGCTTTTAAACATAAAAAAGGACACAAAAGCATTATTTAAAAATATATGGTCTGTACAAATAGTGCTCTATATTCCTTATGAAGCCATACAAGTTTTGAGTGATTAACAGACACAATTATAAAATAAGTTGTTATCTCACACATTTCCATTTTGGTTTTTAATGAATCATATTTAATCCAGTTTAGAGAATGGTCTGAATGATCTGGCCACAAATCAGCCTCATCTGGTTCTGAGGTTCAGTTTGATTCAAACGATTTACAGCTATCATATGGCTTCAAGAAATTCAGACTTGGAATACAGTGCATGCATTGTATGGACTACTTTCATGATGCATTTACATCCTTTTTGAAACTTGAAAGCCTCAGTTAATATTTATTGTAAAATGCATGGAAAGGAGTGACCAGTTTAATTCTTTAAATGTCTCCTTTTTTCCCCAGAAGAAAGAAAGTCATACAGGTTTGAAACTATTTAAATGATGACAGTATTTTAATTTTGGGTCAACTTTTCATTTTATAATACATTAACTTTTTAATTTAGATTTAAATTCAGTAATCTGTCAGTGAAATATAGCCAATGTAAAATTAATATATTCAAATGACACTGACTAATTAACATATGCAGGACTAAAGCAATTTAGCGGTCCTCTAATAGTTTTGAGTGACACTTTGACTTGTCTTCTGTTTTCCTGTCTTCCCTTTCTTGTCCAATCACAGTTGTGCATGGTAGAGTCTGGCTTTCCGTCTTTCCCGAACCAGGCAGTTGCCATGCGTCCCTTGACAACTGTTGCTGGGATACCATTCATGTACTCATGGTCCCCTTTGCAGCAGAACTTCATGGTACTGGATGTGGACAATAAGCACACACACATTAACACACATAAAAAGCACTCAGTCATGATCACCATTAGAAGCCTGTGTCTACAGACAAATAAGGAGAGAGAGAGAGGAAAATAGAAGAAAAGCATCATTTATGACACTGGTCATTTTGAAAGTAGGTCATCCTGCAGCAGCGCATTCACATGTTCTGACAGCTCAAAGCATGTGTTTTTGAAATCATCTCTCAGGTAGAGGAGGATGTGCGTCTTTAAACGCCTACACTCACTTACAGGCACAAATATAGGAATACACAAAAACAGCCACCAACAAAACACGTTTACAATATCGTTGTGCATTTATCTCTCATTAGAGGAACCTCACTGATACATGAATGCATATGGAACATGTCTTTATATAAATCAATAAAATCACTAAAAAGTCTTTCCTCCCTCTCTTTGTTTCTGAGGTGGAAGATGAGACATTTCTGCATAATATCCCCTACATGGGAGACGAGGTGTTGGAACAGGATGAAGCTTTCCTGGAAGAGCTTATTGACAATTATGACGGGGTGCATGGAGACAGAGGTGAGCATCACAATATGTATTTATACACACTACGAGAGGCGTCGCTAGTCCTGAGCTGAATCTCCTCTGGAAAGCCCTGAATGTTTTAAAGGCATTTTTATTGTTTTTGTAAGTGTCATTTTTTATGAAAAATACAATAAAAAAGTAATACTGTGAAATATTACAATTTAAAATAACTGTTTGTTTTTTTTATTAGGATATATTTTAAAATATAATTTATCCCTGTGATGGCAAAGTAAAATTTTCTTCAGCTATTACTCCAGTCTTCAGTGTCACATGATCCTTCAGAATTCATTCTAATATACTGATTTGATGTTAAAGAAACCTTTCTTATTATCAATGTTGAAAACAGTCGTGCTGCTTAATATTTTTGTGGAAACTGATACAGATAGAAGGCGTTTGTAACATTATAAATGTCTTAAATGTCACTTTTGATTAATTGAATGCATCCTTGCTGATTGAAAGTATTCATTTCTGTAAATAGTGCTGACAGTAGTGCAGTAGTGTACATGCTAATCAATATATAACTTGTATGTGAATCTTAGACAGGCAGTCAGTATGTAAGTATCTTGTACCAACAGAAGGAGGCTTCATAAATGATGAGATCTTTAAAGAGCTGGTGGAGGCACTGAGCCAATATTCAGACCCAGAGGAAGAGGAAGAGGAGGAGGAAGAACCCTCTGAGAGAACAGAGAATAAGGAGGAAGAGGAGAAAGAGGTGCAGAAAACGACAGCTGAAGAACCAGAAGAGTCACAAGTGGGCTTTTCCAAAAGGAAGAGGAGCACTGATGAAGGTGAGTTGGTTTTGAACAGAAGTAAAATAATGGAATAATTATTATAATAAAATTTAATGTAAAAAGGTATGATATAATATATTTAAAAAAACAATTTATTATTGTTTAATTAGATTTTTTAAATTGAATTTGAATTATTTAAAAGGAAATGGGTTTACTGACCAAAAATGTATTAATGCCTTTGTATTGTAAAAAAATAATAATAAGACATTTAAATAAATAAATAAATCAGTAATTTTGATGATATTTTGGGTCATATGATCATATGTTGGATCAAATTACCATAGAATTAGGGCTTTTAATAGACAATCGGTGGTGTAGCACTGTAAATCTTTCAGCTTTCCAGTGATTTGAATTTCACTGGTTTAACAACAAATAGACTAGAGATCACATGCATTGCCCATCAGATCAGCCTCTGTCTCTATGTCTATGTGCAATTATTTGCTCTGAGTTCCACCTCTATTCCCAGTGAGGGCTGGACAGACCTGTTTGTTCATTCAGTTTGTTTTAGGACAGTATCCAGGTACGGTACACCCTGACCCTTAAACATGCACACACACATAAGCCCATGCACTACTCTACTTTTGCTTTAAAAGTCAAATTCAGGACAATGCTGATTTTAGTCTCACTTTTCCCTCATTAGGAAGAGAGCTCTCTGCCAATAAGAAGATTCCTCACGACAAGATTTTCACAGCTATTGCGTCTATGTTTCCATACAAAGGCACCATGGAGGAGCTGAAGGACAAGTAGGCCACCCTGTTGATTTAACCTTAAGTTTTAGAAATGAATGGGATCAGGACATGAGGAAGTCCAGATTCAAACTGGCTTCTCTCAATGCACGCCAAATTGTGTATGCTGTCAAGCTGGTTTCTAAATACTCCCAAGTCTTCCATAGTTTGGACAAACAGGTTAGCTTGTTTTAGTGATTTTCAGTTCAGTCCAGTTAATTAATTTACACAATGCTGTTCCAAACAAAAGCTTTTATTCACCAAGAGTATGCATCCATAATGGCAAACCTAACATGCGTGCACATTCTTCACATGACTAGGAAAGTATATGTCATGCCACCTTCAAGCTGTGGTAAATGAAGGTTCATGGGAAGCTCCTCGGGCTCTGCTGTCAGCTGGCTGTGCAGCCCCCGCAGCAGCAGTGGAAACAAAAACCCGACACAGTCTGCCTTATCATCCAACTGTTTACCGTTTCATGTCATTATTGTTCATTCCACCAGCTGTGCTCATTTTATTTCTTTCCGCTGGCTGGAGGAAATCTGTGGATGAGAGTTGTGTTTAATAGCCTGTTATGTGTGTCAAACAAATTCAGCACTTTAAAGGGATAGTTCGTCCAAAACAGAACATTCTGTCATCATTTTATTCACTTCAAAATTGTATGACTTTCTTTTATTGAAAAAAATTAAAAAGGGGCTAAAAAATACACAGAAATAATACTTAAATACACAGCACAACAGTTCATTGTGACTACGGCTGTTAATATGCAACATGAGGATGAGTAAATATTGGCAGAATTGCATTGTTCTTCCACATACACTACCATTCATTTTTTTTGAAAGAAATTAATTTTATTCAGCAAAGGGCACATTAAATTGATCAACAGTGACAGTAAACATATGAATAATGTCACTAGAGATTTCTATTCCAAATAAATTCTGTTTCTTTCTATTTTTTTCTTCAGATAATTCAGAAAAAATGTATCTTGGTTTCCACAAATATTTAAAGCAGCACATCTGTTTTAAACATTGATAATAATGAGAAATATTTCTTGAGCAGCAAATCATATTAGAATTTTTGAAGGATTTGAATTTTTGAAGGATCATGTGATACTGAAGACTGGAGTAATGATCCTAAAAATTACATAAATTGCATAAATGACAAAATATACTAAAATAAAAAACAGTTATTTCAAATTCAAACAATATTTCACAGTATATATTATATATTTTTGACCAAATAAATGCAGCCTTGGTGAGCATAAGAGACTTCTTTAAACCCCAAACTTGCTGTAGTTTCGGTATAGTGTGTTTTGCTGTTATTACAAATAATAATGTAACTGTATTTTTCTCTCTCTTGCAGGTATAAGGATCTCCTGGAGCCATCCAGCCCTGTGAAGTTGCCTCCTCTCTGCACGCCCAACATGGACGGCCCCTTTGCCAAATCTGTTCAGAGAGAGCAAAGTCTGCACTCTTTTCACACACTCTTCTGTCGCCGCTGCTTTAAATACGACTGCTTCTTGCACCGTAAGAAATTATAATGTCCTTCTATACTCTTCTGCCTTTTTTGTGTTTATTCAGATGGAGAGCATGATGCATGATACAATCTGTCCTTCGGGACATGTTCCTGAATTATGTACAATACAATACCTTTCAAGTATGATACCATTTTGTACAATCTTCATCAGTACATCAAGAATACAGATATGCCCTGTTTAAACTTGGCAATAAAGTTTGTCTGAAATGATCTGCTCACAAGTGGTCAGCTGAGTATCATACTATATTTAGTATATAATTATAATTATATTATATTTAGCAGTGACCACTTATGATGGAATTATCCAAAATGGATGTAAATTAGTACATTGTTTGTGTTCAGCCTTCCATGCATCTCCTAATGTGTATAAGAGGAAGAATAAAGAGATCCGAATGGAGACAGAGCCCTGTGGACTGGACTGCTTTCTGCTGCAGGTACAGCTTTCTGTATTTCATACGTTTTTCTACTTAGCTGAGAATTTATAATTTCATGAACTTGGATTCAATTTATAATGTAATTCAATTTATAATTTCTCTTTATCTCTTCTTTGGTCATAGAAAGGGGCAAAAGAGTTTGCTGATCAAAACATGCAGAGGTCTCAAAGGCCCCAGCGTCGACGCCGACAGCCCCGCCCCTCGAGTTCCTGTGGCCCCACCCCCTCAGGCTCCGGTGAGGAGGGAAAAGGAGACAGCGATCATGAGACTACCAGCTCCTCAGGTACAGAGGATAAAGAGTTAATAGTTTATCCAGACCACAATAACACAGATGAAACACACAGCCAAACCTTCCCTTGCCAAAAATAACTCTTGTCCCATGGTGAGTTATTTGTCTAAATTGCAACAGAGACATCACTGGAAATGTTTGCTGACACACAGGAACATTATTAGCGGTGCTTGCTAAACTAATAATTATTATTTTCACCTGTCGAATGATAAAACAGGGAAACGATTGTACAGGCTTACATTTAAAGGAGGGATCCAAGCCATATCTATTATAACCCTAGTATATCCATAAGAGTATAGTAGAGATTTTGGCCTAAACTCATCACATTCTAGCAACCACCAAAAGATGCTTGTAACCACATAGGAGTGCACTAACAACAACTAACTAAAACTCATGCACAGTTTATCAGTACCATTACAGACACATTATCTGGTCATCAACTGATATACAGTATTACAATATTTATTGGTTAGTATTGCATATTTAATTGTTTATCATTCTTATTTTTACATTTTGATTACCTTTACCATCATCTGATGCTCACTTAGTTATTTTTTAAAAACACAAATAATTTAGTAACATTATAATCTTTAGCAAATCTCAAGATTAATATCTATTTTCATACTGTACATTATAATGTTGTGATGCCTTAATTCATATGTAGCATTTAAAAATGACTCATTTTAGTTTTTATTTTATTCCTGTGATGGCAAATCTGAATTTTCAGCAGGCATTAATACAGAAATCATTCTAGTTTGTTGATTTAGTACTCAAGTAACAAATAGTGTTATTAGCATTGTTAAAAACAATTGTGCTTATTATTTTTGTGGAAGACATGACATTTTATTTTAGCATTCTTTGATGAATAAGAACAGAATTTATTTGAAATAGAACTCTTTTATAACATTATAAATGTTTTTACTGTCACGTTTGATCAGTATAAGGCATCCTTACTGAATAAAAGTATTAATTTCTTTAAAAAAAATCTTGATTATAAACTTTCTTAGACAAAATAGTATAGGCTTTTAATTAAAAAGTTGAATATCAAATATCAGCTGCTGCTATTCAGCTCTGATTTACATGAAAACCTGACATTTAGCTCTGTGCATGTTTGTGTGTCAGAAGGTAACTCTCGGTGTCCCAGTCCCACCAAACTGAGACCAGGGGAGGAAGGAACAGAGGAGTCCGTTTTGCCTCCTCAGTGGAGCGGAGCAGAGGAGTCTCTGTTCAGAGTCTTGCACGGCACATATTACAACAACTTCTGCTCTATTGCACGACTCATTGGTACCAAGACATGTAGAGAGGTACGCACACAAATGACAATGAACAGGAGGTTATATATGTGTCTTTTGCTAGTTGGGTAATGTATTGTCTGGTAACTCATTGGTAAAGGAGTTTATTAATGCAGATCTGAATTGAATTAAAACGTATTAAATGTGTGGAAAGTATTTACTCAAAAGCAGAGACAATGAAAATGTGTGTGTTTAAATGTATGACTGTGTGCCTGTGTGTTTTTCCCAGAAAGACTGTGGTTTGGCTAACTGGAAATGTGATTACATCAAATCATGTGTTTTTCTTTCATTTAGGGAATGGTCCAAATCTTTTTCTAGAAGAGTGTTGTTTTGGTTGTGTATTTGTGTGTGTATGTGCGTGTTAGTGTGTGTGAGAGCTCCTATGGCAAAGATCAACATGATAATTAGCGGTTACGTCTCAGCTGGGTTTCAAAGTTCTGACTAACGCCCATTAAGTGTTCACTGGATAGTGATGCAGTGTGTGTGTGTGTGTGTGTGTCTATGTGTAACATGTTGCAATGCTCGGTCTCATGTGATTATGTATGACTTTCTGTCAGGTTTATGAGTTTGCAGTGAAAGAGGTGCTGATTCACCGTGTTCCACTGGAGGATGGTGGGATCTCACCACAGAAGAAAAAACGAAAGCACAGGCAAGATGTTAACACACCCTTACCTGGCTGTTAGGTTCATGCTGTTATAAGCTGGATGTTGCACAGGCAGCAAAATACTAACATTAGAGCTAAACTTTGTTTCTGTTTGTTTGATAGATTATGGGCAAAGATACAGTTGAAGAAAGGTAAGACTCTCAACTTCAATACCAGACTGAGGCGAGGTTTCAGTGGTTTGGCAGGTTCAGGAATGGACAAACAGAAGGAAAAGTCATGGAGATGCATATAGTTAGGGAGATTATTCTGGCTGGTGATTAGTAGTTGGACAAATAAATAATAGTTAGTTTAATGGTTTGTTCATGTGCATATGCTTATTTCACATGTACCTTTAGAAATCATTTATTCACCTTCAGTGCAGAAACAAAGACTTTAAAACAAATATTAAACAGGGTAGAATAACACGAATATAATATTCTAAGGTTTTCAGTTCTTAATGTAACGTTTAAAGTATTAGTATCAGTATCTTTAAATATTTAAAATGCAGTCAGAATATTGAAATGGTGTTAAAAAATTGCAAAAGGCATATCTATATTCATTATAGTAATTATAGTCAGAATAATTCGGTTCTAAAATATTTAATTTCTATTAAATATGATTATTAAATATTAAGATTGCAGTAGCGCTTTACAATAAGGTTAGTTTTTAACAGTTGATGCTGTAAGACTCAGAGCATTTATTAATCTACACTATATACTGATGATAGGTAATTGGTGTTTGTTAATAATACAGGTTAATCAAACCTTATTGTAAAATGTTAGCAAAACTGCTCTTTGTGAGTGCACTTTCTGAAAAGTAATTAAAATATGTAATAATCACACATTTTTGGAACCATAATGGAAAGGCTTTGTTCAGAACGAATTGTTGTCATTTCCCTTTCTATTTGTCTTACAGACAACTCATCTAATCAAGTGTACAATTATCAGCCATGTGACCACCCTGAGCACCCATGTGATAGCTCCTGCTCATGTGTGATGACACAAAACTTTTGTGAGAAATTCTGCCAGTGTGATCGGGAGTGTGAGTTCAACACAAATGCACATATACACACATGCAAACTCTTGAAAAATATTCTAATTTAAGTATACAGTATAACACTGTTCTAAAATAAAGGGCAAAACAGACCCTTTTGTTTCAGAACATTTTATAAGTAAAATAAACTTTTTTTGAATTTGAAGAAAGGCTATTGGAGTTATGTACTATGAAGGCTTTTTCATTCTCTCTCACTTTATCTTATCTTACACTATTAAAACACAATTTTACTGTGTAGATCTATAATATCTATAGAATTACATCTCTGTCCAATGCTCAACTATTGCTTCTGTTTTTATGTTTATACACCACTAGGGGGCACCAACAGAACAAGCAGTGAATAAATGACACACTTTAACTCTAATAAATCGTTGTACCATTTTGACATTTACTCAAACTACGTGATTTTGAACATCCATTTATTTTAGGCATAAGAACACCTCAAACATTAACAGGTCACTTTAACCAAGTACTGCTCTGGGTGTTTGTTCTAGGTCAGAACCGGTTTCCTGGCTGTCGCTGCAAGACTCAGTGTAACACCAAGCAGTGTCCCTGTTACCTGGCGGTGCGGGAGTGTGACCCTGACCTCTGCATGACCTGTGGGGCCGCAGAGCACTGGGACAGCAAACAGGTCTCCTGTAAGAACTGCAGCATTCAGAGAGGACTCAAGAAGGTATGAAGTACATTCCAGTGACACTGTAAACTAACTATCTATCTATCTATCTATCTATCTATCTATCTATCTATCTATCTATCTATCTATCTATCTATCTATCTATCTATCTATCTATCTATCTATCTATCTATCTATCTATCTATCTATCTATCTATCTATCTATCTATCTATCTATCTATTTTATTGTTCCATCGTTCTACCATTATGTTGCTTTATCTGTCTATCTATCTAGTATTTATCCAATATCTTATCCCAACATGGTGATATTCAAAAGGGAAATAATTGATGCAGAAGATGCTTTAGTGATATAAATGTTGTTTAACCTGTTTGCCAGCACCTGCTCCTGGCCCCATCTGATGTTGCAGGGTGGGGTACATTTATCAAAGAGCCAGTCCAGAAGAACGAGTTCATCTCTGAGTACTGTGGAGAGGTGTGTGGAAATCACACACACCCCTGATGATGAGCACTAGCTGTTGTGATTTTTATGAAAGTTGCATTATGTGTGTGTGTGTTTGTAGCTTATTTCCCAGGATGAAGCAGACAGGAGGGGCAGAATCTATGACAAGTACATGTCCAGTTTTCTGTTCAACTTGAACAATGGTATCAGCTTCACTCATTCTATTCTATTCTATTCTATTCTATTCTATTCTATTCTATTCTATTCTATTCTATTGTCTTTTAGATGTCAATTTGGTGTTTTTAAAATAGTGTTTTATATCATTCCAGACTTTGTAGTGGATGCCACTCGAAAAGGGAATAAAATACGATTTGCCAACCACTCCGTCAACCCCAATTGTTACGCAAAAGGTACTTTATTTCATCACATAAATATCGAAGCACTTTATGTTGAAGCTATTAAGCACGTTGGTTGTGGTGTTGGTTTTATTACAGTTGTCATGGTTAATGGTGATCACCGCATTGGAATCTTTGCCAAGCGAGCTATACAGCGAGGAGAAGAGCTCTTTTTTGACTACAGGTATGTTTTGCTTGTTTCAGCAATACCGTTACATCACAAATAGACACTCATATATGCAGTTTAATTTCATTTTGTGGTGTCATTTTATTTTTCCTGCTTCTTAGATACAGTCAAGCGGATGCATTGAAGTATGTGGGTATTGAGAGGGAAATCGAAATTGTGTAGACACGCTTTCCTTAAGTGTATCCTCATTTACCTGGTAACATTTTTGTCTACCCACAATGCTCTGCACTTCACTGACATTACAGATTGATTTGATGATCCAGTCAGATGGTGATATCTCTACCTTAACCTTTGGTTTAATTGACTTGTCTGAACAAGCGTTTTTGTTTACTTCTTTGAGATAACGTTTGTGATGACCTAAAGAAACCAAAAGGTGTCCTCAGATTTACTAATCCACTCCTCCACATTTGCACTATATGGCCAATAACACAGGATATTGATAGACGGCACCATTTTCTCTGTCATGGAAGGAAAAATGACAGTTCACACAACTGTCATGAAGTTTTTCTTTTATAATCCCATCTCTCCATTCATAAGGCTCTGTAATCAGCTTTTGAAATAGATATAAGCTCTGTATGCTCAATATATACTGTAACTGCAAACTGAATGCATCAAACCTAGCCGTCGTTGTTGTTTCTGGTCAAAATATTCTGTTGTGCAAAACATCAAGCAATATTTCATAGTTACATTTGCACTTATAGTCAGTCAGGCCAGTATCTTCTCTATTTAGAACAAATTTCAGTAAATTTGTCTGCAGCCTGGTGTCATTTGATGTTAGCCTGTTACTGTAATGTGCACACCTCTGCTATCTGTATATCTATCTGTCTAACTATCTATCTCTCTCTCTCTCTCGGCTGTAAACTGCTTGCTGTATTGCACAAAGCTGGCTCATGTTGTCAGAGATTAGCATTCTAGCTAACATAGCACTAAGGCAGTTAATCTTCTTCTCTGCTTAAACTGTATGAGGTCAAATATTGTTAATGTTCTGTAGAAGTAAACAAAACAAGTAACCATATTAACCGGCAGACTGAATGTGAACCGTGAGCTAAAGAGTGACTTCAAGGACATTGTTTAGCAGGCTGTTTTTTTAAGAGTGAACAAAAGAGTGTACAAAATAGGCCTAACAAGAGTTAGGGTTTGGGTTTCACTGTCATATGTTACATTTTATGTAAAATAAAGAACTAAACCAAATGATCATATTTGTTTAACATGCCCTAGAATTTTAACTGCATTTCACATGTTCACTAAATACAAATGTGGGCAATAATTTTGCAAAGCTGAGAAAATAATTCCTAGTGTCTTGTAAAATACTTATACTTATATATGCACCTATCTGAAATCCATTATAGAAAGAGTCCTCGGAGTTTGTCTTTCCTTCAGGCTTCTTTTATTAAAGTGTCATTTGGGATTTGTGTTGATTCTACACAGTCATGGTCATTTACAATGAGGATGACACAAACAAAACCAGAACTAAAGAATTAGGAAAACTCAAAATGAACACCTTGTCACACCTGACCACAAACCTGAAATTACCTGCTTGTAAGAGGAATACCATTATAAGAATTTGTACGATTCCATGAAACTAGTTCAACTTTAACTTTGGAGATTTTCATGGGAATTATTTTGGCAAATGCATCGCATTCACAGGACCTACAGTTCCCCTGAATCAACCTCAAGAGCACAGTGGTAATAAAAGATCATTGAGATCACAATGATAACAAATAATGTACGCAATGTTCATTTACCCTCAGAAGATGCAGTTTACAGTACCGTTCAAAGGTTTGGGGTGTACAATCTTTTTTATGTTTTGGAATGAAATCTCATGCTCACCAAGGCTGCATTTATTTGACCAAAACGTCAGGAAATACAGTGAAATATTATACTCTCAGAAAAAAGGTACAAAGCTGTCACTGTGGCAAAAGCTAAAAGGCAAAAGCTTACCCCTAATGTATATTAGTACCTTAAAGATACATATTGGCGCTTTACGGTGTGTGTGTGTGTGTGTACATATATATATATATATATATATATATATTAACTGTCACTTTAGATAAACTTAATGCAGCCTTGAAAAAAATCTTATTGACCCCATACCTTTAAAGGGTATTTTACTTCAATGGTATGTTTGCACCAAGTACAAATAGCAACTTGTTTACAGTGCAAATAGTGATAGATGCTATTCAAAAAAGTAAAAAAAAAATCAATGTTATTTGCACTATGTATAAATTGCCTGAGGAAAAAGTGGGTTAAGTTTGTGAAATAGCCACTGTTAACAAAGTTGGCTGTTTGCACAAAAGATACATACAGCTACAATCGTCACCAACATGACACTCAGAGTGGAATTTATCCACAATAAAAATGGCCTACAAGATTTCAGATTTGTTCAGACAGGACTTGTAAATATGTAGTGCATTTGGAAAAGATAAAGAAAATACTTCACAGTGAATTAGTGTGTTTATACAGTATGTACATGAAAAATGCATTAAATGTAAAATGAAAAAAAGACAATTCCCTACAAAACAGAGGTGAAGGTCGCATATTAAGTAATACATTTCTTTAAATGAAACAAATGGACCTCCATGTGCCAATAAGTGATGTTGTTTTCTTTAAACATTCAGTCAATGAGGTAACTCTCCTATTAGCTGCAGTATTAACACAGACGACACGCAATACCTCATTTATCCAAACAAACATCGCACAAGCTAGTGCTGAATACCAGCCCTCAATCACTGTCATTTACACTGTCCGCTCGCTTCTCGTTTCACATTAACATTCATCTGGAACAGACTGTGGGTTACATTTACTTTTGTCTGAGCATCACCACACTTTGGTGTTGGTGTTCAATCATTTATACTGACTATATAGGTTTTAAAGAAAACGTCAAGTAGGAAGAGACTAACATTTCATTCTTCATTCAAGACACTCTTCAAAGCAAAAATGAATTGAAAGTCCACATTTCACTGGTTTAGAGAACGATAGAGGAGAAGTAAAAGAATGAGGGATACAAAAAGAATAAAAAGACAAAACCTGGCAGAGGTCATGAGGTTAAAGCTGGACTTATTCATTCAATACTCATCTATTCAAAATACTCTCACGTGCCTGCCTTTTTTATACAAATTAGAATGATAAAAAGAGAAGTACACTTTATTTATACATATACATAGACAGCATAATCTGTGGGTGAATATTATGTGATCTCTTTGATAAAAGCTCTTATGGCTCTGTTAAAGAAACAAACTAAAGAACATGTGCCTGGCACCGGAAGCAGCGGATTCTTTTTTTCTTATTGCATTTCGATGAAAAGTGCAGTTGTCATGCAAAATGCATAGCTTCTAAAGATAATACATGTGTTCTACCTTATTTGCTCTTTTGTTTTAATAGCTCATTGTAAATCTGGGAAGATGATGGAAGTGCTCTAAGCTCTTGGTAAGACCGGCATAAAAACAGCTAAGAAGCAGCAGCAACAATGGTGTCCTACAACAAACGCATGAATGAAGTTATAAAAACCATGAATCTATACATGGGAGTCTTTCATCCACAGACAGTCTGTGATGTGTGAAAGCCTCTTGACACACATCGACAATCAGACTAGTGCTGAACTGCTCAGTGTTTCATGCCAAGAAAGCTTTCATATTTGATCTCATGTAAAAATATCAGCTGCTTTTTGATTACTTCTGTCCAAAATCTACCTTTAACAAACTGATTGTAATTTATGATATTACCATAACACATTAAGTTTGCTATTCCTCTAATTTCCTAAAGATGCAATTTTAGTATTTCTGTCACTCCGTTATTGTTGATCCCAAGATAACACAGTTTGTTCACCTTTTTCTGATCAATATGTAGATTATAGGCTCCACAACTACAAGTGAACACATTCGGCCCACAGATGCTCCACACTATAAAAAGTGCAGACTGTCTAAAACAGTGTTTCCCAAACAGTTTTGTTCTTATGTAGCTAATAAGTCCATCAATAAGGCAAAATTATCCCGTTATCACTTATAAATCAATTCAGGATGTCATTTTTAAAGAAAAATCTGAATTATGGACGAAAAATACTACAGAAATATCAAACTTGCGCACATTACAAATATTTGTGTTTTTTATTTTTTATTAAAAATGAACTGAAAAAAGATATTAATTCCAATAAGTTTTTATATTGGACATCCTTGTTGGGAATCACTGGTCTGAAATGCTTCATCATCAATCACGTGACATGAATATGATGTGGACTAAACAGAAGTATTACATCATTACACTCTATTATAAGAAACTATATCATTTTGCTTTGGCCCACAGGAAGAACTCTCTTGAAAAGACAGGAACGGACACAAGCAGAAAAACAGCTTCAACTCCAATCACTGATCTGTGGCATCATTATAATCAGACACACTCAAACACAATACAGTTTTTACCTGCCCTCATTCATGTACTGTTGGGTTTGTAAAATATCAACTGAAACTTTATTTCAGAGTCAAAATGTCTAGAGAACGGCTTGAAAAGGCTGGTGTGTGTTGCTGTAGCAGCAGTGAGAAGAACATGTAGCTCTCTGTGCCATGCCATCATGACCACCGTTACCAACCCTGAGACATACAGTTCAACACACCCAGTTCATTACAGCACTCATTGGGCTTTAGTCAAGAAACATTTCTATGTACTGCGAATCTTTCATGGAGCTAAATTTCCTTCTGCTTGTTTCATGAGGCCTACTGTGTGGTTTTTACAAAAATCTCCTAATCTTTATGAATCTTATACCACATAATGCTGTTCACAAGCAAGATGTAATATGGCTACTATCACAAAAACACCTTTCTGTAGTTTTTGATAGATAATAATATTTCCCCAGACACATTATTGTTCAGCACATTAATGTCATTGTGCTCTAAAGAAGCTGAAGCCATTCAATGCCATTGACTCTTCATCTCTTATAAGCGCTGCATCCAATTTTAGACGGTATTAAACACACATATAAATACTTATATAGCATTAGCTATGTCTGAGCAAATTCCTCCATACATTAATGAAGTTTTAGCGATATTAAAACATTTCAAAACACTCTACTCTGAAGGTTGTTGTGCATTTTGTGCAGATTCTCTCATGAACACAACAACATGGCTATCAAGCACACGACTTCTGCCAGTACACAATAATGAGCCAAAACTTTCACTTAGTATATACAGGGTTCCCACACCCTTACACCAATTCATTTTCAATTTTTCCAGTAATTTATGATTTTTTAAATAATACAGATTTTTATTACAGTATATTATTTATTTTATGGGCATAACTAGAAAGATTTATTCTGACTACAAAACTGTCTTATTTTTAAGATTTTTATCAATTTTCCAGCTAGTTGTGATTTTTTTTAAATAAGCATTTTGAAAACATTTTTATTGTGATTGCACTCACAACTAGTGAATTTGTAACCAATACAACATTTTTGAGATGGCCATAACTACAAAGAGTTATATTACAGACTACAGAAATGAACATGACTTTAATATTTTACTCATTTTCATGACTTTTCCAGTCGTTTGGGATTTTTTAAAATAATGAATTTGTAAAAACAATTTTACTGAGATTGCAGACAAAAATCTCATTTCTAATCAATAAAATATCATTGTGATGGGCACGACTATGTAAATGTATATTTACAACACACATTTCCGTGACTTTTCCATGATTGTAATAATTTCCAATACTGTTTTCTAGGCCTAGAAATCACAATTCTTAAATACCCTGATACCTCTGACCGTGGGAACCCTGAATCGATCTTTCAAAGTTTCTTGTAATGTTGCTGAGGCACTTCAGTCGGCCTGCACTGCAAGTGCTCATTGATCAGATGGTAAATTGTCTCTAGCCTGCTTATTTTGAACCCTGCCAAAAGCACCAAATGTCAGATTACACTGTAAAAATAATGGGGCAGAAAAATAAATATAGTTACATTAACATAAAGGCAAAAGATACATTAAAAAAAAATCACATTTGCAACTCGTTCTTCAGTCTTCACCATTTACCTCCGTCATAATCACCAGCACTCCTCCCCTATCTTCAAGACAGCCCTCAGTTTGTGTTATTCATTGGGACTTTCCTCCTGTATTTCCGGCAGGTTCTTTCTATCCTTGCGCAGAGTATCAGTGAGGGGCCGAGCAGAGCTAGGGGACTCCAGCTGCTTCGGTTCATTAGTGTGGTAACTGCCTTTATACCTGTATAGGTAAATGTAGAGGCCGTACAGGATCAGGAAGAGCAGCATCAGAGACACTGTTACGATTACTGTGGAAAAAATGACACAAAGAGAGAGCAGTTGTTAGCATTAAGCTTAATACTCTTACGGTGCTCTGGTTGAGCTGTCTGCAAATGATGGCTTAAAAGTCATTTGTATCATGTTGCAGAATTGACAGGAGAGACTGCTGACTGTCAGCTCAAATGTACTCATAAGCTTTAAAGGGATAGTTCACCCAAAACTAAACATTTTCGGCATCATTTACTTACTCTCGTGGTGTTCCAAACCTGTATACTGTCACATTTTTCTGTGAAACACAAATGGAGGATTTTCATGCAACCAAACTGACATGGATTATTTTTATGATTACTAAAGTTCACTTTAAAGTGGTCACTATTGTTATTGTGGAAAAGAGCAGCATAAAGATTCTTCAAAATTTAATTTTTGTGTTCCACAAAACAACAGTTTGGGACAATATGAGAGTCAGCAAATGAGTGTTCATTTTTGGGCGAATTGTTCTTTTAACATCTTGACATCTTGTAGATTTTCTGTGTTGCTGTGAGAGCTGTTTCCACTGGTAAAAAGGATTAAGTGTGTGTGTGTGTGTGTGTGTGTGTGTGTGTGTGTGTGTGTGTGTGTGTGTGTGTGGGGGAGAAATAAGTCTTGTTTATCCTGGAAAAGAGATGACAATCAGACCGTTAGAAAAAAAAGAGGATTTGAGTGAAGCAATGATGGATAATTGCAAATGATGAGCAAGGATTCTGATAAATCTCTTTATGAAAATATAAGCGTTCAGTTTGAAAAATGGTCTTGTCATATTGTTTTGATGAGTCTTTAATTTTTAAATGATCTCATTAGTATTATAACAGAAGTTCTGTAAAACATTTACAATAAAAAATTAACAGATTAATGTAACAGTGACATATTTTGAAATATGGACATTAAAGATCTGACGCGTATTACACCTTGATTTATTCTACATACAGTATATTATCCTTATATGACGTTGCATAACAGATTATACCAAATTTATGCAGCATTATGCAGAAGCTTATATTCCCATGAATGTTCCCTAGTCTTGTGTTCTGCAAATTAAGAGGCTTTTAAAAACAGTTTTTAGCATTACTAACAGAAAGCATGATTTGAAGTACTGGCTGAAATGCTGAATAGGAATAAAAGACAAAGAAAAGCAAGAAGAACAGAATACATAAATACATTAAAAAAATAGTTTTGGGGGGATTTTTATCACTTTTATTAGGAGGATGGTGGAAATCTGACAGGAATAAAAAAAAAATAGAGTTATATATGCTTTAAAAAAGATAATAAAATGAGTGTAAACTTACATGTCATCCAAGGTGGGGTAACATCATCATGAATGTAATAAAAGACTAAAAAAAAAAAAACATTGAGTGTTAAAAACAACCTTTAAAAACAAGTTTTTTTACTCATAGAGTAAAAATTACATTTATTTAAAACAAATCCTTTTACAATACATACACTAATAACTTGCTCAAAAGTAATAAAAGTAGGGTAAATTCAGATAAATCCGGTTTACTTTACTTCACCCTACATTTATTTACTTTCACTACCATGTTTTGAGGTCAGATTTGAAATGTTTCTGAAAGAAGTCTCTTACGCTGACTATAGGCTGCATTTATTTGATCACAAAATTTACAGTAAAAAAAAACGGTAATATTGTGAGATATAATTATTAGCAGCCATCACTCCATTCTTCAGTGTCACATGATTCTAATATGCTAATATGCTCCTCAAGAAACACGTATTATTATCAGAATTGAAAACAGTTGTGCTGCTTAATATTTTTGTGGAAACCTTGATACATGTTTTCAGGATTCTATGATGAATAGAAAGTTTAAAAGAACAGCTTTTATTTGAAATAGAAATCTTTTGCAACATTATAAATGTCTTTACTGCCACTTTTTATCAATTTGATAAGTATTCATTTCTTTCCAAAACAAACAAACATTTGAACGGTAGTGTATGTTAGAAGGCAATCATGCGAATGTCGGGATATGTAGACTTACACAGGCCAGTGAACCAGGGGTCATCCTCCCAAGGGACATATCCTAAAACAGGGGGAAACGCCCCACAGTTAGACTCCACCACATACCCTTGAGTCGTCACTGGTGGATTGGTTATATTAGGTCGGAAGTAAGCCTTCAGAGGAGCAAAAATATTATATCGGACCCCTGATATACAGCCCATAAAACCTGGACTGTTGTGCCTCTGAATTTCGTAGTCGACACCTCCCACCTCTATGAAGAAGAAAAGAAATCAGATCAATCTATTAAATGCAACTTTTCATCCACAGGCAACAAGTTAAGAAAAATATGCCGGTCTTACCCATGACTCTACCCAAGAATATAGACTTTGGTGAATCAAATCTGGGAATCTCTCCTGGTATTAACTTCTCAATCCATGGATCCATGTAATCCACCTAGATCCAGGTGCAAATACACATACAAACAGTGTGCTTTTGCTATGCTAATAACTCTAGATCTAGTTTGATCTTGTTTGAGATCATACCTGTGTCCATATGGTGTAGTTGTGTCGGGTGATGTTGACAAAATGAGGGAAGCCGTCGGCCATGTTTCTATCAGTCAATTTAAATTTGTAGCTTATAATCCCAAGACGATATCTCAGCGAAAGAGTCCCTGCAAAGGTGGTGACATCAGTGCTAAAGCCAATGTTTTGTATGCATTGGTGTGATTGTGTGTGTGTTTACCATCTTTCTTGAGCAGGACGGCAATGTAATCATTGCTGAAAGAGCTGATATAAAGCAGCACCGCTGGGGCCTGTAGAGTGCTAAAGCTGAACTCTATGTCATCAGTTGTTGTGTTGTAGCCGAGGGTGAAGTTGTGCCAGTGAGGCTCTATCCAAAAGTTCGCCCACCATGCATCAAAGGAAATCGGTTCTTTGCGGATGTCATACCGCAACCATGCTCCCACATCAAAGAATGCCCCAATATCTAAAAGGATGTGACAAAAACAGAGATCACAGTGTTGTATATGTCAGGTCAAGTCTCACGGGCAATCCTACCACATGCTGCTTTAACTTGTTTTTAGAAAAAAAACTTCATCATAATAACATGTCATTAGACTAAAAAAGAATAGACTTGTAACCGTTTATATAATATTTTAGTACTAGAAGTTAGTATGAAGTTATTTTACCTGTGTGGGATTTAAATTGTAATATCATGGCTGTCAAGCGATTTAATAGCAATTAATATAAACTATTCAGTTCCCTTTCAAAAAGAGAAAAGTAGAGAAACATTAAATATATGCGATCACATACATCCATATTTCTAAAATCTTAAGAAAAAAAAATTCCAGTCCTTGAATCTGACTGGTCGCAATTAAAAAATATTAGGATTTTTTTTTTTTATCTGTGTTTGTCAGGTCCAGATTTTACAGTGACTCTTTCTGAAAGTTACATAGTTACACCAGTAGGTGGAGACAATTGAATGTCTGTATGAGTGAGTCATTTGTATGATTCACTTTATTCATCAATTTATTCAAAACGCTGATTCATTCAGAAACAAAACAAGTGACAGGTTGAATTCAAAACTGAAATAGTAAGAGTAATTTGTCTGTATGTTGTTCCAAACTCAGTCCTGAGTCTTTGTATCATTTACTCAACCAGTTTGTTCAAAAACACTGATTTATTTGGCAACACAACAAGTGACTGGCTGCATCCAAAATCACATACTCTATCAGGAGTTGCATCTTCTGAATAAGTACTTACTTTGTGACTGAAAGTATGTTCTATAAAGTATAAATGTATGTAGAATTAATATAATTCGGATCTACTTCATTCAACATGTTGTTTTTGTCATATGACCTTCCAGCGTCAGTTGTATCACTACATTGCCAGTCACAAAACATCAACTGTGGACTCAATGGACAATGTAATCTGAGTAATAGGTAATGTGTTCTACAGTTTAATGAATACTACATTGTGGGGAAGTATGCATATTATATGCAGGAACTGTTTTAAAAGTCATTGTCATTTGATGCAATTGATTTGTTCAAAATATTCTGAATAATAAGGTCCCCACAATAACATTTCTATTGATGATAATATTTAATTTGTCACGTAAAGAATCAAATTTTCTATTAACTGACAAATAGGTGCTTAATTATTTAATTGCATCTTAACTCATTTAACTTTGACAGGTCTACTAATTTATTGTAGATTTAATTATATACCTTAAGGGATTTTATATATATATATATATATATATGTGTGTGTGTGTGTGTGTGTGACCCTGGACCACAAAACCAGTCATAATTGAGATTTATGATTGAGATACAACTATTTGAAAATCTGGAATCTGAGGGTGCAAAAAAAAATCTAAATATTGAGAAAATCGCCTTTAAAGTTGTCCAAATGAAGTTCTTAGCAATGCATATTACTAATCAAAAATTAAGTTTTGATAAAAAATTTTTGGTAGGAAATTTACAAAATATCGTCACGGAATATGATCTTTACATAATGTCCTAATGATTTTTGGCAAAAAATAAAAATCTATAATTTTGACCCATACAATGTATTTTTGGCTATTGCTACAATTATACCCCAGCGACTTAAGACTGGTTTTGTGGTCCAGGATCACATATATATACGACTTAAATTATGAGCACATTATGAATCCTGTAGGTGTGCATTAAAATTTATTGACAAAATATATATATAATTCAGCTCAAAGACAAAGATCTTAAATATTCCCACACAGTGTCAGAGAGTCACCGCAGTCTCCACCAATGACACTCACCAGATCCCAATCCCCTGATTTCTGATCACCGCCACCTGTCAGCACTAATCAGCAGCATTATATCCCTGCACTCCTCCCTTTCACTCACTGTCTGGTCTCAAACTTGCCATGTTGACTAACCTGACCCACTTACCTTTTGTCTACTTACCAGTTGCTCCAGTGTTCCTATCCCTGTTCTCCACCGCTCCTGTTCTCCACCATCTCCACACTCCACTGTTACCTCCGGATCCCCTGGAAAAGGAAAAAGGACATTCACACTCAGATAAGCCCCTAGAGACATTCCCATTCCCCTGCCTGCTTACCTGGACATTCTGCTCATCTCATTCCCCTCTGCTACTATTCAATAAACCTGTTGATTGTATTGCATTTACCTCTGTGTCCTGTGTCTATCTGGTGACAGAAGACCAGACCAGAACCAACGACCGGAGATGGAGTTCCCGAACCCCGTCGCTGCGAATCCCCTCGAAGAGATGGTTAGCGCTCTTCGAACAGCTCTCTCTCTGGTCACACACCCTCAGTCTGCCTCTGCCAGTCCCATGGCCATCCCTGCAAACTATTTGGGTGAGGCGGTTGAATGTAGCGGTTTTTTACTCCAAGTTTCACTCTACATAGAGATGCAATCTCATAATTTTTTCCAGCAAACTGGCTAAAGTTGCCTTCCTGATCTCCCTGCTAACCGGATGGGCATTGCTCTTGGCACAAGCCATCTGAAACTCACAGACCACTATAATTAACTCTTTCGATGCTATCTCTTCCCAATTCAAGGAGGTCTTCGGCCTATCCACTGGCTCGCTCTCCATTGCCGACCAACTCCTCCACCTCCGTCAGGGAGATTCTTCGGCCAGTGACTATACTCTGCAGTTCCGGACTCTGGCGTCCCTGTGTGGATGGAACGAAGCAGCACTACTCACTGCTTACCTTCAGGGCTTGGATCCACAGATCAGAGCCCAGATGGCGATCTATGATGACAATGTCGGTCTGGAGAGATTTATGCAGAAGGCCATTAAGATCTCCCAATGTCTCACGGCTTGTCAGCCGGACATAACAGCTGAAGATCGAGACTATACAGGGAAAACCGCTCGGACATGGGCACATCAAGTTCCGGTCTCTGCCGATCACTCTGCAAGTAGTCTGTCTTCATCAGGAGAAGATTTCCTTTCTGGTACTGGAGGGACCCACCATCGATATCATCCTGGGATGCCCCTGGCTATCTCAATATTCCCCCGAAGTCAGATGGGATACCAGCGAGATCCTCCGATGGAGTAAAACCTGGATCCAAAACTGTCTCTCCAACGTCCCTGTACCCCTGGTTAGTAACCTGAAGCTCCAAGTTCATTCCACTCTAGTGGAGAGGCCCGAACCTCGTGAGGTTCCGACGCTCCCATCTGACTACCTGGCGTTCCAGGATGTGTTCAGCAAACAGGCAGCCACGAAGTTACCACCGCACTGGCCATGGGATTGTGCCATCGACCTTCTGCCTGGAGCTATACTCCCCAAGGGTCGAGTATACCCCCTGTCCATCCCGGAGCGCAAGGTGATGGAGGATTACATCAAGGAGGCTCTCCAACAACAGTTCATTCTCCCTTCCACCTCTCCGGCGGCCTCGAGCTTCTTCTTCGTGGGCAAGAAGGACGGAGGCTTGCAGCTCTGCATCGACTACCGGACCCTCAATGATCACACTGTCAAGCTCCCTTATCCTCTTCCCCTGGTCCCTGCCACCCTCGAGGAACTCGAAATCTTCTCGAAGCTGGACCTGTGGAGCGCCTATAACCTCATTCATATCCGGGAAGGCGACAAGTGGAAGACGGCGTTCATTACCCCTCAGACCTTTCCAACTCTCCTTCCGTCTTTCAGGGGTTTATGAACGAGGTGTTCCGGGAGTTCCTCCACCGGTTTGTCATCGTGTACATAGATGATATCCTGATCTACTCCCGGAACCTGGCCGAACATCGCCATCACGTGACGCAGGTCCTACGCCAACTCTGGAAACACCACCTCTACCTGAAGCTCGAGAAGTGTGAGATCCACAGCCCCACGGTCCAGTTCCTTGGCTATATCCTCAGTGCGGATGGGATCCAGATGGACCAGGGGAAGGTCCAAGCCATCCGGGACTGGCCCCAGCCTCAGTGAGTAAAGGAACTGCAACGATTCCTCGGCTTCGCAAATTTCTACCGGAGGTTCATTCTGAACTTCAGTCTCCTCTCAGCCCCCCTCACTTCCATGCTCTGCCAGTCTCTGTCCTGGAACTCCAAAGCTCGACCCACCTACAAGAAGCTCCAGGAGGCCTTCTGCACTGCTCCCATCCTCTCAGATCCCGAACCCCAAATCCCATTCATAGTGGAAGTGGATGCCTCCACCACAGGCGTGGGAGCAGTGCTGTCTCAATACCACAGAGAGCCTCTCCGGCTCCACCCTTGCACTTACTTCTCCAGGAAGCTTTCCCCAGCGGAGCGGAACTACGATATTGGAGCTGCTTGCCATTAAACTGGCGCTGGAGGAATGGAGACACTGGCTGGAGGGAGCTCAGGACCCCTTTACGGTCATCACTGACCACAAAAACATGGAATATCTCTGAAGTGCTAAGGGGTTAAACCCCCGGCAGGCTCGCTGGGCCCTCTTCTTCACCCGGTTGCATCCCGGAAGATGTTGTCTCCGACCGTGGGCCGCAGTTTGTCTCCCGTGTCTGGAAGGCATTCTTCAAACTCCTCGATGTCACCGTCAGTCTCTCCTCAGGATATCACCCGCAGACTAACAGCCAGACTGAGCGGAAGATTCAGGAGATTGGGAGATATTTCCGGGCCTACTGTCATGACAACCAGCACAGCTGTAACCACTTCCTCCCGTGGGCCGACCAACCCCCTCTGTTTCCCTGGACAGCAGAGCCCTCCGACGTTCCAGCTGTCAACCACTGGTTCCGAGCGAGCGAGAGAGTTTGAGACTCAGCTCATGTCCAACTCCAGCAGGCAGTGCGGAGACACAAGGCCTATGCAGATGCCCATAGGTCTGCCACCCCCGTCTATCGTCCTGGAGATGAGGTCTGGCTCTCCACCCGGGATCTGTGTCCCCGCTATATCAGTCCCTTTACCGTCGAGAGGCAGATAAATGAGGTCACCGTCCGTCTCCAACTCCCTGCACGGTATCGTATCCATCCAGCATTCCATGTCTCACTCCTCAAGCCTGTCTCTCCCTCTGTCACAGAACCCAACGAGCCTGCAGTACCTCCTCCCGAGATCGAGGAGCCCCTAGTCTACAGGGTGCAGGACATCTTGGACTCTCGGCGATGGGGTGGTCATCTGGAATATCTTATTGACTGGGAGGGATACGGGCTGGAGCAGGGTGCGAACTACGGGGGAGCTAGGGGGAGCTCGGCTCCCCTTAATAAGACATGGGCTCCCCTGAAAACATGATTTGTGAAATTTTGGGGGGTCTCAAAAAATATTGACAATGTGTTATTTTGACGTGCAATTTCAGTTTTGTGTAATGTGATCATCTTGGATTATTATGTGTAAAATTGCAAAAATATCATTAATTCATGCATGACGGCGATTTAAACCTAATTCACTTCAATAAAGATAACTATACATGGTATTCTTGTCATGAGCATCAAGGTGTGGGGGCGCTACGGTGCAAATTCATTCCACTCATGTTTAGTGCATGTTAACTCAAAGATTCGTAGGAAAAATATAAACGTTGGATTCAACTTTGGCCGCGCAGTCCTTGAAATCCATTCTGCAGTTAGCATCATATAGCCACCATGGCAAAAAGAACACAAGGCAGTTTAATGGCACGACCGAATCACCTGCTGCAAGCCGTTAGCACACCTCCCTTCGGGATGACAACACAAGAAGTAAGTCATGGTAGAGCCCTGCATTTCGGTCTGGGCCCGACGGGCCCCGACTTTTTTACTCCTCTAGGGCCGGGCTTCGGGCCAATTTTCATGTCATAGTTCAGAGGCGGGCCGGGCCTTCGGCCTGTTTTGGGTTTCTCCTTATTTTATATTGTAGATGTCTATCGATTAGTGATGAAAAAAATTGCCACGCTGGTGGAAACAACACAAGACCGTGCCGCGACTGAGAGCAGCTCGATTGTGTTTAGTGTCCCGCAGCAGCAGCGAGCGCAAGTGACTTCAGCGCAGATGAATACTTCTGCGTTCAAATGCATGCAATAGGCTAAAGCTTGCTGCAAAACCCCAGCAAACATAACCATGAATGTGTCTGCGGGAAATAGTAAGGGGATATTTTAATTATTTACTAATAAACTAATGTTTTCTGAGTCTGTGTCGCAAGGATGAAGTTGCTGATCCTGACTCGGCGTCTCCTCATTAGACGCGCCTTTAGAGAGAAATGCATCTTTATTGATTATGATTAAGATTATAATAAAAGAGTTTTTGTTTTCTAATTTTTTCATTTTGTTAAGTAATAATTTAAAGCTTTTTATAGATATATTTATCATGTCTGTGAGGCATGTATTCGCTCAGCTTCGGTTCATTTTTGCGAAGCGCTCCTGTTAAAGATGGCAGAAAGCGCATCATGTTTGTTTTCTTTGTTTTATAAAAGAACTACCTTCTGTTGATATTGTGAGTGCACACAAATACAAGTAGATCCTTTACAGGTCCTAATGATGTATTGCTCTTACCTTTGATCAGGCTATGATCAGCTCATGCAGCTGGACGCTTGGTCGTTACTTTAAAAATAACAAAAACGTATAGGCTATTTAACAAACAAAAATGCTCCAATTTTTCTAAATTAACTTAATAAAAAAACGAAACGAAAAATAATAATTTTGCCATTACACACAAAACTGAACTATTTTAATAGCCGAAACAGTAGTATAAACTCTTTTAGGAGAAGGGGGGGAAGACGGGCTCGGGTCGGACTCGGGCCGGTAACCAAAGGAACAAATAAAAAGAGGTGGGCTCCCCCAAAGTCCACAGTATAGTTCGAACACTGGGCTGGAGGAAAGATCCTTGGTGGCCCAGGACGATGTGCTGTATCCCTCTCTCCTGGCCGAGTTTCACCAGAACCACCTTGACCGTCCCGCACCCAGAGGCCGTGGCTAACCCGTTTTACCGTAATAGGGCGTCAGGAGCTGCCCCTGGAGGAGGGGGTACTGTCAGAGAGTCACCACAGTCACCGAAGTCTCCACCAACGACACTCACCAGATCCCAATGCCCTGATCTCTGATCACCGCCACCTGTCAGCACTAATCAGCAGCACTATATCCCTGCACTCCTCCCGTTCACTCACTGTCTGGTCTCAAACTTTCCATGTTGACTAACCTGACCCACATACCTTTTGTCTACTTACCAGTTGCTCCAGTGTTCCTATTCCTGTTCTCCACCGTCTCCACGCTCCACTGTTACCTCCGGATCCCCTGGAAAAGGAAAAAGGACATTCACACTCAAATAAGCCCCTAGAGACATTCCCATTCCCCACCTGCTTACCTGGAGATTCTGCTCATCTCATTCCCCTCTGCTACTATTCAATAAACCTGTTGATTGTATTGCACTTACCTCTGTGTCCTGTGTCTGCTGACACACAGATCTGCTGACACACAGATTATCCAAAAATGCAGTTTAATTCATGGAACAGACAAATCCCTCTCTGTTAGCCTAAATCAGCTCTGGATTTAGATTCTTAAAATAGAAAGTGGACACAAAAGCCAGAGTCTGTCACTCTCTCTCTTTCAGGCAGTGAATCTCTCCTTAACAGATTCTCAGAGGCACCACTTTACTTGTTCCTCTAATTTTTTATCCTTCACTCGAATCAGTTTTAATCTTTTAAATCTCCTAATCACTGTTTCATGAAATTAAAATGCGTTTGTAATAATTATAATAATTATTCTTTCCCCAGATGCAGGAAAGACTAAGATGAAAAGATATCATTTCAAATTTGCATATGTTTATTAGGAAACAGCTGTAGTCTGTTTTGCACCATGTCAATTTGTGCCAGCATAAGTGTGAGAGATGTGTGTTAGCTCACCTAAATGACAGTAATAGCCGTCGAAGGCTGTGTTATTGCAGTCACAGGTGTATGAAGCATAGCCATCAATGCACTGGCCTCCGTTTCGACACGGTATGGAGACATTCAGACACGCTCCGGTGCAGTTCCTACGTATGCCAGCCCTCTCATCAACCTTTCCCTCCAAATCCACAGGCACCCCGTTCATCCTCAGCCCACGCAGACAACCAAGAAAAGGCCTTAAGGTGTGATTGGCCGCTCCTGAATACAGATGCATGGTATCAACTGCTTAAAGCAATATTTTCATATCAACTCTGCTTGAAACTCCAGCTCTATAATTCTTACCTACGAGCAGGGGCTGTGTGAACTTCATAGTGATGTAGGTTTGGCCCGGAAACTTGTGAATGGCCGGAGGCAGGAAATCAACCTTGAGACGTGCCAATTTCACATTGATTTCAGCTTCTACATAATGCCATTCATTATCATTGAGAGGTTTAGGAGAGCGCAGGGTCACGTTTCTAATCCCATCACCCACCATAAAAATGAAAACCACCTCAGTTGTAGCTGTGAAAATTTAAGCAGAGACTGAATCAGATTCAGTAGATATACACCATATATTTTTAGGATTTACAATGGGATTTACAGTCCCTCTACCACGGAAACAACACTCACAATTGAGTTCAATTCGTAAGAAATTACGCAGGTGGTCATCTGAGCTTTCTACAAACACGCCGTTAGTTCGGTAGGTCCTGAAGTGGAACGTGATGTCGGCACTGGTGCCAGGCTTGAAGGTAGGGAATGCCAGATAGTTGGGCTTGGTGAAAGCTATAGTGTTCCAGATACTCCCTAAGAGAAGGATTTCCAATTAACAAATCAGTGAAACTATACAGTAGAATTACTCAAATCAACATTTTATGCTAATTTCTTTATTTATTTGGTAATTATCTCTGTGTTAATGAGGATCATATTCAGTCAACCATCAAAATAAACCCCTATAGGGTCATTTACAGCTGCTTTGTTTTGTGTTTATTTTGAGATAAATCAAATGACTGTACATTTTCCCTTTATTCACATGTCAGAAAGGATCTTCTTATTATATACACAGACTTTTCATCCATTTTATCTTTGTAACATTCATTACTCACTGTCTCCATGGCAGTACAGGGCCCCAACACTGTAGCGCACTTCTGAACCGGTGCGGTTAGTGTCTCCTATGACAATCCTCCTGACTGGCAGGTGGTCTCGGAACGACAGGTAGCCCTTATCTGAGTGCCTGGTGAATGGAAATTAGCCGTTAAAATAATCAATTAATATTTAACTTGTACTTATACACTACTGTTCAAAACTTTGGAGTTGATTATATTTTTTTTTTCAGGTTTTTTCGAATTCTCTTATGCTCACCAAGGCTGCATTTATTTGATTAAAAATAAAGTAATAATGTGAAATATTAGTACAATTTAAAATAACTATTTTCTGTTTTAATATATATTCAAATGTAATTTATGCCTGTGATGTCAAAGCTGAATTTACAGCATCATTACTCCAGTCTTCAGTGTTACATGATCCTTCAGGAATTATATCAATGTGTTGATTTGTAGTTTTGGAAACATTTCTTAATATTGCACTGCACTACTTAATTTTGTAGAAACTGAGACACATTTCTTTCAAGATTCTTTGTTTAATAGAAAGTTCAAAAGAAACAAAATAATCCTTTCTGACACCAAACATAGTTCAGTTCCCTGAGGTCCATTTATTTTCTATCTTTAATAATATAAAACACCACCATACAGACAAATATATAATAAAAAAAAATTGTTTTCATTTGTTCATTCATTCTCACCATTGGCGATAGTCTGCGTCACAGTTGCACCAGTACTTGGAGTCAGTACAAGTCTGATTGACAGCACATCCACATTTCCCACTTTCAGGGAAAGCTCCTCCCCAGTATTCATGACTCTCATTATGCCGACCAATCCAGTAAGTGTAAGGCCGTCCATCTGTTTCCAACAATAAATAAAACTAAAGGAACACTCAGTACATACCTATTAGTAGTGTAGACAAGCCAGTCTCACAAAGCAGGGGACCATGACAACTGGGCCCTTCTACGTAAATTTTTGCAAACTCATTTGAATGGTAAAGGCTGACTGATAAGATTCCTATAGTTACTCATCAAAGAGAAAGGCTGTGAAGGTCAGTGACACGAATTATGTTCAAGTTCCTGGCAGTTCAGCTGAGTCAGACCATGTAGTGTTTTTGCACGGATTACCTAAGATCCTAGCTCAAATCAATACTTCAACAGCCATCTAAAACTCTGTAGTTCCTTTTTTCTTCTTCTTCCACTATGCTATATTTCAGCTATATGATGGCTATATGATGGCTGCTTATATAGTACATTGTAACACAATATTTAAATACGTTCATTTCTACTGTTGAATGCAAAAGGTTTTTGAAGAACATTTGAATATTGTTAATAATGCATGCCTTCATATTTTCAATATAATAAAAGTGAATTAGGATTGGGGATGTTAAGCTCCAAAATAAAAATAAATAAATACAATTTTTAAACCATAAATGTATCATAACTGCATTTTATTTTATTATTTAAGTCAGTACTAACTCAAATACTCTACTTACAATATACCTCTAGTGAGCTGTCAACTGCTATGACTAGATTTTGAATCAGTAAATTGAACTCCAGAGCCAGACCAGTTTGATTTGTGAACAAATTATTCCAGACCAGTTTTGTGTACTGCATTCATTGAAAAGATCAGCTCAAAAATACGATTTGTCCATGAATGGGTCATTGCTAATTGCCTCATGAATGCTGATGATTGCAAGAGATTTCAGTGAATAATGAGTTAAATTTCACACTAAATATTTCATATAGCTACACAATGTATGGAATGTAGTGTAGGTGTCATATATGGACTAATCACATTCTTAGAGTGGCTAGGATTGTCTTCAGAACGTCACATTTTGAGAAGCACTGATTAAACTCATACAGGTTTGGAACATGAGGGAAAATAAATGATGACAGAATTTTCCTTTTTGGGTGAATTATCCCATTCATTTCAATCACTGACTATAAATGACAAAGGACATTCCACATACTGATTTCCACCTGTCATTGTTTAACTTACATGGAGTATTGAGGAGGCGTGACTTGTAGCATGAGAACTCAATCCACTGTTCGCAGTATAAAGAGGTGTTTGCTAGGGCAGTGACTTCATCCCACGATGCATTTACATACTGGAGGTCCCCAATATACGGTCGATCCATGGTGGAGCCGCTCACTTTGGTGCTTTTCATGCGGTTGTGCTCAATAACGGTCCATGATTTTTGCACTAAAAATGTTATAGGACATAGCTTATTGTGAAAAATCCTTCTAAATTGCTTTCAACACGTCAATCTGTTCTACTTCATACATACACATATTGCAGTGGACCGTGAAAGGCTTCAGTGGTCCACTCAGATCTGGATCTATGGTGTAGTTGCCTGACCAGTACTTCCCGTTCAGCTTGTAGGCCTCACATGACTCCCTGTAGACCGCTGAGATGATGAGAGAGAGACAGAGAGAGGCTTAATTCTCATGTTTCACCAACATAAAGTAAATACAGAGGAATCTCCTCAATGAGGGATGCTCACAGTTATGACAAACTTCCCCCTTGTAGCCAGTGTTGTTACACACACACAGGAAGTCATTCCAGGACTGAATACACCTGCCTTCATGTTCACAAGGGTTTGGACTGCACCTGAGAAAAAACAAGAAACGGTTGACATTTTAATAATGCATGTCTCAAGATATTACATTGGGCATGTCATGTTTTCTTGTCAATACTGTTATTGCATATTGTACAAAATATAATTTGCAGTTGAAACTAATATGAGATCAACCTGAGAGTTATAATCTAAAATCAAAACTAGAATAGTTATTTTTTATGCATCTTATGATTTATCAGTGATTAATCCGTCTTGTTTTTTCTCCTTTGCGAGGCTTTGTTTCTCCTTTATGAGTATTTATATTATAATATATTTTTATTACTGTTATTAATATTTTTGACAATAACTGACATATTGAAAAAACATTTTTTATTTGTATTTTTGTTTTGTTATCCAGTACAAATAATTACATTTTCGTAAATCGAGATACAATTACTTGTGAAAATATTAAGTCGAATTTTCTAAAAATCTATCAAAATTAAATTAAGTGAGTTTATGCTTAAAACAAGAAGAAAAATCTGTCAATAGGGAAAGAAAGTTAATTCGAAGGCAAAACAAGATGTCCTAACCCACTGACAGATATTTTTTTCTTATTTCAGAACATTTAGATATGTTTTTCACAATACAAGACTAAAGATATGAAGTCATTTATAGCTTCTAAAGTAAATCTATCTTGATTTAGGAATGTTTAGATATTTGTCCTGGTGTTAAATAGTAACAGATTCATTTTTTGTTGTTGTTGGGTTTTTTTGCATTTACAATTTTCTTATTTTGTTCATCCTGATTTCCTATTTCAGATTAAGACATTAGACTTTGACGTAAGAAATAAACATACATATATCCCACACATGCATGCTAGTTTTCAGATCATGGTGGTGGCTTCCCATTGATATATATTGTTTTCATAGAGTTGAGCTAATGATATGTCCTACCAGTATACTTGACTCCTACAGAAGCCATTTTTTATTTTACATGCATGAGGGCTGTTTGCTTGGCTTCTATAATTGGGAGGACAGTGTTGGCAAAACCCACCCACACAAACACACAACACACCTATCAGTGATTCCGCAGGTGCCCAGCAGGATTTCGGCATATCTGCCCCATTTCCTCTGCAGCATGACATCTATATCCACCGGCTCATCATCTATAAAGATCTGCTGCATGCAGCCATGGAAGCGAGACAGCTTGGTCACACAGCGTGCCGTGTTATTGGTCTTAGGACAACCTGCAGCACATCAGATATTACCGTAATCTAGTTATCAGCAACTGAAAGGCACTGAATACATTCACATTTAGTATAGATTATAAACATTAATGTAGCATTATTGGCATTCGCATATTTTTAACAGATAAAACATGCACATTATTGGAAACATTAACATTGTTTCACAGCTATTTCTGAGGCAGTTTTAGAGAAGAGTGTCACACGGTTTTAGTCATGTAGCATTTAATCATAACAGACGATATTCTGTTACTTACCCCCAAAGAAGTAGCGGTCTCCTGTACGAACCATGAAGGGGTTGGTGATCTTCAGTGGTGAGCTTTCATCTTCATCTATAGTGATAGTTAATAAGTTGTCTTTGGCGGTTAGGTCTACTGTGTGCCAGAAGCCGTCATTGAGACGGTACCCTGAGACAAGACAAAATAGGATAATATTTACTGTACTGTATATAATCTGTCATCTGGTGTTGGTTCTGCTAAACTCTTGGTCTACAGGGGTTCCATTCAGTCCTCTCTTATAGAAACAGAGTTCAAAATGTCATAACGAATACTATGGACACAATCCTCAACCATACCTGCAGCGAAACGTAATCTCTTGTTTCCAGGCTGCATTAGAGTGATGTTGACTTGTCCTTCGCTGAGGCCCAGCTCCAGTGAGCCCAACTCATCTGCAAACCTGGTGAACATCAGTAACCCTGTGTAGTCCCACGAGCGAAACTTAAACTTCACTGCCAGACGGTTCTTCCGGAAGAAGCCGGGCAGCTGCAGGTAGTTGTTAGGTCCTGCAAAGGTCATGGGCTTCCAGAGGAGATCACGGCAAGTATAATGCATCTTTTTCTGAAGAAAGGCAGATGAGAAGATGGAAATATATACAAATTAATTGTATATATTCCAAATATATGGAATATTTTGTATATATTCCTAATAAATATATTCCAAATATTTTGCAAAAGCAATACAATGGTCATCCAAATGTGACATCACATGTGATTCTACATCTCTTAATAATTCACCCCACACTATGCTCTTGCTGTTGGTTGTGTGAATTTTAGGACAACTCTACATACCTTTTTAGGAGCTAGTCGAATTTCAGGCTCCTGGTACTGTGTCTTGTAGATGATATTGATTCCATTGATAAAGACATTTTCCATGCAGCCACGGAAGTTAAACTTACCGGGCAGATGGGGCACGTCTTTCTCAATCACGCCGCCAACATAAATCTAAAGAGAAATGGATAATTGCTATGATCAGGATGTAGGGAACATTGATTCTTCATTTAAATCTTCTGAACAAATGTGAGTCCTTTAGTGAAGTGTGCATTAATAGTTCATGTGTTTAATCCAACATAACACCTGTTTGTCCAGATCAAGGTACTGGAACTCTCCGTTGAGGACAGCAGTCTCCGTCTGGCTGTCCAAGGTGAAGTTAACCTCTCGTCCGTAGCGCTTGATGGTGACGTAGTGCCAGTGCTGAGTGTCCAGCAGGTTTCCCAGCATCATTGTGGTCATCCCATTGGTGTTATGGACAGTGCTACTCCCTGAAAAAGATCAGAAATACATGCCCTGTGATCGTAGATAGAATAACAGAACAAATAAATGATAGATAGATAGATAGATAGATAGATAGATAGATAGATAGATAGATAGATAGATAGATAGATTTGTCATCATTACCCAGGCTGATATGTAAGTAGAGGCGTCCAGTCTTCAGCTCTAGAGTGATGGAGTCTCCCTGCAAACCTTCACTGTGCAGGAGAATACCGTCCTTCTCCAAGGTCTTAAAGTTTAAAGCGTAGTGGTCCTGAAGAGTCCTCATCCTGCCCCGTGGGAATGAATACGCCACCATGTCATCACCCTCAAACTGCATCACATATGAGTCTGTTAGGGTCAAACGTCAAGAGTATGAAGAGGACTGTCAAAAACTGTATTGGAAGATGTTCTCCAAACACAAAATAGACAAACTAATATGTCTGGCTCTACTAGTTGAGCGACAGGATCCCAGATCGTCAAGGGGTACAACAGTGTCTCCCCAATAATTGCTTCTATCTTGCATAAATTAGCATAATACAATGTTCATAGTAGTTGAATTTACAAATGAATATTCAATTAATCCATAAGCTTAACAGGCAGATATGAGTGCTTGATATTGTATCTGGAAAAACTATTGTTATTTTTTGCAATGCAAAGCACAAAAAAATCTCATGATTTCTAGTATTAATATTTAAACATTCTTGAAACAAGATACAAAGTACTTGAGAGGAAAAATGATATAGTATGTTTTGCAGTAAGAAAAAATCAGTTCATTTAGAGGGTTCAAATGTTTCACTTTTTTTATTTTTATGAAAAAAACGATCTTATGCTTAAGCACATGTAGGATATATTTACTGGAAAACAAGCCCAAAATACTGATTAAAGAATTATTTTCTGCAGTACAGCTCAAATGACCAGTTAACATTACAAAACACTGAGGAGATTTTCTGTATCATGTTAAGATAAAGTTCTTGGCTGCTGATAAAAAAAAAGCTGTTGCCAGTAACTGTTTACCGTAAGGACAGCCGTAGAACTCTACGCGAAGGCCAATCTTTCCTCCGTTCTCAGTATTCCAGCCCATGGGATAGATGCGCAGATGTTTGGCAGTGAACGCATAATGAAAGACGTTCCTCTTCACCTGGTAGTAATTCCAGTTGCCAGGCAACGTCTGAGAGACACAAAAAGCTGATATTAGAGGCTCTATGAATGTTGCACATCATTTAACAAACAAATCTCTGACCTACAAATAATCCTACATCAAAAACGTATGTATACTGAGTCAAAAACGATACAAATGCATGACCTCTTGACCTGTCCTGAACCACCAAACATCAGGATCAATGATCAGCACAAATCATACAAACACTCTCTTTCCAAACACTCATAAAACATAGATTATTTTTACCATGTTGCCTCCTTTCATGACATATGGTGTCCATGCGTCAAATCGGTCCCCGTACAGCAGCATGTATTTGGTGACCCAGTCATAAGAGTTGAAGGTACCCTGAGTAGCAATGGCCATGATACGATACTTCTTCCCCAAGTCAATCTGCATCCATGGCTGCCTGTCCCGAGGGGACGGAGACCAGCCGCTGCTCCCTACATCATCACATTTACATTCATTCATTTAGCAGATGCTTTTATCCAAAGTTGCTTTCAAATGCATCATCACACAAACATTTGAGAAATTAAGTAAATAAAAAACATTCTTGAGCCATTCTTGTCATGGGATGCAGGAATCCTTTTAGTTGGTAGGGCCTTGGTCCCTATTTTGGGCATTCATAAATTGATAGATATTGAAAAAAATAAAAATAATCTACATTATTTTTGTATTTTTGAGTTCTCCTCTGGGGGAAAATAAAGAGAAATTTCCCAAATCCCTTGTGTGTTTTTGGCACTTCAAATAAAGCAAAAAGTACAAATTGTTATTTTTCTCCACCAACCAATTGAAATATGCCTGTAGAATCCCTCATATAAATGTGTATGTGTACAGAAGATCTTATTTTACAGATTTAATGGCAGGTAAAAAACAAAACAAATAAAATAAAATACAGACTGTTCTGTTGCCTAAAATATAATCATGCTGATAACACTACAGGATAATACGACTTGCTCAGTCTTGAAGTAGTCAGCATTTAGTGCAGCATTTAGCGCTGTTTCAAGTGATTTTGTGACATTTACTTCCCATACAGTATATTATTTTCTTTTTCATTCATAGCTCAGCAATGTCACATATAGTTACAAATGCTTTTATTCACAAAAAGCAAGATATTTTGCTTCAAAAGGGAACCCATCCAGCAGCCTGCTAGTAATTGTAGTGGCTTACAATGTATCTGCTAATTCTAAAAGTCAGAGAAGGAGGTTAATATTATTTCACTTCACTATTCTCAATAAGACCTATTCATACTTCTTTCTGCAACCCATGCTTTTTGTGGTGTAGTCACTTACCATACAGTTTGGCAAAGTGTGCAGAGTAAAAAAAGTTGTATCTGGAGGAAGCATGGAAAGAGGACGCATAGAGAGGAGAGATCAGTTGATCTAAGCATGGCCCTGAATAAAGACAAAGAAAAGAAAATGACTGAGAATATTCAACAACAACAGCATTTCATTAAAGCATTATGAATTAATTATGAAAACATTATTATAAAAGCAAGATGGGACTTTTTTTTTTATTTTGATTTTTTTTTACTTCTGACACAAGATAGCAGTTTAATGCAAATGGAAGAACACAATGAAACTCTGTCAAGTTATGTACATAAATTACCTGCAATAAATACTTTTAATTTCTGTTATGTATAATATTTCCAATTTAATAATTTAACTGGTATATGATATACAGTTTATCCAATTCATAGCACTACCATAAACATGATAAAACCACCCTAGAACTAAGTGTGATTTCAAATATACATTTCTCCAAAGTGAAAAACTGACTGGAACATCTATTGGTCAACATAACGGCCAACAGTATTGTAATAATATTATAATAACAGCATTGACTGTTCTAGCTGAGATTATTACTAGGCCTAATGAACAACAATGACATTTGACATTGCGCTGAAAATGGCATCTAATCGACCATGTAACCCTATTCACTGCCAAAGCAAACAACAACACATATTCATCTTTGAGAGCGAATTACTGTAAACTCAGACATAGAAGTACCATGTTTAAATATTTTGCCGCTTGCTTGAGCAAATTAATATGCAAATCTAAGAAGTAATGAATGGAATATTACTTTTTTTTTACAGTATATTTATTGAGTTTAAACATATCAAAGATTGTTTTATTGTGCTGTGTTGCTCTTAACTTCACATCCTGGCATCCTCCACCTTCAGGTCCTTTTCTGAATGTTTATATTATAAAAAATCTTCTGTCCACAATGCTGAAAAAGCCTTTTCAGTAACTTCAGCAACGTTTAGATTTCAAATCAAAATAATGGAGAACGAATAGATTATTTGTGGTATAATCGACTTTTGCACTGCATTTGTACAGCATGTGCAGTACACACGGATCATGTGTGAAACAGTCGTTACAGCTGTAAACAAAACAAAAATATGTGTGTGACTTACAAAAATATGTGTGTGACTTAGCGGACTGATAGAACATAAATAAGGCCCTTTTAGCAAGTCTTGCCGTGGCATTTCATCTGTCCCTCTGTTACACAAATCCCTGCTTCAATTAAACCTGGCAACATTTCAGCCTAATCTAAACAGCAGAGTCAGATAAACCCACCTCAATCTCACCCTCTCAACAGAGCTCTAATAAAGCCATCTGCCCAAATGGCATCGCATCTCACAGCCCATCCAACAGATGACACACAAAACAACAGGAGTAAGAGAGGAAGACATGAAGAGAGATTGCTGACAAGCTATCAAGATTAAAAAACAACCAAGAGGAAAGACACAGACATGTGGACAGACAAATAGGCCCTGTAATTCATGGACAAAATGATAGCATTAAGGAATTACAGCTCTTTAATATGTACCTCCCCCCTTTTTCAAGGGACCATAAGTAATTGGACAGTTGACTCAAAAGCCATTTCATGGACAGATGTGGACTATTCCTTCGTTATTTCTACATCAATTAAGCAGGTAAAAGGTCTGGAGTTGATTTGCATTTGGAAGCTGTTGCTGTAAACCCACATCATGCAGTCAGGAACTCTCCATGCAAGTGAAACAGACAATTGTTAGACTTCAAAAACAAAACAAATCCATCAGAGAGATAGCAACATTGAGTGGGCAAATCAACAGCTTGGTACATTCTGAGAAAAAAAGAACGCACTGGTGAGCTCAGCAACATAAAAAGGCCTGGATGAGAACAACAGTGGTGGATGATTGGAGAATCCTCTCCATGGTAAAGAAAACACTTTCACAACATCCAGTCAATAGAAGTACATTCTCCAGGAGGTAGTGTCACTGTCAAAGTCTACAATCAAGAGAAGACTTCACGAGAGCAAATACAGAGGGTTTAAAGTTCAAGGTACAAACAAGGCCAGATTAGACTTTGCCAAAATAACTCTAAAAAAGCCAGACCACTTCTGGAAAATCATTCTTTGGACAGCTGAAATTAAGATCAACCTGTCTTGTACCAGAATGACAGGAAGAAAAGTATGGAGATGGCTTGGAACAGCTTATGCATACAACATCATCTGTGAAACATGGTGGAGCAGTGTGATGACATGAGCATGGCAGTGGCACTGGGTTACTGGTGTTTAGTGATGACGTGACAGAGGACAGAAGCAGCCGGAAGAATTCTGAAGTGTACAGGGACTGTCTGCCCAGATTCAGTCAAATGCAGAAAAGCTGATTGGATGGCGCTTCATGGTACAAATGGGCGATGACACAAAACATACAGCAAAAGCAACCCAGGAGTTTTTTAAGTTAAAAAAGTTGAATATTCTGCAATGGCCAAATCAATCTCCTGATCTCAACCCGATTGAGCATGCATTTCACTTGCTGAAGACAAAACTAAAGGCAGAAAGACCCAAAAACAAACAACTTAAAGGGTTACTCTACCCCAAAATGAAAATTTTGTCATTAATCACTTACCCCCATGCCGTTTCAAACCCGTAAAAGCTTTGTTCGTCTTTGGAACACAATTTAAGATATTTCGGATGAAAACCGGGAGGCTTGTGACTGTCCCATTGATTGCCAAGCAATTAACATGGTCAAGGCCCAGAGAAGTAAGAAAGAAATTGTCAAAATAGTCCATCTGCCATCAGTGGTTCAAACGTAATTTTACAAAACAATGAGAATACTTTTTGTACGCAAAGAAAACAAAAATAATGACTTTATTCAACAATTTGTCTCCTTCGCGTCACCGTAGCGCCATTTTGGAGAAAACAGCTTATGCTGTTCTATGTCAGCCGCACCACATGGATACGCTCTTTTCATTCAAATCAAAGTGTAAATAAACGTAGAAGACGTAAGCTGCGGCTGACACAGAACAGCAGTTTGTGTCTAGCGGATACTCTCCAAAATGGTGCTACGGTGACGAGGAGGAGACGAATTGTTGAATAAAGTCGTTATTTTTGTTTTCTTTGCATACAAAAAGTATTCTCGTAGCTTCATAACATTACGGTTGAATCACTGATGGCAGATTCTGACAATGACAATGCGTTGTGTATAAAAATGTTTGTAATTCCTAAGCATTTAATGTTATATACTTTTTCAACCCCTTGAATTAAAGCTTAAAGTCTGCACTTCAATTTCATCTTGATTGTTTTATTTCAAATCCAGTGTTGTGGTGTATAAAGGCAAAAGCACAAAAAAATGCAATCAGAGTCCGAATATATGACAAAAAACACAATTGACCCTTCGCAAAGACCCGCCCTCCTTTACTGTTGCTATGTCCGACAAGCCATGGCGCTCATGTTCTCAGGCAGTGAAAAATACATTGCGGAGCAAAGAGGAAACTGACAACGCACCAACAGACAAGACAGAGCAGGTTACTTCAGGTATGAAACAAAGTCTCAGCCTTCAAATTTTGTCTTTAAAAAAAAAAAAGAAATTCAAACAATAAATACCGTTTTGTGGCTCTTTAATGTGACAGATCACTGTCACTAAACCTCAGTTCAACTGGCATGTGAAGCAATCATCTCTTCCTCTTTACTAGTTATAGCATGAAATAAACATGAATGAACATCAGACGATATCTTGAAAGATGTCAATGCACACCATTTTTCAAGTTCAAGTCCACCGACGTTAATTTGCTCTCCTGTCTGGTTTGCTTGTCGGACAAAAATGGCAGAATCAGCATTATAATTGGACAGACTGCCTGTCAATCAAACTCCCTGCAAAAGGTCAATAACATTGCAACAATGACAACATCCTGTTAAAAATGTTCCCTGATATTTTATCAGTCTTTTAAAACCACCATTGGGGATGTATTTAAAGGGAAGAATGGTTCATAAATAAAGTTTTTAGAATTTTATAAAGTTATTATAATTAGCTTCTAAAAAAAACTGAAGTCCATTATGTAATGTTCTTTTTTAATTGTGAGTATTTCTCAACAAGGTATTAACTTTAGCTACCACAAAGAGACTGCAGGGGTCAGACTGCTTAACACGGCAGAGGTTATTAGTATTCTGAACACTGCAACTGCCAGTGAGGGAACAGAGTGGAAAAAGAAACAGTTTGATGGAGAAATTGAGAGATGGAGAGAGAAAGCAAGGAAGATAACAGAAAACTGCATGAGTCATCTAGTTTATTCTCAAGTGATTTCAATTCCCATCTGATTCACAGTCCCCTGCTCTGTCATCTTTCAGCCTTTGACTAGCTGGATTCATCTAGCCATGAACTCCATTATTAAAGTCTTCTGAAAGAAATGGCTTGTGGGGGAAACATCCTGTGAATATTCCTTTATTCCAGCTGATCCATGGGAAGAGCTGCAAATCTGTTCCCTGAAATATGACTCGCTAGTGAAAGACATGCTGACCGAGAATGACCTTGGCTGGTCAAAGAAGGTGTGTGTGTGTGGGGGGTGGGGGGGTTGTTTGGTCAATATGTGGCCTTGATTCTCTAGTCAAAGGGGACATTTATTAATGCAGTTGAATTTTATGATATCTGTAGCATTTGGACATTGATATAGTATATTGAAATAAATGTATGAATCTATATATCAATAATAGGTATTTGAATACATTTCAAAGTAATCATCATAATAATGCAAATATATTAATATAGTGCTATAAGCATAAGATAAAAAAATCCATGTCAAGATCCATGTTGTAGACTCTCGTCTAAGATTAGCCTCACTTCCATACTGACCCAAAAGCACCAGTACCAGTGCAGTATTCTGATTCACATTAGGCAGATAAATTAATCGATTGAATGTGACCCAGCCCCATCTATCTTTGTAAAATATGAGATGCAGAGCTTGTCTGTCCCTTTTCACCAGCTCTGAGATCAATGATCTCAACCCTGTGCTATTCTTTCCCCACTACAGCTGTGCAGAGCAGAGAGGAGTGAGTGCCCTGTAGGAGAAGCATTACAGTTATTAAAGCACTCAGTGCAGAAGAGTTGCGAGGTAAATTGGGAATAAGCAATGACAGGGTCATGGAGATATATGCAGAGAGTTGCACATAGACATGCTTGTGCAAAACTTACAATAAAATACAAAAGCTCTGTTCCAAAACCTACTAGTGAGCTACCTTGCTTCCTATATAGCAGCTGCCTTCTAAAGGAGCATCCTAACTGTTATGGAAGATAATAAGTGATGGATTCAGAATGCTCTACTCAGTCAGCAATTGTGCACACCTTGCAAACAGCACAGGACGCTCACCACACCATCGATTTCAGTAGCTTGATGTTAGCATGTTGCACAGAGCAATTCTTTAATAATCATAAAACACAGCGTACATACAAATCACATGAAACTGGGCTATTTATAATCAATAATTTCCAGTATTTTATAAAATATAAACCACCCTTGTTTTGTTCAATCTGTCTAACTGCATAGCAAACTACTTACATAAAAATACCATCTAAATATCAGTAGAACATATAAATATATCTATATCTCCCAATAATATATCTTAGTAACATGATAATTAAATGCTGTAGTTTTATAATCAAAGCTCTGTGGTGCAAAACAAATAATGCATTCCAATGCAATGCAATACAAATAAGAGATGATGTATCATACTCACATTTTAACATGATTTTTCTAAAAACTATGTATGGACAATCAAGTAAACCTAGCTGATTCAGTCCAGTAAGTATTCATCTTAAAATATCACTAACAATATAAAAGTTATTCTTGTTTTACTTCATAAAAACCATTAAGGACTTTATGGTTAGCAAAAACATAAATAAACATTATCAAACATGATACAGTACAGGCTTTATAGGGTTAAACAAAACAAAAAAAGTGGAATGTGGAAATGTGTTCTGTTCGGTGTGTCTTTGTCAGGTCCACTAAACATTACCTCGTGTGTCTACCTGCCCTGTTTGGATTCTACCCTTGTTGCACATTAAATATTATTGAACTCTTCTTCATCGTCGTCCTTGTGGATCATTATACACACCCTGTTGTGAAGCACTGGATGACAAAATAACCTTTATTCTATTTATACACTAAACAGTTGAGAATCTAGCATATAGTAAAAGTAGGACACAATGAGGTTGTCTTAGGGGGCTTTATGGTTAAGATGGCTACCAATAATCTTCATCTAAAGATCTCACCAAAAATGCCTTTAAATTGTTGCCTTTGTAGGCATCTGACTAAATTTTGAAACAGGATGTTTTGGCAAAGGAGGTGAATTTAAATTCTCACTTTTCTTTAAAGGGTTAGTTCACCCAAAAAGGAAATTTCTGTCATTAATTACTCACCCACTTGTCGTTCCAAACCCGTAAGGCCTCCGTTCATCTTCAGAACACAAACTAAGATATTTTTCATGCAATTTGAGAGCTCTTTGACCCTGCATAGTTGTTCTTGTTACATGTCTGGGTCTGGGAACATGTCAGGTGTGTTGCTGTCTATGCAGGTTCAAAGAGCTTTCAAATTCCATCAAAAATATCTTAATTTCTTACAGTCTTACGGCTTTGGAACGACATGAAGGTGAGTAATTAATGACAGAATTTTCATTTTGGGGTGAACTATCCCTTTAACTCTTGATAACCTATAAGTCATCCGTCTCTTGCTCCCTCTCACTCAATCTGTGCTCACAACGTGGTGTTTCTAATATTTGCCAAACGCCTTGTTGAAATTTTAAACTGTTCCATTTCACTCCATGTGATGTTATTTTTGTCACTCTCAGTTGTTCCTTCTCCTCTTTCCCTCCAAAGACCTTGGCTGCTCTCCACTCAAAGATAAGCAAGAACAGTGACACATGTGAAGCAGCTCCTTGAACGCTCTCTCTCTCTCTCTCTCTCTCTCTCTCTGCAACACATGTGTTGAATTACAGGCACTCCCCCAGTCTCTGCAGGCTGACGCAGCACTTTGCTCTATCGAGTGCATATCACATGAGCTATCTTTCATCACTGGGAAGAGGCCGCAGTACACATGATGGGTCTAGACTAAGATTGCTAGTTCAGATCAATCTCTTTGGGCTGACTGAGATTTTAACTATCATATAGACTGTGGTTACATTTTTAGCATGGTGAATAGAAACCAGGGGGGGTCACGTTGGTATGAATTATTCATAACAGGACTTGCAGCACAGTAGGTGGCAGTCTTTGAATGAAACAAAAGATAAGCTCAAAAAGGACTTCAAAATACTGAGTCAATCTAAGATGCCACAGCACATCTTTCTACATTGCACACACCCACTTTACACAGACTAAAAATACACACAAACCTGTTCCCTGAATCTTTCACACCTTCCTCTATCTGTAGCCCTGTTTCAAATCCAAAACACAACATTTATACTCTCTATCATTATCTCACCAACCATGCTCCCTAAAATCAGCCTACAGACAGACATGGCATCTTCAATCTCAATAAAAATGACATTTTCAAGCAGATTTTCTGTGTCTACAGAGCACCCGTTTTCAGTATGGACAGTTTCCACTCCCATCCAAAGATTTATGCCAAATATGCTGTTTGTTCTGTCTCATTTCCCTGCTCAGTGCTCCCTGGATTATCTTCTTTACACAATACGTCATACTGAAGCTCTCATTGTTGTCAAAGTGGTGAAGTGGGAGCCTTTTTGGGATTTCACAAAACCTCATTGTTTCAAGATACAATGTACTATTATGGTTCATGCTAACACTGTATTTAAAAACAGTCACTAATTAATATTAGCAAATGTAGTATTGGAGCTGATATATAAAAAAGGATATCCGCACAGTACTTTGTCAAAACGTTTTGCTGACTTAAGAAAAATAAAATAGTTCAAGAAAATTTAAACTCATTTTTTCATTTTAAAATGTAGCATTTAGACCTTAGAAATCTAACAAATAATGTTAACTGTAACTTTTTTACATTCATTTGCAACTCCAGACTCACTCATCTAAAAACAGACACTGCAAGAACTGTAATTTAAGGGACAACAGGGTAATTTTAAGCAAACTGAAACAGAGCGCTCAAAATATTGGTGTGAGATTATAATATGCATTCTCTCTTAATAGATGAAATATGAAAAAATTGCTTGAAAAATTACCATCAATAGACATTCTTAATTAATAGAATGACTGCACAATCGAAATAATTTTAAGCACATGCAAAATAAAATATCATAAGCTTTCTTGCTGCACCAAAATAACAACCAACTGGTGTGTTGTGGAGATTTATTAAATCATAGAATATAATACTGATTGTGTTAGGATATATTTTGTGGTTTGAGGACTTAAATGCTGCCTTGAAGGTAACCTTACGTGAGGATTCGCATGCAGTGTTCTACGTCATGTGAATTTGAGAGTTTGGTGAGTTAATGCGCCCGCCCTCTGTCTCCGCATAGGGCTGCTCCCACAAGCAACTTCACGGAATACGAGCCACGCCATTTCAAATACACCGACAATCTCAATTTTCCCCCCGTAAGGCACTAAAGGCACGGCTAATTCCGCACATACATGCTTTCAAGGGTCTCTCTGTTTAACAGCAGGACGGTGTGTCCTTCCCGCGTGTCCCCTGCGCAAGGCGCACCTTTCCATGCAGAAACTTGCCCAAGTGAGCGCGCAGAAGCACTGCAATGCAGAAAGAGCCCATAGAGACACAGGCAAAGTCGCGAGCCCGGACTCAGGACTACAACAGTGCTTTACTTTCAGCAGAAACCCTCTTGATTTATTAAATATGGATTAGCAACATTTTTTTTTTTTTTACAATTTCGCGCCAATTCAAAACAATACAAGCTTAAAATATCGCAATTTTGAGATCAAAATCATTAGCTATGTCATAGCTTTACTGATGCACCTGTCCTGATAGAGAATAACAGTCACGTTTCTAGCAAATAAGAAACACTGCATTTGCACTGCATTTTGCATCTGCGGTTTGACTTACGTGACGAGCAATGCTGAAAGGCGAGAAAGAGTAAAAGGCTTGGGGCAAGAATTTTGATATCCATCCTCTCCGGGAGATGGAGTCTCAATTAGATGAGTATCAAATGTTATCCTCTCCTCGTCACCGGACAGTACAGCATCGTTTATCCGTCCTTTCGGCCAACTTTAACTCTCTCGGCCGGGATGGCGATAGACTCGCTCGCTAGAGGCGGGCGCGCGCGAGAGAGAGTGGTGCTGATGCTGCGCTTTGGCGGGAGCGCGCATACTTTCATTAAACCAAATTCCTTGAAACTTGGAAAGTTGTGACAGTCTGGTCGAAATACATATATAAACTCTCTGTTATTAGGCCTACATTGTGGAGTCGTATGGTCTGGGTAGCCAGTGGACAGTCACGACTTTAGTGTCCGGGTTCGCAGTGAGGGAGGGGCGCAAGATGAGAACAGAAAGAAAAAAGTTTTGGACTCAAGCAGTTCGTGATGGGAAGTCCGAATCATTTCCGCGAATCGGTTCTTTTGAACAGAAACTCTTAAAATGATTATTTTACGTAATGACGAGATTACGTTGCTCCTGACATCCTAGTGTTGAGGCACATAAATTGAGTTTTAAATTTATATAGATTTAAATAAAATGTAAATAAAATTAAGATTTATTAATAAGGATTCTTTATCGCTGTGTGACTCACTCAAGTTTATTGCAGCCTTGATAAGCCATTTAATTTTTTTTTTAATTAAAAATACGTTTTTTCCTAATTAGCCAAATCTTCAGTTCACTCCAAATGCTCATTAACTGATTTAGTGAAAAGATCTCTCACTTTGAAGTTTTGCACGGTGCACCATGCACCATTTCAATGATGTATTTTGCTAGTTGTCATGTGATAAATATAATAGTTCAGCACAGTTGTCCCTTGTATTCCAGTTAGTGCTGTCAAATGATTAATTGCGATTAATCGCATCCAAAATAAACGTGTTTGTAATATATGTGTGTGTACTGTGTCCATTTATTATGTAGCCTATATATAAATACACACACATGCATGTATATATTTAAGAAAAATATGTTTAAATATTAAATATTATTCCCAGTGATAAATTTCATGAATATAAATATATATGTAAATATGTTCAAAATATATACTGTATGTGTGTGTATTTATATACTGTATGCATAATAAATATATACACAGTAAAAATATATTAAATAAACAAAAGCTTTTATTTTGGATGTGATTAATCACAATTAATCATTTGACAGAACTAATTCCAATGCAGAGATCTAACAACACAAATTCATTACTACAATCAGTCCAACTGCTTACAATCAGATTTGTTTGTGGGGGTCATATGTACAAGGTGGGTGGAAAATCCGGATTTGTGTTGGAAGAGGCAGTCTGTCCACGATTCTGTGATATAAAACGGCTTTGGGATTAAGAAGTGGGTTTGTAGGACAGCAACAGAGCAGGGGCACATACAGGGGCAGAGGAGGATTGGCATTGTTTCTAATCAAATCAGATTGGGATTTACCAAAGTCCCTCCCTGTTCTTACAATCATTTTACACACATCAATACTCATTCATGAATATGAATATGCATGGGAAAGCAATCTGCAGTGCAGTGGGTTGAGATGTTTCTTTCTTAAAAATAAAAAATAAAAAAAATAGGCCTAAGGTCTCTATTCTCATGCAAACACACAATTCAAGTCACAATCGCTACATAATTGAGGAAAACTTCACATGATTTGTGAAAATAGATGACTTGTTATCTAGTTATGTGGGCATCTTGATGGGCAGGAGAATATTACATTTAAAGCATCAGTTATTGCTTTTACATAAAATAAAAGTCAATAGATTCAGGAAAGGATTAAGTGATAAATCCATGCATTGATTTTCTTTACACAAAGACAAAATCTTTTTAATCCTCACATCATCCCTAAATCACCATCTGTTTCAAGTCCAAAACACAACCGTGTCAATGTGTTAATTTAAAAAATTCAAGAGTAAGGTCCTGAATTCATTACATTATAAAATCATGTTTTGTGATAATATCTAAATTAGATACATCAAAATTATTATTTAATATTATTGCATCAACCTGGGTGGATGCATTATTTTACACAAATTAGACCAGGTAGAAATAGTCCCTAAAAAGGATAATTCACCCAAAAATGAAAATTATGTGATCATTTACTCACCCTCATGTTTTTCCAAACCTGTATGACTTTCTTTCTTCTGCATATTTCTTTAGTCAATACAGTGTCAATATAGTAACCAAAACGGTTTGGTTATTAACATGTTTCAGAATGTCATCTTTTGAAGTTTTCTATTATCAATTCTATATTTAGACCAGTGTTATTTTAGGATTATTACTAAAATATGCACCAAACCCCCAACTGCTCCCCGGACGCAGCATTGGTTGCCCACTGCTCCGGGTGTGTGTTCACAGTGTGTGTTTGTTCATTTCTCACTGCTGTGTGTGTGCACTTTGGATGGGTTAAATGTAGAGCATAAATTCCAAGTATGGGACACCATACTCGGCCTACATGTCACGTCCTTTCCTTTCCTTCCTTTTATTAACATTTTGGATTAGTTTTTATTTTTATGTTCTTTTTTAATTTTAATTTTAGTTTATCCATCCATCCATCTTCTTCCGCTTATCCGGGGCCGGGTCGCGGGGGCAGCAGTCTAAGCAGAGATGCCCAGACTTCCCTCTCCCTAGACACTTCCTCCAGCTCTTCCGGGGGGACACCGAGGTGGTCCCAGGCCAGCCGGGAGACATAGTCTCTCCAGCGTGTCCTAGGTCTTCCCCGGGGTCTCCTCCCAGTGGGACGCGCCCGGAACACCTTCCCGGGAAGGCGTCCAGGAGGCATCCGGAACAGATGCCCGAGCCACCTCAGCTGACCCCTCTCAATGTGAAGGAGCAGCGGCTCTACTCTGAGCTCCTCCCGAGTGACCGAGCTTCTCACCCTATCTCTAAGGGATCGCCCAGCCACCCTGCGGAGAAAGCTCATTTCAGCCGCCTGTATCCGGGATCTTGTCCTTTCGGTCATGACCCAAAGCTCATGACCATAGGTGAGAGTAGGAACGTAGATTGACCGGTAAATCGAGAGCTTCGCCTTGCGGCTCAGCTCTTTCTTCACCACGACGGACCGGTACATCGACCGCATTACTGCAGAAGATGCACCGATCCGTCTGTCAATCTCCCGTTCCATCCTTCCCTCACTCGTGAACAAAACCCCAAGATACTTAAACTCCTCCACTTGAGGCAGGAACTCTCCACCAACCTGAAGTGGGCAAACCACCCTTTTCCGACTGAGGACCATGGCCTCGGATTTGGAGGTGCTGATTCTCATCCCAGCCGCTTCACACTTGGCTGCAAACCGTCCCAGTGCCTGCTGAAGGTCCTGGCTTGATGAAGCCAACACGACAACGTCATCTGCAAAAAGCAGAGACGAAATCGTGTGGTCACCAAACCTGACACCGAATGACCCCCAAACCTCCGGCCCCCGGCTGCGCCTAGAAATTCTGTCCATAAAACTTATGAACAGAACCGGCGACAAAGGGCAGCCCTGCCGGAGTCCAACATGCACCGGGAACAAGTCTGACTTACTGCCGGCAATGCGAACCAAGCTCCTGCTTCGGTCATACAGGGACCGGACAGCCCTTAGTAAAGGACCCCGGACCCCATACTCCCGGAGCACCCTCCACAGGCCGCCGCGAGGGACACATTCGAATGCCTTCTCCAAATCCACAAAACACATGTGGACTGGTTGGGCAAACTCCCATGAATTTTAGTTTATGTTTTAGTAATTTTATTGTGTTGATCATTTTGATTAGTTTTTTAATGGCTATAGTTTTAGCTATTTTAGTACATCAACTTAAACTAAATGAAAATGAAAAATAAACTGAAATAATATGTTCCATTTTAGGCTGTTTAGTAATATTTAGTATTTAAAAAAATATTTTTGTTAAAATTTATTTCATTTCAAGAGACGACGTTTTTTTATGGTTTTAGTTATCTGCAATAACCCTGATTTAGACTATTTGTGTATGTACAATAAAGCATTACATTATGAACTGAAAATGCCTAATATAAGCACCAGATGGCGCACACAAGTCATAGCGTGAGGTTTCCAGTGAAGCAAATGCCAGCGAGCAACCCTACAAAATACCACACAAAGCTGACTGGTCAAACAATCTGGGACTGTCCATCAGATCCACTTCCCTTTTCTGTTCCAACCAGTGACCTCCCCAATATAAAGAGGAAATAAAGCTGTTTGTGTGACTCAGAATTTTTGTCTTTGGGTCTCTACACGTGAGGGAAGTTTCACGTTGAGGCATATGCACAGCTGTTTGGTTTGCTTTACTTTACTTTGGTCTCAAGGTAGTCATTCGTCAGGTTAAAGCTTAGCTGGTTCAGATTCAGTTCTCCCTCTCAGGCTGTGAAACATCTTTGGATGGAAACTGAAACCACTGATCGAACAAAGTGTGCTGCTTTAGCTCAGGTTACAGAATCATGCAAATAGAGACAGTAACTATATATTCAAATGTAAATGCACTTCTTCTTCATCTCTTCCGCTTTCTAAATATTTTCCATTGCTATGACACACATTCTGTACCCAGAAATGAACATAAAACCACAAGTGTCCCTAAACAATTCTCTTCTATTCCTATTCCTCCCTTCAGCAGGATTTTCCTTTGATCTAATGGTTTATTCACTGTTTATCAGACGATCTATGAAGGCCTATGCATGTGTGTGGTTGTATATGAATTTTCCATATGGGTATTTGTATTTTTATCTCTTGATTATTCTCTAAACATACCCAAGATAGGTTTGCTGATGTGGTGTTGTCAGTTGAAGTTAAGATAAGGCAAAAACTTGCATTATATGACCTCCAAGTTAATTTTGTACTACAAAACCCATAGTTTGGTATGTTAGTTGGCATTTAGTTGTCAAAAAAGGTTTATGAAAATCCAGAACAGACTTGCTTGAAGGTCTACAACATACAAATACATACAAATGGCAGGAATTTATGCATGTTTATTTATGTAGGGAACTAAGTCACTGACATGAACAATCAACATCCAACAAGCTATGAAAGCTGGAAAGGGAGGGAATAGTTTAAATGTGACAAGAGGGTAAATAAAATAAAATAAAAATAAATAGGTGTATCATAAAAGGTAAATCTAACATTTTAAGTGACTTATTGACCATGACACGTGATAATGAGGGCCTTTTGTGGTCAGTGCTTCTCAAACCTGTCCTGGGGACCCCTAAACACTGCACATTTTGTTTGTCTCACTCATAGGCCACATACAGTTCAAGTCTTTCAGACTCTATTAATGACTCTATGAAATCATTTCCTGTTTTGTTTTGTTTTAATGGGTTTGATTTGGCAGATAAAAGTGTATCGAATATTAATAAGTAGTGAAAAGAAGTAAAAATTTTTTTAATGAAAAATAGTAAGATGCATAATGACATCAGGACAGTTGAATAACTCTGACATAAAAAAGGCACCAAAATACCAAAAGGTCATTTTAATTAATGTTTTAATATGCTCATCAAACAGTGGCTCTCAACCCCCTAGGGGCCCTAAGCAAACTCTCAAGGGGGCCTCAAGATGACTTTAAATGATTTAGGCAAAACAATAATTATTATAATTTTATTTTAATCACACCATTACTCAATCCCTCACCAAGTGATTTTTTTCTTTGAAGAACCATTGTTCATATGTTCTTGGAAAACCTTAATATACAGTATGAGGAAGCCTAATTTTAAAATTGTGACTTTTAGACCACAAAGTCATGTAAATGTATGAAATATTTTAACACCATGGCCATTTTTAGAACGAATATCATTTTTTCTGGATACATCAAGCTCTAAAATATTTTATCAGGTAGAAATTATGAGTAAAACATACGGTAAATCATGAACAATTGGACAAGTCAAATATTGTTGTGAACAATGCCATAGAAGAGGTGTACACAAGTCATAGCATATATGAGTTACATTTTCAGTGGATTAATAGATTTAAAATGAATAGCTAGAATGAGAAAAATGAGCGTCATGTCATCCAGCTATTTTTGTTCTTGTCAGGTCCTGGAACACTTGAGCTGCTTTGCAGCCCAGCAGGGGCAAACCGAGTCTTGACGGCACCTGTAGCCTCTCCATGGCTCATCATCCCCTGACAGGACAGCTGCTACAACAAGATGGCTGTGGTGGAGTTTAATGGGCAAATAAACAAATAAATACCCTGACTGCAAGCACTGGCCAGCTGCCTGACACCATCTACCACAGACAATAAAGAGACATTTCCATCTAAAAAGAGAAAACGACCAATTACTACCTCCTAAATCTGCAAATTTCCTTTAAATAATAATCTGTTTTGGACAGTTTTGGGGCCTGCATGCAGACACTGCGGAGGTTAGCGTGCTAGCTCTGTCAGCAAGAGTTTCAATAGCAGGCTCATTAGAGAGCAAGCGGTGTAAGCAAGTATTGTATTTTACAGAGCCCAGACAGTCCTGTCATCAAGTTCCACTTTACAGTTTTAAATAACATGACTGCAGCTCAGCTCACAGGCTAGAATAGTGTTTGCCTTATCAGGGTGTCAATGGCCATCCACCAACACCTTTGAAATGAAATTAGCACCCATCCATTCTCTCTATGATTTTACTGAAGTCGCTGCAGAAGCCTAGAAAGAGGTATTAGTGAATTACAAGTGGGGAAAATTTGCAAACATTTGCAAACGCATATGGAAGAATGCAAAATGCTATCTGCACCCATGCAGACACACAAGCACACACGTTGGACTCGAACACTGAAACACAAACCTGGTTACCGCTGCCAAGTATGATAGTCAGCACAGTGCTGTCAATATCAAACAAACACTTTGGCATGCAAACAAATGGGCAGACCAAACATGTTCATGGAAACTTTGTGCCTTGTTACTTTCTCAAAAAAACTAATTCTGTATGATTTATAAGCTTTTATATCCATGGCGACCTCAATTTTAGGTCCCCACCATGACACAAGTCCCCATGAGTCTGTGTATATTCAGTTTTAAGTCCCCACCAGGATATATAAACCTGTACGAACGCACGCACGCACGCACGCGCACACACACACACACACACACACACACATCTCTAAACTATGTTCTAACTGGTCTGTTTTAATTTGTCTGCAAGAAGAGCTTTACACATGAGTTTCCTAAATAATCTACAAATAAACAAACAAACAAATAAATAAATACAGGGAAAATCCTGGGCCAAGTTTATTCCAGTAATCATACATATCATTATTATGTAATAAATAGTAAAACATTATTGGTAAACTTCACTGATTGCAGAGGTTTTAGGCCAATACATGAAATTCATGGTGACATCTAGGGCATTAACAATTTTATAAGGCTTTTTTTTTGTCTCATCAGTGCACACATGACAAGTATTTAACAAAGTATGTTGTCATAGTAGTTTAAGACAGCAAGCACTTTGCACTCCAAAGCAGATTTTAGTTAACTGATATATTGCTTAAAGAGATATACGGTTATGAACTGTAAAATATACAGGGATCAAAACCCCCCCCCCTCCCTAATGCTTTTCACATTAGATAGCATTTTCATTATTTTTGTAGTGAATTTCTGTTTTTTTTTTTTATTACAGTATAATATTTAACACTCTGCTTACAGTATGCTCACATTGCTATGTACAATATGTACACAGGAAATCTGAGATGAAGCATATAATATTAAAAAATGAAATCCATTTAAAGGTGCCATGACTGATTGATTTGTTTATTTATTTAATTTTTATATAACCTGTCTGGGTATGTTATGGGGAAAGATGTTGTGTTTTTGGAAAACTTTGTTAAAACTTAATAAAGATATGTTATACAAAGGTGCCATAGAATGGAAAACTGTCTTTACCTTGGCATAGTTGAATAAAAAGAGTTCTGTGCATGGAAATGACATTCCATGAGCCTCAAACACCATTGTTTGCGCCTTCTTATGTGAATCTTGTGAATGAAAAATAGGCGAATCAGAACATAACACCGATTGTGATGTAACAGTTGGGATCACTAATAGTTACGCCCCCAAAATTTGCATAAACCCGCCCATGTTCTAGGCCAGCCGAACCTGCACAGCCGAATCATCAGAAGTTCTGCAGGTATTGTGAAGAAACAAGCGAAGACAACAGCAAAAATGGCAGATCATGAAAATAAATGTTATGTTCCAGGCTGTGCAGGGGATGTGAAGTGCAGGGATGGGTTGGTATCTGTATTCAGAAAGGCACGGAAAGCAAATAACGCGTTCTAATAAAACAACGGAGCCACTAAAGGGACATGGTTAGCTCCTTGCTAGAGGTAGCCTGTTACATTACAGTATATAAGAATTTACTTACCACATAAACAGAGTAAGGAGTGATGACTGAGGATGATGGCGAATGATTTACAGATCCTGAGCACCACTGACAAGCATCTGATCTTGTAAAATGTGTGGTAAGTACTGCCGCTCCATAGTATAAACAGAGCACATGCCATTGCAAATCTCGAAAGTGAAAGTAAAAAGCGATCGGGCATTTGAAAGCAGTTTAAGTGGCCCGCATATTAATAGCAGCTCCCTGATGCCCGTATATTATATACAGTATAATTACCCGACAATATAACTGCAAGAGAAAGTATTGAAATATATATTTTCCTCCCGGCATTTCCTTCATGCTGTGTGAGCTACTGAAATGAGCTGCACTGTGAAACAGCCAATCAGAGCAGAGCTCAACATTGAGCAGCACTGTGAAACAGCCAATCAGAGCAGAGCTCAATATTTATTATTCATGACCCTTCCAAATAAGCCAATAACAGACCATTTCATTCTAGGGAGAAATCCTAGGGTTGTAAATGCACATGTAAAACCCGTAAAAAAATTTCTGGAGAATTTTTGCCCATACCTAAGCCACATACCTTCTATGTAGATATCAGAGAACGATTTTAAATATTGTATCAATGCATTCTATGGCACCTTTAAATAAAGAGAACAATTCGCATACAACTTCTTCTTGGATGCACTTCGAAATAGGTACGTATCAATTTCTAAGTCTAGACAGCCTGACATTCTACATTCAGTCAAAACATTTACCCAATGACATGAATGGATTCAGCTAAAAAAAACAAACAAAAAAAAACAATGAAAACTGTTGCCCTTTTTCCGATATTCTACAAGCACCTCATTTTTTCAGTGCACACAAATTGAAAGTAAGAGAGAATGTGTGCGTATGATGTATGTGGTGTGTGACGTGCGAAGTAAATATTTGAAATAAAAGGGGTCTGAGCTTTAATCCACAATCCCCAGCCACCAGTGCCAGAATTCATTCCAGCTGCTTAAGGCTTTGTAAAACCGTCAATATGACAAATGGACTGTATATTGTATGTGCAGTGTGATTGTCTATGTGTGCTGGAAGCTTTACTGAACTCTCCAAGCGCAAACTGATCCAGCGAGCATGTGGACGCCCTGCCAACCCTTTGACCCACAGTCTCTTATTCTTGGCTGCCCCGTCTGTATCTTTTCAAAAGACTGCGTGCACAACTATACATACAATATGAATGTGCGTATATGTCGATGGCTCGCATTGTGTGCGTGTCTGCAGGCTAAGCAGCAAGCTAATGTCTTTCATTAACAGTCATAATTGCTCAGGCATTTGACCACAATAGCTTGTAAATCCGACACACTGGTCTGATGGTTAACAGTTCGGTCCCACCTCAGTACTGAAATAGGTTTCATTCACCCATATTTTTTAATGTGAGTATGTGTGTGTGTGTATTTGGGGTGAAATTGCAGGTTTCTATGATTGTTCACTGTGGCTTCCACCCTTCCCTTAAGCAAAGCAAGCCATGCTTTTTCTGAGGCCTTATGCATATGAAATCACAGCACAGTTATATGAGATCTGGGAACACACACAGATTTCCACTCAGTTTAACAGACCCTCTGTTATTTACCCTAAATGCGCCAACATTTCTTTCCTTTTTCTTTTCCTTGCCCCTACCGCACATTAAAGTTGAAATCTTACTTTAATACAGACATGGTTTAATATTTTGTCACATGTATAAAGATGCATGCAAAACACACACGCACGCACGAACACACACACGCACGCACGAACACACACACACACACACACAAGTTCTGGGATTTTGGCAGCTCTGTACGAGTTCTGAGTACTTTCACACAGTCTAGAGGTTATAAATAGAGCAAGGCCTCTGGATGACTGCCCACCCTTCCTTAACTCTTAATAACCAGTGGGTCTACCCTACAGTTACGGGCCGTGCACTTCTGCTCACACGCAAACCTGTAAGAAAGCCTCTTTTAAGAGCGCATACACCATGTAAATGAACGTAAACACATGCTCATAAATATACTGCATTTAGGATGCTTTTAGAAACATTAGATGGGTAATTTATAGCTCTTTGAAGCTTGGATGAAAAAGAAAATAAGTTTGCATTTTCACTCTAGTTTAGGCAAGGCGAGGCAAGGCAAGTTTATTTATATAGCACATTTCATACACAGTGGTAATTCAAAGTGCTTTACATAAAAGAAAGTGAAAAATAATCATCTCAGCAATAAAAACAATGAATTAAAAATAATAATAAAAACAAGGAATTTTAAAATTATATAGAAATTGATTTAAAATTAATTTAAAACAGTTAAGAGAAAATGATTATACATAAAATACAGTGCAGTCAGTTCAGACATAGCACAGAGCTCATTCAACAAATGCACAGTTAAACAGATGAGTTTTGAGTCTTGATTTAAATGTGGCTAATATTTTAGCACATCTGATCTCTTCTGGAAGCTGGTTCCAACTATGGGCGGTATAATAGCTAAAAGCGGACTCCCCTTGTTTTGTGTGAACCCTTGGTATTTCTAACTGACTTGATCTTAATGATCTGAGTGGTCTGTTAGGTTTATATTCAGTGAGCATATTAGCAATGTATTTAGGTCCTAGGTATTATAAACGAGTAAAAGTACTTTAAAAATCAATCCTAACTGTAACTGGAAGCCAATGTAAGGACCTGAGGACTAGTGTGATATGCTCAGATTTTCTGGTTCTAGTCAGAATCCTGGCAGCAGCGTTCTGGATGAGCTGCAGCTGTCTAATGGTCTTCTTTGGAAGGCCGGTGAGGAGACCATTACAATAATCCACCCTGCTGGTGATAAAGGCATGAACAAGTTTCTCCAAATCTTGACTGGAAACAAAACATCTAATTCTTGCAATGTTTTTGAGATGATAGCATGTTGATTTAGTTACTGCTTTGACATGACTACTAAAACTAAGGTCTGTCTCCAGAATCACCCCAAGATTTTTGACTTGAGTTTTAGTTGTTTGACCCCTAGAGTCAAGGTATGCATTCACCTTGAGAACTTCATCTTTGTTTCAAAATGCAATGACTTAATTTTTCTCCTTGTTTAATTGAAGAAAGTTTTGGCACATCCAACTGTTAATTTCATCAATGCATTGGCAGAGGGAGTCAATGGGGCTATAAGTCATTTGGAGATAAGGCTAGGTAAATCTGGGTATCATCAGCATAGCTGTGATAGCCAATTTGGTTCTTCCTCATTATCTGACTTAGTGGGAGCATATACAGGCTAAACAAGAACGGTGCAAGAATTGAGCCTTGTGGGACTCCACATGTCATGGCCATCCACTTAGACTTATGCTCTCCTATACTCACATAATAACCTCTCCCTTCTAAGTATGACCTGAACCATTTGAGTGCCAAGTTTTCCAGTCTCTCTAGAAGTATGTTATGATCGACAGTGTCAAACACAGCACTAAGATCTAATAGTACCAGCACTGATATTTTGCCGGAATCAGAATTAAAGCGAATATCATTTATTATCTTAATGAGTGCAGTCTCAGTGCTGTGATACGCACGGAAACAGATTGAAAATTGTCCAGGTATCCATTTGAGTTTAAGTAGTAGTTCAGCTAATTAAAAACTACCTTTTCAATAATCTTACCTATGAAAGGAAGATTTGATATTGGTCTATAGTTGCTCAACTTGGTGTTATCAAGATTGCGCTTTTTCAGAAGGGGCTTAACAACTGCAATGTTAAGGGAGTTTGGAAAAGTCCCAGAAGAAGAGAAGAGAAGAGAAGAGAAGAGAAGAGAAGAGAAGAGAAGAGAAGAGAAGAGAAGAGAAGAGAAGAGAAGAGAAGAGAAGAGAAGAGAAGAGAAGAGAAGAGGTTGGTCTTATCTTTCTCCCTCTTTAGTGTGCATTTACCGTGCAGTATGAGGGCGTCTCGATGCTGGATCTTTCTCGCTGCTTGTTTTGCTTTGCCATTGTTTTGTCTTATTCCTCCAGTGCTCCAACCAACCCTATATGACCCTATATATGTCTCTGTGTTTGCGTTTGCATTCACATATCTGCGCCTTTCTTCCTGGATATTGTTGTACGACGCTGATGCAAGACATGATAAGCTCTGCTTTTGTTTATGTCCTCCTTTCTCCTTTAATTTTCTAGGCCAGTTCACAATGGACAAAAATCAGCTACTATCAGATAGCCGAGAAGTGTCTCAGATCCTGTTCTGTCACTGCCGTGACCATAAGAGAAACATTTTGCAGAAGGAAATACCAGGAGTTTCGCTCTGAATGGCATTAACATGAACAAAAAGAGTGACACTTGCTTTCTTTCTCATAAGTAAAACAACAACTTCCTGTAAAAAGAGCAGCAGAATGTGTCCACAAGGGAGATGGTTAAGGGACACATACAGTGTACTTTATGGAAATTAAATGGGCTGTGAGAGTTTTTTGTCAGAGGGATTTGGGATTTTTTGGGGGGAGTTGGAGGAACCAGGGTTAAAGATGAGAGGTTAGAGATGAGAGGGGGTTGGGAAGAGAGGTCAGAAGTTTATGGAGAGAATATTTTTTCTCCTATGTGCCCTCTCCCTAACACCCCTCCTTCCAGAGAGATTTAGAAAGAAGAAAAGACACATACACACACAGAAAGAAAAACAAAGAAGAGCGAGTCATATACAAATACACTTATTCTCTTAAAGCAGACATTTGCAAACTAATGAGAATCCAGAGCTTGGATTCAGAATTCATACGGTTTAATCAGGCCTGCAGGTCATTTATTATGAAAACACTTTTAATTTACTGTAGACAGCTTTCATGTTGCCAGATTTCAAGATCTAAACCACCAAATCTGGCAACCTCGTGATTATCTCATGATGTGACTTCATATCTGTAGTTTTGCATTATATTTGAGTTTGTATCTCACAATGTAACTTTTGACTTTATATTTCACAGTGTGATTGTATATCTCAAAATGACTTTATATCTGACAGTTTGACTTATATTTCAAGATGTGACTGCATATATCATAATGTGACTTCATATCTCACCATGTGACTGTATAGCTCATAATGTGATTTTATATCTGACAGTTTGACTTTATCTCAAAATGTGACAGCATATCTCACACTGTGACTTTTGACTGTATATCTCACAATGTGACTTTATTTATCATAATGTGACTATTTATTTTAAACTTAAACTCTTAACTTCCTTTTTTTCCCCACTTTTTCTCTGAGGCACTCAAAACAGACCTTAAAACTCTCCTATTCTGCCCAGAAAAGTTTAATACAATGTATTCATTTACAAGGCAGCTTGTGCTGTTTGGTGCCACTTACATATGAGCAAACCTTCTCAGTAATAACCTTTTATAAACCAAACACAGATATTATATAAATCTTGTCTTTAGTCTGAATCTCCCTTTACTTTGTCATTTTCATTCAGCTTGCATTTCTTTTGCAGTTATAATTCAAATATAAAATTACAACTGCACCAGTGTCACAAAATTTGCCCTAAAGGCAGCACTATATCCCCTAACAACTCTACCTTGACACAGTAGAGTAAATGTTTGTATGGTGGTCATTTGTGATGTCCTCGACTTTGATTTACAAGACTTTGGGTGACCTCTGACTTCTACAGCTATGAGCTATTCAGCCACATTTCAGACAAGCCAGTAGGACAAATAAACTAAGTAAGAAAAAAGTCTGGAGAATAAGGCTGCATACTAACAAAAAAGAGAAAGAGGAATCATGAACAAGCAGTTCATGGTGGAAGAACTTTATAGGATGAATATTATGAGTTTGGTCTCTTGTCACGCTGACTCAGGGATTGACTCTATCCCATTTCTCAAGTAGAATCAACACCTTAAGGCCTAAAACGACCTCATAGACAGGAAACATCGGACTTAAGTGCAAGTCATGAAGAGAGAGAGGAAATGTGAAGCAGGAGGAAAAAAGACCAACTATAATACAAGAATTTCTTGCATGATTTCATGTCAATCTGACTCCAAGTTTCACGATTGAAAATTAAATATTAGAGGGGTCCTGTTATGTTTTTTACATTTTCAACTTCCTTTAGTATAATATTGAAGGTACAAACAGTGCCGTGGCCCGTATTAAGCCTTTGTGGGGCCCTGGCTAATGCAGTTTTGACCCCCCCCCCCACCCTCATCCCCCGTTACATGCCGGTTATATTCAATTAATTAGTAAATCAAATGTGCAATCAAACACTGATGCGTATGTTATACTTATGAAATAAAAATAAAGAAAACACAATGCACACATCATAATCTTATAGTAGGCTAAAAATGATGTACATAAATCAACAACATTATGGAGTAATAATCTTACAAATCAGAAACATCATTAATTAAATAGCCTATCACTCACCACTAAAAGGGCTTCTTCTTGCTCTTCTTCTAATAAGTTAAAATTTTGAAAATGTATAATTTTGTTTCTCTATTTAACAACATTCGTCTTCCCTCAGGTAGATTGTATGTTTTCTAGCTGCATGTTGTGCTTATGATCAATAGTCACGTCCCAAAACTATTTGCAGAAATCTAAACACGAGTTCCACTCGCTGTGAAGCAGGAGTGACTAGGCGGCATAGGATTCTGCTCGGTCTTCGTAATTCAGATACGTTCTCAATTCAAACAACGATTTGGAATAATTCATTTGTTATTTGTATGGTCTAGGTCAAGGGTGGCGAACTCCAGTCCTGGAGAGCTGCAGCCCTGCAGAGTTTAGCTCCAAGCCTCCAACCCTAATTAAAACTCACCTGCCTATAGCTTCCTAGTAACCGTTCAGACCTTGATTAACTTGTTCAGGTGTGTTTGATTAGGGTTGAAGCAAAACTCTGCAGGGCTGCGGCTCTCCGGGACTGACATTCGCCACCTAGGTCTAGGTGGTCATATGGCGTATGCCTGCAAATTCGGGACAAACTGATGCCTTAAATACAGGATGATTCCGTATTATACAGAATGGTTAGCAACCACATAAATACACAAGAGAGTTGTCTCGGGGGGCCCCCCAGTGTTGCCCATTAGGATAACCGAGCCCTGGGTACAAAGATTTTGAAGCTCAAAAAAGTGCATCCATCCATCATAAAAAAATACTCCAGGGGGTTAATAAAGGCCTTCTGAAGTGAAGCAAATCGTATGTGTAAGAAAAATATCTTTAAAACTTTCTAAACCACAATCTCTAGCTTCCGCTTACTGTCGTACACGTGTCCTCGAGAGAGTGGTGTTCCAGTGGATGAGGTAGGTGTAGCGTAAGTTCCATGCTAGTCTCGCAAGAACCAGGTTTTATTTACACCAAAATAAAACCAGTCTCATCTTGGCCTATATCGAAATCTTAAGACATTTTTCTTTGCAAATCCTAATTAGTGACCAGTGTTTTGTTTTGCTCTCTCCTCTCAACTTCCGTGTTCGTCACTTCTCACTGGAGCTTGCGCAATGCCTATGTCATTCGCTGGAACACCACTCTCTCGTGAACATGCATACAACAGTTAGCAGAAGCTAGAGATGACAGTTTATAAAGTTTTAAATATGGATATTTTTCTTACACAAACTTCTTAAAGAGCTTCTCTCCTCTTTAGAACCCCCTGGAGAATTGTCAATGGATGCACTTTTTTGGGCTTCAAAATCACGACCCCCATTCACTGCAATTATAAAGCTTGGAAGAGCCAGGTCATTTTTTAATATAACTCTGATTGTATTTGTCTGAAAGAAGAAAGTCATATACATGTATATGGCTTGAGGGTGAGTGAATCATGGGGTAATTTTCAGTTTTTGGTGAACTATTGCTTTAATGCTGTTATCTGATCAGAGAATTCTGCTACTGACCTGTCAGAATGAAGCATTCCATAAATCAATGTTATTATTAAACTATTTGCTAAATATGTCCCTGTAAATTGTAAAGCATTTATAAAATAAATAAAGTTTCTGTTTTTCAGATATTATTAATGTTTAGCCCTCACAAGCATTTCAGTCATTTTTGGTCATTATTATATATAAAATGGTTTAATCAATCGTTTCAAAAATTGTAAGCTGTAAAATAAACATTTGAACATTTGGGAGGATGTGGAGGCACAACGGACTGTAGCATCAAGACTGAAAACAGAAAAAGGGCCCCAAATGAAGATTTAGGGTTTCTTTTGTGAAAATGAGACAGAAAACTGAAAATATCAGTGTGGTCAAATTCCTCTCACTCCCTTGTATTCAGAGACAAAAGATGGGTGTGATAATGATAGTCTGTTTTTTCTTGAAAACCTCACTCTCTCACAAGCCATATATAGACACAAGACTCCCTTTTAGTGGGCAGAGAGATTGAGAAAGAGGGAGAAAGAGAGAGAGTGCTCTAAAAATAAAACATCTGTTCCAGGAGCAGGTCAGGTGGGAGGCAGGTCTGAAGCGCTATGACGAGGAAGATGAGAAGAGAGAAAAGCAGAGGTATAAGCCGTGAGGAAAACGATATTGTAATCTGTTAGAGAGAGAGAGGATGAGGAACTGACTGATAGAGAAGAAGAAATGCCAAGCAGGGGGTTTTTACTGGACAGCACACTAGCTAGCCCCCTGCACAAATGTGTGCATGTGTGTGCATGTGTGTTTGGTAAAGCCACAGGCAGACTTAAAGACAAACACCAGGGCCAGCTTGCAGAATGATGAATGCGTGGAGAGAGTCAGCAGAGAGCAGAGCAGAGCAAACGAGAGGAAATGAAGGCATAGAGAGAGAGCGAAGGGAACGCAGGCAGAGAGGGGCCCTGAAAAATATCATGTGTCATCTGCGTGAATGTGCGCAAGAGAGAGTGTGTTTGGTGTGCTTTTTGAAATGTGATTTATGGGTGCACTTGAGTGAGTAAGAGAGTGAGCTGGGTTCTGTGAGACTTCAGGAAAAGAAGGATTAGAGTGGAAAGACTGACAATGTGTGTGATGGAAAAATGAAGCTTTAAGACACAAATGGTAAAAATTATGAATGCACTTTGAGGAAATGATCAAAATGTTAAGAAGTAGGATTTTTAGGGGAGAATTTTGGAATTTATGAATGATTAAATACTTAGACAACTACATAAGCCATTTATTTTATAAAGATCAAGAGTTTAAGGCCAGTCTTTTTTTTTTAAATGAATACTTTTAGACACATTATTATTGATCAAAAGTCATGATATTTCATGATGTCTCATATATTTTGTCTCATATGTATGTATGTATATATATATATTTTTATTTATTTATTTTTTTTTTTTTGCATAAATGCTGTTCTTTTGAACGCTCCATTCATCAAAGAATCCTGAAACAAAATTTTCAAAACAGCATATTAAATGATTTCTGAAGGATCATGTGACTCTGAAGACTAGAGTAATGGTTACTAAAAATTCAGCTTTGCATCACTGTTATTGTCATTTTAGAATACATTAAAACAGTATTGTTAAATATTACTAGTATTTAAAATAACTGTTTTCTATTTTAATGTATTTTTGATCAAATAAAATGCAACCTTCATGAGCAAAAGAAAAAAAAAAAGAGAGAGAGAGAGTCTTCTTTCAAAAATATTGCTAGCAATGGCACAACCAATTTTGGGAAGGGACTTCAAGGGAACAAGGAACAGAAAGGGACTTTTTGTTAGCCTAATGGCTGAAAGCAAGTATTCCCCTGCTGCAAACAAACAAACAAACAAACAAACAAACAAACAAACAAAAACTTAAACCTAAGCTGGTTTGCTGATCTTATAGCTGCTTTCCCAGTCTGGCCCTGGCTATACACTGCAGACCAACTTAAACCAGCTAAGACCAGCAAATCAGTGTAATTCAGGGACAGGAAACCTTTTTAATGAACTATTACACAACTTATGGTTACTTTTATTGATCTTTCTTTCGATCTTTTTATTAATCTCTCAGCTATTTAAATTCACTTTTCAGTCTGATTTATTTGATTCATACTAACAGTTCTGATCTGACCAGTTATTTCCTGGAAGATAGGTACAATAAAACTAAATGAAAATGAGTGATGTTTGTTTCTTGTCCACAAAGAGTCACTTACTGTCTAAGCAATAAAAACATAATAAAACATTGCACAAGACAATAAAGAGGAAGAGGGATCATCAGACCTTCTGGAAGTCACACAAAAAAGTCTTTCTGGTGCTCTACCCTCTACCCTCTCCCCTCATTCTCTGTCTGTCTCCCTCTCTTCAGAGCCTCTCGTGACAGGAGTTTCCTGGAATAAAGGAATCCATCTGCTTTCCATTCAGGCACATAATGCGTTTCAGGAGACTACATTACCCCCCAACACACACACACAAAAGACAGAGTGCTCATTCACCCCTTTACCAAGAACTTCACACTAACTTGATAATACAACTGCACAGTCTCCACGTCCCAGCACTATCCAAATAATAGAAGGCGAATTTCGCTTTGCCATTCAAAGTAGATAGCCTTTCTATGATGACATCATAGTTTGGACAAGGACAGATTTGGGCAAAACCTCGAAAATAGCTCTTATGTGTAGTAATTACTAAGTAAAAAGAGCAAAGAGTGCAGGCAAGTTCATAATTAAATTTGAACCTAAATTTAAAGTTTAAATTTGACATTTGGGACCCTGGACCGCAAAATAAGTAGCACAGGTATATTTGTAGCAATAGCCAACAATACATTGTATGGGTCAAAATTATCCATTTTTCTTTTATGCCAAAAATCATTAGGATATTAAGTAAAGATCATGTTCCATGAAGATATTTTATAAATTTCCTACTGTAAATATATCAAAACTTTATTTTTTTATTAGTAATATGCATTGCTAAGGACTTCATTTGGACAACTTTAAAGGCGATTTTCTCTATATTTTGATATTTTTGCACCCTCAGATTCCAGATTTTCAAATAGTTGTATCTAGGTCAAATATTGTCCTATCACAACAAACCATACATCAATGGAGAGCTCATTTATTCAGCTTTCAGGTGATGTATAAATCTCTGTTTCAAGAAATTGACCCTTATGACTGGTTTTGTGGTCCAGGGTCACATTTGTTGTTGCTTTACAACGAGACTCAAACATTTCTGATGCCATCACCAAATCGCTTCCATTTCCTGAAATGCCTACTTCACATGTGCAGCGAGCCAGACAGTGGGCGGGGCGTGTTCTGGGCGTGTGCGTGGTGATCCAATCATCTTGCGAATCCTAACGCATGGGGTGATTCGCCCCGCCCCTTCACTCACGCTTCTGCATGCTCATCATGTCCCGCAGAATCAGAGACGCGACAGAAGGCGATAAGAATCGTTGTTTTATCAACTCTCCTTTTGAAAGTAGCCGTGGGATTAAAAAAAAGCACTTTTATCATATAACTTTTTCTCTGAAGTTGGACGCGTATTTGGATACATCCCGCGTGATAAAACGCGGTATTGTCAGGTGTCCCAACCGAAATCGATGAGTTTATTCTCTCGGATCAGCTCGTTTCCTGCGACTAGACAGTCTCTGTCCCATCTGCACGACAGGACATCACTGGACTTTTACGGATAGAAACTGGACGACACGCCGTGATTTGAATGCCTTTGCAGGGACTTTGCTGGCTTGTGTGCTGCAGACAAGGCTTCAGTTTGCTGGCTCGGGATCATGGGGAGAAAGAGGAGGAAGAGTCTTTTGAGTTACGCAATCAGGACGAGCACACACACACAGGACGGGTAAGTATGTAGACAAAACTAAAGCTGTGTCGCAAAACCTAGGAAGCTAGCTGACTACCTAGACAGCACAGTATGATATCCAGTATGCTTCATTTCTGATTAAACTAGCTGTTCTGATGCCACTTTTACTTTTTTGAAAAAGTAACAGTATTTTTGTATACTTGTTTTATTTTGTATATACTTGTTAGTATTTCACTAGTCATGATCCAATGCATCACAAGTAACTTTTATTGTTTTGAAGTAAAATCAAGTAACAGCCGTTTCCACCCATTGAATTGTGTGGTTCAGATCTCTGCTGTTCTCTTCCAACTAGCATGTTGCTAACTTTAGTTGTTTCAGATACCTATTCCAGTTTACCAGTACCTTCTCATTTGGTACAAGTACTTTTTGTTGGGTGTTTACTAGTAACTAGTCCTGCTTAGTACTTATACTTGTACATATTTGTCTAGACACTAGTATCTATCCCAAGTGTCACTAGCTACATTACTTGTCTCATTCAGTGGTTGTTTTGCTTGTCATTTATGATTAAGTATTAGTGTCTATTTATTCAGAACTAATAAAACTAATTATTAGTAGTAAAGGAACCAGTGTTCATGTAAAGAAGAAGTGCTAGCGGTTTATTGAATAGCTATTAGTCACTATTTGTATAAGTACTAGTATCTAATGAATAAGCAGCAATCTTTAGCAACACTATAGCAACACTGGTTATAAAAACAAATAGTTATTACTAGTGAAATTTGAAAGAATACTAGTTGTCACTACTGGATTATTTACTAGTAACTATATATCTATATATCTATATCTATATCTATACACACACACACACACAGGCAGAGGGAAGGCAAGGCAAGTTTATTTATATAGCACATTTCATACACAATGGTAATTCAAAGTGCTTTACATAAAAGGAAGTAAAATCATAAAAAAGTAATCACAACAATAAATCAGGGAAACACTTTTAAAATGATTACCATATATAATACCATAATCAGTCATTCTCAAAAACTCTTTACTGTAATGCTCAAAAGTGAATCGATTTTTTTGATATTCATACACATACAGACATTTTTTTTGAAGCACTGACATGTGCGAATTGATTTATTTGATTTCTCAGTTTTAAGTGTTGGAAATACTGTGTGATAAGAACACCAAGGTTATTCTAGCAAAACTAGTTTTTCTGGTCATATTTTGAGAATCGAAGAGAAGCGCTCTGGGTTTGCATGTTAAGATACCAATGCTCCCAAGGTATGATTTGTGAGCCATTAATACATATGCTCACTGTATATGGTTTTGAGAGCTTTTTAATTCTAGCAACCCTGTTAGAGGGACACCATGAATGTCAAAATATGTAGTTATAAAATATGTAATTGTCCTTTGTCTGTAAGGCAACTATGCATCCAAAGGTATTCCACTGTTTTCACGCACAATATTTTATTGTTGAGGTGTTTCATGATTAGCCCATGTGCGTTAAATAAGGAAGGCACAAATCATAGTGAAGAACAGCGATGAAGGCTTCCTGTGAAATATAATGAACAGTGAAGGACCTTCAGCTGAGCCAGCACTCAGGTTCCCCATCTATTTTACGCCTCTGTGCAACTGAACACATCTGCATGATCAAATATTTAATAATGGCTCCTCTGTCAGTAAAATATCTGGTAGTGATCCCCTTTTGTACACTAAATTAGTTTTTCAACAGCCAGCGAGCCTTTCTCACACTCACACAAAGGCAGTTTTGAGCACTTCTGAATTAAAGCAGAAATATTTCCAACTCGCACTCAGTAGACACTATGTACTTCTTGGGATGGCTAATCGCCTACATCTGAAAGTATTCCACACCCCATTATGACCCAACACCCACATAATGCTGCCTTACCTCAAGTGTACTGTCTACAGTTCATATCAGTTCTCGAGTATAAAGACATATTGACATGTCTGGACATATTCACACATGCTTTACAAGACACCCACTGGTTTTCTAATCAGTCACATATTGTGAAACCGTGTCACACACAAATCCACTGGGCCAATCAATAAGAAACAGCCTAAGGGACCTTTCTCTTATGGACTGACCTCTTATCTCTCCCTACTCCCTTTATCCCCACTCCATACATCCTCTATGGACTAATCGCCCTGAGATCAATAATCCCCATATTTCCTTGCTGAAGTCTTATGCCATTAACCCATTTATGGCTCTGTGGAGGATTTCTGTGTGTGTCAGAGTAATGGGGGTAGAATATAGGAGGTTAATAGGTCGATGCATCCCCCTCTTCCCCAGGGTCATCATACACTGGTGCCTTTTTAAAAAGAATAGGTGTGAGTCCTTGGAGCCAACTGGCAAAAAAAGCACTTTTTAAAGTGTTGTAAGATGGTATGGTCTAATAGTACAGACAAATTTAGACGTGAGTGGGTGATTTCTGACAGTTTGAATTTGAATGGATAATTAAATTTAGGGTTAGGGTAAACTTGATCCACTGAACACTGCCAGTCTCCAGTATGTGATGTAACCATTAGATAATGTTACATAGTCAACCGAGTGCATGCCACATCTTTGGGTATCGCATATACAGTAATGAAGCAGCTTTAAAGACTTGATAATCAGCTCTAACGATATGAATGGCCATTGTAATATGAGTACCCATTTGCTTAGTTTTAGGGCATGCAGAGCCTGAACTTTTATTATGATTTATAATTTTTTTCTTGCTGTTGCACCACCACAATTGACTCTTGCTGTTTTCACTGTTGCCACGGTGCCTTTATTGATTATTGATAAAATATATTGATATCTAGAGTGTATCTGCAAAGCCAGGCTTCCTCTTCATGCCAGGCAGGATCAATAGTCCGAGCAACAACCTTCAGTTGTCCTTCCTAAGACAAACTAAATGGTTGCTGCTCAGGGGCCTCATTTATAACCATTGCGTACGCGCACAACCTGCCCTGAAAGAGTCGTACGCCACTTCCCACTCAAAAGGTGGGATTTATGAAAACAAGCTTGACGGGAAAATTTGCGCACCTGCACGCAAACTCTGACCCATGCGTACAAACTCTTTTTCCAGGAGTGAAGTAAACAACAATTTTAAACTCTGTTTTCATGTCGATATACACATTTACATGAAATATTCCACTCTCATAATGTAAATAAGCACTGAAATTACATAAAGTCATTATGCAGAAGTTAAACAAAAATTAGACTTATTTGTAGTGGATGCGCTTGATAACTTTTCCTGTGGCATGCTATGTTTTAATGACAGCGAGGAGTGCTATAGGTGCACAATTATTCATCTTTAAACTGCAGATCTCATTTTATGAGAAAATATTTTTAGTGAGAACAATGATCAATGATGCACACTTCGATATTATGGCGGACACTGCTGGATACTCGGTGGTCGAATGGTCCATTAATTGTCCGGTTTGAATAGGTCCAATGATAATAACTTGCTGTACAAACGCAGCTGCTCAGAGGTGTTAATGTCGTGTGAAGACATCTCCACAACATTATGAAAAATACCTCTGTATTTGAAGGATACAACTGGAAGTATACGGTAAGATTTGCACGTTTCAATTTTTTAAATGCGTCAGTGACACTGCAATAAATATAGGCCTATCTGTTTCCACTAAAAATAGCCAGTGTAAAAGAATGAGATCAACTTTATTCTTTATAACTTAACTTAATTCTAAAATATTTATTTGATAACTGTTTTAAACAGTTTTGTTTTTATTAATATTTTGGTATAATTATTCTAAAACATATCAAGGACATTGGATGACTTTTAGCAAAAAACAAAATGGCACAAATGGCATTTATAGTCCGTATCTCATATTTGCTTAATGTCTTGTACCTTTGACGGTATTAAACATAGTGTCACGTGGATGGGAATATGCATGGAGATGATATTCAGATGAGGTTATGCATAGTAAAACTAGGCATTGTAAGCTCCATATATGGTGATTTCAGGGAAGAGTCGGGGTGGCACCTATTTTTCTGTTGTTTATAATTGAACTATCAAAGATTATTCTTTAAGGACTTTGAAACTTGATGGAATATTGAGATTAAACTGGTAATTGTGTTTTGCAACGTGGTAGCAGGTTTCTAACTGGACTAAACTGGTGATTAAATTTGTTCAGGGTAGACATTCGCTGGATGACTAGTCACCATGTGCCACCAAAAACCAGCTTGACCATCGTGGTGTGAGTCCAAAATTGTCTACCAGCCCATGATCATTTTGGATTTACTAATGATTGGCTTAAGGTGCAGTCACATTTACCATTATTCAGCGAATTTCCATGTGCAAAATTCCAGGAATTTCATTAAGAATACACACAAATGGGAATTTTGTGTAAGGGCAAAAGATTTCCCCATTCAGATTTCACATCTGGTTCAAGTTGGTCATGTGAATTTACCTCATTGTCCAACAGAAAGCTACTTGGTTTGAAAGTGACTTCTGTGTGATCAGTTCTTATGCTTTGCCCACAAAATTTCACAGAAATTTAGCTAATGTGTCCATATCTACCATTTCCTATCACATAGATAAGGGCTTAAACTGGATTTTCAAACTGTGAATTTTGCTGGCCAAATCAGTCTGGTTTAATTTCCTTACTTTACCCATTTTGCTTGATGATTTTTTTGCTCTGTTTTGATGAAGTATTAGCAACCTTTTCCCCCAAATCAAACTAAAAACCAGATACTTAGAAGTTGGGCTTTCACTGTCAACTATTATTGCCGAAGAGGAAATGCATGCTTGGAAGACACGGAGGGTACAGAGAGGCCTGGTTTGGCTGAAGTCTAGGAAAGCCCGCTCCGGAAACATCCATTGACGTGTTAACACAAAGACCTCCTCCTTTGCACCCAACCCTCTGTAGGCCACACACTCAAGCAGGTGGTCAGACCCCACAGACGTGTGTGTTTGGATGCTTCCTCTCTGCAGCAACTGTTAACGGTCCTTTTTTGTGCCACAGGAGACTGCAGCTGAATGTATCATCTCCACAGATACACTTTTAACTCGCATGTACATCTGTACTACATCTATGCTGAAACAAACCATACATTTTGTCCTAAAGTATATGAAAAACTGATTTTCAGGCTTATAACTTTTTTTTTTAATGCTAACTTTAATGCTTTTCTCAGCCTAACGTTGTTCCGAACCTGAATGACTTTTTTTCTTCTGTGGAACACAAGAGATATGTTTCAACAGTATTTTTTTTTTGTTTTTTTTTTTTGTCCAAGCCAAAGAGGTCCAATAACATTCTTCAAAATATATATATTTTTTGTATTTCACAGAAGAAAGGTTTGAAATTACATGAAGGTGACAAGCTTTTCCTTTAAGGCGTTTATAATAGCAAGCATGCTGCGGTTCAATGCTGGTTCAGGGATCTGCTCTTCTGACGTCAGCAGCGTTCCCCAATTAAGCTGGCCAAACAGACAGCGGGCGAGCTGAAAGAGCGCTTCTGTTTGTCCTGCAGACTCTTGTTCTTGCTCTTGCTCTTCCCCCTCTTTCCTATTTTAGAGCGACGAACATCCCTTGCTTCACTCTTCCATGTTTCTTAGGAGACAGAAGTGTCTTTCTTTTTGTTTTTGACATTCACGCTGTGCTTTGAAGATGTTATGACACCAGGACACCCGCCCACTGCAGCTGTTGGGGTGAGGAGCAGGGCATCCTGGGAAAGAAACACAAACTGGCAGGAGTTTCTGGCACAGACTCAGTGCTGTTAATGTATAACGGTAGAACCATAGAGCTTTGAGATGGTATTTCCCCCACACCCTCTACGGTGAGCCAAAATCTTGTGCTATGCAGGTTTAAATTGAGGTTTAATGTTTTGTTGTTGTTTTTGTTGGAGCGATCTGGGCAAAATAAACCGATTTTCCATGCTACATTTGTTTTTTTTCCCCTTATGTTTTCACTTTTTAGACTTAGTTTCCCAGCAACGCACAGTAACTTTGACAAACTGTTACATAAACATAAAAACGGATTGCATGATACCTTGGAAATTCAATATAAAAAGTTAAAGTGGTGGTCTTTCAGGCCATTCGGAAAATTTAAAAAAGTAAATGAAGATTGTTTTGTTTGGCTAATCCTGCCTGTCCCTAAAAGTCCCCTCAGGGTAGAAGCATAAAAAACCCCAAAAAGCACACAGACGAACATCTGCTCCAGAGGCCCATGGTTGGCAGAGCAGTGGCATTTCCGCCCGCTTACTCAACCCCATCTCTTGGGACACAGGAACGGAAGTGAGCCACGGAACGAACCCATCACGGCATCTCCTGCCCAGATCATTCATCCTGCTCCTCATCCCGGAACGCTCTTGCCAGAGGTCCCGCTCACACGCCATACCTTTCCCAGCCTTCCTAACCGACCCAATCCCCCGGTTAAGCTTTATTAGAAATTATGTGAAACAGATTCATTTTCAGTGCTGTGAACTCTTGTCTTGGGAAGTGGTTCGTAGTGGAACGTATGACATCGAACAAGAATTCGGATGTGTGGTTTCCCGAAATTCGTCAGAATTTGAACTCTGATCTGTGTTTTTTTTCCTGAAGCCCTACAGGTTTAAAAGGACATCTTTAACATATGAAGAAATGCACGTACACCACATTAGTAAATGAATGAGAAGCATGGGCCACTCAGAGGAACCGAATGGTGAAGAGAGAGTGAGAGAGAGGTTTAATGACACCTCTCAGTCTCTCCTGCTGAGCCTGTCCAACATTTATGGTGCCTCTCCACCCTGTTTAAACATTAAGCGAGTCTCATTATACACACCTCTTTTGCTCTGTAACACACTTTTACCTCTTTTCTCACCTCTATCCTGCTCTTTTAACTCCACTCCATTCCTCTAACTCCAGGGACCTCAGCCAGTCCCCCTCCCTATGCCAAGTGGACTTAAAACTTTCCCTACTCAATACACCATCATTGTTAATGTGTGTGCATATGTACTAAACTTAGCAGCTGTTGTAAACTGTGGCGTGCTGGTTGTGAAGCGTCTTGCTGCTGACCTGGATTGTGTTTCATAGATTTAGCGCCAAACCTGTCACATGCACCTTAGAATACAATAATGTTTCAATATTTATCTAACCGCAATCATTCTTATATTCAAATAGCATTTAGCGTTACATTTTGCTGTGTTTGATCTTTCAACCAGTTATTTGTATACTTTTAGAAGCTTTAGAACCTCTGTTCTACTGTTGAAAAGCTTGGAGTTGATAAGATTTTGTAAATGTTTTTGAAAGAGATAAATGGTGCTCATCAAGGCTGCATTTATTTGATTGAAAAAAAGTAATAACATTAACTTTGTGAAATATGGCAATTTAAAGTAAGTTTATATACATGTATATATTTAAGAAATATATGTAACCTATTTTTATATTTTATGTATAATAAATCATGTACGTGTGTGTTTATATTAAGTTAAAAAGTAATCGTAATAGTTATAAATGTTTTTACTGTCTCTTGAGATAATTCATGCATTCTTGGTGAATAGAAGTAATATTTTTGTTCCAAAAAATTGTACTGCCCTAATGTATGTGTATACTGTATATTATAACCATTAAAACATTGATCGATACCTGGAAACTAGACATTTTTATGAGTATTATGGTGACACTTTTAAAACAAAGAAAAGATATGGCCTAAAATAAGAAATAATTATTAATATTTTCTTCACACACAAATGAAATGTTTGTTGTTTCTTTGTAAGAAAAGAACCACCTTCCTGACTCTGTAGCCTCATGACCCTCAGGAGCCCGCTGCCCGGCACGGAACGTTCCTCCGAGGCCGTGCCAGAGCCCTGAAACATGATGCCACAGAGCGACAGAGACTTAGTCGCACACACATAGAGGTGCGTGTCTGTGAAAGAGGTCAAGGTGAGGGGGGGGACTAGAGTTACAGCTGATGTGGGGGAGTCAGACTGAGTCAGTTTACAGCCGGGATCGATTCTGATAAACCTCACAGAGTCACTGCACCAAAGGGCAGAATTAAATCCAATGCATACCAGTCATTAACGGGAACCCGCAGGCGAGCCGAGCGTGGCACCGCAGCCTGGGCCTGCCAGTGGGTGGGCGCTTGACAGGGGTCAGATGGCCATCTCAGTGGGTAGAAATACATGGTTGTGTAAATGAGCCTCTTTGTCATTTTCCTGGAAATCAACTTTAACTAGAATCCACTCATAAACAGTATTTAGTGCAAATTGCAGCATGCTCGCTGCCTGTATGGCGAAACACTGCTTTTATTAACTACAGGACCATTCACAAGAAAATTGCTGGCAAAACGGTAGGAGCCAACTAATCTTTCAGGATACTTTTGTACATGTTTTTTTAGCCATCACCTCCCAGAAGGTATTCGAGGCTTCACTTTGTGTGTGTTTTAGTTTAGTAGTGTTGACAGAAGCAACAGTTCAAAGCAGGAAATGTTTCCCTCCATGTCTGACGTTAGTTTCTCTTCGTCCCTTCCTCATGTATGCCATTTAAGGGATAGTTTACCCAAAAATGAAAATTCTGTCATCACCCTTATGTAGTTTCAGTCCTGTATGACTGACTTTCTTCTGTGGAACTCAAAGATAATTTGAAAATCTTTTTTGGAGAATGAAAAGTCATACAGGTTTGACATGAGAATGACTGAATTTTTATTGTAATATTCAAGCTCAAGTACATGCATGTCAGGTAGCACAGAGAGGAAACTAAAGCTTACATCAGATCTGTTCGAAGGGAAGGACAGTGTGGATTTACTGTCCACTGGGTGTGAAGGGTCTGAATGCTGGCTGCGGGACAGAGTCTGTCCAGAGGGGCTGGGTGGGGCAGAACTGGGTTGGTATTGCATGTAGACGGATTGTGCACAAAAGTGCTCTGTATTTGTCAGTTCTAAGAACAGCCCTTATTTTGAATTTTATGATCTGCATGCAGAAGTCAAGTGCCCAGGACTGTGAAGTGTTTGTGTGTTTGAATTCACTGCCAAGTACTACAGAAGAGGTGCTGTTACTAAGTGCCCTTGTTCACAGAAATATGTTTGTTGGTTTATGACCTAATGACTAGCCAAATTGCAAAATTCAAATGGAAAAATGGTTTATAAAGAAACTAAATAATGTTACATTTTTGGTAATATAGTGCTTAGAAATGGTAAAGTTCCAGCGAAGCGGAAACATGCAATGACCCTTCACAAAAGCTGCCCTCCTGTCGGCGCCCATAGCCTTGCTGTTGCGCTATAGGCGTCCCGAGATCGAATCCCGACTCAAGGACCTTTCCCAATCCTGCCCCCTATCTCTCTCCCACTTCGCTTCCTGTCAGTTCTGATCTGTCATATCCTAACAAAAGCAAAAATGCCAAAAAATAAATCTTTAAAAAACTGCCCTCCTTAGTTACTGTTGCTATGTCCGACAAGCCATGCTGCTCTCACACTATGCTTCATGTTCTCACGCAGTGAAAAATACATCACGGAGCAAAGAGGAAACTGACAACATGCCGACAGTCGAGACAAAGCAGGTTACTTCTGGTATGAAACAAGGTCTCAGCTTTCAAATTTTGTAAGAAAGCCAAACAATAAATACTGTTTTGTGGCTCTTTAATGTGTTGCACTGTTGTGCCCCAGTTCAAGCGGCATGTGAACCGATCGTCTTTTCATATTTACTTGTAGCATGAAATAAGCATGTATGAACATCAGAACATATTTTACTTCAACAGCTGAAAGACGTCAATACACACAATTTTTCAAGTTTAAGTCCACCAAAATAAATCTATTCTCCTTCCTGATTTGTTTGTCAGACAAGATTCAGCGTTATGATTGGACAGATTGCCTGTCAATCAAGCTCTTTGTCAAGGGTCAATTATGATTGTAGAAGTCCCACATAATGTACGTCACCAGAGACAGACAACTGCTATTGCACTGAAAGATCCAGGAAAATGAAATAAAAACAAAATATTATGGTATGTGTTTGTTTTTAACATGATTCTGTGCAGTTTAGAGTGTTCTGGCTGTTTTTAGCACGTTCCTGTGCAGTTGATTGGGTTGTCATTAGTGCATTGCTAAATGGTTGCTAGGATGTTGTGAGTTTCTTTTGTTGTGAGGTTGTTCTGTTGTGTGATTGCTAGGGTGTTATGTCTGTGTTTTAGCACTGTGCAGTGTGTTTTGACTGCATTGATACCAAGTGAAAATGACTGAAATTATAAGTCCACTTATATGAAATACCACCCTTCTTCCTGATAAGCTGTGTGGTTTAAGATATCAAATAGTGGAGGCCTAGTTTAATACCTAGGGTTACGTATTTGAACACATCCTTAAGCGTGAACAGTAATGGTGATGCTTGGCTTGTCTAGCTTAATTTAAGAACAATAAAGGTCAATGGGAAATCCAAATTTAGACTACTAGGTGATTGTGTGTTTGTGCATGTGGTAGTTTCATAACATGACGTATCATGTAGCAAATAGGAAGTGTGGTCAGTTTGGTACCGTTCCGGTTTACATCTGCAGAACCCATGGGGTTTTCTTTAACCTAGGGAGACTTTTAGAATCCAGTAAAGGACCTTATGACTCACAGCATGGATTAGGTATTTGTACAGTTGTTTGACAATTACCATACAAATTACATGACTTAACTTATCATTAGTTGACAATTATGAATGATGAAACACCATACAGTTGGCTGACTGCCATTATGACCAATTGCTACATTTTCTTTTGGTTAGCCACGTTGAGCCATATCAAAGGCGTTCCAGGTCATTCCGGTTGACCTTTCCTGGACCCCTGCTGCAGTCCAGAGCTCTTTTCTCCTTCCATCTTCCCCTCTTTAATATGAGCTCTGAGATTGGGAAGGGGAAGTCAGACCTGAGGAATGCACTAAATAATCCAGACATCCCTCGATCCGAATTCATAATTAAAGACCAGCTGTTTCATGACCAAACTATTTTTTTTTTTCCACCTGGAATGTTAACAGAATGTGGCTTTTATGGCGCTTTTCCACTGCATGGTACAGCACGGTACGGTTCAGTATGGCTCACTTTTGGGGGGTTTTCCACTGGGTACAGTACCTGGTACCTGGTACTTTTTTAAGTACCACCTCGGCTGAGGTTCCAAGCGAGCCGTACCGTTACCAAAACGTGACGTGTAAACACTACTGATCACTGATTGGCCGGAGAAAATCGTCACTGCCTGCGTCATTGAACTTGCGGCACGAGACCTAAGAGACCCGCTAGATTTAAATCAGCACAGCCAGTGAAGGATTGAACGCAACTGTTTTGAATGAGCGCACCTTTCTTTTAATAACCAAATAATGGCTGTTTCGTTGTCTGTTGAGGAAGTACAGACGTTCCTCTCGTTGATAGCCGAGGATCAGATCCAGCGAGAGCTTAATGGAGCGACGCGGAATTAAAATGTTTTTCAGGAGTCACGGCAGTAGAGGCCGTGGTGCTATAGCGACACATGAATAATCCCGCCCACTCTAAAGCGGTACTAAACTGCAGTGGAAACACAACCCGTGTCGTGCCGTTCGGAGCCGTGCTGAGCAGAGTCGTACCACGCAGTGGAAAAGCGCCATTAGTTCATTTAATGTTTAAGGGAAACACATATAAATAATGCAAAATATTAACTAATGTTCTGTACATAGAAAATGTAATACAAAACACCCTGATGTGCGTTACTGATGGCACAAATGAAGAGACTAACTTGTCACTCGCACTAAATTATACAGTAATTCATAGTTTTTACTTGCAAAAACCATACATTTGACAGAATTCTACAATGTTACATACAGTGTGATGCTAAACCATTTGTAGTTTTTCACCATATATGGTAATGTAACTTACAGTTAACCAATTAACAGGCGTTTAATGTAGAAACATTTTTTTACAGTTGGTATCCACCACTGAAATTTTGATATAATGGCAACCCGAAACTAAAGTACTAAATAGGTTCAACACACATCATATGGTTCTATCGAAACACATGAAAAAGACTGAATGTTCTTCATGTACTGCACATCCTTCGAGAATATGTAGCAGAGTCTACTGGAAGGGAAGTGACAGATCAATACCTGCCAGATGCCAATGTGTTCTGTCCTTTCTCTTTTACAGGGGCAACTAGAGGTCACGCTGTCTCAGCCCACTCGCACAGCAAACGGCACACCCTGGTGAGTTCAGCCATTAATTATGTTTAATAGGATGTGTATGTGAGTGTGTGTCTGTCCTACATCTCCCTCACAACCTGGACAGATAGATTTATCAGTGCATACAGTACATATCCTTACAAAAAAAGTACTGTGGATTGTATCGGATGGTAAAACCATCTTATTTTGATATAAATAGCATACAGAATTAGTTCTTATGCTCACCAAGGCCACATATATTTGATCAAAAATGCAGTAAATCATTAATGTTGTGAAATATTATTACAAATACAGTCGTAGTCAGAATTATTGGCACCCTTTGTAAATATGATCAAAGAAGGCTCTGAAAATAAACCTGCATTATTAATCCTTTTGATCTTTTTATTTAAAAAATCACAAAAATCTAACCTTTCATTGAACTAAAACAATTGAAAATGGGGGAAAATCTCATTATGAAATAAATGTTTTTCTCAAATACACGTTGGACACAATTACCCCTAGAAATTCGTATGAGTAAAATATCTCTGAAGTATATTCCCATTCACAATTTTGAGCACTCCAGGGTGATTATGAACATGAAATTATCCAGCCATGGCTTCCTGTTTCACAGAAATATAAATAAGAGGGAAAACAAAGCCCATATTCCCTCATCCATCACAATGAGAAAACCAAAGAATATATTTCTGATGTGCAGCAAAAGATAATTGAGCTTCACAAATTAGTGAAGTGGCTTTAAGAAAAGAGCTAGAGCACTGAAAATTCCCATTTCCACCATCAGGGCAATAATTAAGAATTTACAATCAACATAAAATGTTACGAAACAGCCTGGAAGAGGACGTGTGTCTATATCGTCCTAATGCACGATGAGGAGGAGAGTTTGAGTGGCTAAAGACTCTCCAAGGACCACAGCTGGAGAATTGCAGAAAATAGTTGAGACTCGGGGTCAGAAAACCTTTAATAAAAAATTGCAAACAGCACCTACATCACCACATGTTGTTTGGGAGGGTTTCAAGAAATTCTCCTAGCTCATCCAAAAACAATCTCCAGCATATTCAGTTATCAGACACGACTGGAACCTCAAATGGGACTGGCTTCTATGGCCAGATGAAACTAAAAAAAGAGCTTTTTAGCAGCAAACACTCAAGATGGGTTTGGTGAACACAGGGATAAAAAGTACCCCATGTGTACAATGAAATATACTGCTGTATTTTTGATGTTGTGCGCCTATATTTCTGCTGAAGGTCCTGGACATCTTGTTTAGACACATGGCATCATGGATTCTATCAAATACCAACAGATAAAAAATCAATAAGTGACTGACCCTGTTAGAAATCTTATAATGGGCCATGTTTGGATCTTTGAACCATACAATAATCCAAACACAAACCTCAAAAACACAAAAATGGGTCACTGAGCACAAAACCAAGCTTCTGCTGGCCATTCCAGTCCTCTGACCTGAACCCTGTAGAAAATGAGTGAGATGAACTGAAGAGAAGCAGCACCGTCATGGAGCTGTGAATCTAAAGGGTCTGGAGTGATTCTGGATGAAGGAATGGTCTCTGATCTCTTGACAGGTGGTCTCTAACCTCATCAGGCATTATAGGAGAACATTTAGAGCTGTTAAACTGACAAATGGAGGTTTAAAAAAGTATTGAATAAAAAGGTTAATTGTGGCCAATGTGTATTAGAGAAAAACATTTATTTCATAATTATATTTCCCCCCATTTAAAATTCTTATTATCCAATGAAAGGTTAGATTTTTGTGAAGTTTTTTTTTTTTTAATAAAAGATCAAAAGGATTAACAATGCAGATTAATTTTCACAGCCGCCTTTGATCATATTTACCAAGGGTGCCAATAATTCTGACCACAACTTTATAACATAAAATATTAAATAAAGTATTAGTTTTAAAATAAGGGTTTTCTGTTTAAACATTTAAAAATATAATATACTTCAGGTTTTTAAAAAAAAAATGCCTTTACTCCAGCCTTAAGTGTCACATGATTCTTCTGAAATCATTCTAATATGCTGATTACTGCTCAAGAAACATTTCTTGTTATTCTAAATCTTGAAAACAGTTGTACTGCTTAATATTCTTGTGGAAACAGTGTTACATGCTTTTTCAGGATTCTTTGATGAATAGAAAGTTTAAAAGAAAAGCATTGTACACACTTATCGCACCATGTTATACAGCCACTTGTAAGATAATGCTATGTGAGCTAGCCTGACAGCTATGTCATGCTAGTATTTCAGCTTTGGGTGTGTCACAGCACAAAGAACCAAGCACACACACAAAATGTTTTACCATTAATCATCAAAAACTCAGAGCAAATGAGCGGTTATTTTATTGTATTATCGAGATTGTGAATCCTTGAATCTAGAGGAAGTGTGTGTGTGTGTTACAGCAGGTTGAGATTTGCAGGAAACCTTTAGCCAGACGGTGACTCAGTCTTTTTTATCGCATGGAGAGGTCACTCCATCTCATCACGGATTAAACACACACGTGCTGTCATCCTGAGTGCTTTCTGTCTCGCTCGGTTGGCTGGATGTGGAATGTCTTGGCAGTATTCTTGAGTAAACTGTATTATTTTTAGCAGAGGCCAGAAAGACTCACTCCATCATACTGTCCTCAGTCACCATATCCGAAATAAAGCATTGTCTTAATATCCGTTGCTCTTGGTTTATTTCCTCTTGCCTTTTTTTTTTTTTTTTTTTTTAATCCTGCCTCTTTAAAAAAACAAAAAACATTTTGCTAATTTTTGACTTTCTCCTGTTGCCAGCTGTTCTGCACTGTCAGTCCATTAATGGGTCAACCTGACAGGCCACAGCTTAGTGCTAATGTGTTTTCCACGTTTTATCAGCTGAGTGCTTGGACTTTCATGGTTAAAATCTGTTGTATTTTGTTGTTTTTGACTGAAATATTTTTTTTACCTATATAACCAAAACTCCCTTGATCTTTTGACATATAAAAGGTCATTGTACTATAAAACATCTTGTAAGTTTCAGAGCTCAAATCTTTTTTGTTAGTCTAAAAACAGCTTATATTGAAGGCTGTCTGCCAAAACAACAGCTTGTTAAATGTACGACTCTATGATGTAATAATGTGGATAAGCACCGCCTGTTTGGGCCCGCCCACCGATTCGCATACGTAGCCTTGTTTACGAGGGAGGCGAACGTGCAGGTCTACACAGAAACCAAATGATAAAGATGATCCGAAGACAACAAGACTCTGTCTTTGCATTGCCTTTTTCCTGATCCCAACATTAAGAAAGAGTGAATGAACTTTCTTTTTAATAAAGATCCAGACCGCGTCAGTAAGAACTCAAACAAGGTACAATTCGATACAAGATTTTCAGAAAGATTGAAACTGAAAGACGATGCAGTGCCGACTTTATTGGATCTGACAGTATGTCTCAACACACAAGTGTGAGTAACTGTTTTATTATGTGTTCACAATTGCTTTGTCTGTTATTACAGATTGTTTGATATGTACTGAGTTTTGATGCGTTTTAAACATAAATCACTGCAGCGTCCATCTTTAAAGGATGTAGGCTGTCAACCATACACAACTGTTAGCCAATCACAGCAGTGGTCGTTTACTTCCGAGTCTACAGTCCACCACATCTATTCAAACAGAGTGCTCTGATGAGCAGAGTTAAAAACAGGACAGAAATAGCCTATTACTTCTAAATTATGATGTTTTGAAGTGGACCTCAGAGAATAGTACGAAATAAAAATCAAAGGCAGTTCATGACCCCTTTAATAATGATTGTAGACAGTTTTGTAATTTTTACATTTTAAATTTCAAATGATTTTCAAAAAATTTGGAAGCTTTGTGTGGTGAAATGATTTACACACACACACACACACACACACACACACACACACACACACGTTTGTTTTTGTGAAAAGTGGGGACATTCCATAGGCGTAATGGTTTTCATACTGTACAAACTGAATGTGCTATTGCCCTACACCAACCCTACACCTAAACTTAGCCCTCACAGGGGACTGTGCCCCCCCCCCCAAAAAAAATCAGTCTGTATGATTTAGAAGCGTTTTGAAAAGTGGGGACATGGGGCAATGTCCTCATCATAAGTCACCTTCACCTTGTAACACCCATGTCATACCTGTGTTATTATACAAATGTATCATTTGTCACAAAAACACACACACACACACACACACAAACACACACATTTACTTAGCTGTCTAAATAATAACTTTAAATTATTATCATTAATCATTATAATTACTAGAAACTAACCCAAGTATATAATTACTAGAAACCTTGAAAGAAAGCTTTTTAGAATAAAATCCAAACGAGGATATCCCAGAATGTCCCCAGAGGGCTTTTTTCACATTTACTTTCTTTTATGGACTTTCTTTTTCTTTTTCTTTTTGCTTTCCAACATGGCCAAGTGTGCATACATATATACACGTGGTCAAGTGTGCCCAGGCCTTCCAGCAAGGACATTGATTATATAGTTAATAAATAAGCAGCACTGCATTTTAATTGGATTAAAATCAATCATCTATTGACTACAGTTGAACATATCACAAGTGTACTATAGAGATGTTAATGTTATAGTGATTGAGATTAAGTGGACTACAGAGAGAAGTATGCGCTCACAGTGTAACACAGAATGAAGAACGCCTACTTCTTTTTTGTTTGTCATGTCTTAATAATGCTATGGCATTGGGGGAGTTTTTTTTTTTTTTTTTTCTCACAGGCTAGCTGGCTAAAAACTGATATTGTCTTCCTGTAATAAACCAATGATTTATTTAGATCTAGAAAGTGTGTGTGGGAGTGTATAATGGATAACTGGGTTATATTAGCTTTTATCATGATTGTGTTAACCATTGATTAATCAGGCTATTGATGTCTGTTACTGTAAGTCACATGGAATTGGCAGTAAAAGTTACACACAAAAGAATCTTCTTGATTCAGAGGACATTTATGGAGAAACACATAAAACATGTTTCCCTTCTTTTTACCTTTCCTCCATCCCTCTATTTCTTTTATCAGTTTCCTGTCAGTGTGGGCCACACAGCTGGTTTGGGTTAGTGAGCTTATGCCACCGAGAGCGTCAGAGAGGGAGGGTTACACACACAGTGCTACTTTGCCTTCATATTAACCATTCTGCCTGGCAGTATTACCAACCAGAGTTTCCAGTTCCATGACGCTATTCCACTGAAAACATACAAAACATTTGAATTCATGTCTCCAACCGCAAATTGGTTTCATACGGCCACCTCACGCATTTATCCTTAATTCTGCAAATCAGTCTTCTTCGGCTTTTAATATTCCATTTTTTTTTCACATGCTGCACAACTACACATCTAACTGAAATAAAATGTACCAATTTTAGGTTATATGTTTTGCCTTTTATGAATAGACAGTTTAAGAAGAGATGGAGTTGGAGGAGAGGGAAACCGGTTCAGAAAACAAACAAACAAAAAAAAACATGTTGTGCTTGCCAAAAAGCTATGTTTCTGACATAAAATTATGTGAATTGATTTCTGTATTTTTAGTCTTTATACAGTATCGTTTAGTAAGATTTGTTGAACTTTTTGAAAAAAGCCTCATGCTTTGTTCAAAAATACATTAAAATATTAGAAATATTGTGAAATGTTATTAGAATTTAAAATTATTTTCTATTTTAATATATTTTAAAATGTATTTTATTCCTGTGATGGCAAATGTATGCTGATTTGCTGCTCAGTAAACATTTCTTAATATTATCAGGGTTGAAATGGGTTGTGTTAATACTTTTGCTGAAACTGTGAAATTGTTTCAGGATTCTTTGATTTAATAGAAAGTAAAAAAAACAGCATTAATTAGAAACAGAAATTTCTTTACTGTCACTTTTGATCAATTTAATGCATCCTTGAATACAACCATTAATTGTTATTTAAAATGTATCTTTCTGACCCCAAAATATTAAAATAACTTTGTATATTTTAATTTTGCTTATATATGGACTTCATTTACTCAACTGCTTTGAAGGTAATTTTAGTTTTAGACTCTGAGATGTTTGAGATGTCCAGGCACAGTTTTGTATTTGTAATGTAAGGACGGAGAAGGTTTTGCAGCTGGACTGCAAAGGTTTCTCAGGGTGAATTTGCTTTCACTTCCGTAAACAAGCACAATTTGCTTATTTTCCTTTCTTCTCCTCAAATCAGTGCTCAGGGTGTTTCATTTTACATCTCTCACCAAACAACAGCTACATTCTCTGCAGCGTTTTCCACTTTCCCTTCCAAATCATCCTTCCTGTTCTTTCTTCCGCTCTCTCAATTTCTTTAACTATCTTAGGATGAGTCGAATTGATGACCATGTCTCTATCCATGTGTCAGTAAAGTCAACATCCCACTTGACTGACAGTTTGGTTTAATATTTTGTCTAGACTGCTTTATCTTATATTTCCATTTATTTGTATTTCTCTCTTGCTGTTTCTCCCTCAAGGCTTCCATGTCTAGATTTGGAGAAAGGCGCACTCATTTTCCTCTCCTCCTTTTTATTATTCCTGTTGTTTAATCCTGTGTGACAAATTGCTTCCTGCTCTGCTCTCCCTCTTACAGGAAGTCGACTCGCAGGCCCCTCTTGGGGGCCACTGCTGTGGACTCTGGGAAAAGAGTGAGCAGCAGTGGGTAGCATTGGGATGGGTTTGATTGGACAGCTGTGGAAACCTTGTAGACATACACACTTATCTCACAACCCTCACCTCTTTACAGATCCATTACACCAGTCCAACCTGCATTCCAGCTGTGACTATTGAATAAACCTCTACTTTACAGTTTCCAGACATAAACTTCAAACACGCCTCCACATCTAACATATATTCACTCACACGATCACGCAACACAAATATGTCTATAAATTTCAATCTTCAGCCTCACATCGGAAAGAAAATGACAAATGAGACTTCTAAATGTCCCAGTTGATTTTCTTACATGACAAGTTTAAATAGAAATCAAATGGACATTTTTTAAATAGATCTTAGCAATAGATATGTTTTCATCCAAGTTATTTTCTGCAAAAATTGTGTTAAACATTTCTTAGGAAATTTGAACATTATAGATGTTACAAATAGATGGAAATTGGCACAAAATAGAAATGGAAGTGGTTTTTGATTAAATGTGATGAATTAATTAGGTTTTAGAGCACAATAAGCGACTGACAGTAAATACTTTAGAGAGCAACAGTGAATGAGCCAATCATTTTGATAGGAAAAATTGAGATGCAAATTGTTTAGTTACTTGGCTTGTTGAGACAAAGTCTTATGACTTTACCTAAAATTTATTTGGTGTGTTTCTATTGTAGTTTATGCATGTCTTCTTACTAAATAAAAAATGTATCCGCCTCCAGTGAGCATATCCTTTTTTCTAGCATTTTGCCTTTTTTTAGCATTTAGCATTTCTAGCAAATTTTATTCACATCATGGACATTTTTAATATGAATATCACTTTGGATTTAAATTAATCCCATACTGAATTACAGTATTTGAGCTGTGCTGTTCACGTACATTTTATAGTTTTACAATTACATTTTTATGTCTCCAAATTAATTGTAGGAGTAACATCTGGGACAAAGTTGGTACTTATATGAAACGCAAATTAAAATTCCATAAAGTCTCTTAAGCAATAAAATATTAATTTGGGCAAACATATCCACACACTCTGAAAACATTCATGATAACTTCATCATGATACACATTAAAAACGATCGCATCATATAAAACCGCTGATTTTTCAGTCAGAATGGCAGCGGCTCATTCATTGCATGCCTTTTTCAATAGAGCAAGTATAAGTTTCTTCACCCTCATACAGCTGACAGGATTGGCCAAATCAGGGCGCAAAGGTTTGGTGCACTGCCATGCTGATGTCACTGTGTGCCACTCATATCCTATATAATGGATCAAACAGTCACACCACGCCAAACCCTGTGCTTTATCATTGCCTTCGCGTGTAGGTGTGGCATTTCAAGTTCAGACACACAATAACTGCACTGACGTGTGTGTGTGTGTGTGTGTGTGTGTGTGTTCACTTGCGCATGTGTACACGTATACTTTTGAATGAGACGTGACCTGCTTCGTGTTGATCGGGAGCTGGTATTGTTAGGTAATCGACTACATAATTGTGTTACATGTTATCTGGCTTCTGGGGTCCAAGGTGCTTATATTGATCTAGAGTGGCTCATTCACTCAGAAGGGCACCACTGGTTAGACAGCCAAAGGCCAGCTACTGTAACCCTCACTTCCTGCCTTTCTTATTGCTTTCTTTAGCCACTAACTATATTTTCCCAGAGAAAAGGGTAGATAACAAGGTGCTGCATTCATGCCTGCACTTTTAACAAAGGTTCTTTAGCTCCATTAGAAACCATTCTGTTATCAAGAGCCATTTTTTACTGTGTAGGCATCTTAAGTTGGATATAGTTTCTTATCTTAAGTTATGTCTATAATTTTTTTCCCATCTATCGTTCTATCTATTAATCTATCCATTGCTTTATCTATCTAAAAAGTAATATATTTAAAATACATTTATGTATCAAGTATAGTTTAATTCTATTAACGTATTTACTGACATATCACTCGAGATTTACTGATATAAAATTATAATTAAACTTTATTTGGAGTACAATTTGTGCACAATGCATATTTCTTAATATTAAATGATTAGTTCACTTACATTAAAACTGCAATTCGGATGCTAAGCCCATTGGCTGCCTTTGAAGTCCTCTATACGGAAAAAATTCCTGGAATGTTTTTCTAAAAAAAACTTTCTTTGTTACTGAAGAAAAAAGACATGAACATCTTGGATGACATGGGGGTGAGTGTATCTCTGTGTAATATCAGTCTTTAAATGCAAGATATTGAAGATATTTAAAATGCACCTGAAGTATACTTGCAATAGTTCCACTTTAGCACAATCAAATATACTTAAGTATACCTTCAGTTGGACTAAAGCACTGATTCCACACAATTAAAGTGCATTAAGCACAAAATTAGTTGTTCTAATTTAACATACTTTAAGTATACCAGTTTAGTATACTAAAAGTACAAGATCCATCCCTACCTGAAATCACTTTATTTTCTACATGAAGCCACAGCTCTTATGTAGCCAAAACATTGCCAGTGCATATTGTGAGTCTACTTTTGTCACAGTGCCAATGCATGTGCTTACTGTTGGAAACAGGCCTTGGATTGTGAGTTCATATTTTGTAGTGCACACTCTGTGTTGAGTATTACAGGCTCCTGTACTGTCATGTCCTGAACAGAGGTAAGAGATAATCCGATGAGTCAGTGTTTCATATCTCTCTATAGCCTTTAAGTGAAATGAGACGTGCGCCGACCTGGATCAGTCATTGCCTGCTGCTCCGATTTTTCTGTTTAGGACCAAAATATCTGTACTTTTATGTCACCATCACAGACCTCTCTCAACTCCATATTCATAAAAAACATTTTTAGTTTTACTGATAGTCTAAAACAGTTCTAGCCCCCGAGACATGAGTCATAAAGCTCATCTCCACTTTTATACCCCATATATCCATCCATAAGATATCTTACTGCCCTCTAAAGTCTCTATATAGCAGAGCATGTTTGTCCGTATCTGCACGCTGGTCTCATTCCAGTGGCCTCTAGCAGAGATAGACCTCAGCTCATTTTATCTGTGTGTATGTGTGTGTTAATGCTGTCTAGATTAGGATGAGGGTTATTCTCATGCCTGCGGGACAGAGAAGGTTTTTTGTTAAAACCGGATTCTGCTCTGATCCATGAACCGGTTCTGGCAGGTTCTGACTGGCTGATTCCAGTCCCCACAGCTCTTACGATCAGAGGTTTCCTTTTTTTGTGCTGCCTGCCTCTCTCTCTCTCTCTCTCTCTCTCTCTTTCTGATGGATGTCTGTAAACTCTTGACTCCGTCTGAGCTTAAACTTAAATTAGAGAGTGATGCAAATCCACAGGGATCTACCACTGCATCTCCATTACACGCATACACTTGTAAACTGACCTGTAAATAAATGCACAGAACACTGATAGGGCTCAAGATATTCAAAGAACACAAAAATATTCAGATACAGCTACCGTTTCTGAGGTCAATGAAGAGGCAACATACTCTTGGACCAGATTGGCAGGCTTCAAAGTACAGCATCAGAAAGACTGGAGCCAGAATGTAGAGCAGATATTTAATTGCACATATTCATATGTATTCTTAAGTTAAAATGACCTTTGTCGTCATTGAACGATAACAGTTCAAAATCTTGAGCAAATCACAAAATGAATAGCAATTTTTCATGTTGTACATTAAAATGTTGGGATGCCTAAATTGACTTGTAGCATTTAAAACAGTTGATTTCAGTTTGCTTGATTAAGCTTGTTCAGCATTTGTTTATCGGTCATATCATGAAAATAAGCATATTGATATTGTCCAAAATATTAATGTAAGTACACATACTGTGTGTGTGATCGGGCTCTTCAATTAGAGACACTGGGCCAGTAAATGATCATATGATCTCTGGTTACAAACCATGATATTTTTCCAGAGCATGAGGAAATGAGCTTTCAGGACTCTCCATTTGATTGACTTAACAAATGGCTAATTTGGGTGAGAAACAAGCAAGTCCAGATAATTAGTGGCAAATGAAGTTCTGACTTCGGATAACAGGAGATTCAGGAATGTCTCGTTTGATTAACCGACACGGTCACATTCAGTTCCTCCTTTGCAGCCCAAAGTGTGTGCATGTGTGTGTGTTTGTGTGTGTGTTTTAGACTGTCTGAGTGCCAGTGTCATCAGGGTGATTATCCATCCATCACGGTCTACTTCAAGGTACTTGTGCTCCCAGCATTCCCCAAAACATCTATCATTTGTTAGCTAATGACATCCTCTGACTAATCTTTTACCTGCTCATTACAAGCTGTTATTCTGTTCTTAACAAGAGTCTTTTAGTACAGGTGTACAATCAGCCATTCACTGACACCTTGATTTTTATCCATGTTGATGATGATATGAGTTGTTTCTTGCAAGAAACAACCTCAGCAATTTGTGAAATTTCATCCCTGCTGAATATTCCATGGTCAACTGTAAATGGTATTATTGGAAAGTGAAAGTGTTTAGGAACAGCAGCAATTCAGCTGTGAAGCAGAAGACTACGTAAATTCACAGAGCGCTGAGGTACATGGTGCATAAAAGTTGCAAACGCACTGCTGATTCGATAGCTGAAGAGTACTAAACTTCTTGTGGCAATAATACCTGTGCAAAAAACTGTGCAGCGGGAGCCTCATGGAATAGGTTTCAGTGGCCAAGCAACTGCATGCAAGCCTCAAATCAATAAGTACAATGCCAAGCGTTGAATGGAGTGGTGTAAAGCACGCTACCACAGTACTCTGGAGCAGTGGAAACCTGTTGTGTGAAGTGACGGATCTGGCTTCTCTGGCAGTCTAATGATGGATGTTGACCCCTGTCTGACAGCATTGTGACAATTGTAAAGTTTGTTGAAGGAGGGATAATGGAATGGGATATTTTTCAGGGGCTAGGCCTCTAACTTCAAGTGAAGGAAAATCTTAATGCTTCAGCATACCAAGAAATTTTGAGCAATGCTTCCAACTTTGTGGGCACAGTTTGGGGAAGGCCTTTTCTATTCCAGCATGGCTGTGCCCTAGTGCACAAAGCAAGGTCCATAAACATGGTTGGATGTGTTTGGTGTGGAAGAACTTGACTGTGTGCCCTGACCTCAACCCCACTGAACACATTACAAGGCCTTCTCCAACATCAGCGCTTGACCTCACAAATGCTCTGCTGGATGAATGGGCAAAACTTCCCAAAGAAACAGTCTAAAATGATGAAGATTGTCCTACTAAGGTCCTTTATAGTATAGTGCATATTTATTGAGCCCCGAGGGAAAGTGGACCCACCCATGACATTTTTGTCCCATGCTCTGTGAACTTTAGTGTTGACTATTTGACAACTATTTACTTGTCAGTACCTCTAGACCACTCTTGTTCTCCTAGGCTCTTCCTAGCTCTCTTTGTGTGCGAGTGTCCTTGGCATCTCTTAGTCACGTTTATTTTCAGTCTTTTCCCTGGCTGCCAGACCGATAAAGCTCTGCCTGGCCATGGTGGTGGAGGGTAGAGGGATGTGCGTGTGTGCTTTGTGTTTGTGTGTGAGATGTGAAATGTCTGCATATGTGAAGTGGTTTTGTGCTATGTTGGGGTCTGTTTTAGCAGCAGAAGTGTGATGTTGACCCCAACTTCCCTCAAGGGATGGGTGTGCATATATGTATGTATATATGTGTGTGTGTGTTGGGGGCTAGGGGAGGGGGTCGTACAGTACTTACTGGGTTACAGTAGGCACATTGCTGACGTCTGTGTTGTGTTTCATGTTGTTCAGTCTGTCAGGAGTTCCTGAGGAGAAGAGAAGTCTCATCACACAGAAGAGTAAGATGACGATGGACGAAGACCCTGAGGTGCTTGTGAAGGGTGAGGAAGAAATTCTTCTTAATAACTGATTCACCAGCTCAAGTCATATTTGTCATTATGGCTGTAAAACTAAATGTATTCTTTGCATGCATTTGTGTGTATTACGTCTCCCTTTTTTATTCTGCTGGTTACTCGGAATCCTTAATCTGAAGTAAATTAGATTTGTACTTTTATCTGTAGTGAGTTAATCTAAAATCTGACTCATAATTACCTCTGTATAAACCAGAGTGCAGCAGGCTAAATAATGTCTACGCACACACACACACACACACACACACACACACACACACACACACACACACAGACAGGCATCTAAATGAGGACATACCATATATCTCTACTGTCTTTATATAAAGATAATTATAATTAGTATAAACTAATCAAAACAGACTACCGTGATAAATTAAGCAATATTATTTAAAGATATTAATATTAAACTTTTTCATTATTGGTAATTATCAGGTGTACAGATAAACAGGCAACTGTTCAAAAGTTAGTTATTAAAGTTTTTAAAATGTTTTTGAAAGAAGTCTCATACTCACCAAGGCTGCATTTATTTGATCAAAAATATTCAAAATAATATTAAACAATAAAAGTATTATGAAATATTATAAAGTAACTATTTATTTGAAAATATTTTCAAGTGTGATGCAAAGCTGAATTTTCAGCAGGCATTACTCCAGTTTTCAGTGTCACGTGATCCTTCAGAAATCATTCTAATATGCTGATTTGCTGCTCAAGAAACATTTCTTATTGTCAATATTTTTGTGAAAGCTGATATTTTTTTTTCAAGATTCTTTGAATATAAAATTCAAAAGAACAGCATTTATTTGAAATTGGAATTTTTGTAACATTCAGAATTACATTCAGAATTGACATTTAATGTATTATTCAAGTAATATCCAAGTAATACTGTGTAAAAAAAAAAACTAAACCATATCAGTTGACTACACAGATTATTTAACACTTAAAAATAAGCTGATGTATTATTTGTTGAGAAATACCAATATTGATCAATCTGTGACTCCTATACCTACTATTAAAACCAAATTTTGCATTCAAAAACACTACGTTTACAAATAATATTTTTAGTATAAACTCAAATGTACCTAAAGGAAGTTTTTTTTTCACTTTAGCTTTTAGCTATAGCTTTTGGGAACAGTCCATAGTCCCAAGTACACACACGCGCATCAGTTATAGCTTGCAGTATTATTGGTGACACACAAATTGGCTGACATACTGCACACCAACTGAGACCGTTAGACATCGTTAACCAACACTTAAGCTGCTGACCACAGATTTAAGTGTGTGTGTGTGTTATTTAGAGTCGTCCATGATCTCAGAGTGTGTAAATGTGAGTGCTATGCGGTATTTGCTGCACTGGAGTGGTAATAATACTCAATCACATGTAATGAGTAATAATAAGCAGGGCAGAGTAATATTAGTGTAGAGGGGTCCAAATACTCCGCCAGCCTGTCTCATGCTGGCCCGCAGAGCTGCTAAATAAGACAGTCTTCCCTCAGTCTGTCTGGCTGACTTGCACGCATGCATGGACACACATATTCAAAGGGAAAGGTAGCAGGTGCAATGCATCTGCAAGCCGCAGTGGAAAAAAGGTAACATGTACTTTTCCCATGAAATGTGTCTTGATTATTGGCTCTGATACACATTTGTGCGTAGACAACAAGCTTGCTGAAGGTCTGGAGGGAGATTTTATCCCCAGTGTGACCTTAACACAACCCTCTATTAAGTTGGGTGAGTGGTGGTTTGGTATCCTGCTCTCGGCTGGATGTGGATGGGGTGGTTTGTGCTGTTTCGCCTTTTTCCATGATCACTCACTCTGACTCTGCATGAGCGCTGTGAACTAGCTCTCAAAGAATGATATTTCAAATGACACATCATTCATTTCTGTCAGGTTTTGAAATGGAATCTCCGTATTCTCATTTGATTGGTCTGTTACAGTATTTATCATGTATAATATGGGTCTTTTTCTCTGTTCTGTTTTTCAGGCTGGCTCCTGCGGGAGGTACAGGGAGGTTGGCTCCGGCAGAGGAGGTTCTGGTTTGTGTTGACGACAGACTCTCTTGACTACTACAGCGGCCCGGACAGAGATGCTCGCAGACTGGGCACGCTAGTACTCACATCCCTCTGTTCAGTGCTGTGGCCGGATAAACACACCTACAAACAGACAGGTAACGCATCTGCAATTAAACTAAGACAGTCTAGTCTTGCATACACTCTCAGAAAAAGTGTGCAAGATTGTACATTGAGGGGTTCAACAGCTTGTCACACTTAAAGGGAAATAATCTGCCTTATTTACCCCTGGAAGGGCTACCATAGTATGCTAAAAGTACATGTTATTTTTCTGTATAACTAATATGTCCAGGTCATTTTAGGGATAAATAAGGTATCAGTCAAAGCAATTCTTTCTGTTTGCACTGAAAGAGCGTAAAAGTAAAACCACATCCTCTGTTTTCTCATGACTTTGGTGATGATTTTAAGGTTATTTTGGTGGGGTTTTTTATCATATAATCTTTTTTTTTTTTTTTTTTTAAATTCCAAAATCAACCACTCCTCAAACATTGTTTGACACCACAAAATTTGTGTCAGTGTGAATGAACACGAGGAGATGAGTTACATTTTTGCAAGAAAATACTATTTCAGTTTTTCTACTTAAATCGTAATGTTTAATTGAAAGTGTTACTTGCTGTGTCTTTGTAATTGCTTTTTTTACTAGCAATTTTTGATTGAAAATAGTTTGTAATTTTTTTTTTTTTAGAGATTTACATTTAGAGAACATATTGATATTTAGTTTTCTTCAATTTATTCCTTAATTTTTTTTTACTTGGTCCTAAAAAGTTGTTTCAAAGGCTTTCATAAAAACTGCAGAAACCCTGGATGACTTTATTTGTTTGTCACTTTTTGTCCTGGTCAGTAAATGGTGTGAGCCAGGATTCATAGTCCAGTGGAATATAAACTAAATATTTCACTCTCTATTTTAGGGTTTGCACTCACAGTGACATGCATTTTTTCAGGGAGAGCTGATCTTTTGGACCGATCACAGGCACAAAGTGGCTGTGAGACCGGTTGATCTCTTGTCGGCATTGGCGTGAATTCTTTCTTGTGGGAAGATTTTGATTGAGGAAATGAAATGCAGGATTGTTTGAGAAGATCAAAAAAACAAAAGAGAAATGAAGGCAGACAAACGAGAGGCATTGTTGTCTTGGAAGACGGTAGGGAATGACCAAACAGACTCAGACGCTTAGTCATACTGTATGTGTGTGTGTGTGTGTGTGTGTTCACATGGCACATATTCAGCTTGAGTTCTGAATCACACACACATACACACAGACTTTCAACCAGCACCATCCACAAATCTCTGAACTTTTCCCAGATTAACTTTAGGGACTTTCCTAGATAAAAGTGTGTGTATGACTGAAAGTAAAGCTTTGTATGTGTGTACAAGGGCAGCAGTTGGTCAGGAGTCATTCATTATCCAGCACAGCGGACACAATGAAAACAGTTTCTTCTTTTAACAAACAAGTTGTCATATAATATCATGGCTAATGCTTTGGCTCATCCACAGAGTAAAACAGATCTGTTAATAAAAACATTAATGAGGTACAATTTTCACCTAAGAAATTGGAGATGTTTACAGTGGACACCAAATGTTTTGGCCTGTAAATTTTAGAACACCCACTGGTTCTGAAAAACCTGACAATTTCAGGGAATGTAACCATGACAGTCATAGAAATGAATCTCCACAGCGAATATATACATTGTTCTGCTGTATAATATTTTATTTGCTAGCTATTGCTCTTTGTGAGTGCTTGTGTAGAGCGAATACTTGCCCCCAAACAGTCTAGAGAGATTGGTGGGCTTCATGGAGATTAAGAAATGGTGAGTTTTGAACCTCAGTTTTGAACCAAAGCTTCATTCTTTTGACTGCCAAAGTTAACAACAGGGGAGAAACGAGATATTAGTCGGATCCTCATAAAAGATCTAGATCCAGCTCTCAGAACATCTGAACACATTTATTGCAGGTCAGACACGTGAAATATGAGGTTGTCAGAATGCTGGAGTTCTAGGACATTTATCTTTAATCAGAAACAGTATAACCATTTGATTTATTTTTTATTTTTTGCTTTTCTTTATGTACTCTCCTAATTGTTGTCCACTTTGTTGAATGGCACTTTATAAAGAGTTGCACTAAATATGGGCCTCTTTGTGTGTGTGTGTGTGTGTGTGTGTGTGTGACAGGTTACTGGAGTCTGACAGTGTACGGCCGCAAACATTGCTACAGACTCTTCACAAAGCACTACAATGAGGCGGTGCACTGGGCGTGTGCTGTACAGAAAGTCATAGACAGCAAAGCACCGGTCGAGACACCAACACAGCTCCTCATACGAGACATTGAGGTGAGAGAACAAGCAGCAATGGAGATGAACATGACAGCATGTCAACATATATCAAAAGGAAATATAAATGTTGCATGCACACAACTTTAGAAAGGCTGCTTTAAATTGAGCATAAGTGACATTAAAGGCATTTATAAAATATTTCTATTTCAAATAAATGCTGTTCTTTTGAACTTTCTTTTAATCAGAGAATCCTGAAAAAAGTTTTCACAAAAGGATTAAGCAGCAAAACTGTTTTCAACATCAATAAGAAATGTTTCTTGAGCAGCAAATCAGCATATTATATGTGCTGTGACACTAAAGATTGAAGTAGAGACTGCTGAAAATTCAGCTTTGGCATTACAGGAATAAATTGCATTTTAAAATGTATTAAAATAGTAAACAGTTATTTTAAATTCAAATAATATTTCACAATATTACAGCTTTTACTGTATTTTTGATCACTTAAATGCCCCCTTGGTGAGCATGTGAAACTTTTTCAAAAATATTTTAAAATATTCTTGAACCCAGATTTTGGAAAATAGTGCATAATGTAAGATAATATAATATTTTTTTTGCCTCCACTGTGTGTGTGTGTGTATGTATATATATGTGTGTAAGTATATGAACAGTAAGGACAATTCCTTTATTTTAGCTGTAGACTGTAAACATTTGGGTTTGAGATGAATATGAGATGAGAGATTAACATTTCAGCTTTTATTTACAGGTATTTTCATCTGGATCTGATGCACAACTTAGAAGATAGCACCTTTTGTTTGAACCCCCCCCATTTTTCATGTCACCAAAAGTATTGGAACATGTGACTGACAGGTGTGTTTTGTTGCCCTGGTGTGTCCTATTAATTGATTATTCAAACAATAAATAGCACTGAATGTCTGCGCTCAGTTTCAGATCCGTTCAGACTGCATTTATACTTAGTTAGATGTGTAACCAACATGAAAACCAGAGAGGTGTCTATGGGTGAAAAACGAGCAATTGTGAAGCTGAGAGAAGATGAAAAATCAATCAAACCATTGCACAAACACTGGCAATAGCAGGTACAACCATTTGGAATCTCCTGAGGAAGAAAGAAACCACTGGTGTACCAAGTAACACACCTCAAACGGGTAGATCAAGGAAAACATCTGCAGTTGATGACAGAAACATTGTGACAGTTGTAAAGAAAGACCCTAAAACAACTGTTAGTGACATCAGCAGCAACCTCCAGAGGGCAGGAGTGAAGGTATCACAATCTACTGTTCGCAGAAGACTTCATGAACAAAAGTACAGAGGCTACACCAGAAGATGCAAACCACTCATTAGCAAGAAGAATAGGAGACGAGCCTCAAAAATTCTGGGACAAGGTTTTATGGACTGATTTTATGGACCAACGTGATGGAAAGGCTAAAGTTTGGAGAAAGAAAGGATCTGCTCATGATCCCAAACATACAAGCTCATCTGAAACACAGTGTACACAGGTGTACATTATAGTACACATTACACAAGTAATGTAATGGCTTGGGTTTTCATCACTTCTTCTTGGACATGCTTATTAATCTTCATTAATGATGTAACATGATGGCAGCAGCAAAATGAACTCAGAAGTCTACAGAAATATTTAGTCTGACAATTTACAGAAAGATGCAACCAAACTGATTGGGAGATCCTTCATCGTGTAGCAAGATAATGACCCAAAACATAGTGTCAAAACAACAAAGAGTTCATCAGGGGCAAGAAGTGGAAGGTTTTAGACTGGCCAAGTCAATCTCCACACTTAAATCCTGTAGAGTATGCATTTTACCTGCTAAAGAAGAGACTGAAGGGAGTAACCCCCCAAAACTGAAAGAGGCTGCGGTGAAAGCCTGGAAAAGCATCACAAAAGAAGATTGCAAAGGTTTGGTGATGTCAATGGGTCACAGGCTTGATGCAGTTATTGAAAGCAAAGGATTTGCAACTAAATATTAAGTCTTTTTCACTTTAATCTATGTTAATTCTATCTGTTCCAATACTTTTGGTGACATGAAAAATGGGTGGGTTCAAACAAAAGGTGCTATCTTCTAGGTTGTGCATCAGATCCAGATGAAAATACCTGTAAATAAAATATGAAATGTTTATCTCTCATCTCATATTCATTTTTTGATGTCTTAAGATGTTTTCAGTCTACAGCAAAAATAAAGGATATATATATGTGTATATATATATATTTACATATATGGCAGCTTAGCTCCTAAAGACAAGTTCAGGATAGCACACACATACAGACACTGTGTGTAAACCATCTAAACCCCACCCACTGTCATCTTTCTGCCCCACTGTATTATTCTTAGTTTGATGGCTAGTGATTTTACACTTATAGATGTGTTCCTCGGTATCCCGTGTCTCTGGAAATAGTTTCGAAGGCAGCGAGTAGCTCTTCAGAATAACCCTGTTGTTATGATGTAACGCCGGCGCTCTTGGATAGATCTGTATTAATAGGATGCTAGTTGCTAGCCCACAGAACTCCCTGGAATCCCATTGAGGTCACACATAAACAGACAGGCGCGAAAACCATAATGGTTGAAAAGTGCCCAGACCCCTAAATGACCTTGCTGATTGCTATATATCTCTTGTAGATAAGATATGCATAGATATGAAATATTTAAACAATAAGATAAGGGAGGCTGTATTTTATAGTCTTGGCTAAAAGACACTAGCCTATATTTTTGCCGTATTGCTTTTTTAAAATGATATACAATAAAATAAGCTTTGTTTTTATAAACTTAAGTTTATATATGTATGTACTATTTATTTTACCTCTCACAAACTCACACATACAGCACATAGTGTTTACAGGAGGTCTTGTCATGTTTAACTGCTCTTAGTTTGGTTTATCATGTCTGTTATAAGCAAACATCCCACAACAAACATAAACTGCCCTTATTCACCCTTGAAATGTACATAGCAGCTTTGATTATACACACATACACAGAGCAGACCTTGACCAGGGTTGTCAAGTCCATTTGTAAACTGAAAATGTTTCCCTTTCATTCATCCCCCTCAGCCGTTTTCCCAAACACAACATTTCCATATAAAACATCATTTCTTTACGGACCCCATAACAAAGAGGTCATGTGTTTATGGGGATATAATGATACACAGCAGAATAATCTGTCTTGAGTTTATTTATACATCAAAGTGTTCAATTGACCTTGCATTGCTTTGTGTGTTTGTGTGGTGTTTTTGTACAGGAGAATAAATTCAATCCAGAGGTTATAGAACACATCTACGAACATAATCCCATCCTGAGATACACGCAGAGCCCCCTCTATGCCCCACTGCTGCCTTTCCCCTATGGCAGCCTCCACCACACACGTGAGTCAAACGCGCACACACACACACACCCACACCCACACCACTGCTCACATAAAGAACATTTCAATGGACCAATCAGATTAGACACACTCCTTCTTTCTACAACCCTGCTGTTTGGTGTAACCATGGTCGTCAAGCAGAATCAAAGCAAACTTAGCATCTGTTTTCAAGTGCTTTGAAGCTGTCAGCTTCCTTGAAAACCTTTATGAAATGAAAACCTTTAACAATGTTTTTGTTCTCCTGTTTTTTGAGTTCACCATGAAATCAGAACTGACCATTCTTATGTCTTTTACGGAATATCGCAGTGTTAAATACTGAATCATTTAAAGGTGACATCATGAAAATCTGCCTTTTTCATGTTTAAGTGCTATAATCGAGCCCCCGGTACATCTGCTAACCCAGAAAATGTGAAAAAGAACAACCCAGTCATTTTTTTTGGTAAGCTTTTCTCTGCAGGCTTTCGCTCCCCCTGTGATGTAGAAAGGGGATCTTATTATAGTATTACCACCTCTTAATCGGCAAGTTTCCACCCACAATGCCGCCATTGTGTTTTTACAAGTGACAACAGAGTACCAGTTCTAACACCATGGCGAAAATTTGAGCAAAGTTTGCTAACGGTTCTGTCTTTAGCTGCACTGACGAGCACAGAACAGTATTTAGAGTCCCAGGCTCAGAGGAGACGAGAGCAGTGGATTTATTGATTTATTTACTGTATATTACGCTGCTGCCACACAGATCTAATATAAACATGCAATTTCTTTCCAAGACAGACTTAACCTACTGTTTCTGAAACTCAGTTTGTTTTCTAACATAAACTTGTGTATTTGACCGTTTAAGCGCAATAAGACATGAAAGAGAACTTACTCACATGCTGTGTGACAGCCGCTTTTTGAAGTGAAGTGAAGTGACATACTGCCAAGCATGGTGACCCATACTCGGAATTCGTACTCTGCATTTAACCCATCCAACGTGCACACACACAGCAGTGAACACACACACACCGTGAACACACACCCGGAGCGGTGGGCAGCCATTTATGCTGCGGCGCCCAGGGAGCAGTTGGGGGTTCGGTGCCTTGCTCATGGTGCCTCCAGTCGTGGTATTGAGGGTGGAGAGAGCGCTGGACATTCACTCCCCCCACCTACAATCCCTGCCAGCCCGAGACTCGAACCCACAACCTTTGGATTACAAGTCCGACTCTCTAACCATTAGGCCACGACTTCCCCCACTTGTGCGTGTGCTTCAGATGTGTGCGCTCAGAAAACCGTATATCAGATGTTTAAACTAATATGCTTTAAAGCGCAAGATTTCAGAGTGATAGACATTATAGTCAATATCAAACTGATGTTTTTTAGCAGAATATCTGCGGAAACAAGCTGTAAAGGTAAAGTTCTATTCTGGAAAAGGGGACGGGGAGCAGCAGCTCATTTGCATTTAAAGAGACATGTATGAAAACAAGTTTCTGCTTGCATTCAAAATAGGCATTTTCAAAATTATATAATGCATGATCTGTGGGGTATTTTGAACTGAAACTTCACAGACACATTCTGGGGACACCTGAGACTTTTAATGCATAGTGTAAAAAGATGCATAATAGGTCTTCTTTAAATTCATGTTCCCTACGTAATAAAAAATATTAATGTCTCCTCCCCTTTGCAACAACATCTCTTCTCTGATGACCTTTCCCCTCCAGCAACTTGCTGACATGAGATTGCAGCAAATAACAAGTCCCGTCCTACATTTGTTTAAATTTTTTTTTTTTTAATTCTTGATCAAGCAGCTGTTTCACTCAAATATATATGACAATAGTGAAGAAATGCAATCACAATTTCTGTTCAATACGGACTTTCATGACATTTGGCTATATAAGCTGTTCTTGACATTTTGGACCAAATTCATGAAAAATGCTTCAAGTTTATCTGTCTTACACTCAGCATCTGGCTTACTATATATGAATTGCCACTCTGAACATGCAAATGATTGACAGGCAAAAAAGCACCTCAAATTCTCATTTGACAAGCAAAGAATCTGACCTACAGCCAATTTTATTTGACCATTTACAGAGATAAAGGCTTGATATTCCAGGACAATTATTGAATGAAGATGTTGTTCTCTCACTTTTCTTCATAGATATGGCAAGTAAAGGCTACACATCCATCCGTGAAGAGGCGGTGAGGCTTTTTAACTGCCTCCAGCAGTTGGAGTCGGCCCGCGAGCCCATTCCTCTCATACAGGGGATCCTCCAGACCTGCCTCGACCTCCGGCCACTCCGAGATGAACTCTACTGCCAGCTAATCAAACAGACCAGCGTTGCCAACTCGCGTGTCCTGACTCAGATGCAGCCACAGCCGAATCCGCAGCTCAGATATTGGCAGTTGCTCACCTGCATGAGCTGCACCTTCCTGCCCAGCTGTAACATACTCAGATACCTACGCTTTCACCTGAAGAGGTGAGTTATGCACGTCCCAAATCTATACAGTGCACTGGATGTGTACACTCACAAACCCACCAGCCGGATCTCAACATACACACATAAATGCTACCTAGAAGTCCTTGAATATAAACACGCACAACTGCCTCCGGTCCTGCGGTCGACTGTGTAGGAAATATGGGCTGCCTGAGGTTGACTGGATTGGAAAGTGCACTTCCTGTTCGCTCGTTCTTTTCCTCTCCTTGAGGGGTTAGGAAACGGCACGATGCTTTCTGCATCCCATGGCTAATTGACTCTTAAAGTACAGCCAGGCCTGGAGGATAGACAGAAAATAAGAGAATGGCTAAATAAACCAGTGTGCCGTGAGGAAATGGTGCTTTGACCACAGGGCTTTGATTACAGAGGCTGCTGGTGTAATGAGACGGACGAGTCTCTGTTCTCCTGAGGCCCCCAGACGCTTCCCGCATGTGTTTACTTAACACAAATAGGGCCTCTGCCATGCATGTGATTACCAGTCATATCGCAAATAGACAAACCAAACAGAGAGGCCACACAACTTCCCTCTCATTTTTTGGAGGGAAATTTTGCTGTTTAGATGTAAAATTATGGAAATGGTCCTTTAAAATTCCTTTCTTTTACTATCAGGGTTCAGAGTTTTAGTGTGGACCCGGAGGTAGAGAGCTACGCGTCCTTCATAGCCCAGGCTCTGGAGAAGACGCGCGGCCGTGAGTGTGTGCCCTCATGGGAGGAGATCCAGGGGCTGATGGGAAGGCAGGAGATACTGTGTACTGTGCACTACCCTGGACCGGGCTGCTGCCAGATACCGATCACCTCGCACACCACGGCTAATGAGGTATTGCATCAACCATTTCCTCTATAGCAGGGGTTGGGAACCTTAAGCCCATGTGTCACCATTGGCACACACATGATTAATCATTAACCACGCAAGTAATAAGAACCAGACAGATGTATTTATTTATACGTGTTTTTATTTGTAATGTTAAATTTAGTTTTTGCAATTACCCTTCCACAAAAATGTAAGAATATGTATTTATTTATTAATTTGCTCTGTTACTTTAACATGGATTTTTCTCTTTCGAGCAATTGTTGTTATTCAAACTAAAATAACTTTTAAATCAAAGTTGTTTTTGTTCATTGAAATTAGGCTTAAAAAACGTAAAAAAAACTTAGCAACTGAGCGACTGAAGTTTATGCTCTAAAATGACTAAACTAACAGGGAAAAGTAAACCAAATCTAAAATACAAATAAATGAAATCTAAACAGAAATATAAACTAATACAATTAGTAAACTAATAAAATTATTAAACTAAAATCAAAATTGAAAATATAAAAAAAATCTCATTCAAAATATGAATAAATAATATATAATTAATACAAAAATGACAATCTCACTCTTATTTCTCTATCCAGGTCGTGAGGAAGATGGCGGAACGCCTCGGGCTGCAGGACAGCCGAAACACATTTGCTCTTTTTGAGCAGAACTCGTGCTGGGAAAAAGCTATTGGAGGCAGCACCATAATTGCAGATGTCATCACCAGATTTGAAAAGTAAATATTTTTAATAAATATCTTCAACCTATTGTAATATGTGTTATACAACTAATGTACTGAACCTAAAGTTCCACAGCACTATAGTTTGTTGGACATGGTACTATGCAAGTACTGTGTTTTTTGAACATTAACCATGATAATACTATTTTTTTTATTAGTATTGTAGTATTTTTTTAAGTACTATGTAAAGACCATGTAATCAATCAGTACCATGGTATATGTCAAGTTACAATGATATTACCATCCACGATAGCACCACAGTGCAGTACAATGTAGATCTGTTTTCATCATTGATTTATTCACTTTCCCAGCACTTTAGCACAGTTTAACCAACCCCCCTGATACACACACGCACACACACTCTGTGAGAATGGACAAGCAGCTCTTTATTAGTATTCAGTGTTCCAGTAGCGAGCTCAAGGTGAGTCTGATTTGAGCATTAACTGATGTGGAAAGCAAACTGAAGGAGAGATAGGCCAAGCAAGCCAGAATTCAAGGCATCCGCTTTATTCTGGGAATTGTGTTTGTGTGTGTTTTTGCATGTCTCAGTGCCAACTCTTCCCAGAAGTGGGCTCATGGACACACGCGTAGTCTTTCTCTCACACTCATACAGTGGGGCAAATAAGTATTTGATACACTGACGATTTTTCAAGTTTTCCCACTTACAAAGAATGGAGAGATCCAGATGGTCTTTGTCAAACTTCAGATGGGCCTGGACATGTGCTGGCTTGAGCAGAGGGATCTTGCGCGCGCTTCAGGATTTTAATCCATGACGGTGTAGTGTGTTACTAATGGTAACCGTTGAGACTGTGGTCCCAGCTCTCTTCAGGTCATTGACCAGGTCCTCCCGTGTAGTTCTAGGCTGATGCCTCACTTTCTCAGGATCATTGATACTCCACGAGGCGAGATCTTGCATGGAGCCCCAATCCGAGGGAGATTGACAGTCATCTTGAATTTCTTCCAAATAATAATTGCGCCAATAGTTGTTGCCTTCTCACCAAGCTGTTTGCCTATTGTCCTGTAGCCCATCCCAGCCTTGTGCAGGCCTGCAACTTTGTCCCCAGTGTCCTTAGACAGCTCTTTGGTCTTGCCCATAGTGGAGAGATTGGAGTCTGATTGATTGAGTGTGTGAACAGATCTCTTTTATACAGGTAACGAGTTCAAACAGGTGCAATTAATACAGGTAATGAGTGGAGGATAGGAGGGCTTCTTAAAGACAAACTAACAAGTCTGTGAGAGCCAGAATTCTTGCTGGTTGGTAGGTGATCAAATACTTATTTCATGCAATAAAATGGAAATTAATTATTCAAAAATCATACAATGTGATTTTTCTGGATTTAAAAAAAGAATATTATGTCTCTCACAGTTGAGGTGTACCTACGATGAAAATTACAGATCTCTCCATTCTTTGTAAGTGGCAAAACTTGAAAAATCGGCAGTGTATCAAATACTTATTTGCCCCACTGTATGTGTGTACACACAAACAAACCCTCGAGTACAAAACTGCACATGCAGCAGAAAAAGCTTAGCAAATCGGGGGGAGTCATATGGCTCGAAATGATGACATCGCTCTGTTGGGGTGATTTTAGTTGTGTTTAGGAAGTGTTTGGCAGATTTCATTTGTTGCCGCCATACTCTGCTTGACACATCTCTTGAGCTACTTGAAGACTCAAAGACAAATACAACAGGGGTTAAATAATAAGCCTATAAGAGGGCCGGTGCCCTCTTTATGTGTGTATCTGATGCATATGCATTTTCCATTAACGAATCTCTATCTCTGTCTTCCAGTTTGTCAGCTAAAGATCCAGACTCTGACTGCCAGTGCCGACTCTGCTTTAAACTGTATTGTCTGCTGGACACCGACAACATCAGTACAGACAGCATTGAGTACCTCTTCCTGTATGAGCAGGTAAAACGACAAGAGACGGGCGGAGATGAGGAGAAATGAGAAATCTAAATTAGGGGTAGGCGATATGACCAAAATCTTATATCATGATACGCGTCATTTTATTTCACTGTAACGATATATATCACAATATAGTTATTTTTGCTTTAAGGTCTTTGTCAAAATTTTTGATACCATAGAAATTTCAGAATTCTTTTCACCAGTATCAATATCACAAGAAACACATACTAGCCTAAATAAAAAAAAATTAAAAAAAGCTAACTGAAGACAAGTAAACAGTCAGCAATTGAATAAGAAACTAATTACAAGCAATAGGACAAAAATAAATACAAATAAGAAATGATACATTCAGTATAAAAAGTAATCAAAAGTATAAAAACAATGCAAATTCTTCCTGTGCAAATTAAATAATATATTTCTTCTTATTAAAGTTACAAAAGTGATTTAGTCCAGAGCAGTGAGAGGTTTTCTCTCTTTTATTGTTTGATTAACATGAATGACAGACAGCAGGAATATTAGACTGCTGTCGCTTTAAGAGCTGCCCGGATCAATATACGAACTGTTCTTTCTCAGCAGTTTGGTTTCTCTTAAGACCTTAATTAGTGTGTTTAGAAAGATAATTACAAATACCAGTATTTTGACGCATAAAAAGTGTGTATTTTACCATTCAAGGCCTATAAAGCGGCAAAAATAACTTCAATATTCCCGCGCTCTATGAGCACGTCTTCACATGCATGTCTCTCTGACAGCGCTCAGAAACGTCTCAAACAGCGCGCGCATATAGCGAAATGAGTTCTCTTTTGCTGCTGATTGCGTTTCAGCGGCTGAAAATCACTTGTTTTTAAACCACAATGTTTAAAACACTTGCAAATGATAAGTTTTCGTGACCGTGTAGCACAGCAACATCGCGTGAGCGTGTAACCACATTAGAGACGATAGTCACAAATCTCTACCAGTTGACAAATTTCTACTGGTTAATTGTGTCCACCGTTTTATCGCCCAACCCTGAATTTTGCAACATTCACACTGTTAATGAACTGAATTGAATTAACGTTAAACTGAATTGAGCTGAGTAACAACATGTCTTCAGTAGAGCTGCTTATCGCTGAATTAATCTTGTTTTATGACAAATCAACTTTACACAGTTGTTGAACTAAAATGAATCAACACTGAAATGACTGAAGCTGAATAATGACATTTGCCTAATTTCTGAAGTTTGCATCAATAATTTTGTTACTTTCCTGTTCAATACTGTGAAAAACTAAAGGTGACTTGACTAAAAGAGAAGTGGCCTATAATGGAATGTGTTTTATTAAAGGCTAATAATAATGGATATCTTCCTCTTAACATTTAAAACAGTGATTTTCCAATTCTTCCTGTTTGTTTAATGCCATCTAGTTTCACACTTGTGTGGACCGATGTGTTTATAAGGTCTTTATCAGTCGAGTGGAAAGCAAACATACAAACACAGCACACTAGTGAACTCTGTAAACTTTCCCTCGCTTGACTTCCTCCTCCCTCTCTGTGTCACAGTGTCATGAGATGGTGGTGCGGGGGCAGCTGCCGGCCTGTGAGGACGATCTTCTTTCCCTGGCAGCGTTGAGACTGCAGTGTCTACTGGGAGATTTCAGCACCCACTCGCCGTACCCACCCCTGGAGCAGCTCTTTCCGGCTGAAGTGGTGGAGGCCCGGGCCCTCCTGGCCCCTGTCGATCCCCCTGGCTGTCCTTCATTCCCCGGGGGTCTGCTGGCTGGGACGCTGTGGGGACACAAGCGGCGTCAGGAAAAGGACCAAAGACTGCGGGCCAGACTAAGGGAAGAGGGAGCCGTGGTAATGTCGGCCATTTTGGAGCGCTGGAAAGCCCTGGCGGGATACAGTCGCCGAGACAGCATGGCCGCCTATCTCACCATCACCCGGCAGTGGTCGGGGTTTGGCTGCACGCTCTATGAAGTGGACTTTTACATCGTGAGTGGTTTTCACTATATAACTGTTTTCAACATTGATAATAACAAGAAATTTTATTGAGCGGCAAATCAGAATATTAGCATGATTTCTGAAGGACCATGTGACACTGAAGACTGGAGTAATGATGCTGAAAATTCAGCTTTGCATCACAGGAATAATTACATTTTAAAATATATTAGAAAACTGTTATTATAAATTGTACTAATAATTCACAATGCTGTTTTACTGGGGGTTTTTTTACCAAATAGATGCAGTCTTGATAAGCCTAAGAAACTTCTTTCAAAAACACTAAAAAAACCTAAAGGTTTTAAATGTTTGTACCACCAGACAATCAGAGCCTATCATCCTCCTGTTTCTCATAGAGCTCGACGGGAAGCTTCTCTCAGAAGTTGTGGCTGGGCGTGGCAGCTTCCTGTGTCTCTCTGTATCGTCAGGGTGAGGCTGAAGTGTTGGAGTCTCTGCCGATTGGTCAGATCTGTTCCTATGGCGTCTCTGATAGCAACACATTCAGGATCACTGCAGGAGACAGAGATCTGCTCTTCGAGACCTCCAAGGTAAGCGAGCAACATAGCCATTATATCAGCAATATCCCTAACTGGTGTCATAATTAAAGCAATAAAGTAACTAAAACTAAAATACAAAAAAGCTAAATAGAAATATATATTTTTTAGAAGTAATTAAAATGTATTAAGATATTTTTTAAAAGTAAAAAACAAATGACTAAAACTTAGACTAAAATTAAAACAAAAAATATAAAAATAAGAGCTAATATTAGTAAATGTTATAATAGTATATAGATAAACTAAAATACTGGCAGCCACAAAACCACTCACAATATCTTTGCCTCAGGGAAACCCCACTCTTTTTTCAGAAAGAGATTTCTTCAGAAAATCTCAAATCTTTTAACGAATAAAACTATTTCCAAAGCATTTTCTATATACAGATGAGATCTGCTACCTGTAGTTTTACTCTAGAAATAATGGTGAGATGCGACTTGACCTTCGTGTTAGCATCATGCATGCATATTGTTAGGCCAAAATACTCCAGATATAATAGGGGAAACATATGCCCCTAGCCAAAGCAGAGGTTTAGACATAAGTCCAAAATACATCATGTGCATATTATGTAAATTAAGAGTTAATTAATGATATGGCAATAGAACAAAATAAGGTAGTAAATTATTTGGGTTGCTTAATAGATAATAAATTAACGGGTGATTTTATGGCTAGAAAGGTGTTTTCAAAAATTTGTGGTAAAATTAGGTTTTTAGCGAGGCAAGCCGATTTATTAGATGTGCATTCCTTAAGATTATTGGCAGGGGCATTGATTCAACCCCATTTTGATTATGCTACCTCTTTTTGGTATAGCAGTTGTTCACAAGTTATGAAAAATAAATTGCAAAGGGCTCAAAATAAATCAGTGAGGGTAATTTTAAAAGTGCATTTTCGATCAAGTTTGGATAGTGACAGTTTTAAGGAGTTGGGTCTATTGACTGTGGAAAATTGATTTTTTTTTTAAATTGGTTATGTTGCATAAAATTGTTAATAATTGGGTTCCAAATTACTTTTATATTTTATTATTTTTATATGGTGTCAACAGCATTCCTATGGCACTAGGGGTAGAGATTTTAATATTTGTCCATGTAAATTTAAGACTTTGGTGGGGACAAATCTGTTCTAATATACTAGTGCTATAGCATGGAATAAATCACCAGTGTCAATAAAGGGAGAAAAAGAATTGAGTTTTAAAAGATTGGTAAACAGATGGTTGTTTGGTGAGGATAGTTAGATGGAAATTATATTTGTTTTGATTGGGCAAAATAGTGGTGTTTTATTGTTAAATTGTGTACTTGTATTTTGTTTGTTTTTAGAAAAAATGAGTTGAATATGAAAGTGATTAGGAGACACTATTTGCTTTGTTAGTTCTGCACATAGCCATAACCTTTATATTAACATTGAGGGCCGCAATGGAAATAAGCCATAACGGCTTTGTGTTTTTATCCTCGACCGTTTTTTAAAGTGTATGGGATACTATGTATTTTGTACAGTTGTTTAGAAACTTGTCAAATAAATTTCAATTCAATTTCAACATATGAAACATGTAACCTTCAATAGTTCTAAACTAGAAAGACGTTGAGGTCAAAGTGTTTGTATCATGCGTACTACAAACCTCTATCGAGTACTTGAGCAATACAGGTCAGACCAGCTGTGTGCTCACATGTGGAAACACTGAGACAACCAGTCTATCTTCTCCTGATGTTAGCTGCAGGCTCACACCCATCCTGTGCCGTCACTCCTGTGCACTTTAACCCAATGACTCTCTTGAGTTTTCATACCAAACCACTTGACTTCACGTGAGTGATGCGAGAACATCTGCTCACACATAAACTGTTAATAACGCCCAGTCATTGTCAGTCATCAACATACGCCTATAGCTGTTCTGATCCATAATCACTCTTATGGAAGTCAATATAACTTAAAAATGTTAAATGTGATAAACAAGTGCAACTGCCAATTTCTGTTGGATTTCATTTAAATGAACTTTTCTCTAATTTTGTGAAATTATTGCAATTTAAAATAACAGTTTTCTGTTTTAATATACTTTAAAATGTAATTTATTCCTGTGTAGCAAAGCTGAATTTTCAGCATCAATACTCCAGTCTTCAGTGCCACATTATCCTTCTGAAATCATTCTAATATGCTGATTTATAATCAATGTTGGGAAACCGTTGTGCTGCTTAATATTTTTTGGGACCTGTGATACTTTTTTCAGGATACTTTGATAAATAAAAAGTTAAAAAGAACAGTGTTTATTCAAAATATAAATCTTGTGTTACAATATACACTACTATTCAAAAGTTTGGGGTCAGTATATATATTTTTTTCTTTAAAGAAATGTATATTTTTATTCAGCAAGGATATGTTAAATGGATACAAAGTGATAGTGAAGACTTGTATTGTTAGAAAATATTTCTATTTTGAATTAATGCTTTTCTTTTTAACTATTAATTGATCAAAGAAAAAGTATCACGGGTTCCAAAAAAATATTAAGCAGCACAACAGTTTCAACACTGATAATAAAATCAGCATATTAGAATGATTTCTGAAGGATCATGCCACACTGAAGACTGGCTGATGAAAATTCAGCTTTGCATCACAAACATTTTCAAAAACATGAATAAACCTAGAGCCATGCTAACCTAAAAACTGGTTACGTTTAATGCACAAAGCCTTCGAGTATAACCAAGTGATTGCAATAGTATAAAATGTCTGACACATTTGACAGTGGAAATTTACTCAAGTCATCTCTCTCTCTCTCAGCTGACTGAGATCATGCAGCTGATGAATGCTTACTTCAGTGCCACCCGTCGCCAGCTAGGCAAGGATGACTCCATCTCCATGGAAACAAACCCTAAGCTCTGCCCCTCCCTACTTGAGCTCCCCTCTCACCCGGTGTGAAGAGAGAAGGACTCGCATGCGCACACACACGGACTCTGACTGATGCACACATGCAAATGCAGTCCTGACCGAATGCTTCCCTGTGAGGAGCTTTTGCAAAGAGGACAAACTCAAATGAGACTGAAAGGAGCAGATGCTGTGGAAATGGAGGAGGAGTGGAAGGTGTCCAGGGAGCCACAAACAGGAGAGCAGGTTCAGGAACTCACTCGCTACACCGCCAGCCAAATCCAGAAAGGACATGGGGCTTTCAAACGGCCCCTGCCACCTGGAAGCCCGCCAAATATCACAGAGAGCATAATGGCCTGACTTCAGAGTGCAAAAAATCATTTTCTTAAGCAGTATTTTTGCCTTGTCTTTTAACGATTTAAACATCCTTAAAACAATATTAATTTATTTTTACTTGCTTTGAAAAATTTAAATACATTTAATTTTCCTTAAATTCATCAAGTATTAAGACTAAGACAATTTTAAGACTAACTTGTCAAGGAAGTTTCTTTTTCTTATTTTGCATCTCATGTAAATTTACCTTGTTTAAAGGATGTTTCTTTTATTTTTTTTTAACTTAAATCATGACAAAAATCCTTTTTTTTATTTTTTTTTGCATTTCACTTAAGACAACACAAACACGCTGCCATTGCACTCACACACAAACACTCGCTCGGCTTTAAACGTTTCTTTCCAGACTCCTGCCTGGATCGCCATTAAACTCATTCATCAAACTGTACCTGACCTTGAAATGAAAGCAGGTGCAAGTCAGTTTCACGTTGACCTTCAGAACTGTGCCAATACTGAAGCGACGGTGGTGCGTGTGTGTATGAGAGACAGATTTGAATAATTTAAGCTGTAGAAACCAAAGGATCTTTAGCTTGTCTGTATGATGTGAGTGTATTTGTGAAATGCTTTGAGCCCGACCTGGTGCTGCTTGACTGTGCTGTTAGCTTACAATAACTCTGCACTGTGCGTCCTGTAGCCACAACAGCCTCAGATCTTTAGATCTGGTTAAAACCAACTTACTTAGACACCTGTTACCTGCGAAGGTAAATGACATTTTGACATTTTCAAAAAAAAAAAAAGACAATTTTGGTTCAAACCAAGCTTCCCAGACCTTTGAAGATAGACAAATAATCAACACTATTGAAATGAAATGCAACACTGTCATCCTGTATTCTAAAGATAGTACATTTCCATTTAAGGGATAGTTTACCCAAAAATGAAAATGTAGTTATCACTTACTAACCCTTCTTTCATCTTGCTTGAACATAAAAGATGATATATGTCTGATATTTTCATATTATGAAAGTAAATCGGGTCCAAGACAGCATTACTTTGGACTCCATTGACTTCTTTGTTTAAAAAATAAATATATATATATATATATATATATATATATATATATATCTCTATACATACACACACGACGAAATGATCATTTTTGGGTGAACTATTCCTTTGAGCGTAAATTGTAGCCTCCGTTGTGCTTTTGTTATGAAGCCTTATGCCGGCTTTTTTATCTGCTGAAAGTTAATATTGTCCTTCTTTAATGTGCGTTACTTTTCACTAGTTTTATTTATGGCTGTCTGTTGTATACATTGTGTGACTTTTTATTGTCCTTTTTACTTTTGTTTTATATATCTTTCATAAAGACCTGTATTTGTATTTTAGTGCTTGCATTGAAATAATTACAAAAGAGCAGATGATGTCATAGTTAAAATATGATTTCATAATGTTTATTTACTGTTTTGGTTATTTGTCATTTATATCCCCCCTGTCGCAAGAGGTCTACCTATGGCAAGCAATCCGTTTTTGTATATCCAGTAGGATTATTGACGTTTTGTCAACTAAAAAATGAAGAGTCATTCGCCCCTTTTAAAGTCACATGGACCAAATATCTAGAGGTTGGGGGCTTTTTTTCCCCTCGTTTTCTTTTATTTTCCCCCTTCAAATGACTGCCAAACTATTACTGAAGCAATAAAACCTGCCCAGCCGTCCTGAGTATGAGCCCATTTTCGGTATGGGGCTTTCGGTTGCCTAAAGAGGAGCCACTAGTGCCTGTCAGACAATCTGTACAATCTTTACTCATACTCCATAATCAGGCTCTTTTTTTTTTTGGTTGTGCACTATCTTTGCTCTAGGGCAGCTTGTCTGCCTGAATACAAATCTGAGAAAAGGTTACCAGCTACTTGAAATTCAAAGGTGGAGGGCAATCACGTCTTCAATGTTTATTTTGGTTTTTGTCTTTTGCTGTGACGGCAGTAGCGGTTGTCACATGCTTTTTTGTTCTTTTCATGTCACTCTTTAGCTGCAGGCAGCTCTGCCCACTGTCATACATGTAACAAAACTCGAACGCCTCTGATGCTTTAGATGGTTTGTATGCTGCATGGTACCTTTATGTTACACGTGTAATAGTCAATTGCACTATTGTTTGTACAGCTAACTTAAATGTGCAATAATGCAAAATGATGAATACTGTATGTAATAAAAAGCAGCACCATTACAACATCACTCGAGTGTCAGATATACGGTTTGTGGAAAATAAAAAATATATTATTAGTATATTACATATTTATGAAATAATACTTTAGTCACCAAAGATACATTAAATTGATAAAAAGTGACAGCAAATCTTCTACATTTTACAAAAAGATAAATATAATTTTTTTTGTAAAATGTTAAGTTTTTGCCACACACACATATATATACACATATATATATATATATATATATATATATATATACACACACACACAGTGCCCTCCAAAAGTATTGGAACAGTAAAGATAAAATTGCTCTGTTGGATGTGGAGTCAAGACATTTACAAATATGATTAAAAGATGAATATGAGACAAAACTACAGAATGTGATGGGAAAGCAAAAATGTGAAGAAAAAAAAGGGAACTGCAATGATCCCAAGCATACAGCCTCATCTGTAAATCATGCATGGCTGCCTCTGGAACAGGCCCTCTCAACTTTACTGATGACTTAATGTATGATGACAGTAGCAGAATGAATTTGGAAGGGTATAAAACCATCTTGCCTACCAATATTCAAGAAAATGCCACCAGATTCATTGGGAAGTGCTTCATATTGCATCAGGACAATGACCCAAAATACCCTGCCAGTTCAGTCAAGGAATTTATAAGGGCAAAAAAATGGAAAGTCTTAGATTGCCCAAGTCAATCTCCAGATTTAAATCCGACTGAACATGAATTTCACCAGCTGGAGAGGAGAGGAAAGGCAGAAACTCCCCAAAACAAGCAACAATTGGAATTGGCTGCATTAAAGTCTGGGAAAAGCATTTCAAAGGATGAGACCAAGAGTCTGGTGATGTCTATGGGTCACAGACTCACTGCTGTGATTGTGCGCAAGGGATCTGCAACTAAATAATAGCTTTTAATATTTTATATCTGCCTTACATTCAACTGTCCCAATACTTATGCTCCCATCAATGAGTGGGATGAACTCTAAAAGTGCTGTTCTTTTTATTTGGTAAAACGTGTGTTGAAACAGCTAATAATAAAATGTGACATTCTGTCTCGTATTCATCTTTTAATCATATTTGCAAATGTCTTGACTACACAGCCACCAGAGCAATTTTGTCTTTTCCGTTCCAATACTTATGGAGGGCACTGTACATATATATATATATATATATATATATATACACATATATATATATATATACATACATACATATATATATATATATATATATATATATATATTAGTTTAGTTTATATCAAATAAATGCAACTTTGGTGACTTCTTTCAAAAACATTACAAATTGTTTTCTAGCCCTAAACTTTTAAACAGTGGTATATATATTATAAAGTGCAATAATTTCATTATTATAGTGCTTTTCACTCTATATGCTTACTATTTTAAAAGTATATATATATATTAATAGACATAATATTTAGAAATGTTATAACTTGTATTGACTGCTAACAGTTATGAATAGTCATATCTAGAAAAATCTAGATGGTTTTGCCTGTTTGTCATGTTTTCACGCTTTATTAAAAAGTTAAATGCATTCAATTAAACCAGGCATCAAGATCCTATAATGAGTAGAAAAGATGAAAAACCCCACTGAAACCAACTGTTGAAAATAAACATGCCAGCTACAAGGAAAATAACATGCAGTTCTGAGAAACGGTCTCTTGATTTGATATATGAAATTACGTTTTGGGACCAGCATGTCCCTAATAAAAAATTCCACTGGAGAGACATGAAATGTCTGCAACCTTTGGAAAAAACAGAAACTGCTTGTGAAGACACTTGTGCAGAAAGTGTAACTTCTACCATGTGGGGCGTCATATCCTGTTCCTGGAGGGCCACTATCCTAATTAAACGCACCTTAACCAGGTAATCAAGGTCTTCAGGATTACTACCAGACGAGTGTGTTAAGACAGGTTGGAGCTAAACAAAGCCCTCCAGGAGCAGGGTGGAACACACCTGATAGAGTATGTCCTTGACTCGGCTTATCAGTATCTGTAGCAAGTATTGGAATATGAGACAAAGACCAAAGAGGTTATCAAAGGTAAAGGCAATAATTCCTGATATATTTCGTGTTTTAAGGTCAAATGACCCATGTGAGTGACTATGACATGAGCGCAGATGATTTTGAGAGGAATCAGTATTTGCACACTATGGAAATATGCTTGTAGAAAAACATTTATTTATTCGCATGAACTTCAAGTAAATGCATCAAGTCTGACAGCAAACTATATACACAGTATAACATTAATAATAAGAACATGTGGTAACCAAGGGGGGAAAAAAGCATTGAGACAGAAACCTGGCATGAATGTTTCACTCCAGCACAAGGAAGACTGGAGCAGAAGAATAAATTATTCAAATGAAGAAACGTGATGCATTGAGCTTGTGGTGTACGATTGATTCTGCCAGACTTTGAGGTAACTTCACTGATTTGATTGACTAAAAGAAGAACCCGACGAGGGTTTGCTGACTGGATGGATTGAGGTACAGCATAACACTTGACTTTACTGATCGTCTCTCAAAACTCAAGATAATCTTTGAGAGTAATCCACGACAACGAGACCGAGAGGAAAATTGATTCAATCGCACAATCATAGTCTATCCCCTGAAAGCAAGCGCCTTTTGTCTAAAAGCATGCATGCGTGAACGTGAGGGAGTGAGATGGTGTATTCATAAAATGCTTCTAGTCTGATCTCTTCTAAGAGGTTTAATCTTTCACACTCCCTCCTACAGTTACATTCATCTGAGACCACCCAGTTTTATCGGTGTAGACGTCCAACGTGTGTGTGGTCAGGGAAGTTTGTGTGCAGGCCACCTTGACGTAGATTGATGTAGATTTTGTGCAGAAGAGTGCAGAGTGCAGTACAAAAATAGATTAAGACGGAGCCATAAATTCTCTGATCAAAGAAATCAAGGAAATCGGGAGGAGAGGGAGAAAGAGTGAAAGTTACAGCTCGGGATAGAGGCACCAGGTTATGAAGAACTCTTCTTTAGGCCTGTAAACATGACAAATGACATTTATATACATACGTGAGCGGTTCTCACCACGGCGGTAACGCAGAGAAGCCTCTGGCAGAACAGTATGGTGAAAGATTTATGGACACGAGTCTCTGGAGGTGCGTTCACTACTGGAGTCACTGTATTTTACAGGATGAGTTTGGAGCCCTTTTCCCCTTTAGAGCTTAAGGGAGTGAGCGGAGGGGATTTCACTGCTCTTGTGTGCCCCAGGAGATGTAGTCGGGGCGTGTGGCGGCACTGTATTCGTCCACGAGCTGCTGAACCACCTCACGAGAGTTATCCAGCTCGTCGAAGTTGTCCTTGAATATGTCCTCCTTCCTGAACTGCTCGAGGAAGGCCTCCCTCTTCCTCAGCTTATCATACTGACGACAGGTACGCTCAAACAACTAGGAGTGAGGGAGAGCAGAACAGAGATTATAGGGTCCGCTCAAATCTAGCCTTTCTACATACAAGACGTCAAGTTTTTCCCCACATCTTTGACCGATGAATTTCCACGAGTTTCCAATCATATGCAATTACTGCATATGGATTTTTAAAAACATTTCATAGCAACCGCACTCTTGAACATTCTAGCTGATGAATAATTTTAGAGTTGAGCATAACCAGACAAGTTTATATTTGGATATCCTGGATATTTTTCATAACCATGGAAACCCTGTTTGGGGTTCTGAGAAAATAACAAATTAACGTGGCGCAGTGGATAAGACACATGCCTTTGGTGTGAGAGACCCGGGTTCGAATCCACTGTGCGACACCAATGTGTTCCTGAGCAAGACGCTTAACCCCCCTAGTTGCTCCAGAGGCGTGCGACCTCTGACACATATAGCAATTGTAAGTCGCTTTGGATAAAAGCGTCAGCTAAATGAATAAATGTAAATATAAAATTAACTATGTTAATTATATATAAATAAATAATAATTTTCCTTTTATGGCTGATAACAGATAAGGGCCATTCTACAGAATTGGTGCAAACTGCTGTCCTGCAACCAAAAAACACATTTAAAAAGCATTTAAGTATTCAAAACTTAGATGTTTATTAAGATCCTTCAATTTTCTATTGAAACCCAAAATAATATTTAAAACATTAGTAAGCTTAATATATATAAAATCATCATTTATTGGGTACTTTCAATTGGCAGGTGGCTGTCCCAAACCCTAACCCCTAAATTTCTACTTATGAAAATGATATTGAAATTATTATAATTTTTTTTTTCCATTGCTGTTTTTAAAAGTATCTTTTTGATTCTTTTAAAAAGTGAAGTTCAAAAAAAAAAAAGAAAAAAAAAAAAAAAGAAAAGTGTCCTGCATTTCTCATGCCACTAGTACCGAAACAGCATATGTTTTAGTCCACTGGCTGAGACTGATTTTAACTACACTCATAAATTTAGGATCAGGAAATATTCCCGTTACTCTCACTCTTAGGACTGGAGTAATGATACAGAAAATTCTAAATATTCTAAAATAGTTTATTTTAAATTTTAAAACATTTCAAAATATTACTGTTTTTTAATTTAACAATTGCAGTCTTGACGAGCATAAGAGACAATCTTACTAACCCCAAACTTTGTATATCCAAGACCAATTGATATAGATGAAATTAAAAACAATAATCTCTAATCACCGATATAGTACCTAGCTCAAACCCATTTTTGAGCAGTACAGACGGAATTTAATATCAGGTCTTACTGAAGAGATGCTGGTGTGATTAGCCATCATAAGTCCACTGACACGATGAGCTGAGGGCAGGTAGGGGGATCGGCGGGACAGTGCCACCTGAATACTAGCCGGACCCCATGGGATAAAATTTGCTAACTTCCTCTCCCTGATTCTCTGCAGACTCTTATGGACCTGCAGAGACACATATAAACATGAGGACATGCACACATAACTTCAAATAAATGTTTATTTAACATGCTCACACCTGTGTGGGGTCCACCTCTCCCTGAATAATGTTGAGAATGGCAATGTAGCAATGATTGGTCTGACGGTCTCGGCCTGTGGACACCATGACATTCTTGGGCTGCAGGAGTCTCCTCATCACATCAAGAACTGTAGTCTTCCTCACACTTGCCACCTGAAAAGATTACGTAAAATTTTAAGAAGAATATTAAAAACCAAGATAGCGGACACAAAAGAGAGAAACTAAGTTAGAAATTTCATGTCTTTACTAATGAAAAAAACAGACAGGCAGGCAGGCAGAACAACAGACAGATGGGACTGACAGATTAAATTGATGTAATTAAAAATGAGTCATTTGTACTAAGAGTCATTAACCCAGCAACATGCTAACATAAACCTACTGGAATCAATAGTGAGTTGAACAAAGAGTTGCAACCGACTTTGCATTTCTGCAAAGGATCTTAATGCAAATTCCTATGTTTGACCAACTTACGGCCTGATCGGTGGTCAGCGGTGTGTATCCAGTCATGAGGAAGTGGAGGCGGGGAGTGGGGATGAGTGATGCAATCAGTCCAATCAGATCATTGTTCATATATCCAGGGTAACGGAGGGTTGTTGTGCTTGCTGACATTATAGTGGACACCTTGTTAAAGAAAAGCAAACATTGTCTTTTGATAATCCAAGTGAGTGGGGGAAAAAATTTGACCAGTCTCCTTTATTTTCATTTTATATTGTGTTCTCTTAATTATTTGGGTGTGCTAATGGTACACTAAACGTGTCGTATATGTAAAAGCAGCTGGTGTTTATGAACACAATAGCCTAGACTGGTGAAACAGGTTTTCTATTTGCACACTGCATCGTTAAAGTTCATATGACCGAGTCTATTAGAGGTGATGAAGACAGTGATGGATGAGTTGACAAAGTGAACTATTCACCTCGCAGCAAGATGCTATAAGAATGGGCGTATAAGAGGAAAGCATAGGAGAGCGCTGTATGGGATGTGAATGGTTATTTATTACCAACTCATTAGAATGTGACACAACAGCATGTCAGGGATCAGGCAACTCCCCATGTTTCATCCTCCCGAAACTGACAGGCTGTGCTATTTCAAATTCTATGCAGATAATACAATACGGCTGTGATAGAACACCCAGCTGCTTTCTAATGCTAACATTTTGTGATTTAGATTACACATTTTCTTGACAGTTGCATATATACACAGAAATCATTCTCTCATTTGTCTCGTTGCCAAACAAACTCACGGTTGGCTTTAGTTAGGTTGATTTTCTGATTGTCTGGATTTATGTTATCGCAGAGAGAGCTGCCAGCGCCCAACTGTGATTAATAGATGAGGAGTGACTCTACTGTCCCTGCATGAACCACACCAGGCCTGTCCCTCTATCTGCTGCAGGGATGGGCTTTAAAAATGACACTCTCTGGGTTGGATGCCTCAGCTCAGGACAGATGAATAGGGGCCTGTATTTTGACATGTTAATTTGTAAATGACAGACTTTTAAAACTCACCAGTTGGTTGATCTGAGAGAATGAGGGGTTCTGAATGTGCAGCCGATCTGTGGCGATTCTGTTCAAAGCAGTATTGTCAAGCACCACCTGAAAAAGACATGGAGAGAGAAAGAAAAGGGAAGAGATTTTTAACCACATGTCAGGACTGTGTGTTGTAGGTCTTTTCACGTCCTAAGATCTGTAGCCAGTCTGAGTCGACAAATCCATTTTGAATGGAATTGACAATGCTACTTAAATCTGAATTAAGATAGCAACAGTATTTAAAATTGCACTTCAAATTAGAAAATACAGAATCTTGCAGAACCAAGCAACACTCAACTAGTAGAGCAAGACGCTAACATTGGCAAGGTCATGGGTTCGATTTCCAGAAAACACAAATGGATACAAGGATTGTCTTAAAAACACTGCAAGTCGCTTTAGATAACAGTGTCTGCCAAATGAACAAATGTAAATTTAAAGAAGTGGAATCAGAATGAAAGAAATTCATTGTTGTGAGTTGTATCAATAACTGCCATCTTGCTTACAGTCACAACAGAATTTCATATCAATATTTATTTTCATCTCAAAACAATGTGGTTAATATTATGTGGCATGGAAACATTATACACTCTTTTGATGGCTCCGTAAATTTTTTGACCGTGCTGATGATTTTGTTAGAATTTGTTTTAGAAAGAAAACTGAATCTTAAAGGGTTAGTTGACCCAAAAATGAAAATTCTGTGATTAATTACTCACCCTCATGTCATTCCAAACCTGTAAGTAAGGCTAACTACCGGCGGTGACATAGTGTTTATATATATATATATATATATATATATATATATATATATATATATATTAGGGGTGTGCAGCGGAGCCATCATTTGTATCTGTATCTGTGACAATCTCAAAATTATTTGTATCTGTATCTGTATTCGGATGGATCCGGAAGTGGGCCTGGCTTAAACTGGAAGTCCGTCAAATTACGTGAAAATACCATTTTAAATGCAAATCTGTTCGATTCGTAGTTTTCATTTAACAAATATGCCTTGTATAACTAAATAAATTATTATTTTTATTATAATTATAACTTTGCAAATATTTTCAGTTTAAAACTACAGAAAATGTTGATCAAAAAAGAAAAATAACTTTATTCTCCTTGTTTTCCAGTGAAACTATACAAATTTGTCAAGAGACAAGCATCCACAATCTTAAATAAGAGCACTAGTAGAAAAAAAAGAAATGGAAAGAATGTGTTCAGTACTCATAGCAGAATGACAATAAAGCTCGCTTGAACTTGAAGTAACTTGGAGATCATGTATTGCTGGAGTCTGTGATCATTTGTGATCAAACAAATCATTTGGACCCTCCAAAAGCCTTGATCAATCCTCGCTTTTCTTCGTCTTGTATAATTAAATGTAATGCCATTCACAAAAAAAGGCTAATGTAATGCGTTTTTACAGTTGGATTTCGAAAAGGTTTGAAGTTAGGACCGTTTTCAGGATATTTTTGCGAGTTAGTTGATATAACTCCAGACAACCCTCTGATTTCTGAGAGACGCGCATAGACCCCGACACAGCTATTGATTTGCGCTCATTTTATTCATATAGGCTAGTTTACACTCATTCCCTTTATACATCCAGGCCCATAGCCAGCTATGAGGTCCAGACCTCCGTAAATGTTTCATGTTCAAAAATAAAATTTGAAAACATGAAAAATTATTTAAAATCATGTCGCTGAATAAATTCATGTGGCTGACTCGCTGCAGCTGAGTGAACGAGCTTGGCGCAAATGCCGTCTCCACTCCGCTCCATCATGTTGCCAGATCTAGTTATTAGCGTCGCTGGACTTGTTTTAATACTAAATGTAACAGAGTTAATAAAGTAATTAGGGCATTAATAAACTGGGAATTTGAAGGTTGAGATTAGAGATTCTGTATCCTATTTGCAAAATACAAGATTTAAACTTATTTTGATGCATTTTTTCAGGGGATTGGTTGTGTTTGTTTTTAGTTGCAATAATCCGGCACAGACAGGCAGCAAATCCAAAAAGGAGCGCACGGATAGTTTATTGCTGAGGAGACCACATTCTTTAACGCAATGATCACCATGATATTATCTGTATGAAACTGTGTCAAACGCTATCAAAGCAGTTCTAGCCATTATTATGACCTCACTAATGTGCTGTTCCAGCAAACATGTGATTGTGTCTGCCGAATATTTTTTCTGTTATTCGGATGAATTCGTGATTCGTTTTGAAGCCATTATCCGTGCCTTTCCGAATAAGGTATTCGGCTTCGGGCACATCCCTAATCTGCGTTTGCCTGATAACAATTAGAATGTAAACACTAATGCTTAAGCTTATCTTGGCTTTTATATAAATGTTAGATTTTAAATTCTTTGACAGAAAAACAAACATGTTAATATTGTCCGGTTTAAGGGAGGACCTCATTGGTGTTACAATGTTTCCAGCCGCACTGAACACAGCTGGTGTGCTTGTTGCGCAAATGCATTTTAAGCCACCGTGGCCAGGTATCTAGCCTCATTCCACCACCAAGCAAGCGGGTCTTCGCTGGCTTCCTTTCACAAATAGCAACTGGAAACGGCTCTTGAGATATCCATTGCTCACCCAATTAACACTTCACACTGGAGGTGACAAAGCGACCCTTAAAATCATTTGAACTTTGTGTCAGCACATCATAAATAAAACAAGGCATCAGTTTACTGTCGGGCATTTGTCGTGCCGCATCCAGCGTAGACAGCATCACTGATTATAATGTATTGTGTTCTATTGACTATTGTATTTTTGTCGTGACGCAATGCCTCTCGTGTCCGGTGTAGACATGGTGTAAAGGAAATGCCATGGCGTTTGAGGTTTGTGAATTAACAGTCTAAATAAAACAATTTACAGCTAAATAGTATATCCTATAAATACCGAATTCTATTGCAACTGTTAGTATTATTGCACTTGTATACAAAACTTTGTATTTTATGCATGTTATAGAGTGTGTGACGCATTACCGCCAGTGGCAATCAACCACAGCAGTGACTCGGTTGTCATGGCCACCATCACAGCCATACCTGGAAGACTTTCGTTCATCTTCAAACACAAATTAAGATATTTTTCAGAAGATGAACAAAGGTCTTATGGGTCTGGAACGACATGAGGGTGATTAATTAATGATAGAATTTTCATTTTTGGGTGAACTATCCCTTTAAAATGAACTTTGTCCCTAATTTGTATTACATTTATACATTGCATAGGTACAATATTTTTGTATACAAGCTGGAATATTTGAGTGAAACTGACTTTTAAAAAGGAAGAACAGAAATCTTGCTTGATTTTCTTTAAATTTGTGTTTCAAAGATAAGCAAAAGTATAATGGGTTTAGAACAAAATGGTGGTGAACAAATTATGACAGAAATTTCTCTCTTTTTAATTAAGAGTTAAGAATAATGACATGGTGTTAACTCTAGCTCTGTATTCTCAAAGACAGAAAGTCATCTACCTCTATTAACCTCATCTTTTGTGCTGACTCTTTGATCTGACATTATTATACTGTATGTTCCAGAGACGATAATGAAGCTAGCAGACAGCTGCAAGAAACACAATATGCATAAAACAGATCTTACCCTTTACTAATGACATTTGCTCCACTAAAGCCCAATCTATTCTGAACCGCAGCCCTCACACATAGATATTAGCTGGAGATATGAATAATGCTGTAATGCTTCAGTCTTTTGCTATGGTGATCAAACCCATAAATCCCTTTAAAACTCAAATAAGGATATACAAACACAATTACTGGGTCCTCAGAGAGTCAATAGGATGTGTTTGTTGAATAAATATCTGCTCAATCATGTGCTGATGGATATCAATATGAAAGTAAAATAAAATTTATGAAATGAACCCAGGGACCAAGCTATTGTTACTAAGGAGGAAATGGAAGGAGTAGAAGTGTGCGATATGACGATTTTTGATCGTGGATGATAAAAATGTCTCCACGATCTGCTTTTGAAGTAATATGGTAGTATCGTGCTACAGCACACATTATATCAAATACAGTTCTGGCGCCTCCGTCTCTATATACTGTACAACACGACATACAGCAGTAGAGTTACTCTGACAGGACACTGCACTTATTCGCGATCGCAAAAGTACATTATTTGCTCACAAGCCTTGCTGGTTAAATGTTTCATTCGCGCGCTGGTCTGACATGCGCTTTTTCTGAGCGCATACACCTGAAGCACTAAAACGCCTGTCTAACAGCGCCCGATTACTCAACTAAGTTATATTTTGCGCTAATACTGTCAAAACACACAAGGTTTACATACAGACTCAGTTGGTTATCTCTAAAATGAAAGTAAATTGTTGAGAGAGAAACGGATGCGTGCCTGTATATTAGATGCGTGCAGCTCTTAAAGGGACAGGACACTAAACATGCTGTCGACTGTCATTAAAGGGATAGTTCACCCTCAAATTTAATTTCTGTCATTATTTACTCACTCACATGTTGTCCCAAACCTGTATCCAAAAGAAGATATTTTGAAGAATGAGGGTAACCAAACAGTTGCTGGTCCACATTGACTTTGATAGCAGGAAAGAAAAATCCTAAGGAAGTCACTGAGGACCAGCAACTGTTTGGTTTTCCACCTTCTTCAAAATAGCATTTATGTTCAGCAGAAGAAAGAAACTCATTCAGGTTTAAAACAACTTTTGAGTAAATGATGGTATAAAAATAAAACATTATGACAGAATTGACAGACAGATGACAGAATATTTATTTTTGGATCTAGTGTTTTATTTTTATATTTGTTCATTCAATTTCATTGAATGCTCCTGCTAAATACACCTATTGTACCTGGAAATAAAGCATTGTTTGTTTTATTTGTATATTATGTGTATTTGTAATGTGTATCTTTGTTCTTATTTTTTAATAAGAAAGATAAAATAATGACAAAGATTTTTATCTTCGCTCACTTTGGCCTAAATATCTGCCATGCCTTTTTTTTTGTTACCTTGAAAGGCTTTGTGGCTGTAAAGCTTAGACAACTTGTAAAACCAAAATAGTAAAACCAACATGACAAAGAATCGTGATAAAACCGTGCATCGTGATATTTCAAAAAAAAAAAATTTTTCCATATCGCCCCACCCCTAGGAAGGACAGAAGTGGATAATCACATAGGACTGACCCTCTTTTCTCCATCTGCTGCTGTTTGGGGAATGAAAGCAGGAGAGGAAGAAAGAAGGTCTGTTTGGGAAGGTGGATTGTGTAACTGAGGAAATGTGCAGTTAAGAGTAGCAGGCTGTATATGAGAGGGGCTCTGTTTCAAATAGAAACACATTCATTTAAGATCCACAATCCTGGAGTGTGTGTGTAACACCTCCTCCCGAATTCTAGACCAGCTGAACAGGTTAAGAGACAGTGTGTGTGTGTGCGCGCATTCACTCACCACACAGTCTGCATTCTGGGTCAGTCTCTTTAGCGTCAGAAGAGAATTATACGGCTGTACGACAACATCACTCATCTCATCTTGGTTAGGAAAGACAGAGTAGGTCTGAACCAGTTTTTTAGGATACCTAAAAAAGACAGAAGAATGGCTGAATGTTTAGAACGCCGCTTGTGCCCTTGAGGTTGCACACGCAATGGTATTAAACACACCCCTAAAGAGAGGTAATTACACCCAGTGACGGCCGCTGCTGCCTGCATTTCCCTCTAATTACACTGACTGCCACCCAAACGCTTCATGACTGCAAGTCTAGACGAACAATGCAGAGGGCGTGATTCTGTGATTACGGAGAGGGAGCGTGGACTGCAAAAGCAGTCCGAGCAGGGGGATTCAAAGTGCTGTTTCAGTGAATTGTGTTTTGCACCTGTCGTTCAGTCGCTCCAGAAGGTAGGACCCGAGACCAGATCCTGTTCCCCCGGCGATAGAGTGGCAAAGCACAAACCCCTAGAAGAATAAAATAAAAAACACACAAAAACAGAATGTTTAACATATAAAACACATGTATGTGAGTACTAAGATGCTTTAAATGCTAGCTGTGACCAGAAAAAAATAGATTAACGCTGTGCTGCCCACTATCTAGTGTCAGTTTCTCAAAGGGAAATACCTCACTAGAACTGATGTTCAGAGATATTTTTAGCCTTTATGAAGACATATTCTTTCAAATTATATATATATAAAAGCATTTTCAGTCAAATTTATTTTGAACGAAATTAAACACATTCTGTTCAATTGATTAATAGTGATCATCAGTGCATTTACATGCACCCTCATAATGCAATTATAATGGGATTTTGGCAATATTGCGATTAAACTAAACATGATGTAAACAATACTTCAATCAAAATAATGGGATTAAGCTCATGATTGTAGTAAGCATACTTGTATTAAAATATGTGGTGTATGCCAATTCTAACTGCAATATATAGGCATTTAAACACCTTAATCCAGAGGTCTTCAACCCTGCTCCTGGGGACCCACTCTCCAGGAAAGTTTACTTCCAACCGGCTTCAGCACACCTACCTGCAATTTTCAAGCAGTCTAGAGGAGCTTGATTGGCTGCTTCAGGTGTGTTTGATTAGGGTTGTAGCTAAACTCTTCAGAATAGTCGGTCCCCAGGAACAGGGTTGAAGACCTCTGCCTAGGGATGGGTATCGTTAAGGTTTTAACGGTATTACTACTCTTATCGATACTGCTTATCGATCCGGTACTTTAACTGTATTCTTATCGGTACTTTTTGTTTTACTTTGTTTCTTTGTTCATATTCTTACAGTATCTTATCTTATGTATATAAAATACTAAACATGCCTGCTCTTCATCAATTTGTAAATGCACCAGTGCGCAGGTATTTTTAGTGTTTTATATACATAAGATAAGATACAGTAACAACATGAACAAAGAAACAAAGTAAAACAAACTGACAAATACAATAAAACAAACACACAAACGAAATGAAATAAACAGTGCTTTCATTTTTCCATGAAGGTCTACTAATATTAATGTTCAGGTAAGTAATAGTTACAAAAGTAATCAAATCTAAATGAGCACTGCATAGTTTTCACTGTATGTACTGATAGATTTATGTTTATTAAAGCTATAACGTTGTTCAGATTAAGAGCTGTGGGTGATTTTCTCTTTGCATTTTGTTCTTTGATTAATATTGATGGCTCAAGCTCCAGTCTGACACTTTAAGACAATATACTGACACGCATCGGATTTTCTCCCAACTGTTCTCGTCCACTTAAAACATAAAAGTGAAGACTCTCATAACCGGCCATTTTGACACATTGTGTGTGTATTTTTTTGGCATATTTTTGTGTGTTATTTCGACGCGCCCGAAGCTCAAAGTGTACTTTGCTTGTCCGTTTTGGAGCACGCCGCCGCGCAGGCACACGCGCGCACACACATTTCAGCCTGAACAGCGTCACTTGTTCAGATTGTACTCTCAACGTTTTACTATCAAATATGTCCTGCAATGTAGCAACAGTAAAGACGGCATTTTATAACAATCACTGATTGGGCTGATTCAGATAAGTTTTGGTTCGGAGGAACGAATCCGCGCCGCTATGAAGGGAAGGGTGAAATGCGGCTATAATCCTTGGAAGCCAAAATCGAAAAAAAAAAAAAAAATACTTAGCTTAATATAACAGCCACAGGCCTAAAGTGTGAGCAGATGTTTGAATAGTTGGTTCTCTCTTCTATCATAATTAAACAGGACTTTCATGTTGCGTGTGCTGAAGCTCCCGCGTGAGCGCGATCTCGCTTCTGAATTGCGCATAGCAAAAATGCATCATAGACAAATGTTTGAATATTATTGCACATAATATTACAACAGCTGGCGACATATACATATGCATATATATATATATATATAGAGAGAGAGAGAGAGAGAGAGAGAGCAACAATAAATGTATGTGTGTTTTCTTAATTTCTCCAATACCGACAGAAGTACCGATAACGTCAGAGCTTATCGATACTCCGGTCTTTCATAATTTAGCCCCGAGACCGATTTAATACCGAGTTTCGGTACCCATCCCTACCTCTGCCTTAATCCCCTTATTACAACTCTGACCAAAGTGCACATGTGCTTGGACGTGTTGTTCACACAACTACACAAATTAACTCCTTGACATTATTCTCAAGCACGCCCAGTTCTACAGGGGTGCTAATCACCCTCAAACGAAAGTAAGAGCATCGCTGAGTTACGCAAGTTTGCAAATACTCTCATTATAACAAACAAAGTCCAGGCATTTTGTGCATTGTGATTCACTGTATAGTGTAGAGAGATTCATTGATTTTAACAGAACTTAAAATCAAAGAGCACTGAATACCTTCCAATACATCTGTAGTCATGTTTTGCTTTTGATGTATTTGGCAAAGTGGCAAGTAACATGCCTTATGTTTGTGAGTTCATCATTTGTGTTGTGGGGTTTGCAAATAATGACGTTAAAAATAATGACACTTCTTAGCCAATAATCAGAATAATGAAAATTGCATGTAAACTGGAGTAAAGAGGTTTGCGCATGTCATATAAACCTCTAACTGCAATTAAGTTCTTATTCTGATTGGAAATAATCACATTACTGGTGCAGATGTAAACACAGTCAATAAAGACATTTATAATGTTACAAAACATTTCTATGCTGTTTTTTTAACTTGTCAAAGAATCCTGAAGAAAATATCAGTTTCCACTTAAATATTAAACAGCAAATAATAAATAAGCTTTCCATTGAAGTATGGTTTGTTAGGATAGGACAATATTTGGCCGAGATACAACTATTTGAAAATCTGGAATCCGAGGATGCAAAAAAAAAAAGAAAAAAAGAAAAAAAGAAAAAATCAAAATACTGAGAAAATCACCTTTAAAGTTGTCCAAATGAAGTTCTTAGCAATGCATATAACTAATCAAAAATTAAGTGTTGATATATTTACAGTAGGAAATTTACTAAATATCTTCATGGAACACAATCTTTACTTAATATCCTAATGATTTTTGGAATAAAAGAAAATGATAAATTTGACTATTGCTACAAATATACCCCAGCTAATTAAAACTGGTTTTGTGGTCCAGGGTCACATTTCAGCTTTGCATCACAGGAATAAATTACGTTAAAACAATGAATTAACATTTTAATTGTACTAATATTTCACAATACTACAACTGAATTATTTTTTGTTTAAAAATAAACACTTTGCTGGAATATATTTTCAAGGTATAATTAAGCCAAAAATAAACAATATGGTCAATTCTATCACAATATTCCTCTCAGAATATCGTGAAATATATCACATGTTGGGTAAATTGAGGGAATGTTTTTTTTCCCCCACATTTTAAATATCTGGGGAATTTTTCTGCCCCAAGCCCTAACCAGTCTCTCGGTTCCTCACCTTTCAACAGTTAGCATGATATGCTACACGCTCACACACGAGCATGCAACTGACTGACTGGTAACACCATCCTCCAAACCACTCCCTAACCTAAAACCACTCCCTAACCTCCAGTTACATACAAGCTATACATGTGCCCGCAAACACCAGTAATTGTGGGTAATAAAGTGAACGACACCGATTATGTAGGGAGGCCTGAGTCGCCTTGTTTTAATGGGAGGAACATCTGTATCTTGTAAATTAAGAGTGCAAAAAAGTTTACACTTGTATAACCGTCTGTGGCAACCTAATATACATATATATATATATATATAAAATATAAAATATAAATGTAGCTATATGTATAAATAGGTCGATGTATGTCTGCAACCTAAAAAAGAACAGACAGAGCACCGTAGAAAGGTGTGCAGGAGAAAAAAAAGCAACGGAAAAAAAATTGAAGTACGTCAAATGGTACGTCACTTTACCATCTGGAGATAATCAGTAAGAGTTTTACTTTGTTTAAAAATTGAATCTGTTTAAAACCCAAATGTTCTCTAAAAGTCAAAGAAAATGGTATTAAAGAATGACACAACTAAAGGGTAAAAACCAACCCATTCATAATACATAAAGAAGAGTACAGTCATTGAGAATCATACCTCCAGACTGTCACTGCCATCTGCTTCTCTGTCAATGATGTCAAAGATATCCTCATGGATTTTTTCTCCCTGAAATGAACAAATATATTGACCATATTTTAATAACCAAAACAAGTTGTTAAACATGAGCTGAATATTGAATTTGATATTTTAATAGCACATCTTAACACATTAAGCCATATATTAAGTGTTTATGTTTTTCTGCGGGAGGAAAACACTTAATGAGAGACTTTGCGCATTGCGTTCATATTCTGCTGTTCTGTAGCCATGGATTTGTAGGTCTTGTCTTTTTCTCCTACAAATTACTTGCAGGACCCTGTTCGTAATTGTACTAAATTAGTTTTAATAGTTTAACCACCACAGCGTCTTGTCTCTATTGGCAACACACACGATTCGTGTCGAATGCAAGTGACGTCACAGGTAGCGGAGAGTGCAAGCGGCGATTGCAAGTGACATTGTAATTTAGTTTCTGTTTTTCTTGTCTTCACCACCTGGTTACTGTTGTAAACTGTTTAGAGATTCAAACAAAAAAATTATTAATAAATAGAACAAAACAAAACAAAAAAAAGACTGCAAGTGACATCACTCGCGGAAGCGCAAGTGTCTGAGAGTGCAAGTCTGAGAATGCAAGTACTGAGAGTGCAAGTGAAAGTCTCAAATGGCTTCAAATCATCGCGTCTGCATTATAAGCGAGCTGCACGCTGCACAGTTGACACAGGATCTGTCACTTGTACAATCGAGGCAGTGTTGCGTTATCACTAAAGTTTATAAATTGCATTTCCTTTTAATTCTTGCCAGTGTTTAAACCATTCAGCACTCGCGTGCTCTCCTGGAGACCGACGTCGCTCATGCACATTTGCAGCGCACATAATGCATGGTTCACATTACTCTGTTTGGCATGCGTATGTGGTGCGTATTTTTTTCCACACTCATGTTAACAGATTAAAGCGTTCATACTGCACATGGTTGTGCATTCCAGGAGCGGTGCGTCTGCAGCAGTGTAGAGCGCTGAATTACAGTAACAGCGCATTGTTTGTGGTAAATATGAACATGGATTGACACGAAAGTGTAGTAATTACATCATAAATGCATATAATTAAAGTCTACTGTGTTTCACAGTCAACACTAGGGCTGGGACGATAAATCATGCACGATGCAGAATCGATTCCCGCATCGCAAGTCCTCTGGAATCGATTATGAGCTTATATTTAACAGCAGATGGCGCTCTAATCTAGTTTATCCGCACATTCAAATGCTCAGAATGCTTTTATGACACGAGATTAATGTAAACACAGCCCACTGTGAACACCCTTCAACCTTTTTGAATTTTATGAATTATTATTTTAGGTTCAAGTATGTGTAAGGATGTTGAAACAAGCAGAGTACGGCTGTTTCTAAAGCATGCAGCGCCATCTGCTGTTCAAAACTACGCTTAGAATTGATTCCAGAGGAATCGCAATGCATTCGGGAAATCTCAGAAACGATCCAGGAATCGAATCTGCAACAATTTAAACAACAGTTTAAACACGTCTATGAAAGATTGTATTACTGTACAGTGTAAAAACAAATCACAGTGCTGAAAAAGCATGTTCAGTAACAATGTTTGGATTTGAAAGCAAAATAATGGATAAATGTGTTTGTAGTAAACAGCCACGGATCAGTAGTGGACTCTTGTCTGAAAGCACAGTCAGTGCTGCTTCTGCATCGCTTACGTACCACAGATGGACTGCATACGCACTGCAAACGGAGTATGTTTGAACCTAGTGTAAAAGGCCGCCTCACAGCTCATGAATCAGGCTTGTGCTGTATGCAAGGTATTGTGCAACAATTGCACGATTGTCAAAACAAAAATGCAGTGCATAATCAAACATTTGGGTGAGATAAATATATATTTTTTAAAAATGTCAAAAAAATGCCCCCTTCCACCCCTCAAATTAAAAAATCCCCTCTCACAAGAGTCACCTAAGAGGGGAATTCATTTTCAAAAATGAAATTCAGGCTCTAAATAAATGTCTAAAAATCTTGATTGGATCATCACTATAAATAATTCTACATGATAAAAAAAAAAGGCTTTAAAAAGATTGGTATCTGTGATCGTATCGGCAGACACTGCTTTCTGTGATCGGCGATCAGCCTCAAAAATCCTGATCGGAGCACCCCTAAATTCTTGTACAATAAATATATAACTGTTGCTTGACCACATCATAACTGAATTTCATTTTGGAAAGTGGCATAATTTGTTAAGAAATTACATCACCTAAATGTTTAATCACTCAATGTATTTGTGTACCTACAATTGATGCAATGTGCTGAATCATATTTATATTGTTAGAAATAGTGGTCGACCGATAGAGAATGTGAGAGAACTTATCGACCAAGGGAGAATGTGAGCACTGTGTACTCAGGCGCAGCTGCTCTCAGCGGCGTCAAAATAAAAGTCCCGACTCGAACACATCAGCCAAACAGAAAAACTTAGCGGCCAATGCCGATATTTGAAAAAAAAATGCCAAATATCGGCTGATATATCGACCTTGGAGATATATCGGTCGACCACTAGATATAAAGATACATATATACATTTAAAAGTGTAAAAATTTCGCTAAATTATGAAATGGGGGTAATTTTCTTGTGCAACTGCTTACACAAAGTGAAAAAGCATTAGCTTTCAAACTCTGAATATATTTAAACTAAAAATTAAAATGGAAACAAAGTGCAGTCAGATTGAGTTTTGTGTTGTTCATCAATATCTGTTAGTGCGAGCCTGTGGCGCTTGTGGTTTTGACTCGCTGATAAAGAACACATCTCTGACACATTATTTAAGGATGTTCTGTTCATTCGACTATTAATATAGGAACTAAATTAATACACCGTTAAAATTTTGAAACGGTGCATCATCCCAATTGTAGCAAGTTTAACCGGTATCACCAAGTCTAACAGGAACCAAGGCTGTTTTAATTATCAGCCTTCACACTCTCATAGACACAAAACTATAGAAAGGCTGAATCACTTGTGCTGTCTGTGAAATTACAGTCTGACAGAAAGATTTCAAATTACTGATTTGATCTGTTTGGAGTAATTTGCTAATTCAACCTGCATGTCATTTAATAAACGTTGCATTAAAAGTGCAGAAATTGCAGGAAAAAAATTATATAAATTATGTCCAGTTTCCGCAATCCCACACCAAAATTCAGGCCCTGAGAGAGTGCATTAAATATCTCTAATAGTCATTATTAATATCTAATTAAAAATTAAATTGTCACGCTATCTGAACAGCAAAAAAAAGTGACTAAACAGTGAAAAACTTGTCAGAAATGATGACAAGTTATATCACCTAAAATATAACAGAAATTTAACCTAAAATAAAAGTCATCAATTATTTGATGTCTAACATCACTCAGTGTACCTGAGAGAAGCCACTGGCCCAGTTGTTACCGGCTCCACCGCCATGCTCAGACAGGTAGATGTTCTCCGGGTTGTACAGGTTGGCATAGGGAGAGTTCAGGATGGTGTGGATGACTCGGGGCTCCAGATCCAACAGCACAGCACGAGGAATGTAGTGCTCATCATCTGCCTGAGGGGGGCAAAACAGAGGAGAAAAAGCGCTTCTCAATACTCCTTACAAGGAAAGGATAAAACTTGGATGCTCAATTTAAAAAATGAGAAGCAACTCAGGTCTACTAAAGATGCTTATGATTACTTGTGCAGCTTGAGACAGCAAAATGAAAGCATCTATGATAATTCCAAAATATATCTATTATGTAATGTATCAGTAGTAAGACTGACTACTGCTGCTTTACATTAGTGGCTGAACAATGTATAGGCAAGGCTGACATATTGGCAGATAATTGTCATCTTTTACTTATCGGCATCGATCAAATCTTTTCTGTCTATAGTTGTCAGAAGAGGAACTTTTATTTTGACAGTGCTGACAAAGTCAACACATTAATAGACAGGCACATGCAATAATAGCTTCTCATATCCAAGCAAATGCACATCATTTAAACTCTTTAACTCTTAAAGCCTTTGAATATCTAATAAATATTTAATTCCACATACCACAAAAAAGTTGGCGAATCTAGCAGTTAGTTCCTTAGACGTGTGCATTTTAAAGCCTGAGCGACGGCCAAACTAAATTTCTTTATTTGTGAAAGCACTATAAAAGGATTACAGAATCAAGACTTTGATATCAAGAAGCATAAATCTGTTATATATACACACACTTTTTATTGGCCACCCTGCTCTCTAAGATATTGGCATCACCATAAAAAAAATCTTTATCAGTAGATCACTAATTTACATAGCACACAGCTAGTCATAATACAGAGGAAATGACTATAATACTGTGACTCACGCAATCTATTCACATCAGAGGAGAGCTTTAACACTTAATGCCTCATTTCAGAAGAAATATAAGCAGTCCTTTTGAAAACATTAGGAATTCACTGCAGCTTCTGTGAAATAACTAATTTTGTTCTTTAATTGGAATAGTCTTTTGTTCCGAAAAAATGGAACTAGAAGCTGTGCCATTTATTTCAAATTAATTTTCCGTCAGATTGTGAAAAGACCTCCACATGATTGCAGAAGGATAATGGACTTACAACAGCTGCAAGCATTGGAACCTAGCTCCACCTGGTGGTCAATTATGTGAACTAGCAATGAAGAATCTTAGTGAGAATTACATTTTATTTTTCATATTATATATACACATTATATTTTATTGTTATTGTATTTATTACTTAGAACTTTGCTTTAATAGTATTTGTATTGCACTTTTTTGTTATTGCAGTATTTATTTTTCTTGATATTTACATTTATGCATTTAGCAGACGCTTTCATCCAAAGCGACTTACATTGCATTCAAGTTACAGTTTTTACATTTTATCAGCTCTTACTTTCCCTGGGATTCGAACTCATGACCTTGGCGTTGCTAGCGCCATGCTCTACTATTTGAGCTACGGGAAAAACTTTATTGTGTATAAAGTTTTGGCAATATTGTATGTAAACACAATCATGCTAGTGAAGTAACTGTTACTTTAAAATTTAAACTGAAATTGTTCACACTGGCCACAATGGCCAAGTAGCCATTGTAATACTATTCATATGTTGCTTGTTGTCTTGATGATAAGGTAGGTGTCTATATACAAACTCAGTGGTTTATATCGCTGAATAAAACATAGACTTTAGAGCAGCAATCTTGTTGTGTTGTGATTATGGTTGGTGATTGATTAGCTCCAAATGCCAAATTAATCTATATTTGTGTACCTGATAGAAGAAGACATCTTTCCGGTCGGTGCCCTCAGTGGCAAACTCCTCTACGATGCCCTCTGGGCTGATGCCATGCTCAGCACACAGCTGCTTCCAAAACTCAAATCCAACTGCACAGAGAGAGAAGAAACAAACCTTTTGGTCCATTAATGCTGGATTCTTAAGAACACTTGTAAAAAGGCTGTAAGCTATTGCCGAATGTCATTATATAGTGGTGTGAATATGAATGTAATGGCTATTGTTTATACCACATCTTTGACAGAAATCCTTTCTTGCCCTTAATGATCATTTGCCTTTAATGACCAAGTCTGACACAGTCTATCTCAGTTCACGAGACTCACACTGTAATGAACCCCATATTTCTCAGAGTAAAAGATAAACACAATGCAAATCCCTCTAGCCAACACTGCCAAACGTGACTAAATAAAGCAGCGTTTAGAATTATTTGCATACATAAACACACTAATTTAGAAGGTCAGGTTGGTTACATTGCAATTTGACTCATTACAGTTAACTGTATTATATAATTACTAACTTACTACTAATTAGCAAACAAAAATTAAGAGCAGTCAATAAGTGGAAACTAGTGAATAAGTTTTTGGCTTCTTGCTGACGAAAAGCTCCTATAAACAACCAAAACCACATTGACTCTATCTATTGTGTCATTTCAAAGCTAACCAGTGTGATAGCTCGCTAGCTAGCTAAGTTAACTTAGCTAGCGTTAACTCTTTATATCGAGACTATCAAACAGAGCATGATACACAGCGAATGGCTCACTCTGATTCCCGCACTGTCCGAGCTGCAGGGTGATGATTTCTCGAGGCATGCTGTGCTGTTATTTCAGCTGAAGGACCAGTAAAGGTGAGAGATGTGCTGCTGTCAGTCAACCACTGTGCGTATTCCCGCTCCAACAGCAACGGCCTAACGGACGCGCACTGCGCATGCGCAGACGTCGGTCACTCTATACGTTCACAATGTGAAGGCCAGCAAACGAGAACCGATCGATACTTGCTGAAAATGTACTGAAAGAACTCTTTATCAAAGTAAGTGAAAAATAAATACACCAACAAGCAGAAAGAACAGACAGCTAGAGAGCATCACTAACGTGATGTAAGACGTAGGACGTATGCGTTTACATTAAACAACATAAAAGCTGCGCAATCAGAGGAAATTCAGGCCAGGTTTAAATTACAGGTTATTTGTTAAATTTAAGTATAGCAACATTTTTTATATGTTGCCTTAATTTAATAAAGGCTATTGTAATAGTGTGATAATTGTAGTCACTGAATCACTAAAATGCAACAAGTTTACCATTTATTTTTATATAAAGGGTTTTCAAACATTTTGATGCAAAGGATTCCCAAATATGATCTCCTTAAGATTCTTTGCAAAATCTATTAATTTATATAATTTATTTATATGATTACATTTTGCAAACATGTATTAACACACCCATTTATTCTGCTTGAATTATAGACATGTAGATATGCTCCAAATGCATTTGTGTGTGTGTCTGTCTCTCTCTCTCTCTCTGTCTGTGTGTGTATATATATACAGTGTGTGTACTTGTATACTTTTTATGCTACATACTGGGGACCAAATGTCCCCACAAAGATGGTAAAACCTGATTTTTTTTACATTGTGGGGACCGACCTGTAGTTAAAAAAAAGAAGAAGATTAAAAACAGTAAATAATGTTTATCTGAAAGTGTTACAATGCAAACATAATTTCTGTAAGGCATTAAAATGTAGAGAATATATTGGAAATTAATTAGATTTTTGTAATGAAATTTTAATTTTGATGTATGTAACATTCACTGTGTTGGCCCTCAATCAAGTTTTATGGTCCTTCATATTGAAAAATGTGTGCACCTCTGCATAATAATAATATAAAAACCTTTAAAATCTAATCCAAAAATATATTTAATATTTCTTTTATATAAATTATAATTATAAGAGGTATTTGGGCTTTTATTTCTTACTGTTTTAAAATCTAAATCTTCATATCAAACCTAGATACTGTGCCAAAAAAACAGACAATTATTTGATTTATTAGCAGAGTTTACACTTTATAACAAACAAACATGTAATTTTAGTTTGGGACATTTTGAAAGTTCTTCAGGAATGATTGGAGGAGGCCTCTGAGGAGAGAGCTGGTGTTGGTTGTTGTTGACTGTAATCCTGATGCCATTGGCCAGATCAAGCCCGTCCTCCAGTTCTCACCTCCCAAGTACGACAAAAACCACTGGACGCTACAGCAGCACGGTGATAACATTAAAAACGACCTGTGCAGCAGACACTTAAACGTTCAAATATAGCAAACCAGACCCAAAAAATGGTTTTCATTTCACATTTGCTCTGTATCGACGGTAGTAGCCTCTTGAACGCACGAGGTCTGTCTTCTGCTGCTCTGCCCTGAGCGGCTTCAGGCTAAAGCTAACGTTAGCTAGCGATCCAGAACATTTCTAAAGCACGGGGTTTGTTTTCAGCACTCTGTTATTGTAGATTTTGTTGCTATTTTTGTTGTCACGTTTTTCCAAACGCGTAAGTATGGTTGGAGCGGAAGACGCGGCTGAAGGGAGCGGTTGCGCGGGGAAGCTGCGCTCTCGCGTCGGCCTCCGGAGCGGCTCGTGCTCCGGCGAGAGTCAAGAGCAGCTCCGCGCCGTGAAAGCAATGCTGCTGGAGCGCCTGGGACCTCACGAGCGCCTGCTCACCTATCTGCAGTCTGTATTATTGTGGGAGAGACCCTTGCACAGCGTCCTGCTGTACACAGCCGCCAATATCATGTTCTGGTGAGTGGATGAGCTTTATCTCCATGGATTTAAGGTATCTCTAAGTTACTCGGGCTCTGTTTACAGCCTAGTGCTTTCAGATGAAGCGTTTACATTATTCATGAACATTTTGAGGATCTTGTATAAGCCTTTCTTTTTTTTTATCTGGATGCATAGGTGTCGACATGTTCCAGACTTTTGCCCCTTTAATTTAATAAAAGAAACAGATGGTCAGGCTGGGTGCCTATATTTAGACAGAGAGCTCTGGCTGTATGGTGTATTGGTAAACAATGCTGTGAGCACACGCTTTGTGTTTTTGTGAATTACTTTGTGATTGACCGAACAATTACGTTTAATCTTGTGTTAGGTACCATTTTTGACAGCTTTTACTAAGGCATGTTAAGCAGAGATCAGTTAGCAGTGGATGTCTGTGGCCTATATATGTTGCATGTTATTAATGTAGACAGTAGATAATTACATAGCACTACGAGAGACACAGCTGTTCACATATACACTCTGTGTGTATATAAACAATATATATATATATATATATATATATATATATATATATATATTAATAATAATAATAATAATAATAATAATAATTATTATTATTATTATTATTATTATTATTATTATTATTGTTGTATTAGTAATATAATAATAATAAGATTTGCAACATTGTATGTTCCCAAACCGGTTTGTTGGGCCTGGCCTTACAGTTGTATGATTTCTTGTTCATGCCTTAAGACTTTTCTCATGCCAGCCTAACTTGGGAAGCCATGTGCTGTTAGTACACACTTAGACATTTGTGCTTTTAAAATCAACATAAGTTCAAATTGGACCCTATTTACTTTCTTTTCTTATTATGAGTCATTTAATTTGTGTAGTTACTGCAAAGTTTAAAAATTGTTTGCCTCTGTAATCTTTAATCTAGAGCTGCAAAACGATTAAAGTTTGTTTACATACTGTGTGTGTGTACTAGGGGTCGACCGATATGTGTTTTTCAGGGCCGATACCGATTATTACAGACCAAGTAGATCGATAACCGATATATTGAACCGATATGTCTGGTGTAAAAATGAAAATGAATGTCAAAATTAAGAATAACAAGGGCTCTGACAAAAATGGCCTTCCCTAGTGTTGGTTGCACTTCTTACTCTTGTCTTCCTCCATGCATCCATCTACAATAAGGGTAATATATAAAGAGAGAGTTAAAAGTGGGGCCACTGTATGCTTCATGATTAAGCCTATGAATACTAAATACTAAAGCTAAACCGCTTGGGGAAATGTAAGTATTTGGCTTCAATAATTTACATGTTAGAAATGTATGTTGTAAGGCTCCACCCATCTGGTCCAAGGAAGGTATCCGATGGTGGATGAAGGGTTCCTGCGTGTTCGGTCTTTCCAGTGTGCAAAGTTCTTCAATTTAAGTTAAACTCTAATCTGACTCCATTTTATTATTTAATCTGACTCCATTTTAGCTTGACCTCGTATTTAGCTTGAAATACAAATTGATTGCTTGTCCATTTCTAATTTATTATTCTGATATTTGATTATTCTAGTTAACTCTTGACTTTATATTTACTCGTTCATTCGGTTGCTCATGTCTTTAACAAGGATGCAACGTAATCTACTAGAGTCAATAATTACAGAGTAAGACAGAATAATGTCAAATGTAACAATTTATTATCAGTCAGGTAAATATTGTATGTATTATATCAATTCCACAGCAATTCAAAGGGATCAAATCATATCAATACAAAATATAGAATTCTCAAAGATAAATCTATGAGTAAAGAATGCATACCTGACTTTATAGTAATACATAGTGTGAGCATTGAGACCCACACTACGGGCTTTCTGGTTACAGAATCGCCCTGATCCTTTTTGCAACATTTCCTTAAGTACTTCAGACCAAGACCAATACCCCCCGAGGTGGAGACCGGAACTAACAATTGTAATTTGCAATTTAATCAAGTCGAGTTAGCACCTTTTTGGAACAGAAGGTAATTTGCATGAAAACCACTAGGTGCTGATCCGCCCTCTACAGTATGCAAAATATCTCTGAACTCTTAGGATCTGTATTACCTTTTAGTTTACTTCTTATAAGAATGAGACCATTGTACCAGTCGCCCTGAGACAATTCAAATGATACCAAACATGACTGTAAATAACACTTGCATTAATGTAGAACTTTACATTCTACTATCGACCATTCTGAGTGAGCTGAGTGAGTGAAGGATGGGGGAAGGAAGGGGATGAAAAGGAACTGATGCATATGTGAGAGAGGCATTTTCTTGTATTCTCTCTCAGTGGGATGTGGAGACAGATGTCTGTATGTTAATGCACTGTGTGTGTGTTGTCCATCTCAGGAGTTCAAAGTGTCTGAGTTTCTGTAATTCTTACAATGTGTAATAGCATAACCTCTCATAATTCTTCATTAATTATTTTTGGTTGACTAAATCATAACCTACAAGAGGTGACTATTCAATTCATCATCTAATGCACATCAGTTGATTAATTTAAAAAGCGCAATGTATATAATAAGTGTAAATAATTTAATTGTCTTCATAGCTCCATTGTAGAAGTTGCGAAGAAGACAGCAACTATTTTAATGAAACTATAACACTAATAGCCTGTTATAGGCTCACTTGATTCAATAGCCTATTGAAATGTCCCAATTTCCGTCATCCTAATCTTGGCCTATGTGACAGTAACTTAGTCTTGGCCTATGTGACAGTAATTTCCATTAGTTTTCATTTACAGTGCAGTGCAAATGAAGGCATAAAACATTAATTTCATTTATCTTTTAATCAAATGAGAGTTAAACTCTATTTTTTGGCAAACAAATGTGTTTACTATTAAAATTAAAACATGTAAGAAATAGCGTATTGTGTGATTGTTCTTTTAAACAAAAGTTGTAATAATTGTAGTAGCATTAGTAAATAAACCGAACTTTTATTTTGACGGGTTGCCGTCAGGACCTCTTAAGTTTCTGTAGCCTATTTATGATATGACGATCGTTTTACTCAAACGAAACAGTCAAATGCTCATGAAGTAACTCTCAGAGCAGTTCTGGGGATGATGTTCATGTATTTATGTCCTCATTTAGTGACATGGCAGATGCGGAAAACACTTCAGTGTGTGTGTGTGTGTCAAAACCGCGCGTCTGTGCCTTTCACATACAGAGACACGCCGAACATGCAGAATTCATATTTAAATAGTCTATTTGCAGCTTAATGTTTACAGATAGACCATATCATGAGTCGATTTAAGTGTACTGACCTACTTTTGATTAATTCATCCAAACTTCGTGACTCCGCGTTATACAGTAAATTCCATTTATATGACTGGATTCCCCCTGCGTTTCCCCCATCTCGGAAACCATAAATAGATAATATTGAGGTTTTTACAACTTCAATGTAGTGGATTGTAATTTATTGCAACTTGTACAAGGTCTGCTGCTGCCTTTTGAGAGATAACTGATCCGTGATGAAGCAGCACCAGTTAGCAAGTGCTTTTGGTGTGAGAGTGCCTTTAGTCTTCCACGTTGATTGGTCGGACTCCTGACTCTCAACAAATCAGATGCGCGGTGGGCGGAGACTGCTCTAGACCACAGAGTGGTGAGTTCCGACAGGCTGCATCAGAGCCAAATAGCGCGTTTCAAAATTAAATAATTTTATCGGCACATCGGTTTTGAAAATGACCGATACCGATTATCATAAAAATGCTTAATATCGGTACCAATAATCGGCCAGGCCGATAATCGGTCGACCCCTAGTGTGTACTGTGTATATTTATTATACACACACCATGTATATATAAAAAAAAATATTTGTATGTATATGTATGTATATATATATATATATATTATATTATTTATTAACATATTTCCTTAATAAATACATGTATGTGTGGGTATTTATGTATAATAAATATACACAGTACACACCTATTGTAAACATAAACTTTGATTTTGAATGTGATTAATCATTTTACAGCCCTACTATAATCAAAATGTAACAACGTGCTCTTCCTCTGAAATTAATATTTAAGAATTTATGCAAATTTACATTAAGGCTCCATTCTGATACGTAAGTTACGTAACACCAACTTTTTGCCATCCTATTCAAATCCTTAATGGATGAAGTCCTGATAATTTTGCCTCCTTTCTTGGAAATATGTCAGATTAAAGAAGTAAAATTATTTGGGAATGAGATTTAATGCTGATTATTTGCTATAAAAATGCTCAGTAAGTCTGAAAAGATTTAGATGAAATGCTTCTGGAGGGAAGGATGTGCAGGGAAGGATTGTTATAGGTTGGATGGCTCACTCTCTTTTTCTTTACCATTCAGGCATGCAGTCTTCATTCACTTAGTGCAGTCACCCTCTCCATCAGATAAATATTTTCCCTGATCTTATTATCTCTTTTTATTTGCCTCAGTGAACAGCAGAGGAACCGCTTGTGGCATATCATTTCTGTGCTGTAAAGATGTTTATTTATCTTTTTTTTTTTTAACCGTAACCCAGGCAATTCATGAAATAAAGTATCACCACCACCCCAGAACATTTCAACCCTCCATTTAAATTTGGTTGTAGTGGTTTTGACAGGTCGTGTGCGAATGCTGTTTGATGCAGTCATAAAACAGCATTCGCTGTCTGGTTCCACGCCAAGAGATCAGTAGAATTGAGCCTGGTCTCAGTGGCGGCTCACCTTTTGTTCAAGTACTGTAGCACATAGCAGTAATTAGCCATGCTGCGAATCTGTCGGAAATCGCAAAGTCTGCTTGTGCAGCACACGCTGTCTCTGAGATTTGCACAGGAAGACACTGGGGCCGGAAACACCTGTGTAACAAAGGTTTCCTCATACATTCAGCATGATAAATGTGTGACAGATGCCATCACAAGGCTTTGGTCAGAGCAGTGTTAATTTCGTTGACGATGACGAAATATATTCGTCAACGAACATTTTTTCTGTGACTAAGATGAGACGTTGACGAGCTAAAACTAATATCTGATGATAAAAACTATGACGAAATTTATGCGCGTCTTCGTTAACAATGCGTTTGCATGGCAGCCGCGGTGGACAGATAGGCTACCAAAACTCGAACTAGCGATCTGAAACAATGGCCTCAGCACCTGAAGGGTTAGGGAGTGGGTGACCAGACGTCCCGTTTTTCCCAGGAGTCACAATTCATTGTCGATTAGCTTAAAGTCAGTGAAGGTGCGATAGGCGGAAACGCGCTGATAGAAGTGCTCTCTCTCGCGCACGCTCCACTTCTTCAGTTCTCATTCAGCGCGCGATCAGTTCTCAGTTCTCAAATACACACACAGCAGTCCACATGTCTCTCATGTAGAGCATCTCACGGAAATACAGTCCGTTATGGTTTAAGTGAGCTTAAACAGGTGGGTGAAAACTGAATGTATGTCAGTAGGCTATTACATGCATACCTTCAGTCTTAAATGGACAGCATTCCTAATTATCTGTCGTAAATGTTAACCAACAAAAGATGTTAAATAAATGTATACTTGTTAAGTAAACCTACTGTATCTGAAAAATTAGTTTAATTTATATTTCTACCAAAAAAATGAAAATTTATTCCAGTTTTTCCAAATTCAATCCTTGATTCAAATTTCTTATAACTAAGCTTAATTGATTTGGTCTAAAGAGAGAAGTATTGTTGACTATTTTTGTTTGAATACTACATATAAAATAGCTTCCAAAATAAATGTTGGTAAATGCAGTTTGACTAAAAGTAATGACTAAAAGTTGACAAAAATGCAATGACTTTTCGTCGACTAAAACTATGATAGACTCAAATGACTAAAATGTGACTAAGACTATTAAGCATTTTCGTCTCAAGATAAAGACTAAGACTAAATCAAAAATGCCTGCCAAAATTAACACTGGGTCAGAGATTTCCCAACAGAGCTGTTGTTGCAGTAAAAAGCTCACATTGTAATCCATTAAAAAAAACGTGATTCAAGACACTTCACAAAAAAGCCTTTAATCCAGGTTATTTCATGATGAAAACATTTAAAAAGAGAGTATAAATAATGGACTACAATCTTCTGATCTCTCCTCAGGTTTTTTGCTCTGAGCTCTTTGAGGTTGCTCTTTCTGCTGGCATCAGGTCTGGCCCTGGCTGTTTGTGTCGACACTTGGTGGAATAAGATCTGGCCTACGATCAGAGGTACAACTGACCTTCCTCTATTGCCTGTCTACAACTACTACCTATAAGACCTCATCTTCCTTCAGTCTGTTTATTATTTTAATATGAATCAATTTGGCTGTAATTAAAATCTGTGTTCCCTGTGCTGTGACCCACTCAAGTTTAATTTTCTCCCTGCTCGTTCACTCAGCTCCTAGCAAGTTATGAAATTGACAGTTCCTACTAGTGCATTTCCAGGAGGAGAACAGTATTGACCTGAATCAATATTTAGCATGTAGCTCTTACACAATGGCTTATTAGTATTTGATCTGCATTCCGGGAAGTCTTTAATAGAATTAAAACCAGATACTAATTTAAAAGTCAATGTTAAGGTCATTGCATACTGAGTCCGAAATTTTCTCGTGCGTTTTACAGTTTTTTCATATTCCCCACCCTTTCCTATCAAAATGCATGCTACGCATGCGAAAACGCAGAAAATCGAACCTAATCCGGATTTTTTTTGACAGACGAAAGTTTTGGAGGCAGTGTGCAAACGTAATTCGTGAGGTCGTATTTATTTTTTAATGTGCGAAAATTTCGAACTCAATGTGCAATGACCTTTACTCTCATAAAACCTGTCAAAATATGCATATTTTTGATGGAATTGAAAATGTAATTAAAGGGATAGTTAACCCAAAAATGAAAATTCAGTAATTAATTACTGAGGTCAGTCGTTCCAAACCCGTAAAACCTTCGTTCATCTTCGGAACACAAATTAAGATATTTTTGATGCATTCTGAGAGCTCTCCGCTTTTATCTGAATGTAAACAATGTATCCGCGTACATGCGTTGCTTCAGTTATTTACATATGCGATACACTCCAAAATGGCGTTATAGGGTGACGTGGAGGAGACAAATTGTTGAATAAATTCATTGTTTTTATTTTCTTTGCACACAAAAAGTATTCTCATAGCTTCATAAAATTACGGTTGAACCACTGATGTTACATGGATTATTTTAACGATCTCCTTGCTATGAGCTATGTTTCTGGACCTTGATTGTGTAAGGACCCTTGCTGTCTATGGGAGGGTCAGAGAGCTCTCAGAATGCATCAAAAATATCTTGATTTGTTTTCCGAAGATGAACGGAGGTTACGGGTTTGGAACAACATGAGAGTGAGTAATTAATGACAGAATTTTCATTTTTGGGCAAACTATTCCTGTAAGCAAATGGTGAAAAAAATATTGTAATACTCACAAATGTATCAGACATGGTTTGTTTTTGTTCTTTTACAGTTAAAAGGCAAGATGAGAGTGAGAATGAAAGGTAATGTCTATTTGTTTACTCTTTTCAGGTTTTTCCAGTGGTCTGAGACTTGAAAGATGTTGAATTTAACTGTTAATTCTCTCCGCTCTTCTCTGATTTACTCTCAGCTGGGGTCTGGTGCAGCCTGGGACTTTGAGTGTGCCTGAATTATGCCAACACCTAGCTGAAGTTTGGGTAATGGGCTCTTCTTGTGCAGCAGATATTGTGCAATTAAAAAGGAAAAATCCAGGGAAGGTGAGATTACTTCCAAACCAGAAAGACTGTTAAAATTGACATTGTTACAATTGCATAGTGAGGCCTATATTGTGTGTGTAGCCAGACTTTTGACTTGCGGAAAATAGTTTGGTCCAGTTTGCAGAAAGCCGCCCACTTAGACAGGAATAGACTGTCTGAGCAACAAGTAAAGTGACCAATCACGATGCATTTTGTTTTGCATTCGTGTCATAGAAGGCCTTTCATTATTATTATGGCTTTTATGACTGCTTTATGAGGTTGAATTATTATATTATTGATATAATCTACAAAGACTTTTGTTTTAATGCTAAACATTTATCAAATCACGAAACTTCATTGTTTTACAGTTTTGTATGCTGGTTTGTGGCCTGTTCACCTCAGTGGCCATGGTGGGGCGCTACATCCCTGGACTGGTGCTGTCATACATGGCTTGTGAGTAGCAGAAATCCTTCAGGGCTTACTCATCCTCTCCAGTGCCTTAACAACTGCAAAATATTTACTTTCTCTCCCTCAGTGCTTGGTGTGTTGCTGTGCCCATTGGCTCTATATTATCGGCTGTGGCAGCGTGCATGTGTGAAGCTGGAGCCGGCCCTGCAGTGGCTGGACTTCAGCGCCAAAGGATTTATGATGTTAAAGCCTATAGACAACCAGTGTAAGTACACTGTAGATCTATACAGTGTCAGTCCCATAAAATTGAAGTGCAGACTGAATGATGTTATGCTGAAGACAAATTCTGCCTTTTTAGAGTTGTATTTTAAGGACTATATCTGTTCAGGTATCTGAAGATGCAGTTTAAAAATTTGTGGGCATAAAGGTCCATTGTGTGTTGTTAATAATGTAGTGATGCAAAGCTAACACAGAAGTCACTTTTAAACCAAGCAACTTTCTGTTGGTCAACACCGCAAAGTTGCATGTAAAATTTGAACACAATGCAAAATCTGCATGGGGAAATATTTCGCCCTGAAACAAAATTTATGATTATTGATTATTTATGAAATTTCGAAGTGCCATTTTAGCTCCAAACCACTGTCTGTGCAAAAAAACTTTTCTTGATGTTTGTTGATATGTACTTTGTTGACATGAAGACATTCAATATTCACATGGCATCTAACCTGACAAGGGTCTATTGCATACAATAGCATCTCTGTGATGTGCAATTGCTTGTTTGACAATAGAACAAAATTAACAAAAAAATATTTTAGCTGAAGAATGAATCAACACATAAGGTAATACTGAATGTTGTACAGAAACTTTGAATTACTTTATGCCAGACACTGTTTCTCAATTGTATTTGACAGTTACATATTACAATAAGCATTTGTGAACATGACCAGTTGATGTTTCTTGTAGCTATCTGTCTTTTACTGTATATTAGTTTTCAGAAGTTTTGATAAACCAAACTAATGTTTGCCCTTCTGCTTTTGCAGTTCTTCGTAAGCCCATCAGAAGCGGGACCTCAGATGATGCAAGTGACAGCGAAGAAGAACTGGCTGCATTCTGCCCTATGGTGAGCCCAGAAACAGGGCTATTTATAACACAGGGATTTAGAGCAGCTGCATGGTCATGAGGTTAGGGGATCTGTAGGGGATCATGACAGTAAAAAGCAAATTGGACTAACGTTGTTGTTTTTCTAATACACTCACACTTCTCTAAATATTCTGCACCTGTAGTTTGATGACGCAGCAGTTGCTAAGGAGCTGGCACTGACTGACTCCGAGCACTCGGATGCTGAGGTGTCGTACATGGATAATGGCACCTTTAACCTCTCCAGGGGCCAAACACCCCTCACAGAGGGCTCAGAGGGTAAGTCTTCTACTCTGACTTTTTTTTCAGTCTTTGTATGTGAGTCAATGACGAGATTGTCTACAGTAAAGAAAAGGGAGAAAAAAAATCTGGTTTAAAACACAACAAATTCTTAGAAACATGCATTTTGTATTCACGTTGGTTTCATACGGTATTGAAAAACTTTTATAACATTTTAATTTTATAAGAAAATCTTCAGTTTAATGACTCATGAGGTGCAACGATCAAGTAAAAAGTAACAAAATATTTCCTCACTCATAGAATACATGTGAGTACACATCTAATCAAAATCATTATTTTTTAATATATTATAATTTTTCAAGGTTAAAAGTTATTATTTTTTGTGTCAGTAAGTTGAAAAAATTAATTAAACAAAACTAAATATCAAAATCACTTCTGAAATTAAATTACTGTATGAATGAATTCTATTTTTGATGGGATACTATTTAAAAGTTTAGGGTCAATATTTGTTTACAATAAAACAAAATTTCACAAAATTATTTTTTACATTTTTTTTTTAATTTTTTTTTTTTTTTTATCAAATAATCAGTTATTAGTAATTAAATAGGACAAAATATAACATAAGTAGGACAAAAATTAGTTATTTTTTTTTTGTGCTATAATATCTTATTCTTTATTTATTCACTTATTATAGATCTAGACAGACACAGTGATCCAGAAGAATCATTTGCCTGTTGGCTTCCAGACTTCCCCTCCATCAACCCAGATGCCACCCTCATGGAGGACAATGATGATGCCAGCATCGGGCTGCCCAGTTTCAACTCAGCGGCGCTCTCTGGCCCTCGTGGCTCTACCTCCGCCCTGCTTGACCTGTACACCCAGATGGACTCTGATCAAGAAGACCTTGACCCGGAGATCTCCCTCGGCTCCCTAAATATTACCTCTGACCTCACTAATAACCTGGCAGGGGTCATCGCCAGCAACATGATCCAGGCAGCCATCGCAGGAGCCATGCAGCCCCGCCCACCGCAAGGCCCTCGGAGAAAAAGCGGCCCACGGGCAGGAGCCGCTCTGAGGGGATACAGGAAGCAGTCGAGCTCCGAGGTAGACACAGACCTGGACTTTGATGGCGAGGACTTTGAGATGTTGGATCAGTCCGAGCTGAACCAGTTGGATCCTTTTGGAGGGGGGCAGGGGGGCCAAAACAGAACCCAGGGATCCAGTTTCCTGTCCAACTTGCTGGGGAAGCCACAGTGAGCCCATCTTACAGAAACTCCCTCCCTCCGTCTGTCTGCTCCTCGTGTCCCTCGCACCTTGATCCGAGTTTGCAGTGTTGGTTTGAATGTCTACTGAGATGCTTTCAATTTATCAGAGTGAGTGCGACGGAGAGAGAGTGTGTTTGTTTTGCACTGGTAATGTAATATTAGATTCACTTGCCAGGTTTCCTCCACTGGCTGCAGTTGATATCACTGTGAAGTAATCTTGTTTGTAGTCTGAATCTTCTCTGTTTATGCTCTGTGAGCTTCCGTGTCCTCTCTCATTCGTTTGTGTGAGTGTGTGAAAGTCTCCGATTTACTTTATAGGCTAAGCAATAGGACAACAATCATAGAAACATTTAAAAAGATCCAAAATCTCTTTAACTTCTTAGACACCAGCAAAACAAACACCAGATCTTTTTACTACATCCAAGTCTCAAAGGTCTTTCACATCAATCGCTGTATTGTTTGTCTTCAATAATAACACATGGGACCAAATCAGACATTCCATCATCAATGCAAAGTCAAGACCCTTAATGTATACATATATGAGGTCACCTATAAGAAAGACTGAAATCTACAGTCAAGACGTCGCTGAGCAGAGGAGTCCGATGAAGTAACAGTGACATATTAAGACCGCGGCCTCATCTCATGTTTTTAAAGTGGTAGTTCACCCAAAAATCTAAATTCTGTCTTTGTTTACTTGCGCTCATGCAATTTCTAAACGACATTCATTCTTCTGTAGAACATACAAGAAGATATTTTGAGAAATGTCTCAGTGTTTTTGTCAATACGATGGAAGTCAATGGCAACAAAAACTGTTCGGTTACGAACATTCCACAGAAGAAAAGAAGTCTTAAGGGTTTGGAACAACATGAGGGCTGAGTGAATGACACAGTTTTCTTTTTTGGGTGGCCTATCACTTTAAGACTCTGAGACATGAACTTTTCTTAAGGTCACCAAGTGATAAACAGCAGTCAGGTTATCTCATTTTGCCATATAGGGGTGAATTCAGGTAAACTGGGATGCTTTTTGTCACTGAAACGACTGGGGAAAATGTCCCAAATAACTTGAATTCACCTTGTTTGCATCTGTTTTTTCCCCCATTTGTTTATTCTTTATATGGTAACTGCACACATTTTTTCATCATGTCTATCTTATGGCAATGAAAATTTCTTAAATCAGGAGTAATATAATAAAAATGTATTAATTATACATCATAGCCCAGCAATTTTAATCTCAACAAAATTTAAAAAATTGGTAGTTAAGACAGGTTTTTTGGAAGATGTTTCTTCCACAATGATATTTACATTTAGGTTCATACAGGCTGGATTTGTTTCAGCATTATTTGAAAACCACATGTTAATAAATTACATTAGCTCTTTCCTATTTTTTTTTTTTAGGGAAAATTGCAGTGTATTGTCTTTCAAATGGCTGTTCTTTGTCTGTTCATCAGTCAAATTGAAAAAAATCTAAACAATACTAACTTGTTTAACAGCTCTGCAATGCTGTTCATCTGGATGATATGGCAGTACATTGATTTAGTTTGTAATGACTCTACCTCAAACAAGACATTTGGCTGTAACTGCCACCCGTTTGTACACAGCCTCCTCTCTTCAAACACACCTTTAACCGTTCTGACTTTATGCAGGAACTTTTATACAGGTAGCAGCAGAAAAACTAGATCTCTGCATCCTCTCATCTCATCTGGTCTGGTCTGATATCAGATTTAGAGCAACGTCTAACATTCAGTACAGTACTAAAGCACAAAGGATTTGAGAAAACACCTTTTTTTGTGTTATGATGAAGCTGGTGGAATTAAATGAGCTGAATTTGCTGTTTTATTTGCTGTTTCTTTAGTAGATGCTGAACCTTTTTTTTGTTTCACTGCACTTTTCCCAAGTGAACTGTTTCTGACCTAATGATAATGAGACCCATCATTGCTGGCTTTAAGCTTTCATTATTGTGTACGCTGAAAAGTAGGAAACGTACAGGAAAACTGCTGTAGCGATAAAAAGGCCTTCTGTTACCAGAGATCAGTCAAGTGTTTTCTATTTTCCAAGCATTGGTTTTCTCATTTTAATTTAAGGTAATGGAGCGTTGAGGAATTATAAGGAAGCATCTTATCTTCCTCATGTGTTTTCACAGTCTGTCACTTCCTGCTATTTCAGTTTGTTTATTACATTTCAAACAGTCTTACTTTATCCAGCCAAGCTGAGTTAGGTTAGAAGAGCAGTACTGTTTATTGGAGTGTTTCATATTTTGTCACTTTTCTGTGATTCCATTCAACCTCTTTTCTTTTTTCTGTTTTGTTTTTGTTTGGTTGTGAGCCCTAATTGCTGAATTGCTGATGATATTTTTTGGATTGCTGTTAAAAAGGTTTTATTTTTTTATTATTATTTTAGGTGTTAAATGTGACATTGAAGTGTAATGCATTGTAGGTTCATAGATTGGAAAGCCTTTTATTTTTCCCCTTTTTACTTTAATGTTTTCAGTTAATACTATTATTAACAATACTTAACTATTTATATGGACACACTCTTTCATTTGGTTTGATAAATTATCAATACTTCTTTTGAAAAAAGCATGGCAAGATTTTTGTTTGTCAGTGTGATTACTATTAAATGCAAAAATTCTCTGCCCATTTTAGCCATTCACCTTTTTGTGGTCAATTTCAACAAAAATCACCAGCAATTCAAATGGGACAATGAAGTGGTGGTTTATATACTGGAAGAAAATTATGCCCAGCATCATCTATTGCTGTTGTATTGATGTTAGTGATTTAAACATAAATCAGTTAGCAGTCTACCATGTTGAAGCAAATGCAAAATACAGAATCACTCGACTTTTCTTTCTTTGTGTGAGCGTTTTACAGGAGTCTTTCTGTAGCTGGATTCTGCAGTGATTTTTATTTCTGTACAAAACTATTTCTCTCTTGCATTCTCTGTAATTGGTTTTTGATAACTTTTGATGAGCAAGACAATAAAGAGATGAATGAATATATTCTTAAAGTAAAAAGTGTGATTTTTTTTTTTTTTCCTATTAGTTATTGGATAAATTTAATTTTGTTTTGTGACCTATTGACCAAATACATTGTTTTCTAGTCTAATTTTCAATAAAAATGACTATAATTAACACAGTCGTCGTCACCGGAAGTCCCACAATTCAACTCGGCGGCGCGCGAAAGCTGACTGAGGTAAACAGAAAAGTGCAGATCGCTGACAGAGCTACACCCATAGATATATATACACCGAGTAAACAATGAGCAAAAAAGACAGTGCAGGTACGCGATGCTTCTTTTACTTACATTACTGAACATTGTATGCCTTCATTTTGTTGTGATTTCATAAACGGTAACGTTATAGCATAAGGCTACAATACAATAAGCAGCAAAGTTAACGTTATACTAGCTTGCATCAGATTTCCGTCTTTGTCTCCCACACAGGTGTCGCACAGATCCTCGCTTACCTGAACGAGAAAAACAGACCCTATAGTGCTCAGGATGTCTTTACAAACCTACAGAAGCAGTGTGGTCTGGGTAAAACGGTAAAAAGCTAACTTGCATTGCATTTCTGATTTACCCATTTTGACCAGTTCTGCTTTAATGACATCTGTCCAGTAGCATAAAGAGTGTGTGATGATACAAGAGCTTTTTGTGGGGCTCACCACCGATGTTTTAAATGTGATCGCTGAAAATTACAGTTTGTATACAGAGTGTGTTATGTTATATGATTTTGAGATGTTAAACGCCTTTATTTTCTCAGGCTGTGGTCAAAGCAATGGAGCAGCTGGCCCAGGAGGGAAAGATTAAAGAGAAAGTCTATGGAAAGCAGAAAATCTACTTTGCAGATCAGGTTGGTCTGATTAGGATGGAGATTTGCTGTTAATATGAAGAGAGCTGGTGCTGGGTAATCAGCCTGACAGATATCCTTCCTAACCCTTCAGTCTCAGTTTGCGGATGTGAGTGATGCTGAACTTAAGACGATGGATGCTCGTGTCGCAGAACTCAGTGCTGAAGTACAGACCATCTCACAGAACTGCAGGCAGCTGGAGACAGGTGTGCACTCAACATGTGCTGCTGGGAAAAGACGTGTGGTTTGAACTTGTGCACAGACTGTTAGTATTTGATAAAAAGTTCATCTTTTTGCCCTCAGAACTGAAGGAGCTGAACAGCTCATTAACCACAGCAGAGATGAAGACCCAGATTCAGGAGCTGCAGACAGAGTGCTCTGGATACAGAGAGAGGCTGGATAAAATCAAGTCAGCTACAAACCATGTGACCCCTGAGGAGAAGCAGAAGGTTAGAAATCACTGTGTTGTTTGAAATCTGGTGATCTTTTGGCCTTGGCACCATTTGTCAAATTCACAATGCAGGATCTATACTGGGATCAACATTAAGTCAGACTAGTGATTCATATTTTTACTTCCTGCCAGCATTTTTACCTCAGACCCACCAAAAAAATTAGAAAAAAAAAATTATAGTATTTATTTTTTGGCAATACATGTCAGAGAAAAAAAATAATAATAATTTTTTATATATATATATATATATATATATATATGTATATGTATATGTGTGTATATTTATAATTTATAAAAATATTTTATTGACCCCAAACTTTTGAACAGTATATGTGTGTGTGACAGTAATGTTACAAAATAATGCTACAAAGTACAAACTATTTCTATTTCGAATAAATGTTAAATAAATATTCATCAGAGAATCCTGGGGGGAGAAATTATTCAATATTATATTCAATATTAAGCAGCACAACTATTTCTAACATTGATAATAATAAGAAATGTTTCTTGAGCAGCAAATCAGAATGATTATCAGAATGAAGTAATTTTGCTGAAAATTCAGCTTTGCCATAACAGGAATACATTTTTTTTAAAGCTGAACGATTTTGGAAAATAATCTAATTGAGATTTTTATTTATTTATTTATTATTATTAATTTTTTTTAGATATACCAATATTGCGATTTAATATGCGATTTATTTTTTTTAAAGCTTTTTATATTCTGTATTATTCAACAAAGAGAAGTAGTAAATCATTGTATAGTATGTAGTGTTGGGCACGTTACTTTAAAAAAGTAATTAGTTATATTACTAGTTATTTCTCACAAACAGTAACCGAGTTACATCATTATAGAAGAAACTAATTACCAGGGAAAGTAACTATTGTTACTTTTTTTTTTTTTTTTAAATGTTCAGATATGTCAAATAACTTGGATGCCCCCAATTTTAAAAGTTAAATGAATGAAATGGTCACTAAATAGAATAAATTATTATTATAAAACATTGTACACTAATCTACACTATTTTAATGTTTCTGTGGGACAATGTGAGGCACCTATCAAATTCAATTGATTATTATAAATATTATCAAGCCTCAACTTAGCAATAGAATCTCCATTGGCTTGTAATTTTTTTTAGTTTACTCACCAGACTAATATTAATTATCTGATTGAGAGAGAGATATATATATATATATATATATATATATATATATATATATATATATATAAATAAAGGTTATGTTTGGAAAATGAAACTTTTTTTTTTTTTTTTTTTTTTAATCTCACTTAGCATCAGTCAGTCAAACGTTATATGATATTATAATTTAGCATTAAATGATGATAGAACTTTAGTAATTAGAATAACCATGAATGAATGCATATTTGGCATGTTGACTGAATTTAGGTCTGGTGGTGGTGCTTAAGATATTTTGTCATTTAGTGTTTCTATAAAAAAAGGGGAAACACTACAGATAATACTGATAAGATAAAACTACTACGAATTCTACTAATAAGAACAATATAAAACACTAAGGATTATTGAGCGGCTGGGTTCATGAATATTAATCAGGTTGTCTGCGTTCGCTCGAACTGATTCGCTGAAATCAAAACGGGGAGGATAATAGGTGAGCGCCGGCCAATGAGATTGCCGTTTGCGCATTAGTACTGCCCACTACTGGAAAACCTGGCAGTTCTTAAAAGCTGAAGAATTCCAAAGGAACTCCGTTATTTTGACAAGAAAATACAACAAAGGATATCATTTACATGCAGCGCGTCAATTCTGCATGATATGCAAGACTGGACTTGGCAACATAGCGTGCCAACTTGATGCTTCCTCTGAAGACTGCTTAGATGTGTTCAACTTGAAGCAGCTATACTGTAATTCCATGACCGCTATTAAAAACAATTTTGCTGAAAACAGTGACATATTGTGCAAAACATTTTCTCTCAGTCTCACAATTTTGATCACAGTTTCTTTGAACAGTTACATGACATTACATTGGTAACCTATTTAAATGAGCTAAATCATAACAACAATATGCAATAGATGATTAATGAATGTTGAGTAAGTGCAAATGACAGTCCATCCACTGACCTGAATCTCTCCCACACTGGCCCTGGGCCATTCTTATTGTTGAGCCCTGCACATTAAATTGCTTTTTTGTAAGCAATGCAAAAATGTTAATCTGAAGCCTTCTAGCATCTCTGGAATATGTTTGATTCATTAGGTGAAGTTTATACAGATAATGTGGCTGTCCTGGGGCAGTCAACAGTATATTATGCTTGTTTATGTTGCTGACAAATGTATTTCTTGCCCCTCAGGTTTACAAGGAGAGAGAGACTTATGTGAAGGAGTGGAGGAAGAGGAAGAGAATGGTAATGATCCATAAAAACATTTATTCACAACTTCAGATTCTGCCCAGGAGACAAAATGTCAGCTAGTTTTTAGTGATACAGCCATAAGGCGTGCCTTTATGAAAGTGCATTCATTTCCGATTTATCTTTGTGTGCCCAGCACCATGGTTTATTTATTAATGGAAACATTATGGTCTTAAGTATCACTGCCAAAGGTCAACTCACCTAACAAATGATACCTGTGATAATGCTACATAACTTACACTATACAGATAACTAGGTATATATTAAGCAGGGCTCTAGACTGCAACCATTTTTTGAGAGTGTGCGAGTTTGACATGGTCTCATTTGTGCGAGTGCATGGTCTGTGCAGCGCCAAAGCGTCTGCTTCATACAGCACGCACTGCAGAGCTGCAGCACATTGTAGCAGGAGTCAGATTTCACTGATCACGTGAAGAGAGGCGCTTTCAGTGCGAGCGCTTCGTGGGTAGAGCCTGGTTTATACTCGCTGCTTCAGCATGAGTGCGAAGGTCCGTGCAGCGGACTGAGTGCAACGGAGGATTTGGTTTTCAAACTGAAGTAAAAGACCGCTTTTTAAAGCAGAGAAAGTGAACATGGTGGTATTCTTGTAGAAAAAACATGCAAGTCCTGTCAGCGACAGTCAGTTTAGTTTTACCCTTTTTTTGTTGAAAAGCTTATCTTTGCTGTTTACCTCACGTTACGCTATGGAGGCTTTCCTTAATTTTTTAAATATTATTATTTATTTGATTCCTCAGTGTTTTCTAAACATTCTGTAATTTATTAGTTGGTATATAATACAGCATGTGATGTGTCCTATGCCATGCCTCGTCTTATTCGTTTTTGGTAATAAATGTTATGTAAGCTAAGTTTGTCATTGCAATGTACTGTTTTATTGTTGTTGTTCTTTTTAATTAAGAATAACAATGAATCCATCTTTTGTTTTAGTCTTAAAAAGTGAAAAGGTGTATAGATATAAGCAAAAACGTGCTTTTTTTTTTTTGTAAAACGTGACACCAAGATCGCGAATTTGAAAGTGAAAGCGCACGAAAAAAGGAATTCCTGTTCACAAAAGAATGGGTTGAATGTTGAACACTTTCATTACCATATAACTATAAACTATGATAAAAGTTCATCAGCATGCATTGATTAATCAAATGTTGTAGCAAAAAAAAAAATGATTGCAACCAAATTATGTGCTCATGTGACCAACTGAGAAACTTAGTCGCAAAAGTGCGACCAGTGCGAAGAATGAGTCTAGAGCCCTGTTAAGTCTTATGTACCATAACATGAAACTCCACACACAGTTTTTAAGTAATTTATGTCTCTTTACCTGCCAGGTTACCGATATGGTTGGAGCTATTTTGGAGGGGTATCCAAAAAGCAAGAAACAGTTTCTGGTGAGTTATTCCCTGAAAACAGGTTTCCAAACTTTTTGATAGACAAACTCCTTAGAAGTAAAAAAATTACTTTAAGTACTCCCTCAGATTTGATGTTAATATTTCAATTACATCAAGTTTGCTTGTTCACGACTCTCTGATGTCAGTTCATGGCATGCAAGTAAATAGATAAAAGAGTGAATCTTTAACTCGTTTCAACTCTAATCACAAAAATGAAGAAATATATTACTGTTGTAAATGACAAATAAAAATGAATACTTGACAATAATTTTTACACTTCAAGTAATAATACTAATATTTATTTTAAATGCTTCACTTTTTAATGTTCAAACACTCAAGCTTTTATTTTACCATAATACTACTGAAATGTTGTAAACTTTAAACTTCTGCCCATTACAATAATGGATATTATGTGACTGTAAATAAAGTAAACCTAGCTCAAGTAGCATAGCCAAATGCATGTTAAAGTCGTTGGATATTATTAAAGTGATAGTTCACCCAAAAATAAAAATTCTGTCAATATTTACTCAGCCTCTTGTCGTTCCAAACCCACAAGACCTTCGTTCATCTTCGGAACAACAAATTAAGATATTTTTGATGAAATCCGAGAGCTTTCTGTCCCTCCATAGACAGCAGCTCAACTGGAACATGTTCTACACTTTGAGGTCATTTTCGCCAACTTCTTTCAAGACCTTTTGGGCCACGAGTCCAACATGAGTTTCGTTCCGATCGACCTCCGTTAACCTTGTCAAATAGATGCTCAAACTTCATTGGCCGATGGCGACCATGTTTTTTTGAGAGACGCCAATGCCCTCATAGACCCTTATGGCACATTGGACAAAGACACTGCATACCAATTTTCAAGTTGATCGGACCAACGGTTGCCTAGTTATAGCCATTTTCATGTTTTTTTCCATCCTATAGCACCACCAAGTGGCAGATCAGCACATTTTTTTTATTTGACCAAAGATTGAGCTCGTACATATGTGTACCGAGTTTGGTGAAGATATCTCATTCCGTTCAGGAGTTATAGCGATTTTAGTGAAAACGGCCCAGCCCCTTACAAACGTTTTAGCGTCCCTATGCGACAGTGAGTTGAAATTTCAATTTTTTTTTTGATCATTATTGATATTCACTTTCCAGAGAATATTTCTGCAGTGGTTTGGTTCCGATCGGGCGAAAATCCTAGGACTAGTTTGCAAAAGTAGGTTTTGAATTTACTTTAAAATGGCAATGACAAACGGTCTAGGATAATTATTAGGGGCCAAGCCCAAAGGGCTGTATCTGTATGTTTTATTATTATTTTTCCCCAATGGGAGTCTATGGCAGCCCTAAGAAGGGAACATAGGAAAATGATAAAATTTGGCACACTTGTAGTGATGGTCATTACTAGTGATCTGACCAACTTTGGGGTCTCTAGAACCAACTGTATAGTGCCACCGCCAGTTCAAAGTTTCAACATTGATATGGTAATAACTCACAAACCCCTAATTGTAGAAAAATTTAATTTGGTACACCTGATTATTCTCCACGTCGATCACATTCAATAGCTTACATTAAGACTCCACCCATGGCCATTTTGAAAAGTTAGATGTTGTGAACGAGGTTGACCCAAAATTGGTTCAGAGGCTGTATCTCTGCAAAACTTTGCTCAATCAAAACGAAACTTGGTACACTTCGTCAACACCATGATCTGAGGGTCCATGCCAAAGTTGGGAACAGCGCCACCTATGGGTTGTGAGATACCAAAAATTCACTTTTTCGCTTATAACTTTTGAACAGTCAGTCAGAAAATTATAATCTTTGTTTCTATGGATTCCTTGGGTCATGCCGAATCAGAGGATTAAATTTGTCATAAATTGCAATATCTTTTGAACCATTTGACATATCTGCACAAAAATAGTAGGGATCATGAACACAATGTCCTGGAGGTACCCCGGAAGAATAAATACAGCGCCACCTAGTGTTCCAGAGATATAACGATCCTTGCAAAAATCCTTGAGTTATGCAGATTCTGACAATGTCTCATTTGTCGTTTTCCATGAATGTACCTGTCAGCCATATTGAAGTAAATGGAAAACAGTTTTATTGCTACTCTTCCTACAAATTGTTTTTCAATTTTGTCCAAAATCTGATCATACGATCTTTGGACCGAGCCGCACATAAATGACTGAACAGATTTTTGATATTCACTACCGTTCCTGAGAACTACTTCGGCAAACTAGAACGTGCCTGTGCTTGTTGATTTATGTTAGTTAGCTTAGCATGCTAATTGGTTAATATGCTAATCGATTGCCATTCATTCTGTGGCTTCTCAGCTCATCAGGTTAACCGTAAGCTACGTTAGTATTAAGTTAGTTTAGCATGCTAACCTGTCTAAAATGCTAAGTCACGCTTTTGTGAGCTAATTCTAACACTGAAACCTCTCTTCAGTAATCTTGTGAGCAAGCTTGAGCGACTAACTCAGTGTGTTACACCACGGATCCCGCATGCTACATGTCGTGGGTTCGCCACTCAGTGTGATACATGCCCAGACCGCAAGAGGTACTGTGGCAAGAAATGAGGCAGAAGTTGCTTCTGTTGCAGGCTTTGTGCCTTTCCAAGGATGATCTCATGTCAGTCTATTAAAAATATGACAGTGCATTTAAGTACAAATTATTTCCTTTTAATTGATTCTCAGGTAAACTTCTGAACTTCTGCATCTGTGTATATTCCCATCTCCTCTGGCGTGACAGGATCAGCAATAGGCGTGTGACCGGGAGGTTGTGGGTTCGAATTCTGTGTGGTACAGCTTTTTATAACTAATTTTGTGTCGCTTGGATCCAATTGCTGCAGTTGTACCTTCGACAACTCAAGTCTCTGTAAAATTAAACAAACCACAGTGTATGATTTTCATTCTGTGTGAAACAAAAGGTTAAAGCTTTGAAGATTTTTTACAAATTCAATGTGTAGCAAGTGTTTAAACATGGGAACTTTGCAATGGTTAAAAGCTTCCAAATTAAAATCCAAATATGTGAATCATTATTCGGAGCCAAGCATCGCAGGTGTATAGGCACCTATTGTATCTGTTAATTTTTTTATTATTATTATTATTAGGGGCCAAACACGGAAGGGGGAGGGGAGTAGAGAGGGGAAAGGATGGAATGAGAGCGGGGAAGGGTTGTAGAGAGGAGAATGGGGTAGAGAGAGGAAGGAGTTTAGAGAGGGGAAATGGCAGTAGAGAAGGGAAGGGGTGTAAAGAGGGGAAAGAGCGGAATAGAGGGGAAGGGGTGGAGAGAGGAAGGAGTTTAGAGAGGGGAAAGGGGTGGAGAGAGGAAGGAGTTTAGAGAGGGGAAAGGGCGGTAGAGAAGGGAAGGGGTGTAAAGAGGGGAAAGAGCGCAATAAAGGGGAAGGGGTGTACAGAGGGGAAAGGGATGGAGAGAGGAAGGAGTTTAGAGAGGAGAAAGGGCGGTAGAGAAGGGAAGGGGTGTAAAGAGGGGAAAGAGCGCAATAAAGGGGAAGGGGTGTACAGAGGGGAAAGGGATGGAGAGAGGAAGGAGTTTAGAGAGGAGAAAGGGCTGTAGAGAGGGGAAGGGGTGTAGAGAGGGGAAGGTCAGTAGAGAGGGGAAGGGGTGTAGAGAGGGGAAGGGCAGTAGAGAGGGGAAGGGGTGTAGAGAGGGGAAAGGGCGGTAGTTAAATGCAGAGCGCAAATTCCGAGTATGGGTCACCTCACCATACTTGGCCACACGTCACTTCACTACCCATTGACCTCGGTGCACAAGTCTGGTCTCAAGTTGAGCCACCTTTGAAGACAAGACGTTTGTTTGCCATTAACACTGAATGGCAAACTCATGAATCTATAATTAAACTGTCACCCCTTGCGTACTTAAATCACAATCACACAGTCACACTGGTTCACAGTCAAAAGGGTTCACAGTCACATGGCTTCACTTTCACAGGTTCACAGTCGCAAAGGTTCACAGTTGCGCACGTTTGATGTTCCTTTTGCTCAATTGGTAGAGTGTTTTGTTAGCAATGCTAGTCATGGGTTTGATCCCAGGAAACATATGTACTGACAAATAAAAGTGGATAATTTGGATATGGTCTAAATTGATTTGAGTAAAAACATCTGCCAAATGCAGAAATGTTAAAGGATTATTTGTAAATTGGTTTATTGTTATCACCAGGGGTCAAGCAACGAAACTGCAGTAGTGACATTGTTGTATTTAAGCTACTTATAGAAGTCACGGAACTCTTAGACAGGCTTGGCCCCGCATCACTGCTTGCAGTTATTTTAATTTAAGATATTAATTGATGAAAAAATGAAACCAGAATTGCCTGTGACTGACTGTTACAGTGTATTTTGTAACTGGTAGTGAGCTGTTACTCTGTGTAAAATCCTGCGACAGTCATTAACAAAAAGCCACATTTGTGTGGCGGTGTCCGTTCAGAGTATGTGAGCGGAGTGGAGAGTCAACAATTTCCCCTCCGAGCATTTAATAATCATTCCGTTACCGCTCTACTCTGTGCTCACTGATATCAGAAACACCGCTCCGCGTCTAGTATTTCAGTATGTTTGAAATATCACAGTTCTATGGAAGCCCGTTTCTGCCATTGAATAAAAAAAAAAAAGGTTTTTCTCTCGCAATTCTGAATTTTTTTTCCCTCAGATTTGTGAGATATAAAATTGCAGCTGCGAGTTATAAAGTCAGAATTGCAAGTTAAAGTCCAGTTTTGAGGGGGGGGAAAGACTGACGTTCTCAGAATTGCGCGTTTATATCACGCAATTCTGAGAAAAAAAAGTCAGCTGTCATCTGAAAATATTCCGAAGGAACAAATAAATTCCTTGAGAAATATAACTTCCCGCTCATGTCCACTGCAGTCATATAGCCTTCACATGCTTTCTGATTTGAGTGATCCTTTTCTATCTAGCTAGCTAAATATGTTTAACATGTGAATTCTTGCTAAATATGCAGTTATATTACGGGTCGTTGGCATGAATTGTACTCATGATGGAGCGCTCTTGGAGCGAGTGAAAACCACGATGCTCCGACTTTTAAAAAATCTGCTTCTCGCTCCAGTCAAAATCACACCGCTCCACTCGCGCTCCGCTCACATACTCTGATGAGTAACTGTTGCTGTCATGACGGATCTATTTCAGAACCAGCCGCTATCAAAATAATCTGGCTATGGGCGCAGGCCAGATATTATTGCTGGCGGGCCACTTTTGGCTTGTGGGCCGCCTGTTGCCGACCACTGGTCTAGGAGATATGAGCGATTTCACGTTTTTGTTTGCTGTAGCGCCCCCTGTTGTCCGATTGTCGTGACTCTTTGTCAGGTTTTCCCCAAATTGAGCTCAATCTTTTGACCAAGTTTCATGTCTCTAGGCCTTACGGTTTGGTCTGCACAATCAGTTTTATAGCAGAAAAATAATTTTAAAAATCCTTACATTTACAATAGGGTTTCAGCACTGTGTGCTTGAACCCCTAATGACTTTATTCAACAATTCTTCTCTTTCGTGGCCCCCATTGGCCGCCATTATCGACATGTACACGAATGCGTTGTGGTACTGAAGTTATTTTTGTTTTCTTTGCGCACAAAGAATGTTCTCGTAGCTTTGTAAAATTAAGGTTGAACCACCGATGTCACATGGACTATTTTAACAAAGTCCTTTTTTGGGCCTGGGAACATTTCAGTTCCATTGCTGTCTATGAAGGGTCAGAAAGCTCTCGGAATTCATCAAAAATATCTTAATTTGTGTTCTGAAGATGAGCGAAGGGTTTGGAACGACATGAAGTTGAGTAATGACAGAATTTTCGTTTTTGGGTGAACGATTTCTTTAATTATTAGCTTTATCAACTTAAAACACAGTTACCTCACAAACCCCTAGGGGTTCACAGCCATTGATTTGGGAAAGTATCATGTGTATTTTTATACTGGCAATTGGAAAACTTTCTTTCCTCTACATCTTGTTTGAAATCAGGAGGAGGCTGGGATTGAAACCGATGAGGACCATAAAGTAACAATGCCCAACATCTGATGGAGGACTCACTGATTAAATTCAGATGCCACCAACATCGTTGCTGGGACACCAGACCTTTGGAAAGGTTGGAAAGTAATGTAGAGGATTCTAGGACACTGAGAGAACTGTTTTGTTAAAAACCAACCGTATTTATAAAAGTTCTGTTGAGAAAGAAAGAACAAACAAGCTGTAAATAAGTTTGAACATTGTTTATTTTTCAATTAAAAAAATTATACTGATACAAAAATATTTCCACCAGATTCTTCCATTCAAGTCAGAAATGCAGAAGCACAGAGTCTAGTATAGTATTTCAGCATGACGTGGCCTCGTTTCTGTGAGCTGGCATTCGCTCCACTGTATGGCTTAACTTAAAAAGATGTCCCTTATTCCTGCACAGGTCAAACAGTTGACTGTACTATCATCTGCTACTTAAAAAAAGATCTCAGTACCTAAAAATCTGTGTCCTGAGTAGACTTTAATTCTAATTTTCATTACGCCTTAATTAACATTAATTAAAAATATAAATAGAATTGGGCGGTCACACCATTTAAAACTGCTGCCACGCACGGATGCGACTGTGTCTTCATTGATAGCTTATGCAGCACAAAACATACTGATCACAAGAGCTTAAATCATTAACATAAATGTAGAATAAAACATTATTGCGCTACACAACGCGGAACAAAAACTGACATAACATGACAAAAAAGAGGTTTATCTTCCATTATTTGTGCACAGACACTGCAATCTTTGGTCACAGCATCCCAAGGACAAAGAGGAACTCAGATGGCTCAGCATTGCCTAACTTTAATTATATTAAAGCATGCCAGATAGCTGTTTTTGGATGTAAAAACCAACTGACAGTGATGCATCACAGTGTAAGCAGAACTCTCGGCTCCCCTTTCCAGCACTAGGCTGTTCGCAAAGGTGAAAATGTAGTTGTGCTTTGGAAAATGATTTGAACATGAGGTAAAGATGATAACTGAATGCAACACACTAAGCTTAATCATTCAAAGGCAGCTTTCTGGTTTAAAATGTGTTCCTCATATTTGTGGTTGTCAGGATGCTATTTTATCTTAGCATCACAACGGCAAACTTTTGAAAATATGAATACTGATGGAACTCTTCTGGTTTTAGACTAAACAAAAAGAAATCATTAAACTTCAGGACTGAGGTGTGTTCAACAACATCAACTAAACAGAAGTTACATATTCTTTAATTTCTAAACCAGCTGAAGGTGTGTGAGGAAACGGTATGCAATCACAAACATCTTGGATCAGATTATCTTCCAAATTATCAGTAATAAAATTATATAATAAATTATTGCATTTCCACATTTGTTGACTGGAATCACTGCCATAAACATTGTCAGTCAATTCTTGAGCAAGCACTACTTCATCTCTTTAAGAGTTCTTGAACGCACCCCAGTCCATTAGTGTGCTGATACCTGCTGCATAGTGTGTGTGTGTGAGTGAAAGAGAGACTGTTCTTGAATGAGATATTAGCCTGAGAGACAGACAAACATAAAGATTGACAGCTTCAGTATAGCTGACCATTCACTTGCTGCAGCACGGTCACCACAAACTCCCTCAGCGTCTGTCAACAATACAGAAAAACATGGTCAGTCTGTGAGTTTCTAAGCCTGTGCAGGTGAATGACTGAAAAGCCGAAGCTTGTTGTCTCTTGTGTAGTGATCCGGGGCCTGTTTCATAAAACAAGTTTACCAAACAAGCCAGGTTAATTTCAGTCTGACTTACTGTCAGTTGATTTGGTTCAAAATAAGTCAGAATAACTGAAATAAGCCTGGCTTGTCTGGTAAACTTGTTTTATGAAACAGCCCCCAGGTTGTCTACATTGATTTGAGTAGAGTGTTATTAATGTATTTATGGCACATTTCGCATGTTTAATGCATTTCCAGGTTGCTTTGTCTGGTTGGTATGAGCACATACTTTGTGTTTTTGGCGAGGGGCATATATACTTAATCATTTCATGCATTTTTCCTGTTAAGAAAAATAGCAGTCAGCTATGTGATAAAAAAGAAAAGTGTGTAAATGTTCTCTAAAACAGTAGTTCTCAACCAGAGGCCTGTTTCATAAAACAGGTTTACCAAATAAGCCTGATTTATGTTTTATAACATTACTTTCTAGTTTTCTAACTCTACAATATTTTATCAGGTAGAAACTGATTAAAAACTATTTTTAAAAATCCTTCTGAATCCTTATCCTGTAAATAAATCACAAACAACTGGAAAACTCATGGGGCCTTTAACACTAGAACCCCCACAGGGTAAATTTTAGCGATAGATGCTATTTACACTGTGTAAATAGCTATAAATTCTATTTACACTGTTAAAATAGCAAGATTTTCTGCTATTTATACTACTCATTGCAAATAGTGGCAATTATCTGCACCTCAGTGTTGTAGTACATTATAAAACAGTACGCAATAACGTATTGAGTGTAAATTATAGTTTTAATTCAAATTAGGCTATTTAATGGATGCCACCTTATTGGGACAATAAAGCCCTCCCTACAGATGTTTTTCATGAACACGGAAGTCACGCCTGACTCTTAACCGGAAGGATGCATTGCATTTCCGGTCTCCAGTGTTTCTAGTCAAATTAGCGTATATTCAGAGTTGACAAGCTAATGTTAACCCAATTAAAATATTTTAAAGCACATGGCTCCATAGCGCCATCACTTTACAGTGTTGCAATGACCTTCATTTGTCAGTGCCTCACTCCTCAAAGTTTAACGAGTGTGTAGATGACACGAAGCTGCCGACGTTAGCTAGGACTGCAGCGATAGTCGGTGTTGATGGTTTTACCGGTGTGAAGCCACAACACGTTATGTCACTTGCCCACCGCCCCCACCATTGTTTAGATTTTTTTTTATAGTAATAAAAATTTAGTTCAGTTAGAGAACAGACACTACAATTAAAACTGAACTGCTGAACTACAGTCGCATCACAGATCAGATTTCATTTATCACGTGAGGAGAAGCTGACAAGAAGAGTGAGGTGAGACCGACAAGACAACATGCAAAAACGGTTTAAACCTGTTTAAAAAATATTTTGGATTTTGAAAAGCATGTTGACTTCTGCCATCTGAGGTGATATTGGAAGTTTTTTTTAAACATTTGTTTCTTATTTATTTGGTTCCACAGTGCTGATTTTTATTTATTTAAACTGTGTTTTTGTTTTTGTTACATTAAGTATGCCATATCTCCAAGCTTTCTTATTCGTTTTGCAGAAAAACATTCTATTGTTTCTCATTTATTTGCTTCCACATTGTTTACTGATCTTCAGTTGTATACCTAAACTTTGTGCAAGTTATTTATTTTATATTAGCCATATAGCATGGTCTATTTTTTATTTGTTTTGTTAATAAAAGTTCTATGGTCTACGTTGTATTTTGTTGACGCCGTATTGCTGCTAATTTGAAAGTGAAAGTAATATGTGCACGGCGCTTTTACAAGCTATTTAAAACGGAAGGATAGCGAGGAAAGGAAGGAAAACTTCACAAACTGTCACATGTCGATTAACCGGTGGGAAAATTTCCTCACCGTCACAACTCTAACGTTAGCTATATTAAAAGTAGATGGGCACTATTTCAATAGGTTCCAGTGGAGACCAGAACAGAAGAGCATCCAATCAGAAGTTAGAATTTGTAATAGCGGCGCTCATCGTTTACTCAGGAAAAAGGTCTACACCTACCCTAACCCTACCCAATACTTTATCTTCAACTCTTTGATTTTCCTTCAGTTTTATTGAAAATAAATGCCTACATGCCATTCACCGTACAGAAAATACTAATTCTGTGAACAAGTGACCTATTTAAGCCGCGGCTTCAGCGTCTATTTATAGTGTAGGGGGCAGGCGCTTTGAATTCTAGAGAGCGTTTGATTGGACAGAAAGTTTGATGAGAAGCTGAAGTACGATGTGACGTCAAAAGAATCGTTGAGCCGTTTTGACGAACTGCAAGCTTTGAATGCTTATATCTTCTAAATGCGAATTTTGTTTCTGTTTTGGAGCACACTGGCATACAGATAACCTTATATTAACACCCAAAAAACTTCAATTTTGATTTCACGGGGCCTTTAAGTTGAACGTAAAAGAACATATTTTGAAAAATGCTGAAGAACCAAACAGTTGTTCGTTCCCATTGACTTCCACAGTAGTGAAAGAAACACTATGGAATTCAATGGGGACCCTCAATTGTTTGATTACCTGCATTGTTCATAATATCTTCTATTATGTTCAACATAAGGAAAAAACTCAAAACAATTTTCATTTGAACTATCCCTTTTAAACGTGTGAGCATGCATATGTGCTACCTGGGGCTTGCAGTGTTCCTCGATCCAGCTGAAGACGCAGGCAGAGAGCTCCTGAAAGCTGTTGACCGACACTGAGGCACTGAAGGACTGAAAAAGAGAGTCCATGATGCTCTGAAACACACTGAACTTCACCTGATCTGAAACCTGCTCGCTGCCCTGCTGAGGGTTATTCTGATGGGCCTTCACAATGTGCTCGTAGTTCCTGAAACAAACAATTAGAGACACATTAGTATCCCTGCAGCCCCAAAAGTGGGTCGTGAGACCGTTCTGAATGGGTCATGGAGTGTACGGCCAAAGAAACGACATCAACAACAAAAAAAAGTCATTCTAAATGTTTTTCTGATGCGAGACTTTTATTTTAAAAGACGTGCATGAAATGCTGTTGACACTTAACTTAGCCTATGTCAAATGCAGTTTAAATAAAGAGTGCCTGAGAAAAACATGCTATCAGTATCTGAGGTCATATGAGATGTTGACAAGTTTAATGTCAATGCCATTATTCTATCGTTACTTTCGTAACTTATGAAATAAAAGGTCTCGCACCTCAAAAAAGCGCACTATCCTGTCTTGCCAGATGCTATACCGTGTTCGTAGCGTACTCTTCTGTAGCACACGCGAATATATCACTTCACTAAAACGCAGAAACTACGAGCATGCAACGCGTGAAATAAAAGTAAAATACCGATAAATCACATAACTTGTACTGCGTGTGTTAGCTGGGAAGGATTTCCAAGATACTGCTCCAATATTCATTCTATTCAGGAGCAGTTTCCACGTTTCATTAACATTTCATGTTATTGCATGTCTTGCATATTCACCATGGTAGGCCTAACTGTTGTTTCCATAACCCAAAAATGCCATGTTATTTTCATTTTGTGTCATTTTGTATGTTTATATCTTTAAATGACTGTGGAGGCTCATACCAACTTAATTGTTTTGACAAAAACTAGTTTGGGACTGGTATTTAATAGCCTTACCTTATAGGCTGTTTATCATGTATTAGTCATATTCTTAACGGTCTTAATTTTTGTGAAATATATACACACACGGCCAAAAATATGGGCACCCTTGGTAAATATGATCAAAGAAGGCTGTGAAAATTAATAATAATAATAATTCATTACATTTATATAGCGCTTTTCTAAGCACTCAAAGCGCTCTACATTGTGAGGGGTGGTGTCTCCTCGTCCACCACCACAATTAATCTGCATTGTAGGGGTGGGCGATATGGGAAAAATATCATATCACGATTTTTTATAGAAATATCACGATTCACGATTTTTATCCCGATTCTTTGTTAGTTTTACTATTTTGGTTTTACAAGTTGTCTGAGCATTACAGCCAAACTAGAAAGACAAAGATGCATGGCAGATATTTAGGCCAAAGTGGGTGAAGATAAAAAATCTTTGTCATTATTTTATTTTTCTTATTAAAAAATAAGAACAAAGATACACATTACAAATACACATAATATACAAATAAAACAAACAGTGCTTTATTTCCAGGTACAATAGGTGTATTTAGCAGAGCATTCAATGAAATTGAATGAACAAATATAAAAATAAAACACTAGATGGACTGATTCCTAAAGCAACTGTATTAAAGTTTTTCAGTCAAGAATAGGGAGTGATTTTTCTCTTTGTGTTTTGTTGTTTTGTTAACGTTAAATGAATAGTTCCCCCACAAATTAATATTCTGTCATCTGTCTGTCAATTCTGTCATAATGTTGTATTTTTATATCATCATTAACTCAAAAGTTGTTTTAAACCGGAATGAGTTTCTTTCTTCTGCTGAACATTTATAAATGCCATTTTGAAGAAGGTGGAAAACCAAACAGTTGCTGGTCCTCAGTGACTTCCATAGGATTTTTCTTTCCTACTATCAAAGTCAATGTAGACCAGCAACTGTTTGGTTTTCCACTGAGTAAATAATGACAGAAATTCAATTTTAGGGTGAACTATCCCTTTAATGACAGTCGACAGCACGTTTAGTGTCCTGTCCCTTTAAGAGCTGCACGCATCTAATATACAGTACAGGCACGCATCCGTTTCTCTCTTAACGATTTACTTTCATTTTAGAGATAACCAACTCAGTCTGTATGTAAACCTTGTGTGTTTTGACAGTATTAGCGCAAAATATAACTTAGTTGAGTAATCAGGCGCTGTTAGACAGGCGTTTTAGTGCGCGTGCTTCAGGTGTATGCGCTCAGAACAAGCGCACGTCAGACCAGCGCGCGAATTAAACATTTAACCAGCAAGGCTTGTATGCAAATAATGTACTTTTGCGATCGCGAATAAGTGCAGTGTCCTGTCTGAGTAACTCTACTGCTGTATGTCGTGTTGTACAGTATATAGAGACGGCGGCGCCAGAACTGTATTTGACAATGTGCGCGGTAGCGCGATACTACGATATTTCTTAAAAAGCAGATCGTGGAGACATTTTTATCGTCCACGATCAAAAATCGTCATATCGCACACCCCTACTGCATTGTTAATCCTTTTGATCTTTTATTAAAAAAATAAACAAAAATCTAACCTTGCATTGGATAATACAAATTTTAAATGGGGGGAAATATCATTATGAAATAAATGTTTTTCTCTAATACACATTGGCCACAATTAATGGCACCCTTTTATTCAATACTTTTTTAAACCTCTATTTGCCAGTTTATCAGCTCTAAATGTTCTCCTATAATGCCTGATGAGGTTAGAGAACACCTGTCAAGAGATCAGAGACCATTCATTCATCCAGAATCACTCCAGACCCTTCAGATTCCCAGCTCCATGACGGTGCTTCTTCTCTTCAGTTCATCTCACTTATTTTCTACAGGGTTCAGGTCAGAGGACTGGAATGGCCAGAGCAGAAGCTTGGTTTTGTGCTCAGTGACCCATTTTTGTGTTGTTTTTGAGGTTTGTGTTTGGATTATTGTCCGGTTGGAAGATCCAAACATGGCCCATTATAAGATTTCTAACAGAGTCAGTCACTTATTGATTTTTTATCTGTTGGTATTTGATAGAATCCATGCCATTAGGGATGGGCATTTTTGTCAATTTCTTATTTCGATCATAGATAGGTTTCCAAAACGATTAATCGAGTACTCGGGGGTGGGGCATGGCCGTAATGTCAAGTCACCTTTATTTATAAAGTGCTTTTAACAATGCAAATTGTGTCAAAGCAACTGCACAATATCAAAATAGGAAAATAGTGTGTCAATAATGTAAAATGACAAGATTAAACACTCAATTTTCAGTTAAAAGTATTTCATTATTGAATTCAGTGATGTCATCGTCCAGCTCAGTTCAGTTTAAATAGTGTCTGGTCATAATGGAGATAATGAAAATATCTGAAGACTGTTATGAAAATGAATGTTAAAAATAAAAATGACATGAAAACATGAACACGATTAGATGTTAGATTACGACTGATGCAGCAATGTTATTAAAAAAAGAAGCATCTAAAAAAGAATAGTTGCCTGAGGTGAAGCTGACTTTATGCCAATAAACTGAAACCTGTTCTATGATACTTCCTATGATATTAATCAGATAACTTGGATACATAACATAAATGTAACATTACAACTTGTATCTGCACAAAAGGATGCATATGCCAGTGAACTTTAAGTTACGTGCTATAGCGAGAGAGCGAGCTCCCGCTGTGATTGTGCTTTAAACAGTGCGCTGAAACACAGGCAAGGACAGAATTCACTATAGATTTCACATTCTATAAAGTTCTCATAATGCTTATGTCATTAATGTTTATGGCAGATTTGTGCTATATTTTCATCTACATTATCAAGTGATTCCTAAAATCGCCTGCGTGTTTTCGAAGCCATACGAAGTACGAAAACTATTTTAATTGAAGTATGCCTACTGTTGAACAAATATGACAAAAAAAATCACTGCTGCATTATTATAGGATCAGTATTTTTTTAAAAGAAACATCTAAAAGCAATATGACCGTCTCAAATAACTTAATATCGGGCATTGCATTTAAGAATGAAACTAAATATTGGTAATATGCAGCACATTCAGCTGTATGTAAATAAATGTTAATATCCCAACGCATCCTATATTAGATTAATCCGATATGTAGCTAACCCAGACTTCAAAGCCAAGCTTCTCTCATGCTCCCGCATGCTCTTGCAAGCTAAACAATCAGAGCTCAGGGTGCCGCCCAAATTGCTGCTATAACCAATCAGATTTTTTTTTCCCCACGATCATCATTTTCATGATCGATCATCGCTGTCACGGCCGAGTACTTGATCGCTGTTGCACATCCATGATGCCATGTGTCTAAACAAGATGTCCAGGACCTCCAGCAGAAATATAGGCCCACAATAACAAAAATACAGCAGTATATTTCATTGTACACATGAGGTACTTTTAATCCCTGTGTTCACAAAACCCATCTTGAGTGTTTGCTGCTAAAAAGCTCATTTTTTAGTTTCATCTGACCATAGAAGCCAGTCCCATTTGAAGTTCCAGTCGTGTCTGATAACTGAATATGCTGGAGATTGTTTTTTGGATGAGCTAGGAGAATTTTTCTTGAAATCCTCCCAAACAACATGTGGTGATGTAGGTGCCGTTTGACAATTTTATTTTAAGGTTTTCTGACCCCGAGACTCAACTATTTTCTGCAATTCTCCAGCTGTGATCCTTGGAGAGTCTTTAGCCACTCAAACTCTCCTCCTCACCGTGAATTAGAACGATATGGACACACGTCCTCTTCCAGGCTGTTTCGTAACATTTTCTGTTGATTTGTAAATTCTTAATTATTGCCCTGATGGTGGAAATGGGAATTTTCACTGCTCTAGCTCTTTTCTTAAAGCCACTTCACTACTTTGTGAAGCTCAATTAACTTTTGCTGCATATCAGAAATATATTCTTTGGTTTTTCTCATTGTGATGGATGATTAATGGAATTCGGGCTTTGTTTTCCCTCCTATTTATATTTCTGTGAAACAGGAAGCCATGGCTGGATAATTTCATGTTCATAATCCCCCTGGAGTGCTCAAAACTGTGAATATGAATGGGAATATACTTCAGAGATAATTTACTCATAAGAATTTCTAGGGGTGCCAATAATTGTGTCCAACTTGTATTTGAGAAAAACATTTCATAATATTTCCCCCCCATTTTAAATTCTTATCCAATGAAAGGTTCGATTTTTGTGAATTTTTTTAAATAAAAGATCAAAAGGATTAACAATGCAGATTAATTTTCACAGCCTCCTTTGTTCATATTTACCAAAGGTACCGATATTTTTGGCCATGACTGTGTATGTATGTGTATATGTATGTGTATGTATATATATATATATATATGTATGTGTGTGTATATATATATATATATATATATATATATATATATATATATATATATATATATATATGTGTATGTATATATATATATATATATATATATATATATATATATATATATATATGTATGTGTATATATATATGTATGTATGTATGTATATGTATATATATATATATATATATATATATATATATATATACACACACACATATATGTGGGTCGCAGCTTGATGACCATGGGAAAATGTGGGTCTCAAGGCCAAACCAGTTAAGAACCACTGTCTTAAAGGGTGTTATCTTTCTTGGCAGAAGAGTGACAGTGTCAGATAAAGCCGAAAACAGCCCTGCGGGAGAATAAGTGGAACTACATTTGTCTGCTTAAGCAGATAAAAATTTCCTGGCCCCCTTTAAATAACCCCCCACTCACGTTTTCATAATTTTCAGCGCCATCACCTCCTTCCTAAGTGTGGAAACATCCTCTTCCTGCTTCTTCTTTTCTTTGTGGAGAAACTGAATGTAGTCGATTGCTGCAAACACACACAGGCTGCTGAGCTTTTCCATTCCAGAGTGAAAGACATGTGACAAGGAAATATAAATAGATAATGAAGTTTCTCACTCTTCTGCAGGACTGTAGCTTTACTTATCTTCTGTGTGGCCATGGCAAAGTCAGACTGCTGCTGGCATGTAGGCACTATAGACTGCAGGTCATCATAGCCTTTCTGTGGGACAGAGATACGTACAGACATTTGAGTGATGGAAGTAGAATGCTAGGAACAAGGCACTGTGTTCTTTACACACAAACAGCTCTCACAATCCAGTGTTTTCAGGATCTCAAAGCGGTCTGTTCAGTCAATTTTGCGCCACATTAACTCATCTCTGCATGTTTTGGGTTGCTTGTAACGTGTATTTGGGAACACAACATGCATTGATCATCTTCCCAAATTTGTAATGAAAAGCACTTACAAACCAGCTGTTGTCAACAGAAGTGAAAATTTAAAGGGTCCCTGCATATTTTTTTCCACCAAAATGAAATCTCGATGGATTATTATTATTATTGCCATATGCTATATAATCACAAAGTGTTTGGCCAAACTTAACAGCCCTACAAACAAGCACAGCACCTGGAGCTTTAAAAAACAATTATAATTGTAAACAATTTTTATAAGTACTAAATGAAAGTTAAATCGATCCAAAGACAGACATCTTTGGCTGTTACATCTCATCTTGCACTATATTTTTAAGAGCGCATGAGAAGTTAAACATACTTCAACATAAAATACACATCTTATGACACTGTTCCATTTCATTGCATCAGATGGAACTGCAATGCTGCTGCCCTGAACTGGAAGTCACAGAGTACAGCTGCTGTCAGAAAAGCAACTGAACCAGAGGGTAACGCCCAAAAACCACCATTACCTAATGTAATATTAAAAATGGCATATTTTGAAGTCTCAGCGTAATCAAGTCAAGTAATTACTCTGCTTTTATGATCGATTATTGCCATCACTTCCAAGTACTTAGGTTTCCTTGTGCTTATGTAAGCTACTATATTTTGTTTTCCCTAAACCAATTTGCTCTTCTCACTCTTACCTTGATGGCATCTCTGCGTTTCTGCTCGGCCTGTGTGTGCGCCTGTCTCCTCCGGTCTTTATACGACTCCTTATAGGGCTTCTCATGTCTGTTATCACTGTCTTCATCATCTAAACCAAAGGGAAGAACCATATGTTAGTAGACTGTATCTTGATGTCTGTTTTTAAAGTTGCAATATAATCAACATATTTTATATCGTACCGCTGAGTTTAACTATTGAAAAAGAAAACAATATAGGCCATGGACTTGGTTCTTTGCATCACAGGGAGCAGAGTTAAGTCTGGCATACAGTACGTATGCATGGATTAACTTGTTCACAATTAGATCTAAAGCATGAATTTTAGAAAATAGATGGGTGAATTTAGTATTTCATGACAGTGAAACTGACCATTTTAGAGCAAAGGTTATAAAATAATTGGCATGTTTGATATTAGAGGATTGAGGTATCACTACCTGTGTTTGGTACCGAAGAGGCACTTGTGGATCCGATGCTGTTGGCTCTTGACACCAAACTTCCTTTGCGAGCACTCTCAGCAAAGAAACCTAATGATATAGAAATTTATATAAGTACAAATGTATACACTAATGTTCATTTTTGGCACAAAGCACAAAGTAGTTTCAGTTTGTCAAGTCCAGCCTATGGGTTAATTATATTTTTATAACTGCATGTCTAACCTTCATCTTGGTATTGAAAAAGACCAATTAGTTGAGACTTTCAGTAATATTTTATAACTCTGGTACTCACTGTGATCGAAGCCGTTGTCGCTGAAGGCGCCGTCCGTCTGCTGAGACATGGTGAGACGGGTGATATTAAAAGACAAATAGAAGAACAGTCAAGCCAGCCAGACTAAACATTCAGAGACCAACCAACCGATGATCACATATGCAAACAAAGCCTGATCTGTCCTGCCTTTCCTTTATCTAGGACACCTCTAACTCCCCACTGTGATGTGTCCCAAATAACCCCTTTAAATGGTGACATTTAAATCTACATGCATAATGTGTCCGATTGAGCAATCTCTGTCATATTGTCAAGCTGTCATTACAGGGCATATTTTATCATTTTTTCGTTGCATATGAATTTGTCAGTAAGTTATAATGCACTAGAACAGGAGCATAAATACAGAGAAGGCACAAACAAAGAGAACTAGTGAGCTTTATTGACAGTATTTTGGGGCATCATGTGTCACTTGAATCGAATCTCGATCTCTGGGGAGTCGATTCGTTCGTTCGAACGCGCCTTCGATCCCCAAAAATTCTGTCTAGTAACAATTTAAATAGGTTTCGAAACACAGCCATAAAGAGTCAATGTAGCGAACAAGCAAGTTAGCTTAGCGTATTCTTACACATCTGTTATAGCTTCCATTCTAACATTTACAACATAAATAGTCGTAGAACAGTTTCGGCCGCGTTTCTGTAGTGATTTGTTGTCTAAATCACCGCTAAATACACTGCATTTTCAGATCACGATAATGTGTGAAGCAGGGTAATTGTTCTTTTGACTTGCTGAACTTTACGACTAATGTTAGCAGCTGAGCTAGAGAGTGAAACCAACCGCTGCAGACCTACACAGATAAACAGAGCCAAACTTCACGAGGATTATGGCTGTTTAAAATCAATGGAGAGTCTTTATCTGAATACTTTTTCTTACTTTGAGCCAGGGATCCTCCGGTGACGCGCTGTTTTCCGTCATTTTGAAATAAACAATGACTGGATGTTACGAGCTGCGCCCCCTATTGGCCATGATCTGGTCTGACCTCTAGAGACCCCCAACATTATGAAGCTGCATCCTCCACTCTGTCGTTTTCTCCTCCTCCTGACTGATGACGGCTATGACTTCCCATGAACTCTAGTTCATAATATATTTATCTATTCGTTCATCCATTTTTTTTCTCATTGCACTGTCTATGTATTATATTATATTAGCCTATACACATATAGTCCTACCTTACATTGATAATCTATATGAGTACAGATAAACATCAGTGCGTGGTCATGTTTTCTACACGGTGGAGCTCTAAGAATTTATCGCATCAAACTGAGAGTTAAAGCTCATATATCACATCGTAATGGGAGTAGGCCCTATCTGTCTGTCTGTCTGTATTTGCATGTAATTTCCGTATCTTAAAGTCTTGGCTTTGAAAAAGCTATTGAACATTTTTGCTGTTATTGTCGGAGGGGAAAAATAAAATAATAATTCTGTCCATTAAATAGCATATTATAGGATTTTTATTTTATTTTAACAGTAATATATTTATAACCAGCAGAACAGTTTCAAGATGGCGCCGCTGAGTTCGGACGCCATCCAGGTCGCTCCGCTAAGATTGTGTTTTTAAAACGGGAAACGCACTGGAATTCGAGACTCCGGAAAAGGGCTCACAGTCCTCCTCTTCCGAGCATTCTGCTCGCAAATGTCCAATCCTTGGAGAATAAAATGGACGATCTTAGAGCCAGGATTAGTTTCCAATGGGATATTAGTGACTGTAACATCCTTTGTTTGTCAGAAATGTGGCTTTCGTCCTCGGTCCCGGACACTGCTGTAATACCGAGGGATAACTTCTCTGTTTTTCGGAAGGACAGAACAGCAGAGGCCGGTAAATCCAGGGGTGGAGGAGTGTGTTTCATGATTAACAAGAAATGGTGTGACCCCAAGAATATCTCCATTCTGTTGCGTTCCTGCTCGCCTCATCTGGAACATCTTTCCATTATTTGCCGCCCATTTTATCTGCCCCGGGAGTTTTCATCGATCATTGTTACTGCTGTGTACATTCCACCACAGGCAGACACCGGCTTGGCTTTGTCTAAGCTTCACGATGTGCTCAGCGGCTACATTAACAAACATCCTGACTCTGCTTTTATCATCGCGGGAAACTTTAACAAAGCCAACCTCAAACAGGTCATGCCGAACTTTCATCAACATGTATCCTGTCCAACTAGAGGACCAAACACACTGGATCATTGCTGCACTCAGTTCAAGAATGCCTACAAAGCCCGCTCACTACCGGCTTTTGGCAAATCGGACCATGCCGCCATTTTCCTCACACCGGAATAGAAACAAAGGCTCGTTCAGGATCCTCCGGTGCAGAGAGTAGTGACGCGCTGGTCCTCCCACTCAGAGGCTATGCTGCAGGCGGCTCTTGATGACGTCGACTGGGACATGTTCCGGGCAAGTTCTTCTGATGTCAGCGAGTTCACGGATGTAGCATTGAGCTTTGTAAACACGCTAACCGAGCAAGCTACAGAAACAATAACTGTAAGGACATTCTCCAATCAGAAACCGTGGGTGGACAGAACAATCCGTGCTGCGGTTAACACACGCACTGCCGCTTACAATGAGGCTCTTCTGACCGGAAATATGAGCGAGTAAAAAGCATCGTGCTATGCTCTCCGCCGCACAGTAAGAGCCGCTAAACACAGATACAGAGAGAGAGTTGAGTCTCATTTCCAGCTCAATGACTCTCAACGGATGTGGCAGGGACTGGGGACCATCTGTGCCTTCGGAAACAAATCCTCCGCGGAGGTGAGAGCAGATCCGTTGCTGGCCGACGAGTTAAACACCTTCTACGGCCGCTTCGATGGCAACGGCGGATTCAAGACTTCCTCACCGGCAGACCTCAAGTGGTGAAAGTTGGCCAGTTCACCTCAAACTCCATCACTCTGAACATAGGAGCCCCACAGGGCTGTGTCCTGAGTCCCCTGCTCTACTCTCTCTACACGCATGACTGCGTGTCCTCTCACAGCTCCACATCTATTGTCAAATTCGCTGATGATACTGTGGTTCTGGGCCTCATCTCCAACAACGATGAGACCGCATACTTGGACGAGGTAGAGAGACTCACATCATGGTGCCAAGACAACTGTCTCTCTCTGAATGTGAGCAAAACTAAAGAGCTGATCGTGGACTTTAGGAAGAGACAGCAGCAGCCCTACAATCCTCTTATGATCAGTGGGACCCCTGTGGAGAGGGTGAGTAGCTTCAAGTACCTCGAGAACCTGACTTGGACTACACACATCCAAACACAGGTTAAGAAAGCCAGGCAAAGACTGTATCATCTGCGACAGCTGAGGAAATTCAGGGTCTCACCAGCAATCCTGAAAACTTTCTATTCAGGGACCATAGAAAGTGTATTGACTCAGTGCATCTCAGTGTGGTATGGAAACAGCTCCAATCAGGACTGCAAAGCACTACAGAGAGTTGTGCGCTTAGCTGAGCGCATCTCAGGGTCTGCTCTCCCCTCTCTGCAGGACATCTACCTCAAACGCTGCAAAAATAGAGCTGTTAAAATCATCAAGGACTCTAATCACCCTGGTAACCGTCTATTCACTTTGCTTCCATCTGGTAAGCGCTTCCGTAGCCTGATGGCAAAAACTGAGACCCTTGGGGGAGCTTTTCCCCCCAGGCCATCAGGCTCCTAAACTCTAACTCTGTCATAACATCACTTGACTCCATGTAAATATCACTATATCAATAAGCTATTCATAATTTTTCTCTACCTCATATTGCTGCTATTTACATAACCTGGACAACTTTTTTGCACATTTAATTTTTTGCACATTCCTCTTTATTAATATTTAAGTCAACAATATACTGGCCTGCACATTTATATTTACATTTATATTTTTTATCTTTTATTTTATTTTATCTTTCTTTTTTTTCTACTTTTCTTTTTCTTAATATTTGTATTCTATATAATTGCACTGTCCTTGGAGCGGACCTGACCTACATTTCACTGCTGGTTATACTCTGTATAATTGTGTATGTGACAAATAAAACTCTTGAATCTTGAAATCTTGAACACAACAGTAAATAATAAATTAGACCAGTGATAAACATTTAATAAATTAAAATACAACTAATAAGAAAACAATAAATCAGTAATATACAATATTAAACAAATGTGATATTCTGTAAAATTAAAAATATAAAAAAAAATGAAATAAAAATGCCAGTGTGGTTTTATTGTGTTCAGTTGTTTACCCAACAACTATTACAAAGGTAGCACTTTACAGTAAGGTCCCATTAGCTAACGGTAGTTAATGCATTAACTTACATTAACTATCAATCTGCAATATACTTTTTACAGTATTTATCAATCAATTTATTGGTTAATGAAAACAACTGTTCTTGTTAGCTCGGGTCCATTTAATAATATGAACAGAGGCATTTTTTTATTTTAATTACATATTAGTAAATGTTGAAATTAACTGAGACTTATAAATGCCTTAGGCCATTACAAAAAATAAAAATAAATATGATATTAGGACAGAATTGGAAAAAATGAGAAAACGAGTAGCCTTGTGACAACAAGCCCTGATCAACAGCATCAGTGTCGTAACATCCAGTACATAATATGCACATGAGTGGTGTGAAATGTTTTAGATCATATTTTTTTAAATACAAACAGAACTTAAACTGACACACCCAGCGTGCTCTCTCTCTCTCTCTAGTATGAGGTATACAGGAAGCACTGATGCTTCTGCTTTTTTCTGTGGTTTCCTCTTGCTGTCACAACTGCCTCTCTCTCATTTTTGTAACACACACCAGTGTGCTCGGACAGGTGCCTTCGTGTAAATTTGCCAACATCTGTATATTCTTTTGGAAGAAACTTCTGCAGGCTTAATCCGAGGGGGTGGACATAAAGGAAGATGCTCCAATATCTGAAGCACTCACATGAGAGGCAGACATCTGGAGAAAAGGCCTGTTACGCTGGTAATCAACACACTCAGCCACACTGAGAGGCTGAAGATCTGAGCTTTTAAAGGACATCTATTGTCTTTATTGTGAAAGCATAAATAGAGGCTTTTCTTCTTCCTTTTTTTGACCAAGCAAAGGTGAAAGTTCTTTTTACCCTCCATTTTGAAATTGGAGGAATTTTCTGATTGCTCTCATCCTCATTGAGAGCTTCTCCACAATCACTTGCAACATCCTAGACACCGTTTTTGGGTTGAAAGGTATCCATACTGTCTGACAGCCTGTTCTAAAAGACTCCATGTGCTTTCACCTACACTGGATCTGAGTGACTAGAAAACTTCAAACACTTCTGTGGATTTTTACCTGTGGATTGCAGAGAGATATCGCTGGGTTTCTCCAGAGTTCAGACTTTTGGAATTGTCGTTGGTTGATCCAGAAAGAGTTCAGTATCCTGGAATTCCTAAGGAAAGTTGTGATGGGTAACGCAGCCGGCGGGTTGGAGCAGGTGGATGGGCCAGAGGCCAAAGGCTCAACAGGAGGGTCAAATGCTGCTCCCTCCACACCCAAAAAGAAATGTGCCCCTGCTAAACTACCCATGCCTCCTGAGGAAGAGCTTGAAGAACGCTTCAGTGTGGTTTTGGTGAGTTCTTTATACACAGACATGTAAACATTATATATCAACACAGCAAAATTAGCTAATCTTGATACTTCCTGTTCTGATAAAAAACAACAGCCGTGTTAGGAACTATAGTATTAGATTATTAGTCTTTGCCTTTTGGAAACATAAATACTAGCTGTAGAAAAGAAGAATGCATAGACAGTGATAATCTAAACAGAAAATCAAATACAATATGAACATTTCAAAGCAATTGCAGTTGTCCACCTGAAATGCAAAATGAAGTAACCTTTGGAAAAACACTTCTGACTTAATATAATCTTGATTACTGCCACTTTAGTTCCACATGGGCTTTTGGTATAGGAAATGACAGTGGCGGGATGACAAATTAGGCAACTTCTTAAGAGAAGTCATAAGATAAAAAGAGGTCCTGTATTCTCGGTGACGACTGACCTTTGTTTTGTCTTTCGGTTCATTGCAAGAAAACATTTTCAGTTGGTTATACTCCTAGATATGCCACCCTGTTTGTTGAGCAATGTGTTGTATCATTTAATTGATTCCTAATGGAAGTTCAGTTATCTTCCATTTGGTTCCACTTCAGCAACGCATTATTAGCCTGTTTCCATCTCAGAATAAAGATTGTGACTTATTTTGTTTCTTGTTTTTAACTTCTCAAAATAACATTATAATTTTACCAAAGTTAAAAAAGCACTTCCATGTAACAAATTGCCATTTGATTCTTCTGAACATACTCTTATTGGTTTATGCACAGGGGGGCACAAAAAGACTGTCCCAGGCTGTGATGAGTTGGTCCTACTAAACTCATCCTTACGATGCTCAGATTACTGTATGGAGGAGTTTGGGACAATCCCTACATTTTTGTCCTTGACCCCATAAATTCAAGTAACTACTACCCTGATTAGATCACTAGTGTGTGCTAATGGAAATATGCATCACATATAGTCACACTTCAGAGTGATGTCCTCATTGCAGGCTATTGCCATAAGCCCTGAACTGTGCTTTATATAATATAAACCTAATCTAGTCTACACTTTATTCACTCTCTTGAACCAGTAGACCACAGTTAGTCCCCAACCCTACCCCACCCACCCCACTCTCTCTGTTCCTCCAGTAACCGCTCAATTTGTTTCTAAATGTGCTTTCGCTCTTTATGCACACAGCCTTAAAAAATAACCATGCTCAGAGCGGAAACGTCTCAGTGCTTTAGGAGGAAACACCCAAGATCACAGCGTTTCTACTTTACACTTTTTTAATTTTATTTTTACAAACCACACCCTCTTAATTTGGTTGAAAGGAGCAATTCCAGATCTGGTGTGAAAGTACAAAACATAAAACCAATGGTGAATTTGTATGTGTTTAATTGCAAGACATGTAGCAACTTAGCCCCGTGCATGTTTTCAGGAAGTCACATTGTGTCAGACTGATGACTGACACAGCATATGATCTTAGATAAACTTAAGGGAAAAATAATATGTACATAATATAATAATTTACTCAAAAATGTAAATTGCATCATTATTTTCTCACCCTCATGTCATTCCAAACCTGTACGACTTCTGAGAAACAGGAGTATACATTTATTGTGACAGTTTTCACATTTCCACAAAAGCCATGCAGCTTTAAAATGAAATGAAGCGAAATAGTCGCCTAAACAGTGACAGGATTTTCATTTTTGCCTGAACTATGCCTTTAACAATCTGAAGTAGGCTAAAGGAGGAACAATAATTGCATCATAACACATTTTGTAATTAGACATTTCCTTCTTTACGTCTGTTCCACCAACGTTTTGCATCAGATATAAATGGTGATTATCAATATTAAAAATTCATGATTTAAATAGCAAATCAGATGTTATTTGAAACTGAGGAACGGCTGCAGTATACACACGTTAATGCCAGTCTCTTTCATAAACCATACTCAGACTTTCCAATGCTATACTCCAGGATTCGGATGTTGCCATAAACATCACAAACCAATTAGTATTATAACACTGACAAACTTCTCTTCTTTTTCTTAAACAGTTTAAGCCTGGGTCTGGGTTACATACCACTGGCGGCAATAATTAAACTTTTTTGATATCCAGTATTATGGATGTAATCTGTCTATTGATATCCAATACTTTTTGATATGCAATAAGAATAGCAATGTTTAAGTGTATTAACATTGATACAGCAGTGATTTGAATCCATGAGTCTGCTAGCATATTTGTACAGTTCTTCTAGAGAGGATTTCACCTGATCACCTGTTTACCGTGATGAATCTCTAACTTCTCTTCTCAGAGCTCCATGAATCTGCCTCCTGACAAGATGAAGCTTCTAAGTCAGTATGACAGTGAGAAGAAATGGGAGCTGGTCTGCGATCAGGTGAGTCGATCAACTTCAACATTATGTGTTTTAAATAATAGCAGCAAAGTAGAACTGAGAGTATCTTGATCGTTTCTCCAGTTTACTTCTCATGTAGAGAGTGAGACATTACTCATATTGAAATACATAATGAATTAGTCATATTGAAATACGTAAAGGCATTGCATTTTTGAGCAGTTTTCTGTGTATTGTCATAGTACTTCATGTCTGCAGTGTAGGTGTGACCTTTGAGGAGATCTTTATCTGGTAGTCTACATTTAGACACGCCAGACGCATAAAAGAGATCTTTACACTGTGACACAAATACAAAAACCAAACTTATACAAGTTATATGAGGACAGTAAACCAGGGCTCAAGCAACTGTGACCAATTTATATAAGCGCCTGAAAGATGAAAAGTAAAAACAGCATTTAATTCATTTCTCCAATCAATCATACATATATCAGGAGAAAATGTTAAAGCTTTACAGATCTCTCTAGTGTTTATTGAAATAAATGCTATAAATTTAATGATCTGACCTGTTTTTCTTGTTCTATGTGATGACAATATAATTAAAATACAGTTTGAGGCATTTGTAGTGATCAGTTTCAGAAAATGCATAGCCGGTAAGAAGGAAAAACAAAAAAGACACAATGGTAAATATTGCAAAGGAGGTGTATTCTTACGTTCGGATACATTTTTGTTGATCCTTTTAATAACAGTAAAAAGAAAGATGCAAGTGTGTGGTTAAAGGAGATGATGTAAAGGTTGATAGTGAGCAGACATCTCAACAGGAGAAAAAGGCTTCGAGAGCAGCGGTATGAGGTCAGACACTTAAGCTGGTGAAACTGTCTACGCACTTCCTGTGTTAATATTTGTGTCTCCATGACAACTGTGGGGTGCATGTTTTGTAGCTATGCATGCAGAAAGCACAGGTTGTTATAGCAATGAATGCACACAACTAAAATGTATTTCTTATGGGCATTATGTAGGCTGTATACCACCTTCAGTTGGAAATATGTATTAATACGACCCATGAAAAATCAATAAGTATCTGAGATGGATGTACAGTACAGTTTAAAAGTTTGGGGTCAATAATTGTTTTATTTATTAAATAAAATAAAGATGTTTTATTTATTTATTTTGTAAGAAATGAATGCTTTTATGTGGCAAAATTGAATTAAATTATAAATCAAAAAAATTATTCAGGAAAATAAGTCAGGAAATAAATTTCAAATAAATGCAGTTCTTTTGAACTTTATATTCATCAAAAAATGTATCTTGGTTTCCACAAAAATATTAAACAGCACAACTGTTTTCATCATTGCTAATAAAAAAATGTTTCTTGAGCATCAAATCAGCACATATACTGAATTAGAATGATTTCTGAAGGATCATGTGACATACTCATGTGATGGAGTAACGATGCATTACTGGAATAAATTACATTCTAAAGTAATACATTAATACATTCAAATTAAATTCTGTATATTCTTTACAAAAGAAAGCTATTAGGATTGTTAAAAGGGTTGATTATTACAAACCAACAAATAAATAGTTTATTAATTTGCATGCATTAGAATTTGTAGATTTAGTTGATTTATATACTTTACAGTTAATGTACAAAGTTTATAATAATTTACTTCCAAATTGTATTGAGAGGCTGTTCAAAATAAGAGAAAGTCAGTATAATTGAAGAGGATTGTATATGTTCAAAAAAGTAAGGGCAAGAACTAATGCAAAAAGTAGGTGTTTATCTGTTAAAGGGGTAAATCTATGGAATAAATGTGATAAGGAACTAAAAGTATGTAATTCACTTTGCCAATTTAAGAAAATGTATAAAAATAAGTTGATAAACAATTATGACTCAGTATTAATAAATTGTGGTTGTATTGTTAAAAAATTGAAGTAATAGCAGGAGTGTGTATTTTTATGTTTGTTTTGAATTATGTTTGTACATTTTGGGAATTTCTTTTTGTAATATTGTTTATTTTGTGTTATTTAACTTAGTGAAAGTGTCGCCCATTCAGTTAATTATGTATAAAGGGTAGGCATAATAAGCAAGGCTTCTGCCGACACCTTTTGCGGTAACTATGTATTTTTATTTATTTTGCCAAAATTTGTCTGTGAGGACCGGAATAAAATTATTATTGATTGAATGTAATTTTTAAATTACATTTCAAATGTAATTTACATTTACAATTTACATTACATTTACAAAGCTGCAGTCCGTAACTTTTTTTGGGTTAAAAATGATCCTAAATCCATATTTGAGCAAGTACATAACCAGCCAGTGTTCAAATGTTCACAACGGTTATCTTATAATAATGTTTTCTAATTTGAGTAGTATCTGTAAACATAAAGAAGTTGTCCCGCTAGTAGGCTATCGCATGTGAGGATCCTGCAGGTGGCGGATCATTTATAGCCTTTTCTTACAGCAGCTAGAATAATTAAACGTATCATTTTGATGGTGGATTGTTATCCAGAAAGGATTATGTGATTATGAAACACGTGTGAATGAAATTAAATTATATTCCAGTTTTAAATATGCTTCTGATTTCAGATAGCCTTGGATTGCACAAGATTTGTATTTTAAAGAAAACCAGTTCGAAGGGAGCATAGTTTGCTTTTGGGGTTAAAATAATTTCTTAAAATGAAATTTGAATTGCATTACAATTAGATTAATCTACATGTTAATACACACTATACTCTGATGTTGTTAACATTAATAATTTGAGAATAAAGTATAATAATAATAATTTGCACGATTTGATGTGATATGAGCTAACCAATCTTTAGATTAAATGACCATTGGTAGAGCGATTATGGTAATGCTTTTTTCCTCAGTTTCTTCTTACTTGTTCAGATGGCAATATACGGTGAAAATTCTGATTTGTGTCATATATTCCAAGACGTAGGCTAGAATCTGTGATTGCGAAGTAAACATCCACATCAGTGCGGTGACTGACTGACACACATTCACCTCAAAACATTAGATTCATCCGTGCCGAGCCGACTCACAACCCACGCAAGCAAGATAATTCCGCAAGAAACTGCAATTCCAGTTTTTCAAACAGAGATGGCGACAAAGAGGCAAAACTTATGGACTGCAGCTTTAAATTGCAATAATATTTCACAATATTACTATTTTTACTGCATTTTAATCAAATAAGTAATTATGGGCATAAGAGACTTGTCTTAAATGTCTTACTAACCCCAAACATTTGAATGCTATTATTCAACCTTTCTGTCATTCTATTGCATCAAAAAGCATTTAAATATCGTCATCACAGCTGGAAACCAGTCCATTTATTGTTTCTCTTTCTCTTGATGTCTATTAGGAGCGATTTCAGGTGAAAAACCCTCCCTCGGCTTATCTGACTAAAATCAAGAGCTTTTACCAGGACCAGGGTGGAGTGGTGCGCAGGGTCAGTACCATCACTCTCTTTGTGTTCTTTTCCTTACCACCTCCATACATTCTCATTTCTCTTTTACCCATATCAGTGCTGACACCCACCTGCCCAAAAAGCCCAAATGAAAACTCTGTTTAGAGTCTTGATGAGAAGTGAATGAGTGTCTGTCAGTGGGTCATCTTATCTCTGTGATTCCTTCTCCACAGTTCAAGAAACGTGTGCAGGAGTCAACTCAAGTCCTGAGAGAGCTGGAGATCTCGCTGAGAACCAATCACATTGGGTTAGTGGCAGCTTTATTTTCTTGTGCAGTGCAAAGATAGTCTTCACTGCTACTCTTGAATAAACCTGAAAGATAATTTTGCACCTGAATAATGGAAAATTTCCATAGATACATATGATGATATTCCTTTTGTACTCTATAGGTGGGCTCAGGAGTTTCTGAACGAGGAAAACCAAGGCTTGGATGTCCTGGTGGACTACTTGTCATATTCTCAAAGTGATGCGCCGTATGTTTATTCTGTCTAAGATTTCCCATCAACACCATTACGGTTGTCTAATGCAGTACTTTTTCCAAGAAGATTTTATGAGCAAATCCTGCAGTAGATTTTTGACAAGAAGTAACTACAGTTCTTTCCATATTGAAAACAAAGGTTCTAAAAGGGGTTTTAGCTATAATGCAATATTTGTGGTTCCCTAAAGAACCTTTCAGTGAACAGCTCTTAAAAGAACTATTGCACACTTAAAAATAATGGTTCTTTATTGGCAATGATGGTTCCATGAAGATTCTTTAACATTTATAGAACCTTTCCATTACACAAGGATATTTATAGTGTAAAAATGTTCTTTAGATTATTACAGTGTTCTTTACTCTAAGAAAACAAATGGTTCTTTTAAGAACTGCTCACTGAAAGGTTTTAGGGGAACCCAAAATGGTTCTTCCATGATGTTGCTATGAAAATTTTTCAGCCTTTTTTTTTTTGTGAGTGTAGTGTAAAGTACATTTTAACCCTTTGTAGAATGGAAAGGTCCCACGAATGTTAAAGGTTCTTCATGGAGCCATAGATGCTTATAAAGAAAGTTTATTTTTAAGCGTGTAATCTCTCAGTGGCTAAAAATTAACTCCGATTCTGTGCTGACGTGTTTCTTAGGTTTGAGGTGGAATCTGTGGAAAACGGCGGATCTGTATCAGACAACAGGAGGTTGTCAGAGAGATCAGTGGAGGATCTAGCCAAAAATGTTAACCATTCTTCCACACATGGCATGACCAGAGCGGCACGTGCATTCACTGTCCGGTGAGGCATCACTACAGCACACCCCAAAACACAGGGATCGCTGCTCAGTATAAGGACTAAAATGAAGAAACCGTGATGTTTAGATATTGTTCTTATTCAGTATATTCAGTGCTCATCTTTTGTTCATTCGCTGCCTTTCCACATTAGAATAAGTAACTTGACCCATGGCAGAAAAACTATGCGCAATGCCCGATTGGCCACCCAAAGAGATGACGTTCACCTCTGCATTATGTGTTTGCGCGCTATCATGAATTATCAGGTATGTCGGCGTGAGGAACACATACAAACACTAGGCTCAGCTACTCAAATGTCATTTTGGGAGAACTTTGTGACTCAGCTTTTTTTCTTTTTTTTTTTTTTTTAAACAGTCTGGGTTCAATTTAGTCATGACTCACCCCAGATGTGTCAATGAAATTACACTCAGCCTCAACAACAAAAACCCCAGGTGAGTGTTTTTGTTTTCTTTTGTGGGGTGTAGGGGTTTGTGTGTTTATTGTGTGAGTTTGTAATACATTTATATATACCATCCATAGGACTAAGGCACTTGTGCTGGAGCTGTTAGCTGCAGTGTGTCTGGTTAGAGGAGGACATGACATCATCATCTCGGCCTTTGACAACTTTAAAGAAGTAAGATGACCAGCATTTTTTTTATCAAATGGGATGTCCTCATAAAATGGTTTGGTCAAGTTTTGCAGATGGTCAGGATACATTTTCTTCTGCCCAGATGTATTATCTAAAAACTTAAATATCTCTTTTTAATCTTTTACCTCCCCAGTGTACTCATATGTTGACTTGTTTCTCAAAAAACATGTATTATTATTCTTATTATTATCAAAGCTGAAAACAGTTTTGCTGCTTAGTGTTTTTTGTGGAAGCCAGTCTAAGAAAGATAAAAAAGACAGCATTTCTTTTAAATATTAATCTTTTGTAACATCATAAAACATATTTACTGTTACTTTTAATCAATTTAATGTATCCTTCCTGAAAAATTAGTTTCTTTAAAAAAAAAAAAAGAACTGTATTTAATGTGACATAAATATCACAAATTATGCTACCAATACTACTCAAATGCCTTTCAGACACTAGTAGAAGTCTAGACATTTTGCAGCACATAATATTACAAGTGTCACGCTCAACACTTAAATCTGAATTTGGCCCAATTTCTCACAGGTGAGTGGAGAGAAGAACCGCTTTGAGAAGCTAATGGAGTACTTCATGAATGACGACAGCAATATAGACTTCATGGTGAGCTTTGATGTGAATCAGAATAACACGACAGTTAACCTGCTCACTTTTTTGTGTAATATGATTTATTTTAAACTTTATACATTTGATGTTTTTCTTCACAGGTGGCTTGCATGCAGTTCATAAACATTGTGGTTCACTCAGTGGAGAACATGAACTTCCGTGTGCATCTTCAGTATGAGTTCACCCAGCTGGGTCTTGACCAGTACTTAGAGGTAAGACTAGTGTACAGGACAGATAAATACTTTATAAAAGCATAACATACGTCTTACACATACTTAACACAGGATTGGATGTTAGATTTGAGATGTTTTATATGCAGCATGTATTCATAAAGCTGTGCGTTTTCCTTGTAATGTAACACAAAACTTTTTGTGTCCGCAGTCCTTAAAAGAGATGGAAAGTGAGAAGTTGCAAGTACAGATCCAGGCGTACTTGGATAATGTGTTTGATGTTGGAGCTCTGCTGGAGGATGCAGAAAATAAAGGGGAAATAGTGGAGCATTTAACAGAACTGCAGGAGACCAATGCAGAGGTTAACTATACTCCATGGACACAAACATATTTGCACATAACCATCTACTGCATAGTGCACATGCCTCATGTTGCAGGTAGGCTGTTCTGTTCCTCATAACAGTGTGCATATTCTTGTGTTGTAGCTGAATGCCAGATTGCAGGAGTATGAGAATGGAGCACTGGAAAAAATGGCAGAACTAGAGCAACAACTAATGCAGGCCACTAAAGAGTCAGCACTGCTTAAGGTACCACACTGCATTTTCCTTTCATTGCATACTATCTATACTATTTGCTAGTAGTATTTAAGATTACATTTACATTTAGTTATTTTGCAGACGCTTTTATCCAAAACGACTTACAAATAAGGGAAGGAAAAGGGAAGTGGTGTGTGGCCAAGTATGGTGGCCCATACTCAGAATTTGTGCTCTGCATTTAACCAGAGTGTTGGTTATTCACTCCCCACCTACAATCCCTGCCAGACCTGAGACTCGAACCCACAACCTTCGGGTTACAAGTCCAACTATCTATCCACTAGGCCACGACTACCCTATATAAGGACAATAGAAGCAATCAAAACCAACAAAAGGGCTATAATGTAAGCGTTGTGACAAGTCTCAGTCAAATTCAGTACACGTAGCAAGGACAAAAGAATAGAAAAAGAATAGAGAATGCCAGTGTTAGAGGGTCAGTTTTTTTAATAAAAAAGAAAACAAGTCAGAATAGAAACAGGATGGAGAGGGCAAATGTTACTGGGTCCATCTTTTTAAATAAATAAAAAGAAAACAAGTAGATAAAATAGAAATAGGATATAGAGTACTAGCATTAGAGGGTCAAGTGTAGATGGAAGAGAGGTGTCTTCAGCTGTTTCTTGAAGATGGCTAAGGACTCAGCTGCTTGGATTGAGTTGGAGAGGTCATTCCACCAGGAGGGAACAGTTAATTAGAACATTTAACATTAACAGTTAATTAATAAGATTAGATGTAGTGAGTGAGTCTGAGGGTTATTATAACAATTAAATATCTCCTTGTAGCCATGCAAACAGCCGATCTATGCTTAAAGCTTATTTTATTTGAATAGGCGATTATGGCTTAAATGTATTTTTTTTAATGAGTCAAATGTTTTATAGCATTGTTTGCAAATTAGTATATCGATTTATTTGTCTTTTAATGCCCTTAAGGTGATTTTATGTACAGCAATTTGGTTGGCCCATGATTGTTTTAACTGTGATTTTTAAATAAAGAAACAAAGAAGACATTACTAAAACCATTAAAAATAACTTAATAAAAATTTATAAAAACTATGGGTTTACCTGAGAAGCACAAATTGTGAAAAATAATTGTACTTGTGTCAGAGAATGTATCTTATCATTATTTGTTTTTAATTTAAATTTAATTAAAAATAATTCAAGATCTTATCTTATGAAAATAAATGTATTTTGTTTTAGATATTTAGATGTGAAATATGCAATTTTTTACTAGAAATGAGACCAAACATGTATCATAGTAAAGTTTCTTTTTTTGGTAGCTTATATATGGTATGCCAAATGCAGTTCATACATTCTTAGAAAAATTGGGGAATCAGTCATTGTCTCACACCTTTACATGTGTGTGTAACAGGAGAGCTTGCGAGAGTCCTGTGCCCAAGTGAGCACTTTGCAGCAGAGAGAACGAGAACGAGAGATTCAGAGAGAGAGAGAACGAGAGCAGGAACGTCTGTCGCAGCCCTCACAGGTAAACAGAGAAAGAAACAGAGAGGCGAGTGAAAAGGAGTCCAAACTGGAGGCGAAGCTGAAGGAACTGGAGGAGAAAGGCTTAGTCCGACTGGAGCGTTCAGCCTCTGGAAGCTTGGATATCGAAGTGATTCCAGTCACCGTAGAGAAAATTGTCACTCAAACAGGTAGGAGCACGTCTGCAAGAGTTCTCCTTCTGCTTAGCATCTAAAATTAAAGGGGTCATGAACTGCCTTTTTTTTTTCTTTCTTTTTTTTACTGTTCTCTGAGGTCCACCTATGTTTTGATGTAAAAATCTGGATAAAATTACATCATAATTTAGAAGTAATAAGCTATTTTCTGTCCTGTTTTTAACTCTCTTCATCAGTTTGAATAGATGTGGCGGATTGTAGACTCTGAAGTAAACGCCCACTGCTGTGATTGGCTAACATTTGCGTATGTTTGACAGTCTACATCCTTCACAAATAAACGCTGCTCTGATTTAGATTAAAAATGAAAACAATGATAATAATAAATAATAAATCTGTAAACAATGAAAACAGTTACACTTGTGTGGTGCGACATCGGATTCAATATATTCGGCGTAGCATTGTTTTTTAGTTTTAATCTCTCTGAAAATCCTGCGTCGAATTGTGCCTTATTTGTAAATGAATCTGTGGTAAAATGAAGTGAACAAAGGACCAAGTTCTTACTGATGTGGTCTGGCACTTCATTAAAAATAAATTTCATCAAATAAAGTTTAGCATTTGGTTTCTGCGTAGACCTGCGTCTGCTTCTCTTGTTATTTAGGCAGCGATGTAGAAGCAGGTGTTGATCTTCTTCTGCGGAGGCGGTATTCAGCCACACTATTACGTCATAAAGTGGCACATTCCACAACCTGACATTTTGGTAGATTGGCTTCTTTTAGTACTGGAACTTACAGGATGTTTTAAAAGCACAATTACCTCTATCAAAAGATCAAGGGAATTTTGATTTCTCAGTTCATGACCCCTTTAATGCTTCTAGTGAACTTAAAATGTTTACCTTTAGCTAACTACATTGATATTATCATAATGTCTGTTTAATGTTCACAGTGACTGTGTCAGATCCATCTCAAGCGCCGTCCCCTCCAGCCGCAGCACCGCCTCCACCTCCTCCTCCTCCACCACCAGGAGCTGCAGCAGCCCCTCCACCTCCTCCACCACCTCCTCCTCCTGGAAGTGGAGGTATTCCACCTCCCCCTCCTCCTCCCCCTCCTGGCGGAGGTCCACCACCACCCCCGCCCCCACCTGGCTGTGGACCACCACCCCCTCCAGGAGCTCCTCCTGCCCCTGGGGCTGAAACAGGTGAAGGGACTATTAAAGAAATTTAAGAAATACTTACACAGACATGCAACCTGAGCTGAGTGACTGTATCTTCCATTGTTTCGCACAGGACCAAAGGGACGTAAACCAGTTCAACCAAAGTTTAGGATGCCTCTGTTGAACTGGCAGGCTTTGAAGCCCAATCAAGTGACAGGAACGGTGTTTAGCGAGCTGAATGATGAGCAACTCTTAGGGGTAACAGCAAAGAAATCCTTAAAATGCACCCAAAATTAACCCGTATGACTTCTGGAGGACACAAAATAAAATATTTTGAAGAATGTATAGAATGAAAGCCAGTGAGGTACAAAATTACTTTGGAACCCATTGACTTTCATTGTGTGGATGAAAGGATTTGTTTCAAAAATATTTTAATTTGTGTTTCACAGAAGAAATAATGTCATACAGGTTTGCAATAAAGAAGATGAGTAAATGAATTTACATTTTTGGGTGAACTATCTCTTTAAATAATTTAATAATTGGTCAGTTAATCATCAGTTAATCTATTACACTCTCTCTGTCTCAGGAGCTGAATATGGATGTATTTGCAGAGCAGTTTAAAACCAAGGCTCAAGGTCCTCCAACAGATCTCTCTAAGCTCAAGGTGAAGGTGGCTGAGAAGGCACCTAGTAAGGTGTCCCTGCTGGAGGCAAACAAAGCCAAAAACCTTGCTATCACCCTCCGCAAGGGAGGCATGAGCCCCAATGACATCTGCACAGCCATTGAGAGGTGTGTTTCAACAATAGCAAACTGCAGCAAAAAAAGCTTTAAGCCAACCTGAACCAGCATGGAAACTATTCTCTCTGTCTCACTCTCAGATATGATCAGCAGTCTCTGAGTCTGGACTTTCTGGAGCTTCTGGAACGTTTTATCCCATCAGAGTATGAGATGAAGCTACTGCAGAACTACGAGAAGGAAGGGCGGTCACTAGAGGACCTGAGCGAGGAGGACCGATTCATGAGCCGCTTCGGTAAAATCCCACGCCTTGCTCAGCGGATCAACACCCTCACTTTCATGGGCAACTTCCCAGAGAGCATGAAACGTCTGCAGCCGGTCAGTTCACATCACGCTTTGTCTGTTGTACCTAGTACAATTCATGTGTTTTATTCAAAATCTGTTTCTGTAGCAAATAGATGCGATCATTGCAGCTTCCGTGTCCCTCAAGTCTTCGTCAAAGCTGAAGAAGATGTTAGAGGTGAGTAGACCTCATTTGTGCTTAGACGTATGAATGGCTCCTTCAGTGCAGCTCACTTATCAGTCTCCTGCTTCAGATCATCCTGGCTTTTGGGAACTACATGAACAGCAGTAAAAAAGGAGCAGCCTATGGGTTCCGTCTGCAGAGCCTTGACCTGGTGAGTGAGTTTGTAGATTGTAGCTTTAAGGCTCATGTTTTTATGCAGGACTTAAATGTTATGAATACTTTGTAAATAACAGCAGAAAGTTACAGGCCCAGATGTGTGTTTTGGGAAGCTCTCTTTGTATCAGTTATGAGAGACCTTTGAGGTAGAGGCCTTTGGTGCAGAAACAAAGAAGCTAATGGGTTCTGAAAAAATCGGGATTGAAATTTTGCATGTGAATGAAAACTTTGCATGCTAATCTTCTGTAGCTGAAATTTCCTATAAATTACTTTTACCTCTGTTTTCCAGTTTTTTCAAATGTTTCAGATTGCCCCCCCTCCACAACATCTTTTTCAATTAATGTGTAAATAAAATTAAATATATTTTAAAGTTTTGTTTTTTCAGTTTTACTTTCAGTTATGTCAGTACATCAAGCTAAACTAAATGAAAATTGAACATGTAAAAAGTTGCCGAAATAAAATAGCTGAAATATAATAAGTTTGTATATTAAATTTTATTTGTTTACGTTCATTTTGTTTCCAGAAATGAAAGTTTTAAACTATAATAACCCCGATTAAAATTCATTAAAATAAATATCAAGAGTGACAATTTGCAGGTTATTTGTCATTTCAAATAGATCTCAAATCTTGAAAAAAAAGCATTATATCTCACATTTGTTTACTAATTACAAAGACTGATAAGAAACTAGTCATCTATCAAATTTTATATCATACATTTTTAAGCAGTTTCCATACATGTATACATTCATATTCACATTATAATTGCTGTATAAATATATTGATCTGATTCATTTCTTTATGAGGATATTTACCCAAAATAAAAACAACTATCGCATCTGCCTTACCTTATTTCTACCCTCTACCTTTGCAACATCTGTCCTTGATGGCCACAGTAAAATCTCCCAGTGTCTTCACTCAGTCTCAGTCTCTTGTGTCTTTCAGCTGTTGGACACAAAGTCCACAGACCGCACACAGACTTTGTTGCACTTCATTGCGAATATGGTGCAGGAGAAATACCCTGAGCTTGTCTCCTTCCACACTGAACTCCGCTTTGTAGACAAGGCTGCTGTGGGTAAGACATGCCATAGTTACTGCACATACTAAAAACACGGGGTTACATAGTCTTTTCTATTTCTCACTCCTTTGCTCTCTCAGTGTCTTTGGACAGTGTGCTCCAGGATGTGAGATCTCTGGAGAGAGGGATGGAAGGGACCAAGAAGGAGTTCATGGTGCAGGATGACATCACGGCACTGAAAGAGTTTGTTAAGGCCAACAGTGACGTATTGGACTCGCTTGTTAAAGATGGCAAGACAGCACAGGTGAGAGCACAGTGTTTGCTCAATGCACACAAACTATTTGACATTAATTCTGCTTAATTAGTCTTGCTGACTTTTTCTCTTTTGCCAACAAGGAGGCATACGCGTCTGCAGTGGAGTACTACGGAGAGAATCCGAAGACAACACAGCCTTCCATGTTCTTCCCACTCTTCGTCAGATTTATCAAAGCTTATAAGGTGAGAGATACAGCAACATTTATCCAAAGCTATTGAACTTCAACATGTCATGTTCATGTCAACACATACACATAATAACAAAACTGTTATTATTTGATTGTTCACATGCTTCTAGGAATTGCTGTAAGTACGGTAAAGTACGGTAAAATCTAGATCCAACCACACCCCCTGGATCTTGTGTTCTGCAGTGAGGACCATCTCACATGAAACGGCTTGGGATTCGTTTGAAAAATCTTTCTTTTGAGAGAGAATATCTTTATACACAGTTTACTTTCAGATTTAAAACTTTGCAGGATGTTTTCATTCACTTAGAGCTGTGTTACACACTGCATGAAAGGTCATTTTCAAAAATCCATAATAGGGGCACGTTAAAGGAGCTGTGCCCTACACAAAGAGCAAAGATACTGCAATTGTTTCACCAACTGATTATTAATAACTGTGGTTTATTATTGTCACAGCAAGCAGAACAAGACAATGAACAGAAGAAGAAACAAGAGATTGCAGCAGAAGAACAGGCAACCCCTTCCCCAAAGAAGAAAGATAGCACTCCTCAAAAGGTTAGAAAAGTGTAATTCGAAAATGTATTTGTAATTTTATTCATAAAATATTTTTTTAATATATCAACTATTTGGTTATTTTAATTAAATAAAGCATTGAGTAGAACTGCACACCTGAAGTTATTCCCCTGAAAACCTTTTCCTACAATGATCAGGGTCCCATGATGCCCAAAATGCCTCAGATGGACCTGATTGCAGAGCTGAAGAAAAGACAGGTGAAGCCCCAAGTCACAGACGGGGCCATCGAGGGCATTATAACAGGTAAAAATGTGCTACAGATATACAGCCAAAATAGTCAAAATATACCTTAAGCACTTTCCTTATTGTATAAACTGGCAAGAGCTTAGCCACCTACTATTCTATAATCTCAGTTTTTTTTTTAAGAATTGGAATTTTATTTTTCATTTGTCTGTGTCAGATTTGAGAAATTCACCCTACAGAAGAGGTGATGGTCGGAGAGCAAATCCACGACAAGACAACTGAGGGATACCTACAGAGACTTCTCTCCTTCCCACCGGACACCTCTGTACATAACACCTGGTCTTATTCTTTATATAATAAAACATTTTCAATCTGTACAGTGATACAGAAAATGACTGCCAAACATGCACATCAACAGATGCTGCACACAGTCACACTAACAGACACCCACCATCACACACACTTACTTGCATGCTCTGATACACGTAACTGATTGAGAATGTATAAATAATTGTACATAAGGCACAAAAAGGATTTCTGTACCATCACATAGGCTCCTGAACATGTAAACAATTCAGTGAGCTTCAGTTTTCATGTTTTGCTGTTTATATTGCTAAAGAAATTGTAAAAAAGACGAAGGCACTTTTATACAGCCTGATAATAAATACCCTGATAAGAATTCTTAGATATTTTAATAAAACATTGAAAATATTTTACAGTAAGACATTTCATTTATTATGAGAAACCAAAAAAAGACTCGGTAGAAATATTGTCATAGAAGAGAGCTGTACTTTATTAGACACACAACCACAGCAAGTATGTACAAAAGGTCTCAGCTCTCAACGATTTCTCACAGGAAAAAAAAAAGTCACATTTCTCACAAAGTTATCATGGCATCCACACTGACAAACTAATTTCTTTTTCTTCTGTATCTATAGGTGTTTATATATCTTATTTGTATATAGAGTGATTCTCAGTTGGTATATTACTCTAGAGATGGGAGGGTCACAGCGTGGGTAAAGGGCTTGCACCATTACTAGTGCGCTGATGGTCAGAGCGGAGTTTAATCTGCTCAGTAAAACACACTCAGAGCTCGCCACTCAAGTCTGGTTTCCACATCACCACCGGTTACAGTAAGACTGGGCATGCCTGAGCCACAAAGAAATCAGACATAGAAAAAAAGTTACTTTCTCTACAGCTGTGAACCTCATATCAGTGCACTTCACCTCACTATTCTCTCCATTGACTTTTTTTTTTTTTTTTTTTTTAAACATGTAGATAACTTTGTTTTTTAAAATCATCTGCACCGTGCGATTGCTTTTAGAATGTACATGCATTGCTATAATTATTGTTTTTAATATTTTTAAAACTTTTAATATATACCTTATAACTCCATCTTTTAAATAAAACTTTTTTTCTGGACATAATTTTGTAGGACTCTCTAATAATTACGGTTTTATTTACACGCTATAGTCTTTTCATACTTTTTTCCCCTTTTACTCTTTTCTAGGATTTTAATATTTTTGTTTGATGCCAGAATTTTGTAACATCCACACATCCATGTAGAAAAAAAATGTCACTTAAGGGACTAAAGAGCTCTGGTAAAATATTCTACATAAAGACGTTCCATCATAGAATGTGCTTTCTCCAAATTACTCTGCGTTATTTTTGGCCAGACATAACTAGCAGAAGCATCCAGCTCCTCCTATTTCCTGCAGTCTTTCCAGGGGAAACTCTAACCTGCAACTCAACATTAGCATAATGTGGCAGAAACACTTGTGCAACTGTTTCCTTGACCAAGGCATTTGTACATTGACAGTTTAAACATCTGTTATTCAGTAGTGAAAATTGCAGACTTACTCCCTACCACTAGAGGGCAGAAGAAGGTCGTCAGTGACAGTTCATTTACATTTGCCATTATATCCACATTGTTCATTTCACTCAAAACAAACAAATTACATTCTCAGGTCACAATACAGATCAGAGCTTCATAAGTATCAGCAATGAACCCGATTTCACTCGGATCACATTAATTCAATTCTTTTGAATGGCTGGCTAGATTCTTAAAAACCACAACAAATTCCTTGTGTTTTGCGCACACTTGGCGAATAAAGATGATTCTAAAGGCGTTTTCAAATTCACCCAACACTTAAAACAACTCAGAAAATTAACAAAATATCAGCCTGTGGTTAGATGCAACTATACTTTATACAGAGTAATATTTTCAACTCAATATACAAAACACTTCTCTTATGAATAAATAATTTTCTAGTGTGCTATATATTTCCTCAGGATTACAAAAACAAAAATATGTACAAATAAATCTCAGTTAATATAAAATCAACAAACCAAAAATATACAAACGCAAATCTCGCATCATAAATTTTTTGTTTTTTACCAACCATGTTGAGTGAAAAATAAATGACTAACTTTAAAGATGTATTTATATATATATCATGTCTGAGCTGTTATCTTACCATGTTTTGAGAGAGAAAGATTCTACTTTAAAAAGGGAGATTTCACCACCTTCCTACATGTACCCATCGCAGTCTCTGAGGAGGTCAAGAAAGTCTTTTCTTAGCTCACACATTTCTACCCCTGGCTTTACTAAGAGGATGAAGTGTACTTCCTGACAGGAAGTGCTGTAGATTCTTACATCTCCATTCAAGCACGAAACCCGCTTCTGTGAAACTGTAGACACAAGAGTAACCTTTTGAACATTTGAGAGTGCTCACTGCAGCACCGATTGCTAAATTTGTCTCATTTGCTAGTTTGTAATAATAGTTCAGTCTGGGTCCTTAAATAGACCGAGCTGTGAATTTGATGCTTGCTGTGAACTTTCCAGACAAATCTAGAATGTAAAAAATCTGGAGTATAAATCAAAAGTAATTTTAAGGAATTTGCAAGCCACTGCTCAACTTTTTGTGTAACTAGCAGATCCAGGCATGAATTACAAATAATACAATTGTTTTCTCTTTCATTCACAGATGTTAAATTCAAACAACATGGCTTAAATTAAGGTGTTTCCATGCATGTAACAGCCTAAGCTTGACCTATTTGCCTCTCACAGCACCTCCCACGTGAATCATTATACATTTCAAACATGAATTACAGGCTGATTTGGCTGCGAGGCACGGAGTAACACCACTAATCTGTCCTCTGGCCATTTACTCTCGACGTCGACCTAGTGCTTAAGCCATTATTTTAAACCCCACACCACAAGCAATCAATTTCACACATTGGTTTTGTCAGAAAGCTGGAAAAATCTCCCCTCTTGCTCTATTCATCTCATTCTATTCCACTCTCACTCACCTTTATACATTTAAATATAATATGGGCTCATGAGGAAACCTGCAGGTTGTTGCATTGAAAAATTCACAACATAGGAATACCCTTGTGAGAAGAAAATCTCTGTCTTTGTGTGTGTGTGTGTGTCATCAGGACTAGAATGAGAAAAGAAGATGGGAGGGCATAATCAGAGCCTCAATGACCAAAAAAAAAAAAAAAAAAAAAATGCTCTTGCGTTTCAGTATTATGACTGTGTGGACAGCAATGAAACCAAAGAATGGATGTGACATTCATATTTGTATCACCATCATAAACTGGCACACAATTACCCTTTAAAAATGATAGTGAATCTAACTGTCTGTGGTTTGATAGAAAAGTACGCGGAGGGTTTGACTGGCTCATTAGGAGAAAGGATGAGTTGGAATGCTCTACCGCACAGATGTCTTTCACTTGATGGATCACATCCACTGGCATACATGCTGTGGAATTACCCTCGGTCTTCTTGCTTGTGCAACCCCTACATGGTGAACCTAACCATCTGTTTGTTCATTTTAAATTGGAATTCGGTTTCACAATCTGGGAGGCCCAAAGGTTAAGACAGCTTGTGCCGAACGTTTGATGATTGTCAGATCATTGTACTTTCTCTAGATTCTTGTGCTTCTTTAATGACAAGAACAGGGGAGTATCCTATATCCTTATGTAGGAAAACAGTGACTGTTAAGAACTTAAGAAAACAATAGCCTAACAACACCATCCCATAATAATAGATTCAAAAAGCAGGCAGCCCTCCACTTTCCCACAATTCCTCTGTTGCCATGACAACTTGTGCTAAGTTACAGCAAACATGTAAAATGGTTGTATGAAGACCTATTTGAGTGCAAATGAGAACAAATATAGACTCTTAGGCAGTGTATGTATATCAAAGGGATAGTCCTTTGGAAAATAAAATTTCTGCATGAATTGCATTCTTCTGTAGAACACAGAAGATATTTAGAAGAATGTTTTTGTACACAAAGTCAGTGGGGTCCGAAGCAATGTTAGACCCTAGTGACTTCCATTGTATAGATAATAAACCAAGCCATTTGCAACAATACAAGAATGAGTAGATCATGACAGAACATTAATTTTTAGATGAACTATCCCTTTAAGGGAGTGTATAATCATCAAAATGTTAATCATAGCACCAATTTCAGTTATTTTCCTTTAGTAGTACGACTGATAGCCAAAATCTACATTAGAACAAGCGATGCTGCCTCAACATTAAGGTTTTGCTGTTATTTTTTCTTTTTACATTCCTTTCGTTGATATAGATAGGAGCAATAAAACGTCTCAACAAACACCAACTACTACAGTACTCACTTTCGATTATTGCAACTCTACTTGGTTTTACATAGTCTTACAGTCTTGATTTTACACTTGATGGACAGCTACCGAACTCCGCTAGATCTCCAACATGTGAGATTTGGCAAATGAATGAGGGTTTGGGTAAAGAGTCCTTCCCCAGGCCTCCCGTGGGTGGTGTGATGCTGGCTATGTAGTGGAGCTGGAAACAGGCTGGTGGTGAGTGTCCAAGCCCATCTGTTGGTTCTCTAGTGTGGGGAACTGGCAGAAACGCAGAGTAGGTAGGGTTTACAATTTGGATCTGTTCACAAACTGAAGAAAAGTGACACTATGATGCAAAGTGGTAAGTCATCCGCCTCCGTGCCCTACATCACTGTTCTCCGTAAGGCGTCTTGGTAGGGATAGTCAGGGAAACACAACGCTATAGAAGCTAAGCCTCCAAAAAATCTTTCTTTTAGGTCACTCACATTTCAGTTCATCTACTTGCACTGTCCACATCCTATATATGGATCATTTCCAGCCACATCTTCCTTAATCACTATCGTCTGGAGTCGCCGTCTTAGGTTCAGTCTTGTTCCGTTCCAAGCATCTGGTGACGGAGGGTTTCAGGGCCAGCGAGGACAGACTCAGTGAGGTGAGAGCAGAAGGAGATGAGGGCAAGGAAGAGGAAGTAGGCGAAGTCGGAGAGGGAGGGGAGCGGCCGTTGGAGATGGGAAGAGGAAGGCTTGAGGAGTTTAAGTTCTGTTCTCTGAGAAACCGGTTTTGTCTTAAGGTGGATGACAGGAGGAGTGCCTCGGCCGGGAGGCTGGATGCGGAAAGGCTAGCCATAAGCGCTTTGGCCTGGTTAGAGGAGGCCGTAATGGAGGACAGTGCCCCCTCCTGGGGGTACTTTCGCAATCCAGAGGGCAGGTGGCCGGAGAAGCTTGCGGCTCTGGTGCTTGCGAGGAGCGACTCGGTTGCTCTGGCTCTGCTGATGTTCAGACTCAGAGCCTGAGGGGGTGGGTGTTGAGGACAAAAATAGGGGGGATAAAGGACAGAAGAGTGGGTAGAGAAGAACAGAGTAAAAACTAAGAACATTTTGGGAGATTTTTAAGGTTTGGTTTGGCTGCAATACATCATTAATCGCTCTCAGAAGACACTTTCTTTAAGGAATGAATGAGGCTCTGGTGAATATTGGCAGCTGCATGATGTTTTTCCTTAAAAGTATACAGGATTGACTAGGAGGAACTGGGTAAAGGATTGTGGGCTTCAGGAGATGCTGATGAAGAAGTGGTGGTGAAGAAGGCAGAGGAGGAGGTGGACAAGCTTCGGTCAGGTCAGGTTGGTTTGGTTCGCTCGCCTCTGCTCACTGGGTCAAGGAGTTGCACGTGAATGGTTACCATGAGGGCCGACGAAGGATGGCAGGTAGCGGTGACAAAGAGGAAAATGGAAGAGGAAGGGGACAATGGGAGGAAGGATGAAGACAAACACAGTACAATGTTATTCAGGTTAGGATCATTCATGCATGATTCTAGCCAGGTACACAGCTCTACGTGTGGATTTCACCACATGAGGGAGAATCCACGTACATTTATAACACCCACAATGCATTATGCTAGAAGAAACTGACCATTTGACAAGATCTTGGTGGGTTTATTGAACATGAGCGTATATGCGTCTCTATTACCATCAGTCACTCACAAACACACTTTCGCTTCCTGTGTGACAGGACTCTAAAAGAGTTCCACTGAGATCTGGTCCAAGGTCTAATCAGTTGTGAGGGAGATGGATGGACAGCACGGATACAAGGAGCGAAGAGGAGAGAGTGCTGAGGGTGAAGAGAGAGCCCGTGTCTTTCCACATGAAGTGCCAATTATTTCACCCTGATAGAGCAGAAAAAGACTCTCCATCTCCTCTCTCGCTTGTATCTCTCTTCCCTTTAACCTTCTCCCTCTCTTTCATTTCTCTCACTCTTTTCCAAACCTTCTGGCTCATGTCCTTTTCACAGAGCCTTCTCAAAAAGTCCCTGGAGAACACAACTATGATGGAGATTAAAATAGTAACTGCTTTTGCACAGTCATAAGGAATACATTTCCCTTTTGGCCATTTCCCACTTACTTTCTCTGCGCTTTTAAAATTTATGTGCCACAAGCTCATGTAATTGAGAATAGACATAAAGCTGTTCAAGGAAGTCATATATGAAATGAAAAAGGGTCCTAGGGGGGTACACAAACAATTTGAGATAAAAAGATACGTTAACGAAATATGTGTAAGGATTTTTTTTTTTTTTGCATTTACTAAATTGAGAAAACCAGTTTTGTCTGCAAGACTTGTGATTACTTCATTCTAATGACAGCATAAAGGTTTTTTGGAAGTTTTTGTGGAAAAGAGGTCACTCTTTATTTTAAGGTCCAATTCTTGCTATTAACAAACCATTAACTAAGACTTTTTTTCAGTAAACTCCTAATTTGCTGCTTATTAATATTTAGTAAGGTAGTTATTAAGTTTAGGTATTGGGTAGGATTAGGGATGTAGAATATGGTCATGCAGAAGATGTGCTTTTTATAAGTGCTAATAAACAGCTAATATGTTAATAATTGGTATGCTAATAAGCAACTAGTTAATAGTGAGGACTGGTCCCTATACTAAAATGTTACCAGAAAAAAAGAAAATTGCACAATACCATTCAAAAGTTAGGGGTCAGTTAGGTCAGTTTTTTTTTTTTGGAAGCAATTAATACTTTCATTTAGCAAGGAGGATCCATGTAACAGAAACCTTTTGTAACATTATACATGTCTTTACTGTCATGTTTGTCTGTCTCAAATAAATGTTGTTCTTTTGAACTTTCTATTAAAAAAACCCTGAAACATGCATTACAGTATCTACAAAAATATTAGATAACAACATTGATAATAACAATCAATAGTTCTTGAGCACCACAAATATTAGAAATATCAGAATGACATCTGAATGATCATTTGACACTGAAATAATGGCTGCTAAAATTACATTTTAAAATATATAAACATTGAAAACTGTTATTTAAAAACGTAACATTGTATTTTTGGTCAAATAAATGCAACTGGGATGATTATAAGACACTTATTACAAACCCAAATTTTAGAAAGGTGGTGTACATTTCATTTACAATTAGTCCAATAAAGACGGGGAGAAGAGGTCAGAAATGGCAAGTGAATCAGACCAAAAGACATTGTGTGACGTGTTTGAGGAGCAGTGATGTGTTAATTTACATTAAGCAGTCAGGGAGAGCAATCATTTCAAAGATGAAGTCTTTCGAGAGAAGGTTAGAGTACAAAACTAAATCAAATGTGGATGAGGCCGAGAGGCACAGTAAGCAGAAAAAAAGCCTCAATGAAATGATGAGAGTCCGGGTGAAAAGATGAGTGTGCATAAATGTTTGTATCCATTTGCTGCTAAGAGGGTTAAGACAAAAAGGAGATATACGCAGTCCACTTCAAAGGGAATAATTAGCTGTTACCCTGACAAGACTAAATCCTGATCATATCCAGCTTAGCAGGAGTGCCTATAACAGCAAATATGCTCTCCAGTAATTATAGTTGCAATGAACCCTCTGATCTTGTTCGCTCTCTTGCCAATATCTGCTTCTCTCTTCCTTTCCCATAAAAGATTAGATTATTTTCTAATATTCATGGCCTGTTGAACAGGGGCCAGATTTATTTAACACAGAGTGAGGAGATTTACAGAGCACCAGCATATCCATCTTCTCCATACCTACAGCACACAGGCCCATAGCTGTCCATGTGTGCGTGTCTTTTTCTCCTTGTAATCCATCTTTCAAACCCTCCCCTGTTTTCTCCACCTGTCTCGTTCACTTCGCTTATGTTGTAGAGCTCACATTTCCCTAGTCTCTAGCTTCATGCTTTCTCTCTCCCCCTTCTCCTGAGACCCACCTGTCTCTGGTTTCTTTGTTCTATTAGAGGGTTTTAAGTGCACTTTAGCGTCCCAAATGTTCTGCGATTGACACTCCAATTCAGTTTTTCAAAGCGTCACTGCTAGAAACTTCTCTCCCTCACTTCACTTGTGACTGACACACACATACAAACACGCGCATATACACACACATCTCTCCTAAGGCTCTCGTAATAGTCTGAGCTGTGGAATCTGAGCTCTAAAATGCCCTCAGACAGACATTATGAATTGGTTTCAAGCTAGAAAATGATCTTCTTAGCTTTCAGCAAACCATTTTAAAAGTTAATACAAACTTACACAACAGTAAAGCTAAGAACCATAAAAAAAAATTATCTAAAACCATGTTTCATGCAAAACCAAGACTGAAAAAAAAAAAAGAACAAACCAAAAAGAGACCAAGACTACAGACAGACTAAGACTAAACTGGGACCAAACTAAGCCTAAAATCAACACTTAGGCTATATTAAGACAAACCTCTAACTAAAACTAAATACATGACTAAGACCAAGTTTAATTTTTAGGCTAAACTAACAATAAACCAAAACTAAGATTAAAGATCGACCAAAACTAGACTGAGATTAGACTAGGCCTAGATATATTTGAAATAGACGTTTACATACCCTTTGCAGAATATGCAAATATGTTAAAATAAGAGGGCCCATGAAAATTCCATGTTATTTTTTATTTAGTACTGTCCTGAATAAGCCAAACAGATGCTTATATTTACTCCACAAGAAAAAAAAGAGCGAGAGGGTGTAAACTTTTGAGCAGGGTGATGTGTAGCCTAAATTTTTCTTATTTTGTTTAAAGATCTTTTTTTTTTTTCCATTTAGTACTGCACTTCAGAAGTTACATAAAATAATTCCATGTTTCCCACAAGACAAAATAAATACCATTTACCCTGATCATACAATTCAAAAAGTGTACACCTGCTGACTATTAATGCATTGTGTTGCCTTCTTAAGCATTAGGAAATGTTTTCACCTTTTGTAATAGTTATGCATGAGTCTCTCAATAGTCCTCAGTGTGAAAAGATTGATCTCAAAATCATACAATCATTGTTGGAAAGGATTCAGATATGCAGATGATGCTGGAAAACCAAAGAATGTGCAGGAGCTTTATTCAGGACAGTTCTAAATAAAGAATATCATAACATTTTCATGATCCCTCTTATTTTGTTAAAATTATTGACATTTTGCATATTCTGCAAGGAGTATGTAAACTTATGAGCACAATTGTAGACAGACAGACAGACAGACAGACAGATAGACAGGATGATGTTAGAACCATACCTGCTGTTGACCCTGGTTCTTAAGGAAGTCCTCTCTCTGTTTGCTTGTTTTGCTCTTTTCTGATACGCTCTGCTGCAGGTGCTTGAGACGAGACAACGCCTTTCCACCGCCAGTCTGAGAAGGATGAGAGAGAAGAGGAGATGGATCTGTGCACTATATTTGGTAATATTTTCCATTCAATTGCCAACATTGTATTTGCCATCACCAGCAGTCAAAGGAAGTGCTAGAGGAGAATAGTGTGCAAGACAGGCAGGAAGGTGATGTTTTTAATAGAAAACATGCACTACAGCACAGTCCTCTCATTCATTCTCAAACACACACATTTTACCTATAATTTCTTGTATTAAATAAAGAAAATATAAATTACACGCCTCTACACGGTTGACAAAAGCTCTGTGCAATACAAAATAATGGACGATTTCTCTAGTCTTTTCGATCTCTGCATATATTACCTACACAAGATCAAGTACTAGACCAAAGTCTAGAGTCACAACCAGCTAACAGTCCTTTTAAAGCTTCAAGGAGGCCCATTAGCTGTGTGTTTTATGCTAATGAGCACCTCACTGAAGGAGGAGCTCTGTAAGAGGATCTAATGCTTGCAATCAGGTGGATCTGCAGTTGCCAGGCTCCATCTGTCCTACGAGAAAAGAGTGCGACCTAGAGCAATGGGCTCGAAAACACCAGTTAAGAGGGATGATGCAATGCTGGCTTGTATACAAATGTGTGGGCTGAAAGCAACGCAGTGGAAAACACAAGTGACTTCATCCAAATCCTTCCCTTCTGTCACTCACCGAGATCAGCCCTGTTCTCAGCGGAGCTGAGTAATACACATGACGTCTGGTGGATCACTGCTTCATAGCGGTTTATCCTGACAACTACTCTCTGAAGACGAAAGACAAATGCGAGAGGAGACAATACCGCATAAATTACGCAACAAAAAAACTTGAGTAGTTACGAAGAGCTTCCCTGGGCTTTATCCTTTTATTTTACGAGAAAACCACATATAATGTCCTATGTACCAGAGGAAAATAAGACAAGGGGAAAGTAATCAAATTGCCAAGTCATTTTAAGAGGAGAAAAAAAGAGTGGGCTAATAAAAAAGAGGAGGAAACAAGAGAATTTATTGTGCGAAAGATACAATATGTATTTCTACAGAGGCTGGAGGCAAACAATTTATCAAAGAATTTGCAAAAGAGAACAAACTGTTCTAGTTGAGCAACCCAGCGGAAGAGACCAAAAACCTTCCACCAGACAGGAAGAAAGAAAATGGAAAAGACAGAAAGACCAGGGCTGAAGAAGATACTGAAGGTTAGGTTGAACCTTGGCTGTGGATGTGCTGATGCAGGACGGTTTAGGTGGGACAGCAGGTTTGTTTGTGTCTCCTCCGTCTGCTGTATGTCGAGTGCTGCCGGATCTCTTGGTGGAGGACCTCTGCATCTGGACGGACGCTGGGAAGATGTTTCCCGTGTGAGGATCAGTGCTGAACTCCATCAGGCTGAGCTCCAGGTCACGGATGGTTTCCTCCAGGCTGTCCAGACGACGGTATGTGCTGTGGCAGATGTCTTTATTTTCCCCTCCAACGCCTTGAGTGCGGCTCAAACCAACTAGAGTCTCTACGGGCCCGTTTTGCGGCGAGACAGACAATGCAGTGTCCGACTTTCTCATTTGCTCTTCTTTCGTTTCTGTCGCCGCCTCGAGAGACTCCTGAACCCTTGGTTCCCTCCTCAGGGGCTGTTTAATTGCTCTCTCACTTGTTAAGGGCGGGCAGGACTGGGTCACATCCTGGATGGGACTCTGGAGCTCCCTTTGGTCTGCATCCAAGTCTTGTAATCGAGGGACTTTTTGGCTGGCTGACAAGTCTTGTTTCCATAGCGGCAGACGGGGAGTCCTCACAATGTGGCTGAAGTAACTTACTCTGATGTCATTTCCAGTGCTATTGTCTTTAATTGTCTGCATGCTGTCAGACCGCCGAGTCTCTGCTGAGTCCTCAGAGGGGGACGTGGGGAGAGAGTTGCACTCGGTTAAGACTATCTGGGGAACTAGAGTGAAGGACATCCCGTGCTGCATCTGCAATTTAGCAGGAGTAATTTGTATAATTAACCAATGAATGTGAATCATAAATGTATGAGGTTGTAAGGTTAATGTAAAGGTGGCTAAAATAAACTTACCAGAGATTTCTCTGTAAAATCACTGGAGCGATCATCACCACCCTTAGATGCGATCAATTGCTGGCACTTACGTAGCGTAGCACACACAAATATAAAATTAAATAAAGACATCACAAATATTTAAACGCATTCACCCAAGAATAGTTCACTCAAAAACCATTCAGTCCTCATTTACTTTTACTTATATTACTTACATTTACTCTTTTTCATGTAATTACAAATGTTTCAATATCTGAATTCAAAAAATGCAAAAAGTACAAAAATAGTCCAAAATAGTCAATTCGACTCATGCTAGTCTTGTCTTTTGTGATGTTTTGTGAGGAACTGACTAAAATCTACATAGCTATTCATTCATAATCTTATGCTCTATTTGAGTTGTTAAAACAAAAATTCTGTGATTAATTACTCACCCTCATGTCATTCCAAACTCATAAGACCTCTGTTCATCTTCAGAACATATTTTTGATGAAATCCGAGAGCTTTCTGACCCTGCATAGACAGCAATGCAACTGACACGTTCAAGGCCCATAAAGGTAGTGAGGACATCATTAAAATAGTTAAAATTAATGACTTTATTCAACAATTTCTTCTCTTCCACACACGTGTTATGGTACTACTGTGAATGGAGGCAGACCCGTGAGAGAAGAAATAATTGAATAAATTCATTATTTTGGTTTTCTTTGCACACAAAAAGTATTCTCGTAGCTTCATAAAATTAAGGTTGAACCACTGATGTCACATGGACTATTTTGACGATGACTCCTTGCTATGTTTCTAGGCCTTGAACGTGGTAGGTCCCTTGCTGTCTATTGAGGGCCAGAGAGCTCTCTGAATCCATTAAAAATATCTTAATTTGTGTTCTGAAGATGAACGAAGGTCTTACAGTTTTGGAACGACATGAGATTGAGTAATTAATGACAGAATTTTTATTTTTTGGGTGAACTATCCCTTTAACTTGTGACTGAATCATTGAGTCAGTGAGCTGAACTCGAGAGCGTGTTTTGTGAACAAATCATTCAGACTAGTTTTGTGAAACAGATTTACTGATTCAAAGAAATATCCAAAAGAATTCAAAAGAACTAATTACATATCAGCTATTTCTCTCATGAACTTATTACATTTAGTATTAAAAATATTATGAAATTAGAAAACTTGGAATATGGAATATGAGCTACTTTTAGATATCTTTAATGCATTTATACTTTTCAAAGTTTCAGTCCCCACTCAATATTACTTCATGAAAAAAGCATAGTAAAACAAAATGTCTCCTTTCTTCCTCAGAAGGGTTTTGAACAACATGAGGGTAAGTAAATGATGATAGAACATTCATTTATAGGTGAACTATTCCTTTCAAGATCACAGAGCTTTGCTTCTGTGCTCACTTAAAAATGTAAAAACAGCAAAATTTAGAAATCTGGGCAAGTGCTACCACAACAAACCACTTTTAGCTTCAGTGAAGGAAATTGGGCATTTCAACATAAAAACAGACATGTACTGGCAAGTGCACACTCACACACAATGCACAGTATGTGGTGATTGTGTAGTTGTGATCGTGCTCACTGATTTGGGATTATCTATTTGTTTTTGTTTTTCTGTGCCTAAGAACATCTTTGGTCTATAGTTTGAGTGCAGTGAGGTTTATGTCTATATAGGAGTATGACCAACATTTAACAGGGGCACATATAGATGTGTGCATGAGTATACAACAGCAGTCCACACTAGCTCGCAGCAGGGGTTATTACCTGTCCAGCCGAGCACACATGGGGCAACAGCTGTAAACTAGAGGGAGGCGGATATTTCCTGTGAGAGGGCAGGGGGAGAGTCAGATCTCGCTCAAAAAGCTGAGCGGTCAGGGAGATTGAAGAGAATGAATGAAAAATATGGGATTCACAATATCAGTTCAGACCATGAAATTTCAGGATTTCCCATGAAAAGACTCTGAAACTCAATCATTTAGGTTATGCACATTTGCATACAGAAGGGAAAATCCCATAATTTATTTAAACAAATTTACACAAAATGACATTTTAATTTGACAGAACATCAGAAATGACACGCTGTACCTTTAAACAATGTTTATAGATCAGCTATTTCTGTTCATGAATGTGTCTGTAGAGTGTGGGTGTTACTGAGTTATGGGTTTGTTTTGAGATGCAGCTTCATTAGGTTTGAGAGAGAGGTCGGTATGGTGTCACTGCAGCAGTGCCCAGATCTCCACAGGTCTCCACAGGGTTTCCACAGAGACATGCAGCGGGGATGGAGGACAAGAGACATCTGCTCGCTTACCCTGTCATCCACTCAACCAAGACAACAAAATCTGTCTGCTTGTTGGTGTTAATGAGCCTTGTAGCTTGTGTGCCATGTGTATGTGTGTGTATTGCTGCCCTGAAGCAGGTCAAGGAAGCCTAAAATCAACACCAACACAGCTCAAGCAGTGTCAGTCAGGAGAAATGCAGTTATGGCCCCATGGCAAAATGATAATATGTAAATGGAGACGGATGGGGAGAGAGGTTAGAATTTTTAATTGTGCATCTATTATACAAATATAAATAGAGTTGATGCATGTTCTGAAGTAGGACTGGGTAAAATCCATTATTAAAAATAATACAAATTGAACTGAAATAAACTGATTAAAAAGTACAATCTTCAAAAATAATAATAATTTTCCCATATATATATATATATATATATATATATATATATATATATATATATATATGCTAGGAAACGCTTATTTTGTTTACTAGGATGAGAGTTGCTGAAATCGCGTTTGGTCTCGTACTGTATCGTGTATCTTGTCAGTGTGTGCACTTGCTTGGCCATTTGTAGTTGATAAACAGGAAAGTGGGTCCAGCTGAATTTAAATGATCATTTGTTGGTTTGGTATAATAAAGGTTATTATACCGCGGCAGTCGTCGTGTGAAGCCCTCTTAGTGTGAAGACCGAAGAGTGTAAAGACCATCGACTCTACCGTGTGACTCCACCGGGCAGGGACACCGGCAAGGGATAGTAGTAGCTTTTTATTTAATTTTTTCATTGATATGTTTATTATTGAAATGTTGTTGTTATATGCATGTGTTAATTTTATTTAATTTCTTTATTTTCTTAAATATGTGGGTAGATAGTATTTATAGAGTTGTAACTTTTTAGTTTTAGTTACTTTTTCTTATTTGTAAGTCGCTTTGGACAAAAGCGTCTGCTAAATGACAAAAGTAAGTAAGTAAGTAAGTATATATATATATATATATATATATATATATATATATATATGGGAAAATACATATACATATACACACACTACTGTTAAAAGGTTTAGGGTCACTAAGATTTTATTTTTTTTTTTCATTCAGCAAGGATGCAGTCTATTTATATTACATTATCTGACATTTTTGACATTAACATGTTACAATAATCTATTTCAAATAAATGCTGTTCTTTTGAACTTTAAAACTATGTAAAGAACTTAATATTAAGAAGCACAACTTTTTTTCAAAATTGATGATAATTACAAATGTTTCTTAAACAGCAAATCAGCATAATACAATGATTTCTGGAGGACCGGAGTAATGACTGCTGAAATTATATTTTGAAATATATTAAAATAGTTATTTTAAATAACAACTGTATCGATAAATAGTTATTGAATAACAATATTTTGTTATAATATTTCACAATATTGCTATTAAAGTATTTGTAATCAAATAAGCGGCCTTAGTGAGCATAAGAGACTTCTTTCAAAAACATTAAAAACTTTTGAACAGCAGTGTATATATGTAATATAATAGAAAATATATAATTCAATTTAAATTAATTATAGAATTGACAGACTAATTATTAATAATAATTTTTTTAGAAATATCCAGTGTGTGTTGTACGTAGGTATGACAGAACATCAGTATTACAGCAGGTACTGTATATGAATTTCTTTGAATTTTATAAAAAAAAAAACCCAGCTTTTTTAAATTCTAATTTGAATTACAGTTCTGCATTCTTTAAATTTAGTTTAAATTATGGAATAAAATTAGTATGTAGAAGGCATTCCCAATTCAATTTGAGTGGTGCATAACCCTGCTCTGAAGTCGCTAATGCATCAAGAAATATATTATGTATATTAGATGTTATGGTTTTTGATTCTATGTACAGTTAAATTAGACACAAACGGTATCCCACAATATACTCACCAGTGCCTAACTAACAGCACTTTACATCAATACAGCACAAAACATTGTCAAACCACTCATTTGAACTTAATAGTTCATGAGCCAAAGAGCACAGACAGAAATTCAGATCTCCAGCCTGCTAATGTGTGCTTAATGAATGAATGAACCCGCCAACTGGTAGAAGCCACCAATGTGTGTATGAGTGTGAGTGTGTGTGAATGTAATTACACTGCACTGTGGGTGTACACCAGACACATCTGGTGCGTGTGACATATGGACATTAATCACCAAAATTAACACTTCAGCCGTTAGGGTACAGATGGTCTGATGTGACTGCTCAGGTAATACATGTGCTCACCTCTAGCTCAGCTGCTAACTTCTCCTCGTAGCCCTCCTCTCGCTCTCCACCAGCGATGGTCGGAGGGGTGGAGGCCGGTCGGGGGGCTTCAGATATACTCCTCCTCAGCTTAACATGTGGCTTCTGGGACTCAGACTCCTCTGATTCTGATTTCTGTTTATATACACAGACAAAAGGACAAACCTGTATATGCTATATGCATTTTTTTTTTAAAAAGGGGACTTATATGAAAAGAAAAAAAAAAAGTTTTTATTTTATATATATATATATATATATATATATATATATATAAAAACATGATTTTCTCTTTTGAAATATGTTTGGTGTACTGTAATGTAATGGAGACATTGTCTATGTCTCTACATAAATACATTTATTTATTTGTTTGTTTTTCTTTAAGAATTGTTTTTACGAAATATACATATTTTATATGAATCAATGAACAATATAAAATATAATCATTCATGGTTTAAATAATATATATAAATATTCTAAAATATAAACATTCATTTATAAGTTTATGAATGGATGAATGAATAAATAATTATATAATATTTAAAAATACAAATATTTATTTATATGGTTGATTGAATGAATCATGTAAAATTTATTATGGCTGTTTTGACTGACATAACTGAATTGCAGAAAATAATTAAAACACTAATAAAATAAAAGGCTGCAAATGTATAGAATATATCCCATTGTAATGTAATGACTCAATCTTAATTAAAAGTAAACACAAGGGAAATTAACACCTAGAACCATCTTTCTCAATCTCTCTCAAATTCACCTGTGACTGACAGGTGATTTATTAGCGTAGGAACAACCAAGGTGATACAGTAAATATCAACCATGACCAACACACCCACAAACACAGGTGGCTTTTATGAGATGCCTGAAATTTTTGAGACCCTGCACTCAAATAAAAGTGATTTAGTGTGTTCCCCTCCCAGATCCGGCCCACATCTGGCCTGTGTGAAATCCATGTGGACCAGATGTGGGCCGGATCTGGGCCAACACTATGTTGCTGTCTGGGCTGACTCTGACGGTCCGTGTGCTGCTCTTTCAGTAACAGCTTGCATATAAATGTTTGAGAAAGTTTGCATGCATAAACACACACATGCAAAATCATCTGTGTGTGGGTGTCATTCTGAATGTCATCAGTCACCTTTATACTCTTTCCAGGAACGATCATCTCTCCGCTGCGTGTAGTCAGGCCAGGGGAGGAGGGGAAACTCCGTCGGGGTGGTGGAGGAGGGGGGGATTTTGAGGGCTTCTCTGTTCGATACCTCACCACCGTCAGTTCATCCGAGCCTCGTCTGGATCCGCTGTCTTTACTGGAAAGTTTGTTCTGAGGTTTATTAGGCTTGTGTTCATGTGTGGCATTGGTGCTAGATGGACTCTGGCTCTGGTTTTGGTTTTGAATCTGGTTCTGAGCAGGTTTGATCTGCTTGGCGGCAAAGTCCAAGTCAGGAATGGCCTTCATGAGCTCAGCCTGAGTCTCCTCCAACAGTCGATTAATGTCCTGAGCGCTGTACTGCGTTAGACTGGCCCTCTTCTCTTCCCAGTCCCGCTCAGCTGCCTGAGGAGACATACAGATTACATTTGACAAGATCATTAGTGCTTCAAAACAGCTAAAGAAGCTGAAGTATTGAAGCCTATTCACACCAAGTCAGATGTAAATGTAAATATGTAAATGTACACTATTATTCAAAAGTTTGAGGGTGTAAGGGATTTTGAGTTGGTTTCATTTCTGTTATGCTTACCAAGGCTGCGTTTGTTCAATTAAATATACAGTAAAAACAGTAATATCGTCAAACATTATTACAAATTAAAATAACTGTTTTTTATGCGAGTATGTGAAAATGAAATTTATTCCTGTGTTGCACAGCTGAATTTTCAGCATCATTACTCCAGTCTTCAGTGTCACATGATCCTCCAGAAATCATTCTAATATACTGATTTACTGCTCAAGAAACATTTATTATTATTATTGATGAAAATAGTTGTGCTACTTAATATCTTTGTGGAAATATTTGAATATTTTGTGACACTTTAAGGATACTTTGATGAATAGAAAGCTAAAAAAAATAGCATTTTTAAAATAGAAATCGTTTGTAATATTATAAATGTCCTTACAGTCACCTTTAATCAATTTGATACATCCATGCTGAATAAATAATTTCTTAAAAAAAACAACCTTACTGACCTCAAACATTTGAACTTCAATACTAGTTCATGACAGTTTTAAACTGTTGATTAAAACATTGTCATTCTTTTTAGCAACACAAACTGTCCAAGGTTAATTTCTCATTTAAAAATATACCCTCGTACTACTGCCTAATTTAATGACGTCAGACCTTGGCCCTTACATATTTAAAAAACATTACTAAATAAAAAAGGTATTGCTATTGTATACATTTAGACAAATGGTTTCTTTCATTTTAAATCTCATTCCTCACCAGTCTCACTTCCACGGATGAAGCCTTATCAGACCCTCCTCGACCTCCCAGCTCGCCCAGCTCCCGTCCCTTCAACGAGCCCACCATCCCATGAGAATCCTTCTCACGCTGTGCACTAGAAGGGTTCGAGTGGCTGTGGCCTTGACCAGAGTGAGGGCTCCAGTTAGCCAGGCTGGTCTCATTGAGGTTTAGCGGTGGACTGGTTGGAATATCAAAGTCTGTGTTCTTCCTGTACTCGTCCCCTGCTCCGAGTTTAGGAGAGGGGCTGGAATACTCATCCTGGGTTTTCCACACTCCTTCATTCACCTGCCTGATTAAACCATAAAACAGCATTCAAAATAATGAAGTGTAAATTACATTTGAGACGTGTGGCTAGACAAGGAATGATTAAATAAGTGTTTGTCTACCTCCTCAGTGTGGTGAGAGTGTCTGTGATAGATCTGCAGCGTTTAAGCAGAGCGTCCAGTCTGTGTGGCTCCTCTTTCAGGAATTTCACAGCTTCCACTTCCACTCGCAATACCACTCGCATTTTACTCTGGAGCCCCGGGAACTGATCTGAACAAGAGAGACAAAGAGGAAAACAGACAGGCAGAGAAGTGAACAACTCTCTTCTGTAACCGAGGTTCAAGTGTCTGGCTGTGAAGGACAGAAAAGAGTCTGAGTCTGTCTCACTCTTCAGCTCGGTGAGAGTCTCTCCAAGTTTCCTCAGCAGCGAGCTCTTCTCCTCCAGCTCCTGCACTGTCACATGTCGGTGATTGACAGATATCTCCTTCTGGATTTCCTCCACTGACTTTTCCAGATCACTGTCAAGTGCAAACAACCACTCATTAGCTCCATTACATATTGATTGAGATTCAGACAGAGCATAAACCTGCATGACATATTAATTGACGCTATCACAAAGCACCTACACAGAAGGGAATCTTGCACGTTTTGATGTTTCTGACATTTAAAAGTTTAAAAATGTAGCACGAGATGAGTGTGAAAATCTCAAGCCCGCCTCCCTGCGCTGTGGCGTCGGCACGCATTTGAATAAGTGTCAGTGCAGCAGGGTGTACTAAACGACTGAGACACAGTCGGAGTGTTTACACTCGAAATCCAATTTAACCACGTCAAATAAATCCACCCCCCACAAAATGGTTTGTTACAAACAGCGTCCCGTTAATAATTGAATCACATCAACTGGCTGTTAGCTATACTTAATAACCGCTATCAATTAAAAGCAACACGACTGATCTGGCAGCGAGTTGAAGAGGCGGATTTAGTCACCCTGCTGCTTTTAATTGGAAGAAAATAAATCAATTACATGCTGTCCGTTGTTTGTACGAGCTAACGCTGAGGTGTGGGTCTGCTGGTCTTTAACTGAGACTGTTTATGCCTCATTGTCATGCATTTATTCACTTTCGGGTATGAGTTGATGAGAACTTGTGCAATAAAAATAACTGGGAAATTATTTTTGCACATTATGCAGCAGTGTCACTAAGCTAGCGCCTCAGACTGCAGTATTATAGCACATATTGTGTGCGAGACACACTGCAGTTGCTGTATGATGAGCTCCTCCTCGTTCAGGTATTTGAGTCTCTCTTCTTCCACTAGGAGGCGCTGTCTCTGGAGAGGGTCTTCCTGTTTCCTCAGCACATCTGATAGACGCAGACTCAGCTCTGTCTCGGTCCTCTTCAGTAGACTGCGTATGGAGTCCTGGTTCTGCAACTACACACAAACAAAACCCAATTAAAGTCCGTGTTAAGGCAATTTAGAGAACCGGTTCTAAACACGTTAGAAATGTTAGAAATGTGTTGCTGAAAACACGTTACAAAGACTGTGAACTATGCAGTACTGAATTGTGGAGTTAGGCCGCTAAACAATTTTTCACCAACTGTCATTATTGTTACTACAGCCTACAGTTTGCAAACTAGCTATGCCCTCCTCTCGTAAATGCTTATTATAAACATGTATTGCTGTGTAAATCCAATTAAGCTGCTAGAGCATTTTTATTGTAATTATTTGTGAAATTTACTAGCAATTTCTGAGCAGCTTTTTATAATTACAGTAGAAATACTGGAAATATGCGCCAATATGGGGGAGGGGTGTTAAAATATTGTGTTGGACAGGCTTAGAATAATAGAAATTAGAATAATAATGCAGGACCTGTTACTTGATCAACCTCCTATGGTGTTCCTAGAACAGTATTCCCAACAACCAATCGCAGCCCTTCTATGTTCAATATTAATCTATGAATGATTGTTAAGCATTACAGTCTTCAGACGTTTCAGGTGTATCGGTGTGGGAGCGTTTTACAGAAGGTCAGCTGTCACAATCCATCACAACACAGCTATCAGATGACTCATATCTCATATATGTATCCATATGTAACATTGACCTGTCTTTGACCATATGCAGCTGTCATCTTGAATGTGAAGGTATAATATTATAGAATTGATTTTGATAGTGTATGCCTATATACCGTATGTGTTTATGATGGATCACATTCGTTTAAGGTCTCTTGAATGCCCTAATGTGAATGCGCATCCATGTTCTTGAGTTTATTTTCTAGTATTTTCAATTTGTGCATGTTGAATGTTGTGTGGGAGTTGGAGTGCCAGATATCACCATAATTTTTGTGATGCGTAAGCACTCTGCAGACAATGTTTGTTTGCCCTGAAAGAAAAACAGAGTGGACTTTGTCACTTGCATAGCGCCGATAATGAGAAAAGTGAGTAAAAACCGTGTTTTTGCGTTTGTGTGTATGATGCCATTTTAGTGTCATTTGGCGGTAGTTCCTCCTCGAGCTGAATTATTTATGAGTCTCATGCATTATTCAACATATCCATGTCTCCTAGGTAACGGGATGAGGGCAGGGGCCATGTCTCGAGCTCTGGCATTCAGGCAGGTAATAGTCTAACTCAGCAATCTGCAGTTGTCATGACACCAGCGACTTGGCTCTCGACACCAAAGCAATTGACACCAATCTCGCAGTCCCCACGCGACTGTTGCAACATCCCCTCTAATTCTCTGTGAATTTGCCTTATTGGCTTCAACTCACATCCACCCCAAAATTGGAGTATAGTGCTCTGTTTCAGTGCTAAATGTTCATAAACTGCAAAAGTGACATCTTAATGGGTTCAATCAGTTTTTTTGACATCCCATACAAATATATAAATCTCTCTCTATTTATATAGTAAAAAAAAATCTCAGTAACACTTTAAAGACTTTATTTATAATGCATTATAAAGGGTTATTAAAGGGTATAATGCGTTATAAGTATGCATACAGTAATGAGCCTTGTGATTCATTATAACTCATTATATTTATATTATATTCATTATATTTTATTTCATAATTAAGAATATTTTATAATTATTTGTTAATTTTTTGCATTATGGGATTGTATTTTTTTATTTTTGCAAATGCAGACTCTCTATATAGCTGCAGGGTTTATATTATGTAATAAGTACTACAATTTTTCATCTTCCATATATTGAAATCTAAACCTTTTAGAAAATTCCATATGGAAATAAATGGTTTTAAGTTTTTCATGGTAGCTATCATTCCACAGTCAATTTTTATTAAAGCACTGCTGACTGAAAAGCTGACTTGATTTGGGGCCAGCTTCCTCTCTCTTCATCTATGTATCCCTGCTGGCCCATACCATCTCATCATTGAGCATGATATTAAGAGTTATTGCCTGCCCTGCTATAGGAGTGAATCACACACAGCAGCAGCTGGAAAATTAATGACTAGTTGAACACATGCTCACTTACACATAAATACACACATACACACACACACTTAGATATACAGTCATGGCCAAAAATATCAGCACCCTTGGTAAATATGATCAAAGAAGGCTGTGAAAATTAATCTGCATTGTTAATCCTTTTGATCTTTTATAAAAAAAAATTCACAAAAATCTAACCTTTCATTGGATAATAAGAATTTAAAATGGGGGAAATTTCATTATGAAATAAATGTTTTTCTCTAATACACGTTGGACACAATTAACAGCTTTATTCAATACTTTTTTAAACCTCCATTTGCCAGTTTAACAGCTCTAAATTTCCTCCTATAATGCCTGATGAGGTTAGAGAACACCTGACAAGAGATCAGAGACCATTCCTTCATCTAGAATCACTCCAGATCCTTCAGATTCCCAGCTCCATGACGGTGCTGCTTCTCTTCAGTTCACCTCACTCATTTTCTACAGGGTTCAGGTCAGAGGACTGGAATGGCCATAGCAGAAGCTTGGTTTTGTGCTCAGTGACCCATTTTTGTGTTGTTTTTGAGGTTTGTGTTTGGATTATTGTACGGCTGAAAGATCCAAACATGGCCCATTATATGATTTCTAACAGAATCAGTCACTTATTGATTTTTTTATCTGTTGGTATTTGATAGAATCCATGATGCCATGTGTCTAAACAAGATGTCCAGGCCCACAACATCAAAAATACAGCAGTATATTTCATTGTACACATGGGGTACTTTTTATCCCTGTGTTCACAAAATCCATCTTGAGTGTTTGCTGCTAAAAAGCTCATTTTTTAGTTTCATCTGACCATAGAAGCCAGTCCCATTTGAAGTTCCAGTTGTGTCTGATAACTGAATATGCTGGAGTTGTTTTTGGATGAGCTAGGATAATTTCTTGAAACCCTCCCGAACAACATGTGGTGATGTAGGTGCTGTTTGACAATTTTATTTTTAAGGTTTTCTGACCCCGAGACTCAACTATTTTCTGCAATTCTCCAGCTGTGATCCTTGGAGAGTCTTTAGCCACTCAAACTCTCCTCCTCATCGTGCATTAGGATGCTATAGACACACGTCCTCTTCCAGGCTGTTTCGTAACATTTTCTGTTGATTGTAAATTCTTAATTATTGCCCTGATGGTGGAAATGGGAATTTTCACTGCTCTAGCTCTTTTCTTAAAGCCACTTCACTAATTTGTGAAGCTCAATTATCTTTTGCTGCTCATCAGAAATATATTCTTTGTTTTTTTCTCATTGTGATGGATGAGGGAATATGGGCTTTATTTATATTTTTATTTATATTTCTGTGAAACAGGAAGCCATGGCTGGATAATTTCATGTTCATAATCATCCTGGAGTGCTCAAAATTGTGAATATGAATGGGAATATACTTCAGAGATAATTTACTCATAAGAACTTCTAAGGGTACCAATAATTGTGTCCAACGTGTATTTGAGAAAAACATTTATTTCATAATTATATTTCCCCCCATTTTAAATTCTTATTATCCAATGAAAGGTTAGATTTTTGTGAATTTTTTAATAAAAGATCAAAGGGATTAAAAATGCAGATTAATTTTCACAGCCTTCTTTGATCATACTTACCAAGGGTGCCGATATTTTTGGCCATGACTGTACTTATGAACAGTAATGTAATCAATACAGCATTCAATGAATTTCTTAATTTAATCAAAAATACAGTTAAATTGTAATATTGTAATATACAATTTTAACATTTTAAAATACATTTTCAGCATTACTCCAGTATTCAGTGTCACACGATCCTTCAGAAATCATTCTAATATGCTGATTTGCTGCTCAAGAAACATTTCTTATTATCAATGTTGAAAACAGTTGTGCTGCTTAATATTTCTGTGGCAACTGTTATACATTTTTTTTTTTCAAGATTATTTGACGAATTGAAAGTTCAAAATAACAGAACTTATTTAAAATAAAAATGTAATGTAACAATGTGATTTAATACATCCACGCTGGATAAAAATTTATTTAAATAAATCTCTTTCTATATATAGACTATTTTCTATTAAAATTGTTGTAACATTCTGTCCAAGGACTACAGTTGAAAAATAGCCTTTGGCTAATTCTGGTACATTTACAGAAGTGTTTTATTAATGTACAATGTCCCTGTTAACTAAACAAACAAATAAAATAAATAAAATAAAAAATATTATATTTATATTTTTTTATTTTTTCTTTATTTGTGCTTGGTTTTGAAATAATAAATGTGTTAAAATTACTCTTCGTGAGTGCAATCCATATAAAATTATTCTTAGAAATCATGGATGACTGGAAAAGTCATGAAGATTCGTTGCTGTGAGATCCCTGTTTGTAGACACTGCACTCACAAAGAGAAACGTCTGATGCAATTTTATAGCTGAGCATAACCTGAAAAAATTATTTTCCACTGTAAAAATTTCCATGACTTTTTGAGGCTAGAAAAAAAAAGCATTTAAAAATGCCCTCACATTTCCAGGTGTTGCATGACTATGGGAACTCTGTAAATACAGAAAGGAAAGCGTATGACAGACACACAACCCAATACGATCTGTCAGACTGTTAGTGTGCCATCTCCTCTCTGCTGGCTTTTAGCCCTCCCTAAAGCTCCCTCCACATCCTTCCTTTCTCTCCTCCTTCACACATTCACCAACACAAACATTTCCCTTTATCATACTCCTGCTCAACATGTCACCATTATAATCTGACAGCTGACCGTACAAAGAGTTTCAACATATTACAACAGTATCCATTTGTATTTTTTTAAGACATTTTGCCCCATTCAGACATCAAGTCAAGTCAAGTCAAGTTGAGCTTTATTGTCATTCCGCTACATGTGGGGACATACAGTGGAACGAAATGTCGTGTCTCGCAGGACCACGGTGCTACATAAATACAGACACACAACAATGAAGTAAAAAACACTATAAACCTATACACAACTAACCTACTGACAGATTTAACTATAAGTATACTATATATAAGTATTTACCCTATACAAACTAAAAGAATAAAGGATAAAAAATACAACTATACGAATGCTTCACATAAATATTACCCTGTACAAACTAAAAAATAGAAGATAAAAAAAACAAACTATACGAATGCTTCACACAAATACTGTACATGTGCAAAGAGAGACATTTGAGTCAGCAGCTGGTTGGGGAACAGTGCAGGATGATTTGTAGTGCATGAGCATGTAAACATACATATATTGCTGAGTCTTTTGTGAGATTGTGCACACACAGCAGTGTGTGTAAGTGTCCATAGTGCACATAGTGTAAAGTGTAAGTGTCCATAGTGTAAAGTGTCCATAGTGCACATAGAGGAGAGTGTGTTACTACAGGTGGTTTGTACAGGCCCAGTGTGTGTAGCACACTTTGAATTGCACAAAAAAAAAAAAAAAAATTAAAGTTCCATACAGTTTTTCTTTGGTGTGGTAAGGTTTGGGGTGGGGGGTGGTCCATGTTCAGGAGGTAGGGGTTTGCATGGTGTTTCAGAGGGGGGCGGGGTGGTTTGAGTTCAGGGCTCTCACAGCCTGGGGGAAAAAGCTGTTGAGCAGTCTGGCGGAGCGGGCTCTGATGCTCCGGTACCGTCTTCCTGATGGTAGGAGCTGGAAGAGACTGTGGGAGGGATGGGTGGAGTCCTTCACGATGCTGTTGGTTTTGCTGGAGCATCGTGTAAGGAAGATGTCCAGGATGGAGGGGAGAGGGGCACCGATGATCTTTGCAGCTGTGTTCACTGTCCGCTGGAGGGTCTTGCGGTCAGCAGCACTGCAGTTCCCGTACCAGACAGTGATGCAGCTGGTCAGCACACTCTCAATGGTGCCTCTGTAGAATGTGGTGAGGATGGGTGGAGGGAGACTTGCTCTTTTCAGCCGGCGGAGAAAGTGTAGGCGCTGTTGTGCCTTTTTGGAGAGTGACATGGTGTTGGTGGTCCAGGTGAGATCCTCTGTGATGTGCACCCCCAGGAATTTAGTGCTGCTGACTCTCTCCACAGTCGAGCTGTCGATGGTCAGTGGGGGGTGGTCAACGGAGTTTCTTCTGAAGTCCATCACAACCTCCTTTGTCTTCTCCACATTGAGGGACAGATTGTTTGTGCCACACCATTCCGCCAGCTGTGCCACTTCCTCTCTGTAGTGTGTTTCATCGTTGTTGCTGATGAGACCTACCACTGTTGTGTCATCAGCAAACTTGATGATGTGGTTGGAGCTGAACTTGGCAGTGCAGTCGTGGGTCAGCAGTGTGAAGAGCAGCGGGCTAAGCACACAGCCTTGTGGGGCACCTGTGCTCAGTGTGGTAGAGCTCGAGGTGTTGTTGCCGACACGGACTGACTGAGGTCTTCCAGTTAGAAAGTCCAGGATCCAGTTACAAAGGGAATTGTTAAGGCCCAGCAGGTTTAGCTTATTTATGAGCTGTTGTGGGATTATTGTGTTGAATGCCGAGCTGAAGTCAATGAACAGCATTCTAACATAGGAGTCTTTATTTTCTAGGTGGGTAAGAGCCAGGTGGAGGGTGGAGAAAATTGCATCGTCCGTAGAGCGGTTTGGACGGTATGCAAACTGGAGCGGGTCGAGTGTGTTGGGGAGGCTGGTTTTGATGTTATGCATGACTAGCCTCTCAAAGCACTTCATCATGATTGGAGTCAGTGCTATATCCATATATGGAGTATATGGAGTCAGTGCTATATCCCTGCATCAGATTCTATATCCATCCTGCTTGTCAGAGACGACTGCTGTCTTGGGATAGTTGCCCCATATGTAATAAATCTGACATTTTGACAGATACATTTCTGACTGATATGGTTTATGAATGTCCCCTGTTCCCCATAGAGGTAACTTATCAAACATCACTCTTCTCCCTCTTTTTCTGTCTGTTTCTCTGTATTTCTGCCCAACTTAACACACACACCAGCATTTCAATCTACACTTTCTGTAATGTAAAAAGTAAGCGATTTTGAATCCAAATTTTCAGTGTCTATCTTTTGTAAATGTGTATTAAAATCATCAGTAACAATCAAAAATGTTCAAAAACGGTCAAATAGGTTTGATTTTACCATCAAGTCCTCTGGTTTGGATGTTGAAGTGTGTAACACCAAATATCCTTTAAAGCAAGTCCTGTCACTCAGTGGCTGTCTTTGAAACGCCTCTCAGGCATGCAAGTGCAGCTCCTATCTCTTAGAATGGGGAAACATCAAATTCTCCAAAACTGGTCGCCAAGCTTATGATTAAATTTCATATTTGAAGTCACCAATGAAATCTGACAACAACTGCATCATAAATGTAGTTTATTTTTATTATGCACAGTCCTAGGCGCACGTCTCAGAATGCTGACTGTTTCTATAGCAACTGTGACTTCTAACGGCAGCTGCAGTGACGCGCTGACCTTACCGATTAGTGATTGGCTCTTTGGCTCAGAAGGCGGGGCTTCGTTCGATAGAGCGGCCATATTGAGCGTTGCATTTTTCCCCATTCAAAACTATACAAGTCACATGTCTTGGGTATTCTATAGTCTTTGGTAACGCATGCAAACTTTCCATTCTGAACTCTAAACATGACCGAGAAGAATGCATTTCCTCCTCTACACCACACACACTGAACACCATCGGGACATGGAGCAACAAATCTGTCATAAATACCAGGTGAGGCCATTCAGCACATCCTCCTTGTTTTTCGCTGCTGTGTGTAAATAAATTAGACTGAAATACTGTGAAGACTACAAATCGGTGCTGCTGTTCCTGCCGTCTGTGCCTTCTGCACCACCTCCTTAAATCGCCCTCCCTGTCAGCAGGCAAACATCTAGATGGCTTGCAGTGTTAGGTGCAGGTTAGTGCAACACTTCCTAGCATTGTTCAATTCTTGATTCTGACTGGTTGACACTCATTCTAATATGGCTATGAAGTATTTCCAGGTCTGCAAATAGTGTTTTACATTTAACCAATGTCTAGAGATAAGCACATGTACAAGTGATTTCCATGGAATAAGTGCAATAATTGACACTGAACTACTTAAGAATAAATTTTAGTAACTGGTAATTAGCTTCGCATCATGCTATATTTCAACCTCAGGTATGCATTCAGTTTTCAATATTTCAACGGTCCGTTGTCAATTATTCCTTACTTTGAGACTGAGGTCTTACAATAATGAGTTGTATGAGTGAAACTAAGGAAAACTACAGCTATCATAATTTACAGCTATCAAATATAAGCAATCTGGAGCAGTATTTTTTGTAATGTGTGATGATTTGCACTGATGCTGTGAGCGTTGTTGTCAATCGAAAAATGACACCTTTCTTAGTAGGAGCAAAATTACAAAATTTCAAGCATCAAGAAACATTTGTCCTCAACACTGAACTCAACTGAGCTGAACATGAACACTATAGCCTTCTTTAGAGCTGACTACAGCTGAACTGGATTTGTTTCATAACTGATGAACTTTGCAACCTTTACACTGTTACCAAACTAAATTGAATCAACATTTAACAACTCAACTGTCTTTTGTAAAGCTGCTTACAGCTGAAATTGAATTTGTTTCATCAGGAATTAATAGCAATATTAGCACTATTATTTTCCTGTTTATTAGTTTGAAGCTGCGTTTTGACACAATCTGTATGATACAAAGCACTATATAAATAAATGTGATTTCACTTGACTTCCTGAAAGCTAAATGCCACAATCAGTCAATCAGAACAACTTTGAAGTTTGATTTAAAGTTTCATAACCAGCTATGTGGAGCAGTCCCAATGAGATTACTACCTAGTGCGATGTGTCGAAAATAGAAACCAAGCAAGTGACAAATTGACATGCTACGCTTTTGATGGTCACCCATGGTGAGGACAAAAACTCAGATTAACATGGAAGAGTGATGTGATTTATTGAGTTACCTGCTGTGTGTCAAGATGCATGAGACCGTAACGTCTTACCTGCATTTTACGGAGCTGTGCGAGTTGCTTGCGCAGATCGGTGGCATTCTGTTGTAGGTCGTGCAGGTGAAGCTGCATCTGTAGCCTGGAGATGGTGGAGGCCTGAGAGCCTCCAGATGAAGGCGGAGGCATCAGTGCCAGCGGGGCAGATGGAGTCAGTGCTAATAACCACAACACAGGACAAAGATTCAACACAGTGAGCTTGAGACGCACTCAATCAAATACAAATTATTTTGCACTTACCCATCTATACCTTCTACACCTGCATTGTTTAGTCCTGCTCCTGGAGATCGGCCTTACAACAGAGTTTGTGCTGCTTTCATGTTACAACGATGTTTAAAATGTTTAAAAGTTTAATGCAAACACAAAGTCCTATGTAAAAGTCGGAAACTCAGGATAATGCTGCATTCAAGTCCACCTGGGAAGCTCTTACTGCCAAGTTAGACAATTGTTTTTAGGATGTATCACGCGTTTTTAAGTTGAAAACACAATATCAAAAACAAAACAACATCAAAAGCTCTTTTTTTCTGTTGTATCAGTAGATAAGAACTAACGAATACACCTGCATCATCTTTATACTATATGCATGGAATTTAACAAACAATTATTATATTTGCATAAAGAAAACAGTTAAGAGTGTGTAGCTTTATTTTGATCAAAAATACAGCAGAACAGTAATATTTCCAAACTTGTAAGGAGGAACTTCCCAGGAGGATTTGAACACAGCATTAGTTCAAGTCATGTTCCAACACACCTCGCTCTAAACTCAATCAAGTAACCTTGACTAGCTGGATCGGATGTGTTTGATAAACTCTGAGGGAAGGAAGATCTCCAGAAACCAGATCAAGGACTTTTGCTCTACACCCATCCTTCTTTGTGTTTTCAGACAGAGATACACTAACCCGCACACAAAGCGTGTTGTCACCTCCAGAACCCATTCAGGAACATGCTGTTAGTGAGGAATACAGAGATACCAGCACTCTCCAGTCAGCTGTTTTTAACAAAAGGGTACATGTACTGATTCCCCAAGATTCAGGAAATGTGAAAACCAACACATCCTCCCCACAATTCATTTTCAGTGTGTGAATGTGTTAAGTTTAGGAATGAAAACAGACTGAGGGAGAGAAATATCTAGTGCAGGCAGGCCACAGAGGAGAGATACAGTAGAAAACTACAGTGGGATCAGGCATTAAAGGGATAGTTCACCCCCCAAAAATTACAATTTTGTCATTTATTCACCCTCATGTTGTTTCAAACCTGAGTTTCTTTCGTCCATTGACCACAAAAGATGATATTTTGAAGAATGTGAATAATCAAATAGTTGGTAGCCATTGACTTCCATAGTATTTTATCCATATTCCATTACATTTACATTTACATTTATTCATTTAGCTGACGCTTTTATCCAAAGCGACTTACAATTGCTATACATGTCAGAGGTCGCACGCCTCTGAAGCAACTAGGGGGGTTAAGTGTCTTGCTCAGGGACACATTGGTGTCTCACAGTGGATTCGAACACCAAAGGCATGTGTCTTATCCACTGCGCCATCAACTGCCTCACATTCCATACTATGGAAATCAATGGCTACCATCAAATGTTTGACCAACATCCTTCAAAATACCTTATTTTGTATTCAACAGAAGAAAGAAACTAATATAGGTTTGAAACAAATTGTTACAGAGTAAATGGTAGAATTTTCATTTTTGGGTGGACTATGTTTTTAAATAAACAAAAGGATCACATTTTCATTTATATAAAAACAAACACGCCCACTACATACACCAGGAAAAACAGATTAAATATGAGAGAGCAGAGACAAGGCTACCTTTCTTCTTCAGCCGGCCAGCTGTAACATACATTAGAAGCTTTCATCTTGCAGTTAACTAAATAACCGTAATAAAAGTAAAGAAACAGAGTGCTGAATTGGACTTGTCGTGGATCAGATTCAAAGGGGGAGACTAGGACTCATGGGAAACTCTCTCGATGGCCCTTTATTGAGTTAAGAGTCGACTTAGACTCACCTCTCTTAGCCGTGAAGAACCTTTAAAGACAACTCTAGCAAATCAAAACTGGCTGCAGCCTTTGAAGGCTTGGCCACTGATGAAGGACACCCGTTGCGGATTTGAAATGCAACAAAATTGAAAACGAACAAAAAAAGGAGTACTGAGCAATATCCGTGAAAACATCAAGGTTATTCTGACAAAGAAGAACAAAGGAGTGAAAACAAAGTAGGGTCCTTCATTCAAGTGCACTCTGATGAAGAATCATGTCTGGTTGTTTTAATATGTCAAAGGCCTGTTTGAGATCAGCAGTTTTTAAACTTGGGCCAGCCTGATCTACTAAGAACAATATTTGAGATATTAGTTTACAGCCTGCCTCACAACTACTGTGGACAACCATAAAGAAGTAGCTGGACTCACTTCCTGTGACGGAGCCGTCGCTGGTGGATTCGGTCTTCTCGCTGGAAGAGAAAGGGAAGGGCCGTGAAAAGTCCGCCCCCTGGACCGGAGGGCAGCCCGCCATCATGCAGAGACGCAGCAGGCCGCATCTGAGGATCATACAGCCATGATACTACCACTGTACTACAGCACCTATAACTACACTTACACTACTCTAACACGACGACTTCACTAACCTTCTTTATGGCTAACAAAAGGTTTCGCTATCTATCTTATATTATGCAACTGTTATTGCGCCTTTTACTATCTCCACACATTACAATTCCTTTGAGTAACCTATAAAACAATTGTGTTAAACCATGTACACTGTTGTTCAAAAATTTGGAGTCGGCAAGATTTTTTTTAAAAAGAAATTATTACTTTTATTCATTAAGGATGATATCAATTGATCCAAAGTGACTGTAAAGACATCTATAATCAAATTCACTTCTTTCTATTCATCAAAGAATCCTGAAAAAAATTTGCAGCACAACTGTTTCCAGCATTAATAGTAATAAGAATTGTTTCTTGACCAGCAAATCACCATATTATAATGATTTGACACTGAAGTCTAGAGTAATGACTGCTGAAAATTCAGCTTTGCCTCACAGGAATAAATCACATTTTAAAATATATTTTAAAAGAGAATCGTTATTTTTATATTGTAATAATATTTCACAATATTACTGTTATTACTGTATTTGTGGATCAAATAAATACACTCTTGGTGAGCATAAGAGACTTTTCTTTACACATTAAACAATTTTACCAACCCCAAACTTTTGAATAGTGGTGTATTAGAACTGAGCTATACAACCCAATATGCTACTATTCTTCATTCTGACCTACATATTTTTTATATTCCAAAACAATTTAAACACTATCCTTAACCACACGTCACTGGCTTTAATAATGTCTAAAGGTCAGCAATGAACTCTCACTTAAAAGTATATTTAAGGCCTATTTACACCAGGGTAAATTATAATCAAAATAAAGGATTTTAACACCAAAATGCACAGATTTGTACTGTGATTATCTGACTTTTTTCACACACTCAAAAAAACAACAACTATCAATAGGATTTACATCAGGCAATCGTCTCAAACTCTACCTAATCTGAATTAAACACCCTACTTATACAATAATCTTATAATCTCTACTCAATGCTTTCTTCGAAACTGTCTTTTTGAGGTTAGAATCTAAATATTATTCATTTCCTTTCATTAAAAAAAGTTGATGTGAATGACTTGTCACATCGAATATGAATGATAATAAATGTCCAGCAACATCAAAGCATTGGGTACAAAGAGATTCATGGCCATTGCAGGACAAAAAAAGACCACCAGCACACACAATTTCAATACAAGCACTTTACAGTCAGCAAGTGAAGACATTTCTGCAAGCTTATGAACATAAGAAAAGCCAATGGCTATATAGCAAACAAGAATGCATGACAGCAAAATGGTACCATGATAACAACAGTGAGCATGTGTGAAATGGTTGAATGTATTGTGTAAAACTGTTTTTTAGTGTCAAGGACATTTTACATGGTACGCATTCTTAGGTACAGATGTTTTCCACATACACAAGAGAGTGCGCAACAACACTACTGCTTTGCTCAATGCTAACAAACCACATGCTGCTTCTATAAAATATGTGATTACTGTAAATTATGTATTTAATGTTGCATGTGAAAACTAATCAAAATGAACTACAAAATGCCATTTATTTCTCCATATAATGTTATTTCTCCATACAATAAGTTGAACTGTGAACTCATAGTTCTACTGTGTACCATGTACAATGGTCTTTACGTGTCAAATGCTTATTGTGACTGACTTATCAGAAGCCTGTATGAGTGAGATGGCTTTTATAGGTTGGTTGTTAATGTAAGTGAACATCTGATTGGCACTGGTTCCATGTTAATGGATCATAGATGGCTCTGTGGATGTAGTCATGTCTTACGTGCTGTCACTGTCTGGAGCTCGGGTTAGGACGCTCTGAACCAGTCCAGTCAGACTGGCTATCTGCTTCTCCATTGCCTCCATACGATCCCTGCTAACGAGACAGAGACAAAAAATGTATAAGTGTATACTTTTTTTAACATACATTTCCCAGGGTATTTTGCTTAAATTTTCTCTTAAACACTGTTGCAGTAGTAGATGTTCCATTACTGGCAGTCATATCTGTTCAGATTGTCTAGGGCAGGGGTGTCTAATCCATGTCCTGGAGAGCCAATGTCCTGCAGACTTTAGCTCCACCTTGTCCCAATCCTGAAGACCTTGATTACTTTGGTTCAGGTTTGTTTAACTGGGCTAAACTCTGCAAGATAGTGGCCCTCCAAGAGCAGGATTTGAAACCCCTGGCCTAAGGGCATCACTCAAGATCTCTCAATAATAAAGTGCCAGTGTCCGGGCACAGATTTTGTCTTCTAGTGAGTAGGTATAGCTTAGCACAGAGTAAAAACTGTTTAGCTGTTGGATCATAATGTTTGGAAGACGACTGAGTAAGAAGAATCCAGTATCTTTAAAAAAATGTGCCACACCATCCCAGAAATTCCCAATGAAAAGACAATGCCAAAAATAAATAAGATAAAAGATATAAATAAGATAAGGCAAACAAGATATTAAAACGCTTGTTTAAATCATGTGCCAAGTTCTTATAAATGTACTCTATATATTAATGTTTTATTTATTTAAGATGGTGGTGGTTATTGAGGAGAGACCCCCACCTCCCCACATGAATGTAAAGCACTTTGGGTGTACAGCAATACACTATAAAGCACTCTATAAATGCATCATTCAATCATTCAAAATTTTGGAAAAAAATCAAAGGTTATTTTAAAGACTAATGAATAATGCATGTGGTGTAACCATTAAGTTAACAACAATAACACGAGGGGTAGTCGTGGCCTAATGGATAGAGAGTTGGACTTGTAACCTGAAGGTCGTGGGTTCGAGTCTCAGGTCCGGCAGGGATTGTAGGTGGGGGAGTGAATAACCAACACTCTCTCCACCCTCAATACCACGATTGAGGTGAGACCCTTGAGCAAGGCACCGAACCCCCAACTGCTCCCCGGGCACCACAGCATTGGCTGCCCACTGCTCCGGGTGTATGTTGGATCGGTTAAATGCACACCACACACTACTTCCCTTTCCCCTTATAACATATGCTCCTAAATAATTACTTTCAAAAAAGTTATTTAAATATACAGTATACTGTATATAGAGAAGAAATTGTTGAATAAAGTCTGTATTTTTGTTTTCTTTGCGCACAAAAAATATTCTCGTAGCTTCATAAAATTAATGGTCTTTGTACACGGAGTCTGAAATTCTTGTTCGAAATATAAATAAAATTAAATAAATAAATAAAAATAAATACGATCTGACATTGTGTCAGTCATGTTTACACACTCCCTCCGAAACTTTCATCTGTCATAAAAAAATTCGGATCAGGTTTGATTTTCTGCGAAAATTTCAGACTCAGTGTGCAAGGACCTTAAGGTTGAACCACTGATGTCACATGGACTATTTTAATGATGACCTTACTACCTTTCTGGGCCTTGAACTTGTCAGTTGCATTGCTGTATATGCAGGATCAGAAAGCTCTCCGATTTCATCAAAAATATCTTAATTTGTGTTCTGAAAATGAATTTACAGGATTGGAACGACATGAGGGGTTAGTAATTAATGACAGGATTTTTTTATTTTTGGGTGAACTATCCCTTCAATAAGTATTTCTTTCTCGCATTTGCATAATAATAAATGCCGTTTATTAATTTATGTTAAGAGTGTGTAGACTGACCATGAAAATGTGTGTTTGTCCATGAAAAAGTAAATAAATAACCTCACATACATGTACGTGTACTTTTGCTAGTGCTTACCGTGTGTCCGTCTCGCCCCCAGATAATGACGACCCAAATCCAGGTCCTTTACTCCCATCTCCCAGGGGTTCAGAACTGGAGCTGGGTCTGGACTTCGGACTCTCCACAAACACCGAAGAGGAAGCTGAGTCTTTGCGGAAGGTGGTTCTCACAGGCGACCCTCGGCTGGGAGACCCAGTGAACGAATCCCTGTCCCTCAGCTGCACATCGGGAATCTTCTGCGGGGAGGAGGGCGGCAGACGAAAGCCCATGCCAAGTGTGGAGCTGCTGTAGGTATCGGAGTATAAGGAACCTCCAGGCTTATACAGGCTGTCCTCCAGGTCGCTTTGAAGCGCCGCAGCTGAGTATGTACTGAGAGACCGCACCGAACCTCGACGGTACAGACCTCCTGACACCGGGAAGCCGAAGGGGTCGGCGATGGTGGCCAGCGACTGAGTAGAAGCGATACTAAGCCGACCCTCGTGCATCAAGCTGTACGGATCAGCATAAAGTCCTTCATTCTTCAGGAGGACCATGCCTTTACCAGACATCTCCTCATCGGGTTTGACATCACGCCGCTCCAGGATGGCCGAGGAGGAGGTTAGGCCTTGAGCCTGTCCGTGAGAGGGCGAAGGGTGGTGGGAGTGGGACGGATGCTGGGGACCCTGTGGGTGAGGGTGACCCGGACCAGCGAAAGAGGGGGGACGACCGCCACTGTAGGAGAGACGGGATCGGGAAGGAGAGCTGGAGGAGGGCGAGGCAGTGGAGGAAGGGAGAGTGTTGAGGCGACGGGTAGGCGACGAGTCCCGGGATGAGTAAACCATCTCTCTCTAAAATAAAACAGAGAAAATAAATGAATGTATCATTTAATATATAAATTTTATGAATATATCACTCTGAGTTAGTTATTTATATAAGTCAAAGAAAGTCAAAGAAATTTTTTTTGAAAAATTTAATGCATGAACATATAAATGATTAAAGTAATGCATTTAAAGTGCATTACATAGATCAAAGGTGCAAACTTAAATATATTATATAATATATATACAGAAATAATTACAAACTTCTGATACTCTGAATGACACAAATAAAAATAATATGTAATTAATATAATAATAAACACATTTGATGAATTAAATAAATTTGACATCACACTTATTTACCTCAAAATGATAGTGAACTGTCATTTTAAAATGACATATTGAAGAAGAAGTGAATTCATCTGTGTTTTCAGTCAAGTTCATAAATTGGCAAGTTCTACTCTCATTAAACGTTTACATTTTTTGTTTTTCATGCTTGATAAGATGTCAACAACAACAAAAACAAATATAACTTTTTCTAAAAGTGTTTGTTTTCTATTATTTATAAAAGCAGAATAATTCCAAATTCTTTTTTAAACATTACATTCAGATGGTACAATACAATTTTATTTGTCTGATAAAATGTTTAAAATCCTACAGAAATCTAATGTAATAACCACCTTCTTTCAAAAATTGAAAAGCCACCAGTTCAATAGAATAATTCAGTTCCATTCATAGTTAGGAGAGTTAAAGTGGATATTTGCCAAAAATCGCTCAAAAGTGAAAATGAGTTGCTGACAAATCAAACATCTCAAAGCAAGAGCAGTCCTCCGAGATTTAGCATGAAACCAAGAGCAGAGCTCTAGACTCATTGACCCCATTCTCTCCTTCTCTCACACTCTGTCTTTTCATGGGTCTGTAATTCAACTCCGGGGAGCTCCATTCACCCTATTCACTCCTTTCACCCAGCCTAGCTAAAGCTACTGGCATAACATTGAATTACATGACACTGTATTCAGATTTCACCAGCGCTTCTGAGTGAGCACATATACTTTACTAAGCTACAATGAGCAGAAGAAAGAGCTTTTAAACTCTCCATTCACAAACACCAGGTAACCCACACTCATCTAATAGATTAATTTTTCTGTCTTGCTGCGTCTCAGTATCTTTCATTCTCTTCATTCTCACCTCTCCTTTGCTACATCCTGCATATCATTATAATAATGTTATATCTGCTTGTCATCTCACTTGCATTTATTCCACAGCTTGTTTTTTTAATTGATTTTAAGGCACTCATCTATCTTTTCGTTATATTTTTTGTTTCTTTTCTTTTTTTCCCCAACTCTGAGAGTAGTCGAACTTACTGAAGCATTACAGGGATATAGCTTGTTAGCCTGCGTACACGGACACACTGACATAAATGCAAGTACACACTCCAGGGAGCAGCTGACATGTTCTGTCTAGAGTTCTGTTGATGATAGAGAAATGAGCTTTATATTCACTCAAATACACACAAACAGAGAAGGGCTGTAGAGTTTCAACTCGAGTGGCAACTTGAACAAATTCAAAGTGGTCAAAAGGTGCAATGAGCATGTCACTGCAGGCTGCCACTTTCGAACCTCTTATTTCATTTCAAATATGAAAGCAGCAATTAACCTAAAAAAATACTCAAGTTCCAATTTAGAGTATATAGAATGTGTACAGTATTAATTATTTTTAAACAAAAACTGAGAAAATATGCACAATCTCTCTCTCTCTCTCTCTCTCTCTCTCTCTTTCTATCTCTCTCTCTCTCTCTCTCTCTCTCTCTCTCTCTCTTTCTCTCTCTCTCTCTCTCTCTCTCTCTCACACATGCACACACACACATTGCATAAACACTTCAGATGGGAATCGTAAGTAATGAAACCAGGGGAATATTTTCAAACTGGGTCCTAGGGTGCTGTAAGTAAGGGTTAGGAGGTTGTATTTTAGGACTAGCATAATTAATTGGATTTTATTTGATCGTTTTTAACACATTAAAATAATAATATTACTGTTTTATTCTATCTAATCAGAAATCATGAAATTAATCAGAATTACTAAATTATTAAATCCTATGGACAGTTTAAATGTTATCCATTTTACATTAATAGTGGGTAGGAAAATATACTCTTGCAACTTAAAGTAAATATTTTGCAGATAATATTTTAATTATATAATTTTCAAGAATTAAAATCTAATAAAACATTTAATTTTAGAATTTTAATTTTTGTTTGAAAACCCCTGAATTAAGTGACTGTTTTAGTGGGTAAACAATTATTGGTCTTAAATATATACTAAATCTAAACATAAACAATAGCACATTTTGCTACAACAAAAAATCTGTTGTGGATGTGAATCTTTAGCATACAAATCTTTAGCATCTCGTTATAATACAAGCAAGCAGCCAGTCAGTAATAATTAATTACACTGATTTAAGTCTAAATGAGTGAAAACCCATTCTGCTTTCCCAACTCTGACACTCTATAAAAAAACACAAACACTCAGACATCAGTGTACACACATACAGTACACCCCACACAAACAATAAACAGAAACATATGCATACATTAACAGCCTCATGTCTAATCCCAGGTGAAAAACAAGTGCACTTCCATAATGCACTTAAAGTGCTCTATTTTCGCGCACTAATTTTGTACTTAATACACTAAAAATGATCCTTTAGTACTCCTTAAGATAAACTTAAGATCATCTAAGTGTACTCAACTGTGCTATTTTGAGACACCATGAATATGAACTAAAATGCACTTTTAGCATACTATCTTTGTATTTCAAAAATGTATTTAGCTACCACTTGTAGTACACTTGAGAGTACTAGTGTATGAAAGATGGGTTCAAGTATTCAAGTATGATCTTAAGTTTATCTTAAGGAGTACTAAAGGATAATTTTTAGTGTATTAAGTACAAAATTAGTGCGCGAAAATAGAGCACTTTAAGTACATTATGGAAGTGCACTTGTTTTTCATCTGGGATGTTAGCTGAGAGACTTGTGTCTAATAGCAGTGGGTATGGTAAAGACGTCTCACACTAGAGAAGTAAAAACGAACATTTGATCAACAGAGTGACGCAACATGATCGCATTTCAAAGTCAACCCACATCAAACTCCTGTGGTAGCACAGCGAGCTCACAAAGTGAAAAACTCCCAAGTGATATGCCAAAAACTGTGCATAATTCAAAAACCTCAGAGTTCAAGAACATCCAAATCTGAAAGACGTCGCTCAATGGATCAAACAACGGGTACTTTCCTTTAATATATTTAACACACAAAAAGGACCGCGACGTCGATTTGAAGGTTAGGTTTGCCTTTCATTTCGCCACATACTGCGATCTACATCCTTAACCTTGTGATTTCTTATTTTGACTTGGGAAAGAAAACATTCTTTATCAATCTTGATCATGCTTAGCACCGCCTTTTACCCATAAGCCCATGCTGAGACAATGTAAGATGGAAAACAGCTGAATCATTGAATGCAGGAGGAATATCTCACCCTGAGGTCTCCGTTGGCCAGATGTGCTGCAGGATAGGAGGCATAGATGGGCTCTTTGCGATAGATTTTAATGATACTGCGGTCCTGTATGTCCCTCACGTCCTCCAGCTCGTAGAAGACGTTCCTCGCTTCATCTTTGATCAAGATGGCTGTGTTTGGGGACTTCAGCATTCCTGCTGTCAGCTTCTGAGGGAACATGTGCACGATAAGTGCGTGCAAGGTCTCCAAACTGTTGAGCTCGTGAGTGATATGAACACGTCTGGTCTCATCACCAAACTGCAGGAAAAGGACACCTGAGGAGAGAGAAGGAGGGAAGTAAGAAGAAAGTCAGGAAAGACCACCATGATGAAGATGAAAATGGTGAAGCATAGCTCCTAAATGTGACATTTACCCTACAGTATGTATTTGAATGGCATATCAAACTTTCATCTATTTGGTTTACACAGTTTTATCATAAACTAACAAACTAAATGTGATGTGTACAGTATTTATCAGTCATACATAAATGAAAGAGGTAAGAAAATGATAAGATTTCTGTAATAGTATTAATAAACTGAATGCGTTTTAAACACACAAAACAGCCTCAATAGTTATTCTCAAAACAGAAATTCAATTACTTTCTGACTAATACATTTTAACTAATTGAATTTGGCTTGTTTCACATATATATATCATGTTTATACTATTCTAACTGAATGAATTCAAATGTTTTTCACAATGAACAGATTTATGCAGATTCTAAGCAACTTGAATGAATGCATGTAGAAGAAAAAATTATTTAAATAAAATTAAATAGATGAAAATTGCCGATAATAAACTGTGCAGAAATCTTACCTGCTGCTTATCTGTTTTATTTATGTGTGACTGGCAAATATGAAGTGTGAAAAGCATCACATTAGGTTTATTAGTCTGTTTATGTTAAAACCGTGTAATCCAAATTGATGTAAATTGAATGTAAAGTGTGTTAAGAGGGATGTCAGCGACAGCAAGTCTCTCGTTCAGGGCTGCTGAACTCCTCCTGCAGACTTTTTGTCATCCGTTTTTGTCAGTTTATCACGGCACACTTCACCTAACGGGGCAGCAGGCGATCCTAAACTTCCTGCTGATGGGACAATAATCTCTCTGTGGGGAAGAGCTCCAGCCGAATCACTTTCAGCAAATACTGTGCGCTTGCTGCTAACACGCACTCAGCTATAAAAGGTCAACAACACTATCACGTCTAAGAGATATTTTGCACCATGGAAACCAAATCTGAAAAACGAACTGTTGAAGGTCAGTTCATCTGAATGCATTGTACTGCTGTAATTAAAGCACTGCTATTAACTATCAACAAGTAGAAAATATTTCACAGTATCTAATTGCAGGACAGCAAAATGTCATCCTCTGCCAAAAGCAAACCAGAACTGTGGGGCACATGTTTTTTTTTTTTTTTTCCCCCACTGATTCATTTATAACATCCAACCATTCAAACAAAGGGATTCAACAGAATGAATCAGACTTTCCATCACCGCAAATGAACAACAGCAGAATGTGTTTAATTATTGTGTGATCTCACCCAACTGTGATGCTGCACACACAGTACAATGTGACATTAAAAGAAGTAATGTAGCACCATGTCACATCACTATTAAATAGCATAGATATTTCCTGAGGATAATTTGAATGCAACTTGATCTGTCCTTGTACTCCGAGTTATTTACAAGGAAACGATTATCATAATGAATACTTAATTGTTAAACATTCAAGTACATTTCTGCATAACCTTTGGAATGATGTTTACATTTGAACAAAGCATTTTGATTTTGAATTGCGCCCTGAAATTATTTTGAAATAGTTTCTCAAGAGGCGTCGAGTTCAATTTAAATTGGTTATGCAGTAACAGTTCAGAAGAGATTCATTTCATTTGAAAGTTACAGAAAGTCGACTGGATGAATGAGAGGCACTAGTGAAATTGTTTAATTTTCTATTATTTATGGGCTTTGTACGGCATTACAGGCCTTGACAGAAGAGAAGTGTGTGGAAAACTTATTTATTAAAATTACACTACCACTCAGAAGTTTGGGGTCAGAAATATTTTCAGAAAAGTCTGTATGCTCACCAAGGCTGCATTTATTTGATCAAAAGCACAGTGAAACAGGAATATTGTATAATACTAATGCAATTTAAAATAACTCTTTTCTATTTTAATATATTTAAGAATTCCATTTTATTCCTGCGATGACAAAGCTGAATTTCCAGCATCATTATTCCAGTCTTCAGTGTCACATGATCCTCCAGAAATCATTCTAAATTGCTCCTCAAGAAGCATTTCTTATTATCAATGTTGAAAACTTAAGTGCTGCTTAAGAATTTTGTGGAAACTGTGATATACTTTTTCAGAATTCTTTGATGAATAGAAGGCATTAATTTCAAAAAATTTTGTAATATTATTAGTGATTTTACTGTCACTTTTGTTTAATTTAATGCATCTTTGCTAAAAAAAAAAAAAAAAGTATTAATTTCTTTCCCAAAAGAATCTTACACAGTGACTTTAGTTAAGTTGATAACTTATTCTTGTGTTTATGTGGGCATAAGCATATTAGTCATTTGAGTGTCAGGTAAAGAGAGCAATTTACTGATACTCAGATGAGGCGTGTGTATGTGTTACCTGGAGAGTGTAGTTTATTCTGGCTTGCAGAGCGGGAGAGTGGGAGGCTCTGACGGAAACGATTCATGCGGTTGAAGCCCAGCGGCATGTCGGCCTCAGACATGGTCTCCAGAGACTCAGCAGATGCGAAGGACAGTTTAGATGCCTGGTCTGCCAACCCTGACTGAGTGGACTGGGAGTGACGTGGACTACGGCTCTAAATGACAAAGTGAGAGAGAGATTTCTAGCATTTTAAATGGCATGATGTAAAAGGTAGACATTTCTAACTCACAAGGAGAAACCAAAAGCAAATTCCTCCAACCAGAATAAATTGCACCTAAACCTCCCAAGTTTGTACCCAACAACACTCATAGGATATGACATCACTGCTCCAGCTCAGGGTGATAAAGGCAGATAAAAAGGACCTGATTCTCTGTTTGTGTAATGATGGGAAAAACAGCAATGCATTGACAAGAAAATCACAAACAAACAAGTCTCTATGGATTTGTCTCTACAAACAGACAGAGACGCTAACAATTACACAGAACAAAACAGTCTGCCTCACTATACCATATACAGTAATGGTGAATCGCACATCTGTGGATTTCTTGTCAGATGTTTCTGGTTATTTTGTAGTATTTAATGAAGAGGATCCACACAACCGCATCCTGGTGTGTTTCACGAGCTCAGAGACACCTGTACTGAGCTCCCAGGGTGCACTGGGGAAAGACACATCCACAGAGGGGCATCAAAATACATCAAATCAATTCTCCTCTGTACTGCAAAAAATCTGCTTCTAAATCAGTATTTTCCCCTTTTTTAAAGCTGAACATATTTAAAACTAGACAATTTTACTTGAAAAGTGCATTTGTGTAACAAATATTTTTCTTAGAGAATATAAACCATCGTACAAAAGTTTGGGTTCCTTAAGATATTTTAATGTTTTTGAAAGAAGTCTCTTTTGCTCAAGACAGAATTTATTTGATCAAAATAGAAAAAAATTTGTAATACTGTGAAGTTTTATTATGATTTAAAATAACTGTTTTATTGTAATATAGTTTAAATATTAAAGTGTTCCAGTCTTATGATCCTTCATAATGTAATTACAATTTTTGGTTTTTATTTTGTAAAAGTGTTTACTGTCATTTTGTATCCAATTATGCATCTTTGTTGAAAAAAAGTTTTTTTTCAACAAAGTCACAGAGATTGTTCCAGATTCTCTGAATCTTTGGATGATATTATGCACTGTAGATGATGATAACTTCAAACTCTTTGCAATTTTTCTCTGAGAAACTCCTTTCTGATATTGCTCCACTATTTTTTGCCGCAGCATTGGGGGAATTGGTGATCCTCTTGCCATCTTGACTTCTGAGAGACACTGCCACTCTGAGAGGCTCTTTTTATACCCAATCATGTTGCCAATTGACCTAATAAGTTGCAAATTGGTCCTCCAGCTGTTCCTTATATGTACATTTAACTTTTCCGGCCTCTTATTGCTACCTGTCCCAACTTTTTTGGAATGTGTAGCTCATGAAATCCAAAATGAGCCAATATTTGGCATGACATTTCAAAATGTCTCACTTTCAACATTTTATATGTTATCTATATTCTATTGTGAATAAAATATAAAAGTTTATGAGATTTGTAAATTATTGCATTCCTTTTTTATTCGTAACTTGTACGAAGTCCCAACTTTTTGGAATCGGGTTTGTACATACATACATGCATACATACATCCATCTATAAAATAAGAGCTTGTTTATCCACACAAAGACACATATCCATATAGCTTTCATGTGTCCAATGCTAAACTAAATGCTATAGGCCTACAAACTCAGCAAGAAAGAAATGTCTCTTTTTCAGGATACTGTATTCATTCATTCATGCTGCACACATACAGTACTATTGTAACACAGTTTATGCTGATTGCAGTGTAATCAGACTTTAGACATTAATATGTTTTTAAGATACTGAAAAAAGCACAAATGTCAGGGCATTTCAAAACTTCTCCAGAACCAAAAACGCTTTACATATCTTTTTGCACATGCACCTTGCGGTTTACATGCAGCAGGTTATAGGCAACAGGCAACAGTTATAATAACATCCGTAATGTGAGATTAAGACTAGCCTAAAACAGGGAGACAGGAAGGACAGCTGATCATCCTTGCAGTGCCAAATAACATGTATCCAAGTGTCCCCCCAGATGTGTGTAAGACCTTGGTGGAAGAGTGGAGTAACATCTCACAGTAAAAACTGGTAAATCTGGTGCAGTCCATAAGGATGAGAAGTTCTGAATTAATTAAAGCAGCTGGTGGACACATCAAATGTCTGTGAAACTTGTTCAGTTTATGACTGAACAAGCCGTAAACTAGTTTATTTTTTTATATAAAAAAATATTTACATGTTAAGAAACTTGCTGGAAATGAAAGCAGTTGAAAGTGAGAGGACATTTCTTTCTTGTTGAGTATATAACGCCAACATGAATCTGCTATGAGGTTTGACTGCGTCGTATGATGAATTTTGTTAAGGGAATCTCTTTAAGATAAAAAAAAAAAAAAAAAAAAAAAAAAAAAAAAAACTTTTTTGAGATAAGGGCAAATATGAGTAAATACAGATCAGAAGCTAAGGAATGATGTGACACATTGTTGCAGGTAAGAGCACAGATATCTAAATGTGTAAACTGCTCATACTTTCCATATAGATGAAATACAGCTTCCATAAATACTTTAATTCTGACTGTTGGCCAACAAATGGCAACAAACTCTCAGTTGTTTCAAACCTGAACCAAACTGAAGGACAAAACGCAGCACACTGTTAATCAATGCTCCAAGTGAAAACACCATCCACATAATCAAGATCTCCTTCTCTCTCAAGCACTAATGCACTTTCAAACGGCCTTTTGTCAAATGCAATAAACAAACCAGCTCTCAGTTTCCTTTCAAATTTGTATTTGCGTCAATAAACGTGTCAGCGTGTGTGTCATATTACCTTCCTAAAGTGCCTGTATTTTCTGAATTAAACAGAATCAGGGATCCCTGCAGGATTCTCTGCAATAAATCTCCACCTTCATTGCACACACACGCACTTCAGTTCTGTTCCAACAGCAGGAAGGAGGACAACCTCTGAATCAAAATACATCTGACTAGAAAATGAAATGAAGGTAACAGCATCTGACAGGACTGTAGTGTGAACGGCATACGATTATGGTAAATACAGATGCAGCTGAGAAATCCACTACAACAACAGAAGCAGTAATACTAAATGCAACATGAGGCAGTACAAATCTGAGAATGAAATCACTTATTATTCGCTCATTCACTATATACTCAGTACCACACAGTGAACAAACAAACTTTGAATTAAATACCATGTAATAATTAAATTAATCATAATAAAATTAAAGTAAAAATATTCTGAAAGGAATTTCTTTTTCACGTGATACCAGTATTTGGAATTTTACACTGCATTGTTTTAGAGTTAACAGAAATGTCCTTAAAATTAATGGATAAAGTTCCTGAGCTGTCAGTACTTGCGTTCTTTTATTTTTGTGCATATGTTTTTGGAATAAAGTAAACAACATTGTTTAGCTGTTCAGAGAAAAGTGCCAAGAGAAATATTTTAATGCACAAATATTAGACTTAGTTCAGGAGACATAATCAAATTCTCAGTCTGTGTTTCATTCACCTTGTTTTATAATCCTTTATAATCCTAAAGAGCAATAGTGGTAAACAGATTGAGCTTGTTGGCTTTATATTATGTTATATTATATTTATATTATAGACGCGCGCTCCAGCTTCATTTTAGTGTCAGGCGTGTCATTTCATATCAAATCGCGAAAGAAACTACGAGCATGCAATGTCGTGATCAATTAAGTCATGAAGTTACCAAAAAGGCGATTAAAGCTGCCATAAAACTGTGTCTAACATGTTATACATGAGTTATTAAGAACATGTCTCTGAAATGGTTTTCAAAACTGTTCTGGAGCATCATAGCACTGTCTCCCTCATCTAACACACTCGATTCAACTCGTCAGCTCATTAGTAGAGACTGAAATGGGTCAGAAAAGGTGATGAGAGTTGAGAGAAAATACGATGCGTGTCAGATCCGCGTCACGTTCAGCAGCAGCAGCTCTTAAAGAAATAGAAGCCAAATCAACCCAATAACCAGCTGCTGTGATGTCTGTTCTAAGGGTTCATCTGTATTTAGTTTAGAATTTAGTGTTTCATAACTGTATTCAATTTCTGTATATTTCTGCTGAGGGGCACAGGTAGATAAATGTGACATTTATCATAATGGGTTTATGTGAAGATTGTTTTAAGTTCATTTAAATTAGAAGTTATTTTTAGAGTCTAATAAATGTTCAAATTGAAAGCTCTTAATAATGTAATGTTGAATGGCAATAGTCAATATTGTAATGCATTACTTTTAAAAGGGGGATTTGGTTTTTTTAGGGAAATCAGTATTAATTGGCAGTGTTCGGGGTAATGCATTACAAGTAACGCGAGTTACGTAAAAATATTAGTTTTTTTCAAGTAACTAGTGAAGTAACGCATTACTTTTTAATTTACAAGAAAATATCTGAGTTACTTTTTCAAAAAAAGTACTTTTTTCCCATTTATTGACTGACAGTGCGCTGTTTGAACATGCTGTTACTGTAGTCCTACACTAAATGTGAATGTGCATTAATTCATCCCACTCGCAAAAAACAGATTTAGTATTCATCAAAATGAATTAAAACAGTGAAATGCAAACTCAGAATATGACGCAAACCTGCAATAATTAAATTTGTTAAACAACACGAATGTATCTAATCCCATTTTATTAACCAATGTCTTTGTTGCTGACCTTTGATGATCCAGTCCAACCATACTAATAAGCAAAAATGACTTTAGATAAACTAACAAGAGTGTTGAACCTTCTCCTGTGTTCTACTTTACAGACGTGAATTTACTTTTCCTTCAGCCTGAGGTTTATTCATTACACTTTTTGGTGTGAAAGGTTCATTTGCTATAAACAGAACTTCTTGTATTAAAAACAAATCAAGCCCTGCTCATATTTAAAAAGTAATGCAAAAGTAACGTAACGCATTACTTTCCATAAAAAGTAGCTAAGTATTTAGTAATTAGTTACTTTTTTAGGGAGTAACGCAATATTGTAATGCATTATTTTTAAAAGTAACTTTCCCCAACACTGTTAATTGGTCTTCAGACATAAATAAAAGATGCCATTAAACAAATATTAAAAATATACTGTCTTTATGTTGTTTGTACATTAATTTGAAGATTGAATGTGAAATTATTGCAATATAGAATTATATTTAAAAATTTGAATGTTAGGTGGGATTAACCGCGATTCATTTCAGAAAAATATACGATTAACTAATGCGATGAATTTTTTTTAATCAATTGACAGCACTAATATATATATATTGAATATATATAAGTATATATGCACACACATAAATATTTCACACACACGTGCTTATCCTAAAAATCCTGACAAAATTAAATTCACAAATGAGATAATATGCAACAGTAAAATGAACGTGGACAGCATAGCCTACATCAAGTTTTTGAAATATGAGTTCATGTAATTACATCTCTGATTATTTAAAGCTGAGCACATTATTGAGGTCTATTTTGAAGCTCTTCTAACATATGAGATTACCATTATATTTTTCTTATGAGAAAAATCTGAGAAAAAGACTAAAATCTGAGTATGAACACCTAAGCAAAAGTCTCCATTAGTTCTCCATTTAATTTAATTGCCGTCTAAAAGTAACGATTAAGATATAACAGAAACCTCTTTTGTGTGTGTGGGAATGAAATAGAAAAAGAGAGGCATATTTTTCTTTCCTTGTACATGAGAGAAGTGTGTCTATTTTAGATAAGTTGATGGGAGACATTGTATAATATAAGATATAATGTGCACAATTTTATTAAAATAACATTATTAACCATTACAAAGAGACAGACAGAGAAAGAAAAGGAATGAGATAGAGAGAGAGAAAATTAAAAAAAAAAGAGAATTGCTCTTGAGAATAATCTTTCTCTCTCTCTCCTGCTATTGTTAGACACAGGCTGAAGGCACAGCAGAAATTGCTCCAGCAAATTACAGTAGATTGAGGCCTATTCAGTCCAATGCTGAGAGAGGCAGGGAAAGCAGGGAAATGGTAAACTGGTAGGTGGTCATAAAATGGCGGCATTCTCTGCACTTATCATTGGGACTAATAGCAATGATGAAGACTGAAATGATAAGAGGAAGGGAAGGAGGAAAATGGATTAGTTCAGCACACCTTTACTGTCTGCTGGAGGACAAGCTGTGAGCTGTCACCCAAAACTAGAGATAACCGGTGACACTGTTCAACAAAAACATAAAAATAATGCTAAACTGGATACACAAGCAGTGCGACGTGTTCGGTGTATGTCTTTGTTTATGCTGCATGTGATTTTTAGGATACCTTGAAAGTCATTCAATGGGCTGAATTTGGTAATGACTGTTTTTGGAGAAGCTACTTTAAATTGTAATTCGACAGGCTACAGTACTTTAGTTACTCTTTGTAAAACACCTAATTATATTGAAACTACATAAAAAAAACTATATTATTATTTCTTATTTCACATATTACAAAATAAATAAAAATCACAGTTAAAACTATATCTATCGAACCTAGGCTCATTGGAGAACCATGCCTCTACCCACATTTTTGCAGAAGTTGGAAAACCTACCTATATTGTACTTTCCATTCACTGCAGTTTCCAGCTGAAACTGCCACTAGTGGCAATAAAACACCAAAACATTTCAGACAAAATATGATTACAGGACAGATTATCAGTTAATAAAGACATTTTTCTTGCATAATATGTTATGACCTCAGAACACTTCAAATTTGTAAATTAATTTGCATGCTTTGTAAATTAACAGTTTGATGCATGACAGAACCAGATTTAAATGCAGTAAACTTGCTTAGTAGCACACCTGGTACAGCACTGCACTTTCAGCGTTCAGGAGGGTTCAGGTATATGAACCGATTAAAAAGACTTGTAGAAGCAGGCAAAAATGGCATGTTTACTTAATCGAATGTGTTTTTATGTCAAATTTGCTTTTCTTAAAGGGGTCATATGATGCGATTTCAAATTTTCCTTTCTCTTTGGAGTGTTACAAGCTGTTTGTGCATAGATAAAATCCCTGAAGCAGCAAAGACTAAAGTCTCAAAACCAAAGAGATATTCTTTATAAAAGTTAAGACTTGTCCAAGCCCCCCTAAAACGGCTCATTTAAACATGCCCCCACATATCTACGTCACGATGTGGGGAGATTTTCATAAAACCACCCAAATGTTTACGCAAAGAAAGGTGGGGGAACTATTATTCTCACTGTAGTATTGTTGCTGCCGCCGGCGCCATGTCCCGGAGACGCTGTGTTTCGTTGTAAAAGTGAAAGAACTTTGTTTGGGCTTCCAAAAGAGGACACAACTAGAAATCAGTGGTTAAGTTGTATTTACAACACTGTTCCAGAGCAGTATATGGCAAATATTTGAGTGTGTGCAGCGCATTTTATGAAGGACTATTTCCAGAATCTGGCAGGAGAGTAGCCTACAATGCTGGCTTGCACAAAGGCTGTTTCTATAAAGTGGGGCAATTCCAACTTTGCAAGGACAGTCTGGCGCTTCTAAATCTGCCTGTAAGTATGTTTCTGCTACTGACGATTGTAATGTAAAGTAGTGCTTATTGTTTGTCGTTTCTCCGATCACAAATGCAGACATGGTAATGTTAAAAAGACTAAGTCAGGGGTGTCAAACTCAATTCCAGGAGGGCCAGAGCCCTCTACAGCAAAAAACAACAACTAATAAAACAAACAAAACACCCTGATTATGCAAAACAGCAGAATTTAGTAAAACATTACGAAAATAAACGAAAACCTTTAAGTGATGAATTCAGTAAATCATTCATGCATCATTTAACTAATGAATCAGACCTCCAAGAGCTACCTGAAAAATGCTAGTTACTTAAAAAGCCAGAAAACTATTGTCAAGCTACTGAATGTTTTGGTAGCACCACTACTTCAACTTAGCTACTCCCCAACACTGTCAATGATGAGCTCTGCCCTCTCTTCACTGTTAGCATATGGCTAGCTCTAACGATTTGAAACATCTGAAAGAAAAGAACAACAGAAAATGCTAATGAACCAGCACTTGGACATCAAAACACATTTCTAGATACAAGGAAGTTATCAAAGTAAAAAACAAGGCAGCGCAAATGAGAGAAGAACCAAACCAACAAATCACAGCTCTGACAGTAATTTGCAGAGAGGCTAATTTTATGTGGCGTAACCAGCCAGGGGAGACGTTTGCTTTTAACAGGCATCTGTTTGGGGCCTCAGAATCTATACCTAAAGGAAAAAAAATTCTGAAAGCATCTGACAATTCATCTTACCGTGAAAAGAACACGCAGAGAAGGAGAAGGAGAAGAGAAGAGAAGAGAAGAGAAGAGAAGAGAAGAGAAGAGAAGAGAAGAGAAGAGAAGAGAAGAGAAGAGAAGAGGTCCATAAGTCAGTAAACAAATAGACAAGAATAGAGAGTGTCAAGATTAAGTATTGGATAAACGAGAGAGTTTGAGGTGTATCGTGTCGCAAGGGATTTGGGGTGTCAGGTCAGAGGGAGTCCATTAGTCTAGAAAGTCTAGAGTGAAACAAATAATATGATGATTCACAAACCCAACTGAGATGCCGAACACTCTGGCAGAAAAACAGCAAGATCTCATTAGTCCCTAAATCAATGTCGACATGAACTCAAATTTATTTATTATAGTTATTTAGTATCTGGATAGTCAAATCTAAAAAAAAACATGACATTACTGCCAGACATAGAGAATGAGTGCGTGTCTGTTGACAGGAGGAGTGTAACGTGAGTAAATAAGTGTGAGAGTGAATATGAATGAACAGAATCAGGAGGCTCCAATTACCGAGTCTCAGTCTAATGACACTGTTTATCAAAGCCTAAGGCCATTTCCTGTGTCCTTCGACAATTATACACACCCTCCAACGTCGCTAATACACATAATAGACATTTTATCCCTGACAGAATAAATATCATTCACAATATAGGACAGGTTCAATAACGAGGGGTTTGATGAAGTACATAAGTCTATAAAGTTTCTGAACCCACATGCTACCAGCATACTCACTGCTGTGGCTTTCTGATTATTTTTGCTTACGGTCTCATTTCCTGGGTTTTTAAGATGCTGTGACAATTTAAAAGAAATTTTGTTTTTAAAAACATCTATAGAGACCCATGTGTTCAGTTCTATTAAGTTGACTTCAGCTGTAAGACTTTTATGGGTTCTGTGGGCAGGTGTGTAAGAAAATGGAGGAGAGGAAAAGAGAGATAGAAAGAAAGAACAGGGGAATGAGATTTAGAAGATAAAAACCAGTGAAGCAGATCATCACAAATCAGCCTCAGACCTGCACGGCCCACAGATCAATGACTTTTAACACACCTGACACATGATACACACCTATTCAACACCATAGACTTCAACTGTTTTTATCTGATGCTCATTGCAATTACTACAGAGTATCATCATTTAAGGCTGCCCATGCAAGCCGCTAAAGGGCATTATTTAGCATATTTAAGATTTATCTCACTTTTGGCAACAATTATGTCCCCGCTGCTCAGCCCAGACAGAATCCGCTGTAATTTTTTTTGCATTTCTTTGTTGATTTTTGGGATGTATAAAACTTGAAGTGAATTCAGAGTGGGCCAACAACAGACATCAATATACACCATGTAGGCTACATACAACAAAAGAACACAAAAACAGGTATCAAAAGAACAAGTTTTTGATATAGGAACACACAGAAGTAATCAAAGTACTGACCTTAAAGCTCCAGTAGTTTGGCTGTTGCTATGGAAAGAGAGAGAAGAGAGAGAGCATTACTTAGAGATTTATCTCTGTGTGTGGTGACACCTTATACGCAGTCACCATCCCCAACCATTTGACATCTTTTGTGATGAAATAATGTGAAGGAAACTATGAACAGAGAGAAAGAGAGAACAGATCCCTGGGAGAATATCTATCAAAATTTACTGAGAATTTTGGACACACGTTCACTTCGACTCACTCTAAATAATAAGCAATTGTAAGTAACTACAACTAATATATTGCATAACTTAAGGCCTCTTTATACAAGCAAGATAGAGCTGCTCTAATTACTGCTTTATTATTTATTCTCTAATTACAATATAATATTTTCATTCACCATTTGATGCAATACGTATTTATACCACCAAAACTGACGTTCAAAGTTAAGGGCAGAAGGATTTTTAATTTTTTTTGTAAGTCTCTTATGCTCATAAGGCATTTATTTGATCAAAAATATAGTAAAACAGTAACATTGCAAAATATTACTTCAATATGAATTTCAGTATTTTCAAGAAACAATTGTGCTGCTGATTATTTTTTGTGGAAATTGTGATACATTTTTTTCCCCAAAATGATGAATATAAAGTTCAAAAAAAGCATTACTTTAAAATAAAAATCTTTTGTTACATTATAAATGTCTTTACTATCATCTTTGGTCAACTTACATTGCATACAATTAAAAAAACTTGTGTTGGTAGTGTATAAACAGCAATAAACAGACTCTTTATACCACATATGCAGCGATTTGCAAAATGATGGCATTACAGCACATGGTGACACAGTGACACATAATTCCTCTAGTCTGGTCATCATATGCAGCTGTTCTGAATGGGCCGGCCCTCTAAATGAGTCTGCATGAAGGTATTTTGAGGCTTTCTCTCATCTGTCCATCAGCTGCCCTGCCTGACGGACTAACTGACAAGATTGCAGCAAATGAGAAAAAAAATTAATTAAAAAGATTCCCTCTGTGTCTATGTTTGGCCTGCTGCCCAGACCTATCAATCATACTGAAATTGGTCAGCTGTCTGAACCGCTCACACCTATCTCTCCAATTTCATCCGTGAATTTCACATTTACAGAAAGTCAAAGACATTACCATCTAAAACCAGATTATGATGTCTTTTTTTTATTTTCTTGGTCACTTTTTACTCTTTTGTTGCAATTTTTATTAAAAAAAGAGAGATAGTGAGAGAAAGAAAACTAATTTAAATCACTGTCATTTAAGACAGCATTACATTATTAGAAGACAAGTTAAATAAACTAGTGAGTCTGAAAAACGTGGTTAATAAAGTGGTTTATTTTCTTTATTCAGTTCATTATAGCTACAGGGCCTGAAGTTCAAATATTCTTTGAATAAAACTCAGACTGCCGCTTATTGGGTGAACCCAACCCTGCTCGATCAAGACCTTTGAATATTTCATGGCCAAGTTTAGACTACATAATCAGCTGATTAAAAGTGTGTGTGTACAAACATGCATTTAGAGAGGAAAATATATTAATTGGAAAACATAACATAAACTAAACATTTCCTTCTACACAAGGCCAAAACTGCTGCTGAACTCCCTTGAAACAGGATGTTGATATCATTGGTGTATAATAGCTCACCGCTCATATAACAATACTTCAGCATTATATTTCTAGTAAAATAATATTCTGTGTATTCATTCACCTGCTTTCAACTTTGTGCAGTTCATCCTGCCAATGCCTTACAAGGAGCAGTAATATGAAAAATACATGCAGCTCTATGAAGCACTACTGCAAATATGTGCTGCATGTTTTTATATCAAATACACACAAACACCCCAAAGTTGAGGTTAAGACACTAGTATACACACATTGCATCAGGGTCTCTCCAAAAAGAAAATACCACATTTACCTATAATCATATAATATATATTTCAGTGTTGCTCAGTGTATTTGTGTTGCTGATATATGGAGAAAAAAACTGGCCAACCCTTCTCTGTGTTTATTCTGTTATAAAGCAGGTTTAACTTGTTTCTACATCTGGGCTGTTTTAATGATTGACTCTGCCCCTCCAGACAGAAATGGGTCAGATATAGGGGCAGGGCCTCACCTGTAGGGATTGATTCTGTCAGGTACTACTGAGCGGCAGATGGACCCATTGCATTGCTGCCAGGAGGTGTTCTGGTACTGAAGTTCAGCCTAAAGCCAAGCATTTTGAACAGTTGATGGTCAATCCGTGGGGATAAACCGTACTTTGGAACAGCTTGAGATTTAAGTACCTGCTCAAGGACGTAATATTAAATGTCTCCCAGCAGCATTCTCGTATTACGTGGGACATGATTGTCTGAAGCATGAAAGGAATGGCAGTGTAGCCAGTCTACACACCCCTTATTTTCAACACACACACTCAAACATTCACATATAAATGTAAAGGTGCATGATCCACTGGATTCACTGGCTGATAAAAAAGTGCACTTTAAAAGTGGACACCTATCAGCATGGATATAAGAAAAGCTTTTGGCCATCTCTTTATTAATTTAGTTATTCATAATTACAACAGACCAACCCTATACCAACCATAAAATGCAACTTATATATATATATATATATATATATATATATATTAAATATTACATTAAATAAATATATAATTAAATGATGCTCGTAAATACAATTTACAAAAAAAGTAAATATATAAAATTACATAAAAAAGTAAATATATAAAAATACATTTATTTATTTATTTATGAACCACATTTGCTTTTGATATCACCCAAAATGAGATTTTGTCAGTTTTAGCAAACTCCTAGCAACATATCTCAGCACATTTGTCTGAAAAGTATGGCTAAGTTAGAAGCACGCGCACACACTCCCCTTCATGGCCATTTCAATTTGTGCTGTGGTCTCCAGCCAAACCACAGAGGAAGTGAAAAATTCACAGCAATGAAAAGTCTCCTAAATCATTTCAATGTGACAGCCCTAAATTTCTCTCTTTGACATAGCTTTTGATAAATAACTGAAATAACACAACTACCGACGCCATCATATTGGATCATAATTGAGGGGCCGCTTCAGCGTCTTATGGATTTATGCAGTGCAGGGCCGGTGAGCTGTGGCTTGATGATGTTATTTTCCCCTAGCAAGCAGAATTCCATGGAGTGGTATGAGGCCGGCATCCTCAGTTGCTAAGAAACAACTCTAAATGGGGGATAATTGACTGTCTAAGCTGCGGCTGCTTTTGCCAGTGGAAAATCAACAGCATGTTTAAGGGTTAATAGATGATACAGGTGCATCTAAAAGGGAAACATTTAAAAAAGGGATAAATAATGCAAAACAGATTTCTTTCAGAACCCAAAGCTCCCTTATGAAAACTAAAATTCTGTTTATACCTGATACTAACATTAATTTCTTATGGACAGCACTAAATAAAAGGGGTTCAAATTGTTTTGGGATTCGATCACTCAAACCACATTTGGAAGCAGCTGAAAATGCTAATCCATCAGTCTCACCTGTCAATCACCCATTGCCCTAAAGTCAGTGTTTATTCGACAGTTACATAAAATAACGCTGAAATCTTTAATAATGCAGAATTTGCCTGACATCAACAAGCAGCAACACAGATCACGTGAAAAAGCACATCCAAAGTGCAAAACTAACTGAAAATTCTGCTCAGAACACAATGCTTGTGCTGAGATTAAAATTTGGATGTAAATTTGATAATATTTTATCAACATGCACTGATGCACTAACTTTAAGAGTGACTTTGAAAACATTGGTGTTGAAACCATTTTCACCCAGGAATTGTAGTACAATTAACAAATAATTACAAAGAAATGGCAAGTAACACTGAGTTGAACATGAAATTTTGAAGTAAAAAAATTAAAAATTGTATTTTATGGTAAAATGCACTCCGATATTCTGTTTTAAAATTGATCAGTTTGAAAAATAATTTTTAAAAATTGAAGTTTGAAAAATCATTTTTAAAATGTAGTCACAAAATCAGACAGCGCATTTCAGAAAATCAGAAACGCATTTGCAACATTTTACTATAAGGTGAAAACAGCTGACCAGTTGTGATCGATACTGAACTGCATTGACACATGGAAGTTAACCAACCTCAATCCTAAAGGTACGGGAATAAATACAACTTGCTGTTAAATGCTATAAAGTGAAAACTGGTATTGAAATATAAATTATGACTCATCCTCGCGCAATAATCCCTAACTAGCATTAATCAGGAGGTCAAAATAAAATACTTCAAAAGTGCAACAGAGCATGTCCCCTTTAGATCCACCTCATGCATGCATCAGAAACATAGTGGCTTTTGTTTGCAAGTCAAATGCCACCATGTGCACCAATACATCAGCATTACAACTCAATCCACCTTTATTAAAGCAGAAGCACGTCCTCATGCGCGTTAAACACAACAATCAGGCCTGAATACTAGTTGCATCTGATCCTGTGACCTATGGCAAGCCGTTTTGACTTTTATTCCTTCACATGATATGAATTCTTGATATCAGGAATTACATTTCCACTAGTAACAATTGGAATTTCAACTAGTAAGAAATTAATTATTGATATCAACAATTGATTTTGAATGGCAGCCTATAGTGACATTTAACTACTGAAAATACAATTACAGATATCAACAATTTAATTGTTGATATCAAGAATTAGCATTTTAACTAGTGAAAATTGAATTGTTGATATCAAGAATTAATATTGTTACTAGTGGAAATACAATTGCTGATATCAAAAACAGCCATTGTTACTAGTAGAAATGTAATTCCTGATATCAAGAATTAGCATTTTAACTAGTAAAAATTTAATTGTTGCTATCAAGAATTCATATCATGTGAAGGAACAAAAGTCAAAACGGCTTGCCATTGGTGACTAGCATTAGTCTCCACCTGAGAAACATGTGTCAGCGCAGCAAGACTACATCCAGCTATACACCACCTGACCAGCATGCAAAACAGCTCTTCCTTCCTCTCACATGCACACACGAATACAAATACATACATTCAGTGCATTCATGCGCAGATCCACTCACACTGAAAAAATCAAACCCAAGCAGTGTCCATCTGTATGCAGTCACCACATCAAACAATCTCGCAATGACCAAACAAATGAAGCCGTCAGCGCGAATCTCACCTGCACCTGCATGCATGTGTGCTTCCTCCCTACACACACACATAGCGCGCTAGATGCCTTCAGTCTATGCAGCTGGCTGTCAGGTGTGCAGAATACTCATTCTCTTATTCCTGCCCTCTCTTTCTCTCTCCGGCACATGCGACGGCAGGTTCTTTATTTAATTCATTACAGCATCGGCTGGCTACTGGCTGCTGCTTTAACTCTTCCGTGCTGGAGTCTTGGAAAAAAGGCTGGCGGAGGGTAATTAACTCTCCTCCCGCCGATTTACACACCGTTGCACTCATCTGTCCCCTCTCTCGCTCTCTTCTTGTCCTCCTCTTCCCCTCCCCCTTTCCATTATTCCACCACGGCTGCAGATAGGCAAATAAATAAGGAATTCCTGTAAAGCGTCTTCCTTCAGAGGTGAGGATATTCCGAAAGCATTCCCCCTTTTCTTGTCTCTCTCTCTCTCACTCTCTTTATTCCTTGTTCTCTCGCTCTCTCTTTCTCTCCAGCCTGACCTTTGCAATATGATATCACCAGTTTCCATATAAGGGGGGTGTTGCCTTGGCAACCATGGACTCCACCTGTCTCTCACCAAACCTCCCCGTCTCTCTCTCTCTCTCTCATTTGATCCTATCATCTCTCTCACACTCACTGGGCATTAATGTCACACTCAGGTATATACTGTGATGAGAATCACATACATGAGGATGAAAGAGCTGTAAAATAGGTGATGAAACGACAAAAGAGAGCCCTGCTGAAAAGACTAGCTTAGACCAGCATGAGTTCCCATGTTTATGCTGGTTTGGTGCTAGTCTAGATTGTGGACTATCATAGTCATGTGTGAATATATCACTAGAATATGTCACCGATAATGACATATCATAGTCATGTTGTTCACCAACAAAAAATGTGCAATGGCCAATCTACTTAAAGGAATAGTTCATGCAAAAATGAAAATTTACATAATTTATTCATGTTGTTTTAAACCTGTATGACTTTCAGTGATGCACTAGATGATTGTACTTGTTATTCTAGTCAACAACAACCTTTCAAGCTTCAAATAATGATTTAAACTGTATTAATAAGAACTACTGGTAACACTTTGTTATAGGGACAACTTATTTGTAAAAAATAAAATAAATAAAAATAGGCTACAGTTTGAATCAGTTTATTTTAGAGGTTTGTCCATCAAGTTTAAACTATTTTTCATATTGATTCATTTTCAGTGTACTATATCAATTTCTAACTGAATAAAATTATAACGTAAATTTCATTGCAGCGTGTTATTTACTATCCTTAAATCGTGTGATACATATTTCAGCTTTAAGTCTGTCGTTCTGCCCTCTGGATCCACATCTGCCATTAAAGTCAAGTTTTGAATAACATGAGGGTGAGTAAATAGTGACAGAAATTTGGGTGTACTATCCCTTTAAACTAGTTTAAGAAGCCTGATAGGTCATTTCAACAGGAAAAAAAAGAACAGAACAAGAACAAAGGATTGTAAATCATTTTCTAGGGGGATATATTGATGGAGAGATAATGGGATGTTGGGTATGATTAGAAAGCCGAGGCAGAAAAGTCTCTTTTTCAACACTCATCCCTCTGAAAATATCAGTGCAGGTGGATTTTGAAAGATTTGAGCGTAAACATGTCTGTTATACCTACGTGTCTCTCACTGTCTCTACAGCTGATTGGCTGATACTGGTTTGATGCAGTGACATCATCCATATTTGAATTCAACATTACGTCACCCTCCTCCATAAGAACCAGTTGTTCCATTCACAGAGTGGCTGATGTTTTGCTGCACTCTAGCATGCAACTGCCTGTTTTCTATGGTGAGTACAAAATGTTTCAATGACATTTTGACAGCGTTTCTAAAGCTGTGTGGAAGCTGGGGAGATGGGGGCATATTAAGTCTATGTCACCAGTGACTGAAGTGTTTGTATGTACTGCAGGCTCCATGTGTCAATGACTCCTTCAGAAGACCTCTCAGATGGGTACAATTTCAAAGCCACATGTTGTGCATCTTGTGTGTGAGAGAGTGTGTCCATGCATGCTTAATGTAATTTACACAAGCAGCATATGTTCCTGAATCAACATCCTTTTGTAGTTACGGGAGTAACACTATTAACCGGTAAAAGGGTTAAGGATGTTGCAAGGATGTTGAACCAAGAACCCGTCCTATTTGTGTGCATTTTTCCAAATAAACACACTATACTAACATTGATAATAATCAGAAATGTTTCTTGAGCTTTAAAATAGCATATTAGAATGATATTTGAAGGATCATGTGACACTTAAAGCTGAAAATTCAACTTTAACATCACAGGAATTAATTACATTTTAAAATATATTCAAATAGAAAACAGTCATTTTAAATTGTAATAATTTCTACAATATTACTATTTGTACTGTATTTTTGATCAAATAAATTCAACCTTGGTGAGCATAAGAGACTTCTTTAAATAACAATCCCAAACTTTTGAATGGTAGTGTAAACATCTTCTCTAATATGACATCAACTTATTAAATAAAATAGCTATAATAAAATAAGCATGTAATTTTTCACAGGAGTGTAAGTTACTGTACTTTTAAAAATATTACACATATATATATATATAGTAGTCAACATTTGAAGTGGATCAAAAAAGTTCATCAAAGTTGTGCTAAGACAACAATGCATTTTGATTTTAGGTTAACTTTGATGAAAGGTTTCGATCAGCTTCAAATGTTACTGACTGTTAACTAAAATAAAATTAAAATAAAATAAAAATCCATAACCTTAACCATTAAAAAGAATATTGTTTCCTGTGCTTGCCCTAAACTTAACCCTGGAAAATGATTGGTGAATCAGAGTGTTGTTCCATGTTATTCACAATAACATTGATCCAGCAACATCAAACAAGGTAATCCTTGTACATACCTGTTCACGAGCGTTTCTCTCTGCGGTGCCCCTCATGCTGCCGTGCGAGGGGGATGGAGAGGGTGGTAAGGAGTGCTGGGGAGGGTACTTGTTCTTCAGGTGGTCCATGAAAGTGTCCCGCTTGCGTTCCATGTCGGCCTTGTGCAGGTTGGTGAGGGCCTCCAGGCTCTGGGCGGCGATGACCGTGTGCCGGTGCTCAGAGGTGTGGACCAGGCCCACGTTGGAGAAGCGCCGCGCGCTGTTTCCCAGCGTGCGATATTCACGCGGGTACTCCAGGTCATCGGTGGAGATCATGTGACCTCCGCCACGCTCCGGGTCTGGTTTGAGGGAGAGATGAAAGGGGGCGAGGAGGAGTTGAGGAACGTGAAGAGTGTGGCACCAGCATCCATTCGGTCATGCACGACCACACGCATACATGCAACAACACAAATACATTCACAGACAGACGGTGGAGGAGAATAGGGGTGAAGGGGAGGAAGAGAGAAAAATGGGATGAGATGTTAGACTTATTACAACAGAAAGGAGCACAAGAACGAGTGGCTGCTCTCTGCACAGTTATTGATCTCAGGTTTAGCCAAAAATAGGGAACTAAGGAAAAGTAAAAGCACTGAGCTATAGATCAGAATAAAGAATGGAGCCAAAATTTCTCTGTAGGAGATTACATTTTGCTTTGCCTGTCGATTCGCTTTTGTCATCCAATGTGGCATTTCTTACTTTCTGAGCATACATACTGGATCACAGACCCCAAGTGCATGCTCCTCCGCAAGCAAATTCACATATACTCGCATGAAAATATGTTTATACAAGCAGGGAGAGAAAAGCATTTGAAAAATTTACTACAGAGATCAGGGGCATCATGTACAATTTTTTTGAGGGGGCACCAGTGGCATTTCAGGCTCATTGTATGCTCTAGACGGGATAAGTGCTTTTAAGCACTTTTCAGCAACTTAAAGAAATAGTTCACACAAAAATGAAAATTCTGTCATCATTAATTCACCCTCAAACCATTTAATGCATCAAAAATTAAGGCTGAAGTATGTGACAAAAGCAGTATGTCAGAATTCACAGTAATCATAAAAGAGTAGGCAAAAAGTACCCAGATGATCTGCTTCAGACGAGATTCTGAAGTGCGCATCCAATTATAATCTCATGAGGCCACAGGAGAGGATTTCTGAATGCCAGTGAAGTGACGCAACTGATGCTGGTAAATCACATGACAATGACAACATGGCAAATGAAGTACACACAGATTACATTCAAGCAATACATTTTAAACCCGAATTCTGGAAATGTTGGGACGTTTTTGAAATTTGAATAAAATGAAAACTAAAAGAATTTAAAATCACATGAGCCAATATTTTATTCACAATAGAACATAGATAACATAACATAAATGTTTAAACTGAGAAATTTTACAATTTTATACACAAAATGAGCTAATTTCAAATTTGATGCCTGCTACAGGTCTCAAAATAGTTGGGACGGAGGCATGTTTACCATGGTGTAGCATCTCCTCTTCTTTTCAAAACAGTTTGAAGTTTCTGGAGTTTTGGTGTTGGAATTTGGTCCCATTCTTGCCTCATATAGGTTTCCAGCTGCTGAAGAGTTTGTGGTCATCTTTGACGTATTTTTTCGTTTAATGATGCGCCAAATGTTCTCTATAGGTGAAAGATCTGGACTGCAGGTAGGCCGATTCAGCACCCGGACTCTTCTACTACGAAGCCATGCTGTTGTAATAGCTGCAGTATGTGGTTTTGCATTGTCCAGCTGAAATGCACAAGGCCTTCCCTGAAATAGACGTCATCTGGAGGGGAGCATGTGTTGCTCTTAAACCTTTATATACCTTTCAGCATTCATAGTGCCTCCCAAAACATGCAAGCTGCCCAAGCTGGTGGGGATGAACGCACCATCATTCCCGTCCCAAAGAAACCTACGATAACAGGACTTAATGACTACAAACCTGTGGCTTTAACATCTGTGGTCATGAAGTCATTTGAAAAACTGGTTTTGGCTTATCTGAAGGACATCACTGGACCCCCTGCAGTTTGCCTACAGAGCAAACAGGTCTGTAGATGATGCAGTCAACATGGGACTGCATTACATACTGCAACACCTGGACAGACCAGGGACTTATGTGAGGATCCTGTTTGTGGAGTTCAGCTCAGCCTTTAACACTATCATTCCAAACCTCCTCCTGCCCAAACTAACTCAGCTCTTCGTCCCCACCTCTGTCTGTCATTGGATCAACAGCTTCCTGACAGACAGGCAGCAGCTAGTGAGGCTGGAAAAATACACATCCAGCACCCGTATGATCAGCACTGGAGCTCCTCAGGGCTGCGTTCTCTCCCCACTGCTCTTCTCCCTCTACACTAACAACTGCACAGCTAAAGATCCCTCTGTCAAGCTCCTGAAGTTTGCAGATGACACCACACTGATCGGCCTCATCCAGGACGGTGACGAGTCTGCTTACAGACAGGAGGTTAAGGAGCTGGCTGTCTGGTGCAGTCTTAACAACCTGGAGCTCAACACGCTTAAAACAGTGGAGATGATCGTGGACTTCAGGAGAAACCCCCCTGCACTCCCCCAACTCACCATCATGAACAGCACTGTGACTGCAGTCGAGTCATTGAGATTCCTGGGCAGCACCATCTCTCAGGACCTGAAGTGGGACATTCACATTGACTCTATTGTCAAAAAGGCCCAGCAGAGGTTGTACTTTCTTTGCCAGCTGAGGAAGTTAAACCTGCCACAGGAGCTGCTGAAACGATTCTAATCTGCCACATTGAATCCGTCCTCTGCACTTCAATAACTGTCTAGTTCAGCTCAGCTACCAAATCTGACCTCAGAAGACTACGGAGGGTAGTCCGGACTGCTGAGCAAATCATTGGTACAACCCTCCCCACTCTCCAAGAACTGTACTTATCCAGAGTGAGCAAAAGGGCTGGAAAAATTACTCTGGACCCCTCACATCCAGCACACTCCCTCTTAGAACTGTTGCCGTCTGGTCGACGCTACAGAGCTCTGCATGAGCACCAGAACGACTAGACACAGGAACAGTTTCTTCCCTCAGGCAATCCATCTTATGAACATTTAAACTCTTAACAATAAACATGAAACACACAACACTATCATACTTTTTATTTTTTATTTAACACACATACTAATTACATTTCAAATTTGCACCTAACATACCTGTACATACTGAATTGTCTATTTTGTATATTGTGTTTGTGCTATTGTGCATATTGTCCGTTTTGTATATTTGTACATAATTTTTTTATTATCTGTGTCCTGTCGCTGTCATTCTGTCTCACTGTGGAGCTACTGTCACTAAAACAAATTCCTCGTATGAGCAAACATACCTGGCAATAAAGCTCATTCTGATTCTAATTCTGATTCTGATACCATATGTACCCCCAGGGAGGACACGGTGGTCTCATCTGACCACAACACTTTCACCCAGTTCTCCTCTGAATCATTGGCAAACTTCAGACGGGCCTGTACATGTGCTTTCTTGAGCAGGGGGACCTTGTGGGCGCTGCAGGATTTCAGTCCTTCACGACATAGTTTGTTACCAATTGTTTTCTTGGTGACTATGGTCCCAGCTGCCTTGAGATCATTGACAAGATCCTCCGGTGTTCTGGGCTGATTCCTCACCGTTCTCATCATCATTGAAACTCCACGAGGTGAGATCTTGCATGGAGCCCCATGGAGTCTGAGGGAGATTGACAGTTATTTTGTGTTTCTTCCATTTGTGAATAATCGCACCAACTGTTGTCACCTTCTCACCAAGCTGCTTGGCGATGGTCTTGTCCCTGACATCCTTGGACAGCTCTTTGGTCTTGGCCATGGTGGAGAGTTTGGAATCTGATTGATTGATTGCTTCTGTGGACATGTTGTCTTTTATACAGGTAACAAACTGAGATTAGGATCTCTCCCTTTCAGAGAGTGCTCCTAATCTCAGCTCCTTACCTGTATAAAAGACATCTGGGAGCCAGAAATCTTGCTGATTGATAGGGGATCAAATACTTATTTGACTCATTAAATGCAAATCAATTTATTACTTTTTTTCAAATGCTTTTCTGGATTTTTTTGTTGTTATTCTGTCTCTCACTGTTAAAATAAACCTACCATAAAAATTATAGACTTATCATTTCTTTGTCAATGGGCAAACGTACAAAATCAGCAGAGGATGAAAATATTTTTTTCCCCCACTGTATCTAATCATGTTACAGACCTGATCTCTATGAACTTAATTAGTTGCTAGATGTTCTCCCAGCTGAATCTTTTCAAAATGTCTTGTTTTTTCAGCCCTTTGTTGAACCCATGCCAACTTTTTTGAGACCTGTAGCAGACATCAAATTTGAAATGAGCTCATTTAGTGGATAAAAGTGCAATATTTCTCCGTTTAGACATTTGTTATTTTCTCTATGTTCTATTGTGAATAAAATATTGGCTCATGGGATTTGAAAATCTTTTAGTTTTAATTTTATTCAAATTTAAAAAAACGTCCCAACATTTCCGGAATTCGGGTTATACTATATAAAACATACTTTTTTTTAGCAGTCCCGAAGTAATTTCTTATTCAAAATAATTACCTAATCAAGAGAGTATGTAATTTCAGACGCAGAGTAAGTTATTATTACGTGTCAAATAATCACATTTGAGCTTCCATGTTTACCATATTTGATTTGCTCTATGTATGTGTGTTAATGTTTATATGAGAAATTAAATCTGTTCATCGCATAAAGCAGTCATGTCTCTTCAGAAGACTTGATTTAAACATTCAAACTTGGATTATATGCTTGATTTATATGGATTAATTTTACAATGTTATTTGTACTTCTAGATGTGTTAAGGTTTTGGTTGCATGGACTTTCAATGGATGGACAAACAGGAAGAGTGAATTTAAAAAAATATCTTCATTAGTGTTCCAAAAATAAACAGAAGTCTATTAATGTGTTTGGGAGGACATGAAAGTGAGTAAATGATGACAGACATTTCATTTAATCATTTAGTTAAGAAGAGTTAAAGGGATAGTTCACCTTCAGTTGCTGATCCCCATTGACTTGACTTGTGATTTTTTTTCCATACTATGGAAGCTAATGGGACCAGCAACTGAAGGAGAACTATCTCTTTAAGAAGATGAAAAAACAAACAAACAAACAAACAAACAGGTGAGGAAAATCTGTTTTAAAAAAAGAGTGATTCTATAATATAGTGAAACATGTGACCTACATTTTATTCCACACATACTTGCGAATTGCAGTTACAGCATCTACCAGCAGGGGCAAACTGACCCATGCTAACCAGCCAAGCCTTGACACCTTGGTTTACTGTTCGGGCCCCCTCAGTTTAAAAGTGCATGACACTTCTGACAGAGCGGCACAAATATGTTTACGCATTCCCAAACTGCCTCCAAGGATAAGAGGCGCAATCTAATGCACATGTAGCTTCATTACCCCTCTCTCTCGCTCATATAGACAGGTGGCTAATGCACATGGCACGCAGACAACACTGGGCCAGGCAGTATGCAGAGACAAGACATTGACATACAACTGACACAATCAGTGGGACAAAATGACAAGCTGGTCAGAGGCTCTGATTGGCCAGAGGCAGGCCGACATGAGAGGATGGGAGTAGCTGGTGGTTACCTTGCTTCGGAAAGCAGGCCCCAACACTGGCTGAAGAAAAAAACAAAACATCGACCACAGTTAAGCTCCTCGTTCTCTCTTTCATTCCCTTTATCTCTCTTTCATATACACGCATTATAATTGGCTTTGGTGCTGTTGGCAAGAATTGATTCCCAAATCATGTCTCTCTTTTGTATTATGCAAAAGGAATAGGAGCATTGTTCAGTCAATAACACAAAAAATGAAATCCTACATGAGGAGCGAATTCTCTGACTGCTGTTCACAAAATATAGAATGGCGCTTCTCACATTGCTGCTGTCATTTTTTTAGTGCTTGTGTGTAAACAGAAGCTTTCGGTAAACATCCTCAATAAGAAAGGGGTTCCAACCGAAAACCTTCCCGAGCACCTTCTGTCAAGAATTTATGTGTCCTTAAAACCTCTGAACAAACAAATACAAACACCCACACAATCACTACATTGAACTTTAAATTTAACAACCATTCCTCCTCCTAGCTACTGCTCTTCACTTATTTTCTCTTTCACATGTAACAGATTCAAACCTTATAACCTCTTATGACTAACACATCAATAAATACATCTTACAAAAACTGATATTGTGAGGCGTTTGTGTGTGTTATGAAAGTTTTCAGCAGGGAGTGAGGTCAGAGAGGGAGGTATTGGCCCTGATCGCTTGTGTGGAGTAATTCTGTTAATAAAATGTTCATGAAGTACCTGAATGTGCTAGTGGGCTAAAATCTAGCCCCTGGTGATGGAATACTGCATTTAAACCTGAGGCCAGATTACAGGAACACGCTGAGCATAACAAAACTGCTGAAAGCTGCAGATGACATAGTGCTTGAATAATATCTTCACTGATTTGTTTGTATGTTACTTCATTTATTCATCATGCCATATAGATTTATTATTTCACTAGTCAATCCATTCCACAGTTCCTTGTTAGAACAATTTACTGTATGTACAACAAACTTGTAGTTAATTTATAGTAAACTGTCAGTACTGGCAAATAGCTCTATGGCAAACTTTTAGCAAACATACACTAATGTTCAAAAGTTTGGGGCCAGTAAGTATTTTTAATGTTTTTGAAAGAAGTCTCTTATGCTCACTAAGGTTGCATTTATTTGATCAAAAATACAGCGAAACAGCTGTATTGTGAAATTTGATCACGACTTAAAAGAACTTTTCTATTTTGATATATTTTTTAAATATAATATTTGGTAACACTTTACTTAAAGCCTTTATGTATTATGCAGTATAAAGGGTTATTAAAGGATATAATTCATTACAATTATTCATAATGTGTGTTGTAATACATTATATCTTGTAAATAATTATAAGCAAATTAAAGGGGTCATATGATGCGATTTCAAGTTTTCTTTTCTCTTTGGAGTGTTACAAGATGTTTGTGCATAGATAAGATCCCTGAAGTTGGAAAGACTAAAGTCTCAAAACCAAACAGATATTCTTTATCAAAGTTAAAACTCTGTCACACCCCCCTAAAACGGCTCATTTAAACACGCCCCCACATGTCTACGTCACGATGTGGGAAGATTTGCAAAACACCGCCCAACTGTATAAGCAATGAAAGGGGGCGTGATTTTTATTCTTGCTGTAGTATTGTTGCTGCCACCGGCGCCATGTCTGGAGACACTGTATTTAGTTGTAAAAGTGAAAGTACTTTGTTTGTGCTTCCAAAAGAGGACACAACTAGAAATCAGTGGTTAAGTTATATTTACAACACTGTTCCAGAACAGTTCAACCCAAATATTAGAGTGTGTGCACTGTGCAGCGCATTTTACAGAGGAGTATTTCCTGAACATGGAAGAGTAGCCTACAATGCTGGCTTGCACAAAGGCTGTTTCTATAAAGTGGGGCAATTCCAACTTTGCAAGGACAGTCTGGCACTTCTAAATCAGCCTGTAAGTATGTTTCAGCTACTGACGATTCAAACGTGAGTTTTGAGCAGTGTAAAGTAGTGCTTGTTGTTTGTCGTTTCTCCGGTAATGTTTATGCATGGTAATGTTGCATTGTGACGCGTAAAAAGACAGTATAAGTCATTATAATCAGTAATTATGTCCCCACTGAATGCAACAAATGCCTCGTTTATAATGGGTTTTACTGTTTTTGGGTCGTCGCGCCGGGACACGGCATCACCATACGGTGAGGTGCGTAACATTTTCGTCTCACACTTGAGGTATTCGGCCAATCACAACACACTGGATAGCTGGCCAATCAGAGCACTCCTCGCTTCTCAGAATGATGAGCTTTGTAAAAATCGACACGTTTCAGAAAGGAGCAACAATAATTTACAGAAAGTGGAAAATAATGTGTTTTTTAAACCTTAAACCACATACACACATTGCATTACACTAAATACACAAAATAATGTTCTTTTTAGCAACGTCATATGACCTCTTTAAAAATACATAGAGTAACAATGAAGTGATAAGTGTTACAATTATTCATGAAATTGTACAATGCATAATAAGGTGCATTACAAGGCATAATTAATGCATTGAAACTACTTCTATAGCGCTTTATACATAAAGGCTTTAAGTAAAGTGTTACAGTACTTTGTTTCTATAATAGCAGTGCTGAATTTTAAGCAGCAAATCTTCAGTATCACATGATATTTCAGAAATCCTTGTCGAAAAGAGTTTGTGCTGCTTAATAGTTTTGAGGAAATCATGATACATTTTTTTTCAGACTTTTTAAAAGAACAGCATTTATTTGAAATTTAAATATTTTGTAACATTATTTTTACTGACCAAACTTTTGAGCTGTAGTGTAAATATCTGCCACTAGTAGCAAATCGTGCAGTGATGTGGCAACAACAAATTATTCACAAATTTGCTAAATTAAAGTGTGATTATTCACATTCTTTTAATTTTGTTAATGTAACTTCGGTGAGAAATGTTTGAGAGCCTGTCATAAGAAGTATGAACTGTTGTGATGAACTGGCACTTAATATATTATAATAATATCTAACAACATATCATGCACTTCCAGCTCAGTGGGATTTGAATCACTCTTTTCACTGACTAAACTGTCACCGTGGTCTCCCTATTGCCTCTTCACCTCCTTCCAGGAAGCTTGGGGCTAAAAACACCATCACCATCCAATGAATTATTCACATATTATTTAAAGCATTGAATCTGAAAGCAGCTGATGTTTTACTAAGAAGAGCTGGTGCTTTAAACAAACATCAGGGTTGTTCTGAGAAACAGACAGCAGCGGTGCTTCTGAGAAATGGTTAAATTGAATGACCTTGTGGTTAATGTTGTTAGCATTGAATACTTTAATATCACTCATACTCTCCTGAGAAGGAGCATTATCTTTCAGAGATCAGCCTGTTGAAGGACAGACGGAACTGATACAGACTTACCATGATACTTGCTCTAGGGAGTTTGAACCACTAATGCACCCTGACAATGTGACTAAACTGTGTAAGCTTTAGCAGGAAGAGCTTTGAATGGAAGCAAGAAGGACATGTTCAATTCACTTAAACAGGCTGAAAGGCTGAAGAATTGAGTGATATCACTGTGTTAAAGTTGTTTTGTTCAGAGAACAACAACACATTGGTGACTGCACTAATAAAACTGAGCCTGTGGTAATTTGATGGCCTTAGCTATTATTATTTTTACAGTACATTGTGAAATCTCATTAATTTTAATACATTTTAAAATGTTATTTATTCCTGTGATGGCAAAGCTGAATTTTCAGCATCATTACTCCAGCCATATGTCACATGATCCTTCAGAAATTATTTTAATATGCTGATTTGCTGCTCAATAAATATTTCTTAGTATCAGGGTTTAAAGTTCAAGTTAAATATGAAATAAATAGAAATCTTTTGTAACATTCTAAAAATCTTTACTGTCACATTTTAAATCAGTATGACATAAAATGAATAAAAGTATTAATGAAAAGCATTAATTATAGTAATATATACAGACACAAATACTCTAAAATTATAAAAAATTTCAATATTTTTTTATTAAATAGTTTCAATAGAAGTAGTAGTAAAAATCTTGGTTTTACTTGTGGATATTGTGGCTTTACTTAATACATTAATAAAAATGCTAGAGCTGAAGCATGATTATTATGCAAAAACTACAGTAAATTTACATTTAATGTGTATGATAAATAACGCAATCCCATGCAGCTCTGCTCAGAGCTGTATTAAATTAAAGTAAGGCAGTGCAAAGTCAAAGGGGACCACTTCGACTGAATTTGAGTCCACAATGATCCCAGATTAATGCAATAAAGCCAAAAGGCTTCAAGCATTGATTCCAAGAAAACTGCACCCTGCTGTCTCATTCTCTCATCTCAGATCATATACCCTCAGTTACTCATTCTCCTAATAAAGACAAAATGCTGGAACAAAAAAAACACCTTGAGTGTAAGGAAACAAAGGGCATTGATTTGAACTGTGCATGGAAGCAGATATCATCAGCTAAGAGAGTGGAACCATCTGATGTGCTAAAAGCAGGTAACTGCCGCAGGCACAGAGAAAGAGAGAGTGAGCACACAATGCCGGAAGTGGAGATGGGTTATTTGCCTCCATCCATCACAGAAGCCAAGCTAGAATTACTCTGACAGGCAAAATCAATGCAAAATACCAGCCTGAGAACGTGTTAGCAAGACCTTTTCAAAAAGTACAAGAGAACAATGATGTTTAGTGAGCAAGAAGGAGTGAGGGAGAGAAAATGAGAGTTAACAAACTCTAAACACTAAAGTCATCTTTATCCCACTGTTATGAAGAACTACTGTGTGCATAGGCAATACTTGTGCTCAATACAATGTGTGTCTTTGTGAATTTTCTGATAACTTTACAGCACAGCTTTGTATTGCTGCATATTTAATCTAGAGACTTTTTTTTTATCTTCCAGAGATTAGAATGACTTGAGCTCCAGCTTTAGTTTGCAGCTAAAAATAATAATTTTTAAGAAGCAATTTCAAATTCCTAAATTATAAAAGTTTCCATCCGCATCATAGTGGCAACACTAGCATGCTAAAAATAAAAATGATGGAACTATGGATAAGTAAGTGGAACTGTGTGACTGCAGCTGCACCCAATCAAAATATGCCTGTAAAACAGGTGACCAATCAGAGAAGAGAAAATCCCTGGCACATTCTAGGACACAGGACAGTAAAGAACCAGCAACAACATCAAATGCTACATATTTTGTAGGGAAACACACAAACAGTAGTTTAATTTTAGCACCCTAAACGTACATCTTCTAATGCCTCCCCTCTCATCTTCCCCCTGGCTGTTCCTTTAACCACAGCAAAACACACACATGCTGCCATTAGGGAGACAGACTGCCTTCTGCTCGCCTGGGAGCCCATCAGGAGCATATGGAGAGGAGAGAGAGGAGGAGGTTATGAATGATGGGGAGGCAGAGGAGAGACAGGAAATAAACAGACATGCACCAATTTGTTTTGAAGGAAGACCAGTGGCAGTTCTGACACCCTTGGACTTGAAAAATGTTATATGTATGTATATATATTTATATAGATTAGGCTCAGTAAGATTACTTTCATTCAGCAAGGATGCATTAAATTGATCAAAGGTGACAGAAAATGTTACAAAAGACTTTTATTTCAAATAAATGATGTTATTTTGAACTTTCTATTCATCAAAGAATCCTGGCAAATGCATTATGGTTTCCTTCCACAGTGTTTCCAAATTGATAATACTAATTGTTTTGTTTTTTGAGCAGCGAAACAGCATATAATGATTTCTCAAAGATCATGTGACACTGAAGTAATGGCTGCCATCAAAAGAATAGAGAACAATAGAAAACCCATACTAATATATATATATATATATATATATATATATATATATATATATATATATATATATATATATTATACTAATTCCATTTAAGTGAGTATGTATTCTTATACATATGTTTGAGGTATATCCTGAATTTCTCAGAAAGAAACGAAACTACTGCTAAAATGAGATCACAAGCTGAGTTTATCAACACAGACTATAAGAGACACTTCTCCTATCTGTTGCTAAATCCTACAAAGTTAAACAAAAACATCTTTACTTAAATACACACACGTACAGATGTGCCTAGAACCTTCCATTATGCTCATTATGCAGCAAACACACAAAGCCAGTACTAAACATCGGAGGATGTTGTTTATCATCAGTGTTTTAGTGCACACACTAAAACAGCAACAGCCTTTTTTACAATGGCCTCTAATGTTTGGCTGCTTAATTTTTGTGCCACTGGTGTCACTCAAGTTGTCAAGGTGTTGCTGGTTAGCATAACCCCATTAGGCCCTCCTGGCAGTTACTACACACTTTGTAGGCCAAAAACATATTTCTCCATTGAGCCATTCAAAATTAACCATGTATCCCAACAATTTGTCAGTCAAAACCTACCATGAGAGCACATATTCAAATAATTAAAGAGAATGAGAGAATGAGAATGAGAATGAGCTTTATTGGCCAAGTATGTTTACACATACAAGGAATTTGTTGTAGTGACCGAAGCTCCACAGTGCAACAGAAAGACTTTAACAGGACAGGACACAGGTAATAAAAGAATAACAACAAATAACCAAATAGGTACAAATGTACAAAGCAGCAAAAACACAATATATAATATAGACAACAATGTATGTACAGGTCAAGTATGTGCAAATTAGAAATGAGAAACTAAAGATAAAATTAGTGAGTGTGGTGAATGGATAATGTATTATAGTTGTGTGTTCCACGTTTATTGTTGAGTGTTCATGAGATGGATTGCCATTGTTGTTTAATGTGTTAAACAACACATTTGTATGTTCACAGTCAGCTAATGAGATGCAATAAAATATTTCTTTTGTGTGTGTGTGTATGTTTCATCTAGACTGATTTTAATGTAAATTATTTTTAATTAGTTATTTATTATAATTAATTATTAGCTTTTCATGAAAACAAAAACCCCTAGGGGTTCGCAAAGCCCAACCAAATAAGACTTAAACTGTCTTATTTGACAAAATGTATAAAATTAATCTCATAAATTCCCTTTTCGATTTAGCCATCACATCCAGAAAGTGCATTAAGAACTAAATGAATTAAACTAATTAATTCCTTTGGTATTGTAAACACTGCACAATTCACATTCAAAATGTTGCAATTATTTTAAAAAGCCAAAGGCATATTCTAAATGGAGCCCTATCAAATGTAATGACTTATTCAAGGTGAATTTGTCTGGTGGATATACAGTAGAGAGAATAGCTGAAACACACAAAAAAGCAAAAAATCAGTTAATTCCAGGAGATATGTAAAATCCATCCAGTGGGAGGAGGTGCCATCGGTCAGATGTTGTTAAACAAAACTAAACAACTGCAACTGTTCAATCACTCCTCCTCTCTCTTTCTGTGGTTGCAGACAGAGCAAAGAGACCTTTCCTCGCTGTTGTATAATTGCTATTACCGCCTAGGGGCCATCAAACTGACTGAGAAACAACTCTTTCTCTAACAAGTCCATTATGGATGAGTCACACAATCAGAAACACATTCACAGACATACACGGACTGAGAAAAGCAAACAAAAGCTGCAGCGCATGGCCGCCTCTCTATCTGTTGCATGCAGTGTCCTATCTCCCCGTCTTCAATATCAGATGCTTGAGAAGTGTTCATTATTTAGCTCTGCCCTGTAAGATTTGATTAGACTCAAACAGTGAGATTGCGAATCAATCTGGTTTCGCCCTTAATGTTCACAATACCGTTATACAAACACTCGCTCACTATGGTTGGGGCGGATTACCAGCTTGTTTGTTTCCCCTGGTGTTAATAGCCGGCTTTTTAATTAAACTAAATAAGAGATCGCCATCCCCCGTCTCTCTTTTCTCAGTCGCTGTGGAGACTCATCCCACGAGTAATTACAATAACAAGACTGCTAATAATGTCAATGTTTGATGAGACAGAGGCGGTTTTTCAACTTAACAACAAAACTTTTAATACACATAAGCGTGTGTATGTATGTCTATGCAGGATTTATCTTTAATATGCTTCTGAAAACCATCAGAGACATCATTAAATGAGCTGAGAGAGAAACACTTCATCTGCTCGCAGTTTTGCTCCACAGACCTTCAGTCTAGCAGAACACTTACTGTCAAATGGTTTCAGACAGCAGTCGATCACAGATGTACAGGAATGTAAAATAAAATCAGATGTGAGATATTATAAATGAAATATAATTAAAAAGGCTGTTATTACTTGCAACATAATCACAGTCAGGGATATATGCTAGAACTTGCAAGTGTGATATTGTATACAATTCAATAAATAAGAAGCTAATATTGAGTAACTTAGACATTAATGAAACAATATTACCAGTTACTTTGTACATTTCTGCTTTGCCAATGAAACGGTTTCAAATAAGTAAAAAGTGTGAACTGTTATTGATGATTTGTTCCTGAATTAATCAGAATTATTGGCTTTATTGGCCAAGTATGTTTACACATACAAGGAATTTGTTGTAGTGACAGAAGCTCCACAGTGCAACAGAAAGACAGCAACAGGACAGGACACAGATAATAAAAGAATAATATACAAATATACAAATAGACAATGTACAAAGCAGCAAAAACACAATATATAATATAGACAACTATGTATGTATAGGTCAAGTATGTGCAAATTAGAAATGAGAAATAAAAATAAAATAAGTGAGTGTGGTAAATGGATAATGTATTATAGTTGTGTGTTCCACGTTTATTGTTGAGTGTTCATGAGATGGATTGCCTGAGGGAAGAAACTATTCCTGTGTCTGGTCGTTCTGGTTCTCAGAGCTCTGTAACATCGACCAGACGGTAACAGTTCAAAGAGGGAGTGTGCTGGATGTGAGGGGTCCAGAGTAATTTTACCAGCCTTTTTGCTCACTCTGGATAAGTACAGCTCTTGGAGAGTGGGGAGGGTTGTACCAATGATTCACTCAACAGTCTGGACTACTCTCTGTAGTCTTCTGAGGTCAGATTTGGTAGCTGAGCTGAACCAGACGGTTATAGAAGTGCAGAGGATGGATTCAATGATGGCGGAGTAGAACTGTTTCAGCAGCTACTGTGGCAGGTTGAACTTCCTCAGTTGGCAAAGAAAGTACAACCTCTGCTGGGCCTTCCTGACAATGGAGTCTATGTGAATATCCCACTTCAGGTCCTGGGACATGGTGGTGCCCAGGAATCTGAATGACTCCACTGCAGTCACAGTGCTGTTCATTATGGTGAGTGGGGGGGGGGGGGGGGGGTTTCTCCTGAAGTCAGCTTGACAGAGGGGTCTTTAGATGTGCAAAGCGGAGCTGAAGTCCACAAACAGGATCCTCACATAAGTCCCTGGTCTGTCCAGATGCTGCAGGGTGAAGTGCAGTCCCATGTTGACTGTATCATCCACAGACCTGTTTGCTCTGTAGGCAAACTGCAGGGGGTCCAGTAAGGGTCCGGTGATGTCCTTCAGATAAGCCAAAACCAGTCTTTCAAATGATTTAATGGCTACAGACGTTAGGGCCACAGGTCTGTAGTCATTAAGTCCAGTAATTTTGGGTTTCTTTGGGATGGGGATGATGGTGAAGCGTTTGAAGCATGAGGGGACTTCGCACAGCTCCAGTGATCTGTTGAAGATCTGTGTGAAGGTGGGGGCCAGCTGGTCAGCACAGATTTTTACGCAGGCTGGTGACACACCGTCTGGGCCTGGTGCTTTCCTTCTTTTGTTCTTCCTGAAGACCTGGCACACATCTTCTTCGCTGATTTGAATTGTAGGTGTGGGGGAGAGGAGGGTTGCTGGAGGTGTTAATGGTTGTGTGGAGAGGTGTTCAGGGCGGGTGTGGGGTGATTTTTCAAAATTACAATAAAACTCGTTCAAGTCATCTGCCAGGTGTTGATTCTCCAGAGTGCTGGGGGATGGTGACTTGTAACTGGTGATATCCTTCATTCCTTTCCACACTGAAGCAGGATCACTGGAAGATAATTTTTTTCTTAGCTTGTCAGAATAATTCCTCTTTGCCACCCTGATCTCCTTTTCCAGTGTGTATTTGGCCTGTTTATACAAGACTTTATCCCCCTTTCTGTAAGCATCTTCTTTGGCCTGACGGAGCTGTCTGAGTTTGGCAGTGAACCATGGTTTGTCATTGTTGTAGATTAGATGAGTCCTGTTAGGAATGCACATATCCTCACAGAAACTGATATAAGATGTTACAGTCTCTGTGAGCTCGTCCAGATCGATGGCAGCGGCTTCAAAAACAGTCTAATCAGTGAGAGAGAAACAGGCTTGTAAATCCCGCTCTGTTTCATTAGTCCATCTTTTAACAGTTCTTAATACAGGTTTTGCAGATTTAAGTTTCTGCCTGTAGGACGGAATAAGATGAATCAAACAGTGATCAGAGAGTCCTAAAGCTGCTCGTGGAACCGAATGATATGCGTCCTTTATCGCTGTGTAACAGTGATCCAATATATTACTGTCTCTGGTGGGACATGTGATGTGCTGTCTGTATTTTGGCAGTTTGCGGGAGAGATTCGCTTTATCACAGTCCCCGAGAATAATTAAAACAGAGTCCGGGTGTTGTTGCTCACTCTCTGTGATCAGATCAGCGAGTTTCTGTAGAGCTGTGCTCACATGCGCTTGCGGTGGAATGTAAACACTCACGAGAATGAACGAGCAGAACTCCCGCGGGGAACAGAATGGCTTGCAGTTAATGAGTGACGCTTCTAGATCTGAACAGCACATCTTCTTTAACACAGTTACATCTGTACACCACCTCTCATTGATGTAAAAGCATGTCCCACTGCTGCGCGATTTCCCCCTTGATTCTGTGTCGCGATCTGCTCTGATCAGCTGGTAATTAGGCAGATGTAGTATGCTGTCCGGTATGTCACCATTTAGCCAGGTTTCCATGAAAAACAGAGCAGCAGAGTTAGAAAAATTCTTATTTGTCCAGTAGAGCAGAAGGAGTTTGTCCGTTTGTTGGGTAGAGAGCGGAGATTCGCCAGATGGATGCTAGGCAACGGCGTTCGAAATCCACGCTGACGAAGCTTCACAAGCGTGCCGGCTCGCTTCCCCCGCCTGCGCCTCCTGTAGCGTTTGACCAGAGTTACGGCTCCGCCAACTACAACGTCCAGCCAAACGTCCGAAAAATCAAAATCCGTAAAAAATCGTAAAAGATTTTGTGGTGTGTTCTGCCGAATGTTCAGCAGGTCATCCCTGGTAAAACTGATCGTATTTGAAAACCAAAAAACAGGAAAAACAAACAAAAACAGTACAAACACTGGAGAGCAACGCACAATAGCTGCCATCAGCGGCGCCATCTTGTTTCTATCCGTGTAATCAGTGTTTTCATTCAGTGTTTGTGAATGAAATGGTTGAGTGAATAATTCAGTGACTCACTTATGAAAGCAGTCACTTGATGTGCTCCTGAATGAATCAATGCATTTAAAAGAATTAACTAAGTGAATGATTCACTGAATCACTCATAAAGACCTTCTGGTGTAACAAAGTAAACTGTTGATTGTCATATACTGTGTACTTTTTGATACAATCTGACTGGTTTCACTAGCATTTATGTAATAATTTCCATTTAAAACATATCTAGGTGTGTCTAATGATTTTACTCTTACAACTACTGTCAGTTAATATGTGTAAACCAGTACAAATGAAAATATCTGCACAAGTAGAATGTTTCCATCACTGCGATAATAAGACTGCTACCAAGTTTTACCCAAACAGGACCCTGAAAACTGCAACAGTACATAATTACAGGATTGTAATTAATGAAAAACTAAATTATTATTATAAATATTTGATGTTTTAATTTTAACGTTCTTTGCACGCACACTCACACCCTCATTTATTGTTGAGTTTAGTTAGCTGTTAGCTCACCATTTCACCATGCCTATTATAGAGGAAATAAAATACTGATGGATTCAGGTCTGCTAATGTGACAGTACCAGTCAGGTTTTAGTTTAATGCCTGTGCAGACTAATCCTTAAAATCAGCAGGAAATGATTGCATTCAGACACACACAGACATCAACCTGTTCCCACCTACATGATCTAAATTCGGTTAATCACTGTCTGCATGAGACTTCATTAGCTTGAACACTGCATAAAATAATAATTTCCTCAAAACAGATCCACATAGATCCATTCAAAAGGGAATTTCTTAAATATCATGAAAACAAACACAAAGTAGGAAGGAGAGACACATGAGCGTTCGTTTCCTGAAGAGTCACACGAGGTTCTGCATCTCCAGTTATTTAACTGTTATATAATGCAAGCAAAGAGCAGGAAGGTCCAGCATTAAAACAGGATTATTTTGGATGGGAGTGTTACCAGCAGCAATATTTGTCTCCATTTCTCTCTGCTTCTTTTCCTCTCGCTCTCTCTCTTTTTATAACTGCTGAAATAACAGGGTCTGCCAGGTCAGACGTGTTGGAGAGCTACGCATGCTTCTTCACTCATCCCTTTACCTCACAGCGAAGAAGCATGCAGAAGAATCGACCCACTTTCAAGTTCTCTCAAGAAAGACAAGCGGTCCAGCTCCACGCTGCCCACTTCACTCATGCACACAAAAGAGCATCACATTGATATTTTAGGCCTTTAAATTCCTTTAAAAATCCTTGAGATTTTGCAATACCATTTAGGCACGCATCACTTTTTCATTCATTAAGTGATAGATTTAATTTAAAACAACTGAGTTGATGATTAGTCTATTCCTTTATTGGATGTGAGGTGGCAGATGTTAAGCCTGCTACGGGAGGCTGAAGCTTTATAATCATGATGTCATAATGATGTATAACTTGAGGATAAAACCTGATTAAGCCTTTGACAGTGAAATTAAATTAAATTAGCCCTATGAATCTATACAAATTAGCGATTATTGTAAGCATATAAACTATCATCAAACACTCTTTCACTGTTCAACAAACACACACACACACACACACACACAATCCCTTTCATGCATTTCCTCACTGATAATAGAATTTTAAACATAAATATGTAAGACGATGTCTAATAATTAGAGCAGAATAAATTTCACATAAATTTGCATGATAAATCACCCTGCAGTTCCTCTGGCTGACCTCTGAAGGAGAAAGGTCATGGGGAATTAGAGTAAAACTGAATCTTAACTTTATCATGATTAAATAAAGTCCACTGCTGCACATGGTTATGGGATATGAGTGGATGTAAACACATTAAATATACTTGTTGGGACTTTTTTAGTACTTAAACTTCTTTCAGCTTTTTCTTTCAGCCAACGTTTAAGTTTTTTCTTCATCTAATATGTATATTTTATTTTACTCCAACTATATTTCAGCTACCAAAAGAGATTTTGAATAGTTCAGTTTCACTAAGCATTAAAGAACGACACTGCTGCAAATTTTAAAAACAAGCACAACAGAAAAAGCTTGAATCAGACTGAACTCAGAAAAAGCAAAGGCAGAGTGAATGTAGATGAAAACAAAAGGCTGGTGGAGTTATAAATAAGGCAAGGCTGATGCAAATATTGCATAAAGTGGGTGTGCAGAACGCTTGTGACCTAAGATAACATCTGACATCAGATTGCACAATGCTCTAGTACACCTGTACGCACAAAAGAACATCTTAATTGAACACAATCAATGCATGGTGAGTGATACATTCTTGGAAAAACAAATATTAGCAAAATAAGCTAAGGGAAAGAATTGAAGTCCTTTGCTGAAAAATATATTTATTCACCATGACAAACCACAGATTCAGAAATATTTTATGTGCCCCATACACAAACAATTCCATGAAGAGGCCTTCTGAATAAACTACTTACAGTTCATCCAAAAATGAACACTCTCTTCTCATTTACTCATCTTCAATATTCTTTTTTTTGTTCGTGAGCTGTCCCTTTAAGACTTCTAGGTGACTTGATCTGCCCTATGACCATGAATGAGATCGAAACTTGAATTAAATGAATTTGAATGATGGAATATTGACACTGTTATTTATATGAACTAAACCAACACTGAACTCACAAAATAATACTACTACTGTCTTTTAGAGCTGCTTTACAGCAGAATCTGAACAATAGCTGAGTTTCCATTATAATTACTTCTGCTTGTTTATTTCTATGAAGTTGCTTTGACAATCTGTAATGTATAAAGCACTATAGAAATAAAGGTGACTTGATTTGACTATGACCATGGTACTCCAGCTGTTCCTTCTATAAATAAATCACTTATTTAAAAGCAAAACAAACTAAATGAGAAGTTAGAGGACTTTTTTTTCAAAAAACGTTACTGAGTACTATGGAACTCTTTGATAACTGTTGAAAATGACAGTTTTAGAAATTGTACATGTCATCAGCTTCAGCAGGTCACATGCTGTACATTTGCAATGGAAACAATGAGTCATTGCTGTATCTGGCTGATATTGTTTTTTTCCCAGGATGAGGGCATTGTGTTTTACTGCGTGTGTTTGCTCATTTGTTTCTGGATAGAAAATGTTTCCTCCATTGATTCTGTTGAATTGACTTTGGCTCAGAGACTCCCAAGTGCTATACATGAATGCCTCATGAGAAGACACTGAAGTCAAACTGAGGGCATTCTTACACTGACAGAGGAAAAGAGACATACTTCTTTTTAACTTAAAGTTACTGTAGAAAGTTAATAAGGCAAAATTTGCCATCTTTGCTCACGAACGCTCAGTCAAGGACAATAAATTTTAATTGTTTATTGGGCACTGGTAAAAATAAAATAATAACAAAATTAAATTAAATTAAACTTTGTCGATGGAGAAAAATGCTTTTTTTGCTGTCAAAGTTAACCAGCATGCATAAAACATTTCCCTTTTGGGATCAATGAATTGTCTGTCATTCCATGTGGAAAGCTTTAACAGAGCCTGAATCCCCAGAAGGCCAGTCTAAATCTCATTCTTATTCTCAGTCCCTCCGGCTTTCTGTGTCTCTGTCAGTCCCTCGTGGTCGCCCATAGGGAGTGGTGCACGGAAGGAGGAATGGGTGGGGCAGCCTCACAGATGGGCTGGTGGGTAGGTTTCCGTGGTTACAGGCGAGGAAGAAGAGGAAGAGGAGCCATCTGGCAGTGGTTTGGTGAGATGACGTGTCTTGCCCCTCACCCACAACACCCACAACCCACACGGCAACATGCCTACCGCTCCACCAACTGTTATACAAACTAAAGGTATCAACCTTACAGATACAGCTGTATGACAACACCTGCTCTCGCACCTGGAAGGAACTATCCATCTACCCTAATACTCATTTACCCATAGGTGATGGAAGCTACAACAGCATGAGGAGTTAACCAGCATGCACTGCAACAGTGAAATACTGCCATCAACAGACATTAATTATTACCTTCGCTACTTCAGTAGTTCTCAACTTGTCGCACTCAAAAGTGGATCCTAGGCAGGCAGCGAAAAACAATGCAAAATGCAAATCATAAACAAAACAAAATAATTAATGAAAATGACAATAATCGCAATATTTTTTTTTTTTAACAAATCCAAAATGGTAAAGGATTATTTTATGTCATGTCATTTATTTACCATTAACTAATATCAGAGAACAGTAAACGTGCAAATAATTGAAATATCACCTTAAAATCTCAGAGGGTTCTTCAAGTAAATTATATATACAACTATATATAATTAGAATATTATGCCATAGGAATTTGGCTGCCAAAAAGAAAGTACAGCCAAACAGTATATTGTTTATTGTTTACGTGGTAATAATAATATAATAAAAAAACTCTTTTAAACTGGTCATTCATTTCTGCTGTTGTTTATGAATTTACAAAATTGACATGATTTTCTTACTCACCTTATGTAATATAAGTAATTTTGCCTTTTGTTAGGCATTGTATGTTTTTTTATGAACTTCAATATTTGATTCTAATTTTATTTATTTTTTCATTCTAAACATTTTTGTTAAAGTGGATGTATCTGTTAAAGTGTATGCAAAATCTCGAATTCAAAATGATTTTTTTATACATTTAAGAGCCCTAAAATAATCAATTGCACGGGCAATAAAATAAAATTAAATTAAATAATAGTTATTAAAATAATAAAAATACATATTATTGTTAAAAATAATAATAACATGCAAATGTGATCACTTGTAAATTTTTAAATGGGTAAAAGAAACAAATAAAACTGAATGAAAAGCTATATACATTTGTAACCACACACACCAAGTCCAAACACTTGTAAGCACGTTGTGTTATATAAGGTCAGAGTGTCGGTCAAGAAGAACGTTCATGATCTTCATCATTCTTTCTGTGACATCCCTTTTAGCATGTTCACAGTGGAGAGGACAGAACTGCACCTCAGAAACCTGGGAAATGTCAAATGGCCTGTTTGAGCATGTGTGTGTGTGTGTGTGTGTTTGAAGGGAATTTAGCTGCTGCTGTTGTGAGTAGAGCAGTGGACAGTGGACACACTTTTATACTAATTTTCCAACCAAAGTCATAACCTTATTTCAAAACAGATCATGATCTGTGTTCGAAATTCATCAACCAAAAGCAATAACAACAAAATGTTTTCAGCGCAAGTCAAAATGTCAGCTCTGAATCCACGAGAGGAAAGTGTGTTGTTAAGAGAGAGAGAGAACAGAGGCAGCAAAAACAATCGAAAGAGCATGCAAACTGGGACAAGAGGTGGTCAGAGAAGAAAAGTAAGGAAACGGGAAGCAGAAGAGAGGAGAATGACTTATGGGCCCGAGCTGGAGGAATGGGGTGGGACAGAGAGAGGCATGAGGGATTTGGTAAAGCACTTGATGTCTTGTTAGCCTCAACCTTCCTCACACTTTGATTGGCTAAAAATATCACACAGCTCATGTTGAACAAGGTGCATTCTGGTTTGTGCCACTGGAGCATTTATCAGCACATGGCCCCTAAAGTGCCAAATGCAACCTTTCTCTCTCTTGCTCTCTCCATCTCTGTCTCTCTTGCTCTCCCAAATCCAACACACAGCCAAATGCCTCCTCTTCTCCTTCTGTTTACTCCTCCTCAAATCTAGCACAAACCCCACTGCTAATTACCTGTATTGTTCTAGGCTCTAATGATCTTTTAATAAAGCCCCATTCCTTCAGTTCTCCTCTTTTTCTTTTAGAATAACCAAGTACATATAGACCTTATTTCCTTCCCCTCTCCTCTGATTTTTCATTCCTCTTTTCCTCCATTTCATCTTTCTATATTTTGTCTTTCCTTCCCTCTAGATTGCATTTAATCTACTCTGTTTTATTATGTTACTTCCATCTGGTCCTTTTTACTTTCTATTTCCATATCCTCCCTCCAGCATCAATGCTACTTTGCTTCTGTCTTTTCTCTAAACGCTCTGATTGGTGGGAGGGGAAAATGGTCTCATTTCTTTCCACAGATACAAAAAACCCCTCACAGGCACTTTAAGTCTCTTCTTCAACCCTTCTATAGTGGACGATAAGTTTAATGTGTTTACTCTCAGAGCAAATATACTGTGAGTTTTAGAAGTCTGAGACCACATTCAAAATCTAATTTAAAATCTCAAAATCTCTCTTTTTTACACCTTTAAGAGCCCTGAGATAATCAATTGCATGGGAAATAAAATAAAATCCCCTCCCCTTGGAAGAGGTGCTAGTGAGGCCAGCAAGGGGTGCTCACCCTGTGGTCTGTGTGGGTCCTAACACCCCAGTATAGTGATGGGGACACTATACTGTAAAAAGCACCGTCTTTCAGATGAGACGTTAAACCGAGGTCCTGACTCTCTGTGGTCACTAAAAATCCCATGGCACTTCTCGTAAAGAGTAGGGGTGTAACCCCGGTGTCCTGGCCAAATTCCCTCCACTGGCCTCTATCATGGCCTCCTAATAATCCCCATCCACTTGATTGGCTCTATTTCTCTCTCCTCTCCACCTGTAGCTGGTGTGTGGTGAGCGCACTGGCGCCGTTGTACTGTGGCTGCCATCGCATCATCCAAGTGGATGCTGCACACTGGTGGTGGTTGAGGAGAGACCCCCCCATGATTGTAAAGCGCTTTGGGTGTACAGCAATACACAATAAAAGCGCTATATAAATGCATCATTCATTCATTCATTCATTCAAATCCCAATGGAGAAAGACTCTCAATGGAGAAAAATTATTTTTTGCTGCCAAAGTGCAGCATGCACACAATTTTCCTTCTGGGATCAAAGTGAAATCACTTCACGGAATCCCTTAAATCTGGAGTGCAAAATGTAATTTTAACTTGGAAATAAACTACTTAAAGTAAAATGAATAAGAAATGTTTCAGATTCTTCAGTATTTCTAGGTCACAAGTCAATTAGTTAGTGACACTGATCTTGTGTCTATTTGTACAGACAGTCAGATGTTCTTCCTCTATTGAAGCTCAAGATGCCCAGTGGATCATCTCAAATCATTCTGGAGAACATGATCATCAGGCTCAACACAAACTTGAGGAGTTCATTCATCTCCAGTGCTGCCATTAAAGCAAAAAAAAAAAATTATTAAAAAAATACTAAAGACATTTTTAATTGAACTTTTCATTTTAGTAAATATGCTGTAATGAAACATGCAGTATTACATTATAGATGAATACAAACAGAAACATTTTCATTAGTAGTTTTTGTGACCCCAATAACTGGAAGTAATCTTAAATAAAAACAGAAAAAGGGCAAACATCCAAACAAGCATATTACTCCCCCTAGCAAAGACACTCCTCATTCCACTAAAAAGCAGCAATAGAGGGAAAAGAGCTGGGAATATCAAGTTAAAGATGAATAAGAAGAGAACAATTTGCATCCAACCTGGCTCTTCTGGTTCCTCATTGCTCATCACTTTTCCTATCTCTTCTGTCCAGCTTTATCCCACCATCATTCCAATCCATTTCCAAAACAGTCAACCATATGACTGAAAATGTCTAAGCATTGACAGAGAAAGAGAGATAGAGAGAGAGGGAGGGAGGAAGTGTTGACTCCAATGGGTTGGGTTGGTTACAGAAATCTCTCTCTCTCAGTTTCGCTCACATCTCTCTCATTATCCACAGCTCACTGCACGAAGCACAGAAAAGAGAAAGTAAGAAGCTTCTGCCCTCCTAAAACTCCAGCGTATGTGTTTATGAGCGTGCATGAGGGAGAAAGATTTAATGTGGGTGCATCCGTGTCTGTGCATGTGAGAGAATGAGCAGACGGTGGTGTTGTTCAGTCAGTGGGTGATGGATAAGGTGGGATGTGTCACTGAGGCATCAGTAATATCTAACCTGGCTACCTGACAGGCCTACTGAGAAAACACAACACACACACATACATTCACACAAACAAACACACACACATACATTCCACTTTCCATTGACGTCTACTGCACCCACAGAGTAGGTAAAGCCTGACCCACACACAAACACACAACGGTAAAGGCATACTGGCATATTGCATTATTAGACTGACAGTTTGAGAAAAACATTGCAAAAATGTTACTTCTAGTGATACAGCAGCTTTAGCTTTTACAGTTGGGCAGTACATGTAGAGGGACAACTTTGTACCTTATCTACCCCTAAAAGTGCATATTAGTACATTAAAGTAGTACACGTACCAGGGTTATTCTTGTTAACGGTAACACTTCATTTTAAGGTGTCCTTGTTACACGTTACGTGTACTTACTATTATAATAACAATTAATTATGCATAATTACGTGCAAGTAACCCTAAGCCAAACCCTAATCCTAACCATATAGTAAGTACATGTAGTTAAATATTACTCAGTACTTAAATGTACACTGTAACATAAACTGTAAAATAAAGTGTAACCTTGTGAACTAAAACTAAATTTAAAACTTATAAAATGTTCAACAAGCAAAAGCACCAAAATAAATGTTAACTATATAGAATAGATGTAAATAAGGTACAAAAACAATGACACCCCAACGCATGCAAGCCAATACGATATACTGCTAACTACCAAAAAACATTTTTACCAGTTAACATGCAAATAAATAATCATCCTGCGATGCAAGTAACTCAGAATTAGGACTTTATTAATAAACTGGTTGCTTCTTTGGTGGAATGCTTTGATGGAACATAAGCATACTTAAAGGATTCTCTTTGATATGAGTGTTCTCAAAAAAAAAAGGAACAAAAGCTGTCACTGGGGCAGTACCTTTTTTAAAGGTACACTTTTGTACCTAAAGGATCCATACTGGCACCTAAAGTGCACATATTAGTACATAAAAGGTACAAAAGTGAACCTTTAAAAAAGGTACTGCCCCAGTGACAGCTTTTGTACCCTTTTTCTGTTAAATAAAGCATTAAAAACCCTAGAATATTCAGACTAATTATCCTCTCGTATTTTCTCATAAATTCTTATGACTACTACTTGTCCAATGCTGCAGAAGAGGACATCATTTGGAGTTTGTGATACCACGAAACACTCACTGCGGTTGGATCTGCCATAAGGACACGTTCTCGTCACATATTACATATGCTCACTTTAATAAACCAATAGAATGCAGGTTAAGGTGTTTACATGCCTTGAAAAATCTGGGTAATGGGCAAAAATCTAGCTGTGTTGATCAGTTTATGCTTGAGCTGTTTATGACATTTCACTGATATGACAACACGCATTGTCATCTTATTAATCAGTTTAAGAACATGCATGTAAGGCATTCAATGACAGCAGCTTGTTTTTTCTGCACAACAAAAAAAGATATTTTGAAGAATGCTGGTGACCAAACATTTTTGGTGCCCATTGACTTCCACTGTATGGACAAAACACAAAAAAAAAAAAAAAAAAAACACAGACATGTCTCAAAATATCTTTTATGTTCAACAGAAGAAAGAAAGTTGGTAACATTTTAGGAACCAGTTCTCACTAGTAAATAACTTTCTCACTGTTAATTAACTTTGCTTATTAGCATGCCTATTATTAACATATTAACTGTTTATTAGTACTTATAAAGCACATATTCTGCATGCTGCATGACCATATTCTACAAACCTAATCCCGTCCAATACCTACCACTTAATAACTACCGTATTAACTATTAATAAGCAGCAAATTAGGCATTTATTGAGGCAAAAGTCATAGTTAATGGTTAGCTAAAATTGGACCTTAAAATAAAGTATGACCAGAAAGTCACACAGATTTAAAATCAACATTAAAGTGAGTAAATAATGACATAATTTTCATTTTGGGTGAACTAATCCTCTAAAGTGGATGTGTAGGCACTGTGGTCATGATCCTATGTAAATCTTCACAGTGGGCTGTCAGTCTTTGTGAAACTCAGAACACACATTTAAGAGTTGTATTCCCTTTAGGGAAATATTTCCAAGAATCAGACGATTCCCTTGATACCTACAGCACCGAGCTGCTATTAACACAAGACAAGTACAGGCACATACACTCTGATCTTCCAGCACAACATAACAAATGCTGATCAAAGAACGATTGTTTCTCTCAATTTCACTTTTCTTCAGGCTGCAGCTCCACTGAGGAACTGACGTCCATAATTAACAAGCTTCAGACAGACTGCTGCCCTGATTTACCTGTCTGCTTACTAACTGTTCCATCACCAAAACAATCTTTTTTTGATCTTCTTTTAAAGACGCAAACCTTCTGTTAGGTTTGCATGCAGGGCATCTTTATTGATGAACATCTAGAGCGTAGGAGGCTGAGGTAGTATTTGGATGTCACCAACAGTGGCAGATTTTTTTCCTCCTCTGCTTAAAGCAATCATTTCTCTTTCCATCACCCACTGAACTCACTTTATTCTGCTGGAAACATTGCTCAACATGGAAGTAAGCAAACATACTTACACAAGCATACACTCAAAAAGAAATTAAAAAATGGGATAAAGTCTGAGAACTGCTTTAGCTAAATGGCCAAAGCATGCATACAGCAACGAGCGACTTATACTTCCTGTAACTCTTCAGCATCATGACCTTGAAAACCATTGATATTCTCCTTTTTTGCTCACACTTGACTGCTCACAAATGTCAATATTTAATGAAAAAAGGTTTGTAATTAGAACAACATTGAAGAAAAATCAGGTTGTTGACGAACCCTCTTTGCAGCTAAAGAGGTTTCAGTAAATTGGTTAATGATATTTTTTTTGTTGTTTAATCTAGTCTTGGACTGACATAAACCTGAGCATGGCATGTATTAAGGGAATTTTAGGTGGCTAAATTACATTTTTGGGCCAAGAACAGCTCTTTTAAGTATGAGTGCACAGACAGCTCCTGTCCTGAGGTTTAGACCCCCAGCTCCCCAGTGTTGTGTTTTAATTGGCCGATGTCAGGACCTCTGCACTGAGGAACCATGTTTTAATTGCCCGTCAGGTAATTAGTCAGGATTCAGGAACTTTTCAGACAGCTTTCTCCTGTTACATAGTTCAACATCTGCTCACTTTTAGTGAGGTCAAGTTTAAATGTGAGTGTGAATTAATGCTCTAATAATATAATAATACATAAACCACTGGGACAAAAAGTTAACTTCAGTTTGGAATAATTACGATTTTTAAAATTATCTTTTAAAAAAGGTTCTTTTGCTCACCAGCATTTATTTCAAAATACAGTAATGGAGTAATAAAAAATGTTGCTTTTCTATCACAGGAATAAATTACATTTTAAAATGTATTCAAATGGAAAAGTTGTGTTAAATTGTAATAATATTTCACAATATCACTGTTTTTACTGTATTTTTGATTAAATGCAGCCTTGTTGAGCATATCTGACTTCTTTCAAAACATTAAAAACACAAACACAACATACAAAATATAGCTACGATAACATAATTCAAGCTTTATTGAGAATCACTCTTTTTTTTCCTCAGTTGCACAAGAGAATGTTTCTAAGGGTCGTTAGATATTGAATCTCATGATTTTCAGCAAAAATAGTTTTCTGTTTGAATATTCATCAAGTGATATACATCAAGTGGAACAGCCTGGAGGTGGCAAGAGTTAATTTTTGTAATTTATGTGCATCCTGCTAGTGTGCTCTTTGAGCACTGAGGTCTGCCGTTTTTCAGCAGAATTAACAGATGATTCTTTAATTAGTGCATGCCTGAAACAGTTTGAGTCCAAACTAACTGCCATTTAATTACCACTCACAAGCACTGCACTGAACTTTGAGAGAGTGAGTGTGGCTATATTGTATATTTCCTGGCAAAACTAGGTTTAAAGTTATATTGAGTATTTCTTCAACTAAGGTATTAAAACGGACAGATAGTGTCTCCAGCATATAGCTTGACTTTGGGTGACCTGAGCTCGAGTCCCCCCTCGCTCTTCGCTCTATATACTGCTCCATATAAATAAAAGGAAAAATAGCTCAAATAAATTGAAAATTTGGCTTCATTCATTTTTGCCACTTATCAAATGCCTTTTATTGTTTTACTCTTCTTCCAGAACCAATATTTTAAAATATACAAATCTATATTAAAATCACTAAAAAAATTATTAGTTTAATAAATATTTAAAAAAATTCACAAATAATAGATATGACAACATCTAAACAAAAACTTGCATAATTTATTTTTATAATGGAAATTATTTGCATAATTTATTAATAATAACTTTGCCTCAGTTTTTGCATAATTTCTACCACTATCAACAAATTTGCCATTAAGTGTTGAAAATGACAAAAATGTGAAGACCATGCTTTAGAAAGAATATGACACGTGATGTGTAAAGAAAAAGAAAATCAAGATAATTATCTAATGCACTTTCATGACTGTTTTCCTTCCTTGGCAAGCTCTCGGGGACTGATAGCAAACTCAGAGATGCACACACTCACACCTCACCAGACAACACTGTGAGACCACGAAGACTCCCAGTCAGCCCAGACGTCTAGATCCAAAACAGTGCTGAATAATTTAAGGGCTACACATGGCAAGACTTAGGCTTTTCTGTGGTCAACAGTGGAGCGTTTGCGAAATCTTACCAGAAAGTCAAGTCAAGGCACCTTTATTTATAAAGCACTTCTAACAATACAGATTGTGTCAAAGCAGCTTTACAGTATTAATATAGGAAAAAGCAACACATGAGGAATGATAAGTTAGAAAACACAGCCGTGGCAGTGACTAAAATAAATAAGTGAAATATTTGATATCATTGCAAAGTTACAGAGCATACAGATGACTGACCAGCAGTCTGTCTAAGCTGAGTGTGTGTGGGTGCAATGTCTAAACATGTCTACATACACTAGCTGATATATAAATTTATAATATGAACACACACTGCATATTGGTCACACTTTACCAGGGAGCAAGGAACGAGGGAGCGAGGAGCACTTCTAAACACAGTCTTTAATAATCCAGACATTCATGAGACACAGGAACACATGGAACAGACGTTCAGAACCGACAAACACTAACAGAAGGACTGGGGCTTTTAAACACAGGATAATTGGGGAAGACGACGAGGCACACCTGGAATCAAATAAACACAATCAACATGTGGAAAAAACTGGGTCACAGGGAACACATGGGGAGAAAAACACACAAAACAGTCCACGATCCTGACATATCGCCCCCCTCCCGGAAGGTGCGTCCTCGCACCGTAGTAACATCCAAAGGGGATGGGACGGGCGAGAATTAAGGAGGAGGCTCAGGAGGAAGACGGACACCCGGGAGGGGGCCGGCAGACAGAGACCAAGGAGGCGACGAAGGAGGGAGGAGCCAGGGAAGAGACAGGAGGGACCCGGAGCAGGAGGCGCACAGCCGGACCCAGGCCACATCTGTGAATATGGCCCACGGTGGAGCCGATGGAGGGAGGAGCCATGGAGGAGGGATGGCCACCGACTCCAGGGGGCCGACCAACGGCGGCAGAGCAGGTGGTGGAGGAGCCCGGGGCGGAGACGAGGGCTCTGGCGACCAAGGTGGAGGCGGAGACCCGGAGATACGCGGCAGAGCCGGAGCATCTGAGGACCCAGGTGAAGCTGAAGGGAGGAAGGAGCCCAACGGAGCCGATGGGACGAAGCGACGAGGCACAGCCAGCGGAGAGGAGTCCTGAGGCGATAGCGGGTCGACGCCCGACCAAGGCGGAGCCGGAGGGACGAGGGAGCCCGGTGGAGCTGGTGGATTGATGGGTGACGGTGGAGGTGAGGGAGCTAGGAGCTGAGGTGGAGTCACTGGGTCTATGGGCCGAGGCGGAGTCCGGGCCTCGGAGGCTGGAGGCGGAGGTGAGGGATACTTCAGCCCTGGCGACGCTGGAGGATGGCAGACCCACGGGGCTCACACCGTACAGATAGGGGGCTGAGGGCGAGCGGGGGAGCTGCCAGACGACAGCGGTGGATGAGGCAGGAGAGAGTGGGAGGGCGGGCATTTTCGAGGAGCGGGCACAGGAGGGCATTTATGAGGAGCAGACACTGGAGTATTGGACGCCCCCGAATTCGGGGCGGACGAGGGGATCCATGGGAACATAACGGAAACAAAAAACTGAGCAAAAACGGCAAACAAAACGGAGGGTAGACGCAGAGTTAACTGTTGTGGGTCGGTTCTTCTGTCACACTTTACCAGGGAGCAAAGAACGAGGGAGCGAGGAGCACTTCTAAACACAGTCTTTAATAATCCAGGCATTCATGAGACACAGGAACACATGGAACAGACGTTCAGAACCGACAAACACTAACAGAAGGACTGGGGCTTTTAAACACAGGATAATTGGGGAAGACGGCGAGGCACACCTGGAATCAAATAAATCAACATGAGGAAAAAACTGGGTCACAGGGAACACATGGGGAGCAAAACACACACAAAACAATCCACAGTCCTGACACATCCATATCACCCTGTAGCCCAAGACTGGTTGCCCACTGAAGCTAAGCAGGGTTGAGCCTGGTCAGTACCTGGATGGGAGACCTCCTGGGAAAACTAGGTTGCTGTTGGAAGAGGTGTTAGTGAGGCCAGCAGGGGGTGCTCACCCTGTGGTCTGTGTGGGTCCTAACGCCCCAGTATAGTGACGGGGACACTATACTGTCAAAAAGCACCGTCTTTCGGATGAGACGTTAAACCGAGGTCCTGACTCTCTGTGGTCATTAAAAATCCCAGGATGTCTTTCGAAAAGAGTAGAGGTGTGACCTCTGCATCCTGGCCAAATTTCCCATTGGTCTCTGACCATCATGGCCTCCTAATCATCCCCTTACACTGATTGGCTTCATCACTCTGTCTCCTCTCCACCAGTAAGCTGGTGTGTGGTGGGCGTTCTGGCGCACTATGGCTGCCGTCGCATCATCCAGGTGGATGCTGCACACTGGTGGTGGACGAGGAGACACCACCCCTCACAATGTAGAGCGCTTTGAGTGCTTAGAAAAAAGCAGAAAAGCGCTATATAAATGTAATGAATTATTATTATTATTATTACATATCAGTAAGCACATATGTCTATGTTCTAGCCCTATACTGACTGACACAACATAGATAAACAGCCATGGGACTATTAAGGGTGAAAGAAGTTTTCAGCAGACAGCCAGTAGCTCTGCATTTCATGCCAGAGCAAATTGGAATTGCATTTCAGAAAAATTGCAGCATAAAAACAGCATGTAATTATCTACAGCTGCCAGACACTATTATCAGCACATACAACAATTATGAATTAAATCAGCAAAACTTTAAATTACACATTTCGTGAGCGTATCTGCACAGCAGCAGTGCATTGTGGGTATGTATCTTGGCTGATACCGACAGGCCAAAACGTCTCATCCTTTTGAAAATGTTTTTCCAAGATTTTAGTTGTATTACCATTAAACATTTATGGCGAGCTACTCACACACACAGCATAGATAAAGAATGTGACACATGGAAATCTGTCATGTAATGCATCAGTCACACAAAAAAACACAGATTCACAAGCGCACACACACACTCCCATACACATTCAGACAGCACAATGACAAAGACTGGAGGTATTTCAAACTGGCAAAGGATGTATAGCCTGAATCTATTTACAGATTTGCTTAGACTTTTTTTTTTCTTCTGAGGGTGGAATCATATGTCCAATGTTCAAACTATTTAATTGTGGATTTTTTCAGTTGTGAAGGGTATGAAGGATCACTTCTGAGTTTTCACATAGATAGCTTGGAAATGTCAGCTTGATATATAAGTGTGAGTGTGTGAGAGTGTTTGTGTACAAAGCCACATATGCATTGGATGTGTCCATGTGTTAGCTGAAATATAAGGCCATCTGGTGATCACAAGATGTAACCTCTCTGATCTGACACCTACAGACTCCAGCCACAGAACAATGTGTCAAGGAATTATAATTTTTCACGCCACGGCTTTGAAAATAAATAATGGTGGCACTAACAGTAGAAATTCTTCACAGAGCTGTACTTGACACACATAAAGCTCAAAATAGTTGAGCTGAATTACCAACGGACCAAAAGCACACAAACTAGAGCTTGTTCATAGTATCAAATCAGCAGCCAGACAAACTCATACCAACACCACCAAAACATCATACTGCAACAAAATACTTAGCAATTATGTCTTAAATATAACATGCCTTGCACATTGCCAAAGATACGGTGTTAATTTAAAAGTTACAGTGGTTTCTTAGCAACAAAAAAGATATTGAAGGATAGTTCAGGCAGTTATTATATAATGAATATATTTAAACAGTAAATTAGTAATGTTTAAAATGAATTCTTATTGTTATAAAATTATTCCATTTCATATATTATTTACTAATAATATGAATTATTAATCATATTAAATTGTCATACATATATTTTAAATATTTATTATAAAAAAAATGTGTATACAAAACTTTTGGTGCATAATTTTAAGCAACTAACCCTAACTCTATAATGTTACTATTATTTGTTAAATAATATTACTGATTTGTATAATTATAACAACGACATCTTAAAATAAAGCATAACCTGTCACAATTTACCGGGGAGCAAGGAACGAGGGAGCGAGGAGTACTTCAAAAACAGTCTTTAATAGTCCAAACGCATAGGAGACACAGGAACACATGGAAAGACGTTCAGAACCCACAAACACTAACTGAATGGACAAGACCTAAATACACAGGACAATCAGGGAGGAACGAGACACACCTGGAATCAAATTAACACAATCAACATGAGGGAGAAACTGGGTCACAGGGAGCAAAAACACACACAGACAGGTCCATAATCCTGACACGTCGCCCCCTCCCGGAAGGTGCGTCCTCGCACTGTGGAAACATGGGGAGGGGCGGGTGGGAACTTGGGAGGTGGCTCTGGAGGAGTACAGACACCCGGGAGGTCAGGGGGGTGACAAAGGAGGGAGGAGCCAGGGAGGAGACAGGAGGGACCCGGAGCAGGAGGAGCACAGCTGGACATGATGACGCCCCACGGTGGAGCCGACGGAGAGAGGAGCCATGGAGGAGGGATGGCCGCCGACTCCAGGGGACCGACCAACAGCGGTGGAGCAGGTGGTGGAGGAGCCCGAGGCAGAGACGGAGAGCCAACGAGCCAGGGGGATGCCGAGGATCCGGGGGGCCAGGGTGGAGCTGAGGGCTCTGGCGACCGAGGCGGAGATCCGGCGACCCTGGAGGACGGCAGACCCGTGTGGCTCACACCGTACAGATAGGGGGCTGAGGGCGAGTGGAGGGGCTGCCAGATGACAGTGGTGGAGGAGGCAGGAGCGGGTGGGAGGGCGGCATTTTCGAGGAGCGGGCACTGGAGGATCAGAGGCCCCCTCAGGGCTGGACAAGGGAACCAAAGACGAAGGAGGGTTGGACGGGACCAGTGGTGATGATGGAGAGAGGACAGCTCGATCTCCAGCTCAATCTCCCAGTCAATCAGATCCCCATCCATGTCCAGCAGTCCCAGATGTATAATCAGCTCACCCTCAGCTGCGGTGCAGGGGCGGGGCTCCACTCCGTGCTCACACCGTCCACGGCTTGCTCCCTTGTGGTGGGCACTGTTTCCGGCTCTCGCACCTGGTCTGATGGGTTGGGCTCAACTTCCGGGGCAATCCTCTGCTCAGTCTCTCGGCTTTGCGCTGGCTCGCAGATCGCAGCGGGAAATGGCTCTCCACGAAGGCGGCGAAATCCTCGAGGACCATCTTCGGACGACTGTGCTCTGCTCGCGGTGTTCAAGCTTGCATCACAGAATGAGCAGAGCATGTTGTCCGGGTAGCTGGTGGCGTTAGTAAAAACACAGGAACAGTCTTGTATGGTCCTCGAGAGATCTGTCCCCTTGCTCCAGCAGGAGGAGGAGGAATTCGGGCTGGACGAGGGGATCCATGGGGAACAACGGAAAGAAAAAACACTGAGAAAACGAGAAACAAAACTGAGGGTACAAACAGAGGTAAATGTTTCAGTCGGTTCTCCTGTCACAATTTACCAGGGAGCAAGTAGCGAGGAGTACTTCAAAAACACAGTCTTTAATAGTCCAAACACGTAGGAGACACAGGAACACATGGAAAGACGTTCAGAGTCAACAAACACTAACTGAATGGACAAGAGCTAAATACACAGGACAATCAGGGAGGAACGCGACGCACCTGGAATCAAATCAACACAATAGTGTATATATCATTAATAAATTAATACAGAGAAATAAATTATATTAATTAAAATCATAATAAAAACTATTATTTACATATGTAAACATATATATATATCAGTGCTGTCAAACGATTAAATATTTTGTTTATATAATATATGTGTGTGTGTACTGTGTATAGTTAGAATGTATATATAAATACAAACATGTTTCTATTTAAGAAAAAATATGTTATGTTTATATATTAAATATATTAGAATATAAATATAATAATAAATATATAAATGTATATACATGTAAATATTTTCAAAATATATACTGAATGTGTGTGTATTTATATATACATAACAAATAAACAGTGCACATACATATATTATGTAAACAAATATATATATATATATATATATATATATATATATATATCTTGGAAGTAAAGTAGTTCATAAAGTCATTACTACTGTGCTGCTGGGTAATGTCTGCACCTGCTGATGTTATTTTTTTTGTTAATTTAGCCACTGTATTAAATAAATACTTGGGCTTGAGTTTGTTTTCTTCTAAAAGAGATGTAAAGTAAGCAAATCTAGCAGTTTTTAATGCTTTTCTGTAGGATAGGGTACTTTCCCGCCAAGCAATACGAACTACCTCTAATTTTGTTTTTCTCCAGCTGCGCTCCATTTTCCGGGCTGCTCTCTTTAGGGCCCGAGTATGCTCATTATACCACGGTGTTGGACTCTTTTCCTTAATCTCCCTTAAGTGTAAAGGAGCAACCGTATCTAAAGTGATAGAAAAGTGAGAGTCAATAGTTTCTGTTACATCATCAAGTTGTTCTGAGCTATTGGATATGCTGAGGAATTGAGATAAATCAGGAAGATTATTTATAAAGTAGTCTTTTGTGGTAGAAGTGATGGTTCTACCATATTTGTAACAAGGAGTTGGCGTTACAGCTTTAGCTATATGGAATATACACAAAACTAGATAATGATCTGAGATATCATCGCTCTGCTGCAATATTTCAACGCCACTGACATCAATGACAGTATTAAATCTAGAGTATGATTTCGACAATGAGTAAGTCCTGAAGCATGTTGTTTAACACCAATAGAGTTTAGAATGTCTATAAATGCTGATCCTAACGAATCTCTTTCATTATCAGCATGGATATTAAAATCACCAGCAATTATGACTTTATCTGCAGCCAGCACTACCTTAGATAGAAAATCATCAAATTCTTTAATAAAGTCTGTATGGAGCCCTGGTGGCCTGTATACAGTAGCCAGTACAAACATCGCAGGGGATTTATCATTAACACTTGTTTCTTTGGATAAAGTTATATGAAGCATCATTACTTCGAACGAATTACACTTGAAACCCAACCTCTGAGAAATACTGAAAATATTGTTATAAATTGTGGCAACACCTCCTCCTTTACGTTTTGTGATGCGGTTCATGATTGTAACTGTAATCTTGGGGGGGTAGACTCGTTTAAAGTAATGTAGTCATCTGGTTTTAGCCAGGTTTCTGTCAAACAAAGCACATCTAGTTTATGGTCAGTGATCATATAATTTACAAAAAGTGCTTTTGTAGAAAGGGATCTAATATTCAATAAGCCAAGCTTTATCATTTAGCATCCACACATCAAGCATGGACTAACAAGGACGACGGTTAGTCCGTTAGCTTTAGAAGAGAACAGGCTGAAGGAATCAGTGTAAAGAAGCCATTATTCCAGCGGTGTCCGACAGCACTCATGAGTCTCTCTCTGTGTATGTGTGTGTGTGCGTGTATGTGTGTGTGTGCGTGTGTGTGTGTATGTGTGTGTGTGTGTCTGTGTCTGTATGTGTGTGTGTGTGCGTGCTTTAGAGTGTTACACTCGTGTGAGGATGCTGCCGATGCGTGAACATGTGAAGAGGGCAGAATGTGACACCAGCGGGACAGGCAGCCAATCAGAGCGTGCGTTCAGACAAACAGGGTACTCTCTGCGACTTTCTCTCATCCCTTAGCCCTCTCTCACCTGCTTTCCCTCTCTTGCTTTAGGGGAGAAGTGGAGAGGGTGATAATGGGAGACTGTCCGTCATGCTAGTGGATGACCCAGATTCAGAACAAGAGAGGGAGAAAGGAAAGAAGAAGCTCGATGGAGTGAAAGAGAGAGAGTATGAAGAGCAGAGAAAGAGATGAGGAAGAGCGGAAGGTAGCGTGTCCACGGTGATTTGATTAGACCGGTTGATCATGGAGCGGAAGAGATGAGAGATCCTTATCAGATAGAGGAAAGAGGGAGGAAAGAGAAAGAGGAGAGAGGGACAGAGTGAGAAAGAGTGTATAGAAAGGAGGAGGAGCAGGAGTTCTCCTGAAACACACAGCACCTCACTGTGGTAAGCACGCAAGATACATATATGCACACACACACACACACACACACACACGCACACACGCACACACACACACACACACACATACACACACACCTCTAGCTAAATCAAGACAAACTATAGACTTATTGGTGCTATATTTTTATAGATAGTTATTATAACTACAGACTAACTCTACTCTTACCCCAAAAACAAAACTTTTTTATTTTAAGTAATTTATTTAAATACTATTTTTAAATTATTTACTTTAATTACGAATAATTATCCATTTTTACTTCATATCATTTCAGAGACTATATTTGTACTTTTAAAAACTCATTTGTCACACCACAGGACATCCATAATGAACTGCTGAATAAAATAAGCTGATTAAAAAAGTTAAACTTATAAGAGAAATCATAGCCTGTCACAGCATTATCTATTTATCTAATATATAATCATTAAATTATATTTATTATTTATCATAACAAAATTGTAATTATTTAAAAATACACAATTAATTTTGAGTATTATTTGAGTATTATTATTATTTTGAGTACTAAATGTTGTTGATTTAAAAAAAAATACTGGGCATTTATGCATTAAAAATACATTTACACAAACACACATGATTAAAGAGACTTATTCTGAATGCTTTTGGCAGTAAAGGAACACTTTAAAATGGACATTTGTCTCAACAGTCATTTATCAGAAAGGCTCAGTCAGCAGAGACTAAGACTGACCTCTTCCAACACACTTAAGCTTCAGTGTTGATGTAAAAATGTAAATGTCTACGAGATGAAGGGAATGAGGCAGCAGCAAGATATGCTGCGCATGACTGCACACTGTTAAATAAGAAGCAATGCAGCTCATCAACACCAAGATACTATAAGACTTACATTAATCACATGCTCTCAAAACAGCATCACTGCAACCAACACGATCTGTACCATTTTAGACAGCAACAATGCATAATATGCAGTAAACACAAGCATTTATGGTAACAGAGGAGTCAGCATTATTTTCAGCACCAAGGACATCTCCAGGTTGGACCAGTTTATCAGCACCATGGACAGCACCAGTGCACCTCTCAATGCAAATAGCAGTAGCTCTTTCAACAACACTTAAGATCTGCACAAACAAAGATCTTAAAGAGCAGCTCCATGTAGAGGTGGACAAATGTTTGAGGCATTTTGAATACACAATGCAAATATCACAGTACCAAGCATTCTGTCATGGGCCATGCACATGGATCAAGTGAAAATGTGACTCTGTTAGAGAGGGGAATGAATAAAAAAACATAATGGAGGTTCAGATGGGAGAGTAACAGTATGTATGATGTAAAGATCGAATAATTCCACTCTCAGTGAGACAGGAAGAGTGCAATCTTTCTCAAGAGCCATCCTTCACTCGCCCTTCAACTCACAGCATCATTTGTTCTCCTTCCTCAAGTGTTTAAAACTGCTTTTTAAAGGGAGGCATGAAGTACTAGTACACCAAACAACCCAAAGCCTCATCCCATCCATTTATGAAAATTAAACTGCAAAAATGTTTCAACTCAACAATCTTTGTTCCCAAAGTGAATCTCAATTTGACTAAAAAGTTGTGTAGTACATATCAGCATGGATTTTTTTTTTTGGACACCTTTCACACTGTAATCAGGAACTAATGCAGGTTAGCCATTCACAACAGAGACCATTTACATATAGATTTAAATGGGTAGTTCACCCAAAAAATAAAATTCTGTCATCATTTACCCTAATGCCCGGTGTTCCCAGCTTGAAATTTCAGAAAGAAAAAATGGCCATACAATGAAAGTCAGTGGGGTCCAATGTTGTCCTGTCACCAACATTCTTCAAAATATTTTGCGTTCCAGATTTAAATTTATACAGGTTTGGAACGACATGAGGGTCAGGAAATGGCGACAGAACTTTCAATTCTGTGTCAATATAACTCAAAGACATTTCTGGATTAATTCAATACCAAAAGATGTTTTCGTGTCCACTGTAAAAGAAAAAAGAAATCAGTGTTTGATCACAGCAGAAGAAGTGATTTAAGGTTGGGATTTGTTAAAATAAAATGGAACACATGTATCTGATCGATTCTTTCTTTTTCCACCCACTCTTTCTCCCTCACTCCCTCTCTTTTAAGTAGGTGGTATCTTTATATTGAGTAAGACCCCATCACCCTCTTTGTCTCTACTGTGCTTATCTCTATCACACATACTTCTGCCTTCTCCTCCCTCCTCCCCTAAACCAAATATCACTGCTTTCATTTTCCCTTTCCTCCTTTGCTTTGTTTTTGTTCACTTTGGGGACAAAGAATAAGTAATCTCTGCATCTTTTCAATCTGTCACTCAGCCGGAGAATGGCAGAGGAGCGGAAAAGAGGAAGAGAAAAAACACGACTGAGGAGAAAAGATGGATGGGGTCTTTTGATTTTAGAGTGCTTGTTCATTTTCCCCAGCTGTCTTGCACACAGAACAGCGCACGCACGGCTATAGATAGATGCTGAACAGTTTAGCGCTGTGGCATACTTCGTGACTCATTATGCTGAAAAGAGTTCGCAGAAAGTTGATGGATCTTTTTCGACCTTGAAACCTTTGATCTGACATAAACAATTTATAGCTTTAGTCTGATGTTATAGATCAGGGTTGTTGTGTGATATCTTTAAGATAAACAATCAGCAACCATAGCAACAGGCAATCTTAATACAATATATAAACAATAATCATGTAAGGAGTGAGTTAGAGAAGGATATATCAGACCGAGTGTGCAAATAAAGTCTTATAAGCGACACAGTCTCGCCTCGCCAAATTTTTCACTAAATGGCAGAAGATCTGGTCCAAATTATTCTGGCCAAGTACCACCCACAATACAAGAAACCGTCAGTCTGACAGGCTAAAGCAACAAACCACAGCAACTTCTGTTTTATGTGCTGTTTGGATCCAGATGGTGAAATAGATTTAACCACAACCCTAAAATAATACATTTATACATAATAAAATTAATGCATAAATAAAAATGTATTTAAATAATGATGCAGATATCAGTGTACACTGTTAAAAAACAAAAACAATAGTTTGCAGAGACATCCACGTCACAATTAAATCATTTTTATTATGTTATATTATAATAAGACATAATAATATTTAACTAAAAACTGTTTTCACTTTGAATATATTTTAAAATGTAATTTATTCCTGTGATGCAAAGCTGAATTTTCTGCATCATTACTCCAGTCTTCAATGTCACATGGTCCTTCAGAAATCATTCTAATAGGCTGATTTGTTAATATTTTTATGGAAAGTTATTTTTTCAGGATTTTTTGGTGAATAGAAAGTTTAAAAGAACAGCATTTATTTTAAAACAGAAATATTTTGTAGCGTTATAAATGTATTTACTGTATTATGTATTATAAAATGTATTTATATAATTAATGTGTGTGTCAAAAAACAAAAACCATGTATATATATATATATATATATATTCATATACATATACATATATACATTCATGTATATTTTATTTATAATTTATATTTATATATATTTATTTATATATAATTTTTTTAATTTATGTTTTTGTGTGTTTGTGTAAAGTGCATTGTAAAATTTTAACACAACATGCCACATTACTATACATCGAATGACTTAGTTTCAAGAAATTTGAAAATCTTTTAAAATGACATCAAATCCACACCCGATTAGCTCATGGCAATCCGTATTAGCTTCCCTCCATTCATACACAACACAAAAGACCCAGGGAAGAAAATTATGTGGAGGAACATTAGCTAAGCCTTCCTGCGCTCACTAATGCTCTCTGAAAGTCATGACTAGTCTGTTTCCCGCCACTGATTGCTGCGTGTGACTCATTCCTCACAATCTGGATAGAATACAGAGCACATGAGAGGAATATCACACCATTCAGATGAAAAAGTTAGCATAAACCACTTCAAATCATGGGATCTGACAGGGCTTGGCTATTTTTAATGCGTAATGAATGCATTTACAATATGCCGCAGCGGCTGTCAAGTAAATTGCCTGCTTCGCAACACCTGGCACTATGAGAAAAGTTCACCATGCAGTTCAGAAAAACATGGGTTTACAGGGTGCATGAATTTTAAAGCTTACAGTATATGACCCCTGGCTGTTTAATATAAATCACATTGTAAATAGGCCTACAGTAACCACTTTTACATATGCAAAGACTGCGGCTCTCCGAACTCGATACGAATAGTGGATTGCTTCATGGTTTCCCATGGTAGTTTGGCTCTGGCATGCTCTTCTGATGTGCTGCACTAATTGGCCCGTGCTGTCAAAGGCCACAGAGCATAATATGAAAGAGTAAAGTGCCGGCATCAAAAGACATCAGCCGGAGTGCCTGTAGTGAGAAACCTACTCCATCTCTCCTCACTCTCACATTCATTCCATCATTCCTCACTGCTGCACACATTTAATTTCCCCTTAACTAGCCATTCTTAAAATAAAGCACGTTAGATTCAATAAATAATAATTTGCACTATTTAAGGTTGAGTTGACTCTACAGTTTTATAGAAAAGTTACTGTTTTATATCGTTTCTTCAAATTGGTTTCTGGGTTTTTAAATCAATAGCACATACACAGTGGGAAGACTGACACCAACGAAAATCTGAAAATATTTTTTCCTTTAAAACCTAGTTTTAAAAAAAAGAAACAGAACTTTTTTTTAAATGAGTAAGATATATTTTGGATTCTGGACTATTCCTATGTAATTCTCCACTCTTCCTGCACTGATAAAAGAAGTAAATTAGTTACAATGATCATGTGACTATTTTTACAGATGGTGAGATGTTCTTTCCTTCCACTGGAGCTCAAGATGCTCTTTGGATCATCTTAAACCATGCTGGAGAATATAATAATAAAAAATAGCATAAACTTTTTGAGTTCAAGGAGCTTGAGTGCTGTTGTCAAAAAGGCAAATAAGGAACAAGATAAATACTGATACATTATGAAATCCATGCATTTCCATTATGATATATAAATAACATTATTTTATATATAAAATAAAACAGAATAAAATGGAATTTAATTGTATAGTTTTTAATAAATTATCAACGTTATATCTTTTCACTGGTGAATGTATCTCGCAATTACAGTCATAATCTCCTTCTAAAATTACAGCTCAGAGACCTTTCTATTTTTATCTCAACACTCCCTTAAAAAGGTTTTATATTGCATCAAATATGCAAGCTGTGCCACACACACACACACACACACACACACACACACGGGGAAAATGCCATAGAGCACAACATTTATCTCAGGCCTGCTAATGATGTGTGCAAACAATTAAGAAAAAGACAAAAGCTTTTCAATTCTTTGTCTCGCAATCCAAACACAACACAATCTAATCTGCACAGCAGACAGAGAGAAGAAAGCTGCTGTCTGCATTAAAGTTCCTCTATGAATTAAAACAGTATTTCACATTCCGACACAAACCAAGAAGCTAAACCTCCAGCCACTTCTCGAAGCTCTTGGACCCAATCCAGAAATACTCTGGTCAAAACTTACTGCATGGAGGCGAGTCCGGTGAGTAAAAGCCCTCCCCATCCAGCCCAAACTGCAGGTAGTCTTCCTGCAGCATGACTATCAGCCCAAAAAGTGTAGGATGTGATGTGATTCTTCAGCCCACTGCTGTCCAAATACACATTTAATGCACCATCCCCCCATGTGTGTGTGCATACATATGTGACCACATGTAATAGGAGAAATGCTATACATAATGGTACACACATACTTAGATCTGCACTGTACAACATTGCTATTCTGAATAGAAACATGCACCAGAGGGCACAGAAGCACTTAGGTTAAACCCCTTCATTTTCTTCTAGAGGGGGAGGAAAGGAATGAACAAAGTGATGCTAAATGCATCATATTTTAAATGCTGTATGTGTATTTATATTAAAATCCAATAATTGTAAGAAAATCCAAATGTTTAGGAGAGTACATGCAAAAAACAAAAACAAAAAAACCTTTGCATGTCAACAAACCTGCAGTAAAATGGCAGTTTATGGCACATGTGTGTGCTAAAGGTTGATCCGTGCTTTTAAATGACAGAATTAACCTCTATTCAACTCCAAAGACAATACTGAAAACACATCAACAAAAAACAGCAGCCAAAAGCCAGTCATCAGTCGCTCAGTAAACACAGCTCTTCAATCCTGCTCTTTTCATCTTTTTTCTCTCTTCCGCTCACTGCCAAATTACCTCCTTTCTGCTGCCTCCAATTAAAGTGATTATGAGACTGTGGTGTGCCGTGTGTGTGTATGCAAAGAAAAGAGGTATAACATGCTGATTATAGCTAATAGAAACATGCATCTGGCTGCGGTCGAAACGATGTATCAGAATTTGTCCATTTATCATTTCTACGCAATTATGTACATGCATAAAATTATATGGCAACGTAATGACATTTGCAACATGTCTGTAATGTGACATGAATTTGAAGAAAACAGAATTTGTATTGGAAAATAATGTTCACAAGGACTTCATTTCATCCACTGGGATTTGATTGGATCGTGAAAACATTAGGCAACCCATTAGGCTATGAAATTATTAGTTAATATTTTTGCTCGCCATTTCAGAGGTACAGAAAATTATTACATTTATAGTAAATTAAAACTTATAGTAAAAACGTTATACAGTAACATGCACTGATGAACACCCTAGACATGTATTATGAAAGTAAGTAGGATCAATTTTGATTTCATGCTTTCCTTAGAGGTGATTTGTGCAATTTATTTTCAATACTTTAGGGATGTACTGACATTAAAATTCCAATAATAAAAAGCCAATAATTATTTTCATGGCATGGAATTCAATATTATTGTACAATTCAATTATATTATTGTACAATACGAAAAATTCAATCTCAATTTTTGAGATTTGCTATACTAATTTTAACAGCGTTATTAAATTATTACTTTTTTTTGGTTAACTTAATATGAGTGTTAGATGATAGCAAAGGTAATCTACAGGTCCTTCTCAAAAAATTAGCATATTGTGATAAAGTTCATTATTTTCTGTAATGTACTGATAAACATTAGACTTTCATATATTTTAGATTCATTACAACACAACTGAAGTAGTTCAAGCCTTTTATTGTTTTAATATTGATGATTTTGGCATACAGCTCATGAAAACCCAAAATTCCTATCTCAAAAAATTAGCATATCATGAAAAGGTTCTCTAAACGAGCTATTAACCTAATCATCTGAATCAACTAATTAACTCTAAACACCTGCAAAAGATTCCTGAGGCTTTTAAAAACTCCCAGCCTGGTTCATTACTCAAAACCGCAATCATGGGTAAGACTGCCGACCTGACTGCTGTCCAGAAGGCCATCATTGACACCCTCAAGCAAGAGGGTAAGACACAGAAAGAAATTTCTGAACGAATAGGCTGTTCCCAGAGTGCTGTATCAAGGCACCTCAGTGGGAAGTCTGTGGGAAGGAAAAAGTGTGGCAGAAAACGCAGCACAACGAGAAGAGGTGACCGGACCCTGAGGAAGATTGTGGAGAAGGACCGATTCCAGACCCTGGGGGACCTGCGGAAGCAGTGGACTGAGTCTGGAGTAGAAACATCCAGAGCCACCGTGTACAGGCATGTGCAGGAAATGGGCTACAGGTGCCGCATTCCCCAGGTCAAGCCACTTTTGAACCAGAAACAGCGGCAGAAGCGCCTGACCTGGGCTACAGAGAAGCAGCACTGGACTGTTGCTCAGTGGTCCAAAGTACTTTTTTCGGATGAAAGCAAATTTTGCATGTCATTCGGAAATCAAGGTGCCAGAGTCTGGAGGAAGACTGGGGAGAGGGAAATGCCAAAATGCCTGAAGTCCAGTGTCAAGTACCCACAGTCAGTGATGCTGGTGTTGGTCCACTGTGTTTTAGCAAGGGCAGGGTCAATGCAGCTAGCTATCAGGAGATTTTGGAGCACTTCATGCTTCCATCTGCTGAAAAGCTTTATGGAGATGATTTCATTTTTCAGCACGACCTGGCACCTGCTCACAGTGCCAAAACCACTGGTAAATGGTTTACTGACCATGGTATTACTGTGCTCAATTGGCCTGCCAACTCTCCTGACCTGAACCCCATAGAGAATCTGTGGGATATTGTGAAGAGAAAGTTGAGAGACGCAAGACCCAACACTCTGGATGAGCTTAAGGCCGCTATCGAAGCATCCTGGGCCTCCATAACACCTCAGCAGTGCCACAGGCTGATTGCCTCCATGCCACGCCGCATTGAAGCAGTCATTTCTGCAAAAGGATTCCCGACCAAGTATTGAGTGCATAACTGAACATAATTATTTGAAGGTTGACTTTTTTTGTATTAAAAACACTTTTCTTTTATTGGTCGGATGAAATATGCTAATTTTTTGAGATAGGAATTTTGGGTTTTCATGAGCTGTATGCCAAAATCATCAATATTAAAACAATAAAAGGCTTGAACTACTTCAGTTGTGTTGTAATGAATCTAAAATATATGAAAGTCTAATGTTTATCAGTACATTACAGAAAATAATGAACTTTATCACAATATGCTAATTTTTTTTTGAGAAGGACCTGTAAATGTAAAAATAGTGTAAATGAGAAATTTTGCAAATACGTAAAAGTATCAATCTATAAAAACTATAATATTAGATTTATTGGTATGGCAAGGATATATTGTGCATCCCAAAAATATTTTCTTATATTCAAGCTAAAAATGCAGAGACAACTCACTAAAAAGCACTGACAAGTCAAGAAAACATTGCACTAAAACACGGTCATTATTTTTGCACATCCATTTGGTGGCACAAAAATTACACACTCCCAACAGCTTCACAGGTGTAAAACACGTAAACCAATGACAACTTTAGAAAACGTTCACAGTTCAGAAATGGCAGGCCTCGTTCACTAGAGCACAGTGCATGCCGAAGGTCAAGTTGACGGAGCACAGCTCACAGCCATGTAGAGAACAGCAGAATATGTGGCTCAGGGCTCCATGTTGAAGAGTGGGCAGACATTGGTTGTCAATAGCCTTTATGCACACTAAACAAAAGATGTAAGGAATAATCCAGAGGGAGAGAGGAAAGAGAGATAGCAATATCGCAGCAAATCATGTGTCAAACAGAGAGAGGAGCAGAAAAAAAGGAGAAGAGGAGAGAAAGAGAGTTAAATCAATACTGCTTCATATGCAGTGCATGTAAAAGATCATGCAGGACAGGAGGGGTAGGATGAGTGGGGAGGAGAGGTAATTTCAAACACGAACAGGTACAGTGGTATTGTTGTGCTTGTTTGTTTCGAGGAATTCATTCTCATTCTCTCAGTTACACATACACACACTGGGCACTGTGTATACCACTGCCTCAATTAGATTTTACATTATTCACAGGGCACTAAACTCCAACAGCATAATGCAATTGTTTGGTATTACTACAGTAGTGTTCTCAAAATTAGATATGCAAGTGGCTACCAATGAAATTGAGCAAAGTTCTTTGACAGTGAAATGTGCTGAATGTTATTAAAAGGTTAGGTGTTTCAGTTTGAGCTTACTGCAGTCGTGTTAGGATAGCGCTCATAGTGTTTAAGTGCAGTACAGTGGCGCTTAGGTTATGTTCAAACAATGTTTAAGTTAAGAGCAATGACATTTGTATTAGCATTCAGACTGTAAGATTCAGTGCAGTACTCTTTATGTTAACGTTCAGACAATGTTTTGGTTGAGTGCAGTACCGTTTGCGTTAGTGTTTAGATGATGTTTAGGTTATTTACGTTACGATATAACATTTATGTTAGCCTTCAGAATATGTTTAGGTTCAGTGCAACGACCTTTACGTCAGCATTCTGATGATGTTTAGGTTTAGTGCAGTGACGTTTACATTAGCGTTCTGAATGTGTTTAGGGTCAGCGCAGCGATGTTTACATTAGCGTTCAGACGATGTTTAGGTTCAGTGCAGCAACGTTTACATTAGCGCTCAGACAATGTTTAGGTTCAGTGCAGCGACGTTTACATTAGCGTTCAGACGATGTTTAGGTTCAGTGCAATGACACTTATATTAGTGTTCTGAATGTGTTTAGATTCAGTGCATTGATGTTTACATTAGCGTTCAAACAAAATGTTTAGGTTCAGTGCAGCGACGTTTACATTAGCGTTCAGACAATGTTTAGATTCAGTGCAGTGAAGCTTATATTAGCGTTCTGAATGTGTTTAGGTTCAGTGCAATGACGTTTACATTAGCGTTCAGACAATGTTTAGGTTCAGTGCAGCGACATTTACATTAGCGTTCAGACAATGTTTAGATTCAGTGCAGTGAAGCTTATATTAGCGTTCTGAATGTGTTTAGGTTCAGTGCAATGACGTTTACATTAGCGTTCAGACAATGTTTAGGTTCAGTGCAGCGACATTTACATTAGCGTTCAGACAATGTTTAGATTCAGTGCAGTGAAGCTTATATTAGCGTTCTGAATGTTTTTAGGTTCAGTGCAGGGACATTTGCATTACCATTCATACAATGTTTAGGTTCAGTGCAGTGACGTTTACATTAGCATTCAGACGATGTTTATATACAGTGCAGCGACATTTACATTAGCGTTCAGATGATGTTTAGGTTCAGTGCAGTGACGTTTACATTAGCGTTCAGATGATGTTTAGATTCAGTGCAGCGACATTTACATTAGCATTCAGACGATGTTTAGGTTCAGTGCAATGACGCTTATATTACCTTTCTGAATGTGTTTAGGTTCAGTGCGGCGACATTTACATTAGCATTCAGTTGATGTTTAGGTTCAGTGCAGTGACGTTTACATTAGCGTTCAGATGATGTTTAGATTCAGTGCAGCGACATTTACATTAGCGTTCAGACGATGTTTAGGTTCAGTGCAATGACGCTTATATTACCTTTCTGAATGTGTTTAGGTTCAGTGCAATGACGCTTATATTACCTTTCTGAATGTGTTTAGGTTCAGTGCGGCGACATTTACATTAGCATTCAGTTGATGTTTAGGTTCAGTGCAGTGACGTTTACATTAGCGTTCAGATGATGTTTAGATTCAGTGCAGCGACATTTACATTAGCGTTCAGACGATGTTTAGGTTCAGTGCAATGACGCTTATATTACCTTTCTGAATGTGTTTAGGTTCAGTGCAGCGACATTTACATTAGCATTCAGACGATGTTTAGGTTCAGTGCAATGACGCTTATATTACCTTTCAGACAATGTTTAGGTTCAGTGCAGCGACATTTACATTAGCATTCAGTTGATGTTTAGGTTCAGTGCAGTGACGTTTACATTAGCGTTCAGATGATGTTTAGATTCAGTGCAGCGACATTTACATTAGCATTCAGACGATGTTTAGGTTCAGTGCAATGACGCTTATATTACCTTTCAGACAATGTTTAGGTTCAGTGCAGCGACATTTACATTAGCGTTCAGACAATGTTTAGATTCAGTGCAGTGAAGCTTATATTAGCGTTCTGAATGTTTTTAGGTTCAGTGCAGTGACATTTGCATTACCATTCATACAATGTTTAGGTTCAGTGCAGTGACGTTTACATTAGCATTCAGATGATGTTTATATACAGTGCAGCGACATTAACATTAGCGTTCAGATGATGTTTAGGTTCAGTGCAGTGACGTTTACATTAGCGTTCAGATGATGTTTAGATTCAGTGCAGCGACATTTACATTAGCATTCAGACGATGTTTATATACAGTGCAGCGACATTTACATTAGCATTCAGACGATGTTTAGGTTCAGTGCAATGACGCTTATATTACCTTTCTGAATGTGTTTAGGTTCAGTGCAGCGACATTTACATTAGCATTCAGTTGATGTTTAGGTTCAGTGCAGTGACGTTTACATTAGCGTTCAGATGATGTTTAGATTCAGTGCAGCGACATTTACATTAGCATTCAGTTGATGTTTAGGTTCAGTGCAATGACGCTTATATTAGCGTTCTGAATGTGTTTAGGTTCAGTGCAGCGACATTTACATTAGCATTCAGTTGATGTTTAGGTTCAGTGCAATGACGCTTATATTAGCGTTCTGAATGTGTTTAGGTTCAGTGCAACGACGTTTACATTAGCATTCTGAATTTGTTTAGGTTCAGTGCAGCAACGTTTACATTAGCATTCAGATGATGTTTATATACAGTGCAGCGACATTTACATTAGCGTTCAGATGATGTTTAGGTTCAGTGCAGTGACGTTTACATTAGCGTTCAGATGATGTTTAGGTTCAGTGCAGTGACGTTTACATTAGCGTTCAGATGATGTTTAGGTTCAGTGCAATGACGCTTATATTAGCGTTCTGAATGTGTTTATATTCAGTACATTGATGTTTACATTAGCGTTCACGCAACGTTTAGGTTCAGTGCAGCGATGTTTACATTAGCATTCAGACAATGTTTAGGTTCAGTGCAGCAAAGTTTACAGTAACGTTCAGACGATGTTTAGATTCAGTGCAGTAACATTTACATTAGCGTTCAGTCGATGATTAGGTTCAGTGCAGCGACGTTTACATTAGCGTTCAGACAATGTTTAGGTTCAGTGCAATGACACTTATATTAGCGTTCTGAATGTGTTTAGGTTCAGTGCAGCGACGTTTACATTAGCATTCACACAATGTTTAGGTTCAGTGCAGCGGCGTTTACATTAGCGTTCAGACGATGCTTAGATTCAGTGCAGTGAAGCTTACATTAGCGTTCTGAATGTGTTTAGGTTCGGTGTAATGACGTTTATGTTAACAGACTTTGTTTAGGTGAAGTGCAGTTAGTCACTGAGGTCATGCATGAATGAATTAATCAGGAGCTATTGTCATTATAGAGGGAACTTGAACATATGTTTAACGCCCAAGCAATGTTTAGGTTAAGCACAGTAACATTTAATTGAGTGTTTATGCAGTCTTTAGGTGAATTTTGAATTGTTGTTTTTCAGTGTTCGGTTGTGTAAAATGCATATGTTTATGTAAGTTGACTCCATTAAGCTAAAAGCTCTTAATTAGTTCCTGTATGCATGCCCTTACATTCTGTCTCTTCTACTCTTCACTCTCATTGGTTCAAAACCCCTGAGCAACAGCAGACATGGATTTTCCTTAGTTGCTTGTTCGTGGTTGTTTAATTCAGCTGAAATGACTGCAGATGAAATCTCATAAACTGTCTTGCAAGACCTTGTTTCTCAGTGGACAAACACACACATACTCAGTCTAATACACATACTTTCACACTCTCTGGCATTTCATACCAACCGGAAAAACAGGTTGTTTAAATGAAACCCATAAAACACAGAAGCCCTCCCACGGGAAACACTCATGCTCTGCATCAATAATTCCAGAAGTTCATGAATATTTGAACATTCCATACCTGAGATGTGACAGGAACAAAGAGTGCTAGAGAGAAATGCACGAGAGATTTAGAGCCTGAGATTTTGTGTGTGTGAGTGACAGAAGGAAAGAGAGAGATAGAGAGAGAGAGTGAAGGAAATGCCATCGTTTTTGTCATCTAAGTGGATCTCTAAGTGACAAGAGTTGTGAACAGTTATTGATGGCATTCCAGGATGGCCAAAAAAAAAAAAAAAAAGAGAGGAAGGCAACTCTTTGCAAAGTTCCAGAAAGTTCACTGAAACACACCCTGAGCATCTTGCCCAAGCAGATGCCAGCCAGCAGAAAAGACACCACTTTGATACCTGTCCAACTGTGATGACATCACATCCAGTCCACACAGCAGGGGGCAACAGATGGTTTGTGTCATCTGCTATCTGCCACGGGTGCTTTCTAAAACATCTTCCGTCTCGCAAAAGATGTTGTGATGGAAGATGAATAGATGAACACATGAGAGCGGGAATAAAAGTGAAGAAGGTTTCTTTCAAATGTCTCCATGACAACGGCATCTGCCTGGTCGAATGAGGCTATTTTATTTATTTTATTTATAGTTACACATCTGTGAGTGCACGAACAAGTGAGATTTGTTTTCTAAATGACAACTGAGAGTTATAATTATTAATATAGGCCGTCTGTGATTTTATGTAGCGTTTCAGACCAGATTAGGATCTCAGAAGTGTCTTTTGTCAGGATTCACATCACACAGTGTCATGAAATAAGACTTGTGATGTGGTGTAGTTGAAGCAACATGCATAAATAAGGGAGGGAATTAATTTAGATCATATCTGATACTGCTACTAAAGTGGCCATTGAATAAAAAGCATTTATTCATAACATCCTGCAACGTCATCAAACATAGATGACACATTTCATGCATATTATTGGAGTTTAATGTATAATGACGTAAATACCATACATGTATATAATACATCCATGTGTATTTATATAAATCTATTATCATTGATTGATTTTATATATAATTTGTCATTTGAAAGCATTAAACTGAGTTAAAAAATGCCTGTTGTTTGTTTAATATGAAAATAAACATAATATGGTTCTATCAGCTGTGTATTTTATCTTATTTAACTGTAATCATTATAGCTGCATTGTAGATGTCACATCTTGTGCACTTTATACTCGCAAAACATCTGCATACAAACCACACCTGGGACTAATTCAACTCAAAAACGCTGAGGTCTAAACTCTTTTTCAGTGCATTTCTTTTATTCAAACTTTAATACTGGAGTGATGCATAATGACTGGTGGTTAAATTCCCTCTCAACTTCCTGTGAAGTGATGAATCAATGTTCCCTTATTCCCCATGTCAATGCCCTTCAAACTGAGCATAATGTTTCATTCAGAATGGAATCTCACATAATATGGCAGAATATCCTTTGAAGTCCACTTAACAACACACTTATGGACAACTGGACGCACCTTCAGACTCAACCTACTCTGTTCTCAGGTTTGACTCGGACTTAAAAAAACAAGCTGGTCCTGATTACAACACTGCTTATTCTCTTTACATCAAATGGGATACTATTATTCCACAGTCCACTAAATCCATAATGGAGCTGCACCAGGCTATAAAACATGCTTTATATAACTACATTATTAGCTACAGTATTCAAAAAAAGTCAAAACAAACAAGGAGAAGAGTGAAAAAAAAAAAAAATATATATATATATATACTGCAATCATAGACAACCCTATCCTAACAGAATTAAAATTCTCAGAGAATTCTTGAGTCACCCAGAAAACGGCAGGTAATTTGCTCTGTAATTTTTTTTTTTCCCAAGGTTGGGCGAGGAAAAACACAGAAGTGTTTGATGTGAAAGGGACTAAAATATACACAAAGTACATTCCTGAAACATGAATTTACCTAACTTCCACTGGGAAAACTAGTCCTAATTGGGCCTTACTCCTGCATATACACACATACACACCACAGAGAAGGAAATATGAAATCGGAGAAGAAAATGGATGAACAATGCAATAACCACATTCAGAAGCCATCTGATGTAGCGTGATGTAATTGATTTCTGTGTGTGCGTGTGTTCTGGCATCAATCTGTGTTGTGATTTTGATCTTGACGAAGGTCAAACAACAGGCAGTTTAACTCACTCACGGGCATGAAAGCAACTATCTCTCTCATTCACTTTCCATTATTTCACTCCTCATCAGAGTTCCAGGCTGCAAGCTTTTCCTTTTCTGTTTCCACCTTTCTCTATTGAGAGCATAAGCAATTTAACGGCACATTACCATAATGCATTGAACGCTAAAGCCAAACATCAGCTCACTACCACTTGCTCCAAATTTACATGTAACATTAAGCCACTACAAATGTGCATTCACTGCACTGCACCCCTATAGCTTTGCTTGTAAACAAAACCCTGGTGTTCTTATTACTGAGCTAAACGACTTGGTAATTACAGACAACAAAATGACCTCACTAACAAACAGTGTCTCAGACACTGAGCATGACTGAGCATGCAATAATGACATATGACCAGTGTTGGGAAGGTTACTTTGGAAATGTAATGGGTTACAGATTACAAGTCATCCTATTTAAAATGTAATAAGTACTGTAACTGTTTCAATTACTTAATAGTAATGTAATGTAACGGATTACATTTACTTTTTGATTACTTTTCTAAATTTCTAGCAGATGTTTTCAAATCATTTAAAGCAGGCAGGGTTAACCTTACAGTTGTACTCAACACTGATTACTGTCAGACTTATTAATATTAAATACAGATTTAAATTCATAAGAAATAGTAAATATTAATACTTATTCAGATGTAACCCCTTTTCTATTTGGTAATATTTTCATAATTAACTATAATTTAATTACAGATTACAGTTACATTTATTTTGTAATTAAATTATGTAACTGTTACATGTAACTGGTTACTTCCCAACACTTCATAATATGACCATGAGCAGACGGTGTGGAAGTTGAAACAGTCATGTAAAATGGTAAAGTGTATATACACAAGAATATATTAAGGATTTCAACAAGCTTTTTTTGAAAAAAATATAGTTAGTCAAATCGCTCATTCCATGTTAAATCAAACAAATTTCAGAAACTTCACTAGCTCTAATGTTTTAATTAATTAATATATTTTTTAGGACTAACAAAATGAAGAAAGCAAAAACATTAAATGTTATGGATGCATATTTACTATAAGTTATCCGCTATTTTACAGATGGGGGTCAAAATACAATTTTTGGAGCCAAATTACAAGGGGGAAAAAGGACTTCAGAATGATGGCAGCATCATTATATTTTTACCCAAAGATTAGTAAGATCTGTTGATTTTAGCAATCTGTTGCATTATATGCCAATGGTGACATTTCAAAAATGGAGAAAAAAATATTTATTTCTTGAAACGTGCAAGCCTTTAACTCAAGAAGTTAAAAATCAAACTTTTTATCCAGGAATCTTTGGTTGAGATGATGTGGAATGACCTTATAACTAACTGTACTACTACAACTAGCAGTCATTAGAGTATTAAAGTAGACATTCTACTGGCTATAACTAACTTTGCAAGTATGTCAATTTATTCTACTAACTCTAACCTAGCTGTCTACAACTCTAGTCTAATGAGAGTTAGTTGACATGTAGTTGCAAATTAATGAACATTAGTTGTTGTTTTTTTACAGTTAGTAGAATGTCAAAAGTGGACTATCGAAATCAAGTGTAACCAAAATATAACATCTGAAAGTACAATTCAGTACCTGTGTTGCATACTGTTGCGATAGAAAATAAAAACAGTGAATTTCTCATGAAAGAATGTTGGAGGATTGTAAGCAAGGTGTCATGAGTGCATCACCTCAGCCCTACCCATAACCCCCTCCGCCCCCACACACCTTCCACATCATCTCGGCCTGCTTTGTATTCTGGTCGCGCTGCCGTGTGCTCTCTCTCTCTATCTCTCTTTCCAGCAGTGATGGCTGAAGAACAGAGGGAGGGAGACGAGTGTCAGAGGGAGACCAGCCGATTACCATTTCAGTGCAAACACACACTTTCACGGTTTCAGAGTGACACAACAGACTCATGCACACATACATATCATATATTTGTGCCAGGAAAACCCGTGAATCCCTCACCTTGTGCTGAAGGCCAATATTTAAACATTTACAGATTAGATGCAGCTGTTTGAATGTGTGTGTGAGTGTGTGTGTGTGTGTGTGTGTGCGCATGTGTGTGCTTGAGAGAGAGAGAGCCTCAGGCAAATCCACGAGTGTTTAAATATGCAGCTGGTAGCGGATGTTTCCCTCCCTCTGTCACTCAATATTAAACATCATCCTGCAAACACACATAGACTACATGAGTAACTTTGCTCTCATACTCATGTCCATTCATATAGAGTCCATACATAAAGTACTATTTAGGTTACATATTATTGGGACAAGAGGAAACACTGTGATCTTCTCATGAATAATCATGATCTTCTCATGATAATCAATCATGATAATCACAAAGTGAAATAAATCATTTTAGAAGCTTTGTGTGATAGTGTGAAAAGATTTATATAAACATGTACAAAAATGATCACAGTCCCACAACCACAGTCAAGCTGTAATTTTGCCAATATATTAGATTTTAGTATTTTTTGTGAGTATTTAGTTATTATTATAAAAATAGCATTCATAATTTTATTCAATTAAAATATTTAAAATGTAATTTCTATAACAATCATTCCCACCACTGTATGCTGTTAAACTCAACACATATCACCACCATTCAAAAGTTTGGGGTAAAGTCTTTTATTCTCACCAAGGCTCCATTTATTTAATAATAAATACAGTAAACAGAAGTATTGTGAAATATTATTGCAATTATATAAATTATATACAAATTATGTTATATATCCTAGTATAGGATATATAACATTGAAAATATATATATCCTATACTATATTTTAAAATGCGATTTATTCCTGTGATGGCAAAGCCTAATATTCAGCATCGTTACTCCAGTCTTCAGTGTCACTTGATCGTTCAGAAATCACTATAATATGCTGATTTGCTGCTCAAGAATAATTTTTTATTATTATCAGTGTTATCAATTTATTGTTATCAATAGTTGTGCTTCTTAATATTTTTACTGAAACCATGATACATTTTTTCAGGAGTATAAAAAGTAAAAAATACAGCATTTATCGGAAATAGAAATCATTTGTAACATGCTATTACAGTCACTTTTGATCAACTGAATGCATCCTTCCTGAAGAAAAATATTCATTTATATAAAAAACAATGTTGGACAATGGACAATGTTGGAATTGTTAATTAACAATTTAAATAAACTAGTGAGTGTTAAAAGAGTGAGAGCTGCAAATAGGGAGACATCTCACAGGCTGCTTTTAAAAGCAGATATTTGTCTGCATGGGACGTTCCGCTGAATGTGTTCATTGAATTGAGTGATGAGCGCGGTGCCGATGGAGCCTTATTGTCTGGTACTAATGGCTAACAGCAAACAACTGTGGGCTCCTCAGACCAGACAAAGTGGTGATTGCTTGTTTCTGTCTGCAGGCACAGACACAGGCTCCAGTCTGACCTAGTTCTGCTGCCGATAAAAAGAGAATTAAGACCAGTCCAGCCACAAATCGCAGCACTACTTCCAGTCCTGACAGGTGAACAGTCATTCACAGATGAATGACTTGGAGAGGGAGATCATGGGGATGATTAAATACATGCAAAGAATAGAATAGAATAGAATAGAATCAAGTATCAAATATGTCAAGCAGTGAGAAATTTGTGTGAGATCAAGGTGAACCTACAGTCAAAGCTCAAGTTAACATGTTTAAGATAAATACATGACAGTGACTTATGGGTAGATTTTTTTTTTTTTTTTTTACTGATATCAACAGACAAAAAAAGGCGAAAACAAAAAAGAGAGACAGTGGATATGCAGGTAACTGCCAAAGTGTCCAGTGAGTCTGACAAAGCCAGTGAGCGCAGAGACTGTAGGAGAGGAAGAACAGGCTCGGGCCCCTGCGTGGTGTATGTGGTGCTGTGTGATTGCCTCACTGTTTGAATTATATCAGCTAATGATAAGAATCACTGAAGAATGACATGACGCGAATATTATCAGAAAGTTAGAACTTCTGAAAGCCTCCTTGAATGTTCAGCTGAATATCAGAGACCATTTTGAATCAGAGCAATAAAGGTGTGCACATAATTTAATTTCATATATGGGTGAATCTTCAATTAGGGGAAGTTTTCTGTCCCCTAAAATGATTTTAAAGCAAAAAAACTATCATTCTAGGTTTAAAGAAGAGATCACATTAGCTTTTTATTTTCTACTTTTTGAGTGACAAAAGGTTAAATTACCTTAACTTCTTAGCTTCCCTTTAAATACACAGTGTTTATATACACAAACACTACTGTTTGACAGTTTGGGCTCAGTAACATTTTTTTATGCATGTCTCTTATGCTTACCGTAGCTGCCTTTTTTTTAAAAATCAAAATACAGTAAAAACAGTAAAATTGTGAAGTATTATAATCTAAGATGTTTTCTATTTTAATTGGTGCTGTCAAATGATTAATCGCGATTAATCTCATCCAAAATATTTTTTTGTTTACATAATATATGTATGTGTACTGTCTATATTTATTATGAATTTATAAATACACAGACATACAGTATATATTTTGAAAATATTTACATGTATATACATGAATATTCTTATTTTTATATTACATATAAATATATTTAATATATAAACATAACATATTCTTCTTAAATATATACATGCATGTGTTTGTATTTATATATACATAATAAATATACACAGTACACACACATATATTACGTAAACAAAAACTTTTATTTTGGATGCGATTAATCGCGATTGATCATTTGACAGCACCAATTTTAATATATTGTAAAATGTAATTTATCATTGTGATGCAAAGCTGAATTTTCAGCATCACTACTCCAGTCTTCAGTGTCACATGATCCTTCTGGAAACATTATAACATGCTGGTCTACTGTTCAAGAAGCATTTCTTATTATTATCAATGTTGAAAACAATTGTGCTGCTGCTGTTTAACATTTTGTGGAAACTGTGATACATTTTTTTCAGGATTCTTTGATGAATAAAATGTTCAGAAGATCAGTGTTTATTTGAAATACAAATCTTTTACGACATTATAAATGTCTTTACTCTTACTCAACTCAACCCAATCCCATCATTCCCTGAGGAGTAGTGTAATTGTAAAGTGGGGTTTTGGGTTTTGTTTTATGTTCATGTTTTCATGTCTTTTATTTTGGAGTTTAGTTATGGTCCCTGTTTGTGTCGTGCTTCCCTTGCCCTCGTGTATTCATGCTATTGGTTCCTTTGTTCATTGTGTCATGTTCTGATTGGTTATCCTAGTCATGTGTCCTGTCTCTCATTGGTTGGTTTTTGTCATGTGACCTGTATTGTTTGCTATAAGTAGCCATCATATTGCCACTGTCTCCTGTCGTGTATTGATGTTGTAACCCGCTGTCGGTGAGTCTAGTCTGTTCATGCCATGGCAAGTCTGTTTCAAGTCAAGTCTTCGTTTGTTTGGATTTTGGGTTACACTTTTGTACATAAAACTGCACTTTGGTTCTTAAACTTGTCTCCAGTGGACTTCCCATTACAGTAATACACTGTATTTATATATATATTAATTTGGTAGATATACATTGTAAAATGTGGTAATTAGTAATTGTTATCTTTTTAACTAACAGTTAAAAATGGTTTTCATATTAGTACCCATATGGAAGTTTTGGGCAGTGACCGCTTCTGTACCCTTTTTTCTGAGAGTGTAGTGTAGTCAGGTTAATTCAGTCAAGTTAAGTAATATTTTAGACTTAAACAACAGTTATACAGATAAATTGAAGAATCACATATCTGAACACAGGTCTTGTGTAAGCCTGTATTAACCTCTGTCTTCAGTAATCCGTTCACAAGTAATCTGGTGAGACAGATCGTCGTTTACACCTAGTATTAACATGCTTCTCCTGTCACCACTCATAATTGGATTTCTTAACTTTGAAAACGAGACCTCAAGCACAAATGAGACATTATCCCGAGTCCTTGCTGTTATTATAGTTGAGTAAATTAACGGTTTGAGTGTTTGGATCAAAAACCATATTGGAGCCATTTGGACTTTAGCTCTGTCTACTTGTGTTCGGATCACCCTAGATAACTAGGACAAAATAGGGCCGTGATTTAATCCAGACCATCTAAACAAAACAGTCAGTCAGTACAGCACTGCTCTGTTCTGACAAAAGTAAAATGACTGAATTATCATTAGCAGGTTCAAATTTACTATGAAGAGAGAGAGAACACAGAGAGAAAGATAAGAAGAACGGCATGAGCACGACATTGAGGACAGGAAGGATGTCAAAGGGGATCTGGCTGTTCATTCATAAAGACTAATCGATTCACAGGAGGAAAGTGCTAAGAAAGCATTTGTGGGCTTTCTGTGCTCCCAGCAAATTGCACACTGATTGATATGGATCCTATAGCCGCCAAGCATCGGATTTATTAACTAAATTTGTAGATATGGACACACACATTTGAAAGCAATACACACACCGCTGTATTCAGGGATGTAATTTTCTGATTTATTTTAGGGTTTATCTTGTGAGCCAAGACCTAAAACCTCTAGTAAATCCTCTTTTATACACAAAAACAAACACATAGACTGACTCTGACAACTTAGTAAAGGATTTTTTGGCCTAAATTATCCATTACTGTGGTCCCACTGAAAAAGCTAAGAAAAATCTACCCTTTGCAGAAACAGACAGCGCTCCAATTAATTCAGATTGAGTCTGGAAAGAAATAACTGTCATTAAAGCGCCCCTGATGTTATAAACCCCCGGTGAATATACCAGCATGCTCCTGTTTGTGTGTGTGACTGAAACAAGAAGAGAACAAGTGACAGGATAGATGGACGCCCCTCAAGGTTACTTGTTACAGCAATGTCATTGCTGGAGGCTGGTGTATCCCATGTTGCCATATTTACATTTACATTTATGCATTTAGCAGACGCTTTTATCCAAAGCGACTTACATTGCATTCATGTTACAGTTTTTACATTTTATCAGCTCTTGTATATACTGTGGAATAGATCTCTGGCTGATGTTTAGTGCAGCAGCAGTGAAACTCTACGGTTTCCTCTTAAAAAAAACACTGCATCTAATCATCAACACAGTCATAAACAATTATGTCATCGTTGGCCAATCACAGGAGGGTTCACATTAAAATATGCATATGATGGCAGAGCTCTCCTGAGGTTAAATACGCTCAGATTAGCATGCAAAACATGTGATTTAAGATAGCTGTGTGATACTACACTACAAATCAATAAGCCTGGTGTTTTTTAATATAGCCAAAGTATTTTATTTACACTACTGTATAAATGACAATTGCACATTACCACATTTTAAACTGTATAAATACCAAAATAATACTCACATATATCAAAACAGGATATACTGTTCTAACCTTTGGCATCAACAAGAGACATTTATGATGTTATAAAAGATTTCTATTTCAAATAAATTATATTCTTTTTAACTTTATTAAAAAGTTCAAAATGACACTGAAAAATGTATATTGTTTTCCACTAAATTATTAAGCAGCACAACTGATTTCAACATTGATAATGATCAGAAATGTTTCTTGAGCAGCAAATCCGTATATTAGAATAATTTCTGAAGGATCATGTGACACTGAAGACTGAACTAATGATGCTAAAAATTCCGCTTTAATTTTTATATTATATACACTACGGTAAACTATAGTTAATTATATATATATATATATATATATATATTCACAGGAATAAATTACATTTTAAAATGTATTAAAATAGAAAACTATTTTAAATTGTAAATATTTCACAATATTACTGTTTATCAAATAAATGCTGGCTTGATAAGCATAAGACACTTCATTCAAAAAAACATTTTGAAATGAATGACACAAGATGGGTTTTGCACAGCTATCCTTTGCATAATTTAGTCACTGTAAAAAAATAATAATAATTCTGACACTCTAGATGTGGAGATTTAGTAATTTCCCCGTTATCGTTCTCATATCTGCAAAATGACCGCTTCTCTTCTCTCATATGAGGCTGTAAGTGCGCTGCTATATGATACAATCTCTGTATTATATTGAGCCTCCCTCTCAAACCCTGTTACACTAATTCAAAATCCATACAACTGAAGAACTGGCATAATGTAAATCCTCTCTCAATCCATGGCTTTATATTCAGACAGTAATATTAATGCAAGGCTTCTATACAAATACACAAGAATGAAAAAACACACACAAAGCATCACTAGCGCACTATTACAGCACCTCAGGTTATAGTCACGCAGCAGCAGAATACTGCTGTCAGTCCTGTTTGAAATGCTAATACTTCTCATAGACGTTTCAGTGTACAACCACATTCATAACCACAGATACAGCCAACATTTTCAACAGTCACAACCAAATTTTGAGAAAGGTTTGTGGGTTGTATTTTTACTGGAAACCAATAATATTTGGGATGTACTGTAATTGTGTGGTTTTTAAATGTTCTCTGCAAAATCGCACTCTTGTCAATGAAATATTCGATCATTGCACTTTTCCTCATTCTGACCTTTAATGAACACAATTTTTAAAGTGTTGAGTAATGCTGTATGCATCTTTTGAGCTTCTGCTTCTCCTGCAATGTGATGAAGTTTACAAATAACAAGATTCAAGAAGATAGCAAGATGGTTTCCTGCCTAATGATACTTTTGGGTGGGGATCTGATTATCATGCATCAGTAAAGGAGCAAATCCAAGCTGATCTGAATCATAGTGTTTTTACACTTTTACTCTGATGCCAAACTATGCTCTACCAATCAGCTGAGAAAACAGACAGGGATATTCTGACCTTGTACCTGTGAGGACAATATTAAACTGTTAAATTAAGTACACTATCATTACCTAGCACTGTGGTTAAATATGAGTTAGAAAAATGGATTGACTCCTGTTGCATTTTCAGGACAGTTTGAGACTAAATAGTTGAATATAGAAGCAGACAAAGACAGCACATTTTACAATGCCACACGCAAACAGTTTTAAAGGGGTAATCCTCTGTGAAGTAAATCACTATATTTTGAATAATCGTCTAACGTCTTGATTATAACAATACGTCCCTCTTAATATCTGTTTGTCAGAACTGTTAAATGTAATTTGTAACCACTCCTCTACATGCCATTCACCCCAGCAGACATATTCTGTGCAGAAACTCAAATCAGGCGCAAATCACCTCAACAGCACTCAAACAATCAGAACAGAGGCAAAATTGGGGTGGGTGTCAGCATGGCTATTTTTATTTATTAATTTTTTTACCTAGATCGCAGGTATAAATGCTGCTTTGAACACGACTAACCTGATACATGTAATACACAATATTTTCTCCTGTTAAACAGATGAAGGGAGGTTAATGGGAGTGTTTACAAATAGTGTGGAGTGCAGAAGCAGGATAAGAGAAGACACTTGTGACAGTGCATTCAGTGAGATTATATATACTTCAGGTACACGTTTCAAATGTATTAAAAGTACCATTTTTTTTTTTAAATCACAGTTACTGTTTACTACTGGTACTGCAGGCGATCTGCTAATTATGATTTGTTCTCAAACTAAATTGAGCAAAAAATTAACATTTAAAAATTAAAAAATTAAAAGCAAAGCTCTAGTTGAAGAGAGAGTTCACCCAAAAATGAAAATCTGCTCTTAATTTACTCAGGCTCAGGCCATGGTAATGTAGGGGACTTTTTTCTCCAGTAGAACAGTAAAGAAGATTTTTAGCTGAAACTGTGGTCTTTGGTGATTCATAAAATGCAAGTCAATGGCTGCCCGTTTTTGAGGGTGAATAAATTAACAGCACATTTAAATTTTTGGGTGAACTATGCTTTTAAGAATTTGCTTCATCAGTGAGCCTCCTCTATTAAATGTATTTAAATTGAATTTAAATTGCATTAAAATGTAACGACCAAGTATATGACTCTGTACATCAACTATGTACAGCTTTGCTAAAGCAAGCAGCTAAAGCTTTGGTATGTAAACAAAGCATATAAATAAATTACAATGGTACTATACAGATTTTATTATAGGACACACTCACAGTATGCAACACTCACAGTATGTATTTACACTACCATTCAAACGTTTTCAAATGTTAAAACGTCTATATGATTTTTTTCAAAAAAGAAACTTACTACTTTTATTCAAAAAGGATGCATTAAATTGATCATGAACTTGGAAAGAGATTCTGTATTATATATACTACAGCATTTGCATTGGGAAACATTGAAATGCACATCACACAACAAAATATCACACAACCATGAGAATGAACCGAGATCAAACCAGAAATCTCAATGTCTTCAAGATTCATCCAGGAACTCTTTCTCCTTCCCATCTCTCTATCCCTTTCTTTCATCCCAGTAGTGCTTTCATCCCCCTGTTTTCTTTCATCTCCACTTTATGCTTTCATTACACCCACCTGTCTTTCTTGACACCTATTTCTCCTTTTCATTCCTCAGAGCAATGCTCTTACACTCCTTTCCAATCCACACTTTCGACACCTCCACTTTCTGCATTCTTTGCTTCTAGAGTGTGCAAAAGTCAGACTCCGGAAGTAAAAACAACATTAATTTTTCTCCATTGGGAAATTGAATTTTAACAATAACTGATAACAAATTTAAAGAACTGTTGTGAGCTCTGAGGTTCTTAATCGATTGTGTATATACTTTTTTTCAAACCCATCTGATCGCATTAATTCAACTTATCTTTAACAGCGGAATTTGTGGTGAAAAACTACATTACTCATGATGCTGTACAGAAAATTTCACCAATCAGAGTCACAGTGAGCAAAGCACGCCAAAAGATCTTAGGTCCGCCCACTCCCAAGAAGCAACTAAAAAAAAAATGTAATCGAGCAAGTCATACTTAAATATTTGTGTGTGACGTAAAAATGTTGGGACAATTTTTAAATTTGAATAAAATTAAAACTAAAAGACTTTCACATTGCACGAGCCAATAATTTATTCACAATAGAACATAGAGAACATAAATGTTTAAACTGAGAAATTTTTAAAATATTTTTTACAAAATTAGCTCATTTCAAATTTGACACCTGCTACAGGTCTCAAAATAGTTGGGACGGGGGCATGTTTACCATGGTGTAGCATCTTCTCTTCTTTTCAAAACAGTTTGAAGACGTCTGGGCATCGAGGTTATGAGTTTTTGGAGTTTTGGTGTTGGAATTTGGTCCCATTCTTGCCTAATATAAGTTTCCAGCTTATACATATGCACATTCACTGGCCACTTTATTAGGTACACCTTGCAAGTACCGGGTTGGACCCCCTTTTGCCTTCAGAACTGCCTTAATTCTTCGTGGCATAGATTCAACAAGGTGTTGGAAACATTCCTCAGAGATTTTGGTCCATATTGACATGATAGCATCACGCAGTTGCTGCAGATTTGTCGGCTGCACATCCATGATGCAAATCTCCCGTTCCACCGCAGCCCAAAGGTGCTCTATTGGATTGAGATCTGGTGACTGTGGAGGCCATTTGAGTAAAGTGAACTCATTGTCATGTTCAAGAAACCAGTCTGAAATGATTTGAGCTTTGTGACATGGTGCATTATCCTGCTGGAAGTAGCCATCAGAAGATGGGCACACTGTAGTCATAAAGAGATGGACATGGTCAGCAACAATACTCAGGTTGGCTGTGGCGTTTAAACGATGCTCAATTGGTGCTAAGGGGCCCAAAGTGTGCCAAGAAATTATCCCCCACACCATTACACCACCACCACCAGCCTGAACCATTGAGACAAGGCAGGATGGATCCATGCTTTCACGTTCTTTACACCAAATTCTGACCCCACCATCTGAATGTCGCAGCAGAAATCGAGTCTCATCAGACGACGCAACGTTTTTCCAATCTTCTATTGTCCAATTTTGGTGAGCCTGTGCGAATTGTAGCCTCCGTTTCCTGTTCTTAGCTGACAGGAGCGGCACCCGGTGTGGTCTTCTTCTGCTGTAGCCCATCTGCTTCAGGATTCGACGTGGGGTGCGTTCACGGATGGAATCTTGGATGTAACGAGTGGTTATTTGAGTTACTGTTGCCTTTCTATCATCTCTAGCCAGTCTGCCCATTCTCCTCTGTCCTCTGACATCAACAAGGCATTTTGGTCCACACAACTGCCGCTCACTGGATATTTTCTCTTTTTCGGACCATTCTCTGTAAACCCTAGAGATGGTTGTGTGCGAAAATCCCAGTAGAGCAGCAGTTTTTGAAATACTCAGACCAGCCCGTCTGGCACCAACAACCATTCCACGTTGAAAGTCACTTAAATCCTCTTTCTTCCCCATTCTGATGCTCGGTTTAAACTTCAGCAAGTCGTCTTCAGCACATCTAGATGCCTAAATGCATTGAGTTGCTGCCATGTGATTGGCTGATTAGCAATTTGGGTTACCAAGCAATTGAACAGGTGTACCTAATAAAGTGGCCGGTGAGTGTATATTCTAACTGGTCCAAGACGTTGATTAGCTAATTGTTCACTGATCCAAGCAGTCCATTAGCTTGCCCAAGCTGGTCAAAACTAGTCATTAACCGGTCAAAGCTAGATATTACCTGATCGTTAATTGGTCCAAGATGGCCAATTAAGGGGTCAAAGCTGCTCTATAGCTAGTCAGTAGCTGGTACAAGCTGACAAACCCATAGCCATCTTTCAAAAACCAACCTAACCACATTACATTTACATTAGTATTGTATATGCTGGTAACTGCTATGTTGCTGGTATTAAATGGTCTGAAGGCCTTTCCACACACTTCAACCGACGGTCAAATGACAAAAACAAACAGACATTTCCTTTCACTCAGGCACAGAATTTACATTTAGCCTGCTGTTATCTGCAGTCTTTGCGGTGTATTAAGCGCAGCTTTTTGGTCCAGACGCACACAATGTGAGGTTGACAACACAGCCAGCTTTTATCGCCCCTAGTTCTTTAATGTTGATTTGATTCGTCACAGCCTAAACACAGTGGTTTTCAACCAGGGGACCGGGGCCAACTAGGAGGCCTCAGTAAACTTCTAAAATTGTCTAATGATGATTTTAATTGATTTACTATAAAATATATATATATATATAACAAATATTAATTCACCCCTCACAAAAGAGTTTTTCTTTGAAAAACAATGGATCTCACAGTCTTGGAAACCCTGGATAAATGAGGTAGTCCACTAAAAAGATGAGATTTCTAGACCTGGAAAAGTCATGTAAATTACTCTATGGCTGTTTTTTTTTTTGTTTTTTTTTACATTTTATGAATATGCATTTTTCTAGTTATACCAACTCTTTAATATTTTATCGGGTAGAAACTGAGTAAAACCTTCTTAATCCTTATACAGTAATTTACGAACGACTGGAAAAATCATTGGAGTTAAAATAATGTTGAAACCACTGGTCTAATAATTCATGATTCATAATTTATGGTGCTATAAATCAGTAATATTTTTCAACAGGAAAAGAAAGAACAGAAGAGAACTTGTCAGATGCTGTCTTGTTCTGCAGTTCTTGAGATTATCTGTAGTGAAGCTCCTGTAATGAGCATCAGTGTTCTCCATCCACTCTGGTTCCTCCTTTTGTAGGCATACCGGACCTCTCTTTTGTGCTTACCAAAGCTAGTCTGTCCCAAGAGACTGTGGGTATGCCTTCAGCAGCCAGCCTCCTTCTCTCCTCTCCCTGCCTTCCCCAGTCTCATTCCAAGCAAGCATTCCCTTAGTCCATTACTCTATCTCTCATCTGCTGTATATGTGCTTTACTCTGAAGAATTTTCTTGTCTTCTCTAGTAGCATTTCTGTCTCAGGCCTCATATGAAATCTTTCTATCATTCTTCTCATGCTTTATTTTTTCTCCCAGCAGACTTCAGGGACAAATGCCTCTAAGCTCCTCTTTGCTCATCTCTCTTCCTTTGACTTTTTCTATCTTTTTTGTTTTTCTGCCTGCATTTCGCAACCACCTTACTGGAAGAGTTACTTTGAAACTGTGAAATACAAGACAAAAGAGCAATCATAAAACTAGATTTTTATAGTTTCTCAACAAAAAGAATGAACCTCGCCACCATGATGCTACACTGCTATAAGTGGTAGCCTGGGTGTTGGTATGCAGTTGCTTAGTAGTTCTTCTACTATATGTTATGGTAGCTAGGGTGTTTTGAGTAGGCATAAAGCTGTGGTCACATTAGACTTTGATCATGCAAAATTTCTACAGACACTGCAGACTACAGACACTGTTTTCACCATATGAATCACCAAACGTGAACTTTGGAACAGCAAAATTCAAGAGTTTGCATTTGCGTAAACATTTGCATGTAGTTGGACCACACCTTAAAGGGAAAGTTCTCGGATTTCATCAAAAATATTTTCATTTGTGTTCCAAAGATGAATGACGGTCTTAAAGCTTTGGAACAACATGAGGGTGAGTAATTAATGACAGAATTTTCATTTTTGGGTGAACCATCCCTTTACGAGTCCAAGATCCAAGAAATAGTTTCCCAAAAAATGAAAACATGCAAAAATTAAAAATCTGGCATTTATCACCCTCAAGATAACAAAAGATAATATTTTGAAGAGTAAAAATTGTCCTTACAATGAAAGTCAATGGTGTTTCAATGTTGTTTTAGACCCCATTGATTTTCACAGTATGGACAAAAAAAATTAACATTATTTAAAATATTTTAAGGTTTGGGATTACATGAAGGTGAGTGAACAAAATCTTTATTTCTGAATGAAATGTCTTAAATGCACATTTTTATAGTCCAACAGGAAAGTCCTAATGCTTAGAAAAGTAATAGCAAAAGCATAGCACACTTCTACTTAACAAGCCACATGATTTGAGGTCCGTAGCACAAACAATGCGAGTCAAGTTGCACAGAAGTTTATTCCTTAATGTTCAAACAGTAATTGCCTTCAGAAGCACCACAAAATTCTCTCTCCGTCAACGTGTTCACACCCTCACTCCAGGTTTAACGGTTGTGATGACTTCCTCCGTTTCCTATGGTATTCCTACACGGCCACTGAAAGCTCAGACACAAAACCACAAATAAACACACATGAGAGTGTGCACACACACACACACACACACACAAGCATAATAAGCGCCATTTGTTTTCCCCCTCTCCCTTTTTCCCATCCTCCTGTTTCTCCAGGAATGGATCCCTCAATTAATCTCTGAGCTCCCACACACACTGAGCCATTCTCATCACTCCCATCCCTGGAAACCCTGCTCACCGGCAGCGCCCTTGGATCCCACAGACACAGAGTAATTGGCATGAAGCATCAAAGGACACTCTGAACATAAACACACACACAGAGACACATACATACACACACCCTCCAACCCCACCTTGCCCCACCCCCTCACCAAAAGGAAAAAACAGCGGATGAGGAAAACAACAAACACGGCAAACAACAAAATACCTGCTACACAAGAATGGATGAAGATAAGGTTCACATGCCTTGGGATGGTGCATTTCCCATAATGCCTTCACCGTGCTCCGCTGCCTACAAGAGAGAGCCACCAGCCTGCTTCCTGATCCACCCTCCTGGTCCTCCTCCTCTCTCTTGTCTTCACTCCGTGTCGTTAGCCTCTCCCGGAGCCGGCTGCGCTTCTATTCGCTCCTTTTCTCCTTCTGTCCCTGCCTTCCTTTGTCTCGCTCTCTTGCTCCTGTCCTCTGTACCTCTCCCTCTCTCTCTCTCAGCGTGCGAGATGGGCTTTCTCCAGCTGGTTCTCGCAGGCAGCGCTGTACGCGTGTGAGGGGATGTGTGTGTGTGTGTGTGCGACTCTGGGAGAACGAGCGTGTGCGGTCGTGTGTGTGTGTGTGTGTATACGTCCTTGCTCGGCGCTGTGCAATTGAGCTGGTTTACGAGTGTTGGAGAAGCTGCAAAGAGCTTTTACTAAACACACAGTCTGAACTAAGCAAGAAGAAAAAAACACTCAGTGATAGATTAGCATGGTTTTGTTGTTCTCCCCTCTCTCTCTCTTAAAGGTACAGTCTGTTCTCTGCAGTGATTGTGCTAATCTCTTTTCTCTTTGCCCTTCTCTCTTTCTCGGTCTCTGCAGACTCCTTTACAGAGGAATATTAGGAGCTCTAGGGATCGGAGCTCTCCGTGGTTCTGAAAGTCACGGTAAGGGCCCTAGGGAGCAGTGCTGAGGCGAGGGGAGGGAGGGGGAGCCACGGAGGTCCCTCTATAGGCTCAGAGAGACCACCAGGAGAGGAAGGTGATCAAATTTAGCATGGAAATTAAGGTGGAAAGGAGTTAAAGGGTTAGTTTACTCAATAAATAAAAATAATAATAAAAAAAAATTTTTTTTTTTATTATAATCATAATAATAACGTATTATTATTATTATCATTATTTTAATAATATTTAAAATTAACCATACAACCTCAATACATATAATAATAATAATAATAATAATACACATAATAATAATTATTATTATTATCATGTTTAATTGTTGTTGTATTTATATTTTATTATTATTGATACTTATGCTTAATTATTGTTTTTGTTATTGTTGCTGTTATTTTTAAACATTATTCTTATCCTTAAATATATTATTACTATTATTAACTATTATTATTACTACGTTTAATAATTTGTTTTGTTGCTGTCGTTGTATTTGTTTGCTATTTTGAATATTATTATTGTCGTTTTTAATTATTCGTATTCTCAAATAAATGCACACACATACTTGTCTCAAACGTTCGTTTAAATGGACATGTTGTTTTAGTTATATTAACGTCATCTTTCAATACATTTAAAAACTATGAAGTCCAACATATTTCGGCCATTATATGGAATTTAAAATGTCATTCTGTGCTTCACAGGAGAATGAAAGCCATTCAAGTTTGAAACGACATGAGGGTGAATAAATGATGACATAATTTAAAGTTTTGGAACAAAGAATGAGTGCAGGTATTGACATTGACCATTTTAGACAGGAGAGCACGGGTGTGTGAAGGCATGAGTAAGGAAACACATTGTGAAAGTGATCCTGAGTGCGTGAGGGTTTGACAGGAGCTCAGCGTGGAAATGTCAAGCAAGTGTTGCATGGTTGCAATGAAACATGGCGAGGTTGCCATGACAGCAGCATGTCCTTCTGCATGGGAAGGGGAGAATTTTTGCCCATGTTAGCAGATGAAGGACATGACTCTGTGTCTATTAAGTGCAACAAACACAGACATCCTTCTCTTATATACATGCACAAAAAACACATTAATAAACAGTCACATAAACACTCTTTTAAATCAGTTCTTTTCCTCTGATCACAAATCAAGCCACCTTCTCATTAACATAATGACCATGAAATTCATCAAGGTTTTCTAAAGGTCACATAAAAAATGTGGTACAATGTGGGAAGTTTGAATACGAAACGGCTGCACAATGTTACACAATTACAGCCAATCAGAAGATGTATGATGTTTAATGTACAGGTTTACTGAGCGGGACTTTGGACCAATGGGATTTCATTGTGGACGAGGCTGCTTGATGCAATGCTGTAAAAATAGAAACCAAGTGATCAACAAAAGGCCCTGCCACAGTTGCAGCTAGTTAGGACAAAACCCCAGGTTTACATGTTAGAAAGCTTTCATCGCTTGTCACAATATCACATGGAGCCCACAGAGGACACGGTGTAACTGTGACATCATGCGCAACAGGAGAAAAGACATGGAACAGATGGTGGAAACACATGAAGGATCATGCAGAGAACACGTAAGCACATGCTAAGACATCATGGTACATGCACAAACCAGGAGCAACAACAAGGGAATAAATGGGTCAACATTTTAATGAAGGTCACGTTAAGGTCATACTTCAGTACTGTTCATACTAAGTCATACTAATAGAGTTTATTAGATATTAAGATATATAGTGGCCTATCAAAAGTTTGGAAACATTTTGATTTTTAAATGTTTTTAATGAAGTCTCTTATGCTCACCAAGACTTTATTTGATCAAAAAAATATAGTAAAACAGTAATATTGTGAAATGTTGTTTCAATTTAAAATAACCATTCTATTCTATAAAGATAAAATAAAATTCTATTTGAATATATTTTAATATATTATTTTTACGTTATGGTGCATGTCCCTTTAAATGCTAATATGCTCACCCCCCCCCCCCCCCTTCTGTGAGGTGACAAACCATTCTCATGATACTGTAAACTTTAGCCAAATTTAGCCGTAGAACTTGCTAACTAGCACATTATTAGGAAAGCGATTTGCAAAGATTAAAAAAATAAACCTTATACTCAATCCTCTGTAGGTGAAGCTGGATCACGAATGATTCGCAACAAAGGTAATCCTCTGCGTCTTCAGCGGCTCAGATGTTGGGAGTAAACGATGACTGCTATGTTCATTATTACATCCAACAACAAAACACCTCAATCACTTAGGAGACATTCTTGTCTACCCCTGCTCTGGCATCGAAACAATAGCGGAATAATGACATTTCCTTTCATTCTGTGATAAAAAGGCAGTGTCCGTCGACAGTCGTGGGAGGGGCCTGTGCAGAACTACGTCACTCTGCCAAAAGTCTGTGAACTGCTTGATCTGAGACACTGCTCATTATTTATTGGGATTTGAAAAACCACTGGGTGGATTTTTATCATTACAGGGGGGTTGTGTACACACACTGCCATGACACATTTCAGTTCAAACAACATATAAAAGTGAATTTTGCATCCGATGACCCCATTAATCAAATAAATGCAACCTTGGTAAGCATAAGAGACTTAATTAAAAACAATAAAAAACTGACCAGAAGGAGCTCTGTGTGAATGTATAAAATATATAGCCTAATAACAATGCATTGATGATTTTGATTATTACTATTATTTTCATTATTATTAAAAATGCGCACATATTTATATGGAAGTGCCTCAAAAATCTGTTTAAATGAGCATGATGTTGTTGGTTGTATTAAGGTCATACATCAGTCAAGCTATAGAAAGGGCTGTGAATCCATGTGAGAAAGGGTCAAAAATCCCTCTGATCATAACTAAGCCAGAAGAAGAAACCACAACATGCAAGGGAGAGAGAGAGTTCTTAATGATTTGTATCATTAATAATGTATGGCCAGGCAAGCTCAGGCTCAGGGAACACGACTGCCTGCCTGCAGTCCATCTGGTAAATGACAAAAAAAAAGGAAAGGAGGACAGGATCCAACCTGCTGCTATACCTCTATTAAGACGAGGAAGATTACAGGAGATCTCAGGCATTGTGCCAGGAAGTTATGCATAGTTCAATCTATCACTTGCAGGTCCATGATCAGTTTAGCCAATAAACTCGCTGCTGTGTTATAATGAGATGTGTCAGATCTGATTGCAAATCAACCTCAGTGCAGTTTCTGTTAGTGGTTATTACTGAGCAAAACTACGGATGAGTCAGATGAGAAACGCACACACTTGCACGCTTATTAATATGTAGTACTGCATGCGATACAGCTGGACCACAGGGGTCTATCACACTCAAACACAAGTGCATGATTAAACACACTCAAACACACACCCTCAATCACACTCATCTTTCACTGTCACTCTAATCTAGCACATACACGGCACGACAATGATGATGGGAATGATTATAATAGCCGAGTAATTCTCAAGGTCATTATTATCATGATGGAGAAAAGCGAGGGAGGAGAAACAGGAACTAGATTGAGAAAAAGGGAACGATGAGTGTGAGAAAGGGAGAAAACAATATGGATTTATTGGAAACAGCAAGAGAGAAAACATTGAAAGGGTAAGTTTAGTCCTTGAACCCCTACCAAGACTGGAACCTGCAACAAACTGGCAAAACCAGCAGAGAACAATGCAAAACAACTGAGATATTGATGCAGCGGAAACAGCGCTCTGCTCATCTAATTTGATATATTAGGACAAGCCTTCAGACTCAGCAAAAACACAGCAACTTTTTAGGGTGTTTGTAACTGCTTGTAATTCAATTTTTGAATTTGAATAAAGGTAGCAAACAGGATGTATAGTATTGCTACTACTACTGCTAATTATAATAAGAATATAGTTATTATATGAAGAGTTCAGATGCAGAAGCCTCTAAGTGCCTTCTGAAATTTTCTTCTAAAATTAGCATTTTTATTAGGCTCCTATGTGTAAGTTCAGTAATTTCACACAATAGGTTCTTTTCATTGCTATTAAAGTGAAATAACTGAACATAAACATAGGAACCTGATAAAAATGCTCATTTTAGAAGAAAATTTCAGATGGTACTTAGAGGCTTCTGCATCTGAGCTCTTCATATAGTTATTATTATAATTATTATATTTAAAAACATTGTCAATGACAAATAATCATTTAAATCATTAATTGATTTTGGGAAGCAACAATTTGATGATGTTTATAACCACTTCTACTTGTGTTTATCTTGCTATTTAATTTTAATATGAATATAAGTAATAAACAGGATGTATAATAATAATGTATGGGGTCAAGCCATTTGGCAGAAAATTTTAAAACAATGTCAATGACAAATTATCATTCAAAATCATTAATTAATAGTTCACCCAAAAATTTAAATTCGGTCATTAATTACTCACGCTCGTGTTGTTCCAAATATGTAAAACCTTTGTTCATATTCAGAACAAAATTTAAGATATTTTTGATGAAATCCGATAGCTTTCTGATCTTCCCTAGACAGCAAGGGAACTACCAAGATCAAGGCCCAGAAAGGTAGTGAGAACATTGTTTAAAAAGTCCATGTGACATCAGTGGTTCAACCGTAATTTATGAAGCTACAAGAATATTTTTTGTGTACAAAGAAAACAAAAATAACGACTTTATTCAACAGTTTATTGTCTTCCATATCAGTCTTTGCAGCATGTTCATGATGTACGTAAAATGACGCATGCGTGTGGTGCTGACTGAAGTAGAACGCCCACCTCTCCTAGCTCATCATCTGTAAAAAATTGCATGTCATCCTCTCTGTGGAAATCTTCAGACATGTTTACGTGAATATTTATGTACAGCGTGTGTCTTCTACTGCTTGTAAACAAGGTGCAGCTCATCCGGGTTCTACGTCAGAAAGCTCTCAGATTTCATCAAAAATATCTCATTTTTTTGGTAAACTATCCCTTTAGTGCAAAGATGGAAATCTGGGCTTGTATTCACAAAACATTTTATTTTACCACTAAGAGTTCTCCTAAATAGCAATAAAAGATTTAGCTAAGAGTTTTTAACCTATTCACAAAGCTGCTGAGACAAACTTTTACTAAGGAATAGAGAGAAGTCTTAAACTAAGAGTAAGGGCGGGGTTGACCTCGTTGCTATGGATGATGTCGGAGTGCTGCGCACACAGTGATTGGCTGATAGTCTCTGTCAGAGATTATTCATAGAAATATTATAGAGCCAGTTTTATGTTGCCGTATTCAAATAAAAGTTTTAAAATAAAAATGTTGCCACATTCAAATAAAGATTTCCAAATGAAAAAAAAAAAACAGATTCTTGTAAACAATTAGTGGAAATGCATAAAAACAGCCTTCATATAAACCCTCCTCATAAACAACACTGGTTTTGTTTGGTTTAATTACAAACTGGACACAAGAACAGCTGTTATTTCTTGCCCAACTGGTTAATGAAAACAAGGATATAATCAAAGGATAATTTAAGGTTGGAATAACCTCCAAAACCAAAGGTGATACATTTTTAAAAGCTCATTATCGTCAAATATTTCTAAAACTCTTACGTTCTGAGGCAGATTTCTGGCAACAGCTACTTTATGTTTGTGGTTTGGTTTTAGTGGCTTAGGAGTCCTCTTCACTACTGCTAATGTTTCACAGATTTAGAAGCTAGTTTTAGCACTAAAACGTTTTGTGAAATACTCTTAGAGCAAAAATTTAGGACTGACGCCCATTATTTTTAAGATTTTCTCCTAAATCTGCAAGTTATGAGCTACTTTTAGCCTTAATATGTTTTGTGAATACGGGCCCTGATCATTTACAAGGCAAGATTTCTTATTATTTATAATAATTTACTAATATATATATATATATATATATATATATATATATATATATATATATATATATATATATATATTATTAATATTATTATTATTATTTTTTTTACAAACTGAGTATTTGAATTGTGAAATAAGAATCATCTTTCCAGCATATGACAAACCTATAGTGCTCTTTTCAAAATGTATAAATGATCAATGACTCAAAACAATACTAAGGAGCCATTAAAAATGTCAAATGGAATGTCAGGCTGAGCTGCTTTTCCCTTTGAAAGCAAACGAATCGTCACAAAGCAAATTTTACAGTGACTTTTGACATGACGCTAAAGGCATTCATCTATAAAGAGATGTTTAAAGGCCTTTTCTTTGTTGCTCATTCAATCAATGTCATCTGAAGAATACTGTTTCCTAAAGGCAGCTTTGATGACGTTATGAGAAAATTACTCAGAACTTCCTCTTTGTAATTCTTTGTGAGATTTTTCTTGCATGAAAAACCCTGTAATTGTCAGGGAAGCAGTGTTCAGTTTGAGACTATTAAATAATTGAAGACACTTTTATCAAAATAATGAATGTGGTTTAGCATCACCAGTGATATCAATTTGCCAAATGTAAACTTTCATTATAAGAAGTTTACGATTTTTTTGTTGTTATTTTCCTCTCCAACAGGCATTCCGAAATTGAATTAGTTATGCAAATTAAATTATTTATGCGGTTTTATATAAAGTATCGGTATGAAGTCTGCGAATTTCACGAGGTCTTAATATTAAAGCAACTTTTATGAGAAAACTGAACTAAACTAATACAGCTGTCCAAACTTTATGAGATATTTTCAGATTTATTCCAGGGAAACATATTACCATGCAAAAAAACTCAGAATATTTCAGCCTATTTGATTTTGGACAGTAATTTGTACCCTTAAAAAGCATCTGTGAGCGATAATCAGTGGAGGCATGCTGAGACCAAATGAGGGATTTGATTACTGCAATTTAAATATCGCCAGGGCTTTTGAGCTCTACCAGTCAGCACTGAAATTATTTTCTCTGAGAATTTTATCTCAGAAGACTGAGTGGTTATGACATTCTTTTCTGAGGCAGAATGTGGCGTTTAACAGTTTTTAATCCCTTCCTTCCAGAGCAGTACAAATTACATGGACGCGCAAAGCCAACAGCGCCAGGCTGGCAGACACTGACCACCACTGACCATGTTTATTTCCCATGCTGCTCTTTAACTATTCTGGTTTTCTCAGTGCAAGTGATTTTCTGGGCTGTTTTAATCTAACACAAATACCTTTTGCATATTGTTTTCCAAATGGTTGCAACAAAAAAACAAAGCATCATTAGATGATTTCTCTCCTTTCTGTCTTCAAACCTTCATCTTTCCTATGCCTTTCACTCCTGTACATGTTTCCCTTACCCATATGTATGTGTGTGTGTGTCTCATTAGTGAGGTGGTTGTGGTTGTGTTCAATACAGCACAGAGCAGGTTCCTCCGATGTGCTCTCCTCTCTCTCTCTATTCCCTCAGGCACTGTGCTGCAATCTCTCTTTCCCTCCTGCCTTCTAATAACGTCATCCCTCCTTCACTGTTCTGACGGCACAGGGAAGTTGATGAGGACAGATTCAAGTGCCTGTGTTTCTTTAACCTTCCTCATCTCTGCTCTCCTCTCCTGTTCTCCACCTGACATTTCCCTCAGAAAGGCCAGGAGCAGCTCAACGTGGTTGCTCGCTGTATGTATGTGTGTGAGCGACTGCTTTCTACTGGTCCTCCGTTTCCAGCCCCTCTGAAGAGCGCTGTGCACTAACCCAGAAACCTTTGCAGCAGACAGCAGCTCAACTAAAAGAATTTCTCCTTCGCTCCAGTGACAGCATTGCTATGGCAATCGTTAGCCCTCTGGACGTGGAGATACTGGGCTAGTGGCTTGAGAAAACTGGATCAGACAGAACAGTTGAGCGGGACAGAAATCACACACACACTCACTTCTCGAGCTATGCATATTACAAATAATGACAATGCAACTGGCCAAAAAAAACTGATTTTCAATTAAAGTACTATCAGGGTCAGTACCACTAATATAGATACTAATGCTAATGTCTCTATTAAAGGGATAGTTCAAACAAAAATTAAAATTCTGTCATTATTTTCTCGCCCTCACGTCGTTCCAAACCTAAGACCTTTGTTCATCTTCAGAACACAAATGAAGATATTTTTGATGAAATCTGAGAGCTTTCTGGCCCTGTAAAGTATTCTCATAGCTTCATAAAATTAGTTGAATCACTAATGTCACATGGACTATTTTAACAATGTTCTTACTACATTTCTTGGCCTTTAACATGGTGTTTTTAACAAGCTGTTTTTGTCATTTTATTATTATTATTTTACATATTTGTAAAATAATAATAATATTTATAAATCAATAAATAATAAATTGATTTATAAATATAATTTATAAATCAATATTTGAGCAAGTACATAATCAGTCGGTGTTCAAAACTATCGCCTTACTTTAGCCCGATTCACAACGGTTAGTTTATAATAATGTTTTCTAGGTTTTCACGGGAAATTCGAGCATGGCACTGCGTCATTACATCACGTCTGTAAACATAAAGAAGTTGTCCCGCTACTAGGCTATCGCATGTGAGGATCCTGCAGGTGGCGGATCATTTATAGCCTAATTTTCTTACAGCAGCTAGAATAATTAAACGTATCATTTTGATGGTGGATTGTGATCCAGAAAGGATTATGTGATTATGAAACACGTGTGAATGAAATTAAATTATATTCCAGTTTTAAATATGCTTCTGATTTCAGATAGCCTTGGATTGCACAAGATTTGTATTTTAAAGACAACCAGTTCGAAGGGAGCATAGCTTGCTTTTGGGTTAAAAGAATGTCTTAATATGAAATTCGAATGGTATGACAATTAGATTAATCTACATGTTAATACACACTATACTCATACTCACGCAATGCTGACGTTGCTAACATGAATAATGTGAGAATAAAGTATAATAATAATGTGCACGGTTTGATGTGATATGAGCTAATCAGTCGTTAGATTTAATCACCATTGGTAGTGCAATTTATTTTAATGCTTTTTCCTCAGTTGGTCAGAACAAACGTGGCAGACTTGTTACTTACATGTTCAGATGACAACATACGGTAAAAATTCTGATTTTGGTCATATATTCCAAGACGTAGTCTAGAATCTGTGATTGCGAAGTAAAGTAAACATCCACATCAGTGCGGTGACTGACTGACACACATTCACCTCAAAACATTAGATTCATCCGTGCCGAGCCGACTCACAACCCACGCAAGCAAGATAATTCCGCAAGAAACTGCAATTCCAGTTTTTCAAACAGAGATGGCGACAAAGAGCTTTAAAGTTATTTTATTTCAAGTAACTAAATTTATTTAGCCTTATTTAACAATACTAACCCTGTAACAAAGTTGAAATTTCCAGCCATAATAGAGCCACATTTTTTCTGATTAAGAATTTTGACCTTCTGATATTAAGAATAGTTTTTGAATAATTAAAGTTGCATTTTTTTGGAATATTTATTCATGAAATGTATATTAGAAAGTGTATGTTTATGTGGAATTATGTACATTATATTACATGTATGGACATTATTTTTAAATATTGAAGAAGAAGGGGGTGGTTCTAGACAATCTAGAGCATGAATTCATGTTCATTTTGAAGCTAGTTCGATTTTTCTCTATTTAGACAAATGAGCAAAAATTGTTACACTGCAAATTAGTGGCTTCATGTGTCTAATCATAATGATATTCCCTACAGACATGGCAGATTTATTCAAAACACCTTACTGCCAATACAATATATATAATTTCTGTGCTAAATAAACAAAATTTAAAACGCACAAACATAGGATATGTTATCTGTATAACAGTATATCAGTACACCATCGGTATCAAAAGATTTGATACAAGTTCAATTCCTAATGTTTGAGAAAACAAAAACTACGAATATTGTGCATCCATCACAGCTTTCCCCTGCACATATTTTGTGTACCAATACACTTAAACAGACAACATGCCATTTATTTTCACACATCTCTGGGCCACTAAAGCAGAATTTTAATAGAGGAATACACTCATGCATATACATTTTGCACTTCATTCACAGGTACACAAACAAGCAAACATCTTCAGTTTAGCCTTCACATTTTTGCTTATGCTATTAAGGCCTTATTGCATTGTGCCATGGTCCAGCGATGAAGAGCCAGGGTGATGGATAACTGTAGAAAAGCACAGTGAGGCACAGAGAATTATATAACCAATAACCAATATCAATAACCTCAATTCTTCATCACACACTGACATCCCATCTTCTCACCGTCTGGATTTTCCCTGAAATCAGCTTCTTAAATTCACTTTTTAAACACCCACCTTTATCTGCCTTTGCTTGCTAAATCCTGCTTTTTACTTGCTTCAAAATCAGTATAAAGGAATCTTCTTTTTGTTTTGTGCTGCAATGGATGAGAATGACAGCTGTCTGTGTTTCCTTGTGGACCAGTAAAGCAAATTATGATCATTATGATGTGCATATTATATGCAATTAGTCTCAGGTCCTCTCTTGATAATAATTATCCACCCATCTCTGTTCGATACTCATTCGTATGTAGTCACTTCACAATATTGGGTTACAATTGTTACCTTGGAAAATGTAAAATAGTTAAATCTCTGTTGATTCTATGGAACGACCGTTCTGACATCTTACACTCTTTTTGCTATATAAAGAGTGAATTTTCCCTCAAATCATAACCCTGAAGCACAGCACACATCATCACACACCAACCCAGACCTTTGGGTTTCCATGGCGACCATGTTGATGGTGGAGGGGGGCTGTATTTTTGCATTGTTACATGAGATGAGGAAAGTAAAGAAACTGTGGAGAGCTGTGTTTACAGAGCACTGATAAGGTCTGAATGTGACAGCCCATAACAGCATCTATAGCACAGCCAGTTTTATGAGGGGACAGAAAAAAGACACCAGAATTACAGACACTAAATCTCATTTACTGCACGCACATGTGAAAACTGTGCATGTTTGTGCACAAAAGTCACTGTTCGTCAAAACTTTTATATTTAAGGTGGCTTTTTTATATACTTAAGGTAGCTTTGCCTACTGTGACATTTAGAATAATGACTTTGCCGTCCTCATGTAGTATTCTTTACATACACTAATAAATAAAAACCACGTTAACTATAATCTTAATAAAATATATATTTTATTAATTTTACATATTTTAATTATATTAATATGTAATTATATTATAATTTCATTTAATTAATATTAACAAAATATTCATTTTTAATAATATACATTGTAATACTGTTTTTAGGCAGCATTTATTCAACATCAGACAACACAACACCGCCCTCACAGAGAGCAGAAGAGGTGAGTGCACTTTCCATTTCCGTCGCAGATGTAACCCGATCCTTCCAACCCGATCCTTCCGACGATGCTATTGCCTTTACCCTGCACACTGCTCTCTCCCACCTGGAAAATAAGAACACCTATGTGAGAATGCTGTTTGTGGACTACAGCTCAGCATTTAATACCATTGTGCCTGCCACACTGGTTGAGAACCTCCAGACTCTGGGACTAAACGGATCTCTGTGCAGCTGGATGCTGGACTTCCTGACAGGCAGAAGTCAGGTGGTCAGAATGGGCAACAACACTTCATCCCCGCTGACTCTCAACACTGGTGCTCCTCAGGGCTGCGCCCTCAGCCCACTCCTGTACTCCCTGTACACACATGACTGTACAGCCACACACAGCTCCAACGTCATCATCAAATTTGCTGATGACACAACAGTGATAGGCCTGATCACTGACAATGATGAGACGGCCTACAGAGAGGAGGTGAGAACCCTGATTAAATGGTGTCAAGAGAACCACCTCTCACTCAATATCGACAAGACCAAGGAGCTGGTGGTGGATTTCAGGAGACAGAGCAGAGAACACACACCCATCACAATCGACATGACACCTGTGGAGCGGGTAAACAGCTTTAAGTTCCTCGGCGTTCACATCACTGAGGATCTCACATGGTCCGCTCACACAGATGCAGTGCTGAAGAAGACACATCAACGCCTCTTCTTCCTGAGACGGCTGAGGAAGTTTGGAATGAGCCCCAGCATCCTCAGAACATTCTACACCTGCACTGTGGAGAGCATCCTGACCAGCTGCATCACCTCCTGGTTTGGAAACAGTACTGCTGGCAACCGCAAAGCTCTGCAAAGGGTCCTGGGAACTGCCCTTCACATTGTTGGAGGTGAGCTTCCCTCCCTCCAGGACATCTACACCAGGCGGTGTATAAGGAAAGCCCGGAGGATCATCAATGACTCCAGCCACCCGTCCCACAGACTGCTCTCTCTGCTGCCCTCAGGAAGACGTCTCTGCAGCATCCGATCCCACACTAGCCGACTGAGGGATAGCTTTTATCCTCAGGTTATCAGGCTAATGAACAGTCAGAACTAATACACCTTACAGCATACTCCCACCTTGCAGTATGCCACGCACTGCACTTTAATTCCAATACAGTTCAAACTGGACTACCAGTACACACTACACTAATACAACAATCTTTTTGCTACCACTGGATACCATCCAATGCACATCCATGGCATTTGCGTATCCAGTTTATGTATAATCTGCTGCATCTTTGCATATTATTGTGTGTATATATGTGTACGGCGTAGAATGTGTATTGATAACTGTAAGTATGTCTAATAGTACACTGTGTGTACTGAGTATAAGTATGTGTATATTACACATTGTCATCTGTATAAGTCTGTAAGTATGTATGGTAATGTTTATATGTAAATTGTTTCTGCACTGTCTGGAGCACGATCTCAAGAATTTCACTCACCAAGGCTTTCAATAAAAGTGATTTGATTTGATTTGATAAATATAAAAACAGCAATGACATTGTGCATCCAAAATTTCCAAAGCTAAATGGTATGAAACAGATTTTTAGAAAGGAAGCTTTCAAAGAGAAAAGAAGAAGAAATAAATGATGAATACCCTGCTAACATTGTGTGAATAACATGTAATCATGCAATCCATATAAAGTAACAGTAATCTGATTATGAGCATTTTGAAAAGTAATATAATTTAATTATGAGTGCTGAATTTTTGGAATCAGATTACATAATCCAAATTACGTGTAATCAGTCACTACCCAACACTGTGTGTACTTATGTGTGTGTGTATATATATATATATATATATATATATACACAAATACACATGAGAGAAAAAAACTATTACTCAATGTCCTTAGAGTATAGCTTGCGTGCCCAGTGATTGCGTGTGAAGCTGGATGTGATCTGTCGATCTGATGCAGAGGACAATGTGATCTGACACCCTAAAAGAGGTCAGATAACCAATGAAATGTTCATAGATGTACACAAATACTCAAACTAAACAAAGAGCAAAACCATGTTCCCACTGTATATAAACACAAAATGCATCAAACATGAGATCACACATGCACATTTATACCTGCATACACACAATGAATAACTAAAGGGGCACTCAAGATAAAACACACATTTACAATATGCCTTTCTCAACTCTAGAAAACACAGAATTGTGCATCTAAAAACAATTCTCATAAAAGTATAATTTACTATTTGATTGTTTTTATCAAACTACATTTTAAAACATGAATTAAATAAAAAAAAAATTAAATACGTATGTTCCATTTTATTTTAGACACATATTTTAATAAAAAATAAAAATATATATTACTTTATCATTTTATTTTAACAACATGGATTAAATAGTTTTAAATGTCTACTAATTTTCCATTTAAAATGAGAATTATTTTTTATTTCCATTTTTATGTTTTCTGAAAGTAATAACAGATTCCTTCATTTTATTTTCATGTCACTTCTAGTGCTCCATAAAAAGAAGGCATGGAATTATGAATCGATGATGTGATAGACATGACCTTTAACATACTTCGATCAGCTATATCAAAACGCTAACTTTGCAAAGAAATATGAGGAAAAATGTCTTCTCAATTATACTTTGTTCCTTTATGGCAGTGTGGGGAATAAAGGAGAAATAAACTCTCATCCATCCATCTTTCCTCAATCTACGATGGCCTTCAAATAGTCCTTTGGGATTAAAGGGGAGGAGAGATGCTCTGTGTGGTGGAGGCTGAAGCTTGTCAAATGAATAACTGCCCTCAAATTTCAAAGGACCCATAGGTTCAGCGATCAATGCGATTAATGCTGGTTGAGTGCATGTGTGATGCATGCGCCTGTTTTCACTCCTGGGAGACATTGGGTGGGGTTACTATGGCGCTGAACTAGAGGTGTGAGATGCTAAATTCGATATGAATATTTAAGAGACGTGCCTCACCGATCAAACAGCCCCCAGATGTGGATGAGAGAGAAAGACAGGAGGTTTCTTTTTCTTATCTGTTCCTGCTCTTTTTCTCTCTCCTCTCCGACTCTATAAATAAGTAAGATTCCGTTTCCAAGGTAACATGTCCCCTGAGATTCAGTCCCTTCTACTATTAGAGGGAAACGGTGCGAGAGGAACCAACACACAACAGGTCTCACAGTCCTTGCAACTTCAACACACGTTATCTAAACACAAATGTTTACAATCAAACATAAGCTGGAGTCATATATCTATCTATATACCTAGGGTTTCCCATCATTCCCACCTGCCGTGTTTGTGTTGTCACCAATGCTTCGTTCCCCATCAGCGGCTCCCTTTAAATCACAGCATATGGGGACAGCTTTGTGCTGAGATGCATGAATAAGTGCTCATAAACTGGTGGGAAATTTACAAGTACACTTCTACAGCAAGTCAGTAACAATGAGAACAGATGCCAAGTCATAGAGGTTTGAATGCTGCTTTTGCAATTAACTCTTTATTGCGGTTCATATCTGACTGCTGACTTTGCTAAATTCAGCACTGTAATAATAAGCTGAGAAGCTTGATATAATTTAAGCATGCATTAAATAACAGGAGTGTTGGATGAATAGCAACGCCTCTCACCTGCAGTTGTTGTGAAAGGCTCCCTCTTGGGGTGGTTTTGTTGTTTGAGAGCCGAACAGTGGCCTGGAACAATGTCATTCGAACAGCTTGGTCAAGTGCTGAATCGTTTTGAACGAATTAGGAAAAAAAAAAAAAAAAAAAAAAAAAAAAACAATATATATATATATATATATATATATATATATATATATATATATATATATATATATATATATATATATTATGAAATAGATACCAAAATAGCTGGATGAATTAAATGTTTACCTTTAATCAATTAAATAAAAAATATTTTAATCAATCAAATTTTTCAGTAAGACTTTTTCTTAAGTTCAATACCATCGGCCTACAACATTTTTGAATGACTCAACAGTCGACAAATATGTTGTAGTAGCCTATAATAGCTTAATACACGGATATGTTGTTCACTGAGTACAATACATAATTTTACCATAATTTAAACGCCCTAACGTTTTTGAAAAGTAATTTTGATAATAGTGCTCTATCATGTGAATATTGTTTTTGAAGATGCTTTAGCCCAGAAACATTAACTTATAACTGATGAAATTATTTGATTTACCCTATAGAAAACAACTGTAGAAATAGTTTGAATATTACAAAAGCCAGATGTGTTTTGAGGGCCTCATGGCCTACATGCCTGAGAAAGAAGTCACATGGGAAAGAATGGGATTTTGGCTGAACTTGGCATTTGTATTGATACTAAGATGCTTTTCTAGGCCACGTGGCTTTCGAACATGGTCTTATGATAAAAAATAGTGCAAAAAATATCATCACTATTGCATATCAAACATCAAAAAATAATAATTTTTGTGACATGTTTTGATGCAGGCTAATTGGCAGTCTGCCACTCTTACAAGGTAGAACAACCAAGTAATGAGGAGACCATGGGAACAGAGTTCGGGAGTATCAGGAAGAGAACTCCTAAAATAAGATGGTTGAAAATCATATAAAAATGTTAGCTTTGAGTGAGAGGGTCAAAGCTTAGCTTTGTTGTCTCCTTCAAAAATGTCTTATTTTGTCCTCTGGAATTCCGACTTTGAATATTTTTTTGCAAGACTTATAAGATTTTCTCCATAACATAAACTAACATCATGTTTATTTATGATTATGTATTTTTCTAAATCGATGCACTGAGGCCTAGTTGAAAATGTGGATTTAATGTATCTTGGAACACAGTGTAATAAGACCTAAAAAGCTAAATATATCATATGATTGCTGTCAAATTTTTATTCATTTGTCTTTATAGTAACAAGACTTTTAGGAGATTTCTGTCTTTCCCTATTTAGGAGAATGTGTACTTCTATAGAAAATAGCCCACAGAGAACATAAAAGATGGCCACTGATTGAACTTCACCTGAACTCAGTAAGCTTATTGAGGCTAAAGACTTGCCAGCACTGTCAATTAATATGTGCTCCAGTCAAAAAGTCTATGTAGGTGTTAATAGAGCACACTAGGGAGTATGAGAATACTGTATTAACCTTGTAATTACACACACCAAGTCTAGTGGGAAGAGTATCTAGCGTAAAATCCCTCCTTGTCTCTCCTCTTTTCGATAATGCTAATTAACATCTTTTAGCTCAGCAGATCCCAGGGAACATCAAAGCATACGATTAAATTATCACACTTAGTCCACTGGAAGTCATTATCCTGCGATCATCCCAAATATCAGTGATGGTTATTGGGAAATGCAGGGAGGAGAGATGGGTGGAGTACCGTGAGTGTACAGAACAATGCAGTAGAAAACTGGATGCTCATGATGCTGATTTTTAACAAAAGCTCATTTCGAAGTGTGATGGTAGTTCTTCACCTCAGCTAATGTGTGAGTGACACGGGGAACAAGAATGAACAAGAATGAAGTTTTTTTCAGGCAGATGAATCTATTTCCTCTTATTTCCTCTATTGGATCTCAGTCCTGGGTTGAGTTTTCCCATTCCCAAGCATGAAGTGTTTTTCTCTATGTGGCAACACATAAGTGAGATGTTCTTCACATTTTAATGGGAGATGGAGACTGGCTCATGTGAGCATTGAATGATGTAATAACTGAACAACTGGGTTTTTGTCACCAATATACAGGAAACTCAGCAAAATAATGAGCAGAATAGCTATTGCATGGAGGCAGATCTGAATTAAGATGGAGGTTGATTGTAAGAGAGGGGCAATGTTTTAGCAGACTAAATGGACCTATTTACACTTCATGATATATTGATCATCTCTAACTGATTGCAGAAAATTACCAGGTGTAAATGCCCTTTAAAACACATTCAAGGCTTCAAGAAGTGTTTTGAGACGCACTCCAGCCGTAACTGTACAAGTGTAAATGCATCTGATTGTTTAAGTCATATAAATTTTACATAAGTTTTTAAAGTGTAAATGGAGCAGTTTTGACAAATCAGATAACAAAACTAATTTGAGAAAATGCATTAAGTGACAAGTGTAAACAAGCCCAGTGATTGGTGAAGGCCAGCAATCATGTATATGCAATACAAAATGCAAGTCTTGTGTTTTAGCAGAAGATCAAGTTATGACATTTTGATGCATGCATGGTTAAATTGTTCACACTAAAGTCATAAAGATGCTGTAAAAATAGATATGGTGATTTCTCATTTAGTGCCAACTTTAAAATGAATATCTGAAATTCATGTTTTTGAAATCCGAGCCCTTTGGTTTAACTGTAAACTGGATGGAGTGATTAATCTTGAGCGATTGTGCTAATTACCTTAACAGGGTACAACCTAATGTTCATTCGAGTCCACCTGTGTTCAATTGCTCGATGGCATCATTAATTCCAGTTTGAGAGTTTTGCTCAGTTGAGGTTTAATAACTGAAATGGAAGCATACATCAATTCTGCTGTCTGTGGGGTGTAAAGATGAATTTGTAAGAAGGAAAAAAAAAGAGAAAGATTTTCACAACCTTGAACTTTCTTGCCTGAAAGGAAAGAGCTATACTGGGTGCAAACCAAATATAGTTTCCCCACTTAACTGTGGTGACAGCATCTTGTAACAGGAGTAACTGGAAAGCGTATTAGCATCAAGGACAACCTGGATGGAATAAAATATAGGCAAGTCCTTTTGGAGAGTTTTAGTCAACTAGAATTCTCCAGAACAATGGCCTAAAGGAAACTGCAAACATATTGAAAAATTAGGCTAAGAAAATGGTAGGTGATCTGTAATGGTTCCATTTTGAGTATAGTCTTAAATTTGGGTATCAGAAACAATTGTTTGTGGAAATGCTTAAGCAGCTGAGAACATAAGGAATATAAGAGGGTATGTAACTGTTTATCTATAATATTTGCTGAACATTATAGGGTTACTCCATCCCAAAATGAAAATTGTGTCATTAATCACTTACCCCCATGTCGTTCCAAACCCATAAAAGCTTCATTCGTATTCAGAACACCATTTATATATAATTTAGATATTTTGGATGAAAACCGGGAGGCTTGTGATGTTCCCATTGGCTGCCAAGTAATTAACATTGTCAAGGCCCAGAAAAGTCAGCCGCGCCACACGAATACGCTTTCTACGTTTGTTTACGCTTTGATTTGAACGTAAATAGTGTATTTGTGGGCTACAGCTGACACAGAACAGCAAACGTACGCTGCTTGTGTCCAGCGGAAACTCTACAAAATGGTGCTACACTGTCACAGAGGAAACAAATTGTTGAATAAAGTTGTTCTTGTTTTTTCTTTGCGTACAAAATGTATTCTCGTAGCTTCATAAAGTTCAGATTGAACCACTGATGGCAGATGGACTATTCTGACGATGCTTTTTATACTTTTCTGGGCCTTGACAGTCAATGAGACCATCACAATCCTCCCGGTTTTCATCCAAAATATCTTCCATTGTGTTCTGAAGACGAACAAAGCTTTTACGGGTTTGGAACGACATGGGGGTAAGTGATTGACACAATTTTCATTTTGGGGTGGAGTAACCCTTTAAGCTCTGTTGCCCCTTCCATTAGTGTGTGTGTGAGAGAGAGAGAGAGAGAGAGAGAGAGAGAGAAAAGTCTCTTTCTCTTGGGTTTTCTCACTGCCACGTTGTCTGTTACCTACCACAATGCCATTTTATACAGTGATCACAGTTAAATATCCTTCATAGTGGCATATGTCTTTATAGCATTCTTGTGGTTTATTTAATCTCTTCTCCAGGATCTCTACATGTATTAATGGATAACATATGGGCTGCTCATATGGGTCTGTTGCCACCATGACCTAGTCCCAGAAAAGCAGAAGATGGATGTTTTCATTGTGCAGCTCAAATCTTATTCTCCAGTTGACATGGTTTCTCTAGACCCATTTTGTTTAACTTGATTTATATTTTCTATGGATTACAAACAAATGGCTTTTTTTGCCTTGTAATCCTCAAATCCATTTGTCTGCCAAATAGTCCTATGTAGGATGCTGGAGCAGCTCAGGCAATAGGCTGTAGTTACTATGGCTATTTAAAATGGAAATTCTGTGTGTGGCAACCACATTCATCATGGCTCTGCAACAGTCATGTCCTTGCACTCCTCTTTAACTAATGCCATCTTTATAATGGTGTCCACAACTTTTTGTTACCAATGCTTTGGCAATGTATAGCCTTCTTTTTTTTTTACTATGTAAATGAAGCTACCAGTCTTATCCAGAACTTTGAATTCATTCTCCAAGATGTTCTTGAATAAGCATTCGTAACTTAATGACAAGCTAAAATTTTAACTTTTCCAGGGCCAAAAATATGGTGCAGTAGCTCATTTAATAGGAAATAAAATGTGAACTGTTAACTTCATTGAATTGTTGGGTCATATGTGCAATACATGTTTTTCATTTATGACAAGACCCCAATAGGATATTTAAGATTTCAGGATTGATTTATGAGAGAAAAGTTATTTGAAATTATTCAACAGAATGTGTATTAGTGGTTCTTTATGAAAGCTGTAATGTCTTGTGCAGGACCTGTTTGGGTGTCCACATATCAAAGAGGCTGGACAATGAAGTAAAATGTAAGCAAACTGTTAAGGTAAATAAATAATAAAAGCTCAGAGTTAACGTTGACTTGATGTCTTTATAAGGCATTGTATTTGTCAATCTGATAACTATATAACTCTTGCCTTGTCAGTGTCAGCATCAGTTCCACAGCACCACCTGCAGTTGAACTAGTGTCTGACATAACCACACCAGAGCTCCACCAATAGGTCCCATGAAGATTTGAATAATGACAAAAGTTGTAAAATAAAGGAACAACAACAAATCAATTGTAATAGAGATCTCTTTATTATAGTGCATTTATCAGATGTTACAAGATGGGTTTTAAAAAAAAAAAAGCTAAAAACAAAAACCATTTCAGTAAAAGAAAACAAACATGTGCACACGTTCCTTGCTCCTATTATTTTACAGAATTTTTGAAATTAAAGCTTCACATCTGAACATAGGATAGCTAAATGAAATCTGCAAGCTAAATACATTTTCATACTCATACATTTAATTACTTATCATAGATGATGCTTATTCAAATAAATCTTTATCTACTACAGTAGATCTGTATCAGAATAACTAAAAGGCCAAAAAACATTATTAGAGTTATGAAACATGAATTTGGTGACAGACAAAGGGGGAAGAAAACAAATGAATAACATGCATTCACGTTGCTATCACATTTCACACATGGTGAAACGTCACCTATTCCCTTGTGAGAGGTCAGTACAGGGTTAGGACCACTGCAATCATTACAGCACAATGTTCAATGCTGTATTCAACACTGCAGTTGCCTTTGGAATATGAAGGAAAACAAAACATGTTTGTCAGTTTTGGATTATTTTAAGATGCGTGTACACGTTCTCAAAGCGAACTTCTCTCTGCTGGTGCTTGATACTATCAGTGACCTGTTTCAAAATGGACTGGTGCATCAGGTAGAGCAGCCATCAACCGATGAAGAGAAACAAGGAAGGAGGAAAGAATGTGAGAAATGGAAGAGGGAGGACTAAAGCTGGCTAGAGGAGTTTGCATTTTGACCTGCAGCTGTTCTGCAATTCTCTCATACCAACCGAGGAACCACTGGAGCTCGTTGGCGACTGGATCAGTCACAGATGTGCCTGGATCTTCACCTATCTATCAGGTGTCTCAATTTTAGATTACAATAGGGAGAATGAATGCATCTCAAAAAGCCCTTAGTGGCCTCACCTGAACACTCATGAGATTCTGACTGTACATATGATGCAGGACAACTTGAAAGAGACCATAAAAAAAAAAAAAAAAGCCAAAAGGATCACTGGAGTGGGAGCAGCTCGCAAAAGGCCTCGCTGCTCCAGCAGAAGGCCCTCCATACTCCCACAAACGCTCATCACTTCTGCAGTTGTCTCTTACATGGCAATCACACATGTAAGGCTGTTAGTTAGTGCCTGGGATCTGATTAGATGATCAGCAAGATCCAAAAACAAAAAAACAAAGCAGACACACAGGGTCAAATGATTTCTTCCCCACAGTTCAAGATGTACAAACTGACTTTGTGTAAACGAAAGGTTTCACAGGCTTGTGCTTGAATGCGCTTGACTGAGGACAGCAGTAGGGAAAGCGAGCTGGTGTTCACATGGAAAGCGTCATGTGACGTACCTGAAAGCATTAGCATGATTTTCAAATAACGTGAAGAATGGATGGAAAAGAAATGTCACTTTATTGTCTGATTTATTCCTTCTTTTTTTCCCAACCTGATGCAGGTTACAATGAGTTTTATCAAATGTGGGGTCAAAGAATGGCAACTCACACCTTGTAACATTTTAGACATGCGTGATTGCTTTAAACATTGGGAAAGGGACAAATCAGGCCTATAGTCTGGTTTCAGTGAATTAGGTAACAGAAATATTTAACATCCTGGGTCATTCTTTGCGTGCAGAAAACCATGGGGAGAGGAGGGAGAAGAGAGAGAAAGAGAGAACCGTGCTGTACACTGAGTGTCTATTTTGAAAGGCACAGCAAGGCTACTCCCACCCTCAGTTCACACACACATACACACGTAAACACACACACTCTTGCATGTGTATTAAAGACAGCACTGAGCAGAGCCTCTGACGTATACAAGACTGGACAAGAAAAAGAAATGGATAAACTGGGCAACCGGGCAAGACTGAAACCAGTGCTGTCACCCTTCACACACATTCATACACACAGCGCTGACAGAAGAGGAGAGGTTGGAATGGATCATTTAGCGTTTTTGAGCTGGTTGGAGAGCCAGTCGAGCCCTTCGTATAGGCCATCCCCACTGGTGGCGCAGGTGGCCTGGATGTACCAGTTACGATGACGCAGGGAATGAAGGCCGAGCTTATCTGTGATCTCAGCTGCGTTCATCGCGTTGGGCAGGTCCTGTTGCGCAACGGATGAAAAGAGCAATGCAGTCAAATACTGAGCTTTTTAAAAACACCTTTTTTTGATTTGCTCGACATTGATTCATAAAAACGCAAGATCTTTCTGGCTATGCCTATTTTTACTGGCTGTGTGAAAATGTGCTGGCCCGTCGTGCAGTTGTCATTGTGTTCTGCTGAACTAACTTTAATGACTCATATGGGCCAGTTCATTTGAATGAATCAACAACATAAACAAAAACGTGGCCAGTGTAGTAGTTAAAAAAAAGTGGCCAGTGTAGTAGTTAAAAAAAAGATGAGTTAGTGGTTTGAATCAGTCTAAAGTACTGGTGCATTTAATCTACAGCATTTACAGAGAGGTAAAAAAAAAAAGTCTATTTTAATATGCAATCTATTCTTGTGATGACAAAGCTAGATTTTAATCAGCAAATCTGAAATAAGTATAATATGCTGAATTGGTGCTCAAAAAACATTTATTTTTATTATCAATGTTAAAAACAGCTGCTTAATATTTTTGTGTAACCAGTGATACTTTTTTTCTATATTGTTTGATTAGTAAAAAGTTAAAAAACAAAACAGCATTTATTTAAAATATAACTTTTTCCTTACAACAAAAGTCTTAACTCTCACTTTTGAGAAATTTCAAAGGATAGTTCACCCAAAAATGAAAATTCTATCATTAATCACTCACCCTCATGTCGTTCCAAACCCGTAAGACCTTTGTTCATCTTCGGAACACAAATTAAGATATTTTTGATGAAATCTGAGAGCTCTTAGACCCTCTCATAGACAGCAAGGGTCCTTACACGATCAAGGTTCAGAAAAGATCAAGGTCTAGTCTAATTTTACAAAGCCACGAGAATACTTTTTATTCCACATTTTCGTCTCTATTGTTTCTCTTGTGGACGCGTGTTCACGACAGTACATGACGCAAGCGCTGATCCAGATCCAGCGTGATGACGTTGAACACATGCCTTGTGTTCAATATCATCACGCCGTGTGTTCAACGGCATCACTGGACCTTGATCGTGTAAGGACCCTTGCTGTCTATGGGAGGGTCTGAGAACAACATGAGGGTGAGTAATTAATGACAGAATTTTCATTTTTCGGTGAACTATCCCTTTAATGCCGCTGAACAAAATGCCTGCTAAATAAAAGAACTAATTTCTTCAAAAAACTTTTGAACAGCAGTATAAGCAAAATCGATAAATGTGAAATATTCCTTAAGAAAGAAACTAGTATACCTTAATCTGAATCTAATCAAATCCAAACAGATTTTAATTAAGAGCTGGTGAATCAGAATTAAATCAAATCAGAACTATATTGATACCCAGGCCAATCAATGAAACACACATGACATCAACCACAGCAAAAGTCAGAAAAGGAACCAAATGAATACTTGGACTGCTGTGCTGACGCTTCTTGCGTTTAAAGAATTTAGTTTTTCTCCCTTTTACCTGTTTGTTGGCAAAGACGAGCAGAACAGCATCTCTCAACTCGTCCTCCGCCAGCATCCTCGTCAACTCCTCCCTCGCCTCATTCACTCGCTCCCTATCGTTACTATCCACAACAAAAATCAGGCCTGTGGAAATAAAAGTGACAGACTTAAGTATGCACTCAAGAGTTGCTCAATACCTGGTTCTCTGTGTGTCTGTGTGGACACTCACCTTGTGTGTTTTGGAAATAGTGCCTCCAAAGCGGCCGGATCTTATCCTGACCACCCACATCCCACACAGTGAAGCTGATGTTCTTATACTCTACCGTCTCAACATTAAAACCTGCAAAGAGAAAAGGGGACAAGTTAAACACTGGCTCAAAGAAAAGAGGGACAGATGCAATGACGGCGAAAAGGCATGAACTTCTTGTGTCTCATGCTGGGGCCCCACTCGAATAATGCTACAGCCCGAGGGCAAAGAATTTTTACACATACAGACAGCAGAGAAAGAGATGGGATAGAGGGATAAGATAGGACACAAAGAGATGGAATGAGATGGGGAAGGAAGGGACAATGGATAAAAGTAAATTAAGAGTTAAAAATACAGGAAACTTTTTTTCTTAAAATCAAAGTAAGCCTTTCTAATGACTAATTTCAGAGCTGGTTGAATTGATTCATGCCTTACAACTTTTTAATTTATGTTTTTTAAATGCCCATGGAGAAAATAACATTTCCAGAACCAAGCGCACTAAGAGAAATAAAACAGCAGTACTCATGAGATGTATACCAATACGATGGTGAAAAATAAGTTTGGTAGCCTGAAATAGGGAAAACTGAGAAAGAAAGCATGGTAAAAGTGCAAGAATCACAGACCGATAGTGGGGATGGTGGTGACTATTTCTCCCAGTTTCAGTTTGTACAGGATGGTGGTCTTTCCAGCAGCATCCAAGCCAACCATCAGAATTCTCATCTCTTTCTTCCCAAAGAGATTCTTAAAGAGGCCTGCAAACATATTCCCCATGGTGGCGGATCTGCAGAGAAGAACAGAGAAGGTGGATGGAATTAGATCTTATACGCCAGAGAAACAAGTGCGCAGCCCTCTTTAGAATTTTGTCTTTGAACTTCTGTTTTTGCGGTAGCCCTATAGCATCACTGTTGAAGAGTAATTAGCTGGTGAAATGGATAAACTTTAACAAAAGATTTCATGTACATTTTAATGTTTGAAGCAGATGTCAAATCTCAGTAGACCAATAAGATTTTAAAACAAGCAATAAATTCATAAATTCGTACGACTTTACCTTCACATCGTGGTTATAAAAAAGGAAGACAGAAGACTAGTTACATAAGGTCTATAGAGGAGAAAAATGCCTCCCTCAAGTCACTGTCCAATTGAAATTACTGACCAAAAAAACCCCAGCAACTTCATTACTACAGCCAAACAATATTTTGACTGCCTGAAGATGGTGTCACATAATAACAATGATTGGGGTGGAAACTGAAAAACAGAAGCTTAAACCCTGCAAGCGGCGACGATTCAAGTCAAAGCACTCAACCCCAAATCACTCTGCTGTAAGATGCAAATTCAGATATCTGCTAAATAAATGCATAGTATCCATTTGAAAGAAATTAAAGACCCAAATGACACAATCCATACACAGGAAGTGATTAAGCGTTCAATGTGCCATGAATGCTTGTTATGGTTCAACCACATCTGACTGAGGAAACAAGTGTAGGTCAAGGCTGATTCACCATGTGAAGAGAAAGGAGGAGGAGGAGAGACAGAGAAACAAAAGACCCAGCAGTGATGAGGTGAATGCAAGATGCCATCGGTGGAAAGAAGAGTACAGGAGGTAACCAGAAACCTGACAAACCTGTAAGAGGAGACACCTGCTCTCTGAATTAATCAGAGACACAGAGAGAAAGGGCTGGAGATCCTGGTCCCCATCGACTGAGTTACACTCTAATCCCAACTGTAACTCAAGCGATAAACTACAGTTTTAGACCATGAAGCCAGCATATCCCTATTCAGACTGTCAGTCCATCTCTCCTTTTTTGTGCCTAGATGATTTGGGACATGTTTAAAGACATGTTTGAAGAATTATAAACCGAAAACCATAATAATTCAGAAATTTGTTTGTTTGGTTTCATGCAATAGATGGGTTACCTTGTTAATCTGCTTCAAAACCTGTAGTGTATGAAAAATGTAAGATCTGTACTGATACAATCATTCATCAGTCTACTTATTACATTGATACTTCGGCCTTTGAGTATTTTAATTTATAATTTTCGGTAGTTAATAAAGAAGAAGTTCATCTAAAGCCTGGACTCTCAAACCACTGAGTCTGAATCCAGAAAGACTTGCCGTTTTGGACAAAAATGCAGCAAACTTGCAGGAGAGATTGAATCTGATTCACTGAGCTTATTTTATGTGTTTGCCACTGTTTCAATCATGATTCAATTATAATGCCATGAAGCACAGTGATATTTTGAATAGTTCTGTAATTTTTAAAGATTTCATTTTATTTTAAGGTGAGCTTAAAGGGTGCACTACTATGAAAAATCACACAGCTTCAGTAAGACATCAATAAGAAAAAAGTATTATTTCATAGATATTGTTAATAATAGTTGTTCATATTAAAATATGTTAATACATGACCTAGACTATTTATTTAGCAAAAATCCTGTCATTTTAATAAATATTACATGAAATTTATCAAAAACTGTTGCTTGCACATTGAACGTCTATGTAAATACTTCATAAACAGACTTTAAATATTAACTGATGGTTGTCACTTTAAGTTAAGTTAATCGTTTTCTATGGATTCTATCAACTAAAATCTGCAGAATAGCTCTGACCTTTGCCAACCAGCATCAACTACTCCAGACTGTAAATCTGTGGAAAATCAGGGCAAAAACTGTGTAGTGTATTCCAGCCATGAGAGACTATAGATAAATTGACATCCATTTAAAAAGAGGTTTATAATGAGGCTAGTTTCTGTGTTCATCCCCATTAATTAAATGTTTTATTGGTTTGTTTTATTTGATTTTTGAACATGTGTTACTTAGCTGAACGTGGATAGATGTTGCAATGTGCTTAAATGACACTTCACTATGAATATATAACTGATCGACTTGAATGCTTTGTTGCTTGATTTTAGTGTCCTGGTTTTTTGTGATTGATTTTGTACCGTCAAAAAAATATTTTTACAATTATTCTTTAAAAAATGTGCTTAAAATAAACAAGAATATTTAATAAAACATGATGTGAGCTTAATGGGAACAGGGGTGTGCTTAAAGGGTACACAAATGTACCCATTAAGCACAGCCACACTTTTTGAATTTAATTATGTATATCTTAACTAAATGCTTTTGTCATTTAAAATAAAATTTAATATTTCTGTGTGAAAGATTAATATTTTAACATAACTTTTAGTACTGAAACCAATATCTTCTTGTACACTAAAAATGTCTCAAAGTAGATTTTGGTGAGCTTAATAGGTACGTTTACCCTACTCAATCTGAAGAAATGTACTTTGTCTAGTCTACTGAGTCTAATTGTGGCACAAAAGTTAGGCGCTAAGAATGGTGTGAGAACACACCCAATGAGATTGTGAGAGCAGTGTCCTTTGGGTAAAAAGAAAAAAGGTAGGGCTTCAGAATGCAGTGACACCAGAGTTGAAACAAAGTCCCAACAGAACAAAAGGACTACATAAGCTTCAAACTATTTGAAAAACACCCTTTTTGTTTAAATGATGTGCTCTACAAGGGGCCACATCATTGGAAGAAGTCCCAGCAAATACAAGGAAGTGCTACAAAAAAATTTGACTCATTCTGTAACTTGCACATTTTCACAGGCTGACTCGCTGATCAGTCAGACGGGTTGCATTGTGGTCGATGTGTGTTTCAGATAAGGAAAGAAAAGGTAAGACCAGACGTTTTGGAGAAATAATGGACCAATTCAAAGATTTTTTTTTTTTTTATCGGCCATAGGGTATGTCAGCAACAAATTAAGCCACATCAATTATTTACAAGAACCATAGAAATGTAATTATTGAGTAGAAAAGGTGAAACGAGAAACTCTTGCTAATGAAGTTGCTCTAGACATACATTAAACTCTGCCCTGTGTAAATAAAGCTAGAACCTCACACATTACATTGAAGATTATTTCGATCATCAGTCTACAAAGCCTTGATCAAATTTAAAAAATATATATGATGCCAGTAACATGTTTCAGTGACTGTCTTAACATTTAAATAAAAATTGGTTGTGTTAAGTGAAACTTTGCTCTTTCTCCACAGTGATTCACTTTATCCCTCTGTGCAGCAACACGTCTATAAATCATGCATCAAATGTGATGAGTATTGCTGACTTTTTATTTTTTGTTGTTGTTTCCACTGGTTACAACAGACTGAGCTAGTCATGCTGAAACTGATGGCATTTAACGTTAAGGCCAAGCTTCAATAACGACCCCATTCTTACTGTGAAGTCTTCACCTTAATACTTAAATGCAGAGTAACATTCACTTACACTACCATTCAAAAGTTTGGGGTCGGTAAGATTTTTTTATGATTTTGAAAGAAATCTCTAATGCTTACCAATGCTAGATTTATTTGATAAACCTGTAATATTGTTAAATATTATTACAACGCAAAATAACACTTTTCTATTTTAAAATCTAATTTATTCCTGTGATGTCAGTTGAATTTTTAGCATAATTATTCCAGTCTTCAGTGTCACATGATCCTTCAGAAATCATTCTAATAGGCTGATTTGATGCTCAATAAACATTTATTTTCAATTTTTTATAAGCTGAAAGTTCAAAACAACAGCATTTATTTGAAACAAATATTTCGTAACATTATAAAAGTTTACTGTGAATTTTGATCAATTTCCAGCATCCTTGCTGAATAATACATTTAAATAATAATAATAAACAATCTTACTGAACCCAAACTTTTAAACAGTAGTCTAAATTGTGTTTCTCCTGTGTAACTCCAGCAGCTGTCTGCTAACATTTACAATAACTGACTTTCCCTAAAACACACATTACACACAGAAAATGTTTATTTTCCCTGCAGGGAGTATCAGCAATCTAAATAATGATGTATAAAGTTATGCATGAAAGACAGAATGCTCTGGCTAATAAACAACTCATAATGAGAGAAATCAACATCTTCCCATCCAGCTGAGTCCCATCATATGCTCGAAAAATAATAGCAGTGATCAAGCTGATTAATCATAACCTTAAATATTTACTTTTAAATGATGTACAAAAAACATCCATAAAAACAAACCTGGTGTCAAATACATCCAGATCTCTAATAGGTCAATCAAGTGAGATTAAACACTCTTGATACTTGCAAGATATGAGAATGAAAATGCTCATCTAACGTGCAAAAAGATCAAAGACTGAAATGGTTACGACAAACCATTTATCAGGCATACTAGGAAGTGAGAGCATAACAGAGGCTAGAGAAAAATCACATGACAACATCTGATCCCATCCACAGTTTGAATGTTGCGACAGAGACAACCAATTATAGCGAGAAATGCTTCCCACCTAGAAATCAACACGCCAGTCATTCATAATCAGGATGTCTGGGAGGCTGTGCTTGCTTACAAGACACCTTACAGAAGCGGTACAACTACACGAATAAAAACAGATCTAGTTCTCACCTGACCTAGAACTGAATGGAGGTTAAAAATCATAATTTACAGCGAACTACAAGCACACTTTGAGTGAATCGATCCCTTCATACATTAGTGAAACCTGGTGTTTGACACCTGCCAGTTATGTAGAAACATGAAAGATGACATACTATCACTGTTTTTATTTATTTATTATTTTTACATAACGTTACTCGGTTCTCAAATTTTTTATGATGCAAAAGACTGGATCAATCCCGTTCTCGCTTGTCAAAAAGCAAACCACTTTAGACCTGCATGAGGTTATACAGGCACCATTTCTGTTGAACTCGTAAAAACAGACGCACACAAGCAATAAAGCGTCAGTTTCTTCGTACAGAAGGATCTCAGAAACACGGCCTAACAATCATTCAGATTACGCACAGTAGCTGTAATGCTGATTTTGAGTCACTCTGATCTAATAATTTGTTGAATTCCTCATTCGTTTATGTTTACACTGCTAGCTAAGAGAACAACTAGATCTCACAATCAACGCAGACTGTCGGCGTTCATTATAAAGGGATCATTCAGCTCGTGTCGCGAGCGACGCCTTGTCGTCTGCTATGTGCTAAGGGCGCAGGCCAGATAACTAGATCGATCACTGTTTACTTCGCTGCTACTTATTTACTCCGGTCACTCCCGAGAAGCTATACAATTTTGAAGAATGTAAAAACATGTTTACTTGAAAAGGGGGCGATGAAAATGTCTGTATATTCGGATAAGTAGTTGTGCAGCTCCACATCAGCTAAGCAAACATCCGTTAGTTAGCCTGTTAGCCTCCCTGACTGAAACGATAATTCATTAACCGAAGTCACGGTTTCTGAGAGCCACATGTAGACGACAGGTAAATTAAAAGACCTCTATATGACATACGTCAGAATGACAACGCAAAATGTGTAGTTTCGACATTATTTACCTTTTGGTGCAGTTTCGCTACAATTTTTCCGGTACTCCTCCTCACCGCTAAAAAACAAAATGGCGTCTTTCTCTAGTCCGAGGACGGTGGCGTCATGGGCCCCGCCTTCGCGTAAGCGTTGTCCAATCACATCGTCCAAAGTGTTTGCGAAACCCCACCCCGTTGTTGTCGTCGTCCAATGACTGCATCGTGGGCGTGGGGGCCGAGGTACGCGTGTACAGGCCGCCTCTTCTCATGCAAAATGAAAGATTAGTCGACCTGAAAATATATGCCCCTGATGAGAAACTGATGTTTTCGAAGCGCGCTAACCAGAGGAATGAGTAAATATGAAGTAAAAGGATAAATGATTTGAAGGCTGTGTTGGAAGAGGACTTTATAAATACATGAGAATCAGATAAACTGCTTTGAGTGTAGCCTGTAGTGTTAACATAGGTACTGTATGAGGTTACCCTCTAGTGGCATAGATGCTACAACGTGTCAAGTGCCTGTCCTACATCGCCAATAATTATAATAATAATAATTTGTCATGTCTTAAATCCTTAGCGAGGTTATTATAGTTAAAAAACTAAACCATTTTATTATTATTATCATTATTTAACTTAAAATAAACGTTTAGTGAAATAAAATAGAGAAAAACTTTCAACTAGTAACCAGGACAATAAACATCTATGAAAACTATTTTTAAAATAATGAATAAAATAATAATAAAAATGACAAATCACACACCAGAATTACTGACGCTTTAACTAAAATTAAAACGGAAAATATCAATTCAAATGTTTAAATGTATAAATCCTTTAAAAAGTATCTCAGTGATAGGTTAAAATAACACTGATACTTAGAAAACATCAGTTAAACAAACTTGTTTGACACTTTTCGTTGTATTACCGCATTTATTTATTAGTTATTTTTCTTAAATCTTGATGATCTGGTCATGAATATTTCATCATATTTTCATCAAATCATAAAATCAATAGTCCACCAGATGGTGTAATATATTCTTCTTGATCCACTGAGCTATACTGTATTAATTCTGCAGAATTTAGACAGACTATAGTCCAGTCAGCAGAGGGTGCTACAGTTCAGACAAATCAAGCAATTACCAATCCACTGAAGCCACAATGATTCAGCTATTGGCAGCTCATTGAAGATTGTACTTGAATTGCACATTCAAAATTTTAGGTCAGTGTGGGACTTATCTGGGTCAGCAGTGACGATTTTAAAGTACTTTTAACATAAAAGCTGGGTACCTGGAGAGTCTGCCATTAAATGAATGAAGTTAATTATATTTTTAGGCTGAAGCTTCTTTCAAGTTGCACCAATAGCAATGACAAAGAAGTATGACCAAAATGGACCAGACCTAAAAAAAATACATAAAATACATAAATGGACCAATTGTCGGAAAGATAATTCTATTTTGGTGTTATAGTAACAGCCCAACAAAGTTAACTCCCCCAGGGGGGTGGGGGAGTGTGAAAAATACCTTTCTCAAGGACTAAACTCCTGAAATGCAAGTTTATCTAACAGCTTTTCATCTAACAACAATATAAGTTCATCTAACAACAGTGGCACCGATCAAGAGTCTGATATCCAATATATTACTGTCAACAAGATAAACTTATTTTAATAAATAGTGACATGCATAACACTCTTTAATTTAGTATCAGCTTAAGTGTTATCTGCTGTATCATTTCAAAGACTTCAAAACAATTTTCAACTAAACAAATTCATCTCTATTCAAGAATCCAGCACTCATGATAGAAAGACAATTGTGTCTCCTCTTAAACATTATATTCACCCATATTATTCTCATTTCACAAACAGGCCTATGTCTCATTTGTATTGTTTGGACTGGTCACCGCAAGCAGGAAGTGCACCTGGCACACCTCCGTCATAAAGGTGGGTGTCTTAAACAAAGAAGGTGACATCATAAGGGAAATGTGGAGCCCGGTTGGTCAGTCACTGATGGAGGCGAGAGGAACTGAGATGAAAGATCAGTCATGATTAGTTCTATATCTTGTGCTTAGTGATGACAACAGCATCAAAGACGCCAGTGTGTTAATGATGCTGAGGAAATGAGAATGGAGCCACAGTTTGTAAACAAGGTGTTGGAATAAAACGAGAGTAAACAGACACTCATTATCCTTATAATGAACTCAGAAAAGAAAAATAAGAAGAATAGCATTTATAGCAAATGTTGATCAATTTTTAATCCATATCTTCCATGATCAGAAATAAAAGGAAAGTTGTCTGAATCAGCCCTAAATAAATGTGAACCATTCAGCAGGTAAACGCACCTGCTAATATGTAGGGAAATATCGTTTCCCTGGCAATGGGCGGAGTGACTGATGATTCAATAAGTTTGGCGCGCCTCACCCCTCTCGGGACCGCGCCTCCCCAAGGGCTAAAATGAGTTTCTGCCCCTTTAAGAAGTTGAGCTGTCCAGCACAGCTGGGATTTCAACACGGACAGATAGCGCAATGAAGAGCAGCGTCGACCCGTCATCATGTGCACCGGGCTTCCGAGGACTGCCTGTCCGCTGCGACTTTTTGCCCTCTGCATCCTTCTCTCCCACGCAGCAGCCTATTTCGGGTCAGCAGAGACTTTTATATCCTCTATCTTTTCTGAATTCATGGAAATTGGCTCTGACTGCATTATTGTTGTATTTTACATGGAATCGAATCATTTTAAGTTGCGGCAACAGTTGGAGATATTTGGTGATACTGAATGCCCCATGCGCAATTACGCATATCTTGTGATTGGTTGTATGTTTTACAATCACGTTTAACACCTACATTGCAGGTTGGCTGTTACAAATAATCAAATTAGGCAAAATTAAATAATTATTTGTTGAATGTGACATTTTAAAAATTATTTAAATATGGAAGACTTTTTGTCTGCTCTTAAAAAGTAGCTACAAGTAACACAATTAGATGTAATTTTATGCTTTTTAAAATACAACAACAAAAAAAAACATTGTGTCTAAAATATTTCATTAGTGTGCTTCGGGTCGATTATTGGTGTTGAGCGCAGCGCAGTGTATGGATCCAGATGTCCTCCAATGGTTTGGCACCGCGTCCTTACCCTCGCACTACCTGATAATTAAGATCTTTCTGGCTTACCCTTATATGACGTTGCCCCACTGGTGTTTATAATAAGAATCCTATAAACACGTAAAAACACTCTGCAATTGTTTTTTATTTAAGAGTGCTTACTTAAGTTTGTTAAGCGCCACAGTAGCGTTTCCAATAGCCAAGGGCGCTCACACTAGTCTACAGAGTGACTGGGGAAAGAACACATGTAGTTTTGTGCATTATTTATTCAAACACGACTATTCAAATTAGGTATTTAAACACATATTCAAAGTACGTGTGCCATCACTCGGGCATTCTAGAGACAGAGAGAGAGAGAGATAAAAAAGTTAATTTGTTGCCTTAAGTTTTCAAATACAGTAGCTTTAGTGCCAAAATTTAAACTCTCAAAACTTCTTGGAAACTGGGGTGAGAGAAATAATTGTGAAAAGTTAAACTGAAGATGTTTTATAACATTATGATGAAAACGTTTTACACTCTGTCTGATGTGCTAAAAGGTCTTGAAGGTCTATTTTAGTGTATTTTTAAATGTATGAACAAATTCAAATGAACACCCTGCTGAAAATAAATGAGAGGTTTCAAATTAAGTAGTTTTAGTGACTGTAGTGTGCATGTTATCTTTAGCCTTACAGGTCGCGAGCCACTGGTTTTTCTGCCCGGTCCATTTGCCAACGAGCCTCCGAACGGTAAAGCGCACCTGAAGCAATGCGAGCAGATGACTTTGACGCGCCGGCAAAAGCGCTTGTGCCGGCGAGAACCGGGGCTGGCGGAGACTCTGAGGGAATCTGTCCGCCTCAGCCTCCTGGAGTGCCGCTATCAGTTCCGCAACGAGCGCTGGAACTGTAGTATGGATGGCCGTGGAAGCCTTTTAAAACGAGGTAAAATATGAGACCCTTCCCACAATATTGGTGTTCCATTTTGAAAACTTGACTTTAAAAGCAAATTTCTGTAAAATTTTAAACACATATGAAGTATTATTAACATTGCTTTTGCCATCTCAAGCTAAATGTACAAATGTTTTGTGAAATGTTGGAATTCCAATATGTTGGAATATGATAAGGTTGACAGTTCAGCCATTTAGCTTTGCGCTCAAGGTCATGAAACTACAAGCTGTTGTCTGATTATTTTTTTTCCCCCAAATAAAATGGTATGTCCATTTTAAAGATAGATAGATAGATTGTTTCGTTGGGAATATATAATATCACATAGTAAAACAAAATATAAAAACTTTTTAATTGTTGAAGCAACTGTTTAATGTTAATATGGAACAAAAAGAAATGACCGAATCTTGTGCATTTAAAAACCCACAAAACACAATTGTACAATTTGCTGTTTGGTAGCCTTAAATTAGTCAGAACTACTTATATATTGTCAGAAAGGTTATGTTTTAGAATTAACAACTATGCAGAAACCTCCATGTGGTGCCTGCTTCCAAACGAACATGTGCGTAATGTGCAGGATGTGAATGTGAAAGCCAAGCGTAGGTCAGTCCGCTGGTAATTAGGGACTTGGGAAGCGCGGAATCCCTGTGCGGTGAGGCCTCGCGGGGCCAGTTGAAGTATTTTTATCTCGCGGAAAAGCGCCCAGTTCTCAGAGGAAAAGGGCGGCGTGATCGCGCGCTTTCATCTGACAGAAAACTTAGTCAAAATAATAATGAATTGGATCAAAATACACGCCTTGTCTCAGCTCTGATCTAAGCAAACAATAATACGAGGAGGTTGCAAGGAAGGATTATGCTAAGGATCGTGACAAAATACTGCACTTAACACTTAATTGGAAAAGTTGTAGGGCTATAGTTCATGCTAGAGGGTTTCCATCTACAGGCATGATAAGGGTGGGCTTTTCGTTTAAATAATAAATGTGGTAATAGAAATGCATCTCAAAAGAAAAACTACAAACAAAGATCCAGTAGCTGGACATAGCTACTCACATCCACTTTGTTATCAGTTATCAAAACTGTTTTAGAATTGCTTTAAACCTGTTTGCAATCAGAGATAATTGTTTTTTATTAATAGGCTTATTAGTTAATTCCTAAAAAGTGCTCAGTATTTAGCTTGTAATGTGAACTCCTCGTGTTGCCCCTATGAGGCGAGTCGACCTATTACTTAAAATCTTTTATTACTTTAGTACTGATATGCCTGGAATCATCATCTTATTTCAATGCACGTTATTTAAAACGGTTTTCAAAAGCACTAATAGTTTGGTTTTATTTATGTGTACGACTTCTAATGTCTATAAAGAGCTGCACACCTTTAATGCAGTCGCTCATTAATGAATGCATCACTTCATCAGGCTTTAAAGAGACGGCCTTCCTGCTCGCGGTGTCATCTGCAGCGTTGTCGCACGCGCTGGCCAAAGCGTGCAGCTCAGGGCGCATGGAGCGCTGCACCTGCGACGATTCTCCTGGTCTGCAGCACCGCGAGGCCTGGCAGTGGGGAGTATGCGGGGACAACCTCAAATACAGCACTAAGTTTCTCAAGAAATTCTTGGGGCAAAAACGGGTCAGCAAGGACCTGCGTGCCCAGATCGACGCTCACAACATTAACGTCGGCATCCGGGTAAGACGCAAAATATTAATATTACAAAATATCATGTACGCTCTTTAGTATAAAGTGTACAAAGGGGGTTCTCGTAACGATGTTTCCCTAGTGAACCATTCTCAAATGAATTTTTTTTTTGTCTTAATTTGCAGAAAATATAATCTAAACAACCTTTTTGCACTATAAAGATCCATTAGTAGAACTGAAGGGTTCCATGGATGTTAAAGATTCTTCATGGAATCCTGTATAAAACCTTTATTTTTAAGCGTGTCACCTACATGATCCAGTGTCATCCAAAGTTTGGAGAGAGCATATATGTAAGGGTTAACTCTTTAACACTATACCGTCCTCTCTTGGTTGATGGTGTGCGGTCTTCTAGTCCATTGTTGCCCAAAGGAGAGTTCAGCGAGTGGGGTGAGGCAGGTAGGTGAGCAGGTATTGGCCAGCTCTCTAGAGCCAGGTGTTCCTTTCCCTGGTCCAGGCATGACAGCGCTTGCTGTGGAGGCCCTCTTCAAAATTAGAGGTCTCCCATGAGGGCGATTATGCAGAGGCCTCTGTAATATACAAGCATTTTTTCCACCTACTGTATGCCTCCCGCTCTAACAGTCTCCATGCTGCTGCTGCTGTCGTTGCCGCCACTCTCTCAGACTTTCATAAATCCTCATAACATCCTTCAAAACAGTTCTGTTACCAGGAGACTGGCAGCCTCAGGGAAAGACAGAGGGAACGAAAAAGGGGGAGGGTTTACGAGGTTCACCGAAAGAGTAAGAAAAGAACGGCTGGACAAACTCGGATCTTATCTTATCAGTCTCCGGTTTTGTTGTTTCCCACAGTTGACACCTCAGGCCACAGATGGCGGTTAACAAAAACAAGAAAAGGTGGCTGAGGTCTTGTTTTCCCCTCCCCTGTCAGATTCTCTCCGTTTCCTCGCTTCTTCTCTGTATTGCTCATGTGGCCCTGGGGTGGGAGCTCATACCTGTGTAGGGTGGAACACCCCCATCGACCATTTGACCTCCCCATCTCCCCTTGGGCCCTTTCGGATAGACTGATTTGCTCTGCAGCTACCTCTGCAGTATATGTGAAATGAAGAGAGGAGAATTAAAAGGAGAAATAGATCAACAGTCAACAAGTAAACCATTTGATTTGGCTCCTAAACTCAGAGTACCAATACTTTGAAATTGAAAATGGAGAGCGAGAGAGCAACAGAACAAAGATGAAAATGTGCTGATCTGAGCATAGAACAGGGATGGTGGTCTTCAAGAGGTGCAGGTCAGAGTTGAAAGACCACCAGCTCAGGCATTCCCCCTGCATCCATCATCTACACCATGTCAACCCAATGTTTTTAGCTCAGGGCTATGGAGTCCCAGAGTGTGAGCGGAATTACTTGGAACAGCATGTTATCCAAAATTATAAATTGTTCATTTTTACAACTTCTATGTTCATTTCCCTCCCCACTTTTGGGGAGATAATCAATAGCAGTATATTAATGTGACCTCCCAAACATGTAAAGTAGTTCTTTCTAGGCCCGTGGTTCCCAACTTTTTGGACTCCAAGGCCTCCAACTGTCCAAAACAATATTTGAAGGCACCATGACTTTTTGGTTAAGAACTAAGAAGGATTTTAAAAGTACACGTACTCACAATATCTAACTGATTAAACATTTGAAAAAAGTAGGCCTATATTCACTTGTATATTTAAAGCACATGGAGCTTTAAAGATTTTAATTTACATGACTTTTTAGGTCTAGAAATTCTACTTTTAAAACTACACTAGTAAAAATAGTATTATATTTCAAATACATTTATTTCATACTAAGTAGAGTTCAAATCTATTAACATATTTACTAAGAGATAGTTTGAGACTTACTGATATAAAAATTATAATTAAACTTTATTTGGCGTACTACATGTGTGCACAATGCACATTTCTTAATATTAAGTTTAAAATGTGTTTTAACCCATAAGAACCCACGGTGACGCAGATTTCACAAACAATGGTGAATATCTGGAAAGTCTTTTTAAAGCATTATCCCACACTTTCAACTCAGGAAGTCCCTAAGTGACATATAATGAACACCCAGGTTCAGTCATGTGAGAATGTGTGCATTTTTTTGTTGCCATGGCAACATTTCCAAAATGGTGTTCTATCTGATTAGCACATGTAGCAGTGTCAGCAATTTTTAAAACGCTTGGTTTTGTTACTAAAGGTATGTTTCGACCCATGCAACAATTCTAATATTTTAATAAAATATCCTTTTTTAAGATTACTCTTAACCTGATTTTAATACATTTCTTGAACAAATTGATATAAAACAAGTTACAAAGATATTGTGGTGACATATGGCACATCGGGCAATTAACCTTATAAGAGTAGTTGGAATTTTAATGTGACATATTTTTCACATTAAAGGGATAGTTCACCCAAAAATGAAAATGTGATGTTTATCTGCTTACCCCAAGGGCATCCAAGATGTAGGTGACTTTGTTTCTTCAGTAGAACACAAACGAAGATTTTTAACTCAAACCGTTGCAGTCTGTCTGTCATATAATGTCAGTCAGTGGGACTCACGGCTTTGAGAGAAAAAAAAAACATACACAGACAAAACCAAATTAAACCCTGTGGCTCCTGACAATACATTGAGGTCTTAAGACACGAAACGATCGGTCTGTGCAAGAAACTGAACAGTATTTATGAAGTTTTTTACCTCTGATCCGCCGCACGGATATCGTCAGGAGCCACAGGGTTTAATTTGGTTTTGTCTGTGTATGTTTTTTTTTTTTCTCTCTCAAAGCCATGAGTCCCATTGACTGCAATTATATGACTGAAAAAAATCAACACAATCACTGAAGTGTGAATATCTCCATAAAAATGAATTGTTTCTCTTTAAAATCTTCTTTAGTACCAAATTTCCATGTGAAAAGGTCATAGTCAATCCATAAAGTGAGACCAAACTTTCAGCATCCCATATTGAATCCTCTCTTCCTCTCCTCAGATTTCTTAGTTTCTGTTTAAATTTCACAGGATCATAGTGTTGTATTTGGTGTGTTCATGTCTTCACCTCTGTCTTTTCATTTCCTCTCAGGCGGTGAAGAGTGGTCTTAAGACTACTTGTAAGTGTCACGGTGTCTCCGGTTCTTGTGCTGTGAGAACATGCTGGAAGCAGCTCTCCCCGTTTCAAGACACAGTCCATCTGCTGAAGTACCGCTATGACACAGCCATTCGAGTGCATAGTGTTACCAACTCCGCCACTGGAGAGATCGAGCTGGCAAGCCCACGACGCCACAGCAACACAGGTCCCCGTCTGCGGCCCACTGAGCTGGTATTTCTGGAGGAGTCACCCAGCTTTTGCAGGCCATCGCGCTACTCCCCCGGGACGGCCGGCAGACCGTGTTCAAAGGACACCAGCTGCAGCAGCCTGTGCTGCGGACGGGGCTACAACACGGCCCTCCGCCTCACCACCCTCTCCTGCCACTGCCAGGTCCGCTGGTGCTGTCACGTCGAGTGTCAAACCTGCCTCCAAGAGGAAGAGATCTATACCTGCAAGAAACATTGATAGCAAGAAAGAAACTGAGAAGATGTTTGGGGGAAAGTGAGGAAGGTTGAGGATTGTTAATGCGTCGGCTAGACAACTAGTAGAATTGTGAGATGTTTGGAGGTTGTGATAAGGAGAAATATGTTGAGGATGATCTGCCAGTCTTACCTGGCTTAGTTGAGATGGATAAATCACTTTCTTATACTCTGGGCTCCCACATGGAGTTCCGAACAAAAGTTCAGGAGGAACATGTTCATTTAATGTGACCAATCAGTGCCTGAACAAGCATATATAAGTGCCTTTGACAGTTCTTCCAGCATTCCTCCACCACCCCAGCTCCACCTTCTTGATCGGTTACCACAAAAACCAGTCAAGGAAATCTTACTTTCGTTCTTCGGCTCAAATCTTTAACGTGGACAGCAAGCAAAATATGTATACCTCCTCTTCATTGAAGATTACATGAACCTTTTAACTCATGACACTAGTGTGGGTAAACCTGGCCATGGGTCCCAGAGCATTTGTGAGATGCTTGACTAGATTGAAATTTGCTTTTCTGCTGTCAAGGAAACTATATGGAACATTACATAATGTTTCCTAGTTTAGTGGAGGTTTGAATTGAACCAGAATTTTTTTTTTGTTCTGCAGCAATAAACCAACCTCACTGGGAGGTTGTCTGTTGAACGGTCTGTGTTGATTACACACGTATGGCAATGGACTAGAAATCTGCTGTGTAGTTATACTCAAAATGATAGTTTGGAAGTGAGACGGCAGTCTGCTCACTTATATTTCTGACTGCTTGTACTGTATATCTCTCTATTGCTCTGAGAGTCCACATATGGCTTCAAAATATACTGAGAGTATGAAGCACTTATGAATGCATTTTTTGGGAATATTATGATAAGTCTTTTATATGTAGTGAAGTACTTGCATCTGTTACGGTATTCACAGTTATAATGCTTAACAAAGATATATTACAAATGGGGGCGGGGGAGTGGTTGTGCTGATAAACTGGAAATCTACTGGGACACAGTCTACTTTCATTGACTTCTAATGAATGTTAGAGAAAGTTATATAATCAGAAATGTTTTGTTTTATATATTGAATGGCCATTAAATGGCTATACCTGGTAATAGATAGGAATGTATTTATTGCAATTAGATAAAAATGATCAACTGCTGCATCAACTTTGAGTACACTTACTGGTGTATTCCAGACTGCATTGACAAAATTTACACCTTTTTATTTACATTTTCCGTATTGCTGCACGATTTCCCGCTTTTCTGTGTAGAAGTATGCCAAAAACACAAGCATTAGGGATCGAACAGAACAAAGTGTGTCATTACAGCATGACCCAAACATCACCTCTCCCTACAGCTGCGTAGTGTGTGCAAACATCTGGGCTTCTGAGTATGTAGTCTTTATTCTACGGTTTCCCATCAAGGGCAATGAGAGTGAGTATGTCCCATCCAGAACAAAGGAAAACATCTCCTTCCCTAGTAAGCAAGGCTCTCTGGAGCCTTTGATAAAGTCCATTCCAGTCCCTTATTAGCCCATTACCAATCAGAGCAAATAACAGTGCTTTTTCTTCAGAATGTGCTGAAAGCAGAAAGAGTTGAAAGTAGGTATGCTGGATGCCCAATTGAGGCCTTTGTTACAGGGATATTTAAATAAATATATATTTTTAGTAATGTTTTGTTTATCTTTAGCTTAATTTTTTATGTTGTATTTTTTGCTGTTTGTTTATTTTACAGTTCTTAGCTGTTTTCTTTCGTTTTATTTTGAAGACCAAATATGAGTGGAAATGTTGAAAATTAGTTCTGTAGGTGCACTGCACATAAAGGCACATTTTAACTCGGATGTACACAAAGTATTACTCAAAAATGTTTTCTGTTAAAATTAAAAATGAAATGCATTTATTCACTTAACAACTAAAACTCAAATTTAAAGTATGAGAATGTGAGCGTGCACATGCCTACTTCTCTGTGTGTGTGTGTGTGCATGGTGATTCTGGGAAGGCAGAGAACTGCAGTAAAATCGGCCACATCAATCAAGTGAAAGAAAGTCCAAGCATTCAGTGACATGCCATTCAGCTGAAGCATTTGTAATGTCTAAAACGTTTGCTTCAAGAGGTTTTCAAGTTGAAGTTCATATGTATGATATGAAAGCTTTCCCCTGTAATCGATTCAGTTTCTATGAAAGAGACTTGAGAGTTCTCACACTGAGTCAGCACATGCAAATATCTGAAACTCCAAACGGTGGCTGTGAAAATCCAAATGAGATGTTTCATACTTCTATGTGGATGTGAGCGTGTTTCTCTGCTGCAACTGATGAAATGGTAACATTTATAGCACAGACATCCATAATGAGCCCTCTGTCAACCTGCGGGTTATGGAGTCTGTGTTTGTTTGTGTTGTCATAGCTTTAACAGTGTAATGTTTCACTTTGTGATTTCACGCCGGGGAGTTTTGCTACTACCTCACCCGATCTATGGGGGAAATTAAATACTAAGATATTTTTTTTCTTACTAGATATTTAAGACATTGCTTCTTTTAAAAGCTTTAGCCTGAAATACAGATGCATTTACTCTTATTCCTTTTTTTTTTTTTTTTACTTTTGTGACCTATTTCCTTATTTAAGAACCAATATATCATATTCAAATAAAATACTACATTTGTAAAAATGGTGTCTGACATTTGCCAACAGAATGCCCTCTTCAAATGAAAATGAAAAATGCTGACTTCCTTTCTGTCTCTCGCTTACTCTCTTTCTCTTTCTGTGTTTGTGGTTGCACACCTGTCCAGAGCTCTGCACGCAAACACCTGCTCTCTAGTTAAATCACAGCTAATCATGGAGCTGATGGATCCTGACCTGCAGTATTTTCCTGTCACTACTCTCAACTTGAGCCTCATTCTAATTTCATTCACCCAAAAAATATACAAATAGTTAAGCTTGCACATGATGTGCCACACACACAAACACAAAACCTAAGTAATGGACACCGGGAATCTGGCATGAGCCAAGTGAGTTTCTTATAGTTCAGCTACTGTCATAATAGTGTAGCTTTCCAGTAACAAAGCTACTTTATGAAAGGCTGTTGTAAATGTCTAAGCTGGGAGAATCCAACAGGCTCACCTCAATGGTCCTCTATTCCTCTCTCATATGTAGAATAGGAAAGTTTGATTCATTTAAATGAAGTGATGAATGTTGGAAATGTAATGAAAATTAATGTTTGGAAATGTACTGATATTTTCTGACACACTACAGCAAAAGATAGAAATAACTGACATATAAATAACTGACACCATTTTTTAGCTTGTGAAAATACAAGTTCTCTAATCATTTTGGCCACAACCGCATATACAGTGCCCTCCAAAAGTATTGGAACAGTAAGGCCAATTCCTTTATTTGTGCTGTAGACTGTAAACATTTGGGTTTGATATCAAAAGATGAGATGAGAGATTAACATTTCAGCTTTTATTTACAGGTATTTTCATCTGGATCTGATGCACAACTTAGAAGATAGCTTTTTTAACTTTTGTTTGAACCCACGCATTTTTCATGTTACCAAAAGTATTGGAACATGTGACTGACAGGTGTGTTTTGTTGCCCTGGTGTGTCCTATTAATTGATTATTCAAACAATAAATAGCACTGAATGTCTGCGCTCAGATTCAGATCTGTGCAGACTGCATTTATACTTAGTTAGACGTGTAACCAACATGAAAACCAGAGAGGTGTCTATGGGTGAAAAATGAGCAATTGTGAAGCTGAGAGAAGATGAAAAATCAATCAAACCATTGCACAAACACTGGCAATAGCAAGAACAACCATTTGGAATCTCCTGAGGAAGAAAGAAACCACTGGTGTACTAAGTAACACACCTCAAACGGGTAGATCAAGGAAAACATCTGCAGTTGATGACAGAAACATTGTGACAGCTGTAAAGAAAGACCCTAAAACAACTGTTAGTGACATCAGCAACAACCTCCAGAGGGCAGGAGTGAAGGTATCACAATCTACTGTTTGCAGAAGTGAAGTGACATACTGCCAAGTATGGTGACCCATACTCGGAATTCGTGCTCTGCATTTAACCCATCCAACGTGCACACACACAGCAGTGAACACACACACACCGTGAACACACACCCGGAGCAGTGGGCAGCCATTTATGCTGCGGCGCCCGGGGAGCAGTTGGGGGTTCGGTGCCTTGCTCAAGGACACCTCAGTCGTGGTATTGAGGGTGGAGAGAGCGCTGGACATTCACTGCCCCCACCTACAATCCCTGCTGGACCTGAGACTCGAACCCGCAACCTTTGGATTACGAGCCTGACTCTCTAACCATTAGGCCACGACTTCCCCAACTTCATGAAGACTTCATGAACAAAAGAAGAAGACTTCATGAACAAAAGTACAGAGGCTACACCAGAAGATGCAAACCACTCATTAGCAAGAAGAATAGGAGACGAGCCTCAAAAATTCTGACTGATTTTATGGACCAAAGTGATGGAAAGGCTAAAGTTAAAGCTAAACATACAAGCTCATCTGAAACACAGTGTACACAGGTGTACATTATAGTACACATTACACAAGTAATGTAATGGCTTGGGCTTTCATCGCTTCTTCTTGGACAGGCTCATTAATCTTCATTAATGATGTAACACATGATGGCAGCAGCAAAATGAACTCAGAAGTCTACAGAAATATTTTGTCTGACAATTTACAGAAAGATGCAACCAAACTGATTGGGAGATCCTTCATCATGTAGCAAGATAATGACCCAAAACATAGTGCTGGTGACTGTGGGGGCCATTTTAGTACAGTGAACTCATTGTCATGTTCAAGAAACCAATTTGAAATGATTCGAGCTTTGTGACATGGTGCATTATCCTGCTGGAAGTAGCCATCAGAGGATGGGTACATGGTGGTCATAAAGGGATGGACATGGTCAAAAACAATGCTCAGGTAGGCCGTGGCATTTAAACGATGCCCAATTGGCACTAAGGGGCCTAAAGTGTGCCAAGAAAACATCCCCCACACCATTACACCACCACCACCAGCCTGCACAGTGGTAACAAGGCATGATGGATCCATGTTCTCATTCTGTTTACGCCAAATTCTGACTCTACATCTGAATGTCTCAACAGAAATCGAGACTCATCAGACCAGGTAACATTTTTCCAGTCTTCAACCGTCCAATTTTGGTGAGCTCGTGCAAATTGTAGCCTCTTTTTCCTATTTGTAGTGGAGATGAGTGGTACCCGGTGGGGTCTTCTGCTGTTGTAGCCCATCCGCCTCAAGGTTGTGCGTGTTGTGGCTTTACAAATGCTTTGCTGCATACCTCGGTTGTATCGAGTGGTTATTTCAGTCAAAGTTGCTCTTCTATCAGCTTGAATCAGTCGGCCCATTCTCCTCTGACCTCTAGCATCAACAAGGCATTTTCGCCCACAGGACTGCCGCATACTGGATGTTTTTCCCTTTTCACACCATTCTTTGTAAACCCTAGAAATGGTTGTGCGTGAAAATCCCAGTAACTGAGCAGATTGTGAAATACTCAGACCGGCCCGTCTGGCACCAACAACCATGCCACGCTCAAAATAGCTTAAATCACCTTTCTTTCCCATTCTGACATTCAGTTTGGAGTTCAGGAGATTGTCTTGACCAGGACCACACCCCTAAATGCATTGAAGCAACTGCCATGTGATTGGTTGATTAGATAATTGCATTAATGAGAAATTGAACAGGTGTTCCTAATAATCCTTTAGGTGAGTGTATATTGTAATTATAAAAACATATTTCCCTCCTCAATATATACCTTAGTCAAGTTAGGCATCATGCTGAATTTAACACAAAAGAAAACGAGGCTGTGATGTATTGACTCACAGTCTAATTGCACGCACTATCCCTAAAGGTCCTAGATTGCGTAATTTTCACAACTCACAATATGTAAAAGTTTTATTACGTTTTTGTCAATTGAAAGTTGCAAAAATTAAATATGGCACTCTATTTTGGTGTTTGTATAGTGCAGCTAACTTCTTCAAAACAGCAGCTTGATAGCAGAACTCTTTAAAAGTTCCAAATATTGCTACAGAATTGGAACACCCATCATTCATAAAGAGCTCATTGTACTGTATGTTAATGTATTAATATTCTGTTAATTTATTTAATTGGATCCTTTTTTCAGCTTCCTCAAAAAGTGCTCTCAGATCTAATTAACACATTTGACCATATTTAAATCCATCCCACAGATTTCCAATGAAAAATCACAGAAAAGAGTCTCCAGATACTGTCTGGCCCTGGTGACATCCATAAGCTGACTCATCACATAACTCATGTGCTTGTACACAGCACTTGATTATCTGAACATTAAAGCATGCATGCATTGCCGTGTTTGATGTGTCTAAAGGTAATAGCCCCCCTAAGATTCTCCCATTCTCTGTTTAGACGTAATGAGAATAATAGTCATGCTCTATCAAACAGATATGCACTTTCACTGTCTGCCCACATCTTCAACTCAGACCTCGTCTAATGACTGTTTACCAGTACTTACCTTTATTAAATACACACAGAAAAAGGTCGGAGGTAAAACGGGCCAGAGATTCCATGTTTACAAGACAACAGCCACGTCATGTGGAGGCTTTGCGAATAAAAGCTGATTTGGTACAAAACCAAAGTCTAAAAACAGTTAACTTAAACCTCGTTGACTACATTTAAGCGCAAACACAGATGCATGCATGCTTCAACAAAGGAATTTCTAACCCTTGGGCATGTCAAGGAGAGAAAGGTAGAGTTCAGACAGAAGGGAGGAATGAAGAATGAGTGAGTGAGTGAGTGAGTGAGTGAGTGTATGGATGAATAAATGAAAAAAATGTGCAGCAGGGAGATGGCTAATTTGTAAATAAGTTACTGTTTGACGGGACTGCAGATGAATATACTGCTATGGTGAACAGCAGGGGGTCTGTAAGGGATGATACAGCACTAGTTTAATAATGAATCCTAAAGCCTTCATTTCCCCAAAGCCCAGCGTCCACAGCCTTCTTCTCACGCACACATCCCCTAGAGAGAGGCTGCAACGGGGGAGACAGTGTGTGTGTTCCTCAATGAGTGGCTTTGATGTGTGTATTTTCATCCTTATCATTTATCTTTTCATTTGCATATGCAAGTGCGTTTGTGTTGCGAATATTTAAATATTGACTATTCAAACATGTTTTACTGTAATCATAATGTGTGTGTGATGTAATACTGTTTTGTTTGGTCAGCGAGGTCAAGCAGGTAGGTCTGCTACCCTCTGGGGACAGAACACTTTATCTGCCATCTTCAGTCTGGATAGAGAACAGACACACAAAGCATAAAAATACTAGTTAGCTCTTTGATAAATTAGAAGCATGTATTAAATCTTTAAATCTCATTTTCAGGCTCATGACTAGATAAAATACTGCAAACCAGCCAAGGACAGTGATATGTAAAAGATTTTGTGTGTGTGTGTGACTTTGGAAAGAAAAGTCATACATGTTTGTGAATTTCCATTTTGAAATTTTGAGCTATCCCATTTTGAACTATCCCATTCTTTTTTTTTCTTTGGGTGAACTAGCACAGTCTTAAAAATAATGGTTCTAAAGGGTTGTAGCAGAACCATTTTTGGGCTTCCCAAATATTTTTTTCAGTTAACAGTTCTTAGAAGAACCATTTATTCTTAGTGTAAAGAATATTTTAACCTAACACTTTAATCGAAATAACATTTTCCACTATAAAGAACCTTTTTGAGAATAAAAAGATTCTAATGGATGTTAAAGGTGCTTCAAGGAACCATAGATGCTTAAGAGGTCATGTATAGTGTACATTTTCATAAATATTATTTTCCGTTGCTTAGCAAATGTCCTTTATCCATAATGGCTTACATAGTTTTACATAGATTACTGGTTTATGTGTTACCTATTGGAACAAACGTATGCTTAGCTCTTTAGCCTTGAGCAAGAACAAATTTCTATGAATTTGTTAACTTATGTTTTGCTATGAACCTTACAAAAAAAGAAAAAGATCCATAGGAGTGTTTTCATTTGAAAAGATAAGGAGAAATGTAATAAAAAGGTATTGTCTGAAAAGTTTCTGTGAGTGAGGGAGGGAGAAGAGGGAATAAGAGAGAAAGAGAGAGAGAGAGAGAGAGAGAGAGGTGGACGATGGCACAGGGTAAGAATTTGGAATGTGAAATGAGTAATGTTATTGCTCAACCAACATCACAAAGCCACAATGCCTGGAGCTATGACAAGCTGAGTGCATATCTCCATACCTCCATCCATCCCTTCATCCCCTCATCTCTCTGTACTTTTTGCATTCTTTATCCCTTCATTTCTCCAGCTGTCTATAATTATGGGTATTTGATCTGTTTTAAGTTAAAGATTGAATCTAATATCCAGTCCCTATAGAGTAAGTTAGGGGGAGATACAACAGTGGCTTTCAAAGAGTGCTAATAGGCTATAGAGCACTTTCAGTGTTTGTATGAGTGATAAATAACAGTTTGTTGCTTGTCATAGTTTGCACGTTTCAGACAGACCTTTAGTCTGTGGATTCTAAGGACATTAATAAAATAGTCCATGGGATCCGTGGATGAAGATGGTGTCCCTGAAGAGTAGCATGGCAAGAGCTCCTCTCAGGACTAAATTAAAACATCTCATTTTCATACAGTAACTCTAATGTTTTTAATGTGATGATTAATTATGCTGCAGATCTCCTGAACCCCCACAAGATGAAATGTATGCAGAAAACTTTGTTTTACGGATATATGATTGCCCTCCTATATGTTTCGGTTCAGTGTTGTTGGACTACTCACATATGCAACGAGGTCCAATTGGCAGATCATTTCAGTGAACTAGATCAGTTCGCCTCATATTCCATTGTTTTAAACCACAGAAATGCTTCAATACAAACTGTATAAAGGAATTCAACACGTGTGACATCTGCGCGTGAGAGAAAAGTGCTGCTCTGTCTGATGATAACACTTCCCCTGACTGATATTCCCCTTCCCCTGATATTCAGCTCAACCCAGGCCCCGGTGTCATCGGTGGTGCTTGGTGTGTCATTTTGGATTATGGTACTGCACCTGGAGGCGTTTTGCAGTCCACGCCGGATAATGGTGATCAAGCCGAGACTGATCGTGGCCTGGTTGTTTTGCTGGAGTTTGTTGGCGATTTAGCTGAGACTCCCACGATGGCCATTGGTGATCACGCCGGGGTTAACTGTGGTTTGGATGTGTTGCCAGAGTGTATTAGAGGAGTTTCCTCAACGCCACACCGTGGTGCATCAGCCGTGGAGAAGCATCGCAAGCTGCATTATTTTCAAACAGTGAACCATTCTAAAATAATTTGGGACGGTGGGGCCAAACCAAGGGGTGTCTTATGAGGACATTTATATATTCGAAGAATGTTATCAAAACATGAATAACTTGAAAAATTGCTTATGGACTCAAATTTAGATTTCTTGTGTTTGTCTGAAATGTGGTTAACTAAAACTTTTCCTAGTGCATCTTTAGCAATGCCCGGGTAAAAATATTTCAGACAAGATAGGAAAAATGGCAGAGGAGGAGGGCTTCTTATTTATGTTAAAGACGGAGGGCTTCTTATTTATGTTAAAGATCTTTTTATAAGTAAACAAGTTCATCTTGAATGCTCAAATGATTTTGAATGTATTGCTGTGTTAATTACTTTATCTTCACAAATGTCTTTCAACATTGTTGCAGTTTATAGACCCCCTTCATCCGATATTTCATTGTATGATCACTTTAGGAAACTTTTTAAAGGAACTGAGATGAGTAAAGAGTGTATTGTTTTGGGGGATTTCAATCTTAACTGGTCTGATAAAACGACCAAAAAAAAAATAGAAGGAAATTACATGATTTTACACAATTGGTTGAGGGCCCTGCACAAATTACAGCTACTTCTTGAACCTTGATCTTATTTGTGAAGTGAAGTGTAGCCAAGTACGGTGACCCATACTTAGAATTTGTGCTCTGCATTTAACCCATCCAAGTGCACACACACAGTAGTGAACACACACCTGGAGCAGTGGGCAGCCAATGCTGCGGCGCCCAGGGAGCAGTTGGGGGATCTGTGCCTAGCTCATGGTATTAAAGGTGGAGAGAGTGCTGGACATTCACTCCCCCCACCTACAACCCCCACCGGACCTGAGACTCAAACCAGCGACCTTCGGGTTACAAGTCCAACTCCCTATCCATTAGGCCACGACTGAATTACAGTTGTAATAAACCAGACAGAATTACAAAGACCTTCAATCTTTTAACTGGATTATCAGATCACAATTTAATACTTGTTTCTAGGAAGTTGAATAAGAAAAGATTTGTATATCATAATATTAACCAGTAACCAGGATATGACTACTTTTGAAGAAGAGCTTGGATAAATTGATTGGCAATCACTTTTATTTTCTGAAAACCTGGAAACTGCACATAGATGATTTATAGAGGAGCTAAAAAAAAAACTTAAGGAATAAATATACAAAACTAGTTGGAAATAAGCATAGACTGAATAATTTACCATGGATTAATGAACAGGTATGGATGCTTATGAAAAAGTGTGATACTGCTTTAAAAAAAAGCTATAAAATCTGGTTTGCAACAAGATCGACTACTTTTTAATAGTTTAAGAAATAAGATAGTTAAGACATTACAGCAGACTAAGGCACAATTTTTTGTTAATTTTCTAAATTAGGCTAAAGGCAATAGTAAAAGGGAATGGCAAACTATTAATAAATTGACAAAGAAATACATTAAATCATGTAATAATTGTATAGAATTGGATTTTAAAGGATGTATAATTGATAAACCTGAGGAAATTGCAGATGTATTTAATAATTACTTCGTTGGCTCAGTTCAAAATTTGAGTGATAAATTTGGCATAAGATATAAAGAAATTAATTTAGTGAATTTAGTAAAACCATTTCATTTGACAATAGTTACCGAGTATACAATTCAGGATATTATAAAATATTTTTAAAATTCCAATGCTAAAGCTAGAGATGGTTTAGACTGTAATTTAAAAATAAAATAAAATAATAGTGATATTTTTTTTTAGCACCAATTACTCATTTTGTCAATTTATTAATTAGACAATCTACATTCCCAAGTTGCTGGAAAACGGGGTTAGTTACCGCAGTTTCTAAGACAGATGATCCAACTAATGTGGCAAATTATAGGCCAATTTCAATTCTGTCAGTAGTGTCTAAAATAGAAGAAAAAGTTGTAACTGAGCAAATTGTGAATTTCTTAGATACAAAAAATAATTTATTGTGTCCTAATGTCCTATGCAATTTGGGTTTTGTAAAAAGCATTCGACAGAAACTGCTGTATATTATTTTATTGAGCAAATTCAGTCAAAATTAGATAAGGGTGGGGTTGTGGGTGCTGTGTTCCTTGATTTACAAAAGGCATTTGATACACCAGGGATACTCAAATCTGGCTCGCGAGATCCACTTTCCTGCAGAGTTTAGCTCCAACACACCTGAACATTCTAATCAATGTCTTCAGGATCATTAGAAAATCACAGGTAGGTGAGTTTGATCAGGGTTGGAGATAAAATCTGCAGGAAAGTGGATCTTGTGAGCCAGATTTGAGTTTCACTGGGATACACTAAATCCCAATATCTTATTATCTAAATTATCATACTTTAATTTCTAAGAAGAGACAATAAAATGGATTGAGTCTTATCTTACATCAAGGAAACAGTGTGCCCGGATTAAATCACACAAATCTTCTTTAAGAGATTGTTCTACAGGGGTTCCTCAGGGGTCAACCCTAGGACCATTACTCTTTAGTTTGTACTTGGATAAATTTTTTACTTTTGACAATTTTGTTGTGTTTTACAATTGTTGTAATGTACAAAATTGTTAATAATCTTGCACCTTCACCCTGGAAAGAATTTGTTTTTTTTTGTTTGTCCTGAAAATATAAGACAAACTAGAGCTTTGTCAAGAGGTGATTGTGCAGCAAATTTTAGAATTACTGATTTTGGTCGTTCAGCTTTTTCTGTAAGGGCTGTTAATAACTGGAATAATTTACCAATTAATATAAGACAGCACAGTTTAAGCAACATTTGAAAATATGGTTAAAGATGAGTCAGGTGTGTCACCACTGAGTATTTTTGTATTCTGAATGGAACTTTGGCGAGTTGTAAAATGTTGATACTTTTTTGAAGGGTGATGCTTTGTAGTATTTATATGGGATATTTTGTAGAAACTTGGATTGTAGTTTCTATGTGGGGGATTATGCTTTTATCTGTTAAATTTTAGGGGGATTTTATTGTACATGGTATTATACTGATGTTTTTTTTATTTGTTTTGGTATTCTCCTGCCCAGGGACAGCAGATGAAATTTAGCTCTGTAACTAATTCTGGGGCAGTTTTCTGACTGTCCATTGTCCCTGTCAAATAATGAATTAAATAATAATAAATAAATAAATAAATAAATAAATGGTTCGACCATAATGTTATGCAGCTATGCGACTACTCTCTGTGTGCAAGGAAAACAAAAATAATGACTTTATTCAACAATTTCTTCTCTTCCGTGTCAGTCGACAACATGTGTTCAGGAGCGTACCATAACACATGTGTATGATGCTGCTGACGCAGGAGCAGCATTCTGACGTAGAACCTGGATGTGCTGCAGCTTGTTTGCAAACAGAGGAATGCACACGCATGTGACGTTGTACTCTCGTGAGCAAGCAAAACTGACACAGAAGAGAAGAAATTGTTGAATAAAGTAATTATATTTGTTTTCTTTGTGCACAAAAACTTCATAAAACTACGGTTGAACCACTGATGTCACATGGACTATTTTATCGATGTCCTCACGTTTCTGGCCCTTGAACTTTTCAGTTACATTGGTGTCTATGCATGGTCAGAAAGGTCTCTGATTTTCATCAAAAATATCTTAGTTTGTGTCTGAAGATGAACAAAGGTCTTACGGGTTTGGAACGACATGAGGGTGAGTAATTAATGACTGAATTTTCATTTTTGGCCGAACTATCATTAATCTAAATGTCATTCCTCAATCTTCCAGTTAATCCAGTATTTATCAGTATTTTTCAATAATTATATTTTGTAATGTATTAATTATCACGGGCTGTAATAAAAAACAAGTAGTCATATCCTAATACTAAGAGTAAAAACATTTTGTTCGAATAGCCTGGTATGGCAAGATGTCTTAAAATGTATTTCTTTTTTAACATTTAAACTTAGACCACATTATTAGATTACCTTTTGACTTCATGAATACACATAAATGACAGCTTAATGATTTTTTATCTTTTTTATAATATTTTTTAATAATATGATATATGATATTTTCTTTTTATATATATATATATATATATTATAATTTAATATATAATTTAATATAATATTTTTTATATATGTTTCTATAATAGTTATTTGGCATTTTGTTTTGTTTTTTTATGTCATTTATTTGATAGTTATGTATACATTATTTTATTTTAATAAAGAAAAACCTGTTTTTGGCCTCAAAATAAAGCACTTTCCCTCTGTACATGGCTGTGGGGATGAGCAGTTTTGTGGTGCTTGGAATTCTTTATAATTAATTCAAAACAAATATTGCCACACTGATGGCTCAAGAAGGTGTAATTGTTCAAATAACACATTGTTTCACTCTAAACTATAAAAATAAATTGTAGCCTAGTGTTTTTCAAGTTTAATATTTCTGTAAAGGGACAGAAAAATGGACATTTCCATAGAATGACCTCTATATATTTTAGGCTATAAATATGTGACTATGTTACAGCTTCCCTTTGAAGCTCTTGTGTTTTTCTCCTTTTCTCCTTTCCTATCTTATCCAATCCCATGTCTCCAATCCTATTCTGCGCACAGGTGATTGGAGATGAGTTTTGTTCCCACTTTTGTTGCAGTTTGCTGATTTTTGTACAATAGCTTCTGTTTTGCTTTTCAGATAAAAGAGTAGTTTCAGTTTAATATGTCGCAGGCTCATTTATTGGTAATAAATAATTGATAATAAATAATATTGATGATAATAAATCATAAAAAAAATTGGGCTTGTTTTGGGCTTGTTTTTGAAGCTGTGGATGTGTATTTGTCTCATGAGAGTTGACAACAGTGGACAAAGAACAAGAACAAAAGTTTTGATGAAAAAAAAAAAACTTTCTCTACCTATCCTTGTTCGGCCTTGCATCACACACACACACACTTAACAGAGTTTTGTCTCCTCACTATCCTAACTGCGTGGCTGAGGGGTGGGAAAACTGTGAAGGAGGATTTCCCATGAGCCTTGACATCGAGTTAAAGAAACACCTGTTGGGTTAAAACCCAAAGCCACCCAGGATAACATTCATTCCACACATATCATACACTACACTGTTTCAAGAGTACTGTAATACCCCGTACAACCAAAGATTTAACTAAAGATCAGAGAACATCATATTCTACCTGTGTGATTAGATCCAGTCTTGGACCTGACCTCCATTAGCAGAGAAAACAAGAGTTTCCCAGACTGATCAACAAGTGCACTGAAGATAATGACAGATAGTAGGCAGGAGCAGCCTTCATTCCTCTCTTGTTCACATCAACATCCAAAGTTTCATACACACACAAACTATATGTGTTCACCTAAACATCTCATGTGAATAGAGCTCTGTGAGTGCTCTTAGTCTTTCCCAAGCCTGCACTCTCCATCTGCACACTGATAATTTTATTACAAAGTTATGAAGCATTTTCAGGGTTTCTTATTTGATGTTCATGAGTTCAAAGAGGGATTCACAACACTTATGAATAAAAAAAAACAAAAAAAAAACACAAGGTCAGTAGATGCATTTTTCCCAAAGTTTTTCAAAGTAAGTGCTGTGTTGTGTGTGAGACACTGTAAAATACACTAAACTACAGTCAAGCATGTCTAGCTCATGTTTAGAAAACAAAGGAAATGTGATGCAGTGGAATGCAAAAACATGTTGTGTGTGAACAGCCCTTTAAACTAAAAATAACTAGACTCAGCATTTAAGACTAGAATTAGACAGAAAGCAAAAATGCTTCATTAAATATAATTAAATATACTTGTTGGTTGGTCACCATAATTGGTTTATAATAAACTATGACATAACTGCAGTGCATGAGTTAAACACATCTATTTGTAGATTAATGTAATTAGTCAAACTATTTAATAAACAAAACACAGGTTTTGGTGATGTACACTGTGAACCTAATACACTATTGTAATGTAACCTTTTTAACTTGTAATTCTTCATATACTGTAAAGTTGTAAGAAAGCTATGTGGGTCTCATCATAGATCTGTGTTATTGTTTATGTTTATAATATAGAGACAAGGGGAATGGTTGACATATTCATCTTCAGTATATGCTGTAGGATGAAGACTTCATCATGAAGGGGCTCCTGTCACAGGTGGCATTACCACGGGGCTGTGTGTGTGTGTGTGTGTGTGTGTATGTTCATTACCTACAGCTGCAAGTTCTTCAAGCTCAAAATATTCAAGTTCCTCAAGCTATAGTGACCCAGACAGAGTGTGAGAGATGATTCCAGTACAAAGATTGAGGGGAGGAGAAATTGCACTCCAAAAAAATAAATAATAAAAATAATAATAATAATTAAGATGTATGTGTTTGAATTACAAAGTGTCCAATGTCCATCCATCTGGATTACACAGTTTTACTTTAAAACTTACATTAAAAAGTACTATAATAATAATAATAATAATAATAATAAAATAATAATAACGATATAAAAATATCTTAAAAATAAAGATATTAATTAATTAATAAAAACAATGGCATAGTTTATGAATGAACTATTTGCATATCTATTTGGCATTATTTAAAAAATACAATTTTCATAATGCATTTATTAAAATAGAATCAGTATTAATCGGTTCATTGTGAAAACAATTACATTCATTCAGTTAATTCATGATTAAAATATGGCTAGAGATACATTCAGTTTATTTGTATTTTTTGTTTATTTGTTTATTTGTCTATTACAGAAAGCTTTCATGTTTCATTTACAGTAGCCTATTTATGACTGAGCATCACATTAAGTTTATTAAGCATAGTAAAACTTTGATCCAAATGGATAGAAATTTATTGCAATTAAAAAATATATATCTTAAATCAAGGCCTAAATATTTATTTGAGTGTGTGCCTACAGTTCAAGGATCCATTTATAAATACAGAGGCAAAAGCACAAAGCCTTGCAGGTTTTTATTAGTTCTCAGTAACCTCTCATCAGCTGAAACACAAGCGGTGTATTCTTCTCCTCAAAATAAAGCTCAGAAAACAAAAATGAATGAGAAAACAGACATCTGGCATCCAAACATTTCTACCCCTGGAGCCATTTCAGCACCATTCATGATCTTCTTCATCATGACATTACAGATTTCCACCTTCACCTGCTGTCAGGATAAAAGACGCCGAATGCTCTTTCCACCAAACATTAAACTTAAGTGACTTAATAACATATTATTTTCTCTTTATGCATGAAAAATACACAAGAACGCCTCCCGCTTTATATTATCTCCACAGAACAACAGAACCGGTTGTTACTATGGTGTCTAAAATAAGACTGAAAAAATAACAGTTAACCCACTCTTTACAACATTTCTATTAATTTTTTACGTAAAACAGTTCATCAGGGGCAAATACGCAAATCATCAGCACCTGACAAAACCCCCTGCCTCTGGTTCACAGCTGTGTGAGTTTGTGCCTATCTGTGTGTGATGGCAGAAGGTTGAATGATGCTTTGTCGCCGGAGGACAAATTGCTTTGACATGTGTAACCTCAGAAAATATGGTCGAAAACATTAACAGGACTCATTGCTCTTTATCTATTTCCTCCTTCTAGAATTATCATCCCCTTCTCCAGTGTTTCTCCCCACCTTCATTTCTCATGACTCCTGTCTGCTTATTCCTGTGAAAGTCTCCCTCCCTCTCTCTTTCCCTTAATATCCCTCTTAGCCTCAGGAGGTGTTATGACAGTAAGGATGGAGTGTGTGCAGAGCAAGAAGGAGCATGAAGAGAGATAGTGCTGGGGGCGAGCTGGATTGAGGGAAGACGGGAGTTTAAAAAGGGGGCTCTGTTTCAGAAAGGTAGCCTGGAGAGACAGACATCAACCACCATTCGGCCTCCATTCAGACCTGCCCATCTCACCCGCCACACTAATGGTGTGGGGGGTAAACATCAACACCAGTCAAAACAGGTAGCTTGCAGATAAACACACACTCACACACATACAGACAATAATTACACACACCTGACCACAGCAGACCTCTAAGAGAGAAAATAATGGTTATGTACAGGAAAATATATTAAATTCACAATTTTTGAAGATGGAATCATATTATTTTTTTCCTCCTTTCACAGCATAAGTGAGGTGAATTGTAAATAATTGTAATTGCAAATTGTAAATCAAGTCCACCTGGGAAGCTTATATTAAATGAATTGTAAAGTCATAATTGTGGAGTCTTATGTGTTCAAATAACTTTCATTGAAACAAGCAAATCTTTTCTGCAAAAAATGCAACAAGATAATGATGAATAAAGAAGATTGGGTTTTCCTGTTAATGTTTTAATTCAGTTTTCTATAAATATTAAATATTATAAGTATAAATATTATAAATATAAATGTTATATAAATATAATCATTATTGCACAGTATTATTTGGTTATTTATTTTTTGACTGACACATCCCTTGATTTGGAAACTCTGGGCTTAAAAAACAAATCCAGAGTTTCCTCCTTATAATTACCACTTTTTATGAAGTAGGAAGTAACCAGTAACATTTTTTTTATATATAGAATGGAATTTATGTAATAAATAAATAAATGAAACTTGCATAAAAACAACAACAAAAACATAGACACCAGCATTTTTTTTTTTTTTACATATTGCACACAAAAATGTTTTAATTACAAACCAGAAAATGGAAATTACCTCAAACTGACACTCTGGTGTAAGCTGATTCTCTAACAGACATCCTGTTCATTTATTTATTTCCACCCTTTTAGCTTCATGCTAGGCATCGTGTCAATCTTATTGCCAATGTGTAAATAAAAGCAATCTGTTCATGGGGTCATGAACTGTGAAATCAAAATTACCCTTGATCTTTTGATATATAAGCCATCATTATGCTATAAAAACATTCTCTAAGTTTCAGATCTCAAAACTTTCTTGTTATATTGAAGCCAGTCTGTGCCAATGTGCCACATTATGATGAAATAGTGTGGATAAGCACCACCTCCACAGAAGAAGATCAACGCCTGCTTCTACATCGCTGCCTGTTTGGCGCTGCCCACCGATTCATGCATGTAGTTTAAATGATGAGAGCGGAAAACGCAGGTCTACTCAGAAACCAAATGAAAAACTTTATCTGATGAACTTTACATTTAATGAAATGCCAGACTGCATCAGTAAGAACTTGTTCCTTTGTTCTCAAGTCGTTTGATATGTACTGTATTCATGAGTTCTTAGCCACGCCTATTCTAACAGAGAGTTCTGATGAGGGGGTTAAAAACAGGACAGAAAATAGCATATTACTTCTAATTTATGATGTATTTTGATGTAAAAAAAACAAACAAACAAAAAACGTTATAGTGTACCTCAGAGAACAGTAAAAAAAAAATTAAGGCAGTTCATGACCCCTTGGTTTAAGTAACTGAGTTTTTAAGAATGTCAAACTTAATTACAACATAGTTTATAAAAAACATGAATAATCCAGCTGTGTTATTTTGTATGAAACTGCCATGTCTCATTCTTTACACATACTCACACACACACAGAGAGAGAGAGAGAGAGAGAGAGAGAGAGAGAGAGACCTGTTTCTGGAGAATTCAGTGATGGCATTGTTGAGGTTTAACCACAGGGCACAAAAACCCAATGTAGCGAAATCAATGTCACTTTCATCCACTCATTCTCTTCAAACTGTGATGAACAGGTCAACAAACATCCACCTCATCTGTCTGTCTCCCTTTTGGAAAATCTGATATCATTATTCTTGTGTCTGTGTCTCCGGGCATGGGAGGCACCAGATCAAACTGGTGTGTTCAGATACAAGGCTGCGGAAACCAACATAATTAGACAACGCTGGGACGAGCGAAAGGAGTTGACAAAATCTTGCCCCAAGAAGATTTGTCATTATGTTCTTCCTGTCACTGACGCTCCATCAAGGGATGAAAGTTGACACACTTTACCCCAGGCCTCAAGCTGTTACCATATACAAGAATGATGGAATTTGCTTTCATAAAATTACAATTGCTGCATGATTCATGTTTCACATAAATGATGAATGGGATTAAGGTTTACATTAATAGTTGTCATTTAAAGGGCTTTATGGAACAGATTTCTGAATGTAGAGATCTTATGGGAAAAATAGACTACTTTAATTCACATAAGATTAAAGCTGGTTGCTAATTGCTGTCTAAATATTCAGGGCCCGTATTCACAAAACACCTCAAGGCTAAAAGTAGCTCATAACTTGCTGATTTAGGAGAAAATCTTAAACAAATGGGCATGCCAGTATTAATTTAGGACTCCAAAAGTTTTGCTCTAAGAGTATTTCACAAAGCATTTTAGCACTAAAACTAGCTTCTAAATCTGTGAAACGTTAGCAGTAGTGAAGAGGACTCTTAAGCCACTAAAACCAAACCACAAACTATCCTAAAATGGCTGTTGCTGGCAATCTGTCTCTGAATGTAAACATTTTAGAAACATTTGATGATAATGACCTTTTAAAAATGTATCACCTTTGGTTTTGGAGGTTACCCCAACTCCAAATTTTCCTTTGATTATATCCTTCTTTTCATTAACCAGTTGGGCAAGAAATAACAGCTGTTCTTGCATTCAGTTTTTTTTTTTTTTTTTACGTTGGCATGTATTACTATTAGCTATGGTTAATGTACTCTGTTAATTAAAAGGCAGTTTATATGCATATCTGCTAGTTGTTTTTGAGAAGCATACATGTAAGAGGCTGACAATAAGCTGAAGATATACTTGTTTAATTAGTGACACTTATCCTGCATTTTAAAATCTTTATTTGATTGTGGCAGTTAACATTTTTTTAAACCTTTATTTGAATACGGAAGAATAATATTGCGCTCTACAATATTTCTATGAATAAATCTCTGACAGAGACCGCTCCCCTCTCCTATAAGCCAATCATTGTGTGCATAGTTAGTAAGCATGCCGAAATCATCCATAGCAACAAGGTCAACCCCGCCCTTACTCTTACCTTACGACAGGGCTGTCCAAACTCGGTCCTGGAGGGCCGGTGTCCTGCAGAGTTTAGCTCCAACTTGCCTCAACACACCTGCTTGCAAGCTAGTAAGAGCTTGATTAGCTGCTTCAGGTGTGTTTAATTAGGGTTGGAGCTAAACTCTGCAGGACACCGGCCCTCCAGGACTGAGTTTGGACAGCCCTGTCTTAAGACTTATCTCTATTCCTTAGTACAAGTTTGTCTCAGCAGCTTTGTGAATGGGTTTTAAGAGAAAACACTTAGCTAAAAACTTTTCCTGCTATTTAGTAGAACTCTTAGTGCTAAGATAAAATATTTTGTGAATACAGGCCCTGATCTTTCTTACAAAAAGTTAACCCTATAATTATAGTTTCCACCAAAATACAGGGCTGTGTTTTTGCACAGGGACACAATTTTGTTGTAATGTTTTAGGTCTATTTATTTATTTATTTTTATGTATCTTTCGGCATTTTGTAACCTCTAGCTATTTTTGTAACTTTTGTATTATTCTGTTGTTAGTTAATGGTGTGCATCATTTCAGTTCATGTCTAATTGACAAATTATCTCTGTATTAGTTTAGATTTTAGCATAAAGGCTTCTTACCCCATGTGGCATTTAGTCTCATTGTAACTTTATAGATAACTGTATAAGTAATTAGGTAAGATCTTTTTGTCAAAATTAATTCACAGACATAGATGTGTTCCTTATAGACTATATTAGGATAGAAGACCTGCTTTTACTAATGTCACCTCAAATAAAATAGACCTAATATTTTAGGCTATTATTAATTTAATTCTGGTTGATGGTTCATTTTTTGGTTTACTTTTTCAAGACTATTCTTTATTCCAGTAATAAGAAAGCCATTAAGACTGTTGCCTATCTATATGCAAATCTTCACACTCATTTCTAAAATTAGCCTATTAGTCTGGTTGTGTGTTTTCTTTCATTTATAGCCAATTATAGTAGTTCTGAATGTGTGTCAACCTTTCTCTTAATAACTAACTAAAAAAATAGCAATGTTGAATACCATCCTCCTAACTAACTAAATTTTAATAGTATGTCTAATGTTGAATACCATCCGCCACTGCTGGCGCTGTTCTTACTTCTAGCGGTGTGTTTTTAATCAGGCGGAGAGGGCGCCTAAAAGAGGTCCTTTTTTTTCTCTGGTGATGTGTATGTTTGACAGAGATATGTGAAACTACACGAAACGGAGGAAATAAAACATTGCATAACTTTCCTTTAAAAACTTTTTACAGTGATTTTAGTGGCGTCCTTAAGCGTCACTGAAGATGGAGACGCTTTACCATCAGACCAATAAGTGAGTTTGTTCACACTAGCTTAACGTTACCAGTAAACAGAACTGTTTAATGCTCAGATATCTTAAATGCTGACCGTTTTCATAAGCTCGGTGTAACATGTAACACATCTTTGAAATATAGTGTATGGAAATGGAATATAAGCTGCTTTGGTCTGACAACATCTGTTAAGTGAAGAAGATATTGTAGCTTCCTCTGTATACTTTCTGTGAATGACTCTCAGTAAGGAGGTTTCGTTGATATTATGCTTTCATTACGGCTGGTTTAATTCCTCAAACGCGTGGTTGTACTGTAAGTAAGGTACAGCTTGTATAATGCTATTATCTGTCTGACAGCGGGACATCCATAGGGCCCTGATGTGTCTAACATTCATTCATTGAATAATGACTTTAATCATGTACAGTGTATTTAACCTCCTCTCTCTTCTCACTTATCCATATCTTTAACTTTTAGACAAATTCAGGAGGTTCAGTCTCACATGGGACGACTGGAGACAACAGACCGACAGTCCGTCCACTGTAAGTGTGTGTGTGTGTGTGAATGAATAAAGATCCTCAATCAGTCACAGAGAGGACAGGATTCAATTAGGACACATACTCCAAAACATAATGACAAGTAGAGCTGGGCAGTGTGGTTTCTGAATATGAACATGAATATGCTTCATTATTCCATATTAGTAGTTTCTGCCTGAGCTTACCACTTCTGTTTCAAGCCCTTAATTGACCTGTATTTATTAGATAAATGGCAAGCAGAATGGGAAGAGTGTCAAAATAACAAATTATTTGAAATAAACGCTGTTGTGGGAAAAATATGCAGATACTTACAGTACACATGTAAATACTATAAACAAAATCTGAAGAGCTTGATTTATATCATCGCAGAATGTAAACTATATTATCTCTCCAGCTCTGATCTGCTAAATGCGACTCTAAGGCATGAAGACATTAAAATATTATAAATAGTAACATCATGATTTTCTGTAAAGCTGTTTTGAAATAGCATTGTTTACTTTACATTTAAATTGACTTTATATTTAAATCCAGACATGACCAAGTTGTTTGCACAAAGTGTCGTGTAGGTCACACCACACCAGCGAAGAACCACCAAAATGTCAATATTTTAGCACTACATTGATCGTAAAACATGATTTTTTTAATGACACGAGGCAATATTTTTTATTTGGACAAACTTTGAAGGACTTATTTTGTAAGATGGACCCAGAAGAACTTTAACAGTTTTCATCACAGTATATTTAAAGAATCTTTTATGGAGTTATGTATAAATAAAAAGTTTAATAATAAAAAATAAAAAATGTATCAGCATTTTGGACTAATATGATATGATATGGACTAAACTTAAATACAACCAACCATTTATAATAACGTGTAGTTATAATTAACGTAATTCAAAGATTATCCTTCTCTCAGCTGTTTGTTGATATTTAATCACTATATAAATTTACATCTTTACTCTTTTGAAATATATTAAAGCACTAAGAAAGTGCAAGTCGTAACACCAGTTATTATAATGTGACATATAAGCAGTCCAGGGTTGCATTTCCCAAAATAATTGTAAACCTAAGTAGTTTGTAGAGACTATCTGTGCCACTGGTTTATCTGTTTAGGCCTACAGTGCTTTTGGGAAACCCATCAGAGATCAGTTAGCAGTTGTCCTAGGCCTTATTTACACATGTTTAGCAATGAACATTTTCTCTCAAATGTAACCATGTGACCACCACGACATCCACTACATGTTGTCCACGACCTCCTAATATGGTTTCAGTGATCATATTGCCAAAGTGTTTAGACCCCATTTACCCAGGTATTTTCCATTCGTGATCAGATAATCAAGTTGGCAAATAAACTGGGTCCAACCGATCTTCTTTGAGTGGCAGGCAGAGTCCTCGTGGTGCCACTGAGCAGCCGATTGTTCTGTAGAGGTGGAGCTTATGCAGAGAGCCAGGCTGGTGCCACGGCAGGAAGGACAGGGAGGAGTGATGGGTGGGGTGGGGATATGGAGACTCATGGAGTGCTGTGGTGTGTGTGTTTGAGGTGGTGTTGTGGCTCTTAATAAGATAACAGTCTCCTACCCATACTGGTGACATCATAAGAGATGTCATAGGCGGGAAGGATGCATAACGCATGCATAGGTTTGTCTGTGTGTGAGCGAGTGTGAGATTGCATTGTCTCAGAGGGTGGGGGTCAGGGCAGACTGCATGTAAGAGAACTTTCCCACCAGCCTGCGGTTCTCTCCAAGGAAGCGGCACTCATTCCCAATCAGCGGATCAATGCTTGATTCTCTCTCTGCCTGATGCTTATTTTAACTCATTGCAGCTTAGTGCATGCATTTGTTATAAGGAAATAAATGTCCTCATTTCCCCTTACTTTTACATTAAGATTAGTTTTGCGGCCATCTAACATTAATTTAAGGTTAATATTGAAGAGAGTCTAATAACGCCATTAAATGTAAGCTTTTGCAAATCTCAGAAAGAAATCAATTTTTATACTGTGTACATTATAATGTTTTGATGCCTAAATTCACTTGTAAATTCAACTTTAAATGTGGCTGATTGTACATACACTGTTATTTAAAGGTTTGGTGTCTGTAAGATTTATTTTAAAAGAAATGAATACTTTTTATTCAGCAAGCATGCTTAAATTGATGTAAAGCATGACTGTTTTCAACATTGATACTAATAAATGTTTCTTGAGCTGTAAATCAGCATATTATAATGATTTCTGAAGGATCATGTGGCCCTGCATCACAGGAATAAATGACATTTTAAAGTCTATTAAAATAGAAAACAGTCATTTTAAAATGCTACAATAAATCACAATAACAAAATGCAGCCTTAATGGGCATAAGGGATTTCTTTCAAAAGCAGTAATAAATCTTACAGACCCCAAACTTGAATTTTAGTTAAGTATTTTGTGATGTACTTGATACATGATTCCTATTTGTGTTATGTTTCTGATTCTTGTGTTTTCCCGCAGTACTTGAAAATGAACTTCAAGTAAGAATTGATCAAATCTTTAATCAGCTGGAGCGACTTGAGATGCTAGCCAGTAAAGAGCCACCAAACCGCCGGCAAAATGCCAAATTGTGAGTGCATCAGTAGAAATATCCACTAGTGCCTTATTGAATCATGCAAAGGTTCAGTCCTTGTCTTGATCCGAGGTTGTTTTCAGAGGGATAGGCAACTAGAGCGAAATATCCTTCCTGTCAGAAGATTAAGTTGGTATCCAATTTGATCTGTAATCATTAACCAGAGTATGTGGAAGCTGGACTATAGTATTGGTGGATAGATGGCTACCTAAACGTTGTAGGTTCAAAGATCAGGGGATTCATGAGCTTCTGCAATCGTCTCTACCATGACATAACCCATAAGAACTTGAGTTGCTCTGTCCTTGTAGTAAATACATAATGTAAGTTGTTTCACTCACAACAAATATCGTAAAGAACAGACTCTTCTTGAAGAGTGTCTTTATGACAGTGTGTGTGGATGATCTCAAACAGAAGCTTTTCACACAAGTCTAACAATGTGAATTCTTTGGACACTTTTGTCATTTAATTGATAGTTATATCTTTATCTGTTCCAATACCGTACATGTTTGTATGTATTTAGTCAAAACAGCTCAGCAATAAGGATTCTGTCTGCTGGCCCAGTCAACCCATTAGTTCAAATTTGTACTTGTCCTGTGAACATTTTCATTGACCCTATAACTAAATGTAATGTTTTTGCATTTTTCAAAAAGATTTTCAATCATTTTTTAAAAATAAATAGCATTTTTAGCAATATGATCATCATTTGAATTATTATATAAATAATAGCATTTGTATATAATAACTGAAACTATTTTGAATAAAAAATTAATTAGATTTTTAGTAATGTTACCATTATTAGAATTATTAGTGCTGGGCAATGATTAATTGCATCGAAAATAAAAGTTTTTGTTTATATAATACATGTGTGTGTATTGTGTGTATATATTATGTATAGGTAAAGACGCATACAGTATGTATTTTTAAAATATTTACATGTATATATTTATATTCATATAATAATTTATATTATATATAAATATATTCAATATAAACATAACATTTTTCTTACACATATGCATGTGTGTGTGCTGTGTATATTTATTATGTATTTATAAATACACACACACACATTATGTACACAACTTTTATTTTGGATGCAATTATTCACAATTAATCGTTGCCCAACACTAATTATTATGTATAATAATTGCAACATTTTAAAATAATTTTGAAAAATAAATGTGATAATTGCGATTATGTGTGATCATTATTAAAAATGATAATTTTAACATTTTAAAAACCATTTTATTTTTAATAAATGTTATTTTTAGCAATGTGATATTAAAATCATTTTTCAGAAATAAATGTAATTTTAATTTCCCATTAATAAATGAATGTGAATACAAAATCTGAAATAGTTTTTAATTTGCAATAATATCAGTTCCAATAACTGGTCTGAAATGATTTTGCATTAGCCCTGAGACTTTGTATTGTTGAGCCTTGAGTGCAGTAAATAAAATGTGAAAAGTTTTATTTGAACTTCAATTTGGTCTGTTATTGAATGCAAAGGTTCTTTCTATATAAACGAGCACGTAGTCTACAACTGTTGCATCACCAAACAAGGCCTGCGGGCTGCTGTGTGGTCTGAAAGACACTCAGTGTGTTTTTCTTTCTGTAGGCGTGTTGATCAGTTGAAGTATGATGTGCAGCATCTCCAGACAGCCCTGAGGAACTTCCAGCACAGACGGTACGCTCGCGAGGCTCAGGAGAGAGAAAGAGAGGAGCTCTTGAGCCGGAACTTCACAACAAACGTCAGTAGACCACACACACGTTCTTCTGCGTAGTTTTTGCCAAGACTCTTTCTCCATCACTCATCAGTCTATAAACGTACATCACACTACAAAGAAGGCATTTTGATTTTGACAGTGCTGTGTGCTTTTTATGTGTAGGATGCAGACACCTCCATCCCTATTGATGAAACCCTGCAGTTTAATAGCAGTCTACAAAACGCTCACAGAGGAATGGACGACCTGCTGGGCTCCGGCTCCAGCATCCTTGACGGCCTGAGAGACCAGAGGAGCACGCTTAAGGTGTGTGTGCACACAACACAGGGCGGATTCAACTCTAGACCAGGAAGGGGAATTTTTTCCCATTCTCTTATCAGGGTGTTTCAAATAGTACTCGACTGATTGTTGATAAAGTGCTGATGGCTGATACAATACAGTTTAATGATAGCCAAATGAAATGTAGACAGGAATAATTAACACTATCAATATATCCGTTTTCAATTACATGAACGGTATAGTATGTTTATTTAATTTAACCTTGTTTATTTTAACAGTAGGTGTTGGGAGTGTTGAGTCAGCGTTATGTTAGTATTATTTATATAGTATTATAGTAGTTATTAATATTTTCATTTAGGCTTAATTTTATATTTTAGTTTTCCTTATAGTATCTTTGATTTTGCCTTTTTTATTTTTATTTTCATTCATTTTTGTTATTTAGGTTCTTTTTATTTCTGTTTTAGTGATCTTATTTTTTTCATTTAATTGCCAAGGCAACATTTCAGATTTTTTCATCAAATATTTTTGTTTTATTTCCACTGTTTGAAATAAGGGATGCATGTCAGTTTTAGCTAACAATGACACCAGCGGTTTGAGGTCATGTATGCACATATAGACACTGACTGTGTGTTTCCAGGGAGGAGTGTTTGCTCTTCCTGAAGCTCTTCTGATTATCACAGAGCGTGAGAGACCGTCTCTGCCTGTGTTTTTGGGGAAATGGGGGTGATGTGTACCTCAGTTAATGAAAGTTAATCTGTTGCTCACTGTATTCAAAGAGTTTTTTTATATATCAGAGATTCATAGTAACGTTCCACACTTTCTGTTTTTTAGGGTGCCCATAAAAAGATGTTGGATGTCGCAAACATGTTGGGTTTGTCAAACACGGTCATGCGTTTTATTGAAAAGCGAGCATCGCAGGACAAGTTCATCATGATGGCTGGAATGCTGGCTACTTGCTTTGTCATGTTCCTGGTGGTAAAATACCTTAGCTGAACTCTCCCAGCTTTAGCCGACTCTGCTGCTCGATCGCATCAGTGGAGCATTCTGGTTTTCATGCCACATGCATCACATCTATGAAAAATGCACAGGTGTGCTGAAAGAAAATCACAGAACTGCCTCTTTGCAGGATGACTGCCACTCTCAACATCACAAATCTTTTGTGTCTCTAGTCTTTCTTCTTCAACTGTATTTTTAAAGCTACTGAATCCTTTCGTAACTTTCCTCTCAGTTGATTCTGAAATAAGCAGTAAATTTGTGTGACCGTTCTTTATTTTGGAGTCTAGACTGAACTAAAACCTTTATTCTCGCTGTATTGAAGTATTAGAGCAAATAATATTTAAAGACATTTAGATTTAAAATATGTAATGGTTAGAGAATTGGTCTGTTATCTAGCTCTTCATTGCCACCTTCTGGACAACAAACCAAAAATGTTTGGTTACTCAGTGCTTAGTTTACTGTATTGTTCATAATGCCTCTAACCTGTAAATACAAATTTTTGCGCAATAAACTCAAGTAGCATCCAACTGCCCTGAAATGTAAAACTCTACACTTGTTTCATGCCGCTAAAGTGTGAGTGTGTATGCCTGGATCTACGCAGGAGCCACAGCTTCTGGCAAACAGGAAATGAGACGTCTTATTGGACATCTGCTGCATGGATCTTGGTACTGCATGTGCACATTCACACATGCTCAAGACCCCAGCAGCATAATCCTCAACAATATCCTCTTGCAACATTCATACATCATTTCTGTCTTTGCAACTATCATTGAAATTCCTGTGTTGACCAAGAGGATAAAATACTATTAGTGAAAAACAATGTGAAAGTTAACAAAAAGTCACCTGCACCTCTTTTTCACTCTAGTCAATGTCACAGACTCCGTGAATAGATGTAACAGATTTATGCAGCCATTGATACTTGCATCGACCAAACACTGATTTTAAGGTCTTAAAAACTCACCTCTGTAAGCAGAGGTAATTGAAAGCTCTTGATACGTAACACTGAATATTGCTTTCTTCAAATGATTCCTGGTGAACATTTTGCAGTAACAAAGTATCCAGAAGAGCTAAGGCACTTGATTCCCCTCCAACACTGCCATCTAGTGTTTACAGCCAAGACTGCTGGAAAATTTGGGTGAACTACTTGGGGCTGAAGAATTAGCCTACCTTGCCAAAGCCTTAGTAAATATTAACACAAATACACCTACAATAAAGATAACTGTTACAAGCTCAAGTTACCTTATATGGTTTAAAAGACTAGATTTTGAAACAACACAAATGTTGGACGGCCTCGTTCCACAGTGAAGTAAATCCTAGGTGTTGTTTGTGTGATTGTTAAAGTAATTCTGGTACATTTAAAATGCTTTAGAAAATCAGTACCTGACAGACTCGGTCGACAGAACCTTTCTTGGTGTATCAGGATCAGGATACGAAGGCTTTATTGTCATTTGACTGGCAAAACAAATTATTTTTGTATGTTACTTTATCAGGTTCTTACTACGCCTACCAGAGCTTATTTTATTTGTCCAATCAAATTAAGGCACAGAATTTGTCCTTTTCTGATGGCTTGCACTTCCTGGGGTTCACCGCTTCCTAGTAAGCAATGAAGGACAGGTCATGGTGGTCTGCAAAATAAATAGCCTGTCATTAAAAAGCGAAATTTTATTTATTCTGTGTCTATATCTACCTGGTTTTATTGCAAATATCTTGTGCTGATGTTGGCTTTTTTAACCTGAAATCTATGCAACCATAAAGGGTGGTTTGCTGCAGGAACATTTTCATACTACGAGAAAGGTTTATTACATATATATATATACACATACATGAATCACACCTGTAGACCAGAATTAAGTTTTTATTTGCTGATGCATCAAGGAGGACTTAAAAAAAGCTAATGTCATTGCTGCCATTTACAGTACAATTCATGTCAACAAACGTTTTGCCACATTCTGCTGTCCCTCCACTTTCCAAAGACACTCCTGACCTTGGTAGTACCGGCCCTGATCTTGTTTACATACGCTTTTCCACCCATTTTATTTCATTATTTTTATTAGCATTTTTAAACAGGTGTTACAAACCTTTATTTTACATAGTTTCACTACGTTACCTTTATTTACATTTCACTAATTGTACAGAAAGAAAACATTTTCCAAAAACAAAAAAAAGAAAAATAATTTAAAATCAAATAGAAAATAAAATTATTGCAGAATACTACAATCATACAGTTGTTACAAGATGCAAAAACGGCATCTCAATGTACATTTTTCAGTGCAAGATTTCACAATTTCAATAAGGAATAGGAACCTTCAAATCCCAAAGTGTAACCTGTTATGCAGTTTCAACAGCCTGTGACGTTACAAAACTTTTGACATCAACATGTATGACGTCTGTTCCATTCACTATTTTTGGAAAATTTATATCGATTTACAACCAACCAGCAAAAACATCTTAACACAGTTGAGTGCCAAGTATGGCTTTTATTTGAAAAATCTTGTTCATATTTTGTGACACCCTTTGATCAGAGTATGGTACAACTGTTTCTGATAATTGGTATAAGCTGAAAATGATCAAATATTTATACATATAATAATAGAATATTTCAGCAAACCAATCATCAGATTATCACCCCCTGATTTTGTATCGCAGGCTGAAGTTTATCTTTGCATATTCATACAACGAGTTAATAAATTCTGCAACTTTCATGAATGCTTAGAACACAGAAAAACAAGTCACCAAAAATGACCCTCAAGACCACCCATATCAACTGTAGCAAACCACGCTAAAAGCCTACAACAAAGATCTTGATTATGGCTTGAGCCAGTAAGCTTCTGGATAGATAGATATTTATATATATATATATATATATATATATATATATATATATATAAACACATTAGACAAACGAACAAAAATGTATGACATACCATAGAAAACAAAACAATATGCCAGTGGTTTCCTAGTTGTAAGATCAACGTCTTTGACTATAAACCAACTCTTGCAACTCGTACTCCTTGTGTGAATATATATATATATACGATGTTACATACGTCAACCTGCCAACCTAGCTTCTGGTTCAGGCCATTACAAATCTCAAAACGCCAGCCAAGAAGATCGTATTCCGTCCTCAATTTAAATGTACTCCTAAACAGCCATATTGAGGTCACCCTAAGGTAGCAGAGCACGTAGAGGACAGTGTGTCGCCAGATCGTGCCAACCGGTAGCTATAACCTTTTAGCTATTCACACTGCTGGGCCAGGCCCTCTCTTTGAGAGAGGACGGATTTTCAGGAGCCGTGGTTTGGAGGGTGCTGAAGGTCCTGCCCTGAGAAGATAGGGTGAAGTAGTGGGTGTAGCTGTAGGGCAGCCGCTGCCGCAGCAGTGGCTGGCCGAGGGGCGAAGAGAGTTGGGTAGAGGGCAGCATGTGGGAAGTGGTGTAGAGCAAAAGGGGTTTGATGGAGGGCTGAGGCTGGTATAATATGTATAGGTTGGCCTGAAAGGAAGGCAGTGTGGTGGGCTGGAATCAAGCCGGTGTGTCCTAAAGAGTGACCCAGTGAATGACCCAAAGAATGGCCCAATGGTGACAAGGAGAAAGGGGTTAGATGATGTTGAGGTATGTGGTGCACCTGGGCTAGCTGGGCATGGTGGGGATGATGTGGGGTATGGGCATGGATGCCCATAGCAGCAGCGTGGTGCTGCAGAATGGCATGCTGGACTGTGGTAATAGAGGTAGCAGAAGCTGCAGAAACTGTGGGTTGTTGAATGTGGATAGGTTGCAGTGCAGCTGGTGGGGGCGGTGGCGCAGGGGCAAGGTTGGCCGCTGCTGCCAAGTTAGCTGCTGCCGCAGCAGCTGCAGCTGAGGGGAAGGTCTTCACTTGCTTGGCTAACAGTTGCTGTTGAATGTGTTGTTGAGCTGCTTGCTGCAACTTGCTGTATTTCTCCATTTCCTCTGGGGTAAAGGTGATTGGTTGACTTTCTAAAGGTGCAAGACCATCCTCTTCAGGTTCCATGCCCATTTCCCCATCCTCCATGTTAAGAGGGTAACCAGGGTAGGCGTGCATAGTAGGCTGCGGACCCATTTCGGGCCCCATTAAATGTTCGTCCAGCATGGGATTGTTGGGGTCTTGTCTCGGTTCACCTTGGTATTGAGACATCATCATTGCTGGATCTTGCTCATATAGTGGTTGAGACTCATGAAGGGCTGGAGGGTCCGATGGTGGATGTCTGGTCTCCTCAGACACCGCAGAATTTGATACAGCCTCCTCTAATTGCTGCTTTTGTTTTTGAACTGGTGGCTGAGGTGGAGGAGGAGGTGGGGGAAACTCACGAATGGGTTCTACCAGGATAACTTCATTACTATCCGAATTTTTCCCTTGCTCTGACTTTTCGCCCTCGGTTGAACGTGTAAGAGGAAATAATGGTGGCTTCTTTCCTGCTTGGAGCTTGCCAAAAAGGGGCAACATACTTTTGTTTCCAAGGGCAGGGGGGAGCTTGGGCCCGAAATATCCCTGTGGAGGGTCCTTGATCTTGAGGCCTGTCTTGGTACCACTACCAGATTCATCCCCTCCTTTTTTAGATTGGATTTTCTCCAAGAGTTGTCGAGCTGTGAATGAATTTCGATGTTCTGCTGCCCCTCCTCCCTCTTTTGAGGAAGCTCCACCACCACCTCTTTTTCCTTGTGTCGATGAAGAGTTGCTGTTTCGGGTTTGTGTGCGGGAAGAGGACCTTGGAGACTGGGAATGGTAGATTCGCGACCGGTTGAAATCCTGCCGCCGCGTCGAGCTGTCAGATCGCCGGCTGTGACCGTGCCGATGTGGAGAGCCCTTGGTGGAGCTAGATGAACGACTAGCAGAGCTACGACTGCGACTGTAGCTGCTGCGTCTGTAAGAACGAGCGCTGCTACTCCTACTACTACGACTGGAGCTGCGACTACTGCTCCGTTGGTGTCTCCGCCGATGATGCTTCCTGCGGCTGTGTGAGCGTGAACGGGAGTCCTCCTCTGAAGAAGATGGAGTGTAACGTCGCCTGTGAGATCGCCCACTATCACGCCTTTCATAGTCTGAGTCAGAGGAAGGCCTTCTTGATCTGCGACGACGTCCTTCACCACTGTAGTCACTGTAACTGTCTGAATAGCTATGGCTACGGCGACTATAAGCACTGCTCCCTGCTGAGGAACGCTCAGAGCTACTTGAGTAGGATCGACTGCGCGACTTTTGACCTCTGTGGCGTCTATGGTTGTGGTCTCCTCGACGAGATGACCTACTATGTGAACGTCCTGATCGTCCAGAATCGTCACTGCGGTGTCTTCGCTGCTCACGTGGTGGTGTGGAGCGATGGCGAGCTGGTCGAGAACGTTGAGAGGATGATCCACCCTCCTCCTCGCTGTCACTACTTGGAGGTCGACCTCCACTTATGCTCTTTTGGGCTGAGGCAGAGCAGGAGGTGGCAGGTGTGTTGGTGTCAGGTTTAAGACGTTTAGAACCATTGTGTTCCTCTGTAGAGCTAGACTTTCCTGCACTGGTTTCCTCAACTCCAGACCACTGAGACATTTTGTTGGAACGTTTTCTCTTTCCTCCTTCGTTGGATGTGCTTACTCCCGATGACTGAGTAGTGGCTACTCCATCTTTGTCATCCTTGTTTTTCTCTTTTTCCTTACTGTCACCTCCCTCTGCTTCAATTTCATCAGTGCTACGTGGTTTATTTTTGCTTTTCTTTCTTTTGTGTTTCTTCTTCTTTTTAGTTTTCTCTCCTGGAATCTCATTTTCTAACTCCCCCTCCACTGCTGCTTTTTCTTTACGTTTGGAACGCTTGCTTGACTTCTTGTGTTTCTTCTTTTTCTTTTTCTTGGACCCTGCAGACACATCTTCATTACTTTGTAATTTCTGCTCGTTGTTCTCGCTCTCAGCACCCTCCTCTTTCAAGGATGATTGTTCTTTTTGAACTGTACTGGATCCTGCAATCGTTGTAGAAGTGCTAACCTCTCCACTAGTGGCAGGATTACTGTCTGTGTTTTCAGGCTTAGAGCCCTCTCGTCCTTCAGTGCTAACTGGCTTAGCAGGTTTGCTGTTTTTGCTTGCCCAGTTTCCTTTGTTTCTTGACAGTTTGAAGTCAAAGTAAAGAGGATTACAACTGTAGGAGAGAGATGGCTGAGCCTTAGTAAACTCCAACAATTCAGAAGGCCACTGCAAGGTGGTGCTTTCGTCCTTACTTAGCACAGGAAAGAAAGGCCCAGTTGGCATGCGGGGACCTGTGTCTGTAGGCTCGGATATTACTTGCTTGGTATCAGCTTGTTGGGACGAGCTATCCACCACTGCTGTATCACCTTTCCCTGTAGGTGTACTACATGATTCTTCCTCTGTCTTCGCTGTAGCTGATGTGGGATTTGTGTTTTGTGCCTGAGGTGGTTCATTCTCAGTGTCTTTTTCAGATGTGCAGCTGCTGACTTTGATATGTTTTTGCTCTCCGTCATCACCTGCTGCCGCCTTCTCATCTTTCTCTCCATCTTCCTCCTCCTCGCTATCACACTGGTCTGAAGCCTTCATGAAAAGCAGAAACTGGAAATGTGGCTTGACCCGACAATGTGCAGGTGGTACATAATGGTAATACTGTGGTTCCTGTCCTGAGTAACCTTCCTCTTTTTTCATCATCTTCAGTTTGTTCAAAGTCGCGGCCAGGGCACCTCCATCATCTGGTTGTAACTGCTCTTCCTCACACCTACTACTACCACCACCTCCTCCTCCTGCTGCTGCTTGAGGGATATCAGTGGTGGATGCCACACTTATGTCCTCTCCTCCAGTCTTTTCTCCTCCCTCTTCCTGACCTTCTTCTCCTTCCACTGCCTCCTCACCATGGTCTGCAAACAGAGCGGCAGCCGTCTCAAGTTTGACTGGGGCTTTCTTAGCAAAAGAGAAGGAGACACTCACTTTGGGAGCCTGTGAACCTCCAGAAGGTATTGGAGAAGAGCTAGCTTTGTTAAAACTAAAGCTGATGGCAGGGCCTGTTCTAGGGGAGCCTTGACCACTAACACTACAGACTCCCTTATCTTCAATAGCCTCTGTGTTGGTGTCCACTGTCATAGGCACTCCATCCATGGAGTCTTCCTCCTTTTCTCCATCTACTGCCACTGTTGTAGTTTTAAACATCGGACCACTACCAGGGACACTGCAAAATAAAATAAAGAACTTGTGCTACAACTGGCAACGCTCCCTTAAAAAAACATTAGAAACTCTACTCCATTTTACTTACTGGTCTTGCTGTTTCCTCTGTTCGGCCAGTTCATGAAGCCGCCGCAACATCTTCTCCTGTTTCTTGCAATCCTTCCTGGAACGAGAGGACACATTCCGGGCAAACTCTCTCTGCTTCAGCTCCTTCAGTCTCTGTAGGATTAAACAGCGATGAATAAGAATGTGTTATGAGATGTAGCATCACAAGTCAAATTGAGCTTTGAATTTGAAGAAAATTATTCCTTGTTCAAAGTTCAAGCTGTTAAATACAGTCATGCCGATGCAAATCTCTCATACCTGCTTGTGTGCATGATCGTAGGAGTTGATGTGATTGTCAAACTCCTGATGTTTCTGGTATTGCTTATCACACAGTTCACAGTAGAAATTGGCCCTCAGTTCCTCTAAAGCTTTAGCTATGGCTTTTTCCTTCTCCGCATAATCCTGCAAAATACAGAAGAACATATCATGAAATATTAATGGACTGAGGTTGAATGGGCTTGGAAAACTGACTAGAATAGACAATTTTTGGCATTAGTGACACAGAAAAATAAACTCAGGGTTCCCACTCTTTCATGAACACCGGATTCAATAACTTTTTAAAGCTGTTAGCTTTACACCTACCAAATTCACACCATAGCATATGTAGTGTCATGAAAGACCATACAGTACTTAACATTTCACTTACACTTAACATTTACATTAAACATTTCAGAGTAATAATGTTTTGAATGTGTAGGTTTCATAAATTTAGACCATTTTGAGCAGTCGTGTTCAAAGGAATTTAATGAAATCCATTGAAATCAATACTGGTAATATTCAAATACAATTTCTAAAATATTGATAAAATATGCATCAAACTGGTTTTTGCTGTAGTTCTTGTACAATATTTAAATTTGAAAGAATTTCTAAATTTTTAAATGAATAAAAAGTGGTTCAATGTAATAACACCGTAAAACCGGTTAACCCTAAAACAGGCAACGTGTACCACACGATACATACACTTTAGTCTCTTGTAGGAGGCACGAGGAAGAATTTCTCATCCAATACTGTTATCATTATCATAGATGAGGTTGTTTGGAGTATGGGGGTCACATCACTTCAAATTCACAGTTCAAATTTTCTGTGCTAATTTTGTCAGTTTGACCTAAAGCCAACACATCCACCCATGGGGCTGGACATTCAGAAAATGTAGAAAGTAGCCATAAATGACTCTTACTTTTTCCAGCAAAAAAAAAAAATGCAATACAACTATTAGTATTAATTGTGAACATTATCTTGAGATGTTGAAAAAGAAAATGAAGTCATATGTTGTTCGTGTTTTTTATAGCATTTTGAAATATGCGTATCTCCTGAGATATGTTGCCTGTTTAGGGTATAAAAAAAGGATTATCCTCAGTATTGACAATGAATGGTGTCACAAGGTAAATTGTGCCCCCAGTTCTGATTATTTCATTATTGTGAATTCTGGGGTGGTGTGTGTGTATGAGGGGTGGGGTGTTTGGCATTCCCCATTGGTGGTTATGGTGGGTGGGAGGGGTGTAGAAAATGCACAGAAAATACACAGAAGTCACAGAAATAGCCCCTTGATAAAAAAAATCTCTCAGAGAAGTGGGGTGGGGGGTGGATGGGGGTTATACAATCGAGTCAAGAAGAGCAGAACCCCCTTCTAGAAATCGCATTCCAGGGCCCGGGCCCTTCGGGAAGAGCCGTATAGGCCTTCCTGGCCTCTACGGCCCCTGTACACATTCCCCTTTCTATTTATTTTGAGTTTAAAAATTGTGCAAATGTTAATATTTGGATAACAGATATTTTGAATAACGGATAATATAAGATTTAGTTGACTACATCTTTGCATTTTTAACTAGATTTTTCTCTTGCAGGGTTTCACACAGCTAATTTTATGGTAGAACAGGGGTGTCCAACCCTGCTTCTAGAGGGCCACCATCCTGCAGCATTTAGCTCCAACCCTGATCAAACACGTCTGAAAAATCTCACAAAGTCTTCAATACCGTAAACAGGCAACATGACCAGGAAGATAGAACTCATAAAATCCAAAATATATCAAATATTATAAAAATTATTTTGAATATGTTTTACTTAAGTCCAGAAAGTGACATTTTTCACTCTTGCCTGTTTTAGGGTTAACAAAAAATTTACACATTCTCTCAATAGAGACATTACTCATTAATAAATACACAAGTCAAAATTATTTTGTAAAACACTTTCTATTGTAAATCCCATTTTTTCATCTTTGACCTAGAAGAGGAATGCAGGTGGCTCAAACATTCAGCTGCTAAAACTTAAATATTTTTTGAAAATATTTCATGAACATTTTAAACCTTGTACATGTGCAAATCTACAAAAAAATATATAGAAAAAAAATAGGACTTTCTATTTGCTGTAAACTGTAAACGCTTTCCAATTAAAGGTCCCCTGAAATGCTTTGAAACATGCAACGTTATTCTATGTGTTGACGTCATTTTAACTGAAACAGGACGACAGGGCGGGACATATCAAGCAGCACCGCCCCTTTTTAAAATAGCCAATAGCGTTTGTTTATATCACAGCTTGGGCTACAGCCGTTCAGAGCCGTTGAGCTCCGTAAAGCCGCATTTGACAGGGTATGACAGCCACAATCTCATCCATTTTGCTATAAAATATAGCATTCTGTAAAACTGTCCTGTGCAGGGCTTTAAGCTGCACATCAACACGCCAAGTTTTTTTTTTTTGCGCTACCCCATGTCCACCCCAATCATTAGTGCCGTTTCAATCTGTCTTTGACAGCACATATAGGACAATTTTTGAAATAGCACCATAAACAATTTTAAATTTAATTCAAGCACTTTCAAGCATCTATGTTTGTTTTCAAGTACTTTCCAGGGCTTGAACCCATATGTCTGAAATTCAAGTACTTTCAAGAAGCGTGGGAACCCTGTAAACATGTCGAGTTATGTACTGCATATGTAGGATAGTTTGTCAAAAGAAATCGAGTTTGTGAGGAGAAGAATGCAGCATACATATTAACATGTTTATATCCTCAAACACTACACAGCTTTACAGAGAGATACACTTTGCTTAGGTTACCCACAGTTATCCTCAATGATGTTTTTGTATGTTTGTATGTGGTTGAGCTGCAGTGGAATAAGAGAAGCTTTGTATCTGTCCAAGCATAGTGACTGTGACAAATTAATCTCAAACATTCACAGAATTTTAACTAGATACGACTCATAGCTACTCTATGACAAATGAGGGAATTGGGGAGGACTGGAAGGAAAGATAAATTATGTGCATAAGTTTGACCAACAAATGTTTAAAGGGGACATCGGATGTCCATTTACCACAAGTTGATATGATTCTTTAGGGTCTTCATGAAATGCCTGCAACATACTTCTGTTAAAATTCCTCACTGGTCATGTAAAACAACACCCTTTTTACCTTGTCAAAAACAGCTCTGTTCACTGCGACCCGTTTCGGTGCATGTCTCGTTAAATGATAATGAGCTATGCTCACCCCGCCCCTCTCTTCTGTTTTTTTGTGTAGGCTATTTGGTGACGCGTTACCATCAAAAAACAAAACTAATGCATCCTCAGTGGCTCTGATGTCGGATCGTCACTGCAGCTGCAGGCTTGCGAAAGTATTCACACTGGAAGCGTTTGTACAGGATCACAACAGCAGTGGCTCACGCTTGCGGTGTGAAACCGGCCTTACGTTCACGTTTACATCCAGCTTCAAAACTCCTGCATTGCTTACGAGACATTGTTGTGGCGGACAGGGACAACTGGCTGAGAGCGGAGATATGCTAATACGATACAGTCCATCAGCGGTTGTGGGCGGGGCCTGAGCAGTATGACATACTGCTCAGAAAATAAAAATGGCTTGATAATTGAGACTAGGTTTTTGGGGATAGAAAAAAAAAAAGGAGTGAATTAATTTTTATCAGTGTAGGGTAGTTGTGTCCACACACTGCTAAGACGTTTATATGCCAACACTAGGGCTGAACGATATGGACAAAATTTCATATCTCGATTTTCATGCCAGATATCTCGATATCGATACGATATGACTACGGGTTCGGTGAAAACCAAGCATTTCTCAGAAAAATAAAAACATCATAATACAAAAAAATTTGGAAAGTGTAGTTTTATTTTTAAGAACTCACTGGTGGACGTCGACTCGTACGGCGTAAAGGCCCTTTCACACAGGACGCGGCATGCGCTGCGCTGCGCTATGAAACCCATTCATTTCAATGGCTTGCGCTGCGCGAGGGCGGTTAGTTGCTGCGCCGACCAAAGCGCACGCGCAGCGGAGCGCACCAGCGGCGAGCTTGCGCGCGCGCCGCGGTCAAAGTTCAAAATAGTTCAACTTTTGCCGCTGCGCTCTGTGACGTTTCCCCGCGTGGCCAATAGAAACGGGGCATCCAAACAAGCGCCGAACTCAAAATGGATGAACAGCTGATTCTCTTTGTGTTGGAATTTCCAGAGCTATACCATACAAGTTTGCGGTCGAATAGGGACCTCAGCGGTGCATTCAAGGGCACTCGTAAAACTGATGTTCGTTGTGTGACTGCCAGAGTTGTATGCAGGGCGGGGCGAGCGCGGAGAGGGGAAATCTATATCGTCTATATCGTTGCTTTTTTCGATAGTAATATCTTGAAAGTTCATATCTCGATATAGATACGATAACGATATATCGTTCAGCCCTAGCCAACACCATGTAAAAGTGAATTTTATCTCCGATGTCCCCTTTAAGAATGACAGGAAAGGGCAAATGAACAATGTTGCTGTCATAGAATCTCACCTTGTATTTTTGACGCTGTTCCTCTGTATCTTCTTTTTCCACTTCCAGCGCCCGGCGCTTCTCTGTGGCATCTTCTGCATAGTCCAGCTGTGGGCACCCACATGCACACAAAGGTTAGAGGGGCATACATTAATATTAACATTCAGTAAAAAAGAAAGCACAAACAACAATCTTTTCACCTCCATTTCCATGCGCCCCATTCCCATGACGTCATATTTGAGGATGATGGGCACAGGGTCAGTTCGTCCTATGATGTTGGGGGGAGAGGCAGAGAGAGAGATGGGACAGAGGTTAGACTTTTGCTCAAATACAAGAGAAAATTTGGGGCGGGACAGCCTGCTTAGAGCACAGGGTGCTGGGTTAGAGAGACTGCCTTCAAGTGCAAGAGACCAGAAAGCTACAGTGAACCAAACTCTAGCCATTCTCACAGCTTCATGTGCAGCTCTCCTCTAAAAGGCCATTCCAGGTGCTGCGATGTGATTGTAACTAAGCACAGTTTTAATCGTTTACCATTTGAGTTTGCTGCCAATTTATTTTGTAATGAACTGCCTAAGTGCGGGACAGAAAACAAGGTTGGGCCAAAGTTTTCACAGAATTTTCCGCAGCGTCCCTATAGTGGCCTGCTTAAGGAGGTCTTTTTCCGTCCATTCTTACTTCCTTACTTTTTTCTGTTATCTCCCTTCCTCTATTTTGAGCCATGTCTCGCAATGTGTTCTGTCCAACTCCTGTTCTTAACTCAGATGACAGGGAGGCATTTGGGTTGCTGGAGGGACTACTTAAGAGAGGGGGAAGTTATCAGCATTTAATGTATCTTTTCACAGCACTACGACGACACTATGGAAGGCACACTGCTTGATCCACAGTGTGCCTTCCATATTATTCTCCTCTTTACACCCATTTAGGTTTTCTAGGTTTGAACCTTCTCTGAGCTGCTCATCATCTGATTTTCCTACCTGACTGCAGGCCACACCCAGATGCAAATGAAGGTTTGTGACCCATATGATATCCTGAATTAGTACTTGGTTTTACTGATAGTCATAGCATGTCATGTTTTATATACACAAGCTGTGAAAAGACCTAGATCAGAAGGAAAGTAACATCAGAAAAATGAACAAATCAGAATGAAAAAAAAAAAAAAAAAGACAATCAAAACTACATTGAAGATTGACACATAATTGCTTAATCCACTCATAACCAGCCAAACGAAGCAGAGAGAGAAAAAGAAAGAAAGAGAGACAGGGAGTGAGAGAAAGACAGAGAACAGAGAGAGTAAGGACACAAGCACTGAGCTACAGCAGCAGAGTGACGTCAAAGGCCAGAGGTTGCCATGGTGACAGTGCAGGGTTGGGGAAAGGATGTACTTACCTGGGAGAGTGTGGGGATGGGGTGGGGGTGGCAAACATACAGACACAGAGACAGGAAAGGGTGGGGGTCTCAAATAAAGGAGAAAAGGCACAAGAACAGAAGTCATACTAATTTGCGGCTGCACAGGCTAGCACCATGGTCACAGTTAATCAGACTCCAATCAATTGTTTGGATTTCAGTTTTTTTTTTCTGTCAGTCTTCCTCTTTTTTTGACAATTTTTTTTTTTGGGGGGGGGGGGGGGGGTCGTTTAAGTTAAAAGCAGGATCAGTTCATACCCTTGGGCTAATCTAATGACAAAAGACAAGAAAAAATGTCCGAATAACATTAGGAGTAACTTTCCGCAATAAAGGGCTAGGAACTTCACATACACTAACAAAAAAAGTTGTGTAATAAAAGTGATGTAAGTGATTTCTTTTTCAGATAAGATAGATATTTAAGGATGTTAGCTTTTAATGTTGTAAAATTTTATTCTAGATAATACATGCATTACCCGTTTTTTTTTTTATATATATATATATATATATATATATATATATATATATATATATATATATATATATATATATATATAGAGGCTTTTTTTATTTTACTTTATTATGGTTGAACAGTGTAGAGATGGGAAGTTAAGTGAAAGAGAGAGAGATATGTTGGCGCGCTGCCCACAAGGCTATTGGCGCCGTCTGTACATTATAGTTGTGTGATTCCTAAATACACTTTGACACTGACAAAAACTTTTAGGTTAAAAAAAAATTCAATTTTCAATATGAAAATAATTATTGGCCATAATTTTACTATCAGTTAATTCCTACAGCATTTAATCATATTGTTATCAATATAATACTAAAAACTTTTATCTTTATCTTAACAACAAAACAGAAATTCTGAGAAACTTCGAAAACTGAGTGAAACATAAGCAAGTCTTTTCACACACCCTGCTGAACTACCAAAAAAGAATTGTACATATTTCACATTTCTCTAAATTAAAAGGAATTAAATCATCAGCAATGCATTTTGAGAAAGCAGTGTTTTGAGGCATGATAGCAAAAGCATTAATTCCTAGCCCTTGAGCAGAAAAAGACGCATTACAATTTTGAAGCTTAACACTGTCTAATTTGTGGCAGAGAGAGACTTGAATTTCAGCCCAGTGGTATAATTGTTCCTGTAATGAAGTGATAAAGGAGTGTGTGCGGAAACGATAAGGGCCTGATGGGATTCCAGCCCCCACCAGAGCTTGCAGGAAAGTGCGCTATCATAAAAATGTAGGTGGGAATCCCAAAATCAGGCCCCCAAGTCAACGATCTCAATCCTTTCCCTTCCCAACAATCTTTGGGAACAATGTGAGGTTAAGACTAGCATTATGCATTCCAGTGAAAAAAAAAACATAATGAGACTGGACGAAAAGGGTGCAATGCAACAAAAAAGGGGAAGTGGATCTAAATATCCTCCAAAAAACTGAAAACAAACAGAATGAGAGTGTTCTAGAAGAATGCATATTGAACACTAAGAGACGGGCAGCAGAATGAAGACTAATACAAAGAGAGGTAGAGACAGTTGAAGCCTATTAAACACTGGTGCTCTGATGATGAGAGTCATATCAAAACAAGAAATGGGGGAAGTAAAATCAAACAAAAAAAATGAAAGCATAAATTAAATCAAAATAAAATAACCAATTCAATCGGGGTAAAAATAACATTTACCACTAAGTTTACCATCAGCACAACATGGCCAGGATCATAATGCTGCAAAAAAGAAACACCAATTGGTTAAGCAGGAAGATTGAGGCACAAAGAGAGCGTTCAGGGGTAAGGGGTAAAGGGTTAGGGGTCGGGTTTGGGGATAGGGGCTTTGGTGTACCCCCTACCAATTTGGGGCCTGGGTGATTACAGGGATACCCTCTCACCATCCCTGACACTCCTTCTCTCCTCCTCTTGACTGCTCATTTCTGGTACTATAATTTCAGGCTTTCGGGTTCCTCCACAAGGAGGACGCAGTTACTAATTTCGGACTTGCCTCTAAAACACAGGTTTTCAGAGGAGAACCTGAAACCGGTCCTAAAGCTGTCCGCTCTCTCGTTTCCCCTCTCTTTGTTGATTGTCCTTCAACAGAAATGTATCAACCATCACTCAATCCAAAAAAGTAGCACCCTCCTTCCCACTCCCCCCTTTCTCCAAATCCCCCATGCGGGTCCAAGTCTCCGCGTGAATGTGTTTGAGACAGAGAGGCCGTCGAATGCATACTTCATCACACAGCTGTACGAGCTATGAGAAGCATACGCTGTGAGCGAGCTTTTAGCAGCGCATCGTTCTTATTGGCCAGCAGGCTCCTTTAGAGGACTAGATCGCTTTCACAGCTGTTTTCATCTCCCCATTTATCGAGAATCAATTGCAATCTGTTTTGTGGTATCCTGCGTTGCTTAAAACTCAGCTTCACAAGACTGGGTCTCTACAGCCAGCATGCTCTGCAGGAGAGGGGGAAGGAGATGGGTCAGGTCAGGTGAGGCTTTCACAAGTAAGTACATTTATAAGAGGAGAAGTGGGATGCAGGTGGGATGGTGTGAAGACTTCTCCCTGCAAGCTAAAACACCTGAGCCCCCACCCCTCGTTTTGGTGACACATACACACACGCGCACACACACAGCACATACAATTTCCACTCCCACATGTACCACAGGTGTACATTCACTTCACAAAAGTGGACGCAGGCAGATAGACCGATCGAAGGCGGAAGGAGGGGGAGAATGGGCAGGAGATCGAGGCTCATTCTGGCAAGCCATTCAGGGGAATCATGGGAAAGAGGCAGAATCATATTCACAGCCAATCAGAGGGCCCCATCTCATGTTCTCAGCCAATCAAAACACCCCGATTCGCAGCCAAACATACATTAAACTAATATTTACAAGAACTATTCTAACATGGGTGAATTCTGAACACAATCAAGAGAAAAAAACAAAACAGTGGATAATTAAATAATTTCTACAAAATGTTTACTGATTCCATTTTGGTATGAGTTTCAAATCGTAGCGCTGATATTTTGAGCAGAGAGCGTTTAGTGATTGTAAGCGTAGAGAGAAGAACTAAGAGAAGCCGTTAGGCTACACTGTAAAAGGGGAGAGTTATTACGTATTATTTCAAGAAAAACATCCACACGCACACTCAAACATACACACAAACATACAGTGGGGGAGGTCCTACAAACCTTACCTAAAAAAACAAGAGTAAAAAAAGAAAAAAAAAGAAAGAAGAGTAAAAAAACAGAGTCAATACAATGGAAACTCAAATCATTGGGGAGACATTTCAGTAAATGCACACTCAGTACCAAGGCTCTGTCCAAAAGATAGAGAGAAGAGGAAAAGGATAAGGTTCAAACACCATGGCATGAGCACCAGAATGGGTGAACTGACGTGTTTGTTTGTTTGTGTAGGTTTGTGCATGTATGCAGCAGAGCCCTTAGCACTAAAAGAATGTGTTTTCAAATAGTTCCCAACCTGAACACTTGACTGGATCAAACATATATACCATTCACTTTCTTCCGACTCATTTTTCTCCACAGTTTCCACAAAAGTGATTTGCATATAATTTGGTGTACTCGCTTTGCACAAGCCCTGCAAGATGGAACTAATCTACTTCCTCAAGCTCACTGGAAGCTCTAGGACTTTATCTGATCTGGAAAATCTCTTCCACTGCAATTACACTTCAGTCACTCCCTGTCTGCTCTGTGTATTAAATACAAACAGTATGATGACGGCAACCAAGAAAGGACAAAACTCTGATCTTTTGAGTGTCTTGCCAAGCTACAAAACAGATGGGCGGTGCCGGTGAGCACTGGAAACATTCCTAATCTGTCACACACTTGACTTGGCCGGGATGACAACCTCTGGCTATGGCTACTTCCTCTGGGTCCTCAGCACTGTGAGTTCTAAGAAAGCAGCCAATGGAGTGTGAACTGCTACAGCAAAGGCCAAAAAGAGAGCTGCCGTTCTGCTGTCACTGCTTAGGGAAATGCTGTCTCTGTGTGAAGTAGTGCTGGCAATATAAAATTAAGCAATACAGAGAACATCAGAATAATTTTATTGGCCCATTAAGCTTCCTAATGGGCAAATAACCTTGTTCTACTGCGACTTGTGACTAATCAAATGAGATATTTTAAAAGTGCCTCTGATTTAAACATCAGCAGCAAAAATATAGCAATGTTAAAAATGCTAGTTTCCTAGGTTGAGAAAAGTACATCCTCTTAAACCATTTCAGCAAAAAAAAAAAAAAAAAAAATTGATATATATATATATATATATATATATATATATATATATATATATATATAGATCAATATTCTAAAGGTATACACACTATCTACTCAAAAGTTTGGAGTCTGTAAATGTTTTTTGGAAGCTGATAATTTTTTTTTTTAATTCTTTGGCAAGAAGTTCAAAAAGTTCAAAAGAAATATTGTGCAACATTATACATTTCTTTACTGTCACTTTTGATCAATTTAATGCATCCTTGCTGAATAATTATCCTGCTAATGTTATTTGTCTTACTATGGTTGATATGGGATGTTGAGGGAAGCATTCACTGGGAACAATAAAAACAGACAGGATGCCTTTCCCATTTATGCACTAGTACTGAATTGAGATCTTGGGCTTTTACACAACGCTGACTTCAGCACTTAAACAGCAGAGCTATCTTAACGGCTGCAGGGCAGTGTCTAGAGAGTGTGCATGTGTGCAATAAAGCAGTCTCTAGGGAGAGACTCACAAGCTCACCTGATGGGCCAAATGACCTTGCCGAAGTTAGCTGACACAAACCTTCACTGTTTACTTTGAACAGAGGTCCTGAGAGAGAGCCATTCATATTCCTATCATTGATTTCTGTCAGAGCAAGTTCTCTTTGAATCAAAACCTTCTGCTAAAACGATTTGTAAAGGTCAATTCAACAAGGCAGCATGTCAGAAAGGCAAATGTCTTTCACCTTGTGTTGAGAACAGGTCGTACTGATTTACATGTGGGCAGATCAATTTACTGAAACATGAGGGTGTTTTCATGTTTCTGTGCAAACAAACAAAACCTCCTACACGCTCCGAAGTTGTAGTGATAAATAAAGGGAAAGAACAAAAGAAAGATCAAGATGTAGGACATTACAAATCTCTCCTCCTGTTGAAATGTGCTCATATATCTAACCATCCTTTCAGGCTATTATACACTACATTTTATTCTGCACTTACTATTAAATTGATGCACTAAGAGGATGACGCATGTTAGCATTCCTCATTCCTCATGCACTTTATTTCCTGCAGGCTTTGCAGCGTGACTGCAGCACACATGCATCCTGAGGGGACGATAAGATGTGTGTGTCTCAGAAACCGCTGATCAATTTCTTCATAGACCTCGGGTCGCCAACGGCTACATCAGCATGAGGTAATGACCAAAAACAGAGTGGTCTACAAAGCTAACTTTACTGTGCGTCTACGGGGAAATATAAGCATCTACTCTGTCCTGGTCCAAAAAAAGATACTCCCTTCCAAGTAACGGTGTTTCCTTACTCCCATAATGCGACTTCTGCTCACAAGTGCCAAACTGTTAGAATTTTCTTAAGAAGAGTCAACATTAAATCTTACACTCTGTACATTTCAACTCTGCTCTTTGCGCAATGAAAGACAAGGGATCTTCTGCAGGGAGGAATGGCTCATATGAATGTTATTCAACTTTCTCACACACAAGCAAACCAAACAACCACAGAACGCAGACAACAAGACTGCATTAATATAGCAGCTCTGACATTCTGCAGGCCACAAGCCAAGTGCAGGGGAGAAAGCAAAGAGGGAACGGGGAGAGGACAGAGGGAAGGAGAAAGAAACGAAAGAGCTGATCTTCCTCAAAGGCAGTCCAAAAGAACACAAAGTGAATGAATGCTTTTATTTGGTACGATCGAGAGGATCTTGTGACAGTTTGTGTTTTGGTTTCTCTTTGATCCTGGGCTACATAAAGATAAGGGTATGTCTGTCCATATCAGGGATGTTCATGAGTAACTGAGCAGTCAAGTAGTAGAAACACCATCTGGACAATGCAAATTGGTTTAACTTTTCCTACTGAATCAATCCCTTATTTATTTTAAAATTTTAATTCTGTAATGAAATTTAACTCTCCTAAGCTGTTCAATAATGGTCAGGAGTACAATAAAATTATGCACTTTTTGGAGATAAAGAATTATTTAGAGCTTATTTATACCTCCTAAACTGGGGTGATTTTGCAAATCTTTCCCCTTGCAAACAGAAAAACTAACTTTTGGGTGGGTATGAATCTTTTGCACTCTGAATGTTTCATAGTTGGGTTTGTTCAATATTGTGGCTGATACATAGATTAATATTATTCATATTAACAAAATTATTTCCAATTCATTTCCCTTGGTTGCTTAATTTTGACTGGACAGTTAAGTTGTGGCTTTATTACCTTTTTTAAATGACCTTGAATTTATTTATTGTTTTACTTTTTTGCATCTAAAAAAAAAACGTTTGAATGAAACCATTTTCATAAAAAATTAAAAAGTCCAAGCAGCCAAGGAGGATTAATTAATCAATATCTAATTGTTGTGCGTTGCAGTACTCAACTACAAAATAACTCAAATTCCCATCTCATGTCCATATCTTCTCTAGACCACAATGCTCCACAGGAAAGCTAGTACACTCAATGCTGATCTGATGCCACCTCATGCCATTCTACCAACTCCTTCCTCTATCCATCTCACCCTGTCTTCCCCCATTCACTGTATATAGCAACACTACAGTCCAAACAAACTCATTCCTCACAGAGACATCCATGTCGGTACAAATGAGAAATACAAATGGGTGTGCTGGAACAGAATAGAGAGAGAGAGAGAGATCAGAAAAGAAAGAAAGAAAACATTTTAACAACGGATCAAACCATACGGCATCGATGCTGTTGGGTGGAAATCAAGAGAGAGAAAGAGTGGGAGAGATTGAGTTTGAAAGAGAGGGTTGCTAGCTTACCCTGCATTGTTTTGCCCAGGCCTTGACCCAACTTCCAGCCATGTTTCTGAAGGAGCCGGTGCCCAATGTTATCCTGATGTGAGGAAGAGAGGAAAGAAAGACCACAATATTCCAATAATAAGCAGCGCTTTCCTCACACACACACACACACACTCACTCAGTCACAAGTACTTGTGGTAGCCAGACAACTGTCAAAACATCTTCACTCGCTGTCATCAAAATTAGCAACATCTGCTACACCTTTAAACTCCTTGTCAGATGGGGAGCGGAAGGGAGAGAGAGGGAGGAAGAACAGAGGGAGATAGATAGAAAGAACAAGAGGAGGAAAAGTCACTGGGCTCTGTAATAAGGCACATCTGTTTCTGTACAGGATTAATTGAACCCAACTTCATCCTACTGTCTATAGTCTAACATCTAATCTATAGCATAAAAAGGGGCCTTTAGTGGAGGTAACAGCTAAAAGAAAAGGGATGTAAACGCTACCAACCTCAAGTGTACTTAATTCACTTTCAGTCTCAAAAGAAGGAGGGAGGAACGGTCGGTTATATACGTATTATGACACAAATACATATATAAACCGTCTCGGGGAGGGAGATTAATACACAAACAACTATAGGAGAAGGAACAGCACAGACATAGAGCTTACATACACAAAAACCAAAAACTTTCACAAGCTTTTTGAGAGTTCATCATCATGACAACAGAGGCACCACAAAAAACATACAGTATGTAGCTGTAACGAGAGCGAAAGGAGGAGATCGAGGAGTCAGAAGTAGATAGATAGATTTATGGAGTGACAAAAAGAAAAGTGCAGAGAGAGGGAGGCCTCAGGTTACCATTGAGAGGCCTGCATGCGTGTGAGTGCGCGTTTGCATTTTACATACTGATCTGATGCTTCATTTAAAAAAAAAGATATAGAAAGAAAAAAGAAAAACAGAGGGTATAGAAAGAAAAATATGAAATGCAAGAATAAGAAAAAATTCAAGCTTGAAGTCATGACAAATAAATAGCTTTAATCTGATCTAAGCGTAAAGAAAAATAACTATGGGTAATATATATAATGTCTTTTATGTTTATTATATATAAAAGTGTGCATTGAGAGAAAAAAATACTTATCTACACATACACACACACCACAAATAAAGGCCATTATGAACAAAAAAAAATCATTAACCAGCATGCAGCCTTTTGTTAAACCACTTTTAACAAAAAGAAGCGGCGGTGTTAGTCATGTCTGTAAAGTAGTAAGCATATACTGGGAGGGAGAGGGCAGCAGAGAGCTCAGGATGTTGTTAGAGATGAGGACGAGCATACAGCAGTGATGCACAAGGTCATCTAAACAGATGTCACAACCTACAGAGGGTGAGCATAAGATGGAGCAGCCATGAGTGTTGTGTGAGAGGCGAGGAGTGGAGCAAGAACTAGGTTAGAGCTATATGGATAGGGAGGGAGTGATCACCCCCACAAGACACACCCACTTTCCATTAGCTCTGCCGATTGTTTGCCACGACCTTCAACAGTTTGGCCAATTTGGATGCTGATTTAAAAAAATAATAATTTGATCAAAATACTGTGTTATTGGAGAACCATAATGCTTGTATTAAGTAGTGCTTCAATTAGCTACTCCATTTCTTTTCCTTGCTTTGGTGTTAAGATTGCTACAGGGATTTGATCATATTTTTCCATTTATTTAATGGGGTTATTGCAACAGGCCTCCTGAGAAGACCCTAACTCTCTCAAGGGTTGGGTTGCAATTACATTAGATTGAAATGAGAAAACCTATGGCAAATTTGAGAAGACCATTTCCTCAGTTCATCTTACCTTAAACAAAAGGGTATGAAAATTAGCTGTTACATAAACCAATAATCAAGCACACCATTTTTTAGGTCTCTAAACAATAGAGCCCGACAATGATATTACAGTACTGTACGTTAAACCAGAACTTTTTGCAAGCTACATTTTCTTCTGAGCACTGCTTTTTGCATAATTAAACTTTGTGACTTTATTTGTATATACACTACCATTCAAACGTTTGGGGTCAATAAATGTTTTTAAAAGAAGTCTCTTATGCTCACTAAGACAGCACTTATTTGACCAAAAATACAGTAAAAACAGTAGCACTGAAATATTACTGTTTTAAAATACATGATGAAACAGATTAAGTGATTATAAAGATGCCACGTTTTCTTCAACACACCATCTGATGTTTATTCATGGTTAATTTATGCAGTAACTGATTGTAAAGAAGAGATGATCGAAGAGAATGAATTTCATAATAAAATTGACAATTTGAAAACAGACTTTTGTTCACGCATCAACTGAAAACAGCATGGATTGATTTTTATGATTTAAGAATTGATATCAGTTCATTAAAATGAGAATTGATTAAAATCAATATTTTCAACCCAGCCCTAGTTGTGCTGCGTTATAGGTTTGAGGCAACAGTAATACAAGGCTCTTTGATGAATAGAAAGTTAAAAAGAACAGCATTTATTTGAAATAGAAATTTTCTATAACAATGTAAAAGTGAAGTCTTGCTATAAAAAACAAACTTATGAATAGTAGTGTGTATCTCAAAACAACTAGCATTATTGTTATATAAAAAAAGCAGAACTAACAATTACTAAAAATTAGTTCTGCATGTTTGCCATTATCATACCCCAACAAAAAGAATCAGTATCTTATTGGCCATACAAATGAACGTTGGTCAATCTCTCCTTTTACATGTTAAAATAATCTATACTGAATCTTCGGTTAATTGCATATATATGTGTGTGTGTGTGTGTGTGTGTGTGTGTGTGTGTGTGTGTGTGTGGTGATAGAACGTGGAAACGTTTTCTCCAGATGGTTAGAGCATGGGGAGCTGCACTAATACTCATCTTGTGCAAAATCCCCTCTTTGGGCTTCTGGACATCCAAACACTTCTGTGCATGTTCTTCCGTTCAAATTGAAAAAAGGAACAAGACCGTGGGATAACGATCATTTCCTTTTCTGTATTTATAGTCAGCAGAGGAGACCACAGAGCGCACATCAAAACCAGCATAAGGCCAACTGCAGCAAGGGACTCGCATGTACCTCTAAAGAAAAATCCGACGGTAGAACAGAATTAATCAGAAGATACATGAGCTCGACGACAGCATCGAAAGAGCGCAAGTCCCAGGATCTTTGGTTTATCAGCAGTGCAGATGCGCCTGCAGTAAACCCAGCCCAAAAGGCCTGCAATGCAGTGGCTCTGCAGCATCCTCTGCTAACAACACACAGCATTTCATCATACTGAGGACTGGTGGAGCATCTAAACAGAGTGTGCGTTGAGCTGACCTCACATTACCTCTTCTTGCTGAGTGGAGCACTTTACATAGCATTGGTAAACTCCACTTTCCCAAACTGGAGCACCATTAGATCAAGAGAAACAGAACTTGATGAAGAGAGCTGTCTTTGTTTAGTCTAATCCTTCATATCTGCCAATCAGAATCAGTCAAACGTGGCCCGGGGCCAATCACAGGCCCCATGAATGGTGTGTCAGGCAGACGTGGGAGGCGGGTGGGTTTTGTGGGGACAAACAGATGAATGCACTAAAATAAAACAGACCGATGAAGAGCAACAACGCCGAAGAATCCAACAGCAGTGCAAGTGGAGTGAAAACATGTCCATACGAACCTGGCTTTTAAACCCTGGGCTGTCAAAAGAACAGTCAAACGTCACACAAACTGAAGAAACTGGCCAATCTCTACAGCTTTCTACTGGTCACACTGTCTCTTTGATCCACTACATTACCACAGTGAATTCACACATCTACACATCCACTAACTGGCAGTTAATTCATATAAAATGATTTTAAAAACAACAAAGAATTTTATATTGTCCAAACAGATACACTCCCACAAGAAAAGAGTGATGGAGAGTGATGTTATCAACATGGTCATAGCAGGGAGTGAGAGAGGGAGGGCGAGGAAGGACGGATTAAATTAAAACAGGACAGAGATGTGCAGGGCAGCGAGTGGATTTCCAATGTGTAGGTATTTGTGACAGCTTCATTAAGACTGACCTGAAATTCAGTCTAGGAGAATGAGATCACAGTAAATTTGACATTTTATATTGTGCATTACTGATGCATGGGAAATTCACAGTGGCGCTGTTACAAAAACATGCCACCTTGTAAATAAAATGTGAATAAACACCTATTTCTAGTTTCTAATGTGCTTCTGTCTATGACAAATGTGAAAATAAGACAGCATCTGCTCTCTAGATTTGCCTAAAAACTATTATGCTGATACATTGGAAATAAATACCACCTTAAAGTGACATAACCACACTAGGAACTGTCTCAGTGACCAATGGAAATGTCAAATCAAATAACTAGGAGTCAGCCAGCGGTGGCTGATGATGAAACTATTTATAAGGTGACTGTGCTCCTGCTGACCTTCATGTTCTACAGCTGGACACCAAAAGGTCAGTCCTTTAAACAGAGAAACAACCAACAAGCAACAGAGAGATCAGAGCGGGAAAGTGTTACCAAGTTAAGGTGGGGTAATGGGCTAGCCAAGGTTTTTTGGGGGTGGGGACCTGGACAGCTGGTGTTGTGTCAGTGTGCTTATGGAAGAGAAGGAGAGAGAGTAATCTAGCACATTCCCTTCCTTACTGCCACAAGGTGGAAACTGCTCAGGACCAAATGGGAAGACAGCAAAGGGGCTTTTTAATGTCACATTCACTTCTTTGTCTTATGCACAGTGGCCACAAATGTGCTGTATTTTAGCCACAGTTGAATGTCTGAATGATATTTTGGAAGCAAAATATCAAACCTAAGAGACATCTGAATAAAAATGAAGCTAGAGCCAAGTAAAATTTACTTTAAACTCATTTGCAACATATCACACTGTATGCTTTAAAACCCAACAAACGTTTACTAAGTGAGCTATGTTCCTTAATGCATGCCACTTGGTTTGTTATTGTGTTATATAAATCAATGGAATCAATTAAGTGTGGCTAAAGTGTCCAAGCACATTTTAGTGCCACTGAGTTCCTGTAAAGTCCTGGGTTTCAGTGTTAAAAGGACAGTTCACCCAAAAATGAAATTTACTCCCCCTTTAAGTTTTTCTAAACCGGCAAGAGTTTCTTTATTCTGCTGAACACAAAAGTAGATATTTTGAAGATAAATTTTTTTCCTATACAATGGAAGTCAAGGGGACTAGCAACTGTTTGGTTACCCACATTCCTCAAATTACCGTCTTTTATGTTCAACAGTATAAAGCAACTCAAACTCATACATTACATTTATATTTAGTCATTTAGCAGACGCTTTTATCCAAAGAGACTTACAAATGAGGACAATGGAAGCAATCAAAATCAACAAGAGAGCAATATGCGATTGTTATGACTAGGGCTGGGTATCGAGTTCGATACTTTTTAGGCACCGACCGAATTGCCTCGATACCACCGAGTATCGAAAAACGTCTAGTCGTTCGGTCCCAAATTTCGATACCTAAGGGGTTAATCTCATCACCGTCAGTGAGCCAATAATCCTTTAGCACTAGGTGTGTTTGACTAGAAGCGGCGCGGCGCTGATTGATCAGTGTTTGACCTCCGCAAAAGCGTTTCGAAAGCGCACGGAGCAGTCCGCTGTTTGTTTATTATACACAGACTGAAGCTCGCGTGACGCTCGCGGTGATTTCAGCGTCTGCCGCCTCTCTAAATGAGGACATAAACACATGAACAACATCTCCAGACCTGCTCTGAGAGTCACTTCATGAGCATTTTACCGTTTGATTCGAGTAAAACTAGCGTCTTATCATATACACACAGAACTGTAAAGGTATTCCAGACAGTTTTAATAAGATTACATTTTTGAGAATGTAATCTTATTAAAACTGATTTCATAAAACTGGTATAGAAAAAAGTATCGTTCAGGAACCGGTATCGAACTCAAGGTATCGGTATCGATATCGAAAATTTTTGAACGATACCCAGCCCTAGTTATGACAAGTCTCAGAACAGGTTTGGAACAACTTGAGGGTGAGTAAAGGCAAGTTTCCACTGCATGGTATGGCACGGTACGGTTCAGTACAGCTCACTTTTTCTTTTTTTCACTGGGTACAGTACCTGGTACTTTTTTAGTACCGCCTCGGCCGAGGTTCCAAGCGAGCCGTACCGTTACTAAAACGTGATGTGTAAACCCAGCTGATCACTGATTGGCCGGAGAAAATAGTCACTGCCTGCGTCATTTGATTTATTTTATTTTTTTCGCCACCTGAACTTGCGGTACGAGACACAACAGACCCGCTAGATTTAAATCAGCACAGCTAGTGAAGGATCTAACTCAACTGTTTTGAATGAGCGCACCTTTCTTTTAACAACCAAAAAATGTCTGTTTCGTTGTCGGTTGAGGAAGTACAGACGTTCCTCTCGTTGATAGACGAGGAGCAGATCCAGCGAGAGCTTAATGGAGCGATAGTAGAGACGGTATATCACGGCAGCAAAGGAGGCGCAACCATAATGACACGTGAATAATCCCGCCCACTCTAAAGCGGTACTAAACTGCAGTGGAAACATAAACTGAGCCGAGCTGAGCCGTTCCGTGCTGTTCTGAACCGTGCCGAGCAGAGTCGTACCACGCAGTGGAAAAGCGCCATAAATGACGACAATTTTTGCTGAATTATCCCTTTAAACTTCTTAACTTTCCAATAACAAAAAAGACTACTGTCAACAAAGATGATGGAAAACATACCTCAGCGATACACTTGCTATGACTGATATCACGTCACCATTTCCGGGTCCAAGCACTTTATCAGATGCCAAAAGCAAACAAGATACGGTGCTATTATATACTCAACGTCTGTTGTAATACCACCAAAATATCATAATCCTTACTTTTATCTCCATACTGAAATTTCTGGTGGCCAGACAGAGTGATTCATCTTTTCTGAATCATTAAAAATATCGGTGACTGGGATGCCGTAAGCCAAGATTCTGTACATTTTGAGTTTTTGAAAGCTTAAATTGAAAGTGTGCTATAAATAAAAAGTCCTTATTAATGGCTGTTGAGATTCCCAACTGAAACAGAGTGGAGGCTTGGACCCGGAAACATTCGTTACATCACAGCTTAACAAGCAGACAGGATCGCATCAACAGGTCAGTGCTGTCTTGAAATGGCAAACATCAGAACATTCCTGGGGTTAACTTTCATACAGAAGATCACCAAGAGCTTCATTAAGAGAATGAAGAAATTATTCTGCTGTATCAATGTAGTCATTCTGAGTTTCCTGCAGTAGTCAAAGTGAAACCTCTACAGAACTCAAACCAAGAGTTACATACCAAGAGGGATAACAATTACATACCAATTTGTGATGTGTGTGATTTATGTCATGTTTGTCTTTTGACTCGGTCACTGCCCAGTGCACATATCCTTGGGTTAGGGGACGGGAGCAAGGAAGATGAGTGTTGAGATACATAGTAAGATGAAGTGGAGTGTATGTGAGAGAAATTAATGCTACTGACTTAACATGCAAACAGACAAACAAAGGTATTGAGAGAGCAAGAAAGAAGAGGGATGAGTAGATAAAAGCATATGGTAAAATAAGAGAAGATCCTGATTACCACAGACCTCTAGCTGCCTACAGATCACACACAATGATTGGCAGAGGAGGGGCATGGGAAAAACAAAAGCGTGGCAAACACAGTGCCCGAACAAGACACACACACACACATATATATACGCAGCGATGGCTGTCACCGTCCACGAACCAGCTGCTAGGCCTTCTGTGATATAAATACACCAATGGTGTTTGGTGGAAAATAGCCCTGGCACTCTAGACCAGGGGTCGGGCAAGTAAGTTTGGCATCGGGCCAAAAAAAAAATTCACCACTAGACGGCGGGCTAGAAACAATCAAAGGATAATTTAAGATATTAATTGATGAAAAATACAACCAGAATTGCCTGTGACTGACTGTTACAATGTATTTTGTAACTGGTAGTGAACGGTTACATTTGTGTGGCGGTGTGTCCGTTCAGAGTATGTGAGCGGAATGGAGCGTCAACAATTCCCCTCCGCGCTCTGAGCATTTAATAATCACTCCGTGCTCACTGATATCAGAAACATCGCTCCGTGTCTAAAGTATTTCAGTATGTTTGAAATATCACAGTTCTATGGAAGCCCAAAAAAAAAAAAAAAAAAGGTTATTGCAATTTTTTTCTCACAAATCTGACTATTTTTATTCACAGAATTGTGAGATATAAACTCGCAATTCTGACTTTTTTTCTCGCAATTCTGACCTTTTTTCCTCAGAATTGTGAGATATAAAACTGCGAGTTATGAAGTCAGAATTGCAAGTTAAAGTCCAGTTTTGAGGGGGAAAAAAAAACTGATATGTTCTCAAAATTGCGAGTTTATATCTCAGAATTATGACTTTTTAACTCGCAATTGCGAGTTTATATCACGCAATCCTGAGAAAAAAAAGTCAGCTGTCATCTTAAAAAATTCCGAAGGAACAAATAAATTCCTTGAGAAATATAACTTCCCGCTCATGTCCACTGCAGTCATATAGCCTTCACATGCTTTCTGATTTGAGTGATCCTTTTCTATCTAGCTAGCTAAATATGTTTAACATGTGAATTCTTGCTAAATATGCAGTTATATTACGGGTCGTTGGCATGAATTGTACTCATGATGGAGCGCTCTTGGAGCAAGTGAAAACCACGATGCTCCAACTTTTAAAAAATCTGCTTCTCGCTTCAGTCAAAATCACACCGCTCCACTCGCGCTCCACTCACATACTCTGATGAGTAACTGTTGCTGTCATGACAGATCTATTTCAGAACCAGCCGCTATCAAAATAATCTGGCTACGGGCGCAGGCCAGATATTATTGCTGGCAGGCCACTTTTGGGCCACGGGCCACCTGTTGCCGACCACTGCTCTAGATCTAGAACAGGAAAACGGGTGGCAAATAAATGACAGCTCATATGTTGTTGTGCGACTGATGAAACATTATGAACTCTATATTATACTCCAAGTGTAAAAAAATCGACAGTGATAGCCATCGTTTTCTGTGGTGTGTCGCGTCTCTGCTCTTCACGAACACTGCGTGTGGCAGCTCTACTCCCCACACCCCTCCATAGACAATAGTGCAGGAGCAGGAATCATTTGGTTCAGGCAGGCAGCCAGGCCACCTCTCCTGCTCTTCCTCCTGTCCTTCTGACTCACACTCTGGGACGGTGGCTGCTCCAAACTATAACAAATAGATCTAAACATGAGATGCGAGTCATTTTGATGGAGGAAAAAAAAAAAAACCCCAATCGGAACTAGACACATGAAAAATGCTTCAGTGTTCTGTGTTAAAAAAATTAAGGGATTATCAGACATGATTATATCATTCAAAGTAAAAGACTTACAGTTGATAAAGGATGACACATTCTACAGAAATATGTTTTAATGTTATTTAAAGATCACTTTCACCATGTCCAGTGTCATCTTAACAAAAATGATTTGTTGATTAAATTGTCACTTATCCTATGGCAAAAATGAATGTACTTTTAATTTACATACATAAAAATAAGTGCAATTTTAAGCAATATGTAATTTGTATTCACAATTTAAAAACATTACAAAATAATAACATTTAAAAAATAATCATTTCATTTACCATAAAACAAAATAATTAAAAGCTCTGACACAAATGCAAAAATGGTCCTTCCAATACAAACAGGTGTTTTTCATTAAACTAATTTTAGAGAATTTAGCTAATCATATTTGCATAAATTTGCCTTAGTCACAGGGTCTGAGTGTAACTGGAGCAGAAAGGACAATATAGAGAGGAGGAGAGGCATCAGGCATGCAAGGCCCTGAAATACAAAGCGAACCAGAGGAACGAGACAGAGACAGAGACAAGAGCTGCCTGCGATATTATCTACATGCCTAGTCAGCGAAAAATGCAGTCCCAGTTGCACAAGCACCATGCCAGCACATAATGACAGAGGGTACTGTACACCGAATCACTGTGTTGGAGAGAGAGAGAAAGAGGGACAGAATGATGAGACAGAGAGATATAGTAAGAGCGACAGAGAGAGAGAAGAGGTGAGAGACAGAGAGAGTGAGAAAGCGTTACAAGGAGCCCCTAAAGAGACAGGAGGAGGAGAGCAGAGCGTGCAGATACAAACCAGGTCAGAGCTGCTTAGCTAATTGGGGCCAATTCGCTGCAGGAGAGAAATGTCGAACACCCCAAGTTGTGTACAATACTGAAAATATCTGAAATAAACTGTCCTACACAAACACTTACACAAAAAATAAAAACACACAAGATATTGGGCACTAATGTGCTCACACACACACACCACTTTCTCGCAATCAAAAACACACACACACTCTCTCTAGCTCCACTGTGTGAGGTGGACGACACACTGAGTAGTTCATATCTAAATCAGGTCAGTCTAGCTTGAATCAAATGGAGCAGACACACAGACAAGTTGCGTAATTGAATTGGTGGCGTGTCTGCGTAACAGAGGTCTGCCTCCAAGTCTGACAGATCTAACTGACTCAGAGTTAATACATTGACAGAGAGCTTTAATTGAACCACTGGATGTCTGTGTGCATAGACGAATGTCCTTTAGTATTAAAGTCTAGCTCTGAGAGTTGACGCACATCTTCTGAAGGGGCGGTTGGGCGGTTTTGTTTCTTTGCCTTTTATGCTTAGGGGAGTCTATTTACAGGAGGACGGAGTGAGCTAAAGGGCCCGTTACAGTTCAACGTCAAACCTACAGCATAACCTCTATTTGGTGCCTTATGCATCGTGAGTGTTTGCAGCTAGCTTTGGTGTGCCTGTTTAATACACTAGTTGCTGATTACAGAAGCAAACAATAAGCAGATTTGTCTCAACTAGAGTTTCAATTATTTGGTTGGATTCTCTTTTTAATCTGTATTTTACATAATATCAATACATATTACATAGCAGCACGTATTATACATTATATCATTGAGCCATATGTATATATGTTTGTGTGTGCGTGCATATATATATATATATATATATATATGGGCTGTCAATTGATTAAAATATTTAAAAATCGAATGATTGTCATGAGTTAACTCGTGATTAATCACAACTTAATCGCACATTTTGATTTGTTCTAAATGTACCTTAAATTAATACTTTAAGTTTTTAATACTCTAATTCAACATGGGCATGGACAAATATGGATGCTTTATGCAAATGTATGTTTATTATTATTATTGAAACCATAGTCAACACAGAGCATGAAGACTAGACATGTTTCAAAGGTCATAGACGTTTTTCAAAGAACTTGTTCATGTCTATTGGACAAATGAAAAAAAGGACATAGAAATATGGTTTCCATTACTTCTCTTTCTTTGCACTGAGCAATTTACTTACACAAGCCTGTTTACATTTCGCAGGACAGGGCAGCTCACTTCTGAACATGCAAAATGTACATTTATTATTTATGATTACATCATTCTAATATGATGATTTGCTGCTCAAAAAAACATTCCTTTTACAATTATTAATTGTTAAACAGTTTAAAAATTAAACAGTTGTGCTTCTTAATATTTTTGTGGAAAGCATGTTTTTTTCAGGATTCTTTGAAAAATAGAAAGTAAAAAAACTGTTTATTTATCAGTTTATTTAAAAACAATATTGCAACATTAAAAGTTTATATTTGATTATTTACACTTTAAACTAATTTAATGCAACCTTGTTGAAAAAAATCTTATTGACAATTTTAACAATAGCATATACAAATATATATTATGGTTATTTCTGGTTTGCTAGGTTAATTTATAGTTTATTATCTTCTTTGTTCAACCTGTTGTATTTGGAGACAGTCTCTCCTTTTCTATTAACTTGTATAACTCAATCTTTAAATAAAGAGGGCTAACTGTGCTGTGGTCTGGATGTCCTGTGGCTACCCTTGGCATCCTCCTACACTGTAGCTGAATCGAGCTCATCCAGGTCAACAGCCAGAGGGACCTTCTCATTTATACGCGGACAAACACTCCAGGTCTGTACTTTGAAATGGCCTTGGATAAGGCTTTTACTCATAAAATTAAGCAATCATATGTAACAGATCAAAATCTACATGTCGGTCAAAGAGTCTGGCCAGTGTTGAATTATATATCGTATGCATATGACTGCGAATGACTGTTTGTATCATTTACCTTTTCCACAGTGTGCCATCCACTTCACATTTCAAAGAGGTGTCCAAATAAAACACTTCATTCTGGATACCATCTAACATCACACAAGCACATCCATACTCACTCACATCTGTGATCATAAAAATAATAAAAAAAAAACAGCAAGCTGATCACAGTGATTGGTACAATCCAACAGATCTCCTTCACCTGTGTCTTCATTATACAGCCACACAGGTGATGACACCAGATGTGTTCACTGAAGACCGGGGTGGAGAACAGGGAAGGGATCTACGGTGGCCTCCAGAAAGGGAGTGCTGACATATTTACAGAAAAGGAGGTGATTTGACTATCTCTAAAACAAGGGAAGGGGCTGACCATAGAGATGGTGTGGCTATCCCTGACTGGACCAATCATCCACACTCTCACATACAGGAAGCAGCTGTTCTAGTTAACAGTACAAAGTGAGGTTTGCGGCCTTACCGGTTCTATGGGCTTGTCCAAAGACGCCTGTTCCAACTCCAACTGACCTTCCTCATACTGGTCAAAGTGATTTCCACCCTGAGAGGACAGAGAGAGTCAGAGAAGATGACAGATTACTGCAGAGCAAACATTTCCTGTAAATTGTTACAAAATGTAAATAAAATGTGCTAAAATGAAAGATGTCCCCTTAGCATTTCCATTCTAAACATCAAAATACATACAAAAACAGCAAAAATGAACAACCGGAACAGAGACATCAAGTTGTATACCAATTTTTGGTTTCATGCTCAAAGCTAAACTCAAGAATAATAACTCCGATTCCAACAGCAGGAATTTAATCAGATGAGAAAAAAAATCAGGTCACCTTGTAAGGGAGGAGGGGTGATTTCCAATCCACCTGCTCATCTTTTTCTCTATGAAAGATAGGTCAGTCAATCTAGACTTTACCCCCTTTATTCTTGTTATTTTTATCTTTTGCCACTCGCTACTGACTAGAGATAGTGAAAAGACAAAATCTGCAGGCAGTTGTTGGATGAGATCTGGCAGGAATTAAATCTGTGTCTCTACCACGAGTGCCACAGCTCAAATCCAAACCATTGGACCTCTTTGCCCTTTTAAACCTTGGGTCTAATGCAATATAAACTAGAGACCAGTCTAAAAAGTAACACACTTTGTGTAAGACAACTCTTTAAAGTTGCAATGGAATAGATAAAGGGACAGATCTTTTTTTCCCCATATTGTCATGTTCATCTGAGTGTACCAAAAAAAGGGATGAAGACTTGGATCTATTAATTTGTTGATCTGAATGTGAATTTGAGGTCAAATGCAAGATGTCAGGGTTTAAGTGGACTAAATGACTGAAGTCTGAGCTCAAAAATTAAGCTTTTTTTTGCTGACTTCCCATTTAATTTTTAATTCTATTTAATGCTGACTTTAAACTTTGAATTCACCTGAAACTTTTCATCTTAATATTTGACCATGGACCACAAAACCAGTCATAAGGGTCAGTATTTTGAAATTGTGATTTATACATCTTCTGAAAGCTGAATAAATAAACTTTCCATTGACGTATGGTTTGTTAGGATAGGACAATGTTTGGCTGAGATGCAACACATGAATTACAGGATCATGGCAAATGAGTAGATAGGATATTGATTTAATACAAGATTCAAGATTTTTATTCGTCACATACATAATTATACAGAGTATAACCAGCAGTGAAATGTAAGTGTAAATGTACAAACAGAAACTGCTCAAAAGACTGACAGCAGCAAAAACTGGTTAAGGCTGTCAGCTGTTTTTGTACACCACCATGACTCTCCAGCTCTGTGTGCCATCACGAGCCTCTGCTACAGGGAGTCAACGCGCCCCAATGACAGGCCAATGACAAACACACACACCGCTAAAACCACAACTGGCCACTACAAGATTCTGAAGAACAAAGTAATAAAGCCACTCAACAATACAACGGTTGCACTTGACATTTATTCGGTACAACAACATTCAATAGCATACTCCCACATACATCCAACAGGAATACTGTGTGCTCAGTCACCAGATCCAGTCCGTATCCAGATCAGATGGTGGTTTAGCACCCAGAGACGACCTCTATAGCCCTGAACGTCAGCAGAGACCAGGACACCGAGATGAGTGCCAGAGACAGATCCCCAGTGAGGACACCGCCACTTAGACAGCCATCGGGAAAGACCACTGGAACCAGTTGAGCCCTTACAATCTGACTTTGCTGCAGTTGGAATTGAACTGCTGGTTCGTTTGGCCAGAGGAGAATTGGCCCCCTGACTGAGCCTGGTGTCTCCTAAGGTTTTTTTCTCCATTCTGTCACCGATGGAGTTTTGGTTCCTTGCCGCTGTCGCCTCTGGCTTGCTTAGTTGGGGACACTTCATTTCCAGCGATATCGTCAACCTGATTGCAAAGACACTATTTAAACTGAACTGAGCTGGATGATGACATCACTGAATTCAATAATGAAATGCCTTTAACTGAAAATCTTTTTTTTTTTATCTTTTCATTTTACATTGACACTATTTTCCTTTTTTTAAATTGTGCAGTTGCTTTGACACAATTTACATTGTTAAAAGCGCTATATAAATAAAGGTGACTTGACTTGCTCTTACACATGCAAGCAAAGAAAATACGCTCTCAGCAGGGTCACGATTTGACATGCTCCTGCCCTCCGACACAGCACAGAGTGTTGTGGCAGCAGAACAGCAATATTGTGCTAGAGAGGAGAGATTTATAGGCAGAAGGATTATGCAGAGAGCAATACCACGTATGACAGACACGTTCCCCAAAGGAAGGATGAGGCTACTATATCCTCTCATCTAATCGGTGGCTCTAAGGCTGTTTTTGTTTAAACTCTGACCCGAGTCACTTCTTAAAGCTGTTAGGCATGAAACAGCACCTGTTCTGAGAATTTACACTCCACACTCACATCCACACACAAAAAAACACTCAGTTAAACATCAGGAGGAGCAGTCGTCCCGCCTGAAAGCTTGCTTTGAGTTCACCCGAACAGCTGATGACAAGGGTCAGACTCATTATGAGAGGTCTATGATCCCAATGCTCATCTACTACTGATGATTGTGTGAAAAAGGTGGGCAGGACTCATGTATTATACAGCTCTCTAGAATACTTAACTCTGATTGGTCATTTGCTGCATTGAGCAGTCAAATATGACCAATAAAAGTGGATACTACAACATACTACTTCCATGTCTCTCACAACTCTGCAGTCATCACAAATCAAAAAAGCTCATTAACCAATCACTTTGTGAGAGTGTATTAGAAAAACATGTGACTAATTTTAAAGGAACAGTTCACCCAAAAATACAGCTGTTCAATTTGGGACTAAAAGAGCTGATAAAAGCCTAATTATGAGAAATAATTCCCATAGGAAATGAGAGACAGACGGTGACACCCCCTGCGGAAGACAATTCTGGGAAATACATTTCCATTCTGCACAAATTTTACTCTCATCCCGTCTGCTGGTAGCAAAGACCAGCAGGAAAAGCAGGATCAGTGACAGTTTGAGTCCAGACCCCTCAGGAGCCAGAGCTGAACTCACATCAGCAGAACTTTGAACAGAAAGGACAACCACTGAGAGAGAATATGGCATGGGCAGGGCTCTAGACTCATTCTTCCCACTGGTCGCACTTTTGCGACTAGGGCCCCGTTTACACTGTCAGTTAAATGTGACCCAATTCCGATTTTTTGCTCATACGTGACTAGGGATGTAACGATTACCGGTAAATCATGATAAAATTCCCCACGGTTAGTATTACCGTTTCATATTTTAATTATTAAAACCGTATTCCGCGATCTGAACAACTCACGATAAATAAATACTGGCCAGCATAAAGCAGAGTGTAACAGTCTCACGAGCGCACGGCAGCAGAGTAGTTTCATTCTGAGTGAAAACAGGACGGAAAAGCTGGGAGGTTTTAAAAGAGTGCTGAGGGAATTATACAAATGAATATATCAGAGAATTAATTATATCAATGTACCTCTGAAGGATCTGACTGTCTTCAGAAACGATTCGATGGCATTTTGTTTTCATCTCAGCTCCATGTAATACCTAAAGGAAGTGTTCTTAAACACAATACTGCTTTGTTCGCGGAGTTCACGGGAATCAGCTGCAATTCAGCTTTTCCATACAAAGCACCACCTGCTGTCAGAGAGTGGATTTACAGACACTTATTTACATTCAGCCTGTGTGCAGTTTCTGTCTGGCCAAAAAAACGGACCAAATTTGCATGACCTGCTGTAAATTTTAACCGGTTGATGAAAAACAAGCTTATGTGGATTCTACACATTTAAACAATTCAGATAAGCTATATAGAATTATTTATGGAGCAGATAAGTGGATAGAGAGTTGGACTTGTAACCTGAAGGTCGTGGGTTCGAGTCTCAGGTCTGGCAGTGATTGTAGGTGGGGGAGTGAATAACCAACACTCTCTCCACCCTCAATACCACGACTGAGGTGAGACCCTTGAGCAAGGCACCGAACCCCCAACTGCTCCCTGGGCGCCGCAACAATGGCTGCCCACTGCTCCGGCTGTACGTTCACTACTGTGTGTACACTTGGATGGGTTAAATGCAGAGCACAAATTCTGAATATGGGTCACCATACTTGGCCACACAAATAGTAATTAAACATCTAAAAGTATTTTTAATTGTATATTTTCTGAGAAGATTACCTTTTCTCTGCTCGTTTCTTGAGTGGAGAAAAGCACTGACGTCTGAAGAGCACGCATAACGGTGCGCAATCCCGATAAATACACAGAATTTGTATTTATACAGTATTTCAGTATTCCCGCAAACATAATATGTTCTGTCTTAAGTAAACGCTTGGGGAACTGATGGGGGAAAACATCTGATGTGTAACTTTATATGATTCGTGCATTACAGTAGGCCGTCTGTCTCAATGTTATCTATCAATAAAAGAAAAGAGGGATCACTCGTAGCACTTCATTGAACTGCTTTTGTAGTTTTAATAATCAATTTATTTGTAATGAACACACTGAAGTGATTTTTACATTTGATCATTTGTTTTTCATAAGCTATATGAATGCTTTTGTTTAGATGTAAAATGATAAAGGTAATGCATTTGTTTCTTTCTAGGCTTTTTTTTTTGCATCTGTTCTTATTTATAATAGGAAAGATAAAATAAAATAAAAAAACAGCTATATTGTGATTATTAATATAGTAGCCTAATATTAATAAGAAAAGAACTAGAGGAAAACTTTAATCTTTCTCATAATCAACCTTGCTGATGCACGCGTGGCGGCGCTAAATGACAACAACGCATGTGGGATGTTTCAGATGGTATGGCAAGTGTAAACACATGAATCGGATATGGGTCACAATTGAAAGAACGTGTAAACGGACACCCAGAAAAATTGGATATAGGTAACAAATCGGAATTGAGCATCAAGACCTGCAGTGTAACGAGGCCTAACTTTCTCAGTTGCTCACACAAACACATAATTTGGTATCCATTTTTTTTTTTTTGCTACACCATTTGATTAATCAATCAATGCATGCTGATGAACTTTTATCATAGTTTAGTTATATGGTAACGAAAGTGTTCAACATTCAACCCGTTCTTTTTCGTCAGTATTATTTGTGATTTAAATCTTGTGAACAGGAATTCCTTTTTTCGTTTGCTTTCACTTTCAAATTCGTGATCTTGGCGTCACGTTTTACAAGAAAAGATCATTGTGTTTTGTTTACATCTATACACCTTTCACTTTTTAAGCCTAGAACAAAAAATGGATTCAGTGTTATTCTTAATTAAAAAGCACAACAACAATAAAACAGTACATTACCATGACAAACTAGCTTACATAACATTTACCAAAAACAAATAAGACGAGGCATGGCATAGGACACATCACTGTATTATATACAGACTAATAAATTACAGAATGTTTAGCAAACACTGTGGAATCAAATAAATAATAATATTTTAAAAAATTAAGAAAAGCCTCCATAGCGTAACGCGAGGTAAACAGCAAAGATAAGCTTTTCAACATGAAAACAAAAAGAAAAGTAAAACTAAACTGGCTGTCGCTGACAGGACTTGCATGTTTTTTTCTACAAGAATACCAACATATCGATCCGATACCTGGGCAGTTTTTTTTTTTTTTAAATCAGTGTTGAATTTTTATACCTCAATGTGTGTTGACCAGATCATGACTTTGTTACACACAGTCTACTAAGTAGTATAGACAACTTTATTGTAAAGAAAAACAACAAATGAATGCATATATAATAATATTTGACAAAAATACTATTATAAACTAGGTTAGTGGATAATTCAGTAGCAAAGCAGTAAAAAACAAAACTATAGAAACACAGAAAATTCTAATGTTTTCACTACAAATACCATTACAAACATTACAAACCACCAACTTTTAACCATTAAAACCATTAACAATGGTTTTCTGAATTGTGTTTTGGGACATATTCCATTAGGATGTATTAGTTTTAACAAGCCACCAATAGAAGGTGACCAATTACCAGTAGAGACCCATAGGGTCCATTACATTTTCTATTAAAACCAATACAAGTCCCATTATAACCAGTAAAACCATTAAAAATGTTGTGATGGTGTCTATTGTTTTTTTTCCAGCAGGAAAGTCACTCTAGAAAAAGCATGAGTGCACAATTTTATCAAATCTAAAATTAGTGGAAAAAAAAACGAATAAAGTGAATAAGTGTAGGACTAAAGCTTGTAAAATGAGATGCATTGCTCTGTGTTGTAAAATACATTCATGAAAAAAATATTTATATATAAATGCACTGTAAAATTAAAAGACATTTCTTTTAAATGTACAGTACAGTAATGAGGCAGAAACAAATGATAGATAAGACGAATAAGAAAGTCTATTAATAATATTTCATTGTGCAAAAGTATTATGAGATGAAAGGCTCCAAATACAGAGAGGCACAAAGCGCTTATGCTTATGCTCATCCCGTCCGCAGAATGATGCGCTTGAAGCAACACAGAGTCACAGTGCGCAGGCTGCGCAGCGCTCCGCATAGAAAAGGTTCAAAGCACAAAGTGAAGAGAGATTAATGCGTAGTGTATTAAATCTGTGCGATAGTTTATTGAGCCTTTTCTTTTAACAGTTTAAAATGTCAGTTACTGTGCTTGTTAAGAACATAGTGCTCTCTAGTCCAGTGTTGTGATCTAACAGGCACTCAGACACCCAGTAGAAAGTAACATGATTTTGAAAACAGCACGAAGCGCTTGGATCAGCGCCAAAACAATCGGTCCGAGACCACCTGAACGAGTTGGTCTCGGCTCGACTGAAAACGAACTCTGGAGTAGGGATGGCTCGATACCATAATTTTGGCTTCGGTACGATACCAGAATGTAATACCTCGGTATCGATACTAAATCGATACCATAGGTGACAAATAACCAGCCTCAAAAGATAAGTGAATTTAAAAAAATATATTATTAATAATAATAATAAAAAAAAGATTCATGTTAATACCTTTGTATCAAACTGTAACAAAAAACCTAAAGGGAACATAGGTTACATTTTGGTGTTGGAGAAAAAAAAATAATAAGATGAAAATATATTCAAATCTTCTTATCTTTTCAGTGCAAACAAAATGCGCAATTGATGCAACAAATGTTGCTTAATTGTAAAGTGTTATTCTAACAGTCAAAGTAATATTCAAAATCATGTTATTATTTCTCTCTCTCAGATTGTTTTCAGATTTCAGACTCAGCCAAAGAAAAAGCATTAAATATAAATCTCTCTCTCTTGGCTGCTTCACATTAGCGGTCGGCAGCGCGTCAGAAACATTCCCTAAATATCATTGATACTAAAATTAATATAGCAAAACTCTTGCTCAATTCATATCCAATTAAAATTTGATTGTATGAAATACAAGTGCATGTATTACGTGACCAAAACTTCATTGATTCTAGCGTGTCTCACATGCACATTTGCGCTTACTGTATTACATCTGTATGTGCGTTGATCAGATGTAAATAAAAGGTCAAATCAAATCTGAATTTATGAATGATGCACTCACCTGTCGATCTCTTAATTCTTTGAAAAGATCAGGATGAGCAAGCGACAAATGCTTAAAAAGATTTGATGTGTTCCTGTGGCAACATGATTTAGGCCTTTGTCATCTGTTTTTTTATTCAAAGTAATGCCATATTTCACTTCTACTGTTCTCTTTATTTATTAATTTTGGGTGCGCTGAGTTTCATCTGTTTGATCCATTGCGTTGTTCTGTTGTCACATTTACCAATTTGGGAAGCACTGCCACCTACAGGTGCATTTTGCAACTGCAGCGTATGAAATACCGAATTGAGCAAAATTATGATATCGTACCGTTTGAAATATAATATATACCGGTATTTTTCCAGTATCGGTATACCGCGCATCCCAACTCTGGAGCGATTCGGTTGTAGTAAGAAAGCAATCCGATCCAACGCACCAGGCTATATCACACTGTATAATGGGTAATTACGTTAGTTCCGTGAAAAGCAGTGGGTGTGCACGTCTTCGCCATTCAAAATCAAAGCGAGCCTTTTCATTTTATAAGACAGCTACAGCACTGTTTTGCGTATCTGAGCAACATGACAGTGCTTCATCTGTACCTCACATTAAACTATGGAACAGCTTCAGAACACTTGAAAAATAGTGCACGAAAACTTTGTGTTTTATAAAGTGTTTGTGGCTTTTGTGGGGCTTAACAATAACACGATAGTATACGCACAATATCGTATTTGGATCGGCCGCGTCTGACCAATACCCTGATCCGGCAGAAAATGCCAGTATCGGAGCGATACCGATACTGAATATCGGAGCGCCGCACCCCTAGGGCACATCGATATCAAGAGAGAAGAAATCAACATGGAGACTTCCCTCTACGCCGAAAGAAACAGAAGGGGTATTAAATTAACTTAAATTTTTCAGCATGCACACAAAACCCTTGTTTAACTGCAGCCAAGACAGGAGCACAATGCAGAAATGTGACTGACAGTTTGTCTGTTGTGGATCAACCAAGCAGAACATGTGGCTCAGATCGCGTAGCAAAGACTGTATGCTGAACTTACAACCCAAGTTCTACAACTCATCTCTGAAATCCTGCACACACCTCAGTGCTGCAGCTAGAAAACACAACCAAACATGGAGAGAGAAATCGCCACAGCCAAGATAAATAATCCCACTCTATCACCCAATTAAAGACATCACAACCTTGAGCAAGCTACATTACAATGCTTAACCGTCATGCCCAGTCTTTACATGGATACTTGAGGTCTAACAGTCCTAATAGGACTGTTATTTTGCCTTGAGTCTAACTCAAACCAATACTGGTAGACTTATTTTGCCTCTTCAGGCTCTTCATAAATATATGCAGTGCATTCGTTTGTTTGCCAGACACTGCAAGTGAAAAAAGCCAGCAGTCAACTAAAGACAAGCCTGTGTCATAGACTGTCAGACTATGTCTGTTGCATAAAACGAAAGATTTATAAACGTATATGAATAAAGATGGACCAAAGGCACAAAGGTGAAGCAACAAACATACAAATCTGACCACTCCATAAAGACCTGAAAGGAAAGTACACAGACCAGCACATTGGTATGCTGGCCACTAGGGATGCTCCCGATCAGGATTTTTGCAACCAATACTGAGTAACGATTTCTTGTCATGGTGATCTGCTGATACCGACGCCGATTCTGATGCTTAAAGCTTAATACATATATAATGTTATATAATTAATCACAAAAAAATTCCTTATACAGTGAACATTTTAATATGCCTTTAAAATGGGGTTTATGCATAACGTTATGTATTTCAGGATACTTAATATAAGACAAAAATAAATACAAAAAAATGGAGCGGTCTGATGCAACCCACAAGGTTCATTTAAACATTATCCAATAGTAAACTGTGGAGGACAAAATAAACATTTAATCTTCTAAAATTGAGAAGTCTGATGTAAACTTAAACATTGTCCAATACAAGTCTGAGCAGGACAAAATTAATTAAAAACATTTAAATTCCTAAAAGAACTAATTTGAGTAGTTGTCAACTCATCAGGTTTAATTTAACATTGGTCAATGTTAGAGAGAGGAGAAAAGAAATAGAAACATTTAAACTCCAACATGGAGAAGTCTGATGTAAGACTGAAGAGGAAAAAAGAAATAGAAACATTTAAACTATTGAAAGAACAAAATGGAATAGTTAGATCACGGTAATATCCACAGGTGCTGCGGATAATCCGCGGGTCGGGTAATAAAAAATGCATTCTGATTATTTGCGGGTGGGTCATGGGTGCATGGATAAAATAAATCATAAATGATGCAAATATCAACTAAATTTTTTCATCAGGCAGATGATTTCATTTGTGCGTGTGTGTTTGCCTGATCGGGAAATTGCAGTGACAGAAACGGTGACATTCCAGATAAAGTTTGAAAGGAGTAAATACTGTGTTAATGCTATTGAGTAGGTCAATATGGCCAAAGATGATATTTTGTTTTATGAATAAAGGTTCATTTAAAAGCAGCCCACGATCAGCGTATTATGTTACCGTTACCCCTTACGGCTCCGACGAGGTTTTGTTCCATCCTCCACGTGGTGCCAACTCACAAAAGACTATTTTTAACCAAGCAGCACGGAGAGCCGCTTCAGAAACACACTGCGGCTAGCCGGTATAAACACAAGCACTGACTAGAGCAGCCGCGATCAGCTCCGGTTCCAGTGGAGCCGTAACGCGCCGCAGACATGTGTGCAGTGATGCGCAGATTAGCTCTAACGTCACTGAATCTGCTGTTTAAAAAATTAACCATCCATTCATCATCATGCAAAACATACACAACAAATAGCGATTTTTTCATTGTGGCCATTTCTCAATATGCATACTTTTCTGTACTTGCGTCCTTGTGAAACGCCATCAGTCATCGCCCAAGTACTGTTCCAATTCAAAGTTCACATCTAGCCAAGTACATTTCAAATCCCCGGATGTGTTCTTGCTCCGCCCCTTTTATCAAGGATGCATCCAGAGGTGACTTGTGCAAACTTGAGGCAGCCAGGTATCCCAGAATGCATTTCGCACCAATCAGCAAGCGTTAAAGGCGGAGGGGAAAACCCGCATAATTATCTAAATATTACTCTTATTGTGTCATGAAATGCAGTTCTAAGAGTATTTTTTGGTGAGAATGTAGTTGTTTAAACTACAACTACCAAGCTTTAAACTTTGCGCACTTGGTATTGAGAAACGGCCTGTTTCGCGAAACGTCATAGCATTTCCACACCGGCAATGACATGACTGCGACGTCAAATCATTTATGTCCTCATGCGTTGATGTCATCAAATTGCGATTGGGACGTGAGATCGGCCAAGTGTAGCGAGTACCGATCAAGTCATAAAATGTGAATATCGGCTGATACTGATCTCCGACCAATCGATCGGAGCATCCCTACTGGCCACAGTCATCAAGAGGCACTGCTTTCAAAGATAGACATAATACTATGCAGATAAACACACAAAGCATTTGAATTCACAATGCATCGTCTCGCCTAAGACAGAGATGAGCAAAACGTAAAGGAAAAACCCAAGGGAGAACAATGACCACAGTTATGAATTTCTGAAAGTGACCTCTGTAGGACGTCTATTAATATTTACCTTCAGTCTTCCAACATTTCATGGGCTTAGTTGTTATATTCCCCTTAACATATCACAATCTGAAGCTTAACATGCTAAAATTTGATTTTGAAAATCGGCTAAACAAAGTCAGAAACGTAAATGTTCAAAGACAAAGAGCTTGTTCTTAAACAAATGCATCTGAAGAGTTCTCATGTCTTCATGTCATTGTTCTCTCACAGCAGTCTGTAAATGTTAATGCTCGAAATGAACTCTGACTTTAGTTTTCTATAAATATATGATGTGGTTCACTAACATGCACGGTGAATGCAAAGCTCTGCATTGCATTTAATTTTGATAACCGACACTGTCTAATTCCAAATACCGTGTTCGTATCTGATATTTGTGGTGAATTTTATTTATTTAGGGCCAACCTACAGTAAACCGAGTGAATGAATGAATAAATAAATAAATAAATAAATAATCAGAGATGGTGTGCATGCAAAGGAACACATTTCTATTGATTTATGCAAGTCTTGCATGTGCACAGCAGGTTATTTTATATATCTGAATAGGAAAAATATAAACTACTGCAAGATTTTGTAATGTTCAGTGTCACATGATCCTTCTGAAATTATTCTTATATGCTGAATTGCTGCTCAAAAATATTTTTTTAATATTATAAATGTTGAAAACGGTTGTGCTGCTTAATATTTTTGTTGAAAGACTGATTGATGTTTTATTTAAATAAATAGAAAGTTCAAAAGAACATATTTTACTTGAAACAGAAAATGTATGTATATTATGTCTCTACTGTTTGACAAATGTTATGTTGGTGTTATATACAAGTACTGAAATCTTACTAACTCCAAACTTATGAACACTAGTCTAACAAGGCTGGTAAAACTAGACAATGGTTCAGGAAACAAACAAAAAAAAAAGTTTCAAACAGCAATGACCACAGTGTCCAAACACTATTATCAATTGTTTAAAGAATTAACAAATGTTTTATATTCTGTCTCCAGCCCCTGACAAATTGCCAAGGCAATGCTCTCAGTTGGCTGCTGGCTCTAATCTAAACTAAGGGCTTCACACTGTTCGTGGGCACTCTAATAAAAGCCTGTTTGTTCCTGCCAATACCCCATGCACAGCCCAACTGGGGGGTTTTGGAAACCCTTCTTTCAGATGGGGGCTGCACAACATGGCCCATCTGCCTACATATCAGTGCGGGACAAAAATACCCCAGCCTCTAGATAAATCAGCAGAGAACCTTCCCAGAAGGACCATAACGAATTATATTATTAAGAAATCCTCATGACAAATAACCCTGTTCCTCAAGAAAAAAGATGCAAGGAAAATGTTACATGCATCACTCAATAAACAATTTCAAAAACCTATTTTAATCATGACATGCCAAGTTGCCTCTTATCACATTGACTCCATGCATCAATACTACAGACCTTGTAACTGACAGGAAAGTAGTCTTTATACCAGTTGGCATAACTTGCAAATCAGGTATGCAAAATACAGCACAAACATGCCATTGTGCAAGACGAGAGTCAGTCTGAGACAAAAAAAAAACAAAACAAACAATGCCTGTATTATTCACATATAGCCAAAACGGCGAGCATACACAGGACATGATAACACGGCTAACGTCCTAGCAAACTTAAAGCACACTTTTGATTAAAAAGAGCTTTAACTACAAAACCCAGCTTTTGAATCTGAAGCTTCACAAGTAAAAGCAAACATTTTACATTCAAATAAGTAATATTACAGTCAGATCGCCGTTAGAAAATTAGACATTTGTTCATATTCTTTTGACGGAGGCATTTATCTCTCAAAGCAAGGCCAGCTGCGGTCATCCTACCAGCGTCAAAATCCCTTCTCAAATTAACAACATATCCCGTCAAACACAAGGGGTCAAATAACGGAACTTCTCAAACTTCAACAGCCATCTGGATAGGAAATTCTTAAAAATGTATGCGGTAACCTGGAAAGCGACACGGACAGCTCACTGGTCTCGAGCTTGTGTCGCCGCTAAACTGGGACGATAGCGCTGTTGTAGTGTCATGGGGCAGTGCTAGCTCCGCGGCTCAAACAAATAATACCAAACTGCAAAACGCACGGTTATCCAATATGTTTCGGATACGTGCAGCTCCTGTGGTATTTGTTTACCTGGAAATCACGGTCTTCGTTGAATCTAGAGAACCTGTCGGCCATTTTCTCTCCTGCTCGCCTCGTCTCCTGCGTTTCGACTTGTTCCTCTGTTGACCGAAACGCCAAGTGACGTAAGCGGATGAGCAATAGACCAATGGCAGCGCGTCTCTGTTGATTGACGGGCCAGCTGTCCAATCACCTAAGAGCGTCGTACTCCGAACGCATTGGCTCGGGAATAAAGCATTTGAGCTATTACTGGTTTTTGTTCTTCATACTAGCATCAAAGTATGTTCTTCATACTAGCATCAAAGGCAGAGTGTAGGAATACCGTGCATTTATTGCAAAAAAGGATTCTGGACACTTTTACAAAATTTACGCATCCGCTTTAAAGTGTGGTTTACAGTTGCTAGTACTATTTTATATAAACCTTTTAAATCTATGTTTATGAATGACCGAATAATAATTTAACTTCAATAACAATACACATTTTACTCAGTTTGTTATTTAAGATATTTTTGTTTTGTTATTTTATTGTATGGTATATACATAGCATTTATCATTCATGTGATTCTTTGTATCAGCTGTGTTTTGTTAGATACTGCTAGGGACCCCTCTGGTGCCAGAAAAAAAATGCTTGTCAAAGTAAAAAATGAATAAATAAACAAAAAAACAAAAAAAAACAACGACTTTGAATCAAGTGGAAATCTCTTGACTCTCAATTCTCCAGTATTACACTAAATGAAAACAACAACAACAACATAGTGTAATAGTATCGTAATATGATAACCCTGCTAAAAAACAAAAGCAAAAAAAACAATAGACACCATCACAAAATTTTTAATGGTTTTACTGGTTATAATGGGACTTGTATTGGTTTTAATGGAAAATGTAATGAACCCTCTTGGTATCTACTGGTAATTGGTCACCTTCTATTGGTGGCTTGTTAAAACCAATACATCCGAATGGAATATGTCCCAAAACACAATACAGAAAACCATTTTTTAATGGTTTTAATGGTTAAAAGTTGATGGTTTGTAATGTTTGTTATGGTATTTGTAGTGGAAACCATTAGAATTTTCTGTGATGTTTCTATTGGGTTTTTTTCCAGCAGTGAATTCAAACATTTCACCAATAAATGCACTGTTACAAGATATTTTAAAAAATAAACGTAAATTTAGTTAGTATACGTCATGAAGGCCTTGAGTGCACAGTATAAATTATAATAGATTTAGTCATTCCGATAAGACAAAACTGACAAATGCAGGTGTGTGAAATGCTCATCACACAAGAAGCAATTCTTGCATACATATTGTTATAGCATCACTACGGTGGCCGAGAGAGCTCAACGCACTGCAAATAGAAAAAACACCTGCAAATTAAGAAAACAACTTCATCAATTTGACAACAAACGCGCTACAAATTCTCAAAGCACAACCAAAACAAATCAAACAAAGAAACGCGTTGCAAATACAATTCTTTATTTGTTTGTGTTGTGAGCATTTGCAGCACCTGCTGTCAAACTGATGAAGATGTTTTCTTGATTTGCTGGTGCTCTAGCTAATCAAATCTTTTTAAGTGATTCTTCCCACAGCTGAAAGGCAAACACAGTTTGTTGTGGTTTTAGTTTCATCCAAAACCTATGTACAACAAAATAAAAGCATCATACAAATGAGATAATTCAATCAAAGATTAGGTCATTTGATCATAGACCAAATTCTCTATAATCCAGTCCATTATCTTATTCTACCTAAAACGGGGCGAGGCAAAGGAAACAGTTGCGTCAAGTTGGACATGAGTTAAAAACATTCCTCAGGATTCCCAGGCTGGCTGACTGTGGCCCATTTACAAAATTATATTACTTTCAAATTGTTTCCACATCCTCTCATGGGATGTTTCTTTCTCCAACTTTTGTGTTATACTGTTTGTGCATGCCAAAGCACCAGTAGATGGTGCTGTAGACCAAAACATTGACAGAATACTACTGAAAACTGTAGATTTATGCACAGAAGATCAAACACAAATGTTATTTTCCTAAAAATGAAAGACGTTTTAAAGAACTTTCTAACTTTTTAAATCCACTGATGTGCCTCCTCGGCGCAGTTCAGATGCTGTTCCTATAAAAACTACCTTAACAAGGGAATAAAGCTTAAAGTGTTCTACATTGAGATCCTGTAGGTTACTTTATTGCATCTCAGTTTTATGTTTTCTCAGTTTAATTTTAATTCATTAAAATTCACAAAAAAGTTTTGACAAATAAACAAATAGTCAATCTGTCCATTTAACGTCAACCTCAACTGCTTTCAGAAAACTTAAATTTCAATATGATTTCACATTCGTGTGTCTGAAAGCATGCTGTCTATGTAGGCAGCTCACTAGGATTTGACACGCATCCTTCGCCTTCCTGTCTCAAAGCGATCAGAAGAGCTCGACAACGTCCGACACAAGACGCATTCTCCTGTCTTATTATAACAGATCAGGTAAGTCCCCTTAACTTTACTGAATTACCCTTATAGTGTCGGTCACGAAGGCTTGTCTTTAATAGGCACACGAGTTTAATTCACTCAATTCGGTCTCGGAGGATTTTCTCTGATTTTGTGCGAAATGGCGGAGGCGAGGAGGAGGAAGTTAGACGCTTCTGCCTTTCATCGTTTAAAAATGTTTGAACGCGTTTCTTCATGCAAAAACTCAAGCACTTTCAAAAGATTGTTAATATAAATGCCTAAAAGATCATTAAGAAATAAAGTCGTTGGGAAAATAATTTTCTTGCACAAATCTCTTGGATGTGAAATATGTAAAAAAGTAAGTTATGTTTCGCTTCATATTATATGTAACATTAATTAAATAGCCATCATATATTTAGTTGCTCAACTTTTACATGTGCCTTGAGTGTGCAAGGATCTACTGTAGTTCAGTTCATATACAGTATACATAAGTGGAAAAAGCCTTTTATCACGTGTTTAATGTCTGTCCTCGAAAGCATTTATCTAATGCGATGGAAGTAGTGTGTCTTCGCAACAGCCTTTTATGTATTGTGTGTCTCTTGGTGGCAACAGTGCAGAGGGGCCCCTGACAGGTATTCAGCGGTCTGTTTGCAGTGGGCTGAGCAACAGGTCCAGAACTTGCAGTCCTCCGGTCCCTGAGTTTAGACTTTAGCAGGACTTACTCAGGCCAAAAACATCTTGTTCATTTGTGGGGGCGTGGGTGAATCACTGCTTAATGTCTCAATGTGTGTGTGTTTCAATCTGCTTTCCTTTAAGGCAGTTCACTACAAGCAAAACTTTTTTTTGCATGCACTGGCTAATTTTGAGGCTATTTTGTTTCCATATCTTTCAGATTAGTAGAAAACAAGCATCCAAAATACACATTGACGTGTTTATTCCTCATGCAATGAAATCTCCACTTCACTTACAGCAAGCTTTGACAGTTTTATTCCTATCTTTATTTCAAGCTGGTTGTTCATCTATTATTCACCTGGTTTATATGAAATTAAATTTTTCTTAAAACATGGAATTTTTTATTTATTTATTTTTTATTTCTTGGCTGTTGACAGTATTTTCTGATTTATGGAGTGATTGATCTAATATGTCAACAAAATTAATTTTGAATGTTGAACTTGGATTTATCCAATTTTCTGTCTGTTTTGGAAATGTATGCAAATTAGTGCACAAGCTATTTCCTAATTTGCATATGTAAACATAACGTTTCAGAAAACTTGTAATGCAAAAATGTAATGTGATTTAATTTACTGGGAAAGTAGGGTGATATTTATTGGTTTGACCATTTTCACTTGTAGTGTCTTGTGTTAAGTTGGAAAATTGGTTTTCATGCTTCAACCATTGTTTTGACTGTACAGTGAAAAGGCAGTAGTTTTAAAGGTTATATAGCATTTATAAGTGATGGAGCTTTCTATACAAACATGCACACCCAAGTGTCACCTTTTCCAAGAAAACCACAGTTTTACCACTTAGTATTTTTTGTCTATGAAGTGATAAAAACTGTAATTGCCTGATGTCTGGTCTTACAAACACACACAGTCATTGTGAAGTGGACATTCCCAATGTTTTTTCTCACTCGCTTCAGTGGTAAAAGGCTGTTATTATACCTCTTAGCATGTTTTTCTTCTCGGCCCTGTCCCTGGCCTCAATACCACACTGTTCCTGTTTGAGCTGCCTGAAACATCCACACTTCTGTATGCCATAGATCGTTGAATCCACTGTCTGTCATTTTGTAGTTTCTTCTTCATCTGCCTGTAGCTGTGTTCTCACTTCTGCAAAAAAACTTTCGAAATTTAAAAAAAAAATGCAGAACCTGCATGTCTATTTATAAAAAAAAAAAAAATCTGTTCAGAATTACAGGCTGTGAGTTTGATGCATTGATGAAACGTTAACGTCCGATAGCGAGTTTTTGTCTGAGCATTCAAATCGCACCATTTCCCTGAACTGATAATTAGAAATGACAGATGCAGGGTGTGGCATACCTCCCGGTTCTGTAGAAGCCTGAACATTAATAAATGTGCCTAGAAAAAGTTTGCATCATGAAACTGACTTTGCTAGTTGTGTTTTCTCGCTTTGAATAATCTACAGATGTGTGATTATCATGTGAATATTAATACACTACCATTTAAAAGTTTGGGTCGGTAAGCTGTTTTCGAAAGGAGTTTCTTGTGCTTACAAAGGCTACGTTTATTTAATCAAAAATACAGCAAAAAAAAGTCATGTTTCCCATGATCATTCAGAAATCAGTCTAAAATGCTGATTTGGTGCTCAAGAAAGCTTTTTATTATTATGAATTTTGAAAACAGTTCTGCTTAATATTTTAGTGAAAACGGTAGCACTTTTTTCAGGATTCTTTGAATATAAAGTTTTAAAGAACAGAATTTGAAACAGAAATATTTTGTTACATAATATAACATTGTCTCTTTTGATCAATTTAATGCATCCTTGCTGAATCTTTCATTTCCTTATTTAAAAAAAGTACTGACTTTTCAGTGGTAGTGTAGCTTCTGAAAAATGTTTTGTCATAAAAATGTTTCAGCTCCATTTCCTTCAAAGAGAACATAGTGATGTTGTTTATTTGTATTGACATACCTTTTAGCTGACAAAGTTATTTCTAACTTGAAAACAATTCAGTGAAGTAGTCAAACCAGCAAGGTGTGTAGATAGAAGTCATTTAGGGACAGTGGTTTTTTTTTTAGCTGCTGTTTTTTTATTGCATATATTTTATGAGAATTGCTTCTTTTCGTCTGTCATCAGCAACATTTATATTTGGATAACTTCTTAGTACATTGCACTATACACATGCCCTAGTGTACATGTAAAAAGCAAAGTAATCTCTGCACTTTAGCTATTGAACTTAGCTTTGCGCATTGAGTAGGATATTACGACAGCATTTTGGATGTAAGCTTTGATATGAAAATCCAGTGACAAGTAACTTGACGTCAGCGAATAGTGAGGTTACAGTAGATGAGCAAGATCAGACCTTTCTCACTTTGACGAGGTCTTCAACGCACTAAACAAAATACAAATTGGACATTTTAAATGCCACTGACTTCTTACCAGTAAAAGCTGTCAATATTTGGTTGAGAGATGCCTGCCTTCTTACAAGAAAGATTTAGGTTAAAAAAGGAATAGTTCACCCAAAAATTTTAATTCTGTCATCATTTACTCACCCTCATGTAGTCTGAAACTTATAACTTCACTTTTTCTGTGTAACATAAAAGAAGATATTTTAAAGAACATTGGTTTCTCAAAACATCTTTTTTATCCACAAAGAAAATCAGTCATAAAGCTTTAGAATGACATGAAGGTGAGTAAATGATGACAGAATTTTAATGGGTTTGAAGTGGATCTATTTGTACAAGAGAAAGTTCAGTTAAAGAATAAGAGGCTATCAGGCAGGTGAACTGAGAGCCAGACTGCAGCCTTAGGAGGAGGAGGAGGGGAGCGCAGGGGAAATGGAGATGGATTTCCCGTAAATCAGCTCTATCCAATCAGAGCGCAGCCGCTCTCAACATGGCAGAGAGCCAGCGGGATCAATCGTCAGAGGTGTGGCTGACTAAAGGAGAGAGAGAGAGAGAGAGAGAGAGAGAGAGGAGGGATTGGCTGTGATACTGTTAGTAAACGAGTGTTTGCATCATATCATACCAGATCTCTCATGCTTTGCTCTGTGCATTTGAAGCTGCATTTAAAAAGCGGTACGTTTTCCTCTCTCTCTTGCTTTTTCTCGTGTGCCTGATTAAAATGGGTGAATGCAGATGGAAAGGACAGTAAGCAGCAGTGCCGGTCTCATGATGTCAGTCTCTGCTGGGGTCTCATGTGAAACTGCTCTCAGCGTGAGGAACTACAGGTTGCTCGATTGCGTGACTTTCTTGCAACATTTTTCCATTGCTCATGTATGGAGCTCTGTCGGATGGATTTTTATCTTCCCACAGTGCTGTGAGTGCTCTCTGAAGTCATTTGGGTGATGTAACAGCTTCTCCATTAGCTATCAAAATGGAGGATTCGGTTCCTTGCAGCCAATAAGCTTTTGGCTGCATCTACACGGATGACGTTGGTTTTAGATGGAGGCCTGTTTTCTCTTAGTGTAGAGATATAAGAGAGAGAGAGGGAAAGGGAGAGTGTGGGACAGATTAACTGGGGTCATATAAAGGCTCACTGATGCAACATGCTGTAACTGCGTGAGACCTTGCAGAGTTTCTCCAGGCTGTGCAGATCTTTCCAGCTGAATGGAACAAAAAGACTTGCTTGTTCAGATTTTAGAGTACTCATATTGTGAAAGCCTTTTGGAATAATTATCACACTACAAATATGTTAAATTTTTCAATTTGCCTCTTTGATTCATTTTAGAAATGCAATGTTACTTACTTAAATGATTGCACATTTATTGAAGCTAGAAAGAAGAAAACGTGGTTGCTGTTTGCAGGGCCTGCCACCACAATGCTAGAGTAATATGAGCGGATGCCAGAGTGGTTGCTAAGGTTTTGTGAGTGATTTCGGCTTGATTTTTTGAAATTGCTAAGGTGTTCTGAGTAGTTTTAACTTATTGCTATACAGTTGCTAAAGTCTGGAATACACTATACGACTCTAAGCAGAGTTTGAAATGGCATCATGCACTTACCAACTTTGTAAACAGTCATAGATGAAAAAAACGGCCATAATACACTAAACGACTGAGGGTCATACATTACCAAACTTTATCTGTTGAGATCATGAGAAATTAATGCAGAAACGTGTTTTGTTGCTAGTAGATGCATGACAAATGAAAACAATACCTATGTGTTCTAAAATCGGATCTAAACATCAATCAGGATTCAGGTCTGATATCCACCGACTGGATGGATTCAGAGTCTGAAGCGAAAAAATCAGAGTCTGAGACTATCGTAAACTATGTGATTTTCTTTGAATGCTGTCAACTCAAATCTGCAGGTAGGCTCTCACTTTTGGCGACTAGCGTCCGTGAACTACTTCTGACTGTAAATCTGAAATCATGAAAAATTCAAGTGTATTCCAACCTTAAGATATTGTGATTGGCACACTTTGAGGCATCATTCATGTCTAAAAGAGCTAAAACACAGACCAAAGTTTAATGCTTAAGGTAAGGCGCAACTGCTATTTCTCATACATACTACATTCCATTAACAAAAGCATTACTGTATTTCAAATCAATGAGGAACTATAAGAAAAAATGTGAACCACACCTTCTGAGGAATTTGATTTGAAAATGTGTCATAGGCCTGTCAAACAAGGATAAAAGATCTTTGATACCTCCCGCATATACCCACACTGAAGTAGTGAGAAGTAGTCACTGACGTTAGGTTTATGATAACTTTCTGTTAGCTTGTTAGTTCAGTTCCAAAATGAGTCCTTATAGTCATACTGGCGATTTTATTTTATTGTGGGTTGTACAACATCATCCCATCAAACATTGTCAAAACACAGCAGCGGTGGTGTGAGCTGCAAAGTGCGCACCTTCATTTTGATAAGTAGAAGGCTCATGTTTCGCCCTCAGTGGCTCCTCCCGCTCCACAGATTAACCTTGAGGAGCAGGAAGTGTTAATGTGAAGAACAGAGTCTTTGTGTTGACTGAAAACACTGAGAGCAGTGTCTTCTGTTGCCTTTAGCAGGTACAAAGTTCAGGCTTTGTGACCAATCACTGGTAGAGGGAAGATTTAATGAATTTGTATTTGAAAGAAAATACCCTCCCCTTCCAGTCAGCATAACCAGCACCGGTTAGTGAAGGCCAGGTGTGTGGGATCTTTTTCCCATAAAACGGTTATGATCGAGCTGTGTGTGTGCTAGAGACAAAAAGAGAATGACGGACCATATTTAAGCACTGTGAGGTTTAGTGATACACATCCAATGTTACTTTAGTCAAATGAGCAATATGACACTGAATTGATTTATTGATCTTTTTCTTGTTTCATAGAATTTCAGGATGTCGAACTCCACACGAATTTTGAACTCCACTGTCCCGTTCTCGCACATGGACCAAAGGGACATCAAAGCTCTCAAATGCCCCAGCTCGGGCCCAGCGGGCTCTCACACAGAGAGCAAAGAAGGAGAGCGGGACAAAACAAATCAGTTGAACATCTGGAAGGTCCTGTCTCATGGAACTGCCGTCCATGAGTGGACACAGAGGACTGAGAAACAATCCATTATTGCACAGGCAGAGTGTAAGTACTAAGACTGAAACAGATCAACTCATTTGATTTCACTGATTTGTCAGTGTTTTATCCAAATATACATTTGGGCTAAATAGTTTCTTTATTTTTACAGGCGAGTCCCAGGATTCACAGGAGTTCTGCCCCAATGGCAGGTAAAGTCTTATGTGACTGTTACACAAACGTGTGTTCCACTATGTTCTCTTTTAATACCAGGAATTAATATATCACGGCAACTAACTTATTTTCTGACATATATTTTCCACCACAAAATGGGTTGCATTTTAGCATCTCCTCCCAGTCGCTTCTTGGAACCATCTCTTGCAGTCGGCCCAGAAAGAAACGCCATAAGAGACATCGTCGAAAACGGGGGCAGAAGGACAGCCGAGTGAGTGAGTCCGTGGGAGTCACCGGAGTGCCAGAACAGGACAGCGGCGAGTGCCTTTCTTCATCTCTCATTCAGGTTAGACCGATTTAACTGTAAATACTGTAATGACTTTAGAGCTGAGGGGAGGGCATTACACAAATGAGTTTGAATTCAGTAAAAGATATATTCAACGGCTTCGTTCCAAAACTTAATGTGCTGCTGTGATATTTACTATTTCAATCCTCTTTATACTCCGTAAAGGACAATGCTATTTCAATTGTGACATATCGAATATTGTTTCCGGGTCCACGCCTCTACTCGAGTGATTCTGACTCAGTATTATCTCAACAGCCGTTAATGAGCAGAATTAGTTTAAAGCACATCTGTAAGCTAAGCATTTGACCTGGACACTACTAATTTAACAATCCAGAAAAGATAAATCACTCTTTGTCCAACTGAGATTTCCATATGAAGATAAAGATTAGGATCTGATTTATCAGTAGTAGTGTAGCAAAATTAGAATGGACTGTTGTTTGCTCTTGGGATCTGATAAAGCGCTTGGACCCAGAAAAGGGCATGTGTGATGTCAGAAAGACTTAATAAGGGTATTAAGATAACTACAGTTATAACATTTTAACAGTCATTCTAATTCTGAAAGAAAGTCCACTCCACAGCTAATGATAATGACAGTTGATAAAATTGGAATAAGTTTTAGAATTTTTTTCCAGTTAATGAAGAGTAAAAACATTGTCAGTCAAAGTGAAAGTGGTGCAGACGCTAATACATTTAACATTATAGTTATTGTTCTCCATGTGAACAGGCCTTAACTCTGATAATGAACTAAGCAGTTGAATCCAGCAGAATCTGACATTAGCATGTTGCAAAGATAACAGACTGAAACTAATAAGCACAAAGTGCAACCTAATATTGACTGAATTAGTGCATGTTTAATATAACGGCACAATTTCTGTTGATACTGTTCAGTAGTAAATATAAAAATGGTTATTTACTACTTCATCATTTTTGGATGCAAATTTTCACTGATCTTATCACAATGCACCCTGGCATTACGTAATACATGAGGGATGCATGTGATACAGCTTAGGTTTTCTCTGTATCTCATCAGCGTAGTTTTGCTGATGTCTAAAAAGTGTTACCTAGGTAGGAAGCACACTGTTTTCCAACTGAATATGTATAAAGATTGCCTGTTGATTTAAAACTAGACTGTTGTCTCAGCTGGGTTTATACAATGTCTCAGAGGGAATTCAGTGATTAGTTAACTATTGAGTCAAACAAAGCTTGTCTTTAGCTCTCCCTAGAGGCCTGAAGCAGTTGACATAAGTGACACATTTACAGGTCCAAATGGAATTTTTACTAATATTGATTTTATGCAGTGCTTTTCAAGTGGCTTTATCTCTAATAGTCCAATCAACTTGGATGTGTCCTGTTGTTTTAGGTTAGAGATCCAGTGTGCATCAGCAGCAGTGGCCTCAATACAGAGAGGGTGTCCGTGCAGGAAACAGAGGGCCCGTCATACTCTTATCACTGGGAGTCCCAGCAGACCTCCTTACCCAGACTCTCCTCCTGCCAGAGCTACGGCCAAGAGAGCGAGGAGCTGAAATCTCCCCTGAGAAGTGAGACTGAATGCCCTCTGGCTGTCACAGCCCTGAGGAACTTTGTTACAAGCGAAGATCGCTGCTTTGCATACGGCTTTGCCAAAGACGTGCTGAGAGAGGAGAGGGAGAGAGATGAGGACGAAAGAGAGGAGAGCGATAAGAATGAAGGGATCCTGTTCAAAGAGGTGATTTGAAAACATATGACGCTGAAGCATGTTGAAAGTGACACATCTATGAACTCATAACGAAAGCGCGTGATGCATGGATCTTGCATGCAAAGATACAAATTTACATACAAGTGCACAACCTATAAGTCATACAGGCACACACAACCTGATTCCTTTAGAAAGACAATACATATAGACAGCATAAACTTACTAATACAGAGAGGAAGAGAGAGAGAGAGTGAGAAACACATGCATGTGTACACACAGCCAGAAATTTACTTGTGGTCTTGATTTCCTGTTTTTCTTGCGTTCAGCAGGGTTTCATGTTTACCTCACCAGCCTAGTTCTGCTTAGGGAGTTTCCTTGCAAAGAGAAATAAGCAAACAGTATAAAAAAAAAAAACGTCTTCACACACCAACTGTGCTTGTCATGTGCTCTGAAATTAGAGTTTCGGTGGACTGTTAAACTTAACTGGTAATAAAGCTCTATCACTATTGAAATTATGGCCTTTAGCGATAAACATGGTAGATACCATAATTTGATAAAAAATCCTAAAACAAAATAAGCCGAAGTAATTTATTTAGCCATTATAACATTATAAGGTACATTATGAAAGATGGCTGAATATTTACTGCACATGTCTAAGTAACATTATTAAGTTGTTTTACTTTTGTAAACTTTTGTAAGTTGTTTTATTTAGATATATACTACAGTTCAAAACTTTGAGGTGACTAATATATATATTTTTTAAAGAAATAATACTGTTATTTATTAAGGATGCATTAAATTGATCAAAAGTGCCAGTAAAGACATTTATAATGTTACAAAAGATTTCTATTTTAAATCAATTCTGTTCTTTTGAACCTTTTTTTTTTTTTTCATCAATAGTCTTTGAACAATTATAGTTTTCAAAATTGATGATAATAAGAAATGTTTCTTAAGCACCAAGTCAGCATATTAGAATGATTTCTAATATATGTTTTGACACTGAAGACTGGAGTAATGATAAATTCAGCTTTGCATCACAGGAGTAAATTACATTTTAAAATATATTCAAACAGTTATTTTAAATTGTAATAATATTTAACAATATTACTGTTTTTTTTTTATATATATATTTTTGATCAAATAAATGCAGCTTTGGGCCGTGTTCACACTTGGCGTCTTTTTCGAAGCTGCCGGCGTCTGTTTTACATTATAATCCTATGGAGTAAACTGTGTTTTCAAAAAAGTCCTGAGCGCTTCTTAAAACGCCGCCACCTTTTTCTGCAGCTCAGAGCGTTTTTTCGAGTTGAAAAAATTTCAACTTTTCTGAAAAAAACGCCCTACGTTAAGCGCCTTTTTGACAGCTGACCAATGACAAGCGAGTAGCGAGATCTGTCGTTTCCATAACAACAAGAAGAAAAATGGAGAAGGTGCCGGTAGATAGACTGCTCGTACTAGTTTCGGAGCACAAGGAGCTGTATGATATGAGCACAAAACTCTATCATAATTTTGGTTCCTTCCCCGTGTAATGTCGTGCACCCACAAACAAGAGCCAACTTTTTACTCTTTCTTGACATTTCTGCAGTACACAGCGCTAGGCTACTGTTACAGCTGTTGCTATGACAACAAAAGACGCTCTCAGCTGCTATTTGTAACAGACGCTGCCAGCTTTGTTTTTCATTAAAAAAACGCTCTTGTCAACTTTTTCTAGTCAAAAAAGACGCCAAGTGTGAACACGGCCTTGGTCAGTATACGAGACTTCTATTAGAAAAAAAAAAAAAAAACTCACAGACCCCAAACTTTTGAGTGTAGTTACATGCACACACAGATAACCAAATTTTAAATGTCAGATTCAAAAATTCTATGCTTTTTTTTTGTTCTAAATATATAAAAAATGAAAGCGAATGTAGGTGTTAACATTATCATGTACAGTATGCAAATGAGGGAAAAGGAAATCTAAATGAGTAATGCATGCTGCTGTTTTTATATTTGTCACTCTGAGTATTGTAGCATGGCTGGATAACGGTATTGGCCAATCAACATCTATATAACATCATTTGACGTCAACATCTTGCATCCCTGTATTTAGGGTCTACAACCAGTGAATTATGAGTACAGAGAGGGACGGGAATATGAACGTTGTAGATTTCTCAAGCAGGGCTCCTTCGGAGAGGTCTACAGCATCAAAGACAAAGGCACTGGCTTCATGTGTGCCGCCAAAAAGGTATTTGTGCCCTCCTTTTGTGTCCATCGTATTATTCCGGCAGATAATACTGCTGGCATTCAAATGCAAGTGACTGTCTGTTGATCCATGGATGCACGTGTGTGTGTTTTCAGGTGCCGCTGGTGAGTTTCAGCAGTGAGGAGGTGGGCTCGTGGAGTGCCCTGCAGTCTCCTCAGGTGGTGGAACTCTTTGGAGTGGTGCGTGAAGGTCCTTCCATCATCCTCTTCATGGACCATAAATCCGGTAAGTGCTCAGAAGCGCCTTTGTAGACACAACAAACAACCTCTTTATTCCTTCATCTGTTTCTCAGTTCCTTATTTGACATTTGGTGTTCTGGTTTTCTGGAGAGATGGAAATATATTATGACTTTGCGCTCTCTTCAGGTTCTCTAGGACAGCTGGTGGAGGAACGAGGCCGCCTGCCAGAGGATCTGTCCCTGCACTACCTTCAGCAAGTACTGGGGGCGCTAAACCACCTGCACAGGAAGCGCGTCCTTCATCTGGACATCAAAGGTATGTCCAGAATGTGGGCTGGATAGTTAAAAATGCCACTGAAGCATTTGATTGGTTGAGAGGGGTGGAAGATTCGTGGAGTCTTAAAGTCTTCTGTCCTCTCTTCACTAATCCAGACTGTCTCTATTTCACTTATTTGGAAAGATGACATGATATTGACATTTAACGTCCCCACGTTATTTATGTGGAACTTGGAAATGCGTTTTTTTTCTTTTCCTTATTTGGGATCACAGTTCTTTGGAAACCACATAGAGAAATGAAAAATCACAAGTGAGATGTCCTTAATATCGCAATATTTTCCAGCAATTGAGATTAAATGTGGAAGAAAGTGAGACTTTTTTGTGAAATAAAACGACCCTGTCACATTTCCATATGATATCAAAATTCAGCATTTTAATTAAGCTAAAGTAATGAAATTACTAAAACTATAAAATAGAAATAATAAAAAAAATCCAATAACATTGACAAAAGCACACAACACTATTACTAAAAAATTTCAACTGAAAATATATAAAATACTAATTCATAATATGAAAATAAAATACTATAGTGTAAAAATACAAAAATAACATTGAAGTGTACTGTAACTGATGGACTCCATACCACCTGAGCTATAAAAGAGTAATATGTGTGCAATAAAATTGCCTCAAGAATTGGTTCTTTTCAAAGTTACCACAGAAAACACTAAGCAAATGACACATTTTTTAAACAAATGTTTTACGTAAAGCCATAAGCAATTTAAAGAACTATAGATTTGCTGTTGAGGAATTTAAGTTGATTCTAGTGGCTGACTTTAGTTGTTTTTCCGGGGGATAGGGTGAGACAAACAGCACCTGTGGAGAGAGAGAGAGAGAGAGAGAGAGAAAGAGAAAGGAGATCAGAGTACAATGTGAGCAACCCAGGGCTGGGAATTTCCCACAGCATGACTCATGTGGTTCAGATGAGGGGGGAGGGAGAAGAGATGGAGAGATCAAGAGAAAGAAACTAGACACTGACTGAAGAACTGACCATATATAATGCATATGGACACAAGAGAATAAATGAGCAGCTTTATGTCTTTATCAGCCATTCAAATTGATAAAGGGCAGTTAAATTCAAGCAAGCAGTAAAACTAACCTTTCTGCTCTGACATCTACAGCGCCATCTGCTGTCCAAATAGTCTGATTATCAGTAATTTAATCTAAAGTCAACAAGCTGTGGTTTGTAAGTTAGAAACCGAAAGTCTCACACACTCCAATTTTAACTTTTCCTGGAACCGTCCAATCGCCAGTTCTAGAGCAGAGACTTATGGGAAGAGATGTGCCCACTGGCAAATATATTTATTTTCTAAATACACATTGCTAGTCTAATTGAGCATGTCTCAACAGTATTGCATTGTGAAAATATATGCAATGAAACAGCCTTTGAAATGGCTTGCGCTTGTACGGGTTATATGTGTTCTCATATTTGTTTTATTTTCAGCGGATAATATTTTGCTGTCAGAAGATGGGAAAGATGCATTCCTGTGTGACTTTGGATACTCGGAGAGATTGGACAAACAAGGGCTTAGTTATTGTAAGAGTAAGTACAAATAATTATAGCCGCAAATATATTTCAAGTCAACATAGACACATACATAATTTAATCAACTCATTTTGTATGTGTTTAGGTCTGAAAGGCACAGAAACTCATATGGCACCCGAGATTGTGCTCAGTGAGCCGCGCTCTTCAAAAGCAGACATCTGGAGCAGCTGCTGTATGTTTCTGCACATGCTCAACGGCTGTCATCCGTGGACCCGCTACTATTCCCACCCACTATACCTCAAGGTTAGCTACGATTGGAGACCGTTTAAATAATCCACATTTAATTAAACACTAAATAATTTGTGTTTTGTGAAAACTACATGATTTGCTTTCACTAAACACTTACAAAGTTTTGTTTGTGTTTGCATGCTGACAGATAGCACAAGAGCCTCCGCCAGTGAGGGAAATCCCACATGACTGCAGCTCCTATACAGCAGATGTCATAAGATCAGGACTGCAGAAAGATTCAAACAAACGAGCCTCTGCCAAAGAACTCTTTGTTAAAACTGCTAAAGCACTTAAAGAAGGTAACAGTAAATAACCATGAAACACATACGAATGGCTGTATATTAAATGTTACACAATTAAAAAGTCACAAATTTATTTGCAGTGGGTGGACTTCACAGCCCTGCCAGAGGAGGAACCTATCAGACGCCACTGGGGAAGCCAGAGATTCCAGACTCCGCCCATTCAGCCACACCCACCACATCCCACCACACCACATTCTCTGATAACTCTGAGCTGCAGTGGATGAGCTCAGAGCAGAAGAGGAGAGCGGGTGATGGGGAACGTAAGAAGCCAGACAAGGTAAAACAGTGGAAACGGACAGAGGAGACAAGAAACAATGACCACTTTCCTCCGAAGTCACTGTTCCACATTCAAACCATTTCATCTGAGCCACAGATCATCAATAAGACTGAGCCAGAACCAACAGTGCCGGAAAAAGAGCTGTTGAAAGGTGAGCCGCGTCACCTGATCACGTCATATTCATAGCGGCCAGTTTTACACTGCCCTTCAGACTCATAGTAGCTATATTTCCATTCCAGTTGTGAATTTAATTTATGTAGAAAATTGTAAGTCACTTGTGGGAAAAATGACATAAAATAATAGAAATGGAATTTGAAGCCACTTCATTTATTAAACACACTATTGTACAAATGTTTGGGGTCAGTAAGATTTAAAAACAAAAAAAGGTTATATCTTTTGTTCAGAAATAATTGATCAAAAGTGATAGTAAAAACAATTATAATGTTACAAAATAACACTGAAAAGATCTGCAAAGAATTACCACTTTCCACTAAAATATTAAGCAGCACAACTATTTTTAATATTGATAATAAGAAGAAATATTTGCAGCAAATTAGAATGATTTCTGATGGATCATGTGAGGTGTCGTGTGTTCATGTGACTGGAGTAATGATGCTGAAAATTCAGCTTTGCCATTACAGCAATAAATGACATTTTAAGGTATATTCAAACAGAAAAAGTATTCAATTTTAATACATTTTCAGAATTTTTTATTGTGTTTTTGATCAAATAAATACAGCCATGGTGAGCATAAGAGACTCCTTTTAAAAAAATAAATCATACCAACACCAAATTTTTGAATGATAATATAGAATAAACAATATTTTAGATGGGAATTATTCATTTTGTTTGGTAAATGTGTTCATATAGTAGTTTTGTGTGTATTTTATTCGCATTTTGGTGTCATTTAGCATTTTTTCTATCCCATATCTCAAAATTAGCATAAACAAATATTAGGATGGAAACTCAGTGGGCCTCATTTATAAAATGTTGCGCAGAAACCATCCTAAAATCGATCTTACGATCATTTCTCAAATATGCGGACTGGTGATTCATAAAACGATGTGAAATCTATGAATTGCAAATGATCTTGAACTTGTGTGCAAATAAATGGTTTCAGCTCTCTGCCTTGTAAAGGACTCCTAATTAATGTCATTAACATGTAAAAGATCACCAGTCATCATCCAAATCCTTTCATTTAAAACCGCGAGTGCAGAACAGCTTACATTTTCAAAAACCTGCAGTACTCCGACAAGAAAAAGTGCGTACGTTTGCTCAGACCCTGATGTGACGCTAAGCACTTTTCCACGTCAAAGCCGGTTTTTACAAATATGAGCGCTGGTGTGGATTTAAGTGTACGCACACTCTTAAGATCAAATCTGAGCGTACGCACGCTTTATGAATGAGGCCCAATATCCTTGTGATTACAGCCATCTGAACTGTAGCTTTGCAGAATATAACAGTTGTGTCACTCTCTCTGCAGATTTCTACGTGAGCAGTCTTTCCCATCCTCATTCTGCTGAACAACAGGAGCAGCTGCTTTCCACTAGAGAATACTGGGACAAGAAGGTAAACAAACCCAAGCATCAAGTTCAGAATGCTGAATATGAGGCAGCCTGTAATTCCCCATTACCGGATACATGTCTAGTAAATACATTAGAAGGATATTAAGTCACGTTTAACTTCCTGACAACCATCGCCTGTTGTTTTCTAGTAAAGCAACTCAGTTTAACCAATCACAACTTATTTGAAATTCAAAACGGTTTTTTTTTCTTCCAGGATTCAGGGCGTTGGTCATTCGGTCCTGGTGATGATCTTAGCTCAGGCGTGTTTTCTTACAACAGCCAACAAGATGGCCAGAGCCTCAGTAGGGACTGGTTTGCCCCCACACATCATCCCCCGCCCCGCTGCTTTGACGGTGTGTGAACAACTCCTGATTACTTGTAAAGCATCATTACGTAACCAAAGAGTTGGCATGATACCAAACTGTTAGCAATGTTAGCAAAAAGTGAAACTGTTCTTAAATGCTTTTTTAAAGCCTTCTATGCTCATCAAAGCTGTATTTATTTGATCAAAAATACGATTTAAAATAACTCTTTTCTATTTGAATATATTTTTAATTGTAATATATTCCTGTGATGCAAAGCTGAATTTTCAGCATTACTCCAGCCTTCAGTGTCACATGATTCTTCAGAAGTCACTCTAACACACTGATTTTATCATCAGTTGTGCTGCCTAATATTTTGGTGGAAACAAACCATTATACATTTTCCAGGATTCTTTGAATAGAAACTTCCTAAGACATAACAGTATAGTAAAGAGTCAAGAAAAAGGTTAATTATTCAGGTTTTTCCAAATAATTACTTGTGTATAGTCAGTAATAAGGAAAAGTTCAATTAAATCAAGAGCAGTTTTATTAATATTAACAAAAACAGCAAGTTTAGGGACATATGCCATATTTAAGCATGTATATGTATGTGACAGCAAATCTGTCACATTGGCACATAACACCGTAAAGCTACAAGAAGTCTCGTTCACTCATGCTGTTGGTATGAGATATTTTTAGATGACATTTATCAGGGTTATTTGTGCCATGCTCACATCTGTGCTTTGTTTCTTCAGGGGTGGATGTTTATATTAGGGACTTTGACGGGAAATGCTTTCATATTCGGGAGACGCCCGGGGTGAAAGTAGGCCACGTTGCTAGAGGAATCAGCGATCAGGTAAACAGTGTATATATGTGTGTGTGTGTGTATAACACGTTTTATTTGCATTGCTCTTTGTGTTTGCTAAAGGTTGAAATCTTCTCTCTCGTGTAGATCTCAGAGAACGTGTTCAGTCTGCAAACAGAGGATGGTTGCTTCGTGCCCCATGACAAAGAGGTCCTAGAGAACAGCCTGTTTTTACGCTGTGTCCGGGCCCCTGACTCCAGCCACTATCATCAGTACGGACACAACCCCTGCTGCACCCTCGGCCCCGACTGCAAACTGCCATGGGGCTGGAGGATCAGAGAGGGGATGATGGAGACTAGAGACTGATCCCTCCATCTCAATCAGTTTCTGTCAAGCTTTCTTTTCCAGTCAAAGTACCTTTGCATTGAATTAGTATTTCTGAATATCATCTGTGCCTCTCGTCAGCCAAACTTTTGAGCCATTGTCATATTATTGGTTTGCATTCTCAGTATTTTGTTGTTTTAACCATGTAGGTCTTTTGTTGCACTGTGTTGTGAAGATCATCGCAAGTCTTAAAAGAGTCATTTCATGATTAATGGCAAGATTGCAAAGCATTTAGTCGATCAAGTATATGCCTTAAACCTTGAGCACTTATTAATTAGTTTTCAATGTCAGTACGGTTTACCGGTGAAATCAAAATTTGAAATAATCACTGATCTCCTTTCTAAGAACTGTATTTTAGAGTCATTTAATAAAAATACACTTTTTTTGCAGTTGTCCCAGTTGTCTGTGATTGAGATGTTAAATATTACACAGATGATCTTAATGCATTAATCATTTGAAACTAGTAAAACTAGTAAGCTGAGAAAAAACATTATTTTTAGTACTATTTATTATTACTTTAAAGTTTTATTTTTATATTTTGAGCTAATTTTAGGTCAGGTTTTAGCAATTTTATGTTTTTGTCATTTTTATTAGTTTTTGTTTAAAAAAATATCTATTTAGCTTTAATTTTATTTCAGTTTTTGTGTAAGAAAAGTTACTATTTCAATTAAACAACTAACCTATAATTTATATATTTCAGTGACCTAAATTAATGTCAGTTGTCATGGCAACATTTGTAATTTTTGTTTTAAGTTATTCATCTAATGTTTACATTGTTTAGGCTTTATTTTAGTTAACAAAACTATAGTTTTAGCTAACATTAAAAACACTGCATTACATAAAATCAGAATTTTGAACTAAAAACTGATGCTTAAATGCTTCCAATTGGTTTTCCAGACAACTGATTTTCCAGAGACTGAGAGGAATTTTTAAAGCATGAATTGGTCCTGGACAGTAAAGGAAAACCAGCTATCAAGGGTCTAGCATACATGTGAACTACTTTAATACTGTTAGAAACATCCCAGGATGCATCTAATGAAGCTGTCTAAAAGAAACCCAGATGAAGCTGAGCTACTTAAATATTATATAGTTTTTTTATTTAACATTTACTACATAATTCCTGTATGTTCATTTCCTAGTTTTGATCCTTTACTGTTATGTTAAAATGTGACAATTTTAATAAAGAGTAACAGTTTCTCTACCAAAATCAAAACACACAACACATTTATATTGAAATCCATAATAACAATTTATTGTTTCATTTTATGGCTTACAAAACAAACTCATGGGCTCACACAGCAGACAGACTGCCTTAGGGTGCACAATTTTATACCACTTTACAAAGATGTAGAAAAAGATGAAAAAGTGGTGGCTGATATCATAAAAAGGCCAAGGCACTGTCAACGAAAGAAACAAAAATAAAAGAATATGAAACTGTACCCAAACAACCAAAAGATAAAGAAACAAGTATATAAAAAAAGAACAATTGCCTGTAAAAGTAGGATTGTGGGTCTGGCTAACCATCTTAAAAATACAGTACTGAGAAGACCTTGCTGAAAGGATAAGCACAACTAATCGGCCTATAAGTCCTGCAAGAGCGAATGTTTGCACCAGCTCAAGCCAAAGGAACTGCTTTTCGTCAAAGAATCTGCACCTGCATCTGAAGTCTTTGGATTGTTGAATCCAAAAGGAATTTGAAAAGGAAAATATTTGGTTCTGTAAAAAACACGATCATCATGGCTCAGAGAAGTTCAATGCATTTAAGAGTCACTAGTATTGTCCATCCCTGACGTAGGAGGGGCTCGCTGACGAAGACATGCCCACATACCACAACCAGAGTGCTGATTGGTTGGCTGTGCTTCTCAAACGCTGTTGCAAACATTTTACGAACTCTTAAGAGGCTAAACCTTCAAGTACAATCAACTTTACAGACTTTTCACAGTCCCTACCGTGAAGAACTAGAGACGACAAAAAAAAAAGAAAAAAAAAAAAGACGAGGAGGATGAGGAAGAGATATGACATTAAAATATCAGCAGAATACAGTCTGAGCCCATTCTTACACTTTCAGATGACAGTGCGCTACAAAAAGACAGATAAAATAATTTCATCATAATGATAACAATAATAATAATAATATCTTAATATTAATTCCATTTATAAGCTATAATAACTATTTACCGCATGTAATTTTGACTGTAAGACAAACAATTAAAATAATATAATATGAGAAATTTCTGCATTGAGACAATTTTAACAGATTAAATCAAATACCAATTCAGTCCTGTATATAACCTAGACACCCATAAGCCCAAACTAAAAATAAATAGCTAAAATCAAGCCTAAACTTGAACTTTTTATGCATTAATCTCTGATTTTCAGTGCAAATGTTATCAAGGTTTAACGTTGTAGATGAGAAAGAGCACAAGCTCAGGAGTAACAAGAGTGGCTCGAGAAGCCGCTGCATCATGCTTGACTCTCACTCTTTCCTCCTCCTCTCTTTCGATTAGTTGAGGCCGTTTTCAACTCTCTTATTTGTCTTTTTCTCTGCATCTCTACTCCAAATCCTTTCCTCTTCCCCCTCATCTTTCTGTTCTCTTTTGCTCGTCTGTTTCACCCTCTGATCATCGTCTCAACTCTCTTCTCTTGCTCTCCACCTTCCTGCCAGTCTTTTCACATTTTACGGATCACCACTACTGTGGTGAGCACCCCGGCCAGGAAAACACCAATAGTCTGCCATGTCGGGGTTCCGAAATAGGAGCGGATTCCCTCCTGAGGGAGAAAAAAGGGCAAATTTGACCACATTTAGCTTTAATTCAAATAAATAAATAAATGAATCAATTAAACAAATTAAATAGAAGTGACGAACACAGAAGTGCAGAGGAGAGAGCAAAACAAAACACCGGTCATGAATTAGAAGTAAAAAACTAGTATTTGTAAAGAAAAATGTCAGAGGATTTTAATATAAGCCAAGAGGAGACTGGTTTTCCTTTGATGTAAAAACTCTGTTTTCACGAAATTATCATATTCTCACCAGAGCTTAGGTTACACCTACGTCATCCACTGGAACACCACTCTTTAATGAACCTACGCACGACAGTTAATAGAAGCTAGAGATTACGGTTTATAAAGTTTTAAAGCGGACCTATTATGCAAAAATCACTTTTATAAGGTGTTTGAACAGTTGTGTGTGAAAACATCCAGCCTATAATGTTAAAAATCCACCAACTCATTTTTTTATAATCTAAAAAAATCATAAACAGTCTTTCAGAACGAGCTGTTTCAGATTCTCCCTCGGTTCACGTCACCGAGGAGAAAAGGTCCCGCCCATTTGTGACGCTGCCCTTTAAGCATAAGTGCTTTGTTTTGGGATGCACTAATGAAAATAGGAGTCTCCATAGACTCCCTCCATCTGAGCCGCTGAGGACACTGTGGTTAAGTTTCATTGTCTAAGGAAAAGTACTGGAAAAAAAATCGGTAAAGTCCCCAATAGTGTAGGGGTCAATACCAATTCGTGCACGAACGTCAGCTCCAGACAAAGTAAGTATCATGCGTTTGTTTTCCAAATTGCCTTTCTGAAAGAGCTTCTTGGCACTCTGTAAGGCTAATGATGCTAAAGCTACCATTGTCTCTGTCTGTTTTCACTGGTGCTGCCCATGAAAGATCGTGAATAGAAATGTGGTTGTTAAAAGTTGCATATGAAAGCAATGCGAGTCAATCGCTTGAGTTTGTTGACCTCATAATCACGAGTGGGACTTATAAAGTTTGTGATAGCATGCCATGCAACATGAGACTAGCTTGTTATTTTTAACAAAATAACCCGCCGTGCTCCCCGTCTGTGTAATTCATAAACGCGAATTTATTATGCACAGTACAATCAGATGACTGACGTTTAAACACAGTACGTTTTTCTGTAAAGATAACAGGCTTGTACTAATAGTGGAATGTTTATTTGCAAAGGCTAGCACTGCTAATGACAGAGCTTGAGCTCTTGAAGCTCCGCACCAGCTCATTTGCATTAAAGCAACACACTCAAATACAGCGCGTTTTGGCTTATACCCTAAAAAGTGGCAATTTTAACAAGCTATAAAAAAATTATCTGTCAGGTATTTTGAGCTACAACTTCACATACACACTCTGGGGATATCAGAGACTTATTTACCATCTTGTAAAAAGGAACATAATAGGTCCCCTTTAAATATGAATATTTTTTCTTACTCAACTGCATCGCTTTACTTCAAAAGGCCTTTGTTAACCCCCTGAGTCGTGTGGAGCACTTTTTATGATGGATGGATGCACTTTTTTGGCCTTCAAAATCTTGACCTTAATTCACTGCCATTATAAAACTCGGAAGAGCCAGGACATTTTTTTAATATAACTCCGACTGTATTTGTTTGAAAGAATCAAGTCATATACATGGGGTAATTTCCATATTTGGGTGAACTATCCCTTTAATAAGATTTTATCAGAAAGTATTAGGTTCAATGACATTTCTGATTGTTTCCATGACAAAGAAAAACTATTTTAAATAGAAGGAAAAAAAAAACTGCTTTCATTTTAAGTTCTTAGGATTGTACTTGTTTTTTTCCCCCTCAAAAATGCTTTACATATTTAATTCGAATGGCTTAAAAAAATGTCTCTTAATGAGTCGTGTGGTACAGACAACAAGTAAAAAGAAATCACAAATAGATGTTAGTGTCCACACATTAATCATTATTTAAAAACAGAAATAAATATACTTTTAATGGTACTTTTTTTAAACAAATACCATGGATTATTAATTTAGAAATTTAACTACGTTTCAATCTGACTTTTTTGCTGACATAATTATTATGCTGACATAAATATTAGTCAATAATTGCACAGCCAAACAATAAAACCAAATCCTTAGATTAAATAGAAAGAAGAACAGCATTTATTTGAAATTTAATCTTTCGCAAGGTTGTAAATGTCTTTAGTCACTTTCAATCAATTTAATGTGTCCTTACCAAATAAAAGCGTCAATTTCTTTAAAAAAATATACAGTTGGGCAAAAAAGTATTTAGTCAGCCACCAATTGTGCAAGTTCTCCCACTTAAAAAGATGAGAGAGGCCTGTAGTTTTCATCATAGGTACACTTCAACTATGAGAGACAGAATGGGGGGAAAGAATCCAGGAAATCACATTGTAGGATTTTTAATGAATTAATTGGTAAATTCCTCGGTAAAATAAGTATTTGGTCACCTACAAACAAGCAAGATTTCTGGCTCTCACAGACCTGTAACTTCTTCTTTAAGAGGCTCCTCTGTCCTCCACTCGTTACCTGTATTAATGGCACCTGTTTGAACTCGTTATCAGTATAAAAGACACCTGTCCACAACCTCAAACAGTCACACTCCAAACTCCACTATGGCCAAGACCAAAGAGCTGTCGAAGGACACCAGAAACAAAATTGTAGACCTTCACCAGACTGGGAAGACTGAATCTGCAATAGGCAAGCAGCTTGGTGTGAAGAAATCAACTGTGGGAGCAATTATTAGAAAATGGAAGACATACAAAACCACTGATAATCTCCCTCGATCTGGGGCTCCACGCAAGATCTCACCCCGTGGGGTCAAAATGATCACAAGAACGGTGAGCAAAAATCCCAGAACCACACGGGGGGACCTAGTGAATGACCTGCAGAGAGCCGCCAGGGACTCAAATCCTGCAGTGCAAGACGTGTCCACCTGCTTAAGCCAGTATATGTCCGGGCCCGTCTGAAGTTTGCTAGAGAGCATTTGGATGATCCAGAAAAGGATTGGGAGAATGTCATATGGTCAGATGAAACCAAAATAGAACTTTTTGGCAAAAACTCAACTCGTCGTGTTTGGAGGAGAAAGAATGCTGAGTTGCATCCAAAGAACACCATACCTACTGTGAAGCATGGGGGTGGAAACATCATGCTTTGGGGCTGTTTTTCTGCAAAGGGACCAGGACGACTGATCCGTGTAAAGGAAAGAATGAATGGGGCCATGTATCGTGAGATTTTGAGTGAAAACCTCCTTCCATCAGCAAGGGCATTGAAGATGAAACGTGGCTGGGTCTTTCAGCATGACAATGATCCCAAACACACCGCCCGGGCAACGAAGGAGTGGCTTTGTAAGAAGCATTTCAAGGTCCTGGAGTGGCCTAGCCAGTCTCCAGATCTCAACCCCATAGAAAATCTTTGGAGGGAGTTGAAAGTCTGTGTTGCCCAGCGACAGCCCCAAAACATCACTGCTCTAGAGGAGATCTGCATGGAGGAATGGGCCAAAATACCAGCAACAGTGTGAGAAAACCTTGTGAAGACTTACAGAAAACGTTTGACCTCTGTTATATACCCTTTGTTGGCAATGACAAAGTATTGAGATTAACTTTTATTGACCAAATACTTATTTTCCACCATAATTTGCAAATAAATTCTTGAAAAATCAGACAATGTGATTTCCTGGATTCTCCCCCCCCCCCCATTCTGTCTCTCATAGTTGAAGTGTACCTATGATGAAAATTACAGGCCTCTCTCATCTTTTTAAGTGGGAGAACTTGCACAATTGGTGGCTGACTAAATACTTTTTTTGCCTAAACTGACTAAATTGACTTTTGAATGGTTGACTTCATGTTGTTTTGTGTATTTTGTTTATCGTGGTATCAGTGGATTTGGTAAAGGTCATTGTGGCCCGTGTTAAAATATCACATCGTCACCCGATGTTTCACATGATTTTAAGGAAGTCACTGTGTAAGGAATTCACTGTCAAGACTTACCCATCCACCCTGTTCCCTGATCCAGTTAATAACGTGTTCCTGAATGTAGGACATAGTCCAGTTTATGATGGTTCTGATAATGTCAGGAATCTTGGTTATAATAGCCTAGGAGTACAAGAATTAGACAATTAATTTAAAACATCAAAACAATGCATTTCGATACGAGATTAACCTCATGTAGGTCTTCACCTTGATGACAAGCCGACATGCAAAGTAGAAAAGCGCCACCACTCTGCCCCAGTTGAACTTCCCATCAGAGAAGATCTCACGGGCCACTTTCATGAAGACTTCTTGAGTTGGTTGAAGAGTGGAGTCATTTAACATCCTAAATCAAAATGACAGTGGAGAGGTATGGATGAGTTGCAGCACATTGCCATCCAGTGGGCATTTCTGAGCACAGCAGGAGGCTCTGTACTTAGAGACAGTTGAGATGTCCTCCGCAATCAATTACCTTTGCAGCTGCACATTTCCATCCAGCTCATCTCCAATCTGCTGCAAACACTGCGCAAGACGTTTATGGCTGGGGTCACACAGCTCAACACCACCCAGCTGACTTCGGGTTAATTCTGCTTCACCGTCTCCATGGCGACGAACTCGCTCATAGATGAAGCTGTGAGAGATGGGACGAGATGACCGAGGTAATGAACAAAAACAAACACAGAGAACATGTGAAGAAGAGATAAGATGATACTCACTTATTGAGAAGAGTAGCTCCCAAAGCAATTATCTGGTCATTGCCAATGCCTTCAAATATTGGAAATAAAAATAATAATGAAAAACCATACAAAATCAGGAGGAAAGACACTTAGAGTGAACCAAATGGATGTAAAATATATTCAGCTTAAAAAAACAGAAGTACAAAGTCAATACACAGGTCTAACACCACCATTGTGACCTTAAAAGTGAACAGATAAGCAGCTGACAGTGGAATCGTTCCATATTGTTTGTGACATGACTCAGCAGTGTATGTATAATTCAGCACACATTTGGTTTCAGTTTCCTGGTTAGTAAAGTTGATTTAAAGAAACTAATATGCATGAGCTGTCTAATGGAGAAAGAGACTCGCACAAAGCTAAATCCCTCAAGTACGTATCATAAATAACTCATTGCATGTATCAGTTCACATATTTAAATATTCAAATAAAACAAAAGACTTTAAAACTTCACTTGACATGAACACAATACATACAGGCTGTGTCGCAAAACTAGTGAGCTGCCTACCTAGATAGCATTTGATTACAGATACCTAGAAATTAAAGTAAGCAGCTTGGAAACAAACTCCATTTCAAGTCTTATTTAAGTATTTATAACTAATTTAACTAATTTGGCACATATTTAAATTGCATGAAACACTAGTTGAAATATTCTTGAAATTTTGTGACGTTTTATCATTTAGGGTCATAAATGTGCATGCAACATTTCTGTAGATAGATGTGTTTGGTAAAGCTGCACAAATATTGTGTCTATGATGGTGTTGGGGACAAACTGATCCCTTTTGGTTTTCATGAATTTCACCAAAATTCAAAACTACTGTCTTAGAAAGTGTTCATGTAAACACAGCCAGTAATGTCTTGAGTGAATGTAAACAATTTTGGGAAGAAATAAAATAAAAAAACAAATGAAAAAATACATTTTGACTGAATACTTTATTCAATTTCTACAGTATATTTGGACTAACCTACTAGAAAAATTAAAGCACTTTATTTCCTTCGTGTCTATGTTCTATTGTATTTTTATGTCCTATTATTTGTTATCTATTTGATCTTATTTTATTACAGAATATTTAGTTGTTTACTTCAATAATAGCCTGTATCAGTAATTGTGATATTTCAATAGCATTTAAAATTACAACAGAAATGTAACAACATATGTATGTATATTTGTGAAATAAAATTAAGATTTCAGTCATATCATCCACACTTTATATATACACATCAATTTGACCGCATAATACAGGGATGTCCAAACTCAGTCCTGGAGGTCCACTGTCCTACAGAATTTAACTCCAACTTGCCTCAACACACCTGCCTGGAAGTTTCCGACATGCCTAATAAGACCTTGATTAGCTGCTTCAGGTGTGTGTAACTGGGATCAGAGCTAAACTCTGCAGGACACCGGCCCTCCAGGAGCAGGATCTGCCAGAATACAACTGGAGGGCCTATTTTATTAATACAGCAGCAGGATTTGAAATAAATAGTTCATCCAAAAATGACAATACTGTCATTCACTCACCCTCATGTTGGTTCAAACTTGTATGTGACGATGTTAGGCAGAATGACAGCTTTGGTGACCATTCAATTTAATTATATGGAAGATGATGCAATGTAAGTGAATAGTGACTGACTAGACAGTGACTGTTACACTGCCTAACATCTCTTTTACTGTCCCACAGAACAAAGACAGTGATACAGGTTTGGAACATATGATTAGGCAACAAAGGTGACCTTTTTTTGTGAACTATACCTTTAAATCGACAGCAACCCATCTCGAGACCTGTACATGGCCAGCTATAGCTGTGATGATGAGTGTTTACTCCCCCCTCCTAACAGATCAGCACTGAAACGATGATGTCACCTCTTCTGGAAATCAACAACATCGCGGTATCGGGGCATGTGAGCACAGCCAACACAAGCGCACAGAGGCTGTGTCTCAAAAATAGCGTGCTGCCTATCAAGACATGATCAATTCTGGGCATCATAGGCGCATTCTGAACAAATCGACCGTTTGGAACGCTCCTGAGATGCTCATCCGTTCTTTTGGAACGCTCGTGATGGCCAAAACTGTTGTTTGGGTAGACGGCTCACTTTGGGATACAGCCAAAGGAGACTGTGGTTTGTTTGTTTAGCTCGTGTCATTATCGTTAATCATCTGTAGCTCTGAACGCCGGATCGTCCGCCGGTGATCGGTATGTGTACAGACATGTTTCAGACAGACAGCGGTGTTGTGACAGTGAACGGCACTGAGCAAACTCCCAGTTTGCAAGATAAATACTATCCTCATACACATTAAAGCGTCGGTCTAGGTACTCTGTCGGGCATCTGAGTCACGAATCGGGAAAACAGGCGAAAATCATCATTTGAACATGAAAGCGGCACTTACCCGTATCGCCTCCACCCGACGGCGCTGCCATATTAGCACGAAAATAAGTGAAAACTCTTCCGCTGCGTGACGTCAATTTTTGGACAGGAAGGAAGTCTCTCGCGAGTCGGATGCGGCTCACTTCAAATAATAATAGAGATTTACAGGAAACGTTCTTGACATATTATAAAGATATCATCATTAATATGACAAGCTAGCAGAACAGCATCTGCACCAAATTGCATATTTTGCTCAGTTTGGGCTTCAGAATGTAACTGAAGTGATTTCTTCTTCGAATATGAGTTCAATATTCTCATTATATCACACTATTAGCCATAAACGCATTATCACATAAAAGACACACATGCAAACTTTATTATATATATATATATATATATATATATATATATATATATATATATATATATATAATCTTTACTCCATCTGTGTAGAATCACATTAAAGATTATATTTCTTTCAGAGCATACTTTTACTGAATTTAATTCATGCCCAAACATAAGTTATGATATTTATAATAAATGTGAACCTAAACAAACTGTTTTTATTTACATCACGGTAAAGAACAGTGTTGGGAAGGTTACTTTGAGAATGTAATTGTAGATTACAAGTTACCCTATTAAAAATGTACTAATTAATGTAAGTATTTCAATTATTGCAATATAACTGATTACGTTTTGATTACTTTTCTAAAATGTTAATGTTTTCAACTGTTGGTCATCATTTTCAAACATGTAAAGCAGGCAGGGCTAATCTTACAGTAGTACTCAACACTGATTACTGTCACCTTAGAAATCCTTCATCGATTTAATTATAAAGCACAGCCACCACAAAATCAGACTTCCTTTCAGATCATACTGAGGTTAAATACAGATTTTAAATAATAACAAGAAATAGTTTAGTGGGTATGATACTGTTTTTGCAATCATATCTTTGCATAGCTATCACAGGAAACAGTTAACAGTTAGTATTAAAGTAATAAAGCATATATATATATATATATATATATATATATATATATATATATATATATATATATATAAACCTAAATAGGAGATAAAACAATTTCCGAATAAGCATTTGTCATATTCTAACGTTATATCCCAAACTCCTGAAACATTGGTGTCTCGTATTTTAGAGCAGTCACTGCAATTTATGAATGAAATTAAATAAATTTGCATGTGGAGGTGTGTGAAAAATTTAAATGTAAGATAACATTAACCCCCTTTGTAATCGTTAACGTTTTCATAAGTAACTGTAATTTAACTATACACTTTCCGCTCAGTAACTGTAAGTGATTACAATGAACTTTTATTTTATAATTAAATAACGTAATTAATTACACAATTAACTAGTTACTTCCCAACACTGGTAAAACATATATGAGAGATTAAAGAATTAAATACCTTCTCAACACTGAAATTAGACGGTGACCCACACAGTGTCGTTACAGCGATTTTTAAATTGTTTAAATGTAAATAATTAAATTATCACGGATTACAAACCTAACGGCCCCGCCCACAGTGTGTCGTCACGTCCGCGGAACCCGCTCTTCCGTCTGTCTCGCGCATGCGTAGTCCTCTTTACGACTCGGCTGGCGAAGATGGCGGACATACAGGTATGCGAGTCTGAGCGGCGTGGTCGTGAAAACGCGTTTGATTTCACGTTAAGCTTAAGCGCAAAGCCACAGATTCTGGTAGATAAACGGCAAAGAAACCACAATGGATGCAATCATGGCGAAATGGATCACACTGGGGACTAGAATATGTGTTTTTCGTCTCCGGTTAACGGGTAGGAAGCGTTGATGAACGGGGAGGCGAGCGGCCTTGCCTTATCCGACCAGCAGAAAGTGATTTTATTTAAACATGCAACTGTTTTTTTGGTTTCAAGCTATGATATAAATAAAATAGCTGTATTTAGTCTGCTGAATCTGTCTTATGTGGTAAAATAGCCGGATTTGTTTGCAAGGCATGGATAGCACATGGATGATAAGATGAAATAGAGAGCTCTAAAACTACCGTTTATGTAGTTATTTTTATAACGTTTGTAGACACTTTTTGTGGATTTGTACACGTGCTCTAAATGGGCATGAAGCTGCAAATGATGTTTATTCTCACGATGGTCTTCCAAGTCTCTCAGGCTCTGACGACACTGCCTTATGGCATCACTGATGCAGCATAAAATCCCTGAAGTGTTTTGAAATGTCTGTTTAATTGGGATAACACTTGCCTCTGAATGTTCTTCAGGTTTGGTGTAGGTGAGGCTATACTAATGGTCCAGTGGAAACCTTAATCAGAATTTTGTGTTCTGTAACTTTATATGAATATTATTCCAGCACATGCATTAGTTTGTCAGGAATATGACTGACTCTGTGCTTGTGGTGTTGTTTCAGAACGAGAGGGCTTATCAGAAGCAGCCCACCATCTTCCAGAACAAGAAGCGGGTTCTGGCTGTTGAAGGAAGTGGCAAAGAAAAGCTCCCACGTTATCACAGAAACGTTGGCTTGGGCTTCAAAACCCCCCGAGAGGTGAGCTTGTGTTCGCATACAAGTGTAACTTTTCATTGCAGATGATGTCTTTTCTCACGATGGTCTTCCTAGACTCCAAGAGAGCTCTGAGGATACTGCCTTTGGCAATACTGATGCAGTTGAATATGCTACTATTGTGTAACCTCAGTTGAGTTCAAATGACTAAAGTTCTTGTGCTTTACTTCCACAGGCTATTGCTGGAACTTACATTGATAAGAAATGCCCCTTCACTGGAAACGTGTCCATCAGAGGCCGGATTCTGTCCGGTAAGTCTGTAGTTTGCCAGCTAATTGTAGTTTTGTCAGGGCTGCAGATGATGTCTTATCTCACGATGGTCTTCTGAACCCTTGGGGTTTTGAGGATAATGCCTAATGGCTTTGCTGATGCTTCCCTGCATCTAATTTTGTTGTATCTTGGTCCTTATTGGAAGTCGCAGATTCTGTATGCTGGCCATTGATATACAGCGTATGTGAACTTATTTGTAATCACCTTTTTCCAGGTGTTGTGACCAAGATGAAGATGCAGAGGACCATCGTCATCAGACGGGACTACTTGCATTACATCCGCAAGTACAACCGTTTTGAGAAGAGGCATAAGAACATGTCTGTCCACCTCTCCCCATGCTTCAGGTAAAATTTCTACTTTGGCGCTTTTAGGGGCTGTAAAACTTGTGGACCCTTTTTTTGTTGTTGTTGTGGATTTGAACACATGCTTTAAATAAGTGGTGAGCTGCAAATGATGTTTATTCTCACGATGGTCTTCCAAGTCTGTCAGGCTCTGACGACACTGCCTTATGGCATCACTGATGCAGCAGATAATGCTTAAAATGTTTCTTTGCCCTCAAGGTGTTGGGGATTATTAGTAGTTTAGATTGGGAGATGTATGTATAAGTTTTAATTACTGAATGTTTTTCTTGAATATCACTAATGTTCTCCATCTGTTTAGGGACGTGAGCGTAGGTGACATCGTTACAGTTGGAGAATGCCGACCCCTCAGCAAGACGGTGAGGTTCAACGTCCTGAAGGTCACCAAGGCAGCTGGAGCCAAGAAGCAGTTCCAGAAGTTTTAGAACTGTTTTAACAATATGGCACCTCTGTATTGTTTGTGGGAAAGAAAATAAAAAAATCTGTATTTCAAGTCTGCAAGTCACTTTGCATAAGCATCCTTCTCTTATATCCCTGGACATTATATATTTTGGATATCCCCTTTAACACCTTATTCAAGTGACCAGCAGATATTTACTCAACTGTTTATAAACTTATAAATATTGTAGTACATCTTTTATAGTAATATAATACAATATAGTAATAGGCTTTTTATATTTTCAGTTCATTCTAATTTATAGTAATCTTATGTCACTTTAAAAATATTTCTAATAGGATTTTTTTTTTAGCTGAGTAATTTTAGCACTGGCAAAGTTGTTAACCTTTCAATGTTCATAAACTTTTCAACTAAGCGTTTTTCGCCTTTTATCTAAAAGCTATAGTAGTCAACATTAACTTGGTATGTGTGACTGCTAAATTTATGTAGGTTATAAGCCCAGCTTTGTCGTTTCTTTAGTTTTGTAGACTTGTTTAATTCACTGTTCATTAATAATTTAACTTCGCTAGCCACATTATTTATAGTTTTTATTTTATACTTGTCGCTACCGAGAGACTCGCTTACACATTTATAAATATCTATGCATATCCTCGCATTTTATGCGTGCTCTACATCTGAACGTGGTAAAATCCATTAGGTTTTAGCGGCAGCAGTTTCTGTAATAAAAGGCAGATGCACTTTGAACTCAGTGAAGTAGAAAATAGATGCCATTTGCTTAGTATTAGGTGCTATAAGCAAAACGTGTAAATTAAAGTAATATCTCCACCTTTGCCAATTATCTCGGCTAAATTGAGGCATTTTTTCCCCTCATTCAGCATACTACTATTTACCCAAAGTGGACAGCAGGTGGCGCTGCGCCGCTAGTACTGAGCGCGGCAACAGAACACGTGACCTGTGCGTGTTTGAACGTGGCGGCGCGAAGCTGTAAAAATCGGAGATTATGCGTTTTCAATGTCTGCATATCAAATTAGAACATAACTTCCAACGGATATTTGCTTGCATTAACAGTCGATGCTTGTCGTGTTATATATCTGCTCTTATTAACTGAACAGACATGACAGCGACGGTAAGCTATACAAACAGCTAGCTAATTTGTTAACCAAGACCTATGTAAACTGATGATTAATGGTGCTATTTATTGTTTGTTGATACAGGCTTGTAATAAATGGAAGGGCTTGTTCACCGTTGGAGAGGAGTTTGACGATGAGGTTTGGAATGTAATTTACTTTGTTTTAAAATGCATTTAAAGCGTGAGAGTATAGTTGAGTAATGCCATTTGCACATTACTAAACTGTAACGTTACACTTTATAATGTGCTTAGAAATAATATGACAGACTATAACTTACATCTCGGTATGTTCCGCCTTTTAGAAGTTTTATTTACAAATGACAACACACACACATCTTTGCTTGGTTATCTGGTCATTCATAATTTCTCGTCTATAGGATTTGCTGGAAGCTGATTGGACGTGTCCATCAGAGCACACATCCTCTACAGCTCCTTCTGTAGCACCATCATCTGAATCCATGCATGTACAGCAGAGCTCTGTTAGCTTGTCATCAGGCCCTGGGGAAAATGCGTCTGAATCTGGTTCTGTTCTGACTCTTCGTACCCCAGCATGTGGCACTATCACTGCCCTACCAGATCGCACCATGCCCTGCCATCAGTCAATCTCTGCCTCCGTTTCTCTCCGAGCGCCCGTGTCATCCCTGCAACCCTCCTCTAACCCAATAAACCCTTCACCCCCAGCATCCTTTAGAGTCCCGCAGAGAGACCTCCCTCCTCAGGATGACTTTGACGACTGGGATGTGGATCTGGAGGAACTGGATAGCATTCCTCAGTTGGTTTCTGTGCCACAAAATAATCCAGCTGCACCCCTGGACAATATTTCACCTGCTAAACGCATGAGGCTGTCGGTACCAGAAGTGTCCTCTCATGGGAGGTTCGGCGCTACCTCCTCAGTGTCAATTACACAGCCCTTCGTCAATACCTCATTTGTGTCCACCAGCCAAGGCCACATGTATCCATCTACCCCTTTGCGGAATGCAAATCACATGCATGGTCCTACTACACCAGCCTCGCGATTGCCCAGACCTGTGACTCCCAGGCATCCAGTTGTGTCACCTCAGTGCCAGAGGGGCGCTTCGACACCAAGGACCCCGCTGCAGCCCCGAGGGTCTCTTTTCCACTCTGTGTCTTCTAATATGGAGTCCTCTTCCACATTTACATCTCGTGCTCTCAACACGCCTGTCCTGACCAATCACCTGGTCCAGCTGGTGTCTGCAGCCAATAAGACACCTCAGAGACCACAGAGCCGCATGATGCCAGCCAAAGCACGTCGTTTTCCTGGCCCGGCAGGAGCACTACCACTGCAGGTGAGCCAAGCACTTTTTAGCTTGTTATTATGGTTAATATCACACAATATATACTGCTCAGAACTGCTATTTAGTGTACTGCAAGGCTGGTTCTCTTTAAAACATGTTGTTGATGTTTATTATTGTTCTGTACCCTGCAATCTGGAAATTTCCACTGCTCTCTAATGAATGACTACTTGTATTTTTTATTTTCATTTGCATGGTTTAATTTCAGTTTGTTGTCTTGTAGGCCAGTGAACAGAGTCTTGATGACATTGTTGTGGCAGTTCCTCAGACGCCTGCACATGGAGCTGTTGCTCGGTTAAGAAGTGATGTATGTAAATTGTGCTAAACTAAATCATTTTTTTGTAAAAAGCTAAAATAATATATAAATATTATATTAAAAAAGGCTTAATGTAAACAACAATTAGAAATGTTTTCTTTCCAACTAAATGAAATAACTTTGGAGCTCTCTGGAGTTTTGGGGTAGCAACAGAGTGATTTGAAGGGAGGGTGGGGATCAAAGTTAGCTTGCTATCACTAGCCTTTCTGAAATCGCCTACTATACCTTTAAATGACCATAACTACAAGTGAAATAAAAAATAAATTGAAGCTAAAAATGGCAAAAGCCTATAATCGAATTACTAAAACCTGAACTAAAATTAAAGGGTTAGTTCACCCAAAAATGAAAATTCTGTCATTAATTACTCACCCTCATGTCGTTCCAAACATGTAAGACCTTCATTCATCTTCTGAACACAAATTAAGATATTTTTGATGAAACGAAGGTCTTATGGGTTTGGAACGACATGAGGGTGAGCAATTAATGAACTATCCCTTTAAAGTGAAAGCGATGTATAAAAATCTAATATCTATTTCAAAATATAGAAAAATGTTGAATATAAATAGTACTGAAATAAAATACATTCTCAATGTAAGGAGACCCAAATTTATATAAACAAACATAACTTAAAAATAAAGTATTAATGTTTGCACCAATTCTGAATTAAAAAAATAAAATAAATAAAAACAGTATTTTTAAATGCTACATGTTACTTTTTATGCAACAACATTATAAAATAAATATTTATTTAAATATATTCTAAGTATTATATTTACTAGTGTTCTTAAAATGGTTAGTGTTAAATGATGGCATGCACATCTAAATGTAAAAATTGGACATCTGCATCAACAATTATTAAATATCCAATCTCAGCTGATGACAAAATATGAAAAATATCATATGGTACCAAAATATTGTGAATTCTTCTTCTTTTTTTTTTTTGCTCACGGGTCCGCTTTCTCACATATTCTCCCAAACTTGCACTCATCAGACAAGGTGTCCATTTTTCACAGCAGGTTTCCAGCTCTCAAGTGAGTGAGGAAGAGGAGTTCAGCAGGGGTCCGTGGGCAGTGATGAAGACTGAAATGGGATTGGATGAGAAGAACCCTTCTTGCTTTCTGCACTCTTACAGTGTTGTCATGGTACTCCGCAAGGTGAGCTATTCAGATACAGTGCCCTCCATAAGTATTGGAACAGTAAAGACAAAATTCCTCTGTTGGATGTGGAGTCAAGACATTTGCAAATATGATTAAAAGATGAATACGAGATAAAACTATAGAATGTCACATTTTATTATTAGCTGGTTCAACACATACATGTTTTACCAAATAAAAAGAACAGCACTTTTAGAGTTCATCCCACTCATTGATGTGAGCATAAGGGTAACACACACCCTGAGCAGTGGGCAGCCATTTTTGCTGCGGCGCCCGGGAGCAGTTGGGGGTTCGGTGCCTTGCTCAAGGGTCTTACCTCAGTCGTTGTATTGAGGGTGGAGAGAGCGCTGGACATTCACTCCCCCTCCCCCAAGATTAGAGTTTTTGCAACCTCTAATCTTGCCTTTCTATTTTTGTTGCTGGTCAGAGGTTTGCATCTTGCTGTGTAGCATCTGTAATTCTGTGTCAAAGTCTCCTGAGGACAGTAGATTGTCAGAGCATCACCCCAGCTTTCTGGAAGTTGTTGGTGATTTTACAGACACGTCTTTTAGGGTTCATTTCACAGCTTTTATGATTTGTCTGTCATCAACTACTGTTTCTTTCTCAGCTGATCATGTCTTTGTTGGTTGCTGGTGTCGCTGCTGGTTTCCAAACTCTTGATTTCTTCATGCCCTTTGTTTTTGCTATAGCTCTAATTGACTTCCTCTTTTCTTTTAGCATCCCAATTGCTTGCTTTTCTCTCAAAGTCAGCTCCCTCATCTTCATCCTGGTTTGTGTGTCATCATCGAATGCAAGATTCAGAATACAGAAGTAATGGATATAACTGATACGACACATTCCCTGCATTTAATATCTGAAGAATTAATGCAACAGGACACAGCTGATCACTTAGAAAGACCTGTGAGGCAACTGTTCCAATACTTATGCTCACATCAGATAGAGGGATGAAACTCTAAAAGTGCTTCTTAGCTGGTAAAACATCTGTGTTGAATCATTCAATAATAAAATGTGACATTCTGTAGTTTTGTCTCATATTCATCTTTTAATTATATTTGTAAATGTCTTGACTCCACAGCCAACAGAGCAATTTTGTCTTTTCTGTTCCAATACTTTTGGAGGGCACTGTATCTCAAATTAGCTTATTTGAGTGTTTGTGCTAAAAATATTGTTAAGGATAGATCTTTATTAGTCTGCAGATTTCTTAATTTCTATCCAGATTTGTACAATAAATATTTGTATTTCTTTTATTTATGCTTAAAGTCGAAGTCCATGGCTATAATCAGGACAAATAAGGAATCTCGGCTCCCCAAATGATTAACACAAACATAATCACTGTTGTCATCAGTCACCTTAAAGTGATTATTAATGTAATTTTAATGTGTTTTGCCCAGTGTGTCATAACGATCCTCTGCTAATGGTACACGTGTGTTAAATATTCATTAGGCTGACAAATGCTGATTAGCTTTTCACTTGATTTATTACCAATGGCCTTGAGGCTGTGCTGCAACTTATGCTTTTCTATTCTCTTATTCTCTTGGATTTCTTTGCTGCTTATTTGTAACTTATCACTTTCTCACTCCAGGCTGCTCTCAGGCAGCTAGCTAAGAATAAGGTCCCTAATATGGCTGTCGTCTTGAAGAGTATCACACACACACATGCAGATGCAAAGGCCGTCTTCAGAGATCCCACAGGTACTAATAATTAGGGTATATACACCACCAGGCAGTGACTAAACAAAATGAAAACTATATTTTAGCTGCTTCAGAGTCACCACCATTTTGCAGACTCTTTTTCTCATCCAACTTCATGAGGCTGGGGTGCATGTATTCTGTGTACTTGTGGCTTTTTATAATATTAACATTTATATATAAAATTCAAAGATGACGTTTTTGTTGCTTAAGTATTTAGAAAACATGTTACTCCATTGTGATATGGGTGACCATATCTATTCTCTCTCTCTCTCTCTCTCTCTCTCTCTCTCTCTCTCTCTCTCTCTCTCTCTCTCTCTCTCTCTCTCTCTCTCATACACACACACACACAATCACAGTGACTGTGAAATCAGGAGGTCACTGACTGAGCTGGTGTTCTTGGTCTGATTGCACTCTTGTTTTCAGAAGTCTTTTTTGACTTCTCTTTTTCTGTTTTTTTTCTTTTGCACTGTGAAGGTGAGATGCAGGGCACAGTTCATCGTCGCCTGGTAGAGGAAAGACTGGGAGAGCTCAAGACAGGAGCTGTGTTACTACTCAAACAAGTAACTATATTTCAGACCTCATTATAGACTATCACAGGAAATAATATACACTTTAGACTACTCCGAGCCATGGCTTAATAGAAAGCTCATGTAGTGCTGTCAAACGATTAATCGCATCCAAAAAAGTTTTTGTTTACATAATATATGCGTGTGTACTATGTATATGTATATGTAGATGCACTCACATACAGCATATATTTTGGAAATATTTACATGCATATATACATTTATATTATATATCTAATATAAAAACAACAACATTTTTCTGAAATATATATACATGCATGTCTTTGTGTCTATGTGTGTATATATATATATATATATATATATATATATATATATATATATATATATAATATACACGCGCACACACACATTATGTAAACAAACTTTTATTTTGGATGTGATTTAATCGTTTGACAGCACTAAGCTCATGCAGAGGTATGGTGCTTATGTGGGCATTACAAGATCGTCCTTATGATATTTGTAGATCCAGATCCTTCACTCTTCTCCATTTCCAGTCCTCGACTTTGTTTATATTGAATAATGAGGCAAGAAGCCAATTCTCATTATTTTTAAAGGTGGGTGTGTTTTCACCATCACACCGAAATCACTACCTGAATGTCACACCCAATAACCTTCTCAGGATATACCCACCTGATGGGGTCTTCCACAACTCCCAGCCATCCCACTCTCCACCGGTGAGTCACCTTTTATTCTCCAGTTTATTTTAACTTTTCTGTAGTTTTTATATTCTGAAGCCTTTCTCCAGGTGTTTAATGAGCCTGATATGGTCTTTAGCATTTTGCTTGTTTGTGAATTACCTGTCCTCAGGAGATGCTTCCTTTCCAAAATATTCCTTAGTTAAACAATTTGTGGTGGTGTCTGTGTTTGGTTTTGTGTTAATTTCACCCTGGTTGTTGCATGTACATGCAGGAGCTTACATTGCATAGTGAATCCACAAGGCCTGCAGGGAGCCCGGTCTCTCTGATGGAGCTCCACTTTGATGACGAAGACGACAGTGAAAACGTGTTTGAGGAAAATCGGGCTTCTGATGGTTTAGACGCTGCAGCTGTCTCTAATGAGCTCTGTCAAGCACCTACAGTGTCCAGACTAACAGGAGACACAGCATGGGACACAGGTGTGTATGTTGGAGTCATCAATTAAGCAATATCATACAAGCAAGTGTGCTGTTTTAGTCTCAAAGTGATGTACTGGCTGAAAGCTGGTGTGGAACAGAGTATGTGAGCGGAGTGACAGATTTCTTTTTCTTGCTCTAAGGGTGTACGTTTGGTTCTTTTGGTCCAGTCCAAAAAGAAAATGTTACAGCTAGACCTTGGTGTTCTCACTGTAATGTTTAACAACAAGCTTAAAGATACGATACAAAAAAGCCAAATAGATATTCTCACAAACTGATTGGACAGTGTGTGACATATTTTGCAAACTTACCTAACATCTAAAACTGCTTTGTGCTGGGCTAAATGCACTCATTGTATTTTTAACTGATTGGTATTTTTACTGACAGCAGGAACTCCCTAACATCACATTATTATTTTGGTTCATTTAGATATCTTCAGTCCTTTTTCTGTTCATAGACTATATATCATTCAGTCTGCACCAGTGTTAATTTGGAAGTGGACTGAGACCCCCTGAAAATATTGGTTTCTGTCCAATTGTTTAGTGCGCACCAAAATTTGAATGGCAGCATTTACACTTAATTAAACTAACCACACCAGAGTTAGTTTTAATAGAACCAAACCTGCCATGTGTAAACACCCTAAGTCAGGGGTCTCCAACCTTTTTTACACCAAGTACCGTTTGCGTATAGAAAATATTCTCACGGATCGGCTGGAAGGGGGTGAGGTGGGGAGGTGGGGACTGGGGGGGCGGAGATGTATGTATGTATGTATATATGTGTGTGTATGTGTTTTTATTTATATATATATATATATATATATATATATATATATATATATATATATATATATATATATATATATATATATATATATATATATATATATATATTAGTTCAGATGCAAAAGGCTCGAAGTGCCATCTGAATTTTTCTTCTAAAATAAGCATTTATGTCATGCTCCTATATTTGTTATTTCACTTTAATTGCATAACAAATGACTTCTACATTGCCATTAGAGTAAATTTACTGAACCCAAACATAGGATTCTGATTAAAAATGCTCATTTTAGATGAAAATTTCAAATGGCACTTCGAGGCTTTTGCATCTGAACACTCTATATATACTAGGGCTGCCACTAACGACTATTTTTATTTCGATTAATCTAAACGATTAATTTCCCGCAAATAATCTGCAATTTTACATAAGAATATTTTATTAAACCAAATGAAATCCAAATTTCTATTAAATCCTTTTTTAAAGCAAAAGTAAAGTGCAACAGAGTGCAAGAAGCAAGTGTCCGTTCTAGTCTAATAATAAAATTATAATCAAAAAACACTTTTTAAAGGAGTATTTACCATAAATATTATTGAGGGTCGAAACGTTGCTGTTAATAAATTAATTTGGAGCAGCTATTTTCAGTGTGCGGACTTCTCTCCTTTTTCTTTGTTCAAGTTCCTCAGTTGTCCTGCACCTGAGCCCGGTCTGGGTGGTTGGGATGTGCACGCCTGTTTGACTTTTTTGATTCTCCAGAAATATTATTTACCAGAATTTATTTAGGTGAAAAATGTAAATGTGCAGTATTTCTGAAAAAAAGAAATACTTTTTTTAATGTAAAATCAATTAATTGGAGATGCTTTTTATTACTGCAATTTAATGCAACCATTAAAATGGAATCCAGAAAATAATGGAAAACAGAATTTGGTACAGATAAAACTGTAAAACTCAATTAATTAGACAGGCTTTTTGATTAATAAAATTGTATAACAGCGTTAAAACAGAGTATAGAAAAATGTAAATGGAGAAAACTGAAATTGAAAATATAACGGATTTCATAGGGCCCTATAATTATAATAAATCATTTTTTGGTAATAAACGGATGTAAGTGAACTATAGCTTTTAAAATGACTTAAAATACATATATAATAGCAATGATGCAATAATAATTAGTTCAAATAAAGTATCAAAAGCAAGAAATACATAATGTATTCTAAACAATAGAGCTAATGTAGATTACGCATTACAGCAAAGCCCTGCAGGAGGCGCCGACGGCCTGATGATTATTTTTACACATTACTGTTTAATATTGAACAAGCACCATTTAATTCAAATGTACACTTAATCTTTATTAATTAAGCCGCTGTAATTACATGAATATGTGGACATCAAACCGTGTAAACTCAGAGTGAGGGTTTGAGCTTTTATTTTGAAATCTCGATGTATTCTCCTGTGTTTGTGTAGATTTATAAATGATTTACTTTACAAATCTGATGAAATGGTGCACGTTGCGTTCCCAGATGAACGCTATAATAAACCAAACTCACAATAACATGCAGAGATGAGTATGAGTCGCTCCACATGTAAATGATAACAGTTTCTGAGGAACTACTGTGGACGGAGCCGCTGTGAGACACGTGGGCTACTTAACCTGCACGCATGGAAATAATTAAAGCGCATATACTGTGTTAGAACTGTATCGCAATTAAATCATAGCGTTTGTGAATTCACAATTATGCTTAATTATGATTTTTAAATGTTTAATATATCATGCAGCCTTAGAAAATAGTCTAATAATGTGTTTTATGGATTCTCGCCCGTGAAATGCACCACTTCCGGTATTTTGCTGGTTAGTCGAATCGAGCAAAATGAAGTCGACGATTTTTAATAATCGACGAATCGCGACAGCCCTAATATATACCATTATATAATGCTCTATAATATACTAATTATGTGTGTATATATGCGTGTACGTGTGTGTGTGTGTATATATATATATATACATGCATACATACATACATACATACACCTAAAGGATTATTAGGAACACCTGTTAAATTTCTCATTAATGCAATTATCTAGTCAGCCAATCACATGGCAGTTGCTTCAATGCATTTAGGGGTGTGGTCCTGGTCAAGACAATCTCCTGAACTCCAAACTGAATGTCAGAATGGGAAAGAAAGGTGATTTAAGCAATTTTGAGCGTGGCATGGTTGTTGGTGCCAGATGGGCCGGTCTGAGTATTTCACAATCTGCTCAGTTACTGGGATTTTCACGCACAACCATTTCTAGGGTTTACAAAGAATGGTGTGAAAAGGGAAAAACATCCAGTATGCGGCAGTCCTGTGGGCGAAAATGCCTTGTTGATGCTAGAGGTCAGAGGAGAATGGGCCGACTGATTCAAGCTGATAGAAGAGCAACTTTGACTGAAATAACCACTCGATACAACCGAGGTATGCAGCAAAGCATTTGTGAAGCCACAACACGCACAACCTTGAGGCGGATGGGCTACAACAGCAGAAGACCCCACCGGGTACCACTCATCTCCACTACAAATAGGAAAAAGAGTCTACAATTTGCACGAGCTCACCAAAATTGGACGGTTGAAGACTGGAAAAATGTTGCCTGGTCTGATGAGTCTCGATTTCTGTTGAGACATTCAGATGGTAGAGTCAGAATTTGGCGTAAACAGAATGAGAACATGGATCCATCATGCCTTGTTACCACTGTGCAGGCTGGTGGTGGTGGTGTAATGGTGTGGGGGATGTTTTCTTGGCACACTTTAGGCCCCTTAGTGCCAATTGGGCATCGTTTAAATGCCACGGCCTACCTGAGCATTGTTTTTGACCATGTCCATCCCTTTATGACCACCATGTACCCATCCTCTGATGGCTACTTCCAGCAGGATAATGCACCATGTCACAAAGCTCGAATCATTTCAAATTGGTTTCTTGAACATGACAATGAGTTCACTGTACTAAAATGGCCCCCACAGTCACCAGATCTCAACCCAATAGAGCATCTTTGGGATGTGGTGGAACGGGAGCTTCGTGCCCTGGATGTGCATCCCACAAATCTCCATCAACTGCAAGATGCTATCCTATCAATATGGGCCAACATTTCTAAAGAATGCTTTCAGCACCTTGTTGAATCAATGCCACGTAGAATTAAGGCAGTTCTGAAGGCGAAAGGGGGTCAAACACAGTATTAGTATGGTGTTCCTAATAATCCTTTAGGTGAGTGTGTGTATGTGTGTGTATATATATATATATATATATATATATATATATGTATGTATATATGCGCATTGATTGTGTGCGAGAACAGTGCGTGAGTAACGAATTGAGCTCTCTTGTGTTTCTTCTTGTTGTTTAAAATTACTTGAACGCGTAAATTGGCAAATTAATCTGAATCGCGAAATTAATCTGAATGTCAAACAGTGGGGTCTCGTCTGTACGTTTCACGGATAAACTGCGATCCGTTTAACCCCAAATATGTGACAGAGCAGAGCAATCTTTCATTTACTTATTTAACATGAAATCATCAAATTGCTACTCTATACCAATCGCATACAACGAAAATACAGAATAATTATAACAATCATTAACACACAATAAATAAGTGTCATATCTATACACATTTTTCCCAGAACGTTCTTGCGACCAGGTAGCAACTCTTCCACGGCCCAGTAGTGGGTCGCAACCCGGTGGTTGGGGACCTCGGCTTTAAGTGTTCTGTGAATACTCGTTGCTTCATGTATTCCATTTCCACTGCCAAGCAAAACCTGCTCTGGGGTTTGTTTCCCATAATGTGACTTAATTTGCTACCCAACCATCATAGTATGATGCAAAATTGCACAAAATAACTAGCTAGTCACATGGATATCCTACATCATTTGAACCATGTTGGTTTAACAATATTGGACATCACTTACTGGTGGTAGAGTAACCTACTAATTTATCAATTTGAGAATGTCCAATTATTATAGTTTGTTTGCTATGCTTATATTTGACCACAGGTGAGAGAGAGAGAGTTTCAAACACAAATTTGCAATGCTGTTTACAAATGTTCATTGGAACTATGATTTCGATAGAACTTGATGGAACTTGAGACCATAGTTGGCCAGTCGTGTTTTTAGGACAACTTCCGCGCTCATATATTCTGGTCTGGAACAGTGCAAACAGACATAATGACAGTACTCCTGAAGTGCCACTTGACCATTTAAAGGACCAGAACTAACTGTTTTATAATTTCATGAACTGCATCATTTGCATGTTAAAAGCATCAGGTATGAAGTTAGAAAATCTTTTTTGTTGAACTAGATTTAGACAGGGCGCCAGGCTAAGTCTAAATGGATACTTTTGCCAGACCCGTTTGAATTCGGCACAATTTTGTTAACTTTTTTTTCGGACCCCTAAATGACTCAATACTTCAGCTAATTTGAACCATATTCACCTGCTTTGACATACTAAACAGCACAGAGGAAGAAGACGAGGGATCACACAAAGCGGTATAAGAAAGCTTTTGAATCTACGTCATTATCCTTACAAAACCTGACCATGGGTTTACTATAGTATCTATAGAACCTTAGGCTCTGTCAGGCCTAGAATGAGCTGATGTTACTTATAATTCAGCCAACATTTTGAGTGTATCATGATTTGTGATAAACGTTTGCTTATCACACACCCCTAAGCTGGATTCATTTTCATTCATGAATTTTTGACATCGTTTGCACTTTATTTGTACATACGATGTGAGATTTTCTGATAAGAATAATGCAATTATCCTAATGGCTTTTATCACACAATTCACTAGACTCTATTAAATTTCAGCAAATAATGATTTGTGTTCCAAACAGTGGGTGGTATACTGTGCTAAGTTGTAAAATCTGTTTGAATTTAGATGGGAAAGAAAATGTAGCTTTTTAATTTTCAGATGCTTTGGTGTTTTTTGAATTGTGAAGAGAGAGTGTGCATTTAAGTATTAATCTGTGTTTGTTTCTTTTTAAGATGACCTTGATGAGCTGCTCGGGGAGTTACCTGTGGATGCATATGACGGATTACATTAATCACAAGATCACTTTAAATACAAAGTATCGTTGTAGAGACATTTTATGATCATATACACTAATAAACAAGCAACTTCTGCTACCCAGACTGCTTTTGTTCAGTTTTTGTGTAAACTTTGTAAATATGTACATGAATCACTTGTCTCATGCATAAATTGAAAGAATAAATACCTGACGAGACCCATAAATTGCGTGTTCACTTTGAGTCTTAATGACAAATGCCACATGCTTTTATAGCTACTATTAGATGGGCTGAAGGAACATGTCAGTACAGATCAATGTTAATTTCATGCTGAAGTTAACCAGTAATCTGATGGGTTTTTTTTTGTGCCAAGCTTTCCTTGTGAATTTAAATCAGCCATTAAGGCTACAGTTTGCCAGCTGGATTCCCCCTTAAAGGACTCAAATGGCGTAATTAGTCACTTTTGATGCACTAGCAGAGTGGCTGGCATAATGGTGTTTGTTCACGCTGTTTAAAAGCTTTTCCATGTCTTTCCGCAAGACGTCTTGAGTGGTTTACATTATTTGATAGTTTCATTGATTATAATTGGAAGTCCCTGCCAGTTTCTTTGTCTTTCACCGCTATCTTTTAATTCACATTTTTACCTGTCTTGATTAATTTTCATATTTTATAAATTGCTCTGTACTGTCTTGGTCTCACAGTCTCAACAGCATGTCGCTCTGTGTATTATTGATTTCTAGATTAGGTTTATTCACTGTGAGTGATTTATAAAGTAATGAAGGTGCAATTACTTATTCAGTCTTCCCTGGTGGACCTTGTGTAGAATAATTAATTGATTAAATATTAATCCTCCTGTCCTCTAGGCATAACGTATTATTTGAGGTAGAGGAGAGTAAAATTCATTAGCTGGGGATTTTTATAGCCGTACGACGTGTACATGTCTGTGTGTGTGTGCGTGTATATGTATATCTATATATATATATATATATATATATATATATATATATATATATATATATATAATGTAGAACCCGAATTCTTAAAATTTTGGGACGTTTTTTAAATTTGAATGAAATGAAAACTAAAAGACTTTCAAATCACATGAACCAATATTTTATTCACATTAGAACATCAAATTTTAAACTGACTAATTTTACACTTTTATCCACTAAATGAGCTCATTTCAAATTTGATGCTACAGGTCTCTTTAGTGTGCGGCGTATGGTCTAAGCACTGACAGGCTGACCCCCCACCTCTTCAACCTTTGCAGCAATGCTGGCAGCACTCATACTTATATTTCCCAAACACAACCTCTGGATATGACGCTGAGCATGTGCACTCAACTTCTTTGGTCGACCATGGCGAGGCCTGTTCTGAGTGGAACCTATCCTGTTAAACCGCTGTATGGTCTTGGTCACCGTGCTGCTGCTCAGTTTCAGGGTCTTGGCAATCTTATAGCCTACGCCATCTTTATGTAGAGCAACAATTCTTTTTTTCAGATCCTCAGAGAGTTCTTTGCCATGAGGTGCCATGTTGAACTTCCAGTGACCAGTATGAGAGAGTGGCTGTGTCCAAATTCAGGGTCTGCATCCTCCTTAGGATCCTTCCTACCTGGTTGAAGGAGGAGGGATCCTCCGAGGTCCGCAAAACCCGGAAGTCGGTGTTTGTGAATTTGGACAGCCTACCCTTCTTTCAGTTCCCTCCCTTACCCGTTGCTCATATCCTGTCGCCTAGCAACCGTGACAGCGCCAAGCAAGAAGCGGGAAAATGGACAAACAGAGTTATTCTCCTCATTTTAATTATTTTGGAAGAAATAAAGCAATTAAATAAATTAAATACTTTCTTTGCTCGTTGTCGGAGAGTTTTTTATATCAGACTACAAGACAGTCACATCCAGGTAAGCCATTATAGCCTATTTTTATTTGTTTTTAAGTATTCTACTAATTTCTCCTACAAATTCATTGAGCCGAAGCATAAACTTTAGCTTGTTTTGTCAGAGAAACTCCTCTCCCAGTCCGCTACCGCTCGCTTCGTCCGCCATTACGCTCTGCCGAAAAGAATTATGGGATAGGTAGGACGGGAAAGGATCCACCACACCCATCCTTCCAATTCGGGGAAAAGGAGGACGTATTTGTGGGCCGCATTTGAAGGATCCTACGAATTTGGACAGCCTTCGTCGCGGCGCTGTGACGTAACATCCTTCAAATGAGTACTCCGAAGGATGCAGACCCTGAATTTGGACACAGCCAGTGAGAGTGATAACACCAAATTTAACACACCTGTTCCCCATTCACACCTGAGACCTTGTAACACTAACGAGTCACATGACACCGGGGAGAGAAAATGGCCAATTGGGCCTAATTTGGACATTTTCACTTAGGAGTGTACTCAATTTTGTGGCCAGCGGTTTAGACATTAATGGCTGTGTTGGGTTATTTTGAGGGGACAGCAAATTTACACTGTTATACAAGCTGTACACTCACTACTTTACATTGTAGCAAAGAGCCATTTCTTCAGTGTTGTCACATGAAAAGATATAATAAAATATTTACAAAAATGTGAGGGATGTACTCACTTCTGTGAGATACTGTATATAGGTCATTAATAAATTTACCTTTTCAATGAATCTCTTTTACTAGGATTATTCAAACAAACTGTCAAAATGCAATTACCAAATGAGTGAGTGATTCTATATAACATTGGTTGCTGTATCACCAGATACATTTCTGAATATCTTACAACTTTAAAATAAATGCACATTGTTCTTAAAGGGGGCAACTTCCCCTATTTTACCATATTTATTTTTTCTTATTAATCAAACTTTGTACAGTTGCAATGGATCAATATCTCACCATCTTCAGTAATATGTGATTTAGCAGGTGCAGATTTACTTTACCTGACTATTATTTACTAGTATTTAATTAATCTGCCTCCAGAAGCTTTGCACGTTTCATCAAGAGCAATGTCATCTTTAAATAGCTAAAGGCAACTTTAACCGCTTTTGATTTGAACTTTGAAATTCTCACAGGCATTTTCATCCATTAATAAACCTGTTCTTGAGTTTGACACTGCTTTCGTATTGAGCTCAGAACAAAGACTGGATTTGATCTAATCTGTCAGCATGTCACAGATCAGTCTCTTGTTACTTGGAGAATGAATGTGAGTTTTATCCAGGGCCCAGAGGAGGAGTAATCCATGTTTAAACTTTGCTCATTACTGCAGCTCGAGGGGGCACAGGGACCTTGCCTTCTTCACTTCATTAAGTCATTAACTGTCTGGAAGCCCTGCGGCTGTCAGCAATATCGGTGCCTCCACAGAGATATTGTTGCGAGACGAGCTGTGAATGGCATATGTGAGTGATGGAGGATAGGGATTATCAGCAGATGTAAAATTACAGCCATCGTTTCTAATATGTCCTCTTTCATTTGGACTCTTTCCCCGTGTTAATTTCTATACTAAAGGGATAAATAGGCATATTACTTCGACTTATTTCATTTCTTTGATAAAATTAGAGATTTGTTCGCTTATCCTCAGCGCTCTTGGCTTGTCTATCTTCTGTCAGATGAATCACCCCAATAATCTCTTCTAGAGAGAAATTTGAAGTATGAATGTGTGCTGTAGGATGTGTATCAGTCACTAGGGGGCGACATGCGCACTAATGATTAGACTTGGATTGAAGTGTGTTTCTGAGTCATTGCTGAGGCTAATGTGCCTCCACAAGGTCTTTAGCTCCAGTCCATAAAGACGTTACTACTGTTCCATCCCTTTTCTTTAGTTCTTAGTAATTTGCCACGAGTAATTAACTGACAATTGAACGGAAGCCAGATTTAATCAGTATCGGGTCTTCTGTCAGTTTGAAAAGCCGTTGATTGTTGGAGACACTTGAAGGATCAATCACCCAACTCTTCGGAATTGATTAGAATACCTTACTCCCATCTTGCCTGTTTGAAAGTGCCAAGTTTATAAATAAATCCTGTATTTATTTATTTCCCCCTGCTGAACTGTGAATTTATGTCTTTCTGTTAGATGAAGTACTTGGTTAATCTGCTAATCTAAATCATTCAAAGACAGGTCAGTTCTTACTTAAGGTCTTGTGATGTAGCCTACAGTCCACTGGTTAAGAGTTATGTGAGTGATGCTGCCTGCTGTCAACTTGCTGTTATTTTGTACTTCTTGAAAATAACAGGTATCTGTGAAGAAAACAGCTTCTGTCTTCAAACTCAGAGAAACTGTTACAATTATCATCCACTAGAGCAGTGGTTTTCAAACCTGTCCTGGAGTACCCCCAGCCCTGCACGTTTTGTATTTCTTTCTATGTTTACCCTAAATGGGATGGTGCGAGCTGTATGGAGCGCTAAACTCATATATATATAATTTGTTTCATTCATACTCGACGCCGGAGGGCACCTTTGTGAAGAAAGTCCACAGATGAGACTCACATGAGTAATAACTTATGATGCTCCAGGAAATCCCTTATATGGACAAACACATCATCGGCTATCTGTAGCTAAATAAAATGCAGTTAGAGACGGTTTGATTATATATGAGGAGAATTAGCACACGATTGCGACAGTGTAAGGTTTATCTGTGTTCAAGCCATCTCGGGTATTGATTAGGATATTTATAATGCAATGCTAATTGACATTGATTTATCATGGTATAGAATACTATTAAAATAATAAAATCTCTCATTCTGTAATAAGAAGTCACATCCGTTCACAGACAGAAGTTATTTCAAATTTGAAAGTGTAATTGTTCCTTTTGTATGCAATGGTGTGATTCATTGGCCCAAAAAATTAAATGAAATAAAATAAATAAAACACAAAATTTAAGTATGGATGTATTTGATTTATAGCATTTTTTAAAGATTTCTATAGATATTGCAATAAATAATTATCGTGAATTCTTTTAGACAAGTAGTGAAAAATCTGATGTTGTGACATTTAACTAGTTGAAAACAAATATTCATTTTTGTGGCGCAAGATAATGAAAAAAATCAGTGAGATACAGCAGAATAGCCAAAGATCTTTTTTATTAGAATTTTAACATGCGCCAGAATCAGTACATGAGTGTCATCTCAATATCTTAAAAAAGTAAAATAAAATAAAATAAAAAAAGGATCAAAGTTACAATGTGAAGTGTAGTGTCAATGTGCTGTCATTCTTTGTGGACCATATGGCAATGGGTATGGGTGTCATTGCTTTTTTTTTTTTTTTTTTTGAAGGGGCACCAGTGCTAGTTCAGGGTCACTTGGTGAGCAAATACAAATGGGGGAATAAAAAAATAGATTTACCGGTGAATATGAGATGAGAAAGCTACTGATACATTTTTATTTAGTATAAAAAAGGAATCTGATCTAATCATTTTTAAATAATCCAACCAAAATTGCAGTTGAACTTGACAGCCATTAATTACCATTCATTATTGTTGAATGGAAAATGCTGCTTTAATGTCATACAGGAAAAAAGTCATACAAGTTTTGAGAGATGTGAGGGTGAACATGATTTATGGAAGGTGCAAATTGATTGAACTGACATTTGTGATTGAGTGATGTTTGCCATAGAATGTTAGACAGGTCAAAGTTTGGGGTTAGCTTTTTTTACTCGGCAGAGACATTAAATTGAACAAAAGTGACAGTAAATACATTTATTTGTTACAAAACATCTGTTTGAACTTTTGATTCATCTAAGGATCTTGAAAATAAAAATGTATCATGTTTCCACATAAATATTTGGCAGCACAGAATGATTTCTGAAGGATCATGTGACACTGAAGACTGGAGTAATGCCTGTTAGAAAATTAAGCTTTGCCATCACAGGTTTGTATTGCATTTAATTTACATTAAAATAGAAGAGATGTAATTTATGTATATTATGTACAAATGTATTTTACGTTCACAATATTACTATTTTACCCCCCTAAAAATTCAAAAACATAAATTAACATGCACAATTATTTAAAATTTTTAATAATTATTATTTATTTTTTTTAATTAAGTGAAAAAAGTTGGGTTGGTAGGAGTTTTTTTTGGAAGATACCGTAATTTGGTTTTGAAAGTTACATTTAATATCCATTCGGGTGAATGGACATGATGCTTCAGGCAGTATGAATTTTTCTGTCAGGTCATGACTGTCTCCTTTATCCCCTTTACTCTTCCAAACAGCTTTAGCTGAGCTCGTGTCATTACAGGCTGTCAGAGTTCCAGTATGAAGTTCCAGCCTTGCATATTGATCTGTGTGCCAAACGCTCTCCTCTCCTAGAATCAGAGCTGTGTGTGTTTGTGTGTGTGTGTGTGTCCTGTACACCCATTTTGCGTAAATGTATTTGCAGAGGTTCATAAATTACCTCTTTGCTCGTTCCCCTTCTCTGTTCCTCACATCTGCGTACCCAGGGCCGAAACGGATGAGAAAATCAGGGAACTGGAATGAGGGAATGAAAGTGTGCGAGAGAGAGAGACTGATGAGGGAGAGGGAGAATGAAATGGGTGTCAAGGGCAATGAAATAGAGAGGAACATTTTCTCCACCTCACCTAACCAAGAAAAAAAAACAACAACAACAATGAAACAGAGAAAGACATTTACGGTCTGTTGTGAAAGATAAAACAAGCTTCTTTCTGTCTCGTCTGCTTGATGTGGGAAGGTTTATGAGAGGTGACGAGAGCTCAAGTAGCCGTCCAGTTCCTCAGGCTCTGCTGTCTTAATGCAGTCTGGCGTTTGCAGCCAGATGAGCCATGAAAAACATGGCGTAGACGATGTCATTTCCGAAAAGTCACACTACATGACTGTCAGGAGGAGAGATGGAAGGAGAAATAAATGCAAAAAACATTGTAGAATTATCTTCTACAGTGGAGCTCGGAGACGGAGGAATGACATATACATTTTTGTATATGTCAAATTTTTCACCAGCTGCTCTCATCCATTTAAATTTTATTTTTATCCCCTTCTGGCAAATCCTTACTTTCCTCCAAATTCAGCTCTTGCTGTCATCTTATTTTTCATCTCACAGTCTCTGTGCTTTCTCTCTCTCTCTCTCTCTCTCTCTCTCTCGTCCTGTCTGCTTGCATTACAACACACACTTGTAGCATCTCACTCTCTTCTACATCCCTGTTTTTATATCTCTCTTTTTTCTTGTCTATCTCTTTCAGTTATATTGCTTTTCTCAGTCCCCCTCCCTCAAGTGTTTGTGTCTTGAATGTTGTGCACACGCAAGCATTAAACTTAAAGATGCCCCACAGTTTTCATTACACATTTTCAGTGTGATGTCAGTGCAGTCGCCCGCCGGGCACCAAATACAGTATCTGTCATCTCCCCCCCTTTTCTCAATCTCTGTTCCCTTCCTCTCCCCTTTCTCGTATTTGATTCTTTCCAGTCTCCCCGTTCCTCCTTTTAACCACAATCTGCTTCTTGTATCCATCCATCACGCTCTAAGCGGAGAGGAGTGGAGTATGAACGCACGCGGGAGGAGAGGAGAGAAAAGCGAGCGCGAGAGAGGAAAGACGGCACAGCGTTTCGTGAAGAGCAAGAGCGAACGAGCCACTCTCTCTCTCTCTTTACCTCAGTTTGTGTTTTTTACATGTGAAAGTGTGCGGGTATCTCACATCTTTACCGGCTGACTTGTCGCTCGCGTGGATACGGCGAGGAGCGTGAAGCACCGGACGCGTGATGGTTTGGTTGGACTAGCGCGGGAAGCACGATAGGAAAAGCTCGCGTTTACGACTCAGGATCAACGACAACATCTTCTCCAGCCCTCTCTGACCCGCCTCCCTCTGCCTCTCTCTCTCTCTCTCTCTCTCTCTCACACACACACACACACACACACACACACACACTCATGTACGGCTGGATGTTGTGTCGTTTGGCTACGTGAGGTGCTAAGAATCGCCTTTGGATGTCCAGTGACCGTGTGTGTATGTGTTTATGGGGGATGGGATAGTTTTTAAGCTTTGTACTATTTGCTTTTCATTTTTCATCTTAGTTTAAATTGCTTTATTGGCATGGCTCTTAAGTAGTAATACTATATTGCCAAACTTGTTTCAGAAATGTACACTGTTTTTGCTTATTGTCTTAACATCTTTTAAACAAGTGAGAGAAAGTTAGTGAGATTTCTAGATGTAAAAAGAGGAAATGGTATAGAGAACGAGGATCCTGGCATTTGGAGGGGCTGAAATGATGGAGTGGGTGGAGAGACAGACGGAGGGAAACCCTTGGGCAGCATCTTCCACTCCATTGCCACCCTCTCACACTGCTTAACTGGAGCAAGATCTGTTCTTCCTTCACTCAGTGATGTGTGTGTGTGTGTGTGTGTGTGTGATGTGTGGTCCAACCTGATATTTATTTATAGGAGCAGCTCTGACTACTAGTGTTCAATGGACCCTGTCTTTCTCTCTGTATGTGTGTCGTTCTCTCTGATTGGACAGGAGACAGTTTGGCTATGATGTCAGGGGGTCTGTGTACCTTGATGTGTTTCTGTCTGAGCATGTGTTAGTGTATATCTGCTGAAATTATTTTTTCTTTTCTCATGTATTTTCATCATTTCTTCATACCTTCTTCATTTGCGTCCTTTCTGCTTTCTTCCAATCTTTCTTTCTCTTTCCTTGCTTCCTTCCTTCCATGCCATCATTTTCACCTTCCTCTCTTCTCTCTCGTTTTCCTTTCTTTTTGCTTCATCTTTATTTTCATTTCATTGTCATTTTCCTTCCTTCCTATCCTTCTTATTCTTCCTCTCATTGCTTCCTTCCTTCCACTTTATTTATTTAATCCCATCTTTCTCCCCATCTTTCCTCTTTTCTTCCTCTCTGCCTTCATTTCTTCCCTCCCATATGTCTCCTTCCTTCCTTCTATCCCGTCTTTCTCCTTCCTTGCTATCTTCCTTTCTTGTTTGCTTGCCTTCTTCCTTCCACCCAATCTTTTTCACCTTTGTCCCATCCTTCCTTCCTTCTCTCCTTACTTCCTGCCCGCCTTCCTTCTTACCTTCTTATTCTTCATTTTCTCTAATTTTCCTTCCTTCTTCTTTCTTACATCCCATCTTCCTTCCTTCCCTCCCGCCTTTCTCCTTCCTTCTCTTTCCTTTTTATATCCCATCTTTCTCCTTCCTTCCTTCCTTCCTTCCTTCCTTCCTTCCTTCCTTCCTTCCTTCCTTCCTTCCCTCCCATCTTTCTCTTTCCTTCCTTCTCTCCTTACTTCCTGCCTGCCTTCCTTCTTGCCTTTTTCCTTCTCTCTCATTTTCTTTCCTTCTTCTCTTTCATCCATCATATCTTTCTGTCCTGTCTTTCTCTCTTTCCTTCCATCTTTCCTCTTTCTTTCTTCTTTCTGTGTCTAAAATTGTTTCAGCTTCTCTGGTCAGTAGAGTTCATGTTATATAAATCCTCTCTCTCACTGGTGTCTACATTCAGTTTTATGTTTTTTCATAAAGCCTTGCAGTGTCACTGTGTCCCTTCATGTTTGTGTCAAACCCGCCGCTTCAAGAAAGACTCTGTATTCCTTGATATATTATTGATGTGTCTGTGAAACTCTAATGAAGTGAAATATAGCCATAATCAGATGCCAGAAGGTGCCTGGGCTTAAGCTGACAATCACTGTGTGTCTGCCTGCAGGTGTGTGCATGTCAGTGATGGACCTGAAGGAGGGCTGTGGAAGCGAGGCCAGCCGCGAGACTGAAAGCGGAGGCATGGGGAGCCTGGGAGACCCCACGTCTTGGCAGTCCTTCGCCCATCGAAGCAGCCTGCATGGTTTACGCTTCATCTTCCCCTACTCCTCCTCCTCCTCTCACCGCTCCACTTCACGCCGTCTGCTCTGGAGCGTGGCCTTGCTGGCCAGCCTGGTCCTACTGGTCCTGGAGAGCACCGAACGGCTGGCTTACTTCCTCTCCTACCCCCACGTCACAAGTGTGGATGCTATGGTTTCTGGCAGCCTGGTGTTTCCCGCAGTCACCGTCTGTAATCTGAACTCCTACCGTTTCACGCGTATCACGCAGAATGACCTCTACCACGCCGGGGAACTGTTGGCCCTGCTGGATGTGCATCTGCAGATCCCTGAGCCGCACCTGGCCGAGCCCCACGTGCTGGCCTTTCTCACAGAGAAATCCAACTTCACTAACTACCGGCCCAAGCCCTTCAGCATGCGGGAGTTCACTGAACGAGTGGGCCACGACCTGAAGGAGATGATGCTCTACTGCCGGTTCCAGGGCCAGGAGTGCAGCCACCAGGACTTCAAAACGGTGAGTTTCTGCAAGGTGTTTCTTTCATAAGGTATTTTTTGAGGCTCGCTAGACCTGGAAAAAATGTGTTCTGCTGTTGTGGACTAAAGCATTATGGGCTCAGTGTTGTTAGCTTTAAAGATTATCCTTGTCGTTCAGCTGTTTCAAAGGTTTGTAAAGAAATGATGATATTGATTCTTGCTGATGGTGAAGTTCTGTATGCTAAGCTGTGGAGTGAAGAGTTTTACTACTCTATTAAGCTACTCTCTGACTCTGTGTGCAGCTTGTTTTCACTCTATAGTACACTGTTTTCATCTTAACTGTGATTCTGTTTTAATGTAATGTGATGGGCTGATTGATAATGTGTTGAATGTCTAGGATTCGTTGCATCTCTTTCCAAAATGCTACAAGGATTCGGAACAGTTTCTACCTTAGGAACTGGTTTTCTCCAGAAATTATGTTTAAGACATAATGGCTCTGTCTCAAAACCAACCGCTGATGGCTTCCGCCTACATAAACTGCTTCATAACTGAAACAGAATCTCATAAGCCACTGATCTTCACAGACAGCAACTTTCTTAACAGCCACTCAGACATGTTCTGGTCCTCATGAGACTCGCTGACGCTCTCGTCTCGTTCTGCTGTTTACATGTAGCCTGCTAATTATTCTGGAATAAAACAACTCTTTTTTTTATGTAGCTATTATCAGCATCTCCCTCGATCCTTTGTCCACATTTTTCGCTGAGCTAATCGCAATGCATTTTGGCCACAAAAGACCCAAACAAAACCATTTCAAAGTATCTTTGGAATGTATTATTTGCTAACTACAAATTGAAGCAGCCTCGGCATCAGCAGCATGCCTACGGCAACAAGAAATGGTTTGTGAGACAGAGCCATTTACTTTTATACATCAGAAATGAAATTGACCACTAGTTGTTGTTCTAAATATTTCAAGAAAACTGTCACTCTAGGATATTCTCGAACTGGTTAAAGTAGTTTTAGTGGTTTAGTGGAGTGAAAATGTAAATGCTGGCCGCAGCTGTGTGTGAAGAATGTGTTTTTCTCAGCACTGAAGGCTGAGATGATGAGGGATGATAGCTGGTGTGATACTCAGTTGGAATGCTGCTGTTCTCCTCAGGGGTTGAGGTCTGTTTTTTCCCACCTCAGTCGCTACACGTGGGCTCTCAGTGCTTCGAACCGCACACAAGCACATTATAAACTAACTTACACACACGCCATGTACCAGCTTGCTTTCTGTTGGTTTGTGCTGTCTCTTCTTGTTTTCACTGATGATGTACAGTATGAGTCAGTGTTTGCAGCAAACAGGCATTACAGTGTTCTTCCTGGTTTCTAACAAAAAGTAGCTCTCTACATTGAAGCTATTTAAGGGGCATTTTTTGTATCGGAATAATTTTGGAATATGTGGCAGTATCTGATACAAAAACAGTGAGGAACTCAATTAAGGATGAAGCAATAATTTGGAACGATTATTTAAGCATTAAATTGTATTGAATAATTTACTATAAATACAGCTAATGGGAGACAAAGTTGAAAACAACTCTTATTTAACTAGTAATGATGAACCACAGTTTTTAACACAGTTTGAACCAGTTAATTGAAATGAACTGTGCGAAAAAAAACAATTTGTTAAAATGAATTGGACTTCAGGAGAGAGAGAGACTTTATGGGAGAGTATGTTTAATGATTGCTTCAGATGCCTTGTGACTTTTTTTTGGAGTAAAGTAGCTTGTATTTTGTACTTTTGTATATTTATTTAATATTTTGAAAATAGCCAAGATGTTGTTACACTGCTGAAAAATGTATTGAAGTTAAATTGAGTTCAGGTGCTAGTCGAGGGACTGTGGGCCTGTTCTTGTGGTGCCATTAGCCTATGAGTATTTTTATAATGAGTATTTAAGTCACATGAAATTTACAGCTCAAATAATTGTTTAGACGATCAGATACTTTCAGTAATGTAAGTAATGACCATTAAGATGCATGGAAAAATATTAGTAATTGTTACAGATAAAACTGTAAAAACGCTACTGTAAAATCCTGTTAATTAAGTTACCTTACGGTGAAAACTGTAAATGAATGACCATTGCATTATGTAGGCCTATATGTCTATAATTTACAATGAAAAATGTAAAAGGACATTTCTAGAAGTCCCTGTGTGATGCATCACATATGATTAACTTTTATTATTTTTTTTCTTCTCATTTTTGTTATTGGTAGTGTACATTAAAGTGATTTGAATAATATATTCTGCTGTTTGGTAAATGCATTTTGCATTATTTTAGCATTGTGCATTGGATCTTGAGTTTTGGCCATGTTTTATGTACAGGCCACTTACAATGAACCCTGATTCATGTGGTTTTATATTTTACCACTTAATGATGGATATCTGTACATTTTAAGGTAAAAATGTGATTTTAGTACTGGTAAATGAACCTTATAACACTTAATGAAATATATGATAATAATTTGTAAAATAGTACTTTGTAATACAAGAAGCATTATCACCATACTATTTTACTGTGAATTTCTGGCAACTACACAGCTTCAGTTATTTTTTTTTTTTAAACAGTATATTTAACAGGATATGTTTTACAGTTTGGGAATGCTAACAGACATCTTTCTCTGGGTATTATATACTCCTTTGGTTGTAACCACTGTGAAGCCAGAATGAATTAAGCTTCTCTTTATGTATCTTCAGAGAGTGAGAGAGAGAATGAACATATTATCACATGAGTCAAATGTACATCCTGTCTATATTACTGTATTGCCCTTGCTGTATTGTCACGACCCTCTGTTCACCGGCAGACTGTGTGTTATCACACACTGAGAGGCCAGGACATCAAATGGCTGTGCAAGCTGTTTTACCTTGAAGATTTCCTCCATTTTAAAGATAAGTGCTTCACGTGTAGGCAGCAGATATCAAAGGCAGGAGTGAGTCTGGTATGGCATGACCTGATAAAATTCTTCACATGCAGAGCCGAACGTGAACAGGATATTATGTGTATTGTGTGTGCATGTTCCTTCTGCCCTGAATGTGGGCTAATACAGTAGTTGCTAATGTATGCTAATAGTATGGCACTAAAGAATATAGAAACACTAATACTGATTCCACAAGAGTGGATGAAGACATACTTTCTTTGTAATATAAGTGCTTTTTTTGCTCAAACATGGGCTTGAGTGTGCTATCCCTTAGAGAGGATGGAATCGAAAAAGAAAAAGAAATGAAGAAAATGTCAACCAGCAGCAGTTTCATGTTTCATATCTGTGCTACTTTTGTGTTATGAGTAGGTCTTATAGGTTAATACAAGTGTTTTCACTAGAAATTTGTAACTAATTTGTACTTTTTTCAATACCATGATATAGAGCTGCCACAAAATTAAGGACATACAATTTGAATGACCTTTGACCATAATCAAAGTATTTTCTTATGAAATGAATCTGTTGTCTGAAATTGGTCAGATCTGATAGCTCTGAGGGTGATTATATTATAGTTACAATAATGATAATACATTAATAATGAAATAATATTAATATTATTATGATTATTACAGAAAAATATTTGAGTTGTAATACAACTGCACTGTGAAATTAAAATAAATAAATACATATATTATTTGTTTTCACAGAAGTAGTAGAATTGTCTTAAGATCTTCAGTTACACCCTCAAGCTTTTATGTTCACTAAAAAACAGCAGGGAAGCCTTTTATGTTTCTGTGACTACTGGTTTACAAACACTTTTCATTACAAATGTAGTGATGGCTGTAATCGTCTGTCCACGAAAATTTAGGAAATGATGCAAATGTAAAATACGGCATAACTGGAGCACATTGAATTGCCAAATGCATGTTAAACTCACAGATGCAGAGATGGAGTTCACTGCATTTACTGTGAACTGAACCCCTTTGAGACGCTGAAAACACTGGATCAACACTAATATTTTTGAAAACAGTTAATACTTTATCAAGCAAGTCTTTTTCTATTTTTAAGGCCTGTTCTCACCAAGAACGCTAACTATAAAGATAACGATATTAGTGTCCACACCAGCGAACGATATCGTCTGTTTATTCTAAGCGCACGCTCACCTGCCGCTTTAAATTCTCGAGCTCATTACAGTAGGATGGATTCTTATTGTCTGTCAATGTTTGTATCATTCATCAGCTGGAAAAATCCTTCTGAATCCAACAATATCGTTTTTCTGTGCCTTTATCGTTATAGTTGTGGTGTGGCCTCTGCTATTCTTTAATATTGAGAACGATTTTTTAGAACTAAATCTTTATTGTTATCTTTATAGTTACCATCCTTGGTGTGAACGCGGCTTTAGACTAAAAATTTGTATTTAGTTACTGCTGTTCATAATCACTTTTTAGTGATGAAACAAGGTTAGACATATCTTATGAGTCTTTGTAGGACATGTGGCCTGATGATTCATGCACATGCTCTGGCATGTTGTGTAGTGATGATTATGTGCAGGTGACCAGAGTTTGACTCTTGCATTTTCCGATTCCCAATTGGTTCACCCATCGTTTCCTGTCGCATCTAGACTTTCTTATGAAATTACAGGCAATATGAGAATAATTTGAGTGTTGGGTGAAAGCCAAGCCAGACTGCGTGATATCAACTATCTTTTATGTCACGCTGTGTGATATACAGTACATCTTAGATCCGAATGGTCACGAATGACAGCGCTTGACTGAATTTTTACCCGTCTGAGACCGTTCTGACATCCTCATTTACATGTGAAATTGAAGTGATACTGTGCAAATGGTTGCGTAAATGCCGGCGATATGTTGGAAAAGTTGTGACTACAATCTCAAAAATGGTTCCAAAAGGGGGTTTTCGCAGCAATACCATAGAAGAGCCATTTTTGGTTTCCCAGAGAACCTTTCAGTAAACAGTTATTAAAAAAACAAAACAAAACAAAAAAAAGTATTCCTGTGTGGAAAAACATAATTAATTTTTTTTATTTTTCCACTATAAAGAATCTTTTTTTGTGTAGTGGAAAAATTCCTTGAATGTTAAAGATTCTTCTTTGAACCATCAATGCCAAATAAAGAACCTTTATTTTTAAGAGTGCAGTCAAAAAAAAAATAAAAATCTATATTAAATTTATGACTGATGGAGATAAGCTGATAATTATTTTTGTTATGGCCAATAACTGATAAATGGGTTTTATTTATGTTGTCTGAATAAGTTAAAATAAATCACTGAACTCTAAACTAGCTTTTTTTTTCTTTTAAAGTAAATATAGGCAGTATAAAAATTGGATAATTTGAAAAATGGATTTTATTATTTTAAGATTTGCAAAAGATTTCACTTAACATGGTGATTAAATTAAAAGCTTTAAGTGACGGCAATGGTGAACTAGATGTAAAAATAAATGTACAATTAAATATCCAATATTGTCAGATATGGATACATAAAAAGCTCTAATATGATCCGATAACTAAAATGGTAAGATGAATCAATAAAGTCTGGTTTATTCCTCTTGTATTATTTCCTCTATCACCATCATCTACAGCCAGAGCAGAGTAATACAAATTGAATTCAGCAAGTCTTAAGCTCCCTTCACATCCCAGAATGCAACACCTCAGCAAGAGAGAGGACAGCCACCGCTCTGTAATGTTGGTAAACATTTCCATCTTTTTGATTCTTCGTATGATTGTGTATTGACCACAACAACACTCGGTAATTATATGGTTTCGATCGTGTATTTTAGATGTGGTGAGTCACAGTGCTTCCCTGTGGCGCTGTCTGTGATTTTGACTCTGTGTCCTCCTGTGCTCCTCTCTGCTGTGACTCATTTGTAGTATGCTGATGCCATGAGTATTGAGTTTTCACTTACATCCTGCAATGACCCTGCTCCGGGGCTCTCACTGCTGTCGACGGTTGGGGAAAATGTGTTGTTTTCTTATAGTGCTTTTTTCGTGTAGTGCCAAGAGTTGTATTTAACACAGTCCTTGGGTTGCAAGAGCTGGCGGCCTCCTCCATGACTTTAAATTTTTGTAAAACAAGCCAGGGCCACTGGAGTTTTATTCAGATCTTCTCAGATAATTGCTCAAGGCTTATAAGCTTTACAAAGCAAAACGGATCAGTGAAAATAGCCCAGGGAGGAAGCTCTGGGGTGCCTTTTCTATCTATGGTAAGACTGTTGTCTGGATTTATATGCTCGGTTTTGGTCTAAAGTTTTTAGTGCTCTCAGGAGCCACCTGCAATGTCGACAGCTTCCTGTTCTGTTCTTTGAAGCACTTTTAAAAGTGCGTGTGTGTATTTTTTGTTCACTTCTTTCTTCTCTTGTTCTGTGTCACTCTAACTCCTGTTTTAGTTCAATTGTAGCAGTGTTTTAGGCGAATCACGACCATGCTGTACTAATTCGCTCTACCATGGTCACGATTTGTGGAATGAAGTGGTACATTGTGGCCACAATTTCCCTTAAACAAGGGAACAAATTAAAAAGTAATGAGAACAAATTTTTAATTTGTGCCCATGTTATCTTGTTTTTTTCCTCCCTTGTATTATGTATGGTGTTCCTTGAATAAATGTCAGGATAGGATTGTGAAACATTATTGGACAATGTAGCTAAATACCATGGTACATGTCTAATAATTTAGTTTTGGTACATGACAGTATAGGTGCATTCGCACAGCAGGAACCTTTTCATAGTTTCTTTTCATAGTTCCGTGGGGAACTAAATTAGCTCCTTCTTAGTAGGGTCTAAAACCGTTCTATAGGAAATACCAGTGATGCAAGTGTATGCTGATCGGCCAAACGCATACGAAACACCGGCTCCCCAGCATTTTTAAAACGCCTGTAAAAATATTTACTCCACGAACTTGGAAAACAGCGATAACAGAATTTACCTGTTGTTTGCAGCGTTGTGTTCAGCATTGTCATGATATGTAACACTGCAAGTTGTCTTAGGGGATTTAGTCAGATTTTCCCACTCCTTTAATTGCGTGAATTGCGCGTTTATATTCCATCTCCCTTACCACAAAACCAGGACACGCAATAAAAACAGCTCAGATCGCGGCATCCTGCATTCATCAATTGCTGATGTTTGTAAACGCCAAGAATAAAGACGGTGCTGTCGGCTGCTTCAGAGTTCCTGCTGCTGGTGTGAATGGACATTGGCCTGAGGGAGAAATTGGTTCTCCAGGAACCACCAACTGAGTTATTAGAACTATGATATGCGAAAACACATAGTATTACAGTCTGGTATCATCACTGTACAATTAGTAAACATTTTACACATCACAGTTACTAATTATTGCAGCATCAACAACAACGTGCAATAACAAGGAATTTCACTACTACATAATAGGACTAGTAATAGCAGCCGAAATGTATTTTAATTGTCTAAATAGAAATCCATGTGTATGTGAAGATGAGAGATGTCTAAGTGGGAAAAAAGCAGTTCCACTCCACTGCTGCTAATGGAACTAGATATTAAAGCAGTAGGGGGTATAAAGTAGTAAGCAGCAGGGGTTTTGAATGTCAAAAAGTGAGATACTGTTAAGAAACTGACATTTCTTGCATAATGGGTAAATGTTTTAACTTTTTTTGTGAGTATCAGCTCGAGAAATAAATTCAGAAAGAGTTAAGAACCAGGACGATAGGGCTTATTCTCTAAGTAATGTTTCAGACATTCTCATGTCCTTGTAGTAGCAATGTTGTCTTGTGTTTGTTTGTGTGTGATTAGGGCTGTAATTGGGCTTTGATGATCACATCTCTACTAATTTGAAGATGATGTGCCATTCAGGAATATCTTTACACACATTGTTCATCCAGCTGAGTTTAAGAGTTGGCCTTTTAGAATAACAAGCAATCTTCACTTGCTTGAATAGCAATCCCCCGAAGGCAGGGAAGCCTGATCCAGCTGCGCTCTTTTTGTTTTCTAGATGATTATTTTCCTTTAATCACCTCACGAAATAGGATTAAATTAGAGTTTTTGAAGATCAGCTCTAAATTAAATCCAGCCCTCACACCTTCATTTTAAAGATAAGTGTGCCATAAAGCACACACAGAGCTGTAGTCGTGAAAAATTCATCCTTGCTTTATCTTGATCATCCTGTGTCACACACAGTGCATTGCATAAAATATTTTTTTTTACATTGTGTTTTATTCAGCTGTATAAAATAACATTATTGATATGCTTCTGTGCACTGTACCACCTATTGTAATGTTCCTGAACATTTCACAATGACAAATAAGGATTTTTTTATTGCTCTGTTAAACATTTCTATAGTGTAGGCTAGTTAAAGGTCTGGGCTGTGATTAGGGTTGTAAATAGAAAGAAATGTAACGATTCTTGTTCAGATATACAAAGAACATTTCTTCTTTTAGTGCTGTTCAGGGAGCTTAATTCATCATTTTAGACAGCATGAATTCGGTGTTTATTTCGTTGCAGTTCATTCGACATGAGTTGGATGTGAGCTTCTTGTTAACGTCTGAACTTATAAAACCATTCATGCACATTTCCTAAGCAAGGATTTTGAAACTTTAGGTGTGGCAAAGTTGATTCAAAGCTTTATTAATTTCTTTGGACCACACATTGTGCTCCCTTTAGTCTGAGAAATGGATCCAGATAAGTTCTTTGTTTCAGGGAGCTACTGGGTCTCTGTATGCTTGTGTAATTGCCAGGTGAAATTGAACAATTCTTATATCAGCACACTGCGTTTAATTTGAAGCTGTCAGCCAATAAACACACTCATGTGATGTGCTAAGAATAGCCTGTGACTGGAAAAAGGAGAGAGGTTGTTTTAATACGTAGTTTCTGTCTGTCTTCAGAGAGTCTTTTCACAGAAACGAGAGCGGGATGATTGAAAAGAGCTGTAAGGTTTTTCCTTCTACTGAAAGACAAGTGGACAGGCAATTCAGACTCCTACATTCATTCTGTGGGAATCAGAGAAAGGAAAGTAGAGAAAGGCAAGGAAAAGACATAGGAAGAGTAGAAGAAAAGGTGTTGAAACAGGTTGGAAAAATGTGTGTGGTGGGGAGGTTTCCTACAGAATGTTCTTTTTATATCATGGGAGCCCCTGGTTTACCTACATTGCAGTTCAAATGAACTACATGCAGGGTTTCTGAGGGTCCTTAAAAAAGGTTTTAAAGAGGGTTTTAAATTTAGAAAATGTTTAATTTTAAATTAATAAAAAAATGGTTTAAAGGCTTGAATGGGAATTGTATCATTTTATAAAACATTGTGTTTATGTGAAAACTGAACTGTAGGCCTAAATCATGCTTTTTACAGTTTAAAATGTTACCATAGACATTTCCCTACCCCACTCATATGGTATTAATTTTATTTGTGTAGGTCTTAAAAAGTCTTACATTTGAACAATTAAAAAAAAAAACTATTTTTGTAACATTTAAAGTTGTAGAGGTGTAATTCATAGTTATGTTATGAATTAGCTTTTATTTTAATATTTTTAAGTTTTCATTTTCATTTAATTTTTTTTTTGTCATTTTGTGATGTGCTTTTGTCTTTTTTATTACTTTTTTAATATTTATATTCATCTTTAATATTCATTTTTATTTAAATTGTAGTTTTTTATGTATTTATTTAAAGAAATGTTCATTCTTAAACTTTTATTTCAGTTAGTTGTCAAGGTGGCATTTCTAATTCTAAAGTTTTCTTAAGTTTAAGGTTTTCATATAATATTCTAATTATTCATATAATTATTTCATTTTAATTTCAATTACTGGCTTTAGATTTTTTTTGTTGAAAGTAATGACCATAGTACACATGAGTTTGGACATCCCTGATCTATACTATGAACAATTAACATATGATGATTATATGATGAACATAATGATTAACATATGAACAATAGTAAAGTAATATAAGTTTCACGAACTTTAGTTCATAAATAATTTCATGCTTCATTTCAAGTTACATGGCTTGTGGTTCAGTAAGTGAGTACATTCAGTGAATGATTTGTTATGAAACCATCCCTTGAACAGTTCACTGAAAGTACCAGCTCATTTATTGGTGAATCATGTGTATCGTAGTGTGAAACACAATGCAGTAAATTAGTTTTCTTGCCATTATTTTGTGCTACCTATTCTGTTTATCTCATTACATTCAATTCACTCCCACAACTTGGGCATAATAATATTTATTTTCTTTTACCGTGGCCCTGTTGATTCAGCAGTGGTGGAGTGCCAGCACTGAAAATCAGTGCAGAAAAGATCATTGCGATAGGCTGTAGATACAGTGTGCTGCATATAACAACAGATTTAATGTTGAGTGCATCGCCTGATGGGATTTGGGCTCTGATGTGTTTCAGGATGGCCCATTTAAAGTGGAAATGGAAGATCAATCTTTAGGGGACTGTGCCTGCCTATTACCTTTTTCCCAGCCTATCAAAGCAAGGAACTGCTGTGATGCAATTTCAATATATGAGGCAATACAGCGCAAGCCAACAGTGTCCGCCCACTTTTTCAGCAGCCTTGGTTCTGGAAGTATTTTTCTCACTCATCTCCTCAGGGCCTGAAAAACAATCTTTCATTGAAGAGTTACGAATCAGACTAAACAAAACTGGAAAAATGAGTAGGCTACTTCAGGGAATGAACTACTATCCAAACCTCAATGCTTTTACTGTATTTACTAATCACATGCGAGTCAAAACAATTGTCTTTTTCCCCATTATTAAAAACAGAACTTTTGTGCGTGAATCACTATTGATGTTTACATGGATTTAGTCAATTACATGATTCAAACACAAAATAAGACAAAACAGGAGATGATTGTTGGAATGAACCCCGATCCAATGAAGCTTTGCGAATGATAGAATTTAATCAGCTAATTGCAAATGATAGAACCACAATTCTACAGTATAAAACAATTTTAAGAATAAAAACAAGCTATATTTTAGGTGTATTTCGAAATATTCAAATAAAAAAAAAAATAGGTTGATAGTGTAGGGACATCAGATTATTGTCACAATAATGGAGAGTCACAATAACAGATTTTTTTGGATTTATTGATAGTATAGATCAGGGGTGTCCAAACTCAGTCCTGGAGGTCCGGTGTCCTGCAGAGTTTAGCTCCAACCCTAATTAAACACACCTGAAGCAGCTAATCAAGCTCTTACTAGGCATAGTAGCTTCCAAGCAGGTGTGTTGAGGCAAGTTGGAGCTAAACTCTGCAGGACACCGGCCCTCCAGGACCGAGTCTGGACAGCCCTGGTGTAGATATTCACTGAGAGTTTGACTTGTAAACACAATTTTGAAATCTCTGTGGAGAAAATCAATGGGTTTTTTACTACTGGAAGCTCATTGTTATGCTTTATAAATGTAAACTGGCACCGGCTCTGGAAAACATTAGTCTAGTTAAAGAAAAAAATTATTTACCTGGAATTTAACCAGAAGCTCCACTGACAGGACAGGATTTTTTATATCCAGGACACAGCTGCCTCACAGGACACCGCTCTCATAAACTGCCTGACTCTCTTTATTACACTATTTCAAATGGAGATAAAGCAGGGCTCCAGACAAAAAAATCGAGTAAGGAGCCATTGGCTCCTATAAAAGAAAAACTTAGGCGCCAAATTATTTTTTTAGGTGCCACAGAATAAAAGTGGTTTATTTTATTATTATCATTTTATTTTTCCCCCCTATTTTAACATTTCAATCATTTTGTCATGTGTTTATGTCTTATCTTTTCTAGGCTTTATCAGCATTTTAATCCATCTTGTAGATGATCAGGTCGACCGGGGGACTAAGGTTCACTTAAAGTGTGAATTAAATGTCTTTTACAACTTGAAATATACAGGTCACAAAGAATTGTTCGTTACACATAATCTGTACCAATATCATGGACCATAAGCATCACTTGGCAACTGAGTGTAGTTTGGGCTCCTCCTCAGTACATCCTATAAATGTTGTCACGTCTTTCACACATTCAGTCTGTTTTTCTTCATTAGTAAAATGCAATTTTATAGGAGGAGTTGAATCATGTACAACAGAATAAGTAAAAATATTAATATGCAACAGCGCATAAATATAGCAAAACGCTCCTCTTTATAATTATTTTTCTAGCTGACTGATGAGTTTATGGACACTGAGTGGTTATTCTGAGGTAAATGTATTACAATGCAATGTTTACAAGCTTTATACATTTCCTCAGTTTGAAACACTGAATGAGCTTTTACATAAAACATTTCAGTAAGTTGTACTATAGGCTTTCTTATTGCCTATAACTTTTGATCATGTTCATTTCATACTATAGTAGTAAATCGAAATATATAATGGGTTCACTTGCTGCTTTAACTGAGGTGCTAAAGAGATCGCGCCTGAGCATTAAGTGCGATACTCTCCGCTCGCGCGATCCGGACGCATACACGGACCGTGTGGACGCGGGGTACTGGTGTTTATATTACCGAAAGTGTGCGCTTGTGGTCCGCATTAAAGAGCACCCAAACCGCATCATTTGAATTTCGTAGCATTTTAAAGCTGATACTTTGTTTATTAAAAAGTAAGACAGCACAAAGCTTTATGCGATTACTGGATGGCAAGTGCGCTTCAAATAACAGGAAGTCCATGCATTAACAGAACACAGCATATAGACTAAGATCTCGATAAGAAGAAGCCATATTAGTAATGATTATAAATGAGAATTGTTGACGATATTGCCAGTATCCACAGAGCTGACAGCTTTACCTGTTGAAGTTTGTTCAAGTTGTGCACGAAATAGACACGGCTTTTCTGCACTTGCACTTTGGGGCTGTTTACACCTGGTCACTTCATGCATTTTTTCCTGATCGGATAGCTATCTGATCCTGAAAAGACCAGGTGTAAATGCCGTCCGAAACGCATTCGAGATGGATATAAATCCAATCGCTCGAACCACTTCAGGAGGTGGTCTGGGCGAAACCGGACAAGTGTAAATGCATCTGGTTGTTGAAACCACATATGGTAATTTTACTCCTCCCATAATATTAAAATAATAGACGTGTGAGAGCGTTTTATAGGCTATATGGCATGTTATAGTCAGATATGACAGCGCAATGCAACAAGCATCACCGCGGATGAGTAGCGGAGTATTTCTTAAGCAAGCGACGCGCAAACTGAATGAACCTGAAAGTAAGTCGCAGACGCTCAACACACAATCTTCTTCATTAAAAGTAGCGAGACTAGGGGGGGAGCAAGATAGCGGAGTGAGCAGTCGCAAAAGTCGCAGGGTCCGACAGAAAAAGTGATTTTGACATTCAAAATACTTAAATTTGAACAACAGTCACCCCTCAAGCCATTGTGAGGTAAACAACACTCTTAAAAGACTATTGTGAGTCACTTTTTGAAAAGACGCACAAAATAATACACTAGAAAAAGAAAAAAAATGGCTAATACTCAGGACCAAGATAGCTTAAAGGATCATGACTACAGCGTGGACGGGATACGTGAGGCATGTTTTGACGAATGTGTTGAAGAAGAGATGCAGAGGGCAAAACCTCTGAGCGACCACACTCCGTTACAGAGTCCAAATCCCAAAAAACTGAAGAGGAGAGATAAATCAAAAGAAATAAGCATGGAAAGCTTATACGATGCTATTCACACTCTATCACAAAGATTTGAGGAAAGGCTGGATGCATTCGAAAGAAAGTTTGAAAACTTTGAACAGCGCATCCAGAATAACGAAAAAGAGGTGACAGAAAATAAAAATGGAATAATTCAACTCAAAGTGCAAGTGGATAGGCTGACAAAAGAGAACAAGGAGCTGAATGAAAGATGCCGGGAAATCGAGCGATACGGAAGACGATAGAATCTCAAATTGATCGGGCTACCGGAGAAGGAAAACGAGGATACAAGAGAGATGGTGATCGGCATTCTCACAAGAGTGATTCCGATTTCAGTGGAACAACTACGAGACAAGGTTGATACTGTCCATCGTCTGGGAAAGAAAGATGATCCCGCCTTCAACATGAGACCACGACCGATCATCATGCAGTTTGGTATGCGGACGACGAGGGACGAGATCTGGAGGAGGTCGAGGGAGGCCAGAGTCTGCAAGGAGCTGCATGTTCAATTTAGACAGGACTGGTCAAAAGAAGATCGTGAAGCCCGGGCAAAGCTGTATCCGACGGTACAGGAGGCCAGACGCAACGGGAAGAAAGCTTACTTGAAGGAAGGGTATGCTATTATAGACGGAAAAAGAGTGGAGGCACCTTTCACAGGTTAAGTTTAGTGTCATCACCTTCATTCAGAAAGTTTGATTAAGGGGACTGTTACTGTTAATGTCAAAGTTGAAATCTATGACAGATTGTTTCATTCCTGCCTGAAATTCTACTTTCTAAGCGCATCTAAGAGCGTGTATTTTGTTTCATTCGTATGTCTATTGTTTTTAGTTCTTTAAATGTTCGAGGTTTAAAGAATAACATTAAGCGTAAGGCCATTTTTTTATTTTGTAAGGAAGTCAAAGCCAACCTTATTTTGCTACAAGAGACACATTCTAATAAGGACGATGAAAAATTTTGGAAGTAACAATGGGGAGACAATATTTTGTATTCACATGGAACTTCTCACTCTGCAGGAGTGATGATTTTATTTTTTAGGTTTGTGGGGAAAATTATTGATTATAAAAGTGATGAAGCAGGTCACTGGCTAATGGTTGTGGTAGAAGTATTTGATTTTAAGATGATTTTGATTAATGTATATGGGTACAACAACAGGTCTCTCAATAAAAATATGATGTTAAAGTTAACTCAAGCTATCAGGGAATGGAGTGCAACTTATGGCACGGATAGCATAATAATAGGAGGTGATTTTAACATAGCACCTAATTCCTGGCTTGACAGGAAACCTCCCAAGGGGTTACAACCAGAATATAATGACATGTTAAACAATTTTTGTTTATCCAATAACTTGGTAGATTATTGGAGAGTGACACACCCTAACAAAATGCAATTTACATGGATCAGCCCAGCAGATGTTAACCTATGCTCAAGGATAGATTATTGGCTTGTGTCTCCAAATATTACTAATCTTACACCAAAATGTGATATTCAATCATCTCCTCTCACGGATCATTGTCTTATTGGTTTGTCACTCTCAATAGTCAAACAAAAACAAAAATCAATCAATATTTGGAAATTTAACAATGCCTTGTTTCTGAACGAAGAATTTTGTAGCCAGATTAGAATAATATGTCTTGAAACTGATGACATGGATTTGTCAGATATAAGTAAGTGGGAGTGGTTTAAATTTCGAGTAAAGCAACAAGCTATTGAAACTGGTAAGAAAATAGCCGACAACTGTAAACGTAAACAAAAGGAAATAGTTGAAAAGATAAGTTTATTATGTGGACAACCTAACATAACTGTAGAAGAGACACAAGAGTTACACATGCTTCAGAACCGATTAGATGTTATATACTTGGAGAAGGCAAAAGGCGCCTTTGTAAGATCAAGAGCCAAATGGATTGAGCAGGGGGAAAAAAACTCATCATATTTTTATAGCCTTGAAAAACGGAGACAGACTAAAAAATGTATAACAAAATTAAACCAAAATGGAAATATTATTCAAGACACAAATAAAATAACAGAGGAAGTATGTCAATTCTATAGCAACTTATATAAGAAAAAATTTCAGAGTGATGATTGTGATGCCTTTATGAATAGTGTAAAAGAAAATGTAACAAAACTAACAGATGAAGACAAATTTTTACTAGAAAGAGATGTAACTTTATCAGAAATTGAAACAGCTTTAAAACAAATGAAAAATGGTAAATCACCGGGCATTGATGGTTTATCTATAGAATTTTTTAAGACTTTTTGGACAGATATTAAAAATTTATTATTTAATGCGTATCTCGACTGCATAAAAAATGGTCAGTTATCCCCTACAATGAAAACTGGTCTGATAACCTTGTTGCCCAAACCCAATAAAGACTTATTACTATTAGATAATTGGAGACCTATAACTCTACTTTGCAATGATTATAAATTACTAGCTTTAGTATATGCTAACAGAGTAAAAAATGTCTTGAACAATTTAATAGACGAATTTCAGTCAGCTTTTATTAAAGGTAGACATATTCATAACAATGTGAGATTAATTATGGACATGTTAGATTACCAGAGCCTTATTATTGTTTATTGATTTTTTCAAGGCATTTGATTCTATCGAACATGACTTCTTACTGAAATCGCTCCAACTTTTTGGGTTTGGCAACAACTTTTGTAAGGTAATCAGAATGTTTTATGACCAAATATACAGTTATATTTCACTTCAATCAGGCATCACTCCAAGAATAAATGTCTCTTGTGGAATAAGACAAGGTTGCCCAATTTCACCAAAATTATTCATTCTCTGTACGCAGCTTTTGGCCTATTTTATAGTAAATAATAACGACCTTGAAGGGATAAAAGTTTATGATACCGAATTGAAAATGAGCCAATTTGCTGACGATACAGTGATATTTCTAAAGGACAAATCGATTCTTCAGAAGGCTTTAAATGTGATTTCTGTTTTTTCAAGGGCATCAGGCCTTTGCCTTAATCTAAAAAAATTTGAAATATTACCCTTGTATAATTGCACTGAGACAGACTTGGAGATGATTACAGTTAAGAATGATGTTAAATACTTGGGAATTCATCTATCTAACAACGTGGCAATAAGAGAATCCAAAAATATAACAGAGAAAATTGAAGAAATAAAAAGAAACCTAAATCTTTGGTTAACAAGAGACTTAACTATTTTAGGACGTAACATATTGTCAAAATCAGAAGGGATTTCTAAATTAATTTACCCAAGCTATTCTCTCTATATTAGTTCACAAAACATAAGAAAAGCAAACACTATCATTTACCAATTCATCTGGCGTAATAAAACGCACTATATAAAAAAAATCACAACTTGTAAAGGACTATAATAAAGGGGGGTTAAAAACAATTGATTTTGAATCTATGGTTGGAGTTTTATATATTTTTGATAAAGTGGGAGGCTTAGAATTTCTTTTAAAGTGCGATTTCAAGGTATCCAAATTGCCACTAAAACTGTCTGAATATCATAAACAAGTTCTCCATTACTGGAAGATGGTATTTACTCATAATTTTACACCACATGGCTCCACCTTGTGGAACAACAGAGTGATAACAATAAGTAGAAAAACCCTTTTTTTCAGAAATTGGTTTGAAAAGGGAATCATTTTCATCACAGATATATTAGATGAACAAGGTCATTTTCTTAGGTTTACGGATTTTAAAACAAAATTTAATATACAAAGTTTAATAAGGGATTATAATAAGGTATGTAAAGCAATACCAATAGCCCTTTTAAATATGATACAAAACTATTTACATTATTCCAAAAGTCAAATAAATTTGCCTAAACTGCAACTAAACCAAATATCCCTAAATAGCAAAAAATGTAACAACAAGTGTATTAGCAAAATATTCAAATGTAAACTATTTCATGATTTTGACCAAAATATAAAAATAAGGCATTATGATGACAAAATAACGAATAGATACATCAAATTCATGAAATGGCCTATACCTCCTAAAATCAAAGAAATGCAATTCAAAATTATAAATGGATATTATACAGCAGCAGATATGCTTAAAAAGAGATTTGGTTTTGAAGTGGAGCCATGTGTGTTCTGTTCCCAGGAAGATGAAACTATTGAACATTTGTTTTTCTCTTGTCCAGTGATAAAAATATTCTGGCAAGATGTCTTGAGTTGGCTGGAAACAAAAATGGAGAGAATTACACAATTAAAGTTAGAGCAAATTCTTTTTGGTAATGAAAACCTTCCGAAGGAACTTTTTAGAATGTATAATATCATAACAATTATGGGTAAATACCATATTCATAAATGTAAATGGCAAAACAAAAATCTATCCCTAATGGTGTTTAAAATTGAATTGAGGGAATACTTTGCTTCTTTGAAACTTCTGAAAGACTCCAGTGACAACATTTACTCTCTATGTGAAGATGTCTCAAAATATTTGTCATTGTAACTTGTAAAGCTTCCATGTAACTTTATTTTAAGAATATATGAAGACCGAGGTCAATATATATATATATATATGAATAACTTTGACATGCCTTATAGACTGAAGTGCCTTTGCTTAATTTATTTTATTTTACTTTTTTTTGTATATATTTTCTTTATTGTAATCTGTTCCATTTAATTGTGTTTAACTATGTTCTGCTTATAAGTCTCCCAACGAGAGATTTTGTAAATTGTGTTTTGTAAATTGTGTTTTGTAAATAAGTGTGTTAAAAAAAAAAAAAAAAAAAAAGTAGCGAGACTAGCCTATCTTTCCAGTGCTGATGCTGCGCGCTCTCTTGTTGCGGTCTGTGATATTAAAATTAGCTGATAATTAATAAAATTATCCATTGCTTTCATTGACGTGAACTCCGTTATATTTGCATATGAAGCGGGAATTGAAGAACGGATTTATATCCGTTTTGCGAAGACACATTTATGTGGCCAAGTGTAAATGGGGAAACGTTTTAACAAATCATATAGATATCCGATCAGAGAAAATGCATGAAGTGACCAGGTGTAAACAGGCCCTTTCAGGTCTCTCTCACTGCGTTCAGCAGACTGTGTGCGGCAGAGACGAGGACTGTTTGAAACTCTTTTCAGTAAAACTTTGATGCGCATCGTCTTATGTAAGTTTAATACGTGAACATATCAAAAGATGTGAGCGCAAAACAATCGGGAAAAAAGTCCTTTCATGCAAATTATATATAGTCGCCAGTGGCGACCTCAGCAAAAACTTCACTCGCAAATTAATATTTTTGGTCGCAAATGCGACCATTTTAGTCGCAGTTTGGAGCCCTGTAAAGGGATGTAATATTACTCCAGCAGGTCAAACATGTGTCTTCACCAAACATACTGTATCTCAACACAATTTCAGGATGATAAATACCTGATTTGTCACTTCCTCATAGACATGCATCCATTCCTGACGATCCAGAGGAACTGAAGAGATGCTTCACATCACAGTAACATCATAAGAATACTGTATTATGTATGAGAGCATACTGTGACATTTCAATGACTTTTCAGTGGGATCTAGAGCACTCAAATCATGTCTTGTCACATGACCTCTGACATTTTGTTTCTCCTGTAATCAGACATTGTGTCTTTTTTCAGGTCTTCCCGTCTCTGTCTCACAGTGATTTTTCTTTGTCTGCTCTCAGAACTTCTCACCACTTTCTTCCGCTGCTGCTTTTCTTTTTTTTTGAGGTCTCTCTCAGTTCATCTTTAAAGTGAATATGTAATTGACAGTTCTATTTTACTCTTTACTATGCCTGTGTCCTCACCACTGTAAAGGCTATTATTATGAAATAATAGTCTATTTCCTTTTGTGGAACAGATTATTGAACCTTTAGACAAAATAAATAATCTTAAAAATAACATTTTTCATATGTTTTTGTTGAGTATCATATTTAATACATTATATGGCTCCTATGGCTCATAGAGATAATGATATAAGAGAATATGGAGCTCATACCCATAGATGAAAAAAAAAACCCCACCTAAGTTTTATTTAGGGGCTCAAACTGAGTAAAAATATGCAATTTATTTGATGCAGTTTCTGATATTTATGTGGTCAAAAAGAAAGATGAAATTATGGTGCTTTTAATGTAAATCCATAAACTGCATAGCAGACTACATCAGTTGTCACTCTCTATCTCCCAAAAGTAACATTTAATAATACAGTATTGAAATGCTTAGTTTTATGATCAAAGCTCTGTAGTTTTTATTGTGATGAGAAAAAACAAAACAAAACATATAATGCACTGTAATACAATAAAGATTGAAAGATGAACAAATAATTTGACAATCAAGTAATCTTAAATTACTTCAGTCCAGTATGTTAATCTTGAAATATTACTAAAAATACTATTCTTATGCTTGCTTTATAAAAATTATTAAAACATCAAAGCAGAAAGATATGTATACCACAATGTGATGTCAGACATTCTTACAATTATACTAAAAGGTCTTTTACTTGACAGAAGGCATGTGGAAGATTTTTTCAACAGGGTTTAAATTATGCTGATAATTTTGAGGCATCAGAATTTTTTGTATCAAATATGATAAGTTTTATAGGGTTTAAAAGCATGCTTTATTCAAGACAAGACAAATCAAACAATAGCAAATTTATACGGCTTTCATAAAATGTTCAGATGCATGAAATGTATTTTTCATGTATATTTCTTATTTAATTTTTTATGTTTTTTCTAATAATAATAATATGCATTTTACAGTGTATATTAAATACACAGAACATAGTAGAATTTATTAATAGTTTTTAAATATGCAGCCTACTTTCTGTCACACTAATCTTTGTGGAATTTTGCCCCATTTTTTTTTTTTGTGTGTGTGTGGAAAAACTAGATTATTGAATGAAACTATGCATCCCTGTGGACCCTTCCCTACCGAATTCATAAATGTACACTGCAGTGATGCAGGTAGGATGTAGGTGTTTTTCTTAGTTATTATTCTGAATTTCATCAACAAATGAGATTTAAGCTGTCTAGTCCTGTGTCCAGTCTGCTGGTGTTGGTGTATTTTCCATTCAATGTGAATAAACTGGTGTGAATAATTTTGTGTGTATCATGTTGTCAGTGTTTGTATCATTTGGTCACAGTGAGAAGAGGAGACCGGTGTTATGGGATTTTCTGCTGTCGCTCACACGTGTCCCTGCCATTGTGGTCAATCCAATTCTAGTTCACTCTTAGTTCAATTCGATTTTTGACGGAACAACAAATGGTGGGAATCAAGACTAATCCACAAATGACATCAGCCCTGATGCAGCGGCACACTTGGCTTAGGACACACACCAGGATCGTTTAAACCCTTGATTTTTCTCTGCCACTTGTGAGACACTTTTCACCCCGAGCAGCATGTTGAATGTGATCTAGCCCAATTTGGGATTGAACCAGCAACCTTGTGGTTTGTAGCCCAGGTCATTACCCATTAGTAGGGGTGGAACGGTACACAGATGTCATGGTTCGGTACGTACCTCGGTTCGGGGGTCATGGTTCGATACGATTTCGGTACAACAGGAAAAAAACAACAAATCTACTATGCTCAGTTTCTTTTCATTTATTTTGAACAGAGTAGTAGAGTAGTATTGCTAAATATTATATTACATTATATATATCATCTGCAGTACATATATACATACAAGGAATAAATTCTTGAAATATATTTGATTTAGTTAACAGATAAACAAGGGGGAAAAAAGAGTGCAACACGTAACATAGCCTATATATGCTGAGTTTCAGTTCATTTTTGTGACAGGCTTAATTTGTTCACAGAAAGGAAACTCAAATGGTTTTGTTTTCATTGTGAGTGTACACAAATAAAAGCAGACATATATACAGTGATGCATTATTAAGACGATAAGTGTTTAAAGTTGATTCTGCTGGTATAAGGAAACAGTTGAAGTGATCATATTCGCGGACACCATCCCTCCGTGCAGATAAAGGTATGTCGCATTTATAACAAGTTATAAGGCCGTATAATTTCCGTGATGCAGAGGGAATCCCGGTGCAGTCGTGAACATGGGATTTACAGTATAACGTTAACGAGGTTGTTAGTTAAAACGCGCAATCTGATGGATGGATAAATCAAAAGTAGATATGAGTGGCGCCGTTTTATCTACATACTGAAGTATGCATGCATGACACTAATGGTGTTTTCAGCATCTACATAAACATGAACATCAGCAGAGCTGCTCTGAGAGAAAACCAGTTTTATTTGAGAAAAACCATTGTCAAGTCAAGTCAAGTCACCTTTATTTATATAGCGCTTTTTACAATGCAAATTGTGTCAAAGCACTGCACAATATCAAAAAAGGAAAATAATGTGTCAATAAGTTTAAATAGTGTCTTTGCAATCAGGTCGACGATATCGCTGGAAATGAAGCATCCCTAACTAAGCAAGCCAGAGGCGACAGCGGCAAGGAACCAAAACTCCATCGGCGACAGAATGGAGAAAAAAATACAGTATTGTCAAATACACTAAACTCAAAGGTCTGCTACAGCCCCTCAAAATAAAAGTTAAATTTAACTTGAAGTCCTGACAGAAATAAATTAGCATTGTACAATGTACTTAAAAGTTACGACAACAATAATAATATTCTTTATAATAATGAATTTATTTAAACATTATTTTTAAGGAATATCATGTTTGTCCATGTTTTAACTTAGAATACCTCTGTTGTGCAGCACTTTGCCAAAAATAAAAGTTGTTAAATTTTAATTTGATAACATTTTAAAACATTAATTAAAATGTTAAAGTGTGATATAGATATACATAAGGCTTATGGCTTTAGTTTGTAATTTTTTTTTTGTTTTTGTTTTTTTTCCTCAGAAGGGAGGCTTACTTTCATTCAAATGATTTCAAGTTTGTTGCAATAAAGGATTTGTTCACTCAAATAACTTGTTCTTATTCTTTTAAGAGTCATTGTTACTGATAAGAATTATTGTTTAATATATACCGTGAAACCGTGATATTTTCTGAGACGATTATCATACCGTGAAAATCTCATACCGTTACAACCCTAGTGCCACCCCTACCCATTAGTCAACAGCCACCCATGTGTAATGCATTGCTTGTCCAAGCTACACCAGCAGCTAATCAATCACTGACACCCTTTGTAATCCGCCACTCAAAAACAGGCTCGCACAGAATCTGCAGACTGGTTCGCATTATCTGAGCTGAATGGATTTAACCATGGTAAAATGTGTTCCAATGAGCTGAGGGTACTATGCTGACAATCTTAGCTGAATGCATGATCAAATGAGCCAAATTTTGTGTGGATTCTGTGTGGGCCTGGTCATGAGGTCATATCCCACCAACCGAGTCTCGACTTGTCTTTACTGTTTAGATTGGATGCATTTTTAAGTCAAGTCAAATCAATATTATTTGTATAGTGCTTTTAAAAATGCAAATTGTGTCAAAGCAGCTTTACATCAGCTTGATATAAAGCTGGGTGGCTTTATATCAGCTTTACAGTATTTAGACGGGGAAATAGTTTGTCGAAATAGTGTCATTCTCCTCTGGACAGACAAAATCAGCAGTTTAAATCTAGGCTAAAGCAGAATCAGATTGTGCAAAGAACTCATCTGGTTCCTGTGGTCTTGTCCCGATGGTCGTCTTGGAGACAGGGTCTTCACTGGGGATCAGTCTCTGGGGCTCATCTAGGTGTCCTGGCTGTAGAGGTCATCTCTAGGTGCTGATCCACCATCTGATCTGGATAAAGTCTGGATCTGGGTGGCTACAGTGACCTCGGAATAAGAAAGAAACAGACTAATATTAGCGTAGGTGCCATTCTTCTAACAATGTAACAAGAACATCAGGTGTTTTGGCAAGTGTTCCCGGTTCCGTTGACCTAATTAATGCAGCCTAACAATCCTTTAACGGATTTGAATAATAGAAGTGTATTAGTGTGTTATGTGTAAGCCAGGTTAAAGAGATGGGTCTTTATTCTAGATTTAAACTGACAGAGTGTGTCTGCTTCCTGAACAGTGTTAGGTAGATTGTCCCGCAGTTGATTTTGATATTCTTGGTATTATCAAATGGCCAGAGTTTTGAGATTGCAGCGGACATGAAGGACTATAATGTGATAAGAGCTCACTCAAATACTGAGGTGCCAAACCATTCAGGGTTTTATAGGTTATTAGCAAGATCTTAAAATGTATACGATGTTTAATAGGGAGCCAGTGCAGTGTTGACAGAACCGGGCTAATGTGGTCATACTTCCTAGTTCTAGTAAGAACTCTAGCTGCTGCATTTTGAACCAGCTGGAGTTTGTTTATTAAACGTGCAGAGCAACCACCCAATAAAGCATTACAATAATCTAGCCTCGAGGTCATGAATGCATGAATTAATGTTTCTGCATTTGACATTGAGAGCATAGGTCGTAATTTAGATATATTTTTAAGATGGAAAAATGCAGTTATACAAATGCTAGAAACATGTCTTTCGAAGGAAAGATTGCTTTCAAAAAGTACGCCTAGGTTCCTAACTAATGACAAACAATTTACAGAGCAGCCATCAAGTATTAGACAGTGATCTAGGTTATTATATGCAAAAGTTTTTGGTCCAATAATTAACACCTCTGTTTTATCTGAATTTAGCAGTAAGAAATTGCTAGTCATCCAGTTTTTGATATCAACTATACATTCCATTTAGTTTTGCAAATTGGTAAGTTTCATCAGGTCACAAAGAAATATAGAGCTGGGTATCATCAGCATAACAGTGAAAGCTAACACCATGTTTCCTAATGATATCTCCCAAGGGTAACATGTAAAGCGTGAAAAGGATGATACTACCTTTTCTAATATCTTTGACAGAAAAGGGAGATTCGAGATCGGTCTGTAATTCATTAATTCTTTGGGGTCAAGTTGTGTTTTTTTTAATGAGAGGCTTAATAACAGCCAGTTTGAAGGTTTTTGGGACATATCCTAATGACAATGATGAGTTAATAATATTCAGAAGAGGATCTATTACTTCTGGAAGCACCACTTTTAGGAGCTTAGATGGAGCAGGGTCTAAATACAGGTTGTAGGTTTAGCTGATTTAACAAGTTTATACATTTCTTCATTTCCAATAGAAGAGAATGAGTGGAATTGTTCCTCAGGGGATCGATAGTGCACTATCTGATGCGATACTGTGGCTGACAGCTGCATGGTTACAATTTTATCTCTAATAGTTTCGATCTTGGAAGTAAAGTAGTTCATAAAGTCATTACTACCGTGCTGCTGGGTAATGTCTGCACCTGCTGATGTTATATGTTTTGTTAATTTAGCCACTGTATTAAATAAATACTTGGGGTTGAGTTTGTTTTCTTCTAAAAGAGACGTAAAGTAAGCAGTACTTTTCTGTAGGATAGGGTACTTTCCCGCCAAGCAATACAAAATACCTCTAATTTTGTTTTTCTCCAGCTGCGCTCCATTTTCCGGGCTGCTCTTTTTAGGGCCCAAGTGTGCTCATTATACCACGGTGTTGGACTCTTTTCCTTAATCTTCCTTAAGTGTAAAGCAGCAACCGTATCTAAAGTGCTAGAAAAGTGAGAGTCAATAGTTTCTTTTTCACCATCAAGTTGTTCTGAGCTATTGGATATGCTGAGGAATTGAGATAAATCAGGAAGATTACTTATAAAGTAGTCTTTTGTGGTAGAAGTGATGGTTCTACCATATTTGTAACAAGGAGTTGGCGTTACAGCTTTAGCTATATGGAATATACACAAAACTAGATAATGATCTGAGATATCATCGCTCTGCTGCAATATTTCAATGCCACTGACATTAATGACAGTATTAAATCTAGAGTATGATTTCGACAATGAGTAAGCCCTGAAGCATGTTGTTTAAAACCAATAGAGTTTAGAATGTCTATCAGGGCTCCAAACTGCAACTAAAATGGTCGCATTTGCGACCAAAAATATTAATTTGCGAGTGAAGTTTTTGCTGAGGTCGCCACTGGCGACTATATATAATTTGCATGAAAGGACTTTTTTCCCGATTGTTTTGCGCTCACATCTTTTGTTATGTTCATGTATTAAACTTACATAAGACGATGCGCATCAAAGTTTTACTGGAAAAGAGTTTCAAACAGTCCTCGTCTCTGCCGCACACAGTCTGCTGAACGCAGTGAGAGAGACCTGAAAGGGCCTGTTTACACCTGGTCACTTCATGCATTTTCTCTGATCGGATATCTATATGATTTGTTAAAACGTTTCCCCATTTACACTTGGCCACATAAATGTGTCTTCGCAAAACGGATATAAATCCGTTCTTCAATTCCCGCTTCATATGCAAATATAACGGAGTTCACGTCAATGAAAGCAATGGATAATTTTATTAATTATCAGCGAATTTCAATATCAAGAGAGCGCGCGGCATCAGCACTGGAAAGATAGGCTAGTCTCGCTACTTTTAATGAAGAAGATTGTGTGTTGAGCGTCTGCGACTTACTTTCAGGTTCATTCAGTTTGCGCGTCGCTTGCTTAAGAAATACTCCGCTACTCATCCGCGGTGATGCTTGTTGCATTGCGCTGTCATATCTGACTATAACATGCCATATAGCCTATAAAACGCTCTCACACATCTATTATTTTAATATTATGGGAGGAGTAAAATTACCATATGTGGTTTCAACAACCAGATGCATTTACACTTGTCCGGTTTCGCCCAGACCACCTCCTGAAGTGGTTCGAGCGATTGGATTTATATCCGTCTCGATTGCGTTTCGGACGGCATTTACACCTGGTCTTTTCAGGATCAGATAGCTATCCGATCAGGAAAAAATGCATGAAGTGACCAGGTGTAAACAGCCCCAAAGTGCAAGTGCAGAAAAGCCGTGTCTATTTCGTGCACAACTTGAACAAACTTCAACAGGTAAAGCTGTCAGCTCTGTAGATACTGGCAATATCGTCAACAATTCTCATTTATAATCATTACTAATATGGCTTCTTCTTATCGAGATCTTAGTCTATATGCTGTGTTCTGTTAATGCATGGACTTCCTGTTATTTGAAGCGCACTTGCCATCCAGTAATCGCAAAAAGCTTTGTGCTGTCTTACTTTTTAATAAACAAAGTATCAGCTTTAAAATGCTACGAAATTCAAATTATGCGGTTTGAGTGCTCTTTAATGCGGACCACAAGCGCACACTTTCGGTAATATAAACACCAGTACCCCGCGTCCACACGGTCCGTGTATGCGTCCGGATCGCGCGAGCGGAGAGTATCGCACTTAATGCTCAGGCGCGACCTCTTTAGCACCTCAGTTAAAGCAGCAAGTGAACCCATTATATATTTCGATTTACTACTATAGTATGAAATGAACATGATCAAAAGGTAGGCAATAAGAAAGCCTATAGTACAACTTACTGAAATGTTTTATGTAAAAGCTCATTCAGTGTTTCAAACTGAGGAAATGTATAAAGCTTGTAAACATTGCATTGTAATACATTTACCTCAGAATAACCACTCAGTGTCCATAAACTCATCAGTCAGCTAGAAAAATAATTATAAAGAGGAGCGTTTTGCTATATTTATGCGCTGTTGCATATTGATATTTTTACTTATTCTGTTGTACATGATTCAACTCCTCCTATAAAATTGCATTTTACTAATGAAGAAAAACAGACTGAATGTGTGAAAGACGTGACAACATTTATAGGATGCACTGCACTCAGTTGCCAAGTGATGCTTATGGTCCATGATATTGGTACAGATTCTGTGTAACGAACAATTCTTTGTGACTGTATATTTCAAGTTGTAAAAGACATTTAATTCACACTTTAAGTGAACCTTAGTCCCCCGGTCGACCTGATCATCTACAAGATGGATTAAAATGCTGATAAAGCCTAGAAAAGATAAGACATTAACACATGACAAAATGATTGAAATGTTAAAATAGAGGGGAAAAATAAAATGATAATAATAAAATAAACCACTTTTATTCTGTGGCACCTAAAAAAATAATTTGGCGCCTAAGTTTTTCTTTTATAGGAGCCAATGGCTCCTTACTCGATTTTTTTGTCTGGAGCCCTGTCTATAAATGCTGATCCCAACGAATCTATTTCATTATCAACATGGATATTAAAATCACCAGCAATTAGGACTTTATCTGCAGCCAGCACTACCTCAGATAGAAAATCATCAAATTCTTTAATAAAGTCTGTATGGAGCCCTGGTGGCCTGTATACAGTAGCCAGTACAAACATTGCAGGGGATTTATCATTAACACTTGTTTCTTTGGATAAAGTTATATGAAGCATCATTACTTCGAACGAATTACACTTGAAACCCGACCTCTGAGAAATACTGAAAATATTGCTATAAATTGTGGCAACACCTCCTCCTTTACCTTTTGGGATGCGGTTCATGATTGTAACTGTAATCTTGGGGGGGGGTAGACTCGTTTAAAATAATGTAGTCATCTGGTTTTAGCCAGGTTTCTGTCAAAAAAAAGCACATCTAGTTTATGGTCAGTGATCATATTGTTTAAAAAAAGTGCTTTTGTAGAAAGGGATCTAATATGCAATAAGCCAAGCTTTATCATTTGTTTATCTGTATTATATCTGTTTTTTTATTTGTTGAACATCAATTAAATTGTTACTCTTACTTTGGTTTGGATGTTTTCTGTATTTTCTAGTTCAGGGAACAGACACAGTCTCTATAGTGTGATATCTAGGTGAAAGAGTCTCTATGTGCTGAGAATTAACTGACTTCTGTGACGTGAGGCAGCTAGCAGACGGTCGGTTTAGCCAGTCTGTCTGCTTCCTGACCTGGGCCCCAGTTAGTCAAGTACAAACTCTAAGACTAACAAGGTTTTTAACAAGGTGATCCCACAGCAGACATACGAGCGCATATCCAACACCTTAAGAATCATCCATTTTATTTTTTAACTCCAGAGACATTAAACAGAATGTCATATCAGTGTGCATGCCTGTGTGTAGCTGACATATTGAAACAGAAAGCATTAATCTGTGTGTGTGTGTGCATGAGTTTATGAGATAAGATAGGGGAGAGGGGGAGAGAGTATTAATCTGTTTGTGTGTCGAGCAGGTAAACAGACCAGCTGTGAGATGAGCGAGATGCTTTTCATACAGAGGCTTGATCCTCTGTTTATGTGGACGTGAGAAGAGTAGCAACAGAACAGACTGCGTCAGTTCACACTCTAAACATTACATCAGAAACAGGGCATCATGCACCTGTGTTTTTAAGGGGCTCCAGCGGTAGTCCTGGCCATAGGCGCTGATCCGGTAGGTGCTCAGGGGCTCAAGCACTTCTTACATGACAAAAGTACAATCGAGCCGCGAGTTCTTCTGTCAAATCTTCATTAACCGACAGCAGCTTTAAAATTTCGGTGGAGAGCGGAGCATTTGAATCGCGCGCAGAACACAAAACTGACGGGAGCGGCTCCGGTGGAAAACTGATTTAAAACTTTCAGATGACAGCTTATTTCTCCGTCACGGTAACTTACAGAAAACACACATTAAAACATGTAACACACGGTAGATGCTCGTTTGTGCAGCAGAGCGGCTCTCTGTCGCTCTGTATGATGTGACGGACAACTAGTTGTCCAGTCCTGGGGCCTTATTTGTAAAGCATGCGTAAGCACAGATTTGATCTTAGAGTTTGCGTTCAAAGGCTGTTTCTATAAAGTGGGGCAATTCCAACTTTGCAAGGACAGTCTGGCGCTTCTGACTCACAGCCTGTAAGTACGTTTCTGCTACTGACTATTCAAACGCGAGTTTTGAGCTGTGTAGAGTAGTGCTTGTTGTTTGTCGTTTCTCCGATCACAAATGCAGACATGGTAAGTTATTTTATAAAGACTTTAAAAAGACAGTATAAGTCATTATTCTGTTAACGTTTGCCAGAGCGACTGTGCACTGAAGCGTTTTTTCCCCACTAGTTTAATGTTTATGAATGAATTTAACGTGAAAGAATATCATTAATCTTGACAAACTATATATCATTCTGAAGGTCTAAGCTTCAAGCATCGACGACAGATCGCTGTTTTTCGATAGAAAGCTTATAATGAATGTATTTGCTACATTTGTGTAACCAGTACACATCAAAACATGCAGAATAAAAAAGCAGTACGTACCATTATCATTGTAATAACGAGTCGCAAACGCGTCCACTGCTGAAATCCCAGTTTAGTTAGAGAGGTAAGGGTCCACAGAACAACATCCCAGCGAGCACTTTTAGTCCAACGAAACAATAACGTTGTAATAAGGATGAATATTCCTTTGTTTTCATTTCTTCTGGAGAGTTATTGTTCGCGTCCGTTATGGAATAAGTTACGCTCAAAAACAGAGTCTTGGTGGTAAAAAAACAACACGGTGCTGTAGCATACAGTTTTACAAACAGAATGAGACCGTCCATGGAAAAAAGGTCTCAGATAAGCGGAATATAGTTTATTTGAATTTGGCGTTCTCTCCTGAAAGCGTGACGCACGCTGTGGCGCAGCTGTCATCTGAGGGGGGCGTAACTTAGCGTTCTGCCTTTTTCATAAAGTTTTTTTTAATTTTTCTTCAACATTTTTTATATGTGTGTGTGGGGAATGTGGCCGTATCTGCATGATTATCATATGTATGAACGGACATCAGCGTGTTTATTACCGACTCTATGACGGCTATCATTGTGATTCAGTGATCAGCTATTACTGATTATATGGCCCATCTGGGTGATTATCATCTGAATGGAAGCACATCAGCATGTGATTACTGACTGTATGACCATGTCACGAATATGTATAATGACTAAAATAGTTTGTATAATTCTGCAATACTGCAATTCTGGTGGTTATTTTTCCTCAAACAGAGGGGCTGGGGGGACTATAAATATTTTCAGAAAAAATATTGCAGGAATCTCATTTTTCATGGTATCGTCTTTAAATTTGAAATATAAACTCATGAGACATGTGGCTTTCAACCCATTACTTTTCTAGATTGCTCCAGGACTTATTTCATGCATTTGTATATGAAATAAAAAAACATTCAGTGTGGAAAAACATTTTTCAAGGCATGTCAGTGTCTATAACTTTTTGAGCATTATCAACTCTGGATGATGGATAGTAAAGCCTAGAGTGTCTTCTTTCCAAAGATACCTAATTTGTTTGTGTAGCACACTTTGTCAGGAACTGTTACCATTTTAATTTAGGTAGGTTATTTTCACCTGTGAGGCCCCAAATGGGGGGGCGAAGGTTAACAGGTTATAATCAGTAATTATGTCCCCACTGGATGCAACAAATGCCTCGTTTATAATGGGTTTTTATTGTTTTTGTGTCGTTGTGCCGGGACATGGCATCACAATACGGTAAGGGGGCGTAACATTTCCATCACACGCTTGAGGTATTTGGCCAAACACAACGCACTGGATAGCTGGCCAATCAGAGTACGCCTCGCTTCTCAGAACGATGAGCTTTGTAAAAATCGACGCGTTTCAGAAAGGCGGGGCATAGAGGAGCAACAATAATGTACAGTATGTGGAAATTAATGTGTTTTTTTAACCTTAAACCACATAAACACATTGCATTACACCAAATACACAAAATAATGTTCTTTTTAGCAACGTCATATGACCACTTTAAAGAATAGAAAGTTCAAAAGAGCAGCATTTATTTAGATAGAAATCCTATTTGTGTCTATTTGACACCAATGACCCCAGACTTTTGAGGGGCATATAGGCAATATGAATATAAAAGTGGAACATATTAATTGTTTTAAAAATGTAGTGAATGTTTGAATATTTTCATATTTCCATGAGAAAATACATTAATGGTGAAATTATTGTTGGCCATTAACATAACAAACATTATTACATTTGTTTATATTAATAAACCAGCTGATCTTGCCAGCCATGAACATTACACACAGTTTTGATATTTTAATAACTTATTTTTGTGTTCAGCTGGGAAACAAAAGCATTGAGTTCAGAGCATGTAAGTGGTTAAAATTTCATTTTCAATTAAAAATAGATACTCTGTGGAAGGCGCAACTTGACAGATCAAACATTTGTGAATAGGTTTCTGACTCAGTACTTTAGCCAGTTTTTTTTAAGATAAAAAAAAATCAACTGGGTTACACTTGAATTATTTAAAGTAATTTTTTTAATTTAAAATGTTTATTTCTAAAATGTTTGATAAACTATTTTAAATGTAAAAAGATGATTAAAGACAGTAATAAAAAGTGTATGAAATATGCTGTATGAATTTTATTAATCCAAAATAAAGTATGCTTTGTGTAAACACTGTGGTTATGTATAGGGTAAAGGATTTTTTTAGCTGGTATTTTAGGTTCATCTGAAAATATTAACCCATGTACAAGGTAAAAATAAGACAGTATTCCTGTAAAAACAAACTAGCATAAATCAACCCATTATGATGGATTAAAAGAAAACATCCTAGGTTTGTCCATATTTGTTTCATCTGTGGGTTGCAAAACCACCCAAATTTGGTTACTTTCTAGTTTATTTATTTATTTCAAATTGATACCTACAGTTGGCACTTTACCGTGAATCTACCTTTGTTGTCTGGAATCCAATCTCCAGTCCACTTTTTTCTTTTTTTTGTACAAATTTTTTCTTTTCTTTCCTCCTTCAGCTTCGGTTTCCCCCTTTTCATCATCTCCCACTGAGCCGTGCTTGTTCAGGGGGATGTCAGAGGTTTGAGGCATTAACACAGAGCGTGGTGCTCTGGACACTTGAGTGAGGCCAGAACAGGAGGACTGTAGAATCCCTCAGCACATCCTGACTCCTTATCAATAATCCACTGAGCTTTAAGAGACCCTTCGCAGCCTCTCCTTTAATGCGTTACCATTTATTAGGGCTTCTGTTTGAACACTCCACACAACAATGTTTCAATCGCTTTGGCTGTTTCTTTTCAAACTGTTCTTTGAATACATGTGTGTTTGAAGGTTGGAAAAAAAGCCTGCTGTGGTGTTTTGTTATCTCTGCAATGTCCCTCTAAACAGAAGCACCTGTGGAATACATAAGCAGTTAGACACTAGTTGTGCTAGTAATAAGGCAGTTGATTAATTTTTATTTCAGGTCATTTTCAAATTGAAAAAAACAAGGTTGGTGAAGCATTTGATAGAACAAGACAATTTGACAGAAGCAGAGACCGAATAGTAGGCATGTGCTAATTTCCGTCAGTTTCAGATTTTGAAAGTTATGTTTATATGTACCTCAAACTTTTCAATCCTATTCATATATTCGTGTGCATTACACATATTCCAAAGAATTTGGAAAGCACTGTGATAATCTCACTGGTTTTTTGCTTTGATGACATGCCTAAAAAATATGACAAATTTGTCAGAAGAGCTTTTTTAGCAGATATTTCTGCGACACTGTAACCAATCACAAAATTGAAAATGAGCCCACGTTTGGCATGTTTTGCTGAATTGCAATCAGTGTGAAATGTTTCAACAAAAAGCCATGCAATTATTGTGTTTCGTGATCGATCATCGCTGTTGCTTCTGAGTTCTCACGTCCTCACACCCATCCCTAATTCCCAGTGATTCTTGATGAGTGGATGCTGGCACACTTGGCCTGGATTCTTGTCTCATTCATTATTCAGAAGATGTTGTGGCACACAGGGACAGAATCTGGATTAAGGCTGAGCCCCCAAAATATCTCACAGCTACATTTGCATTATCCACATCCAAGGCCCAGACCACCGCTGGCACTGTCACATGGCACAATAATCACAGTCACAGACTGGACCCTCTGTGTGAATGGGTGGCAGTTCAGACTTTGAGATTTAAATAAAAAAAACGTACATTTTGGCCTCATGCCACAGTTGAGATTGAGGTTATCTGTAATATAATGCACAGAAATGTGTCAGGTGATTGGAGTATACAGACATGCTCGTTATCCTAATCCCATTAAGATAGCAGGTGCTTAATGAAAATTAGAAAGGATTGTTTTTAGATAATCCCTATTATAATCCCAGATAATAATTAAGATATACAATTCTATAAAAACTCAGCTCATGTCATTGTGATACCCAGCCTCCAGACTGACTCTGTCTGTTACTTGGCTTGTTAATAAGAAAACTCTGCACAAATTCGTTGTAACTGCATTTGGAATCATTAAGATTTTTGTGTTATGCTTACACTCTAAAAAAAATGGTGCTAAATAGCACTAAAAGTAGTTCTTTGGCTCATAATCATAGGGGAACCACTTTTAGTGCTATTTAGCACCGATCTTTAAAGGTGCTATAGAGCGCCTATGTCAAATGGTGCTATGTAGAACCATAAGATGTGCCGTATAGCACTTTATTGCAGTGGTTCTTTGGCTTATTATCATAGGGGAACCTCTTTTGGTAATATATGGCACATATTCAGATGAGAAGCTTAATTGCACATATGTCAAAATGTGTTACACAGAACCATTAGAGGTTACCCTACAGCCTTTAAGCTTCATCTTAGGTGTTGGGATGGGTTGGTCTGAGAATGGCCCTGGGGGAGAGGGCATAATAGCATTAACCATCTTCTCATATTTATTTGCAAGGCAAACCTTATGAGTTAAATTAATTTTAACTACTGTCATTAAACTGCTAAAATACTTTTGGCCATGAACTGAAAATGAACAAAATTTTCTCTTCAATTTGATAGCATAGTTTGTGTAGACCAACAAACAAAAAAAATAATGTTTGCATTGAAATCATCTGAATAACAAAATGTGCAAAAGTGTAGTGCTTTGATTAGATTGTGTTTCACACACTCAGTCAACTGTTCATGGCTCACCTCAACTTCTAACAGCAACCCCGGGTCCTCCTTGAACAGAGCAGGCAAGAGCAGAATAGCTGCTTCCAACTCTAGGCCTTTAAACAAAATAACCTCATTAGTTTAACGTAACATGGTGGATACTTTTACCCTTTTTTAACATCCATTACTGTGTGTAATACAGATAAATGCAGGAAAGACGACAGGTATGATCTCAGGCAGAGTGCTAGGGTGTCAGTCAGTTGTACAATGAAAATCTAAGCAGTAATGATTTAATTACTGATTTTTCCATCTTCACAGTCATCAATCATGCACCTGAACTTCTCCTTCAGGGGACTCTGCAAAACTTGAAGGACTCTGGGTGTCATTACGGAGAGCTGTGTGAGAATTTGTTGGTCCACATCAACACTGGTGTGGTCTCACTGATCCAAAAGAATCGTATGTTAAGAGGAAGGCAAAGGAGGAAAGACATGTATTAAACTATTCATAACTCATACAATTAAATAAGGAGGCAATTAACACACTACTGTACTGAGCATTTTGGCCAGTATGAAACAAGAACTCAGAGAGTCTGCTCTGTGCTATATTTGGAATAAAATTTGTTTGATAGCATTTTATCAGTGCCATCCTTTCTTTGAGGAGCTCTATGTTTGGTCTAAGGTTCTCCGTTTCCTCCATTACACGCAGATGTTCCCTGATGCTTTGTTAATTTTCTCCAGCATCAAACCTATTGGGGAAGTCTTTAGAAAATCTTTAGTCGAGGGCAGCCCTACTAGAAAGAGTCCAGACTTCTAATTATTATTAGGCAAATAACAAATATTAATGATCAAAAAGTTATGCATGACAATCAATAATCTTAAATATGGAAATGTGGCTTACCCATGTCTGTTATGTGTCCTAAAAATGCTAACAAGAGCTCTTTTCATCCAACTTGACAATGTATCTTGAGCTATGAGCTTACCAGGTCGTGGACGGCACCTTTTACTGCCAGAAACCGCCCTGCTAGCTCCTCCCCCTCACCACCCTCGATGGTGACGCAGCTAGGGGGTATACGGGGGTCCCCCCGGTGGAGCGGTCGGTTGCGATGCAGTTGTGTCCTAATACCGTCTCCACCCGGCAGGGCAAACCGTGCCTCCTCTTCCGGGCCTGTAGGTACTCGTCTGGTCTGTCCGGCGGTGCTTATGTGGCCTGTGGAGAAGCTGCCTCCACCTTACGCTACGGTATTACTGCAGGTTCTTCAGGCTAAGAGCACTGAGGGACATGCACGGGGGTGGTCACAATCTGGAAGCTCTGAGAGCTTTGTACCGCTTCCGACTTTGCGCTACGAGCGACGAAGGTTATGGCGCGGTCTCTGGGTCGTGCGATGTCCACACTTGTGATCCAGGATGTTCACCCTTGGCTGTGTCTGGTCGACATGGGGATGCCGACAAAGTATCGGTTCCTCAAGGGCCCTGTGTCCCAGACTGGCCTCTTCGGCGACGCAGTCAAGAACATGGCCCAGGGGTTCTCTGCTCAGGAGCAGGCTGAGGCGATCCAACACGTCCTGCCCCGGCGGGTAGCTGCTGCCTCCACCCGTCCACCGGCTGCAGCGCCCCAGCCTGCTTGTCGCCGAGGGCGGCCCCTGCGTCCGTCCCCGCCCTACTCACACACCCTCTGCCAAACTACGGAACCAGGTAAGCGTGCACCGCACACTCAGACCCCTTTGGTCCGCCATGGGCCGTGTTCCTGTGTTCCACCTCGCTGCCCCACCGTGGGTACGTTGGTGGTCCCGCTGGTCCGCTTGTACGGTCTCTTGCTGGCTCCGGTGGACCATCTGACTCGGCTATGCGGTTCAGTTCCCTCCCAAGTTCAGGGGCATCCACCTCACAGCAGTGATGCTCATGTCTCGTGTGGGAGATCACTGTCCTGCTGGCGAAGGACGCCACTTCATTTTGCCCAAGAAAGCGGTGGGTTACGACCAATCTTGGATCTGTGCATCTTGAAGCGGGCCCTTCACAGGCTTCCGTTCAAGATGCTCACGCAGAAACGTATCTTCGGGTGCATCCGTCCCCGAGATTGGTTTTTTAGCGATCGACCTGAAGGACGCGTACTGAGATTGCAGCGATCGACCTGAAGGACGCGTACTTCCATGTGTCGATCCTTCCGTGCCACAGGCCATTCCTGCGGTTTGCGTTCGAAGGAGTCGTGGTATTGAAGGTGGAGAGGGTGCTGGACATTCACCCTCCCCCACCTACAATCCCTGCCGGTCCGAGACTCGAACCCACAACCTTTGGATTACTAGTCCGACTCTCTAACCATTAGGCCACGACTTCCCCACAGGGAACTTCCCCGACTTCCCTATCTATAGATAGAGAGCGAGAGAGAGAGATGGATGGATGGATGGATGGATGGATGGATGGAGTAGTCAGTCTGATTTCACGTAAACATGCCGAGACAGATCTTTACCCTGTTCAGCGCTGAACTGGCGAGCAATTCCAGCTGCAGTGTTGAACCGATTCCCCATTGAGAGTCTCTTCATTATCCTGTCCTCCGACCAACCATTTTGGCAGACTGAATGAATTAGGTTCATTGTATATCAGCAATATTCAAGAAATCACAGATTTTTAATGACCAACTTCTCTTGCAGTGGCCCTTTGGCCTTCATCTGGACCACCTCCTGTCACAGGGTTTCAGTCACCTTAGAGCAGCCCGTTATCTTGCAGTCTCAGTGAAAATTGGAACAATGCTGCTAGTTAAATAGGGTTTGTCATATAATTTAGGAAATTAGCAGCAGGTGCCATTAACACCAATAACTGGGAGATATGGGTTCTCTAATTTTGATCAGAGTTCTTTTTCAAACATATCATTTAAGTTTTTATACTGTGTTTCAGAATACAATTAATTTATGAAATATGTTTAAAAACTGCCCGTCTACTTCTGTTAGCATAACTTTAAATAGTGGTGACCTTGAAATTTTAGGAAATTATAGGTTGTTATCTTATTTTGATCTCCACTGTATATATAGATGTAGATATAATAATTTACCATTTTTGTTGTTTTATTTATGAAAATGTATAATTTTTTTAATTATTAGTAGTAATAGTATTAGTATTATCTCTATTACCATTATCACTAAATTTTATTATTTCTAGAGCTGAAACACTGTTGGTAATCAACACTAAGACTAATTATCATCCATAAGCCTGGCTGATATATCAGTCTGCCTCTACTTTTACAATCATTGCAATGCACTGTGTGCTACATACTCGCCTCATAGCTACCAACTCAATTAATTTATTCTCCTCAGACTATCTCCTCGGCACAACTTTTCCCTGTCCAAGGTCTTGCAGCGTTCAGCATGAATTCTAGCCACAAAATGTTTACTACCACACTCTGTGACCCACATACACATACTTACACAGCTAAGGATTTGAAAAAAAGAGCAGCAGTAGCAGATATTTGGCTGCAGGAAAGCATAGAGGGGCTGTGAAGTGTTTGGCAAGCTATTATGTTGCTTAGATATGAAATTGAGTTTGCCATTTGGGAGCAGTTCTCCTGGCCCACGTGGAATATCATTGTCAACTTTTTTCCTCTTGCATTGTGATTGCGTAAAACTTCTGGAATATGTAATTCTCTAGTCATACAGTAAAGTGGGTTGCAGAATTATTGATATATTGGTACATGAGGAGCATATGGACTCTCAATGATAGAGAGAATATAAGGGGAACAAAACAAAGCAAAATAGATGTTTTAAATTTTGTTTACAGCAATGTGTTGAAATTGCCTCTTATACAATAGGAACATTACATACATAAAACAGTCAATGAAAAACCATTCTGTATGTACAAGACTGCAAAATCTGTTCCTGCAAAATAAATATTTTTTTCAAGTTAGAAACAAATGAAGAGTATTCAAATAGACAGCAGTGCATTAATACACAGGCTTTACCTTGGTTTATACTTAGGCCATATAGGCACAGACATGCACTCTATTTCTCTCTTATCCATGCTGTTTCATGGGATCATGGCTGCTTCTCGTTCCACTCGACCTTCCTATTGAAGCTAAAATGTGCCCTAGCGTGTAACTTTCTCTGAACAGCTCTCTACGCTTTACCTCTCCTCCCCTCTCACTTCAGCCGCTATTCATCTGCTCCTTAGAAATAGGATAAGACTTCTCTCTGTGAAGACTTGACTAATATATTTATCAAACAGATACATACAGTTTCAATTGGTCTTTATTTAAAAACATGGTATATATTATATGTTTTCAGGAATTGAAAGTGAGACTGTCATGTTGCTATTCGCAAGTCATGTAACATTATCAACAATTTCTTGTTTGTCGTGTAGTTTGAGTGTGTACACTACTGTCTAAAATTTAAGGGGAACTATTTTGTTTTTTAAAAGAAATTAATGTTTATCCAGCAAGGATGCACTAAAGTGACCAAAAGTCACAGTAAAACACTTATAACTTTACAGAAGATTAAAAAAATATTCTTGAAATAAAAGAATACTGAAAAAAATATCACATATTACACAAAAATATTAAGAAGCACAACTGTTTTCAACACTGATAATAAATGTTTTTGAGCAGAAAATCAGCATGTTAGAGGATCATGCGACACTGAAGACTTGAGAAATTACATTTTAAATATTATTTTCATTATTGTTTCTGTGCTTCGTTGAGCATAAAATGCAAAAATAAAAAAAACTTACCAACCTCAGCATTTTGAACGATCATATAAGTAGGCAGTAGGTGTGTGCATACTAGTCTTTAAGAGTTAAAGTCTTTTAAACAATTTTTTCCCCCTTTGTTTAGGATTTGTTTTTGCCATAGATATCATATTACACTTATTCAGAAAGAGCCTATCACATACAACTGCCTGTAATGGAGTTACGCACTGGAGAAAAGTGATCATTATTTTTTACATAAATTTTAAGCTTTATGTTTTTGGCATCAGATTCTGTTGTCAATAGAATAGCGGTGTATTGAAGCATCCCAGCAGGCACCAGACGTCTACGTAACATCAGGTTGACTTTGGACATGACGTCAGACAGACGTTGCATTTTGGTTGAAAACGAAAATCGGGTTGACATCAATATTTGACGTCAATTTGACATTGACTTAACGTTGGATTTTAGTTACACAACCTAAAAACAACAAAATCTCAACGTCAGCTGACGTCTGCATTGGATATCAATTTAACATTAACATTAGATGTTGAATTTACATTGAATTTTGGTCACCCGACCAAACCAGAATTTAACCAAATATCAACGTCTTATGACGTTGTGTGCCTGCTGGGATAGCTCACATAGAAGTCACTTTCAATCCAAGCAGCTTTAAACCCTTTGTAAATGTGACCATACCTCAACCCTGTGATAGTGAGTTTGCCTCAAAATGCAGGAAAATACTAGTACAAATACTAGAACCGCTATTACAATTTGTTTTATTGTATTTAGAAGTTCTGCATTTTAAACCTTTCTAGTCGGTTTATAACAATACAACTAATGTGCAAAAAAATAACTTTGCAACATATTTTGGTTGCATCAGTATATATATTTTTTTCTTGTTTATGTTTGTGGATTGAGCTATGAATCATCAAAATCAAATTACCACTTGAAAAAAACATGGTTTGTGTGTTGTTTTATTGTGTTATATCTTATTTTATCTAATTTCTCATATATTTCTCTTCCTTAGAGGACAACTTCAGTAAGAAGCATCACCCTCCCTCACGCACTCGAGCATGAAACACATTCAGCGGCAATCCTCAAATATTCACCCGCATTTATTCAAAGGATCCAAACAAAGATCTACTCATGGAATGAGACGCTAATTTACTGTAATTTACTGTGAAATGAGTTGGATGACCTCCCAGGAGAGAGCAGACTGTTTATTACAGTCAGAAAAAGAGACGTATTAAGCAGCTAAAGATCGGTCCCATCTGAATATTTGTTTACAGGTAAAGCCAACTGAACAGCAGCGACTATTTATTCAAATCTCGCTTATTTGCATTCTGTGTTTTTTCCTTCGCCTTTGTGAAGATATGACATCTTCACACCTGTGCCTTATTCGTTTTCGCTTTTTCGCTCTCTCTCTTTCATCTCGTGGTAATGTGATGATTTTAGATTACGCTTCGGAACTTATTTTGACAGTCCTATACCTCCAGAATGACTTTCCATGGTGATTGGTCGAGGCTGACATGTTTGCAAGGAAATCCGTGACCTGATCTGACTCTGAGTTCATCAGACTCGGCTGAGAGAGCGAGGCATCATTCGCTCCTTCTACATTGATTGAGAATGGCCACTTCAGAGGTGCCAAGGCATACAGATTTGGTCTTCTAGCCTGTTTAACTGCTTTTCAAGTGTAATTTGCATAAGCAGGGGCCACTGCAGAGTTTGGAGCCGTAGTGATATTTTTTTGAGGAATCTGTCAGTGGCGCTGATATACTTACCCATTCCGGTGCAGTGGCTTCTTTTGCAAACCCAGACAGCGGCTCCATCACGGGGCCCCATTTAGATGTGCTAATGTAATAAAATTCATCCAATGACAATGCCTGCAAACATTTCACTAGGCACATGCATATGAATGAACATTATGCAAAGAGAGCACTTGAGGCCAGCTGTTGAAAAATTGGATGTTTTCTTTCTTTTTTTATTTTTTAAATGGTCCTCCTCTCTCCTGTCTTCTGCTTTGTCGAGTGTCTGTGAGAAACGAATGTAAACACACGTAGCTTGAAGTAAAGTCTGATCCCCTCTTGTTGATTTTTTTTTTTTACAAGACAGTGATATCGTATTCTTTTTGATATATCATGTTCTCAACCCTCATCTCATTAAGTGTCAACTCATCCCACCACCATCCCACAATCTTCAGTGATTTTCTCCTCTTGTCTGGTTTAGATTCCTGCATCACCTACCCAAGGGCGAATCCCGGGCTGTGTGATTTGGCAGCTTGCCGTTTGTAGTTTGATGAACGTTTCTCCTCACTGTAGGATGGTCTGCAGACACTGTGAACTAACCAAACAGGAAACAAGTTGTTTACTTACCACCACCCCCTCAGGAGCATTAATTATGAGCATAGGTTATGAGATATGGAGTTCGCCTGCTGGGATGCTTGGCTGTACCGCCTGTTGCGTTGGCTGTGTTCACCACTGGAACCATTGATCTTTTATAGTTAATCATGACTATACGCTCGTGGGAGCTAGCATGATGTGGTTGTATTACTCTGAGATATACTTGGACTAAATTAATATAATTATTGCAGCTCACTATAGTTAGTAGTACTGTTATCAAAGTCCCTTTCAAGAAAAAAAAGCATTTGTAACACCTAATTCAGGCATTCAAGACCAACTCCTATCAACTTGACAGGGTAAATTCTGAAAACTGCATGCCAAACACACTTTTAAATAACATATTTCAAATCAGCTACAAAATCTGGCATGGACGGTTTTATAAATATTGCTTATGCTCATTTAAAAGGCATATATTTCAGGTTGGTCCAGCCAATCCACATGTGCAGTCCAAAGCGTGTCTCAGGATACTGTGGGAACTGGAGCTTCTGACAGCAGCTACAGTGACACGTTGACTTTACAGTTGGAGATTTCCTCTTTTTTTCAAAAGCATTACGACTTATGTCATATTGTGCATTGCAGTTTTTCCTTTTCATATTAATGTGACTGAACCATCTTGGTATGTATATAAGTCTTTGCTGTTATGTAGAGTACTAACTAAACTATGAATCTTGCACATTCTTGGACAGCTTGTCATTTAGAGGAGATCAAATATTTGGTGCTTTTGTAAAGCCTCAGAAAGGGGTTATTTAACTTCACTGTTTTTCAACTTATAATAGTATTGTGTTCAGAAGTGTCATGGTCCTCAAGCTACATGTTTCCCTTTATATGTCTGAAGCCACATCAATTTTAGATGTGATAATCGTGTCTCGTCCTATCTACTGATATACTTTCATTTGATCTATTTTTGAAGGTAGCATAGATGTATTCTTTGCTGTGATTCCGTAACCTTTGAGCTAAAAAAATTAATTGCTGTCTGAAAGTCATGGGTGGTTGAGAGTTTATGTATAAATGTAGTTTTTATTTTTTTTGCCCATTTTTTTTTTAATTTTGACTTAATTTATAGTGATAAATTAGTTTAGTGATAAATAAATATTTGCTTGGTAATCATCAAAACTCTCTAAATTTGTTGTTGATCATTAGACTGTTGTGCTGCCTCAGAAGCCTGTCTGAAATCAGTTTCAGAAGGTACCATGAAACACAAATTCTGTAGTGATTGGCTTACCTGGCAGAAACACAAAAAAAATCTTCAGATTGTTGCCGACGAGCACAGATGGCATTAAAGTCAGGTAAAAAATTTAGTCATTAGATCAAGACTTGTACCACGTGAATAACACTTTTTTTTTTTTTTTTTTTTAAAGAACTAAGCTCTTAAAAATTAAATTTTTCTTTGGGCAAGTGTTACCTCGCCTCATGCACCAAGTGAGGCAGGGCTAAAGCTCTTGCCCCCTCAAAAAACAGACAATAGACACATGATGCTCTTGTCAAAAGTGAAGTTTCTGCTTTAGAGTTTGCTTTAGAAATGCATCTTCACCTCAAGACCTCAGATTGAAATGGTATTTTTTGACCGCAGACCATGAGAGAAAATGCTCTGTTTAAGGGGAGACTCCCCGGTGTCTGCTTCTGTGATTTTGTGTTTAGTGGCAGAGTATTTTGTCGGGTTTGTGTTGTCATGTTTTGTTTGACATGACCTGTTTGTTATGGCCTCCTGTGATGTTCTGTGGCTTCTTTTGGGCTTGTCTATGTACATTTGTAGGTTTGTTTGTACACTATGCTGGCCTGTTGTGTTGACATTTGTGTTTAAAGTACATTTATCAATCATATATGCAATGGCTATTCCAGTATCATTATACATTACATGTTCTGAAAATAATGTCAAAATGCAAATCTACATGGTCTTAGATGTAGGCTTTATTTTCTTAATGCAAAATACAATTTCTTCTTAAGTCATTTCACAACAGGCTTTGTAAGATCTGCCCTTTATAACAGTTCAAACTAGATTCTGTCCATTTAACAAAGAACACATTAATATGCATCCTCTGGGAAGTATAACTTACAATAATTATGTAGCCTCGGAGAGTCTCAGTCTCAGATCAGTCAGAGGTATGATCATCAGGGATGATCATTTTTAATTAGGATCCATTAAGTGACTGTACTCATACATTATGCATGTGTCTTTAATCGCAGTAAACAGCCTATGGCATGACAGGTTAAACCACAAGGGCATGACAGAAATTGCAGTATCACTGGAAAAAAGAGTTATTACTGTTAGTAAGGTGGAGGAGGTGTGACGGGGGTCGGATCCCGCCCAAGCCTCCTTAGCTCATTTAAAACACAAGACCAGGCAGACCTGAGGCAACAAAAAGCAGTGAGCACTCATATGCAATATACAGTATGCGCATAAACATACACTTGTAAAAAGGAAGTGATCAGACAGCTTAAAAAATGAAGGCAAATTGTTTTCCAGTTGAATTTATTTAGTTTAGTGTTGTAAATGTCTTGCCTGAGCTTTAAATGCCAAGTTGCCATGACTTACTGTATATCTGCAATCATTATAAATGTTTTTTTAACCAACAATGTGAAGACAATGCTAAACATGACAACAAAATCAACAAAAATCGTATAAAGAAATCTGGCTTACAATCAAAAAATGCAACCATATTAATTATTCATGCCCCAGTGCATGCTGGGAAAGGGAAGTGGGAACGACAGAGGCCAATTTGAACTCACTTTAATCATTAAAGTATTTAATTAAAGTCCTTATTTATTGGTTTGACATATTTTTTAAAAAGTATATCGCAATAGAAAAATTACTTGAGTACTTGTCAGTAAATGTTTGGTTATTTTCAGCTTTATTTACTTGACCTAAGAAGCAGTTTTTGTATTATTATCAGCCCCAGATGGAATTTGTAAAAAAAAAAAAAAAAATCAGCATTTCTTGCATTAATTTATATGAAGAACGCTGTGAATTCAAACATGGTAAAATGTGTTAAATGGACCCAAGAGAACTGTGCTCTTACTGGTAGCTGAAAGCATGATCAAATAATCTAAATGAATAATAAATGAACACACCAGGGATGGGATGTGTATCTCTTTGTGAATGATGCCTGTTCCAGTTCTGCAGATTCGGTGTGGGTCTGTTTATTATAGCAGAGGACTGTGTCACACGCTTATGAAGTCATGGGAGCGCATTGAGTGGTTGTGTATTTCCTCCGAGGAATGACCTACATTAGCCAATCTCAATCAATCTGTCTCAAACATTACGCTGTACTTATCATTGTAACATTGTATCAAGTCTACTTTGCCGTAAATTAGTAATGCCAACTCTGATCAATTCATCTTGCATCATAGATACAATTGTCTTTAACCCTAAAATTACAGGGCAGTTTTATTAGAAAGTTAAAGGGATAGTTGACCCAAAAATTGTAATTCTTTAATTTTACTTACCCTCAAGTGCTCAATCTTTGACACAAGTGGAGATTTTTAATATTCTCTGATAATTTTCTCCTGCATTGAAATGTTCAAGTTTCAAAATGCTCATAAAGACATGATAAATGTAATCCATATGAATCAAGTAATTTAATCCAAGTCTTCTAAAGAAGTTGAACAGATTTAATAAAGGCATTTATTCAAATATGATGAATATTGATTAAAATGATGAGGTAATATATAAAAAAAAAAATCTTTATTCGAGGATGAACAAAATTCTTATGGGTTTGGAGCGAAATCATGGTGAGTAAATGAACTGCATTTACTGTTGTGTGTTCATAGAGGATTAATTGAAGTTAATTAGCATTAGACTAATATTTAAAGTTACTCTAACCTATAAATACTGCTTTTGTTTATCAGTGAGTAGATCACTTACATCAGGTACATGATACAAGTAGTGTGCTTTTTGAAATATTCAAATTATTGTGCTTAAAAAACAACTTTACATCTGGCTATCTCATTGCTTACAGGCAATATATTAATTCTTTTTGATGAAATGCAAATACAGAGACAGGCTAAATTGATTTGACCGTCAACTTGCTGACCATTTTCAAAGAAAGTCAATGAAAATGTGAGATTTCAATGAAAATGTGAGAAAATAAAGACTCTGAAGTGCAGTTCACTGCAGTCAGACAGACTTATGGAGCTGCAGTGGTTATCAACGATATTACAGCTCTGCTTGCATGGCAGTATCTCTCTTTTATCATCTGATTGATATTTTAATATGGTTTCTTGGTACTTCAAATAAACTTTCCAATTGGAAATGTTTTCTGCAAGCATTTTCCATTATCTGTTCCTGACACCAATTCTGACATGGCTAAATGAGATGCAATGAAGTGAATGAACAGTTTGCAGCACACGAATGTTCAAAGTTGATCCATTTCTCATTGTCTGAATATTCAAATCATTGCAGTACCTCTTTTGCTTCAGGATATGCAACTTCACTGGCTGCCATTCAACATTTTATGGATGTAGATCCAAGAAATTGCACTGCGGGCTTTTAAGGTGAATTTGATTGAACAGCAGCACATGCATGAGAAAACATCCAACTCATATTCTGCAAATTTTAGTCATTTTAGTGCGAGTTATGTAAAAGCTTCTCAGGTCGATGCTGTTGTGCAAACAAACCTTATTATTACTGCTATGACTCTCTTCATATTTTAGACAAAGTACTAGACAAATGTTTCATTCTTTGATTCACACAGAAATTTGAAAGATGTTCTAGAATGAAACGGGATCAAAAGGCAAGAAGGCACATATAATAAGGATGCTGTACCAATGAACACCAAAATCCTTTTTTGTATGATATGTGTGTGTGTGTGTGTGTGTGCGCAGGTCTCATTGGTTAGCGGGGGTAAAGCCTGCTTGAAGGCAGTGCAAATCAGATAATGTTGTCCTTTATTCCCTATTAATGATGACAGGCCTTAACTCTGGTACATTATTACTGAAACCTCGTGTCTCTCTGTATCAGTAACCTTTAAAAGAGAGGTAGGCTGAGGATAAGAGAGATGAAGTGAACTCTTTTATAATGAAATTGAAATAATTTTCTCTGAAAATGAGGCTGTCCCTTGTCCTTATGTAAAGAGCATGTCTGTGTGTGTGTGTGTGTGTTGTCAGGTTTTTAGAGCAGCACTTGAAGATGATGGCTCTCTGAGCCTTTTGGGAACTCGGCTAGACAACTTTCCTCCCAATATCTCACCATCGAATAATAACCTTGGTCTGGCTGCTCCTCTTCATGAAACTATATGTGTGTGGGTGTATTTGTTTTTGTGTTTGTCTATTTTTGTGTGTGCAAACATGATTCTGCAGCTACAAAGTGAGCTTTACCTTCACAAAAGCTTCTGTTCACATTTTTAGACTTGTACCGTATACACACAATCGCACAAGCACAAATCCTCTTTCTACTGCCAGGTTAGATAATAGTCTACTGGTTTTTATGTGCAAGATATTTCATGTGGTGCTGGCTGATACATTTTGGGTATGTATTTTCACCTATCAGTGGGTTTTCAAATGTTTTAATGTTAGTGTTTTTTGATGTAAAATAGGAGTGCTACTATGTATTTTAATATCTAAAGACCCACCTAAAGGTGGATTGAGTAGTTCTTTAACTAGGGTTACAATCGCTGTTCTTGGTGTATTTATAGTAGCATTTCTGGCTTCATATAGTACCTCTTCTGCTTCTTCAGCTGTACTGATACTGATTCTCCTGTTGTCTCAGCTAGTAAACCTCAATAGTAGCGCATACAGCCAATGATTGCGAGGATTCTCTTGAACGTTTAGTAAAACATAGCTGGTCATGACATTTCATTAAAGGTAAGATAGGTGATTTCGGAAAGGCTAGCAATAGCAAGCTAGCTTTGAAATCACAAGATCCCACCCTCCCTGCAAATTACTCTCCAAAGCAACGCCTCCAACAAAATACATGAACGTGCACAGGCAGACCAGCGGCTAACCAGCAGCGCGATGAGAAACGGCGTTGGTGGAGGGTTGAATGCAACGCTGTCAGATTACCTCATGTCTCATAATGGAACACGCTTGTCTGCGCAAAGCATGCAAATACATACGTTTACAGGTTTACAGTCAGGACAGCCTATCATAGTCCACGGACCGAGGAATATGATTGGATGAACATTTTATGATCCCATGCCTTCCACAGACGATATAAATACATATAAATACATTTAGACCACTTACCTTAGTGATTGCTTTCGGGGTTGTGACGAGACTTTTAACCAGCATCACAAAAATTATTTTTAACCAAATCACTTACCCTGCCTTTAAGTAAAAAACAAAACGTTATTGGTTATCGATGTCATTGTAGAAAAAAATAATAATATAGCATATATATATATATATATATATATATATATACACCATCTTTCTACTTCAAATTTTACATTTAATTCATTGTTACTAGTTTTTTGTAATTATCTGTTAAAATGTACTTGGAATTTTTGAGGGATTTTTTTTTTTTTTTTTTTTTTTTTTTCAAAGTATATCAAATTTTTTATTAACTGTAGGGGTTTACAGAGCCAAAGTGTGTTGTATGTCATATATTTCTTTAATTCAGTTTTTCATTTCATTTCCTAGTATTTAAGTGGAAAAAATTCTCAATTTAGAATATAAATTCTTTATTTGTCTTAAATGCATTTACACCCACAGACTGTGCAACATCCTAGGAAGAACACTCCTAGGATATGTTTAAAAGGCTGTTTTTGGATCAATATATTGTAGCGTGTAGTGAAAAGATGAAAAATGGAGGCTCTGGAGGGAAGAGGACAAGACAAATCAGGACTAAGAAATCAAAGTCAAACTCTCATTAAAGGATCAACTCCTGTCTCTAAACCTCAGGGAAAGATGGATTCTCCCTCCACATGCCTGTGCGTTTATCATTACAACTAACAGGCTCCTTCAGCAAAAAAAAATATTGTTTTGCAAAATTTAAGATGAGAACTAAAAAAAATTAACAGCACCGACTGTTTACAGACTGCGGTTCAAGGTCTTTCAGTTGAAAATATGGCTGTGTGAAAAGCTTTTTTATACAGTCAGTTAAACAACTTCATAAAATTTGCCATCAGAACTACTATAAATTGCTTTAAGTAATGACCCCCTGTGCTCAAAATAGACATTGATTCATCTTTATTCATTAAATTTTCCTCTTCTTAATGATTTATCTGTTTTTATATTGTGATATTAAAGACAATGAAAGTCAAGGAAAGTTTCCACAACTTACTTAGGCTGTTTGTAGATTGTCTTTGACATTTAACATTTCATTGATGTGAAATATGACTGACCAGATCAGCTCAGTTTCTCAGCTGTATGCTTTTCTGCTTCCTAAAATATCAGGGTGAATACGTAGTTGTGTTTTGGCGGGGGTAAAGTAGGGAAGATTAAGAACACAAGGCTTTTTCCGACCCTCTCTTAGAGGAAGGAGAGCCGCTCTGACACAGTATGATCCCACTAAGTGGCTCTGCTGGCAGGGCAGACGTGTCTGTGTTTGAGCGATTCAGCTTGTCCACACTTCACTGGGTCCAGGGCTCTCTAGGACCGGGTCACTGTGAGTGAACCCGGGTTGAACTCTCACCACGCCTCTACACTCGAGCGAGCAGCACAATGCAATGCAACTAAAGAAGTACTCTTGCTATAAATAAAGCTGTCTACATGCAAGGGTGGGAAGTTGTTAGGGTTGTTTATTCAAGCTTCTACACCATTTACAGTTATGTATGTTACAGTATCAGCTGAGTTTACTGTTTCAAAACAAATAAAAATTCCTGTAATAATTCTACTTGGCTATAATGTAACTACATTTTAAATTCTGGGATCAGTAATTAAAAAAAATAATAATAATTTGATCAAAAGACATTCATAATGTTAGAAATAATTTCTATTTCAAATAAATGCTGTTCTTTTGGACTTTTTATTCATCAAAGAATCTTGAAACAAAATACATCAATGTTTCCGCAAAAACATTAAGCAGCTGTTTTTAACATTGATAATAATAATAAGTGTTTCTTGAGCAGCAAATCAGCATATCAGAATTATTTCCGAAGGATCATGTGACACTGAAGACTGGAGGAATGTGCTGAAAAGTCAGTTTATTAGACCACATTTTCCAAGAAAATACTTAATTCTTTCTATTTAAAAAATGTGGTAAAACTTTAGTATAGGGACCAATTCTCACTATTAACTAGTTGCTTATTAGCATGCCTATTATTAACATATTGGCTGTTTATTAGTGCTTATAAAGTACATATTCTCCACGACCATAGTCCTACCCAATACCTAACTTAACTACCTTACTAACTATTAATAAGTAGCAAATTAGGAGTTTATTGAGGCAGAAGTCATTGTTAATTGACTATTTTGTTAATAGTTAGAATTGGACCTTAAAATAAAGTGTGACCAAAAGTTCATATTTAATTCAATGTGTTACTTGCTGTTTCTTTGTGATTTTTTGTGAAACTTACTAGCAGTTTATCTGTGAAAATACTTTCAAAATCAGTCCTACATCAAATTGTTCAACTTAGTAGTGTATGTATAAGTTCTCCTTTATTATTATTTCTATGCAGGACAGGCAAATATTCCCTAAATATAATTAACTTCCTGTATACTGCTCTCTCTGAGGGAACTGATGCCAAGGCATTTTGATGTTGGTTAATGAGCTGTATTGTTGTTTGTGTTTGCTTAGTATAACAGACCAAAGACAAAGTCTAATAACTGTCATGAATTATGGATAGAGAAGATGTGATTAAGTTGTTAGAACAGACGAGCAGAGAATAAGAGGAGGGAAGATACATAGAGAGAACAGGTGACTTCAGATGACACATTAGGTCATACATGCTGATACAGACAGTCTGTATAAGTGGTGGAGTGTAACCATGGAGACAGCTGCTTTTATGTGAATTTGTTGGTATCCATGTGTGAGCACATAACATGTACACAGAGATCATTCAGAATGACACAGCAGACACTGTATAGCAAAATCTTGGTATTTAAGTTGTTTTGTTTTGGTTTAACACAGTGGTTTGGAGTTTATATGTAGCTTTCCCAGTGCTTTACCCAAATCTGAGCATCTGAAACTTTGGATTTTTGTCTCATGTCATCTGCACTATTGACTCACGCAAGTACATGTGGCGGAGACTCATTAAAGGGCTATTTAATGCTCACCAAGTCTACACTTATTGATAAAAAAATACAACACAAACAGTAATATTTTGAAATATTATGACAATATTAAAAAACTGTTTTCTTTTTGAATGTATTTTAAAATGTAATTTATTCCTGCAATGGCAGAGGCATTTTCACATGATCCTTCAGAAATCTTGATGTAATACTCAAGAAACATTGCTTATTTTAAAGTTTTGCTGCCTAATATTTTTGTGGAAACCACGATACATTTATTCAGGATTCGCTGATGATTAGAACGTTCGAAAGAACAGCAATTATTTTATTTATATATATATATATATATATATATACAGTATCTCACAGAAGTGAGTACACCCCTCACATTTTTGTAAATATTTTATTATATCTTTTCATGTGACAACACTGAAGAAATGACACTTTGCTACAATGTAAAGTAGTGAGTGTACAGCTTGTATAACAGTGTAAATTTGCTGTCCCCTCAAAATAACCCAACACAGCCATTAATGTCTAAAGCGCTGGCCACAAAAGTGAGTACACCCATAAGTGAAAATGTCCAAATTAGGCCCAATTAGCCATTTTCTCTCCCCTGTGTCATGTGACTCGTTAGTGTTACAAGGTCTCAGGTGTGAATGGGGAACAGGTGTGTTAAATTTGGTGTTATCACTCTCACTCTCTCATACTGGTCACTGGAAGTTCAACATGGCACCTCATGGCAAAGAACTCTCTGAGGATCTGAAAAAAAGAATTGTTGCTCTACATAAAGATGGCGTAGGCTATAAGATTGCCAAGACCCTGAAACTGAGCTGCAGCCCGGTGGCCAAGACCATACAGCAGTTTAACAGGATAGGTTCCATTCAGAACAGGCCTCGCCATGGTCGACCAAAGAAGTTGAGAGCACATGCTCAGCGTCATATCCAGAGGTTGTGTTTGGGAAATATAAGTATGAGTGCTGCCAGCATTGCTGCAAGGGTTGAAGAGGTGGGGGGTCAGCCTCTCAGTGCTCAGACCATACGCCGCACACTGCATCAAATTGTTCTGCATGGCTGTCACTAAAGACACTAAAGGGGTCTGCAAAGTCACTAAGTTGGCAACACTGTGCATCTCCATTTCTCCAACTACGGGCTTTGCCACGGCTCAAACAGAAAACGCGGCGTTAACTGTCCTCTTATTCTCAAATAATATAACGATGGTAGATTTTAACCAAAAATAAATAATAATAGCTGTATTTCTATGAAAGGCTATAGATTACCATTGTATGTTACATGTTGATCTATTTTAGTTTAGTTTCTGTCTTCCTTTGACCTAGTTTTCCTTAGTTGCCTTTATTAGTTAACTAGTTCCTCACCTGTTTCTGTTTCCCCATAATTACGTTTAGTATTTAAAGCCTGTGTTCTCCCCTGGTCCTTTGTCTGCTATTTGTTTTACATATGTGTTTTGCTACTCCTCGCTCCTGGACTACTTCTGTTTCTTGTTTGGATTTTTTATTAGAATTTTTTTTTTTTGATACTCTTTATTTTGATTATACTCCTTCGTCGTGCGCTTTATTAGCAAGCACCCATAACATTGTAGCAATTAATCCCATATTGTGTGAGAACATAATGCTGTTGACAACTTGTGCTCAGTCTATTTTTTTTTTCCTTGACAGCAGCAGCAGAAATGTTCCATAGGTTTTTTTAAGGTTTGTGTCTATACAAAAATAAACATCAAGTAAAAAGTATTTTCTTTGCAGCACATTGTTTTTAATTATCTTTCCATGCAATCTTTACACAACAGACTGACAAACAAAGGTTTTGTTATTCTTGTAATTGTGCTTGTTTTTCTAATGCTATTTGTTCTAATGCTATTTTTTTCTATTTTGTTTCTAACAAATGTGAGTTAGCATGTCCCGTAGCTTTCTCTCTGGAGTAATCTGGGAAACATCTCCAGGGAGCTCGTTTTGTTGGCACAGACCTGCTGGAGCTCATGTCAACAGTAATGATTGAAATTCAGAGGAAGGGTAAATGTCAAACCATGTTTGCTGTCTGCTCTTATTCAGCATTCATGTGCGATAGTTAGAGAGAGCGCTGGTGAAGGTCTCAGCTTTGCTGTCTTCTTCTATCCCGTCTGTGAGTGATCACAGTGACTGCGGAATGCTGTGGAATTAATAAGGGACGTTTCTACAGGATAATATTCTATTCTTCCAGCTGTGCAGGAGTGTGTATATGAATGTTTGACTCAGACTGGTGTGTATGTGTGCAGGTAGGATTAGGTCATTTTGTCATTTCAGGATGTTTCAGGGCTATCTTGTCAGGATCTATTTAAATACACTGAGCAGAGATGGAGAATGTCATTTCACATCCTCAGCCCTGACGGATTAGTTCACCCAAAAATGAATCGTTTTGTCATCTGTCATCATTTTCTCCAAACACGTATGACTTTCTTCTTACCTTAAAACATTAAAGATTAAAAAAAAAAAAAAAAAATGTTCTTGTCACTCTTTTCCATGTAATTAGAATTAAAAAAGAGGCTACACTACCATTCAAAAGTTTGGAGTCTGTAAGATTTTTTTTATGTTTTCAAAAGAAGTCTCCTTTTCTCATCAGGGCTGCACATAAAAAATGCGGTAAAAACAGTAATATTCTGAAATATTATTACAATTTAAAACCACTGTTTTCTGTTTGAATATATTTTAAAATGTAATTTATTCATGTGGTGGCAAAGCCGAATTTTCAGCAGTCATTACTCCAGTCTTCAGTGTCATGATCCTTCAGAAATCATTCTAATATACTGATTTGCTGCTTAAGAAACTTACAGAACCTTATTATCAATGTTGAAAACAGTTGTACTGCTTAATAATTTTGTGGAAATAGTGATACTTTTTTCAGGATTCTTTGATGAATAGAAGGTTCAAAAGAACAGTATTTATTTGAAGTAGAAATCTTTTTCAACATTGATTTAACACTCTCAAATACAATATAACTAAAGTTATCCATATGGTTTTAGATCTGTATTCCATGCTTTTAGTCATACAGTAGCTTTCTGTGACAAACAGACTATAATTCATGTGGTTATTAACACTATTATTATTGATACTCTTCCCCTCCATTGAGCTTGAGAACCAAATCATTGAGTCAATGACTCATTCCTTTTTGTGAACAGGATGAAATAATTCATTCAAAAGATAATTCATAAATCAGACATCTCTAAAGATGAATACAAAAATAAAAGCTAAAGGGAAGTTAGTGAATAGATGCTAGTTCAGAAGACCTGGGATATAATTTAAGTCATGTAGATGACTTTTATGATGCTTTTATGCTGCTTTTTTGTAATGTCCTCATTCATTTTCATTTTATTGACTGATCATGATGTTTTGTTCTTCTCCACAGAAGAACAAAAGTCACACAGGTATGAACTAGCATGAGGGTCTGTAAATGCTGGTAGAATTTGCATTTCTTTCTTATTTAATGAACTTTTGTGATCTCATATCTTCTACACTAATGTCGGATATAATTGTATCTCCTGAGACATAGCTAATTGTTTCTCTTTCTAATTGCAAAATTCCTTTTAATTGTAAGAGCTCAGAGTCTGGCAGTCACATGCCAAACAGTCTTGATCTTTACTCGACTAGTACTCTGCTCTGCTAATGGAGCAGAGGATTATGGGATGCAGACACATGAACTAAAGATATCCTGAGCTGTCTGTATCAGTGACAGTGCTAATGAGAGGTACTGTGACCACATATCTGCTCTGACGACTGAACCGTGAGCTCTTTGTCTTCCCTTCTTATGCACTTTTATTCTGCACTTTAAAGTCGTGACGTATTGTCAAGTATGGTGACCCATACTCGAAATTGGTGCTCTGCGTTTAACCCATCCAAGTGCACACACACAACAGTGAGTAGTGAACAAATGCACACACACACACACACCGTGAACACACACCCGGAGCAGTGGGCAGCCATTTATGCTGCGGCACCCGGGGAGCAGTTGGGGGTTCGGTGCCTTGCTCAAGGGCACCTCAGTCGTGGTATTGAGGGTGGAGAGAGCGCTGGACATTCACTCCCCCCACCTACAATCCCTGCCGGCCGGGGACTTATTTATTACATGGCTGTCAGGAGTACTTAGTAATGACTGGTCAAATGCAATGCTGAGCAGTCAAATATTATATAATGAGCTCAAACATGCATAGTTGGCCGATACCCTAGTGAAAAAATAGTATACTTAAATACAATTTATTTGTATGTACTTTAGTATAACTAAATATATTTGTGGCACACTATAAATTGGTATACTAAAGTCTGCTAAATTGGAACAACTAATTTTGTACTAAATGCATTTTAGTTGTGCAAAAGCAGTGTTCAACTAAAGTTGTTATAAATATACTTGTTTGTGCTAAAGTGGAACTATTCCAAGTATAATTAAGTATACTCTTTTTTTTTATTTTTGAAATGCAGAATTCATTCAGCATTAACTTCAAATGTATTTTCTAAATGTACAAATACTACTATATGTAAACAGTTTTTTTTCCATCAATGACAGTGGAAATAAACCTGAAACTGTCATGAGTCCGGGTCCTGCGCTTCTCCCTCTCACCACAAGAGGTCACATCTCCCATATTCCCGGACTCAATTCTCCAGATTCCATTCACCTGACACTCATTATTACACCCTCAGCTGTTCCCCATTGCCACAGACTATATATTCTACTCTCTCTCACCACTCTGCCTGGTTGAATTATTTGTATTAGTTGTAATTAATTGTTGTAGTGTTCTTACATCTCTGGGGATACATGCATTGTGTTGGTTATAGTTCCCATATTCCCGGACTCAATTCTCCAGATTCCATTCACCTGACACTCATTATTACACCCTCAGCTGTTCCCCATTGCCACAGACTATATATTCTACTCTCTCTCACCACTCTGCCTGGTTGAATTATTTGTATTAGTTGTAATTAATTGTTGTAGTGTTCTTACATCTCTGGGGATACATGCATTGTGTTGGTTATAGTTGCCGTTTATAGTTGCCTCAATGCTCCGGTCAGGGAGACCGGAGTATTGAGGAGTATGCCAGGGACTTCGTTGGAGTGGCTCGTCGGCTATTGAGAAGACCTGCCCCATGGTCTTTTTCTACGGAGGCCTGGCCGAGCCCTTCAAATCCCTGATGGACCTCCGAGGAGTCGCTGGAGGACTACATAAACCTGGCTCTGCATTTGAGCGGCTCGGCCTTCAGGGTGCAGTTAGCTGCGGAGCCTGTTCACAGTTCTCCCGATGCAGCGAACCAAGGGGCGTCAGAAGCCTCGTCGGCCGCACCCAGTACCTCGCGCCCATTCCCGGAGCGTCCTGGGCTGATACGCAGCGTGCAGGTACCCCCGCTGATGTCGGTGCGAGCGGCGTGGTTTGCTTGCGGTCCTCCCGAGGCAGCGGTTCCTGCTCACGCTCCTCCCGAGGCGGCGGTGCCCGCTCACAAGGCTCCCGAAGCAGCAGTGCCCGCTCACGAACCTCCTGAGGCAGCGGAGCTCATTTTAGGCCTTCCCGAAGCAGTGGAGCCCGCTGATGTTCCCTCCAAGGCGGTGGAGCTTGCTTTAGGCCTTCCCGAAGTGGCGGTGCTCGCTCACAAACCTCCCGAGGCAGCGGAGCTCATTATAGGCCTTCCCGAATCAGCGGAGCCCGCTGATGTTCCCTCCGAGGCAGCAGAGCTCGCTTCAGACCTTTTAAAAGCGGCGGAGTCTTTAGGCCTTCCCGAAGCAGAAATGCCCGCTCACGAACCTCCCGAAGCAGCGGAGCTCACTTTAGGCCTTCCCAAAGTGGCGGTGCCCGCTCATTAACCTCCAAAGGCAGTGGAGCTCACGTTAGGCCTTCCCGAAGCAGCGGAGCCCGCTGATGTTGCCTTTGAGACCGCAGAGCTCGCTTCAGGCCTTTTTAGAGTGACGGAGTCCGCTGATGTTCCGTGACAGAAACGACCTGCATAGAACACGAAAGTGCGTTAAACTTGAAGCTCCTAAAGTCAGCGGACAAAACATTAAATATCCTATAAACTGGAATTATTCTTGTTCATGCACTAAAACACAGACAGTTCCGTTAGTTGGTGGAAGAATGTGAACGTACTGCTTATGTTTTAGTGCATGCCAAAGGAATAAACCCATCCGTAGCAGCTCTGCCCATTGTCTCTGCACGCTTCAACTCTGAATGCACTGCACAAATGTTAATGTAAAATGCAATTAAATGTTTTGGAGGTTTGACTGTCTCGCAGTATGCTGTGGATTTATGTGATGTATGAATTGAAATTATTTTAATGCGTTTTGTTACTTTTCATGTTGTTAACTTCTCTGAATTTATTTCACATTTTAACTTTTTGTGTAGTTTCTAGGGCTGGTCAGGATAATTTTAATAATATTTTGACAGCCAAAAGGACTGCAGTCCACATTTCCATGGGCAACGCTGTTGTTGTCTGTACGGGAGATTAAAGAACCCTTAATGGAAATAGTGTTGGTCCAGGTGCATTGGGAATATACTAAAGTAATAAACCTTCTGATCAAGTTCAAATCCATGACTATATGCTGTTTATATACTTTTGTAACTACTTTCTATATGTGACCATGGGCCACAAAACCAGTCATAAGGGATTTATACATAATCTCAAAGCCGAGTAAATAAGCTTTCCATTGATGTATGGTTAGTTAGAATAGGACAAAATTTGGCCGAGATACAACTATTTGAAAATCTGGAATCTGAGGGTGCAAAAAAAAAAAAAAAAAATTTAGAAAATCATCTTTAAATTTGTCCAAATGAAGTCCTTAGCAATGCATATTACTAATAAAAATCAAGGTGAGACTTGTGTCTTTTCCTGCAATGAGTTTCTAGACTCTAAAGGTTTCTTCTGAAAAATTTACCAAATCTGCAACACAGATTCCTAATAGTGTGCACTTTACTGAGTTCAGATGTTTAGCAAAAGTACAGCAAAACTGATTGTTGGTGAATTTCAGAGCTCACGAAAGTATAAAGTGAGGAGAGACTGACTTATCAAGCCCCCTTCACTGAACATACTGTAGGTTATATTTAAGCCGATGTTGAAATCACATTATTAAAATGCTTAAGACACTTTTAAGGGGTGAAGGAACAAACAAATATCAATAGAATGTAATATTGTCTCTTGTGCCATAGTCTTAGGTGAGAACTCATACAGCGGCCTTGTTTACTTAAATTATATGACAACATACAATACAAAAAAGCTCCACAGACATACATTATATGGTTTTCATACAGCTACAGCATCATAAGATGAGTTGCTTCATTCATCCCTTATCGACACTAGCTGTTGGGTTGAGTGAGCATGGACATGTCAATGTGTCCTCTTTCAAAGGTTTTGTCCAGTTAGTTTATTTGGATATGTACAGTATCTCACAGAAGTGAGTACACCCCTCACATTTTTGTAAATATTTTATTATATCTTTTCATGTGAATTTTAAAAGTGAAACAAGGACACGTTAAATTGATTGAAAGTGAAAGTTAAAAATGATGACTTGTTACACTGTGCCAAAAATATCTGTTTCAAATAAATGCTGTTCATTTGACCTTTCTGTTAATCAAAGTATCCTGAAAGAATGTATCATGGTTTACGATATAATTGAATAAAATATTAAGCTGCACAACTGACAAAATTGAGAATAAGACATTTCTTGAGCTGCAAATCAGTATATTAGAATGATATCTAAAGGACCATGTAACACTGAAGACTATAAATATCCAGCTATAACTATTCAGCTTTGCATCACAATAATAAAATAAGCACTAAGTGCAATAGATGGTATTTACACTCAGTGCAAATAGCATATTTTCTTAGCGATAGATACTATTTACACCAAGTGCAAATAGCAATGGATTCTATTTACACTCAGATAAATAACAGTATTTTTTTTAAACGATATGCTATTTACACTAAGTACAAATAGCTATAGATTCTATTTACACTATCAGAATCAGAATGAGAATGAGAATGAGCTTTATTGGCCAAGTATGTTTACACATACAAGGAATTTGTTGTAGTGACAGAAGCTCCACAGTGCAACAGAAAGACAGCAACAGGACAGGACACAGGTAATAAAAGAATAACAACAAATAACCAAATAGGTACAAATGTACAAAGCAGCAAAAACACAATATATAATATAGACAACTATGTATGTATAGGTCAAGTATGTGCAAATTAGAAATGAGAAAATACAAATAAAATAAGTGAGTGTGGTGAATGGATAATGTATTATAGTTGTGTGTTCCACGTTTATTGTTGAGTGTTCATGAGATGGATTGCCTGAGGGAAGAAACTATTCCTGTGTCTGGTCGTTCTGGTGCACAGAGCTCTGTAACGTCAACCAGACAGTAACAGTTCAAAGAGGGAGTGTGCTGGATGTGAGGGGTCCAGAGTAATTTTACCAGCCCTTTTGCTCACTCTGGATAAGTACAGTTCTTGGCGAGTGGGGAGGGTTGTACCAATGATTCACTCAACAGTCTGGACTACTCTCTGTAGTCTTCTGAGGTCAGATTTGGTAGCTGAGCTGAACCAGACGGTTATAGAAGTGCAGAGGATGGATTCAATCATGGCGGAGTAGAACTGTTTCAGCAGCTCCTGTGGCAGGTTGAACTTCCTCAGCTGGCAAAGAAAGTACAACCTCTGCTGGGCCTTTCTGACAATGTAGTCTATGTGAATATCCCACTTCAAGTTCTGAGAGATGGTGGTGCCCAGGAATCTGAATGACTCCACTGCAGTCACAGAGCTGTTCATTATGGTGAGTTTTGAATGGTACTACATTACCACTTTTAAAATTGTACTTTATATTGTAAAATATAAATTAACAGTTTTTTTTTTCTTTCTCTCAAGTAAGAAATAACAGTTAGCTCCTAGAAAGTCATTTTTAAAGGTCAGGCATGAATAGCTTCTTTATGCAACTATTTGCATTTTCACTCTTTACAGCACACTTAACTATGCAGTAAGGGGCAGATGTGGATAAGCGGGAGTGAATTATGTATTCAGCACGTTTGTTCACTGCTGAAATTGCTGTGATGACAGATTGACAACACGATGAGGGACGCTTGGGGTTTGAGAGGCAAAGTAGACAGACAGAGAAACACAGATCAATATGCACACTCCATCCAGACAGTTCTGCTGATAGTTTGATAAATGTCATTCTCTCAAACTCAGGCTGAGCAGCTGGTGCAGAGCACTGCGGGTATGTGGGTGCGCTTGTTTTCTATGCTGATGTAGGAGATATGAAAATTGAATGAAAACAGCACCAGTGGAATCATTAAGTATCCGCCCCTGACAACCCTAGGAGTGACTCTGATTGGCTGAGGTGCAGGCAAGCAGAGCCTGTAATTAATTTTGACTGGTTTAAATTCTGAAAGGCCTTTGGGAGACTGAGACTGATGAGGACTTTATTGCCGATGACCCCAAGAGCTTTTACGCCTCAATGGCTGCGACAGAGTGCTCCGTAGGCCACTGAGAGGAGAAATTTCTGGCTGATGGATTGATCAATTGGACAGATTTCTCTGAAGGACTGCTATTGAAGTCTGAAGCTGGGAGAAATTTTATTGGTTTAGGACTTTAGTGTACGATTGGTTTATGGAATAGAAGTTTTATTTGAATGGACGAATCTGACAGGGCAGCATCCCCCCTGAATTTGAAGTCAGTGGGAGGCCTTTTTCTTAGGGTCCATTAGAAACGCTCTTAATGCACATCTCACTACGACTATATTCAGTCGTAAGTGTTGCTCCCTTGTGGGTGGGTATTAATAGCCCCAGCGACTCAACTCCCTGTTGAGTTAATGGCTCTTCTGATTCAAAAAACTTCTGCTTGATATTGCCACTGTCATTGAGTCACGTCGAAGAACTGACAAACTATTGTTCTGCTCACATCCTTTTTTTAAAGTATACACTTCTTCAGGGTTTACATAAGTTTCGGAAAGTTTTTTTTTTTTTTGAGAATGGCCCTATATGACGTCATAAATGTGGAATCCGTTGTGTGGGCACTTCTCCAGGAAGAGGCACACACATCAACCAGAGCAAGAGCATGCCCATCAACGTTCTTCATTTGTTAATTCGTTAGCCGTAGGTAATTTAAGTTTTTGTCCCCATTTTATTTATATCGATGTCACAGCTTGCAGACGATCGCTATGCAAAAGTTTTATGCACTTGAGACTCTTTGGCTCTGCCCGCAATATGCCTCCATGGAGCTCGACAAAGCTCGAGACTAAAACTCTCCAGAGACATATGGCAGATGCAGTACTACTCTGTATGTATTCAAGATTAACATGAGATTGTCAGAAGCTGTGTGCATGTCCACTTTAACAATGGTGATAGTGTAAATGGTTGTGTAAATGGTGATTGTGTAAAAAAGTGCTTTTCTGGGGATCACTTGCATTTATTAAATTACTAAACATTTCATTTGCGACCATATTTTGAGAATGTGCGAGTTAAAATTTGACATGGTCTGGTCTCATTTGTGCGAGTGCATGGTCTGCGCAGCTCCAAAGCGTCTGCTTCATACAGCACGCACTGCAGAGCTGCAGCACATTGTAGCAGGAGTCAGATTTCACTGATCACGTGAAGAGAGGCGCTTTCAGTGCGAGCGCTTCGTGGGTAGAGCCTGGTTTATACTCGCTGCTTCAGCATGAGTGCGAAGGTCCGTGCAGTGGACTGAGCGCAACGGAGGATTTGGTTTTCAAACTGAAGTAAAAGACCGCTTCTTAATGCAGAGAAAGCATGCATTGCATTGATTAATCAAATGTTGTAGCAAAATAAATAAATAAATAACTAAAATAAATTGTGACAAAATTATGTGCTCCTGCGACCAACTGAGAAAGTTAGTCGCAAAAGTGCGACCAGTGCGAAGAACGAGTCTGGAGCCCTGCTAAAGAAACTAGAAAGCAGAGGCAGAACAGTCTATAATTGTTTAATTTAATTACTTTTTCTTAGCTTTTTTGGTTTTGATGTAAAAATTGTCAATGAGTTTAGTTTAGGGCCAGTAGTTTAAAAAAATAAATGCTTTTATCCAGTAAAGACACTGTTTCTGTTTTTAAGTCCTGAAAAAAATGTATCACTTTTTTCACAAAAATATTAAGCAGAACAAATGTTTTCAACACTGATGATCATAAGAGCAGCAAATCAGCATATTAGAATGATTTTTGACACTGAAGACTGGTGTAATGATGCTGCAAATTCAGCTTTACAACACAGGAATAAATTACATTTTCAAATAGAAAAGAGTTATTTTAATTTGTAATAATATTTTACTTTATTTTAGATTACATAAAGACAGCCTTAGTGAGCAATGCATGACCATGGCCAATTAAACACACACGGCTTTGCAATATAAAATGATATTATATAGCTGTTACATTTGATTTTAAAAAATAATAATCAGCTCTAAATATCTAAATTTCATTCATTGGCTCTGTGTGAGATAAAATTCTTCTTAAAATATAGTGACAAAAATTCATGAAAAATTAATCGGCTAAAAAACACTGAAACTCAGTTTTTTAATCATTTAAAACATTATTTATTTTATGTACACGTGTGAAACTTTTTTTCCAACTGAGGATGTTCTCGATTGTCCCGGTTGTCTCGGATGTGTCAAATTTATCTCATACTCTCATACTCTGTAGCCCTGACACAATCAGTCTCACACACAGCAGTGAATATACAGCAGATCATTCATGCTCGTTTCTCCATCACTCATGTGCTCGTACTAATGGCTTTGAGTTGGTAGCACACATCCGCCTTCTGGCAGAGGTCAGCAGGAATATGTCCCCATGTTGATCTCCGCTGCAGGCACCTCGTGTCATAATCCCTCTGTTATCCTCATACCAGGTTTAACTCTTGACCTTTGACCTGCTCTATTTCTCTGGAAAAAGTAGCCACTATCTCTCTCTCTCTTTCTCTCTTATGCAGCCTACTCTATTTACTCCATTTATCTCAGCGCTTCACTTACATTTGCTGTCCTGCCTGACTTCTCCTTACCATGCAGCATAAATGGAAGTGGCAGCTTCCATTCATTCCCTTTATTCAGAGCTGCTGGACCTAAGAAATGTTATCACAAGATAATCACATTCAACTGCCAAACGGCATGTGTAGACTGTCAAACGCGGTATGTCTGCCTTTTTCAATCCACACTGACAGATACACTGTGCGTGGGACTAAAAGTTTGTCAATTTGAGTCTTGTGGGTAAAACTGAGGAGTAAAGCCCTTCATAGAGACTCTTCCCCTCTCTCTACCTCCACTTCTCTCCCTTTCTCACTCTTATCTGGAATTTCTCCTTTAATCTTTCCCAAATAGATAGCATCAGCGAGAGATTACATGAAGATGAGGCAGTAATTGCTGTAATGTGGAGAGTGCTCCGCACCCAAACAGCTCTACACTTCCATATAAACTCACTGGCATTGCTTGGGTTTTTTCCATCTATTATTCATTTCTCCAGGGCTTTGTGGCTGTGTACTTACTGTGGCTTCTGTCCTCTCAGAGTCTGCAGAAAACTCTTATTTACACTACAGCATGGATCAAACCAAGAGGTCAGAGTTTGGCTGGTTAGATTGGTACAGTTTCCTTCTGCTGGGTAGATGCTGTTACTACATTATCGAGGAGGGACAAAAAACACATTTCTCTACTGATGGCCATTGCAACACAATCTACTGGCAATTTGTAAATATTTGACATTTTGGTGAATTGGTGGCTAATATGCACACTCTATTTTCGCTTCAGTGGTGGTTTGATTTAGAGGAGGACCTATGCTTAAAAAATCAAATGTTTCCATATGGATCACATTGTAAGAATTCTTTTGAAATCACCACAGTGTAAAATAATTACATTTTCTCATGAGATATGTTGACCAGTGACACAAATTTTCTAAAATCTTAAATATTTTTTTTTATTTAGGGATGCATGATGTATCAGTACCACATCGTTTTTGGTGCACTATTTGTTTAAATTGTATGTATACCAGTTGGATTTTGTATATTTAATCATTCTTATGCATTTCCCCTATTTTACATTTATATTACTTTTGCCATCATATAATTCTCACTTAAAATTAAAAAAAAAAAACCTAATATTTAATAAAACTTTTCAATGTAATATTTAGCGAATTAGCAAAAAATATTGAATACACTATATATTATAATGCTGTGATGCCTAAAATACCTTGTAGTATTTGAAATGGCTGATTTTATTTTTTTTCATTTATTTAGACAAAATAATATGGAATTTTATTATAAAGAAATAAGCCCCAAGAAGCCGTGGTTTACAGTGAATTTAGAACAGCTAAGGGGTGCTGTTAAAACCCCCTTAGCTGTTATAAATTCACTATAAACCGAGGCTTCACGGGGCTTATTGCTTTTATAAAACGGTTATTCCATATACTTAGTAAGGTTTCACAAAATAAAACAGAGCAAATAAGTGTAATGATATTAATAAAAACAGTATTCTTCCACCAAACAATGTAGTTCCTCAGAAACAGAATTTAATCAGAATTTAAAAAAGAATAATAATTTTTAATAATGGTGTGTGTGTGTGTGTGTGTGTGTGTGTCCAAAGTTCATTTACACTTTCAAGTACCCTGAAAATGGCCACTCACATGTATGTGTGTATATGTACATGCCAGTGATCAACTAAAACTTAAAATGAACTTTTTTACCATGTTTCTTACTACAGCAATTGTGAGTGTTTTCAGAATGTGCAATGATTAGTACATTCAGCTTTCAGCCATCTGTTAAACAAGGAGCCTTATCATCATGACTTGACCATTGGAATTAAGTGAGGTCAGTTATGAAATCTAGTTCATTTCTTTTTTCTCCACAGATGGCTACTGTAATATAGGATAAAGAATGTCTTAGAATGTGTTATTCGTTATGTCATGGGACTCATGGCATTCATTCCCTAACGGAGCAGCTGTTGTCTTGTGACAAAGCAGTCATGCATCTGTGATGTCTGATAGCAAAACCATGCCACTAAAGGTAAACAAAGTAATTTGAACATCAAGTTATCTAGATGAGTTTGTTTCTTCATCAGAACACATTTGGAAAAAATTAGCATTACATCACTTCCTCACCTCTATATCCTCCGCAGTGAATGGGTGCCATCAGAATGAGAGTTCAAACTGCTGATAAAAACATCACAGTGATTCACAAGTAACCCACATGACTCCAGTCCATCAATTAACATCTTGTGAAGTGAAAACTGTGTTTGTTTGAAACACATCCATCATTAATGCGTTTTTTAACTGTAAACCATTGTTTCTGGACAAAACAGTCCATAATTCATAATAACAGTTCCTCCAGTGGCACCCATTCACTGCAGACGATCCATTGGTGAGCAAGTAATCTAATGTTAAATTTCTCCAAATCTGTCCCAACGAAGAAACAAGCTCATATTCATCTTGAATCGCCCGAGGGTGTGTACAGTTTCAGCATATTTTAATTTTTGTGTGAACTATTCCTTTGAAAATGTGTTTGAGCTACTGTATAAATCACTTGTTGAATAATTTAGTAGTCTTTTGAATCTGCTTCCAATACTCACAATTTTTTCTCACAATGTGCATAAAAGGGCTTTGGATGCTGTTACCGTGATTTTCCAGGCTGTAGATTATTCGTGTCTTTTTTACTTGTGGGATGAATTAAATATAAAGTTAGGTTGTGCTAGGTTCGAGAGATGGAGAAGGTCAAATTTATTCATTTAAAAGTCCCACAAAAGGAGCTTTAAAATAAAATAAAGGAAGGTGGAAGCATGGATGAGTGTGTATGCCCAGGTGCGCATATGTGTATATCCAGGTGTGTGTTTGAAGCTAGTGGTGGGTCTTGTGCTCATTAATTTTCTCATTTAGGCTGAACAGCAAAGTGTGCAAACAGTAACACGGTTCCTGCCTGCTAATGAGCGAGAGAGTTTCATGTGCTTATGTTAAAATTTAAAATACCAACATTTGCTAGGAAGCTAGCAAGCTCTTTGATGTGTTTTGCTAATCAATAGCGCATCTGTAGAGAACGCTTGCTGTTGTAAACATCACTCAGCCTGGCACACTCTGATTCAATTCATCTCTGTGCTGCCTGAAAACCCCTCCATGTGTCCGTGGCTCTTTATCTCTGCTGTGGAGCTCCACTGTCGCTCTCTTTCACCGCTCTCTGGGCTTTGGCTGGAGTGTGTGCATCCGCAGAAGTGCTTCCCTCTTACTCCGCTTATGTGCACTGAGAGCTTAACTGTATGGGGCGGATTCACTAAGAATTGTGCTTGCAGATAGTGTTGTTTATTTACACATGCTCTCTGCTTTGCTTTCTGAAATTCACTAGTAATTATTCAAATCAGGTAACATGGGGGAAATCCATATGCTGAATGTAATTTGCACAGTGTAGTTATTAAAAAATAAAAGTCACTTATGCTCACCAAGGCTCCATTTATTTGATCAAAAGTGCAGTAAAATAGTCATATTGTGAAATATTATTACAATGTAAAACAACTGTTTCCTATTTTAATATATTTTAAAATGTAGCTTATTCTTGTGTGATGTATGGTAATTACTCCAGTCTTCAGAGTCACATGATTCTTTGGATATCATTCAAATATGCTGATTTGTTGCTCAAGAAATTTTTTATAATCAGTGTTGAAAATGGTTGTGCTGCTTAATATTTAGTTTTTGTGATTCTTTGATGAATACTGTCAGCAGATAGACACAGGACACAGAGGTAAGTGCAATACAATCAACAGGTTTATTGAGTAGTAGCAGAGGGGAATGAAATGAGCAGAATGCCCAGGTAGGCAGGCGGGGAATGGGAATGTCTCTAGGGCCTTATCTAAGTGTGAATAGTACAAACATCACAGGGGATTTATCACTAATACGTGTTTCTCTAGATAATGTTATACGCAGCACCATAACTTCGAATGAGTTATACTTAAAGCCTGCCCTCCGAGAAATACTGAGAATATTGCTATAAATTGTAGCAACACCTCACCCTTTACCTTTCGGACGTGGCTCATTTTTATAGCAGTAATCTTGGGGGTGGACTCATTTAAAGTAATGTATTCATCTGGTTTTAGCCATGTTTCTGACAGAGCAAATCTAGGTGATGATCATTGATCAAATCATTTACAAAAAGTGCTTTTGTAGAAAGGGACCTGATATTCAGTAAGTCAAGCTTTATCAATTGTTTCTCTGTATTGTAAACATTTTTTTATTTGTTGAACATCAATTAAATTGTTACTCTTAATTTGGTTTGGACGTTTTCTGTATTTTCTAGTTCGGGGAACAGACACAGTCTCTATAGTGTGATATCTGGGTGAAGGAGTCTCTATGTGCTGAGAATTAACTGATTTCTGTGATGTGATGCGGCTAGCAGACGGTCGGTTTAGCCAGTCTGTCTGCTTGCTGACCTGGGCCCCAGTTAGTCAAGTACGAACTCTAAGACTATGTGCCATATTTCTAGAGAGAAGAGCGGCACCACCCCAGGAGGGACGAACACCATCTCTTTTCAACAGGTCAGGTCTGCACCAAAAACTCGTCCAATTGTCTATAAAGTCTACGTTATTCTGCGGGCACCACTTATACATCCAGCCATTGAGATTCATAGCAGACTGTCGTCACTCATCGCCATGATAAGCAGGGAGGGGACCAGAGCATATTACAGTGTCTGACATCGTACTTGCAAGTTCACACACCTCTTTAACATTATTTTTAGTGATTTCCGACTGGCGAAGTCGAACATCATTAGCACCGACGTGGATAACAATCTTACTGAATTTACGTTTAGCATTAGCCAGCACTTTTAAATTTGTCAAGATGTCAGGCGCTCTGGCTTCTGGTAAACATTGGACTATGGTGGCTGGTGTTTATTTTCACGTTCCGTACAATAGAATCGCCAATAACTAGAGCACTTTCATCAGGTTTCTCAGTGGGTGCGTCACTGAGTGGGGAGAACCTGTTTGATGTTCTGATCAGAACGGAAGAGCGGTGTTTTGACCCGCGACTAGGCCTCCTTACAGTCACCCAGCTTCCCTGCTGCACGGGCTCAACCGGAGCCGAACAATGTACAAGACTCCCTGAGCTAGTCGCATCCAAAGCAGTATCTACAGCCCTCACATTCTTACTATCCTCAACTAAAGTTTGGATGCGTGTCTCTAATTCTGAAACCTTCTCTGTCAGCCTAACTATTTCCCTGCATTTATCACATGTGAATCCCTCATCGCCGACAGAGAGAGATAAACTATACATGTGACATGAAGTGCAAATAACAATAGCAGGAGAAGAAGCCATTACTCACCGTGACTGATGAATGATACCAACTTAACTTACCACTGTTGTTTGATGAACTTGTGAAAAACGGAGCGAGAGAGAAAAGAAAACGGAGCGAGAAAAAAGAAAACAATAATAGAAACGTGAATGGAACCGCGAGAACCAGCTGATGCGCTGCACTCGCGGTTTTAAAAAGCGAACGATCAAATTAGTTAGATAATACCAGAAATATGGTGGGAATTAAGTTATTTATTATCACTTTAAACAGAGAGTGAAAGTAAGGTAAAGATTCAATAAAAAAAGCGGAGCTACAAACGCAAACCTCTCAGCAGCACAACAGACAGGCAAGGGAGCTTGACAGTGTGATCATTGAGGGTCTGGTAGTCGATGCAGGGCGGCAAGCCTCCGTCCTTCTTGCCCACGAAGAAGAAGCTCGAGGCCGCCGGAGAGGTGGAAGGGCGAATGAACTGTTGTTTGAGAGCCTCTTTGATGTAATCCTCCATCGCCTTGCGCTCCGCGATGGACAGGGGGTATACTCTACCCTTGGGGAGTATAGCGCCAGGCAACAAGTCAAGTCAAGTCAAATCACCTTTATTTATATAGCGCTTTTAACAATACAGATTGTGTCAAAGCACTTAACAGTATCAAATTGGAGGATAGAGTGTCAGTAATGTATAAAAATAAGATTAAACACTCAATTTCAGTTAAGGCATTTCATTATCGAGTTCAGAGATGTCATTGTCTAGATCAGTTTAGTTTAAATAGTATCTGCTAAATCAAATTGATGATAATCACTAGAAATTAAGTGTCCCCAACTGAGCAAGCCAGAGGCGACAGCGGCAAGGAACCAAAACTCCCTCTGTGACAGAATGGAGAAAAAAAAAAACCTTGGGAGAAACCAGGCTCAGTTGGGGGGCCAGTTCTCCTCTGGAGATAATTATTTATTGTTTAATTAAAATTTTAAATGTATAAATGTATTTATTTCTATTTAATATTGTTGCAATTTCTTACAATAATAGTATTATATAGTTAGGTATTTTATTATATAATAATACAGGTCGATGGCACAATCCCATGGCCGGTGCGGTGGCAACTTTGTGGCTGCCAGGTAGCCAGATGGGATCGTCGGAACCTCACGAGGTTCGGGGCTCTCCACTAGGGTGGAATGAACTTGGAACTTCAGGGTACTAACCAGGGGCACAGGGACGTTGGAGAGACAATTTTGGATGCAGGTTTTACTCCATTGGAGGATCTCGCTGGTATCCCATCTGACTTCGGGGGAATGTTGAGATAGCCGGGGGCGTCCCAGGATGATATCGACGGTGGGTCCCTCCAGTACCAGAAAGGAAATCCTCTCCTGATGAAGACAGCCTACTTGCAGAGTGATCAGCGGAGACCGGAACTGACAAGCCGTGAGACATTGGGAGATCTTCACGGCCTTCTGCATAAAGCTCTCCAGACCGACAGTGTCATCATAGATTGCCATCTAGGCTCTGATCTGTGGATCCAAGCTGCCATCTAGGCTCTGATCTGTGGATCCAAGCCCTGACGGTAAGCAGTGAGTAGAGCTGCCTCGTTCCATCCACACGAGGCCGCCAGAGTCCGGAACTGCAGAGTTTAGTCATTGGCCGAAGAATCTCCCTGATGGAGGCGGATGAGTTGGTCGGCAATGGAGAGCGAGCCGGTGGATAGTCCGAAGACCTGCTTGAAATGGGAAGAGAAAGCATCAAAAGAGTTAATTATAGTGGTCTGTGAGTTCCAGATGGCTCGTGCCCAGATCAGTGCCCGTTAGCAGGGAGATCAGGAAGGCAACTTTTGCCCATTCGCTAGAAAATGTATGGCATTGCATCTCTATGTAGAGTGAAACTTGGAGTAAAAAAAATCACTACATTCAACCGCCTCACCCGGATAATTTGTAGGGATGGCCATGGGACTGGCTGAGGCAGACTGAGGGTGTGTGACCGGAGAGAGAACTGTTCGAAGAGCGCTGACCAGCTCTTCGAGGGGTTCCGTAACGGCGGGGTTCGGGAACTCCATCTCCCGGTCTGGTCTTCTGTCAGCAGATAGACACAGGACAGAGGTAAGTGCAATACAATCAGCAGGTTTATTGAGTAGTAGCAGAGGGGAATGAAATGAGCAGAATGTCCAGGTAAGTAGGTAATGTCTCTAGGGGCTTATCTAAGTGTGAATATCTTTTTCCCTTTTCCAGGGGATCCGGAGGTAACAGTGGAGCGTGGAGATGGTGGAGAACAGGAGCGGTGGAGAACAGGGATATAAACACTGGAGCAACTGGTAAGTAGACAAAAGATAAGTGGTCAGGTTAGTCAACATGGAAAGTTTGAGACCAGACATTGAGTGAACGGGAGGAGTGCAGGGATATAGTGCTGCTGATTAGTGCTGACAGGTGATCAGAAATCAGGTGATTGGGATCTGGTGAGTGTCGTTGGTGGAGACTGCGGTGACTGTGGTGACTCTCTGACAAATACAAAGTATAAAAAAAACATTATTAAAAACATTATTTAAAGATATATAACAACATTATACGTCTTTACTTTCACCTTTGATCAATTTAATTAATCCTTGCAGAACAAGTGTTAATTTCTTTTTTCTTTCAAAATAAATAAACAAATACAAAAAATAAAATAAAAAATACAATAAAAAACACCTGCCCCAAAATAAATGCTTGACTTTTTAGACAGACTGTTGGAAGTTTCTTTGAATAAAGCAAAGTCTATAATAAGCCTATTTTTTATAGAAAGGAGGCATGTGCTTTCTAAGGACAAAAAATTTAATTTAAATACTGTTCATCTCATTTTCAACACATTTAGTGCCTGGTTAAACTGGACTGTGGGTAGTTAGAAAGTTTTTCTGCTTAAATACTGCAAAAGTGACGCAGCTGTTCAGTGAATACACCCCTCTACAGTATGTGTGTGTGGTTTTATGACCAGGGGCCTCAGGAGCATAATAAAAATCTGAGCCAAAATATTACACAAAGACAGAGAGAAACTCTATTTCTTTGTAAGTGGAGTTCATCTTTCATCTGTATGAGTTTCCTCTGTCCTTTCCTCTGTCCTCTATTCCATCCCTCATTCCTCTTCGCTCCTCTGAAAACACGCACTGCATTCCAGTTGCTGCTTTACTTTATTTGTCACCTAATTCTGCTTTCCAGGTTGCCCATGTGTCCCTGTGTCCATCTCTATCCTGCTGTCTAGACAGCATAAGTCTGCCTTATTAGGTACCGTGTTTTGGCCTCAAAGTCAGCACCACATGTATCTTTCACAGTTATACTGCAATTCCAGAATGCATTGCAATGAGCTCAATGGAAATTTTAATTCAAGATGGCTGCAATGTAGATAGCTAAACTACCAAGTATCTACAGAGGTTTGCTAAACTATTTATTAGCTATTGTTTAGAGGAAATAAAACAATCCCTTTTTATATAGTTACATTACAAGCTACTTGTTAACATTACATTTTATTTAAACTTTTTTATGTTTTATTTAGCAGTGCAAGCCTGACACTGTGCCACTGTTCTGCTGTGCTCACAATGAGATACTGTACACAGTGACTTGTCACAGATGCTGTATCGGCTTTCAAACTGGTTTGAAATCTGTCTACCCTGTTAGGTGTATACACGGTCTTGGCTAGCAACGAGCAACAGTCAGTGACACTGCAAGAAGATGGTGAAGCAGGAGCTTCTCATATCATTATATCGTCCTGTACAAATTAGTGCATGTTTTGTGCATGTGTTTTCTTATGAATGAATTTTAGGGGCCAGATTCACAAAACAGTGCTAAGAATACAATTCTTAATTACTCCATAACTGCTGCTTACTTCCTATTTTAAGAAAAGACTAAAGGCGTTTGCATTCTCAAAAACACTTTTTAAGAAGGCTTATTTAAAAACAACCAAGAATCTGGAAGTTTCCACCCATGGCACCACTATCGTGTTTTCACAAGTGTCAATGGTGTACCAGTTCTAACACCATGGCAAAAGTTAGAGCAAAGAGACTTATGTTACATATTGTTAAAAGGGGTATAATAGTTCTTCTTTAAAGGGGTCATATGATGCGATTTCAAGTTCCTCTTCAGGAACTCGAGCTGCGTCTGGAGACGCTTTGGGGAACGCCTTCAGCGCAACCGGCTCTGAATACAAGGGAAATCTGTCCAAAGGATGGGCGAGACACCACGGGCGAGGTGACGTAATGACCAGCTGGTATAAAAGCATGTGCAGTGAAACCGGCTTCAGCTTTTGTCATTCAGCAACCGCTACTCTGTGTGTGTCTGTCGATATATGAGGTAAGTCTTATTTAGTGTTGTTTGTTTTACAGTCACTTGAAATAAGCTCCACAATGTCTTTAAGTGCAGGGAACTAGCACTTGGGCAAGAGCAGATCACATTACAGGCTGTGTGTTCTTCACTGCTGGGGATGCACACAGTCCGTGTGTGGTCTGCTTGAGAGCAGAGCACGCAGAATCAGCTCTTGAGGGAGATGACTGCCCGCTTTGTGAGCGTTTGTCACTGCATATGCTTGTTCTCAGAGGGCTCTCTTTGAGGAGGGAGCTTTCACCAGCGTTCCTCGTGGTACCGGCCCCGCTTTCGCCGAAAAGGGCGGGGTGGCGGAGGGAATGAAGACGGGCGATCCCCTATCTTCTTCCTTGCCATCAGATCCAGCGCCAGTTCTCTGGGTTCGGATGCCCGCACCACGGTTTCTTCCGCCCAGAGAAAGCGGGCTTATTGTGAACATGCAGCGTACATTGCCAAGGCGACGCATGCATTACGTCATTCTCGTTCATATTATGAATCCTTTTCATATCAGGCTGTGTTTACTCGTCTGGTTGTTTTTCTGCATTTAATTTTGAAGAATTAAATGATGTAAAAGATATATATATATATATATATATATATGTGTATATAGGAGCCTCTTGAGAAAAAAAAAAGCATTCTCAAGTGAGAGCACAATGCTTTACCTCTCTTACCTCTGAGGTCAGCAGGGGTTGCTGGAGCAGCCCCAACCGATGTTCCAGCTCCTCATTTAGGGGACCCATGACGCCCATGACGCTCCCAGGCCATAGCTTTCTAGCAGAAGACGGATCTGCGGACCGTCATTCTTGCTGGATAGTCTTCGGCTAAAACATCCTGCCGCCTATGGCCCAGGACTTCTGAGGGCCAGCCCCTCTGGGGAAGAACGGTGTATACCGCGGTACTCTGTGCCCGTCTCTCCTCAGTGCCCTCAGGAGATCGGTCTGCCAACACTGCCACGTACGGTATTCCAGGGCGCAGCGATCTCCAGCGAGCACACGTCTCAGTTTTTTCCGCCCGGAAACGTAGCGGAGCTGAGATGCTCGCCAACACTTCGGGGGTCTCTAGAACAGCTAGTTCGGCTTTCTCTGTGTGCCGTTCCAGGATACCAAACTAGTCACTCTGATTACACCAGAGGCCAGTCTCCAGAGACTGGGTCCCTTAGTGGGCACCTGGCAGTGTGGGAGCCCCTGCCAAGCGTGCTTCATTGGGTCCTGCATTGCAGGCTCTGGTTATACCAGTCTAGTATTCCTAGAAGATGACGGGTCTGAGGACAGCCGCTTCGATAGGAGACTTCGGCTGAGGCAGTCCTGATGCCCATGGCCCAGGACTCATGAGGGCCATTCCCGCTGGGGAAGAGCAGCATACACTGCCGTATTCGGTGCCCGTCTCTCCTCAGTGCCCTCAGGAGATCGGTCTGCCAACCCTGCCATGTTCGGTGTTCCAGGGTGCAGCGATCACCAGCGAGCATATATCCCAGTTTCTTCCACCTGGAAACATAGCGGAACTGGGATGCTCGCCACCCCTTCGGGGGTCTCTGGATCAGCTAGTTTGGCTGTTCCCTGCCGGTGTGCCGTTCCGGGGCACCGAACTAGCCGCTCTGATTACACCAGAGGCCAGTCTCGAGAGACTGGTTCCCTTAGTAGACTATTTCGCAGCATGGAAACTACTGCCAAATGTGTCTCAGTGGGTCCTGCGCACTTTAGAGAGAGGCTACAGAATCCAGTTCGGTTCTTGTCCGCCTCAATTCAACGGGGTGAATCCCACTCTGGTGAGCCCAGAGCAGGCTCTGGTAATGGAACAACAGGTAGATACTCTCTTAAGGAAGGAGACCATCGAGGTGGTTCCTCCTCATGAAAGAGAATCCGGGTTCTACAGCTGGTACTTCATAGTTCCAAAGAAGGATGGAGGGTTGTGTCCCATTTTAGATCTGCGTCAGTTGAACCGCTCAGTCAGCAGACTGAAGTTCAAGATGCTTAAACTCAAGCAGGTCGTGTCTCAATCAGGTCCAAGGACTGGTTTGTCGCGATCGATGTAAAAGACGCATTTTTCCATTTCTCCATCCTTCCCACTCACAGGAAGTTCCTGAGGTTTGCTTTTGGGGGCAAAGCTTACCAGTATTGGGTTCTTCCCTTCGGCCTAGCACTCTCACCCCGCAATTTCACGAAGTGTGTGGATGCCGCGTTAGCTCTGCTGCGGCTACAGGGTGTCCGCATACTCAATTACATCGACAATTGGTTGATTCTCGCTCAATCAGAGCGGATGGTGGCTCAACATCGAGATGTTGTTCTCGCTCACATGAAAGTGTTGGGGTTAAGACTGAATGCCAAGAAGAGTGTTCTTTCTCCATTACAGAGAACCACTTATCTTGGTGTGGTGTGGGATTCGACCATGATGCAGGCACGTATGTCCGCTGCTCAGATCGAGTTGATCCTCACGGTATTCAGGAGAGTGAAAAAGGCCAGTCACTCACTGTCAAGCAGTTTCAGAGACTGCTGGGTCTGATGGCAGCTGCGTCCAACGTGATACCTATTGGCCTGCTGTACATGAGACCCCTACAGTGGTGGCTCAAGACCAAGGGGTTCTCCCCAAGGGGAAACCTGCTTTTGCATGATCAAGGTCACGCGGCGGTGCCTACGTGCCTTAGACATGTGGAGACAACCTTGGTTCTTGTCTCAGGGCCCGGTGCTAGGAGCTCGGTGTCGCCGCGTAACGCTAGCGACGGACGCGTCCCTCACCGGTTACGGGAGCGGTTATGAGTGGCCACCCTGCCCGCTTTCTGTGGAGGGGTCACCATCTCGCTTGGCACATCAACCGGCTGGAGATGCTGGCCGTGTTTCAGGCTCTGAAACACTTTCTCCCATACCTAAAAGATCACCATGTGTTGGTGCGCACCGACAACACAGCGCCGGTCTCTTATATCAACCACCAAGGAGGTCTGCGGTCGTGCCCCCTGTACAGGCTGGTGCACAAGATCTTTGTGTGGTCCCAGGGCAAACTTCTCTCATTAAGAGCAGTTTACATCACTGGGCATCTCAATGTGGGAGCAGACATCCTGTCAAAACAGGGGCCGTGGCCCGGGGAATGGATGCTTCACATTGAGGTGGTGAAGCAGATCTGGAGAGTGTTTGGCCAGGCTCAGGTGGACCTCTTCGCCACTCAGGAGACAGCGCAATGTTCCCTCTGGTACTCTCTAGTTCATCCAGCTCCAGCCTTACCCCCGATTGCTCTGCTCCCCGGAGTTCTGGAGAGAGTGTGCCAGGACAGGGTCTGGCTGCTGCTAGTAGCCCTGTTCTGGCCAGGCCGAGTGTGGTTCTCGGACCTGATTTCCCTCCTCGACGGCTCTCCATGGGAGATTCCCGTCAGGAGGGATCTCCTCTCACAGGCAGGAGGCACGCTTGTGCACCCCCACCTGGAGTTATGGAGGCTGTGGGTGTGGGGCATGAGGGGGCACGGCTCATAGCTTTCGGTCTCTCAACCGAGGTTTTGAGACCATCCTCCAATCCAGAGCTCCCTCGACGAGGAAACTGTACGCCCTGACGTGAAGACTCTTCACTTCATGGTGCGGAGATTGCCAGCTCGACCTGGTTTGTCGCGATCGATGTAAAAGACGCATTTTTCGACCCAGTTAACTGCCCAGTTGGTACAGTGCTGGAGTTCCTGCAGGCTCGACTCCGCAGGGTTAACCCACTCCACCTTGAAGGTCTTTGTGGCGGTGATTTCGGCCTACCACGCCTCTCTTGGTGGACAGTCAGTGGGTAGACACCCCCTAGTAACACGTTTCCTCCGTGGTGCACTGAGGCTAAGGCCTCCAGTACTGTCCCGAAATTCCTCCTTGGGACCGGGCTGTGGTGTTGGATGCTCTCTGTAGGCCTCCCTTCGAGCCTATTGAGGAGATCTCGGGATCGCCATCTCACCCTGAAGAATGTGTTTCTTCTGGCGATTTCTTCTCTAAAGAGAGTTGGGGATCTGCAGGCCCTGTCAGTGGACCCTACTCACTTGGACTTTGCGCCCGGCATGGCCAAAGCCTTTTTGTACCCTCGTGCAGGGTACTTCCCTAAAATTCCTTCCGTCATGCCACAGCCTGTCGTACTGCAGGCCTTCAGTCCTCCTCCCTTTCGGGAGCCTGACCAGCAAAGGCTTAACTGTAGCTGCCACAGAGCTGCCCTGTGGAGAAGGGCGGACCAACTGCTGATTTGCTATGGTCCCCCTAAGAGAGATCTTCCTACTTCAAAGCAGACCCTCAGTCGGTGGATTGTCGATGCCATTCACATTGCCTACGAGTCCTCTGACCTCCCCTCGCCGATGGGAGTCAAGGCTCATTCCACTAGGAGTGTGACGGCCTCCAAGGCCTTCCTCGCAGGTGTCCCAATACAGGACATCTGCAATGCTGCGGGATGGTCTACGCCCTTGACCTTTGTCAGGTTCTACGGCCTGGACATGCAGGCCACTCTAGGCTCTTCCGTCCTCTTGCCCTAGATGTGCTCCTCAGGGATACACACTGGGCAGGGATTGGTAAGTCTGACAGCGTGGATATCTCGTTCCCCAAAGTGTCTCCAGATGCAGCTCGAGTTCCTGAAGAGTAACGTCTTAGGTTACGTATGTAACCCCAGTTCCTCGAGGGAACGAGACGCTGCGTCTCGAAGCCACACTTCCGGCATCCCTGCCAGCGCTTGCTTCATTCTAGAAGCTGACGCTGGTTTCACCACACGTGCTCTTATACCAGCTGGTCATTACGTCACCTCGCCCGTGGCGTCTCGCCCATCCTTTGGACAGATTTCACTTGTATTCAGAGCCGGTTACGCTGAAGGTGTTCCCCAAAGCGTCTCCAGACGCAGCGTCTCGTTCCCTCGAGGAACTGGGGTTACATACGTAACCTAAGACGTTTTCCTTTCCCTTTTGAGTGTTACAAGCTGATTGTGCATAGATAAGATCCCTGAAGTTGCAAAGACTAAAGTCTCAAAACCAAAGAGATATTCTTTATCAAAGTTAAGACTCGTCCACGCCCCCCTAAATGGCTCATTCAAACACGCCCCCACATGTCTACATCACGATGTGGAAATATTTGCATAATGCAGCCCAAATGTTCACGCAAAGAAAGAAGGCATGGTTTCAGTAAATGCAGTAGTGTTGATGCAGCCATGTCAGGGAGACACTGTGTGTTTCTAGGTGAAAGCAAAAGCACTTTATTTAGCCTTCTGAAAGTAGATGCATTTAAGAATCATTAAGATTACTTACAACAGAACAGCAACGCATTTTATGGACCCACAGTTTCGTGAACCTAGGAGAGGAGGTAATTCTGACTTTGCTATAACAATCTGGAGCTTGAATCAGCCGCTGTATGTTTTGTTATTTGCTATTGACTGTTTAAATGCGGTATTTTGCGCGCCATGTGTGTGTGTGTGTGCGCGTGTTTGTGAGAGAGAGTGTCACAGCTATAGACTGTGGTCACAGCTCAGTGTCGTGTGTGTGTGTGTGTGCTCGCGTATGTGAGAGAGGGATAAACCGTCACACAATCGCAGCTTGTGTGCAAACACATACGAGCTTCATCACTGTGTCTGTCATGCGACTCTGTTCCCCTCTCGGCCTTGAACTGATGGTAAAACTCGCGATTATGGAAAGGGGCGTTACATTTCCGACGTGGCTTGTGGTGTTTGGCCAATCACAATGCACTGTGCCAGTTGGCCAATCAGAGCAGACTGCACTTGTCGGAAGGAGGGACTTTTGAAGCGTTTGAGAGAGGCGGGGCATAGAGGACCTACAATAATGTACAGTATTTGAAAAATAATGTGTTTTTTGAACAGTAAAACATGTCAACATATTCTGTTACACAAAATACACAAAACAATGATCTTTAAAAAAAGCATCATATGACCCCTTTAAGACAGGAGGTTATCCTAACTTTAAGAATGTATAATTTAGGATTTTTAAGATTCTTTTCAAGAATAATTTTTTTTCTTTTTTTGTCTTTAAATTTGTCAAGATAAGAAAATGCTTAAGAAATGTATTTCAAAAATATTTGGTAACACTACAATACGGTTTTGTTTGTTAACATTGGTTAATTACATTAGTCATCATCAACTAAGAATGAACAATACTTGTACAGTGTTTATTAATATTAATTTTAATTTCAACATTTATTAAAAGATTTTAAAAGCACTGTGAACCAATATGAATAAATACTGATCAATTGTGTTTTTATTAACAAAGATTAATAAATGTATAAAAATGTAGTATAAAAAAGTTCATGCCATGTATTTGTAACGGTTGCTGTCCAGGGAGACAGGAGAACGAGGAGTATAAACCAAAATATAACTTTATTAAATGAAACAGAAGCTGACGCAAGGTAAACAGCATAAAACGTAACTTTAAGACTAGACGAAGACTTAACGGAAACTGAGGACTTATAAGGACTAGAGAACAAAGGAGCAAAAGCGGAAACAAGGTAATTAATCAAACACAGGTGATGATCATTAATTAACAAAAGTAGGACACAAACTAAAACAGGAAGAACCAAATAAGGACAAAAAGGAAACTAAACAAACAGTTCTGTTACAGTATTAACCAATGTTAACAAATGAGACCTTATTATAAAGTGTTACCAAATATTTGTAACTTAAGTTAGAAAATAAGAATTTAAGGAAAAAAATAACAGTTAAAAAGAGTTTTATTCTTAACAGTGTTCCTTGAATCTGTCTATAGACTTGCAGTTTATGCATTGTGTGTTTGAATTTCAGTTAGTTAGGATGCTTTCTATGTAGATAGCATGGCAGCTCACTAGGCTTTAGAACCTTTCACCTCACCACCTCTCAATTTGTTTCTCCCCATTTGTATGTACATTAAAATATGTTTTTTGTCGAAGTTCACGTTGAACCAGCCTGATGAATGTGAACCCCAGCACTCACCGAGGAGACATATTAGGCCTAATGCAGTTAATGATGACAGCAAACACACAAACACTAGCGTGGCGATTGGTTTTCTGCTGTGCTAGGGGCACACTTATATTTCAGGCTGATGAGTGGAGCAGCGAGGTGCTCGGTTGCCAGATCCTCCAGTCTGTTTGACAGCTCACAGCAGAGCTCCTCTAGCAGGTGATAATGAGGGGTCTTGGCACTGACTGGTCACCTGCCGAGAGAGTTTGATTTTAATGATCTTACGGACAGCGCCCTGTTAATGAGCTCTCTTCTGCACGCACGCACGCGTGGTTGCACACGTCCCCCATTAATGAGCTGTCTGTCGGAAGAGTGGGCGGATAGCAGGTTTAGCGCTGTTGCACATCCGTAATGACTTGCACTTCCTGCCCCTCTGCTCTCTAGAAGATCACGCTGCGACTACTCAGCTAAGCAAAGACACTCTGTATGTTCATCCTTGGAGTAAGACACATCTGAGTGTGTGAGCACAGCTGTGTGGGCCAGAGGTATTCACATACACACAAGTGCGTACGTATACACACAGTTAATCATGACCAGCCACACCATTAATCTTAGTTAGTTCTGTCAAGATGCAGAAGGCCTATATTTGCATCCGTGTGTGTGTGTGTGAGTGTGTGTTCGCCCTTCAGCAGAGCGTGCAATTGCTAAACAACCTCCCACTGATTGAAACCTAAGGCAGCAACACACCAACACTGATTATACACGTCAAAGGAGAAGAAAGAGAAAAGGGAAGAGAAGTTGTGATTGTGCTGGTAGAAAGGCATTGAGAAATAGCAACATGAAGCTATTCATAACATGAAGGTTCTTTATAGCTATAGTCTTAATAATTGTTTTAGTGACACTGCTTTGTTTAGCCAGATTCAGTTTGTTTGTTAATTTTTTTGGGAGGGCGTTTCAGTTAATAATTTCTTGCCAAGGTAACTACAGATTTACAAATTTGTCAACAAATTTTAAGTACAATTTTGTTTAACATTATTTAATTCCTATGTTTGGTTTTATAATCAGATGCCAATTTTTGCAATTCTTGGATATCAAAGGTATTATATGGTGAAATAGTTTAATGTAGATGTTGAGTTTGTTAAAAAAATTAATCTGAGATGCAAAACTGCAAAACTCATATTTGGTTTATGCTTTAAACAAGTAAAAACTATTTCCCAGTGGGTTGAGAAAATTAATATTCAAGATATGCAGTCTCTGAAAACACATCTTAAAGTTTTGTTTCTTCTATAATTATATCTTTAAGAAAGTTTAGGAATGATTATAAATAAATTATACGTATATACTAAAAGGCAACAGAAGTGAGAGCGCACACATAGGCACGTAAAGGAATGAAGCTCGAAAATGAGAGTGGCAAATGTAGCAAGTTTGAAAGATGACAGGAAATGGGAAAAGAGAAAAGATGAAATGGCAAGTGAATGAAGATGGAAAAAAAAGCAACCGAATGTGGAATATAATTGAGGTGGTTTGCATAATTGGTGTACTGTGAGATTGCTGATGGGGACTGTTGGCTTTAAATTCACACTACACTTCTGTTCCTAAACAAAAATACATAAACCCTTCAGGTTTAAAGAACGGATCATTATTGGAATTGCCAGTATGTACTTGTGTTATAGATATACCTTTTGTATGTTCATGAAATCTGTTTTAAAACTGAATACTTGTAAAACAAGTCCTTAAAGGAACAAAAGAATACACTGGGGGCATTTGAGTCTGTATGAAAACTGTCACAAAACTCTAGTTAATCTGGATCTTTTTTTCTGGGAGGGACTCCTGCTGTTGTGACTGCTTGAGATTACTTTGTTGGGGTTAGTTTAAGTATTTTTTTTGGCTCATGTGAAGAGCCTCTCCACGGGTCTGCAGTGTGGTGTAGATCCCACTCCATTTCTTCAAAATAATGTTGTTCATTACAGCACAGTACAGTGCACAATCATTCTCTGTCTCTGAATGACACACAGCCCGGCTGATCTACTCCATCCTGCTGCTCCATCAGGACAATCAGCCTGAGCACTCAACACCTCCTATCAGTCTTTACGAGAGAAAGAGAGAGAGAGACATCTGTCTATCAGCCAGTTGTTCTATCTCTCAGTCTGTCTGTCCGTCTATCGGTTTGTCTATTTATTTTTCAATCTATCTATCGTTCTATCTATCATTCTATCTATCTGTCTTTCTATTGTTCTATCTATCGTTCCATCTATCTATCATTCTGTCATTCTATCTGTCCTTCTATCGTTCTATGTCTATATGTCTGTTTACCTGTTATCTGTCTGTCTGTCTGTCTATTTTTCTGTTGGTCTACCTTTTTACATGTCTACCTGTCAGCCTGTCTATCTATCTTTTTATCTGTCGATCTCTATCTATCTATCTGCCTGTCTGTCTGACTGAAATATTTGACTTGAAAAAGTTTATACAGTACATATTGCACAAGGTCACAGATATGCTTTCTACTCGGTTTGAATGCATTACACATATCTCAGTGTGTATAGATATACGATTCGTCTTCAGTGATTTTTAGATAGAACTGTGAGAAGAGACAGACAGGTAAAGACAGACATGCTTTGATCAGTCTAACAATAACTGACTGACTGTTTGACTGATACTGAGATTTAGCGCTCAGATAAATCAGTGTGGAGGTGTGTCTAGGACTGATAGAGTTGTGTTTGTGTATATGTGTGTCTCTGGTTGATGCATGTGTGGTTTCGGTTCTTACAGTGTCCCCAACTAAGTGTCGCGTCTGGCTTGCTTAGTTGGGGACACTGAATTTCCAGCGATATCGTCGACCTGATTGCAAAGACACTATTTAGAATGACCTGAGCTGTATGATGACATCACTGAATTCAATAATGAAATGCCTTTAACTGAAAATCTTTTTTTTTTATCTTTTCATTTTACATTATTGACACACTATTTTCCCTTTTTGATATTGTGCAGTTGCTTTGACACAATTTACATTGTTAAAAGCGCTATATAAATAAAGGTGACTTGACTTGACAGTGTCAGTAGGACCGCTGGGCATATTTTGCTGTTGTCAGCTTGGCTTTCTGCCCCACAGCAAAATAACTGTGCATTCTTTCTCCCATCTGTTTGTTAATGTGTGTGCATGTGTGACATTATGTGTGCCAAATTGATTCACTGTATTACTGTGTAGTTTTAAAGCTTCACAATGCGATCTTCACACTTTTCCCTCAAAATAGTTCCAAAAAACACAAACAAACCTAATGATATTTACCTCTGAGTAACACAGAAAATAACAGAACACAAGCGGACACATCCTTTGCTCTTGTTTACTGCATTTTGTCTAAATATATTCCCTCTCATCTGCCACCTGTTCATTTGTTTCTTGTGTTCTCACTTTTCAAATTTGATGGGAGGCTTAGTAAGCTGAGATGAAATGGGATGAAGATTCCTCCTCCTTCATGAGGGAAATGAACCGTCATTAGAGCTGAACCTCTCAAAGATCCACTGTTAATATGCGAGTGGAAAGATGCTGCGTCTGCCTCCGAATGTGTGAGAGTGCTTCAAACGGCAGAATGAGATGGAGGCTCTGGAAGTGTGCAACAAAACAACATCAACGCCTGCCACTGTTGTCTGACAGCCTTGTGTGTTTATGTTTGTTCATAGCCACGTGTTGCTTCAGATGGGCATGTTTTAGATGCTCATATGCTGTATGCTCAGTCATTCTCTTACACTTCAGTTACACATTTTCACAGTCTAGTGAGTGTCTGTTGGTTTATTAAGCTACAGTTTGGGAACAAATGTGGCTGGTTAAGTTAAATAAAAGTAATTTATGCTCTTTAATTTTAGTTAAATAAAACATAACATATACGGACATTTTTACCAAATAATATTCATAAATAAAATTAGCATTTCATTTGTATGTACGCACGCATGTTATGTATTATGTATCATGTGGAGAAGGGCGGACCAGTTGCTTGTCTGCTACGGTCCCCTAAGAGAGGTCTTCCTGATTCCAAGCAGACCCTCAGTCGGTGGATTGTGGATGCCATTCAGATGGCCTATGAGTCTTCTGACCTCCCCTTGCCGATGGGAGTCAGGGCTCATTCCACGAGGAGTGTGGCGGCCTCTAAGGCCTTTCTCGCAGGTGTCCCTATCCAGGACATCTGCAACGCTGCGGGATGGTCTACACCCTTGACCTTTGTCAGGTTTTATGGCCTGGACATTCGAGCCACTCCAGGCTCTTCCGTTCTCTTGCCCTAGCTGTGCTCCGTATGGATACACACAGGGCAGGGACTTGGAAGTCTGGTGCTGTGGGTATCTCGTTCCCCAAAGCATCTCCTGACGCAGCTCGAGTTCCTGAAGAGGAACGTCTTAGGTTACGTATGTAACCCCAGTTTCTCGAAGGAACGAGATGCTGCGTCGCGAGGCAACACTACCGGCATCCCTGCCAGCGCTTGCTTCATTCTAGAAGCTGACGCCGGTTTCACCGCACGTGCTTTTATACCAGCTGGTCATTACGTCACCTCGCCCGTGACGTCCCTCCCATCCATTGGACAGATTTCATTGGTATTCAGAGCCAGTCACGCTGAAGGCGTTCCCCAAAGCGTCTCATTCCTTCGAGGAACTGGGATTACATACATAACCTAAGACGTTTATTCTCATTGCAAATTAACTTATATTTTCTTCTACCATGCATTAGGTTGTTCATGGGTGTTGGGTGTTGACATTGCATTTAGCATTGTTTTCTTGCTTTTTCCAACTTTTAGAACAGATTGCAACCCATTTTTAACCCAGTTAAAAACAACTGCATTGCAAAATGCGCTTTATAATTATGAATCACCGTTTCTTAAGAATTGAAGTAGTGAGTATCTAAATGATAAATTGTTTGTGTGTAGATGTGCACAGTTGGTTGAGCAGGGATATATCATTGGGAATCTGTGCAGGTCTTGATTTGGATTTGTTTGAAATGTTTATCAGAGTGAAAGATTTCGGAGCAGGTAATGTCCATGCTGTAATAATCTTCAATGTCCTGGATGCTCAGCCAGAGATGGAAGCCTGCAGCCAATTACTTTTTCACTACACCTGATAATGCAATATAGCAGTATCTTTCAATAGGTGAGCTAGACGATCCAGACAATGACAGAAAAAGTGATTACTCCTTCGACAGTGGTCCTGTAGAAATGTATGAGAAAAGCTAGTGTGGTGATAGCCAGGTTCGTATGTATGTTTATGAGGTGCATCTTTCTGCATGACGTCTGCAAAAAGACATTCACATTGTGGAAATAAGATCTGAAAAAGGCAATATACTCCATGTTTTTCTGCATTAGCATTTGGTGTGCAGGTATGTGTGCGTGTGAGGCTAATGCATCCATTTCCATTCTCTGGCACCATGGCCCTGTCGATCACAGTCTGACACCATCCACACTGGCTCATTACCATCCATTCTCTCTCTCTCTGTGTGTGCATACTCACACAATATCTGATTTATCTGATATTATTCCTGTGTGCACACTGCATAAATCACGTGCTACTGTACATATCTGGAGGAGCAGACAGCATCTGAACATTGATTGATAGAGCTATTTTCCTTCTCTCTCTCTCTCTCTCTCTCTCTCTCTTTCTCTCTCTCTCTCTCTCACACACACACACACACACACACACACACCATTAAGTTTGAGGATGTCTGTGATTTCTCTCTTGTGCATTTGTTCCACCCTGTAATATCTACAATACATATATATTTGTCCTTTATTTCCCCTCACAAAGCCAACCATAGTCATATTTAGCATTTTTCTAGCTTACAGTTTTTCTCAGTCGCTTTGGTGCATTTCTCAGATCAGAAATGAAATTTTCAAAGTTACACGTTCAACCTCCACATCATCTAGTCACTTGTGCACATCATAAAAGCAGTTTCTCATTCTTTTGAACAAGTTGCGATTGCTTTGGTACATTCATGCAACTGATTTTCCCCTCAAAACATCTAGTCATTAGTTCATCGTGTAAGTCATTAGATGCACAATGGATGATCTAGTTGTCATAAACTGCTAAGCATATTTTCTAGACATCTCTATTAGACTTTTTGTAAATTTGCCATGAATTGTGCAAGTGAATCTTGACTTTCACTAATAAAGAGAATATAAATCAACCAATTATAAACAAATTCTCTGAAATAGCTCAAAGGTGCATTTCATGAACCTTCAATTGAAAAGCATATATAGACAGAGGACAACACAAAAGTTACAAATTCTGACAATGGATGAATATCCAGAAAACGATCAGGGTCAACAGACGAGGGGAAGAAGAGGAGTAAGGATGTATGGAAGTGTACAAAGGTAAAACAGAGGAAGAGGCAGAAGAGGCCAAGGACAGAGGTGCATATCAGATGAAATAAGGACCACTATTGTGGACCATGTTGTCAATCATGGGCTTACAATGGCTGAAGGGTGCAGCTAAATATCGGGAGAACGACCATATTCTCAATAATTCAAACATTTCAAAACAGTCTCGTTCAATCAATATCCCACATACAGTAATGTGTAAATTTGTACTTTTGAAAGGATATATGGCATACATAAGAAATGCAGCCTTCTGCATTTCATTACAGTAACTGTCATCCAAACTGTTGCCATAGTTTACAGCTGGTAATACTAACAGAGTGCACTGTTATATTGACAACATGACTAAGCATTTTGACTATCTTGTTTGTGAACAATGACTTTTCATTCTGATGGCATTGATATGTTCATTGACATAAATACTTACTTTTGAGAGATGAACTAAAGATTTTGAGTAAGTTACAGGCTTTTGCAGGTAATCTATTGTGTGGTGCTGTTTGTACGAATTGTTTTGAGAAATGCACATACTTCTTTGCAAATATTAAGGATGATTCGAGAAATGCACCAAAGCGACTGAGAAAAACTGTAATACAATTTTTCAATAATGACAGCAGCACTCAAATCTAATGATCATGTTCTCATGAACTGAGATGATCCAAAGAGCATATAGAGATTCAGTTGAAGAAGATTTGACAGTCTGTACAACACGATCTTTCACAAATTTACATATTTCATTAGTGACCTAGAAAGAGTGCAAACTCTGAAATATATCATTTTATGTAATGTTTCTTTTTAATTATCAGGTTTAAATGAGCTTTATTTATTTACTGGTTTGTTTGTTTTAATTATTAAAATGCTGAACTTTTTTAGAGATAGGAGTAGGGATAGGGTTAGTAATTACAATTAAATTTATATGAAAACAACAGCAGCATGTTTTTAAATTTTAATGAAGTACTGAATAAAGTTGATGAATTTAATGGATTTTAATGAAGGTTACACTTTTACAAATATTTTTTTTTATTACCAGGTTTAAATAAGGTTTGTTTTATTTGTTTATTTTTATTTATTTATTTTTTGTTGTTGTTGTTGAGATTATAAGAATTGAGATTTTATTTATTTACTTTACTTAAAAATACAGAACCTTTTCTTTTAGAGATTTGCTGAGTTAGAAATTATAATTAGATTTATTTGAAAATAACAGCAGTATGTTTTCACATTTTTTAAAGTACTGAATGAAATGATGAATTGAAAGTATTTTAATGAAGAATTCATATTTTTCATTACCAGGTTTAAATATGGTTAAAAGTTTTGAAATGTATTTAATTACTTATTTACTTTACTTAAAATGCAGGACATTCTCTTTGATAGGAGTAGTGTTTGGGTAGTAATTACAATTAGATTTATATGAAAACAACAGAAGTCTGTTTTAGAATTTGAATGTAGTGGAATGTCGTGACTCAGGCGTTTGTAATATTCCAGTGGTTTACAATGAATATAAATGAGCTTTCTTTCATCACAATATTGAACCAACATAGACATTTTATTACGACAATCATAGACTCAACATCCTTATTGCACAATAATCCAAATGCATATGCATACAGTAGAATCTCTCACACTCACGTATTGTTGCTGGCGGGTGTCGAAACTAATATAACCCAAAGTTGTAGAGAGATAATTGCTTTTCTAAACTCATGAATACACATGATACAGCAGCACGAGTAAGCAGTGGACTCCAGAGCCAATGCCAGGCCAATAAATCAGATTTGGGCCGCTTATAATGAAAAAGCACCAAAGGATGCTGACACTAGAACTGCATTTCCCAGGGGCCTTGGCAGTTATCACCTTAGCAACAGACATGGCCCGAAGGTCATAGTTCTTAATTGAGTTTTTGTATGTTGTCAGTCTGAGAGACTCTCAGAATGATAAAACATCAGTGAGGAGCTGGGAGGCTATAAATGAGAGAATATATCTATTTTATTTTGTCTCAATCTCTATTACACTTTGATTATGTTGTTTTCTTATCGTGAATGCATTTTTATCCTCTCTCTCCTTTTTTCTCATTATAAATTCATGCTCTCTGACTTTTTGGACATCTTATTTTCTTTCCTCCATGCAGTTCATCACCTCAGTATGGTTAATGCAGTCAAACTATCCAGAAATGTTTTGAAGTATATTAAAGCTCTTTTTAGGTGCCATGATACTTTGCCCCAGGCAATGACCATGACCTCTTGACATATTTTCTCCTTAAGCATATATAACAAACTCTGTTGCTCTACAAACGAAATCTGTCATTAGATTTGCTCTTGCACAAAAAATTTATAGTTTCCATTTAAACTTCCATATCTCTGAGGATAAATGCATGATATATTCATAAATCATCATAATATGCCTCACAAATGTCTTTGTGAGAGTGGGTGATTTTTTTTCTCAAACAGGTCATGTCTCAAATCAGGTCCGAGGACTGGTTTGTCGTGATCGATCTAAAAGACGCATACTTCCATGTCTCCATCCTTCTCACTCACAGGAAGTTCACAACTCACAACCTTGGTTCTTGTCTCAGGGCCCGGTGCTGGGAGCTCCGTGTCGCTGTGTAACGCTAGCAACGGACGCGTCCCTCACCGGTTGGGGAGCGGTCATGAGTGGCTAACCTGCCCACGGCCTGTGGAGGGGTCATCATCTTGCTTGGCACATCAACCGGCTGGAGATGCTGTCCGTGTTTCGGGCTCTGAAACACTTTCTCCCAGACCTAAGAGATCACCATATGTTGGTGCGCACCGACAACACAGCGGTGGTCAACCACCAAGGAGGTCTGCGGTCGCGGCCCTTGTGCACCACCGCCAGGAGTTATAGAAGCTGTGGGTGTGGCCCCTGAGGGGGCACAGCTCATAGCTTCCGGTCTCTCAACCGAGGTTGTTGAGACCATCCTCCAATCCTCAACGAGAAAACTGTATGCCCTGAAGTGGAGACTCTTCACTTCATGGTGCGGAGATCGTCAGCTCGACCCAGTTAACTGCCCGGTCGGTACAATGCTGGAGCTCCTGCAGGCTCGACACTCTGCAGGGTTAACCCACTCCACCTTGAAGGTTTATGTGGCGACGATTTCGGCCTACCACGCCTCTCTTGGTGGACAGTCGGTGGGTAGACACCCCCTAGTTACACGTTTCCTCCGTGGTGCACTGAGGCTAAGGCCCCCAGTACGGTCCCGGATTCCTCCTGGCTGTGGTGTTGGATGCTCTCTGTAGGCCTCCCTTCGAGCCTATTGAGGAGATCTCTGATCGCCATCTCACCCTGAAGACTGTGTTTCTTCTGGCGATTTCTTCTCTGAAGAGAGTTGGGATCTTCAGGCCCTGTCAGTGGCCCTTACTCACTTGGACTTTGCGCCCGGCATGGCCAAAGCCTTTTTTTTACCCTCGTACAGGGTACGTCCCCAAAGTTCCTTCTGTCACACCACAGCCTGTCGTACTGCAGGCCTTCAGGCCTTCTCCCTTCGGGAGCCTGGCCAGCAAAGGCTTAACTGTATGTGTCTAGTGCGAGCACTGGACGCATACGTCCACAGAGCTGCCCTGTGGAGAAGGGCGGACCAACTGCTGATTTGCTTTGGTCCCCCTAAGAGAGATCTTCCTGCTTCCAAGCAGACCCTCAGTCGGTGGATTGTGGATGCCATCAACATTGCCTACGAGTCCTCTGACCTCCCCTCGCCGATGGGAGTCAAGGCTCATTCCACTACGAGTGTGGCGGCCTCCAAGGCCTTCCTCGCAGGCGTCCCAATACAGGGCATCTGCAATGCTGCTAGATCGTCTACGCCCCTGACCTTTGTCAGCTTCTATGGCCTTGACATACGGGCCACTCCAGGCTCTTCCGTCCTCTCGCCATAGATGTGCTCCGCAGGGATACACACCGGGCAGGGACTGGGAAGTCTGGCAGTGTGGATATCTCCTGATAGTTCCTGAAGGGGAACGTCTTAGGTTATGTATGTAATCCCAGTTCCTCGAGGGAACGAGACTCTGCGTCTCGATGCCACACTTCCGGCATCCCTGCCAGCGCTTGCTTCATTCCAGAGGCTGACGCCGGTTTCACCACACTTGCTTTTGTACCTGCTGGTCATTACGTCACCTCGCCCGTGACGTCTCGCCCATCCATTGGACAGATTTCACTTGTATTCAGAGCCGGTTAAGCTGAAGGCGTTCCCCTAGCGTCTTTGGATGCATAGTCTCGTTCCCTCGAGGAACTGGGGTTACATACGTAACCTAAGACGTTTTCCAAACATAGATTAAAAAATTTGCAGCAGACATGAAAGTCAGGTTTAGGGAACATTAATTTTGATATTTCCTTGGCGAGAGGAACTTAACTGCGAAAGGAAGGGGTTTTGGGATGGAACACATCTGATGAAAGGAGGCTTATCACCCTCATCTACAGCTCACTCTCATCTCAATATTTCACTCTCTATCTCACTGTCTCTTGTAAAGGCTTATGAGGCTTCAACACACATACATCCCTCAGGGAGACTTATGTAACTGCGTTTGCCTCTCATCTCTCTTGAGATGAAGAAACACTTGAGCGGCATTTCAGAAACTCTCTGAAACAGAGAAACATGCTCTGGATTTAAAAAACTGACACTTTTGTGTCTGGATCTTTTTCTTTCTTTCTTTCTTTCTTGGCATGCGGTCAAGACATTCAACAGATGTTCACATCAGAAGGAATGTGATCTCTGATCATAGAATAATTGCTGATCGAGTGGTTTATGTGCATTTTACACAGTTTAACAGTGACAGGATTTTTCCTGCAATGAAATTATTGTGGTGGCTGCCAAAATGAATCATTCTCCTGTCAAAGCTTTTTTTTGATCGTTTAACGTGAAGTTTGTTTTGATCGTTTTCTGGGTGTAGAATTGTAGATGACTGCTGTGCTGGTGGTATAGAGGGCATGTTGATGACTGCGGGAGAGAATGCCTTTCTGTTCATAATTTCTTTGATCAGCCTTCTTACGTCAGTCTATTTGCCTTTGTATCAAATGCCCTTCTTAAAAAAACGAACATTGCAATGATCTTTTGTGGATTTGCTTTGCAAAGTTAGTCATAAATCATTAGTCATTTTGGTATGGTTTTAATACAATTCACCAAAAATCACACTATGAAAAAAGCTAGAAACCATTGTAAATAGCAAGCAGTTTAAAACAACTTTACAGAAATTTGACTTCACAAAAACACATTACATAAATAAAACAATATATATTACAGTAAATGATAAATAAAACTGTTTTAAACAAATATTTGTAACATTTTCTAATTGTATCATTTTTTTTTTTTTACTTTTTTTTTTTGTTGGATTCGATCTATAGTTCGAATCCACCTTTTGCCAAACTCATTCTTCTCCCTTTTCGCATCTCATGTCTGATTGGAAAGGCATTTATTTTCAATAAAAGTGAAGAAAATATTCAAAAAGTGAAAATAAAGGAAGTTAATTACCTGTTTATCAGGTAGGTTTAGGGGTAGGTAAGGAGACATATTTTAATAAATATGATAATTTACACTCAATGTGTTATTATTGCAAACTTTTTTATAATGTACTACAATACTGAGGTGCAAATAACTGCCATTTTTGCACTGAATAGCATCTAACTATTTACACTCATTGCAAAGAAAATACTGTTATTATTGCATAGTGTAAATAGAATCTATCATTATTTGCACTTACTGTAAATAGCATATCGTGTAAATAACGTAAACTTACTGTAAATTACTATAGTGTAAATAACGTCATGTGTCATGCTTGGACTTCTAGGAATGTCCTTTTGGTGAAAGTTATTTTTACTGTAAATTGTATGGTAATTTATAGTCTTTAAAGGAACACTCCACTTTTTTTGGAAATAGGAGTGTTTTGGAAATCCACTCATTTTGCAACTCCCTAAGAGATAAACAGTTGAGTTTTACCGTTATCAAATCCATTCAGCCGATCTCCGGGTATGGCAGTAGCACTTTTAGCGTAGCTTAGCATAGATCGTTGAATCTGATTAGACCATTAGCATCTCGCTCAAAAATGACCAAAGAGTTTCGCTATTTTTCCTATTTAAAACTTGACTCTTCTGTAGTTACATCGTATACTAAGACTGACGGAAAATGAAAAGTTGCGATTTTCTAGGCCGATATGGCTAGGAACTATACTCTCATTCTGGCGTAATAATCAAGGAACTTTACTGCCGTACAATGGATGCAGCAGGCGCAATGATATTACGCAGCACCTGAAAGTAGTTCACAGCTAAATCATAACTAGGTACCTGAGCGAGATGCTAATGGTCTAATCAGATTCAATGATCTGTGCTAAGCTAAAAGTGCTACTGCCAGACCCGGAGATCGGCTAAATGAATTCGAAAACGGTAAAACTCAGCAGTTGTGCAAAAATATACAAAATAAAATAAAAAACATATATATATATATATATATATATATATATATATATATATATATATATATATATATATATATATATATATATTTTTTTTTTTTTTTTTTTTTTTGTGCACAACATCCTCTAGAGTGCATAGAGAAATGACTGAGAACCCCCCCCCCATCCTCTAGAGTTCATAGAGAGATTACTGAGACCCCCCCCCCCCCCCCCCCCCCCCAAAAAAAAAACAGTGAATGTCAGTTCTGTGGGTAAAAAGGGCTTGATGAGAGAGGTCACAGGAGAATGGCCAAACTGGTTCAAGCTGACAGGAAGGCAACAGTAACTGAAATAACCACCTAATAACACAGTGACATACAGAAGAACATCCCTGAACGCACAACACATTAAAACCTTGAAGACATTGGCTTCTTCTCCTGTCAACTCAGAATAGGAAAATGAGTCGAGTGGGCACAGCTGCAGCTGGACAGTATAAGATTGGGAAAAAGCCACTTAGTCAAACTTTGCCATTAACGGCATGAATCCATGGATCCTTTTTGCCTTGTTTCAATGCTTTAGGCTGGTGGTGTGGTGTAATGGTGTGGAACATATTTTGTTCAGCGTATTTGGCTGCTTAACAGCTGTAGGATAATAGGAGACATTGTTATCCCTCACTACGAGTTCAAATAAATTAAAGAGACAAATTTCTTTCACCCAAAATTTATTTTTGTTGATTAGTTGTGGAGCAACTGACAACAACACTCTACTCGTAGTCAGGCATAACTGCTCCCTAGTGGACCCGAATCCACTCAATTTACTCTCTTTCTCTTCTCTCCTGTTCTATCCTGCTTTCTTTCCTCTTCACATTTCACATTTGTGGGGACCTGTAAGGACCATCAATCAATTCTAAGTGAATGTGATACACAATCTTGTCAAAAAAGACTAATCATCTTTACGAATTTGATTGTAATCAAACCCTCTTTCGTTCTTCCTAACCTCCCTACATTAAAACACAATAAAAATGTTAACATCTCATGCAACGCTGAGATCAATTTTAATAGAGACGTTTTGAGCAACCGTTGCCTTCGCAGCCTCCCTGTGTGAGCGGTCCAACTGTAAGGTGTGAATTGTCAATCCTGTCAGACTAAGAACAGAGATATCAGAATTATTTTTATATTCATTTATATTGTTTGCTTCCTTGATAACATTTAATTGAAAGAAAAATAAATAAATAAATAATTTTGCTCATTTGAAAAAAAAAGGGAATGGCTTATTTTAATTTAAGTTGTTTTTCACCTTTTCTCTCTTTTCCTTCTTCCTCATTAGAGTGACGAAGTCTTCACATCTTTAGTCTACCACCTAGACACCCTGAGACCAACACAGTCATCACCACACTTAAATAGTGGTTCAAAATCACTGACACAACACTTAGTTGTCGCACCACACATAGGCTTTTACTCCACACAGATCTGTGTCTCTCTTCTCCCTAGCGTGCCAACACGCCACAGACTGCAAACCAACCCCTTTGCACAAGGGGAAGATGGGAACGCTTGGCTGAGAGGCACGACAGACAGCCTCACCCCCAAGACCCTTGAACTGTTATTATTTTTAATAATAATCCTGAGAAGATTCCTGACACAAGATTCAAGCCAGAACAACAACCATGAGGAGCTAGTCAAAATCACCAGCTCCCTAAGCTATGCCTTCACAACCCACCTGAAACTGAGCGACAAGCACGTCATCCACCTTCAAGAGGAGCTGACACATGCTCAACGCCGCATAGACAAGCTGGAAGTGAAAGTTCAAGATCAACTCAAAGCACCCAACAAGAGGGAGCAGGAAACAACGGAACAAGTTAAGGAGCTCTAAGCAGCCCTGACAGCAGCTCAGCTTGACCAACAACATGCAAAGGCTGCCCAGAAAGACCTGGTAAACAGACTCCAGTATGCCGAACAATTACTAGGAAAAGCCAAGAATGACATCCGCAACAAGAATGCTGAAATCAGTGCCTTGAAAGACCACCTTGAAAGGTACAGTTCTAAAACAGACAATCTGACACAACAGATAGACGATACCAATGATCATCTCTACATGGTAAGAAAAGAACTTAAACATGCTTATGAGCAGAAACAAGAGCTAAGGTGAGATTCAAGATTCAAGAGTTTTATTTGTCACATACACAATTATACAGAGTATAACCAGCAGTGAAATGTAGGTCAGGTCCGCTCCAAGGACAATGCAATTATAAAGTATACAAATATTAAGAGAAGAAAAGTAGAAAAAATTAAATAAAATAAAAGAATAAAATAAAAAGATAAGATAAAAAATATAAATATAAATGTGCAGGTCAGTATGTTGTTGACTTAAATAGTACTAAGAGGAATGTGCAAAATAATGTGCAAAAAAGTTGTACAGGGTATATAATAGCAGCAATATGAGGTAGAGAAAAATTATGAATAGCTTATTGATATGGTGATATTTACATGGAGTCAAGTGATGTTATGACACAGAGTTAGAGTTTAGGAGCCTGATGGCCTGGGGGAAGAAGCTCCTCCTAAGTCTCTCAGTTTTTGCCATCAGGCTACGGAAGCGCTTACCAGATGGAAGCAGAGTGAATAGTCGGTTACCAGGGTGATTTGAGTCCTTGATTATTTTGACAGCTCTATTTTTGCAGCGTTTGAGGTAGATGTCCTGCAGAGAGGGGAGAGCAGACCCTGAGATGCGCTCAGCTAAGCGCACAACTCTCTGTAGTGCTTTGCAGTCCTGATTGGAGCTGTTTCCATACCACACTGAGATGCACTGAGTCAGTACACTTTCTATGGTCCCTGAATAGAAAGTTTTTAGGATTGCTGGTGAGACCCTGAATTTCCTCAGCTGTCGCAGATGGTACAGTCTTTGCCTGGCTTTCTTAACCTGTGTTTGGATGTGTGTAGTCCAAGTCAGGTTCTCGGAGATGTTTACACCGAGGTACTTGAAGCTGCTCACCCTCTCCACAGGGGTCCCACTGATCGTAAGAGGAGTGTAGGGCTGCTGCTGTCTCTTCCTAAAGTCCATGATCAGCTCTTTAGTTTTGCTCACATTCAGAGAAAGACAGTTGTCCCGGCACCATGATGTGAGTCTCTCTACCTCATCCAAGTATGCGGTCTCATCGTTGTTGGAGATGAGGCCCAGAACCACAGTATCATCAGCGAATTTGACAATAGATGTGGAGCTGTGAGAGGACACGCAGTCATGCGTGTAGAGAGAGTAGAGCAGGGGACTCAGGACACAGCCCTGTGGGGCTCCTATGTTCAGAGTGATGGAGTTTGAGGTGAACTGGCCAACTTTCACCACTTGAGGTCTGCCGGTGAGGAAGTCTTGAATCCAGTCACAGAGTGAGGAGTTTAGGCCGAGGTCTGTGAGTTTGGATGCCAGCTTGATGGGGACTATAGTGTTGAAAGCTGAGCTATAGTCAATGAATAGCAGCCTTACATAATTTCCATTGTTGCTATCCAAGTGTGTGAGGGAAGAGTGGAGAACGTGAGAAATGGCATCGTCCGTGGATCTGTTTGGCCGATAGGCAAACTGAAGAGGGTCCAGAGTATCAGGGATGGAGGAGCAAATGTGGCTCTTTACAAGTCTCTAAAAAACCTTCATGACTATAGATGTGAGGGCAACTGGGCGATAGTCATTCAGGCAAGAGGGTTTATTGTTCTTTGGCACAGGGATAATGATGGATTTTTTGAATGAGGTGAAGCATCTCTCAGCCTCACCTCTGCTGACCAGAGCAGAGTCCCACATCCAAGAACTGGTACGTAACGAAAGAAGCAAAGGGTCACAACCCAAAACCTCACCTGCCTTCACCACAGAACTCTTTCCTGTCAATGAAAGAAAACCTCCCATCCAAGCAGACCTCAGAGATGCACATGGGATGACCATCAAAGACCTCGACAAGCTGTCTAAAAACAGTTAAACCTGAACTCCACAGAGGGCCACACCATCCAGGCCTATCTTCAAGATATCGACTTCTATCTGGAAATGAGCCCTCATGTGACTGACAGGTTATACCTCCTTAGAGCCACGTCCAGTTCCGAGGTACAGAACTTTCTAGATCGACAGCCCAGTCAAACGAAGTCAGACTACCAGCTACTTCGTGAGGTCCTTATTAAAGAGTTTACAGACTCTGAATCTGAACATGGACTGTTAACTGCCTTAGAAACCAAACAAGGTCGACAAGAGGCGCCACAAGCTTACTACAACTGACTCCGACAAGCCTACTTTGGTGCACACAATGAACCTGACCTTGAAGAGGATGTGAACTTCAAAAGCCTCTTCCTAAGAAATTTGCACCCTGGAGTCAGCCACTATATAGGCGTCATGGCCTGTCTACACTCCATGACCATCCAACAGTTGCATGACCTAACACAGAAGGCCTACAACAAGCAGAAGATGGCCTCAAAGAAAGGTAACAAAACCTCCACACTCTTGAACTCTGTCAGCAAAGACTCAAGCCTTGCACTGGACGATGCCCAATTGCATCACAACACCAGAGTCCTCCATCAAGAGCACAGAGAATGTGACCCCCATGTCCATGACAGCTATCAGCCCAACCGCTGGAGAAATCCATGGGACCATGCTTCTCAAGAAACCCAAAAGATAAGAACAACTGGAAACCTAACCAGACATCCAAAGGTAATCGCCTGACTCATCCAAGAGCAACTCGTAAGCGACAACGAAACCCACCTCAGCACCACTCAGACATGCACGGTGCTGAGTATGCACAAGAACAAGACAGCTTACCATCAGAAGACATGGAACAAGTGATTAGACAACTGAACAAGTTACTTCAAGGTAAGCTAAACATGGATGACTACAAAATTGAGTCATGCTCGCTGTGATCAGCAACGGAACAGAAGGCCGGTGATCACATGGTACACCACCATATCAGAGATGACAAGCACCTGTTCAACAACCACCCAGAATGAGCAAGTCTCTCACAGCCAAACGTTGATGAAAACGGAGGTACCATAGAACATCACCTCAGTCACCCATCACTCAGTAACAAACTGGTAAATGAACTCCAACTTCAAGAACCACATTCATGTCTGTGCAACAGCAACCACCAAAGCACAGAAGGTCAGAAAGTCTGCCACATCCAGAAGGCAGCACAAGAGGAATGCAACATAGGAGACAAAGTTTGCATCCCAGCTTCACACATCCATGCCAAACTATCTCCGACTGTCTGCTAAAGAACTTCCTGCCTTGCTGGACTGACCTCCATTAGATCATGGACACGCCCTCATCCAAGTCAAGGATGCAGAGAGCCAGTCTTCACTGACATACCCGAAAAGGGGGGAGACAACACAGACTGAAACAGATCTGACCACACCTACACTACACCGTTAACACACACAACATTACTTACACCCAGAGGTAACAACATCTATCGATAACACATTCAACAACATATTCTTCCCAGAAGTAGAATATACAAATTGGAGCATAACAAAGTTACATACACCACCCACCATGAAGAAACATGCAGCTATCTTCACAATAGGTGGAACACCTGACACTAAGTTAAGGTACATGACTCCCTAGCTGCACATGACATCCTAGCTCAACACTAGTTGCAAACCATGCTAGGAAAACCCACAGCAGCTTTGTTTTGTTTTGTTCTTCTTTTACCTATCCTTTTTCCTTCCCCTCTTTCTTTAGTAGGTGAAACTCCTAGACACCCTGCAAGGGTCAAAGGTCTGATATTAGGATTGACTCGCCACACCTAATATCCGCAAGCCACTCCAAACTGAATGGAAGCCAGAGAGCTCCATGCACGATAGGTCAATTCATTTTACCACAAATGATGTCACCAGAAACTAAAGGTGAACATTATTAAGTTCAGACAACTTAGAAGAAACAAACAAATCTAATCACAAAATTTGATCGAAGAATCAATGTACTAAACCAAATAATTCAATTTCCAAAATTGAACTAAAACTATTCAGTTTACTAAACTAGATTGACTAATTGAATATAACAGCCGGTACCCAAATGACCCGATGCCCTGCACCAGTACAGTAACTGTCATGGAGGTGTTGTCTTCTTGTTTGCTGTGTTTTCGTCTGCTTCTTCTGCCTTTGTTTTTCCAGCGCTCAAACAATGTCTTTAACTAAATACCTCGCCGATCGAAGGGGGGATATGTAGGATATCAGAGACTGAATCAGACAAATTTAAAATTTGATCAGAACATCGGAACATGAGAAGCTGAGATTCCACAAAGAGGGGCCCATGACAACGTCATAAGTGTGTCCAAATCCTAGTACCAACTAGTCTGAAGCAAGCAAACTAACCAGCAAGCCTCTTTCACAGAACAGCTTACAACCTTGAGACAAAATAACACTTATTTATAATTCCAATTCAGGAAGGATTTGGGGCAAGTAATCAAGACTGATGGTCAAAGAGATTGCCGTCACATGTAAACCTGTAATAGAAAATCACGAGCTACAGACTCTCTTGAGCGGATCTTCCCCCATATAAGACAAAGACAGACTGGAATTCCTTAGGAGACCTTTTAACCTCTCTCTGGTCATCACAGAACATGCCTTTTATTCTCCAGAGAACTACACACTAGAGACAATCTGTTCATATGCACTAAAAATCATCTTAAAAGGACTTATGAATTATTTCTCTAGAGTGTGTAAAATTTGGACCATGTGACTGATAACATGCTGATTTATGATGGAAGGAACACTCCTAGCTAAGATAATAGCCTATCTAATTGGTCAAGACACCAGAGGGGATGTGTCCAGAAGCCGAGTTTAAAAACTCAGGACACCATCAAACTCTCTCTTGGTCCTCTTAGTCTCTCTTCTCTCTCCTCTTCTTCTCTTTTGCCACTGCGTTTTGACGCTGCTCTTTGAGCGTGCTCTGGCCCACGTGCCAGCTGCTACCACAATGAGAAGAAAACCACCTAGTCTCGTTACTGTCACGAACAGGCTAGGAGACACGGAGGAGTAAGGTCAATACAGGGTTTATTGTGAAAGGTGCACGGGTGAATGCTGAGTGGAGGAGCGGGAACAGGATCCAGGAAGGGAGGTCGGCGGTGCGCACTGCCGCGGGGAGGAACAGGACCAGGAAGAGCCAGGAGCGGTGGAGAACAGGAGCGGTGGAGACTAGGAGCGGTGGAGACTTGGAACAGGGGGAATCTGGAGGTCTGCAGGTAAGTAACACAAGGTTAGTAGTCAGGCTAGGTTCGGGTAGTGAACGGTAGACCGGACGAGGAAGGAGTGCTTGTGGTGAGTGGATATAGTGCTGTTCATTAGCCGGTGACAGGTGCGGGGAATCAGTACTCAGGTGATTGGGATCTGGCTAATGAAGGTGCAGGTGACTGTGATTCTCTGACATTACCCCCCCCCTCCAGGGGCGGCTCCTGACGCCCTACCACGGCGACGGGGGCGGCCTCGGCCTCTGGGTGCGGGACGACTAGGGTGATTGCGGTGAAACTCTTCGAGGAGCAAGGGGTCGAGGATGTCGTCCCTGGCCACCCAGGATCTTTCCTCTGGGCCATACCCCTCCCAGTCCACCAGGTACTCGAGCCGGGCGCCCCGTCGCCGCGAGTCCAGGATGTTGCGGACCCGGTAGACCTCAGCCCCATCGATCATCTCCGGAGGAGGGGGTGCGTCCGGTCCCGTGGTTCCTGGTGTAGAGGGGGAGAAGGGTTTGAGCAGTGAGACGTGGAAGGTGGGGTGGATGCGATACCTGGGGGGGAGCTGAAGCTCATAGGTGACGTCGTTCACCTGCCTCTGGATCTTAAACGGACCTATGAAGCGGGGACTCAGCTTTTTGCAAGGCAGGCGGAGACGGATATCCTTGGTCGACAGCCAGACCCGATCTCCTGGCTGGTATTGGGGGGTCTCGGATCTCCGGACGTCCGCAAAGCGTTTATGTCTCCGCACTGCCCGCTGAAGATGGATATGTGCTGAGTCCCAAACCCTCTCACTTTCTCGGAACCAGTGGTCCACAGCTGGAACCTCCGCTGGTTCCTCCGTCCAGGGGAACAGAGGGGGTTGGTAGCCGAGCATGCACTGGAACGGGGTGAGACCGGTGGTGGCCTGGCGAAGGGAGTTTTGTGCATACTCGGCCCATGGGAGAAAACGGCTCCAGCTGTGCTGATCGGGGGAGCAGTATGACCGGAGGTAGCATCCGAGCTCCTGGATCTTACGCTCAGTCTGGCCGTTGGTCTGGGGGTGATAGCCCGAGGACAGGCTGACGGTGATTCCCAAGAGGCGGAAGAAGGATCTCCAGACCCGGGACACAAATTGAGGGCCACGGTCCGACACAATGTCCTCCGGTAGGCCGAAGTTGCGGAACACATGGTGGAATAGGCATTCGGCGGTCTCCAATGCCGTGGGCAAGCCCCTGAGGGGGATGAGTTTGCAAGCCTTGGAGAAACGGTCCACCACAACTAGGACACAGGTGTGGCCCTCAGACTCTGGGAGGTCGGTGACGAAGTCCACACCGAGATGGGACCAAGGCCTCTGGGGAATTGGCAGGGGAACCAGTTTGCCTGCGGGCAGATGGCGAGGAGACTGAGACATGGCACAGACTGAGCAGCCTCGAACGTACCTGATGACATCCGCGGTCATACCGGGCCACCAGTAACGAGCTTGGAGAAGTGAGAGAGTTCGCTGGCTGCCTGGGTGTCCAGAGCCCGGTACTTCATGTGCTGAGCCCAGAAGGGTGAGGCGCTGGGAGCGGGGCACATAAGTCTTCCCTTCTGGGCCTCCCTGCGGGGCGGGTTCGGTGAGGGTGGCGTCACGGATGTTGTCGTTAAGTTCCCACTGGATGGGGCTGACTATGAGGGCTGGAGGGAGAATGGGCTCGGGGTCTGTGGGTGTTTCTGGGGCATGCAAGCGGGAGAGAGCATCGGCCTTGGTGTTGCGGATTCCGGGGCGGTAGGTGATAGAGAAGGAAAACCGGGTGAAGAAGAGGGCCCAGCGTGCTTGACGAGGGTTTAAGCGTTTGGCATCTCGTAGATACTGGAGGTTCTTATGGTCCGTGATGACGGTGAAGGGGCAGGTGGCTCCCTCCAGCCAGTGACGCCACTCCTCCAAGGCTAGTTTGATGGCCAGCAGCTCTCGATTGCCAATGTCGTAGTTTACCTCCGCAGGGGACAGCTTCCGCGAGAAGTAAGCGCAAGGATGGAGGCGGGGAGGCTCGCCGTGGTGTTGGGACAGCACGGCCCCGACTCCCGTGGTAGAGGCGTCGACTTCCACGACGAAGGGGATCTGGGGATCCGGGTGGCGTAGGATAGGGGCCGTGCTGAAGGCTTCCTTGAGCTGTTGGAACGCTTCGTGGGCTTCGGGGTTCCAGGACAGAGACTTGGGCTTACCGCGGAGCAAGGAGGTGAGGGGTGATGACAGTCGACTGAATTGACAGATGAACCGTCGGTAAAAGTTGGCGAAGCCCAGAAAGCGCTGTAGTTCCTTAACCGTTTGTGGTAGAGGCCAGTCTAGGATGGCTTGGACTTTCCCCTGGTCCATCTGGATTCCTTCGGGACTGATGGTATAGCCGAGGAACTGCACCGTGGAGCGATGGAACTCGCACTTCTCCAGTTTAAGGTAGAGCCGGTGCTCTCGGAGCCGCTGGAGGACCTGCTCAACGTGGTGGCGATGTTCGGCCAGGTTCCGGGAGTAAATCAGGATATCGTCTATGTAGACGATCACGAATTGGTGGAGGAACTCCCGGAACACCTCGTTCATGAAGCCTTGAAAGACGGACGGTGAGTTGGAGAGGCCGTACGGCATAACCCGGTACTCGTAGTGCCCAGATGGAGTGTGGAACGCCGTCTTCCACTCATCGCCCGCCCTTATCCTCACGAGGTTGTACGCGCTTCGCAGGTCCAACTTGGAGAAGATGCGGGCCCCACGGAGTTCCTCGAGGGCGGCCGGGACCAGGGGAAGCGGGTATGGGAGTTTGACTGTCTGCTCGTTGAGTGTGCGGTAATCTATACAGGGCCTCAAGCCTCCGTCCTTTTTGCCCACGAAGAAGAAGCTCGAGGCGGCGGGGGATGTTGACTGCCGGATAAAGCCTTGTTGAAGAGCCTCCTTGATGTACTCCTCCATTGCCTTGCGCTCCGGGATGGACAGGGGGTAAATCTTACCCTTAGGAAGTTTTGCCCCAGGCAGCAGGTCAATGGCACAGTCCCATGGCCGGTGCGGTGGTAGGCGAGTGGCTGCCTGTTTGCTGAATACATCCTGGAACGCCTGGTAGTCAGATGGGACGGTACACTTCACCTGGGGCTCAGGACTTTCTACTAGAGTGGAACAGACTGTCAGGGGGGCGGGGTTCGTAGGGATCCTCTGTACTGACTGCAGGCAGGACTGGGAACAAAACTCGCTCCAGCGAGTGACTTCGCATGGATCCCATCTGACTACTGGAGAATGGAGATTGAGCCATGGGCGTCCCAGGATGATATCCACCGTGGGCCCCTCCAGTACCAGAAAGGTGATGGACTCCTCGTGTAGACAGCCGACCCGGAGTGTTACGGGAGGAGAGCGATACCTCACTCTACCACGCCCCAGCGGTTTTCCCTGGATGGTCTCGACTCGGAGCTCCTGGGGTTGCCGCCTCCGGGGGAGATTGAGGTGGGTTAGTAGGGCTTGGGAAATGAAGTTCCCCGAGGAGCCCGAGTCGACCAGGGCGGAGACTGTAAGAGAGGAGTCTGGGGTGAGGAGTTGCACTGGCATCAGTGATAATGAAGAAATATCTGGCTCAAGTTGAAGGGTACTCACCGCGGGGCGTGGAGGTCGGACGGGGCATTCCCGGATGAAGTGTCCTTGTTTCGCGCAGTAGAGGCATAGGTTGGCCGCGAGGCGGCGCGCACGTTCCATGCGGGAGAGGCGGGCGGTGTCTACGAGCATGGGTTCTGGTACTGGGGAGCTTGCAGCGGGTGAAGCTGACGGGGGGGCGGACTCATCCTCGAGGCAGGCGGTGAGGCGTTGAGAGATGCGAGAAGCGCGTTGCATGAAGGTTTCTAGTCCTACGCTGTCATCGTAGATGGCCATCTGGGCGCGCAGGCGGGGATTCAAGCCGAGGCGGTAGGCACTCAGTAAAGCTGCTTCGTTCCAGCCGCTTGTGGCCGCTAGAGTGCGAAACTCCAAGGTGTAGTCATCCACGGACGCCTCTCCTTGGCGTAGGCGAAGAAGACGATCCTGCACAGAGATGCGTCCCGCGGCGACTCCGAAGACCTCCTTGAAGTGGCTGGTGAACGCTTCGTAGGAGTTGATGATGGTGCTCTGCGCGTCCCAGATAGCCTGCGCCCATAGCAACGCCTTGCCGGACAGGAGGGAGGTAAGAAAAGCCACCTTCGATCTCTCGGTGGTGAACTTACGGGGTTGTGCCGCGATGTACAAGGACACTTGAAGCAGGAAGCCGCCACACCCCGCCGCATCACCCGCGTACTTGGATGGAATGGCCACGGGACTCTCAGAGGCAGGTGGTGGGACAGGTGGCGGAAGAAGGGAAGCCCGGAGAGTATTGACCAACTCCTCCAGCGTGTCGACGGCCGAGGGTGGCCGGGACTCCATGACACGCGGTGCTGTAGTTGGTCCGGTCTTCTGTCACGAACAGGCTAGGAGACACGGAGGAGTAAGGTCAATACAGGGTTTATTGTGAAAGGTGCACGGGTGAATGCTGAGTGGAGGAGCGGGAACAGGATCCAGGAAGGGAGGTCGGCGGTGCGCACTGCCGCGGGGAGGAACAGGACCAGGAAGAGCCAGGAGCGGTGGAGAACAGGAGCGGTGGAGACTAGGAGCGGTGGAGACTTGGAACAGGGGGAATCTGGAGGTCTGCAGGTAAGTAACACAAGGTTAGTAGTCAGGCTAGGTTCGGGTAGTGAACGGTAGACCGGACGAGGAAGGAGTGCTTGTGGTGAGTGGATATAGTGCTGTTCATTAGCCGGTGACAGGTGCGGGGAATCAGTACTCAGGTGATTGGGATCTGGCTAATGAAGGTGCAGGTGACTGTGATTCTCTGACAGTTACATCCTTTTATTCTTTTACTTTAATTTATTTTATTTTCCGTTGTGAGTTTCGTGTACTCAGTTAAGTTTTGCCGCCACGCCTCGTCTCTGAGTTCAACTGGAGTCTGTGACCGCCTCAAAACTTCTATCAGCCACAACTCCATCAGCTTCCCAAGACGTCACTTCAACGACTACTGAACTCTCAACCAATCAGACACTTCGGGGAACCCCCTTTCCTACAATGAGATGACAAAAGGGATTCCCTTAGCAAAGCAAGCAAGTACCTCCAGATTCTAACTGAATCGGTGCAGTTAATATAAATTTTAGCCTCATTGAGAAACTCAAAGCGAGGGTTAAATAAGTGATTGATGGTTGTTCAGGTCTATGCAATTGAACATATTGCTGTAAATTTGGGATTTCACATTTTCATTCTCTTAAACTCATCCTTTCCTCACTTTCTCTCTTTCTGCAACGTGTGAATGTGTGAATGCTTGTGTTCATGTGTGTGAATGCTTGTGTTCATGTGTTCGATTAGTTTGTCTTAGGTTTATATAAATAAAATCTTATTTATATTGAAAAGAGAAGTATCTTGTGTTTTGTGCTTACAAGTTAATGTCTTAATCTGTCGATCTTGTTACTGTACTATTAAATAGTGTTTTCACTATATTTTGGATTTTAATATCCAGTGCAGAGTTTGTTATAATAGCCGTAACAGTGAGTCTGTTCAAATTCCCTATAAAATCATAAATGATTCCCTTTGAGCTAAATTTAACTATTTCTTTAAATTACATATTAATATTACGTTTTTATTACGTTACACAGCAGTTCAGCATTATTTAAATGCCACAATCTAATCTAAGTATTGTTGCTGGCCTAGTACTCTAGTTTAGCTACTGACAAAATCAGTTTGTCAGCGATCTCCGTAGTGACCAGATGTCAATCCACTTGAGCACTTTTGGGATGTTGGGGAATGGCAATTTTACAGCACAAATTCACAACCGACATCTGGAGCAATGTGTCATGCTATCATGCCACCCTGGACCAGAGTGCTGCGGCAGCTTGTTGAATTAATGGCACAGATAATTCAGACTGTTCACATGGCAGTGTATTATAGAGGCACCTATAAAGTGTCTACTGTATATGCTGGAGATTACACATTTATAATGAAGGTTTACTAGCGCCCTTTGAAATTCGTTTTATTTTTTCCCAAATACCATTTTATTTTATTTTTTCTGGATTCTGCCTTTTTCCATTTAAATTTTTCCAGACACTGTTTTAATGGTTAAATTAAATTTTATTAATCAAAAAGCATATCTAATTAATTGAAATCATGAAACTTGCCAAATTTAACAGCAATTTATTAAAAGTTTAACAAAAATTATATTTTAAGGCCCTATGAAATACTTTTTTCCCCTCAAAATGTTTTCCATTAATTTTCTGGATTCCAATTGAATGTTTTCATTACATTTTAATAATCAAAAGCATCTCTAATTAATTGATTTTTATTAAAAACAATAAATAAAATATTTTAGTTACACTTTTTCTGGTAAATTAATTCTGGTAAATAACTTTTCTGGTAAATATTCCTTAAAAAAAACGTTTCAATGATGGTTTGATTATTAGTAGTACTATCATTAATTTAAGTAATATATTTCTGTCATAGTTTCTTCCAGTTAAACCAAACGTTTATTTTGACGGGTTGCTGTAAAGACCTTTAAAGGGGTCATAGGATGCTTTTTTAAAGATCATTATTTTGTGTATTTGGTGTAACAGAATATGTTGACATGTTTATTGTTCAAAAAACACATTATTTTTCAAATACTTGACATTATTGTAGGTCCTCTATGCCCCGCCTTTCTCAAATGCTTCATTTTCTACAAAGTCCCTCCTTCTGACAAGTGCAGTCTGCTCTGATTGGCCAACTGGCTCAGTGCATTGTGATTGGCCGAACACCACAAGCCGCGTAGGAAATGTAACTTTCCATAATCGTGAGCTTCAGCTTTCAAAATTATAGTAAAGACAGTAAATAATATCCTTAGTTTTACCATCAGTTCAAGCCCGAGAGGGGAACAGAGCCGCGTGACAGACACAGTGTATGACATACAGTATGTGTTTGCACACAAGCCGCGATTGTGTGACCGTTTCTCCCTCTCTCACACACGCGAGCACACACACACACACACACACACACACACACACACACACATACAAACGACGCTGCGCCGTGACTCTCTGTTTCTCTCTCTCTCTCTCTCTCTCTCTCACACACACACGACGCTGCGCTGTGACTCTTTCTCTCACACACATACGCGCACATACACACATTTACACACACACGACACGCAAAATTCTGCATTTTAACAATACTTAAACTAATAACAAAACATACAGTCGCTGATTCAGAAGCGCCAGATTGTTATAGCAAAGTCAGAATTACCTCCTCTCCTAGGTTCACGAAACTGTGGGTCCATAAAATGCATTTGCTGTTCTGTTGTAAGTAATCTTAATGATTCCTAAATTTATCTACTTTCGGAAGGACAAATAAAGTGCTTTGCTTTCACCTAGAAACACACAGCGTCTCCCTGACATGGCTGCATCAACACTACTGCGGTTACTGAAACCATGCCTTCTTTCTTTGCGTGAACATTTGGGCTGCATTATGCAAATATTTCCACATCTTGACGTCAAGATGTGGGGGCGTGTTTGAACGAGCCGTTTCAGGGGGGCGTGGACGAGTCTTAACTTTGATAAAGAATATCTCTTTGGTTTTGAGCCTTTAGTCTTTGCAACTTCAGGGATCTTATCTATGCACAATCAGCTGGAAACACTCCAAGAGAAAGGAAAACTTGAAATCGCATCATATGACCCCTTTAAGTTTCTTGTATAATATGAAGTGATGGTGGTTTTTCTCACATGAAATGGTCAAATGCTCATGAATTGACTCTCAGAGCTTCCCTAGAGATTATGTTCATGTGTTCATGTAGGCTACTCATTTATTGAGGCGGCAGAGGCTGAAAACACCTCGAGCGTCACGCACGCTTCAGTATGTGTGTAGTAAACAAAAATGCCCATCTGTGCCTTTCATTCACACAGAGGCACGCAGAACATGCAGGATTCATAGCAATTCTAACAAATGTTCTGCCATTCTCACAGCACTTATTTGTCATTGGTATAAAGGGTAGAACATTTTGTGATATTTTATTATTTACATATTATTTATATTTTTTTTATAGTATTTATTAGTAATTTTTATATTTTCAGTTTTCATTTTAATTTTTTATTGTGTTTTTGCTTTTTATTATTATTATTATTATTATTATTTTATATATATATTATTATTATTATTTTATTATTTTATTTTATTTTTTTATTTCTAATTAGTTTTGGGTTGTTTTCTCCAACCTCCACTTGTTCCAAATCTGTATTCTTTCTTCTGCTGATCACAAAAGATGTTTTGAAGGAAGAGGAAGAAGAAGTTTCACTTGTGTCACTATTCACACAAGGACCAAGGCAACGAAGGAGCGAGGAGATACAATTCTAACAGGTTTTTAATGGAATCAACAAGCCAGGGAACACGGAGACATCGAATGACATTTAAGACCGGACGCTAGAGACAGGGAAACACAGGGCTTAAATAATCAGAACTAAACTAGGAGATTAATTAAACACAGCTGAAACTAATGGAACTAAATGGGGACCAAATGAGAACAGGAAAACCAAATATGGACATGAGACTAGAGCAGGGAAGACGCAATGGGGGAAAAACACAAGACACGGGGACACAGGACTGACATTTACTGGTGGGCACTCTGGAGACCTCAAGGGACATGGTTCCAGGACGGGAGGCCTCAAGGGCAGTGCCCGTTCCGGGACCCACGGCAGAGCAGGAAGCTCGGGAGGCCATGGTGGATCAGGAGACTCGGGAGGTCAAAACATAATAATCAAGGCCGCAGCCCCAGCCCCTGCCCCGGCCTCTACGGCTGGAGCAATACCCCCCCCCCCCCCCCAAACAATACTTATGGGGTTTAACTGGGGGTCAGGAGCCCTCCCTGGGCTTAACGGGGAATCAAGAGCCCTTACTGGGGGTCAGGAGCCCTCTCTGGGCTTAACGGGGGATCAGGAGCCCTCCCTTGGCTTAACGGGGAATCAGGAGCCCTCCTTGGTCTTAACGGGGAAACTGCAGCTCTAACATGACTCTAGTCATGGACTGGAGCCTGCACTGGACTCTGGTCAGGGGCTAGAGCTGATACTGGAGCGAACCTTAGGGCTGGAGACGACACTGAGTGAGCTTGAGTGAGCCGCGGACGGAGTTGTCATATGCTACAGTAGGGGAGGTCAAGCTGGCATTAATTTTAAGTACATTACTCAGGAGTCGGTCAGAGGAGCTGGGCTCTGGGTTGTGTTTGTAGTTTCCTTGTGCGGAAGGCAGCATTTCCACTCCGCTGTGCTTTTAAAATGTGAAATGAGAGATAGCAGGAAGGAGAGGCACACAGCCAGGGATCAAGAGGTGTTTGAAAACGAAACAGGAAGGAACATAGTTTAGGATTAGGAGGGAAATATTGGGGTTGTGGAGTTAGAAAGTTGAGAGGGATGTTGAGGGAAATAGACTGAGATAAAGGAAAGGAAATTACCCAAAAATGAAATATGGATTTATGGGGGAAGGGGGAAAGGGGAAAGAGAGAGGGAGAGTTTTAGAATTAGAAGTTGCTAAGCAACCCCCTCTTTCAGATTGCGTTTGGATGGATGGTGCATTTAGAGAAAGAAATAAAGAAGTAAGAGGCCATGTAAACTGAGGGAAAGAGGGAGGAAATAGGAAGAAAGGAGCAGAGGAAGTGAAATTGTGAAACACAGTGTGAGACATTATCATTCAGGAAGATTTTTTATCTGAACTGAGTGAGCAATAGGTGGATATGGGGGTGAGATGCACATCAGCTTGATCTCTATGGATGTACGCTCGTATACACACACACACACACTTAATTCAGTCCCTTTCTGCATCATATTCCCAGACATTAGTCCCACCAGTGTGCAGTGCTATTTTTAACTGACCTAGCTAACACAAACATAAAAAGGACCAACTCCCTTCAACTGCTGAATGTTCTTTGGTCGTGTTACTGAGGCGCTCCTAATTATTCACTCAGGTGTTTAACATACTGTCATAATTATAGTTTTTGAAAAGGTGAAAATTTAAATGTTTCGCAGTGCTGTAGCACTTTTGATAAAGACTGTTTATTTAACTAATTTCAATATTTTTTATTTAAAGAGTGTAATGCATTTATACATGCAGGCATATGATGTAATGCTTGCAGTTTAAAGGTGTACACATGAGTGCTTAAATATTAGGCTATAATTCAATAAAATATAGAGTTAAAACTTGATTAATTGGGTGAGATTTTGACAAATCATCTCAATTATTAAAGGTTTCCGTAATACGGTGATGCAATGCTGCCGCAGACATAATGTTTTTTTCCACTCAATTATGTCGTAATAACGAGATCTTTTCTCGTTAAAACTACATCTTTTCTCATAATAACGAGATCTTTTCTCATAATAACGAGATCTTTTCTCTTTATAACGAGATCTTTTCTCGTAATAACGAGATCTTTTCTCGTTAAAACGACATCTTTTCTCGTAATAACGACATCTTTTCTCGTAATAACGAGATCTTTTCTCTTTATAACGAGATATTTTCTCATAATAACGAGATCTTTTCTCGTAATAACGAGATCTTTTCTCGTTAAAACGACATCTTTTCTCATAATAACGACATCTTTTCTCGTAATAACGAGATCTTTTCTCTTTATAACGAGATATTTTCTCATAATAACGAGATCTTTTCTCGTTAAAACGGCATCTTTTCTCGTTAAAACATAATATCACATTCCCACGACTTAATATGATGTTCCCACGATTTAATATCTCGTGGCCACGACAAAACTAAATGAACACGAAGACGGCCCCTCCCAGGCAGCGTAACTATTAAAGCATAAGCTAATTTTTTAACCCATGAACAAAAAATATGAAAATTCTAGCTTAATTTTTGTTTGCCCGTTTGCTAAACACAATAAAATAATAATAACAATAGGCTAATAATAATAATAATAATAATAGCCTAATTATTATTATAAAATTAGCCTATTATACAAAATCTTTATTTCTTTTTGTTCATATTTCGATTTGTTGTTAAATCAATCTTCAGTCGTTCAAATAAAGAAATATTCCAAGCCCAGAGTCGATTATTCAAAAATAACTGTTTTGATCTGATCACATAGCCTAACAAGTCATGGGTCTGAGTGCAGTTATTGGATAGCACTATTTTGTAGACAGATTGGAGATTAATCCTAATAAACATGCCGCTACAATTAAAACCATTACATTAAAATACATTTAAAACAGTGTATTTTAATTTAGCAGCATGCAGATCCTCGTTTATGTCAGACTGTGGCGACTGCAGCACGGGCAATCGCTCAGCTGCTCACATAATGTACCATATATCTATTATAACAGAAAACATATATTTTTTATGAAATAATGTCGTTATTATGAGAAAAGATGTCGTTATAACGAGAAAAGATCTCGTTATTACGAGAAAAGATGTCGTTATAATGAGAAAAGATCTCGTTATTACGACATAATTGAGTGGAAAAAATATGCCTGCGGCAGTAATGCGTCACCGTACCAAAATGCTTCAAAGTGCTCTTTTTTTTTTTTTGATTCTTTATTTATTACAGATTTTTGATTTACAACTTTTTACAGCAGTGCCCTAGATCTGCCCATATATAAAAAAAAAAAAAAAAGAAAAAAAAAAAAAGTGATAAATAAGATTACATAAATATGTCATCTCAGGATTTCGAGAGGTCTGATAAATTGTCAATAAGGTCTAACCAAAATTGTATTGTCTTTCTGGTGGCACCACAAAGTGCTCTTTTTGTGTTTGTATCTCATCTGTCATTCAATGTTAAAAAAATATGCTGTGTTTTCAGGTAAAATGGTCCAGTGAAGCAAAAAAATATAATTATTACAGCGAAGGAACAATTGTGGCATTGCATTGCAATAAGTTGTATTTAACAATATAAAGTATAATTTAAAAAATATAATTAACATTCAAATTCAACAGCATTTACATCATGCACTTATAGTTGCTTCAGCTTGTACTGTAAAGTATTTGGCTTGTTTTTGATGGTTCTGTGTGAATCTGTGTGTGTGTGATTTAGAGACAGGCATGCAAATCACTCTGTCATTTAATTAGCTCATAAGCAGTCTTGGCTGTTATAATCTTCTTCCCCATACATTCCTATTGTTCTCCACAGCACTCATGGTACAGTATTATTAAACCAATGAGGATGAGTGTGCGCGCATGGGTATACATAGAGAAGACCAAGATCAGTTCATACATTTTTTTACTTATTCCTTCATAACAGTAATGTGCCAAAATAATAGTGTCATTAAAATATTTGCACTGTTAACAGGGCTTCAGAAATTAGATTTTTGCTCCAGACCTTTTGGCCAATATAATTTACTCACGCATAAGTGCATAACTGTGAAAGTAAATTCTAAGTAAACTCAGACTTGAATTACTTGAATTTAGTGACCCATTAGATTATTGTTGACCTTATTGTTGAAAATGAGCAATTAGCATGCCAGTACATAATCTGATGTTTCTCCAGCGTCTTAAGAGAACAGGAACCAGTCAAAGCAGTCGATACATGTCAAGTACGTTTGAGGCAAAAGCTTAATATAGTTTACACTAATTGGCTATTGAATATCGAATGAATGAATATGACACACCAACCATATCTGACGCCTTAATTCACCTGAATTTAGGTGCTACTAAAAAAGATTTGGCACTGCTAATAAAGTCTCACTCTCACACTGAATATGTGTTTGACTTTTTACAGCTATTTGTGGCATATTCATTTAAGCATGTGTAGATGTTTTTAGATCTTTGTCAGAAAATCTGTTACTGCTTGTAACAATGAAATTAGTTTTCTTAATAAGAGAATGTCTATAAACTCAGTGAATTGATAGTGAAATATGAGAAGATTAGCGAGTTGTGAAGTTTAGTTTGCAGTTGACTGATCTCAGATAAGTCATCTGGAAGAGAGTGAGTCCTCGTGATCCTGCATGAGTAATTTACAGCTCTGTCATACTGTACAGAATAACTAGTTTCTCTCTCACTGAGCTTGGTAAATGGCTTCAGTAAATCACTGTAAATGTGAACTAGGCAGCGTATCTCAGCTGTTTGCTCTAGTCTTTGTCTTGTGTCATCTGTACATGTGTGGAAATGCTCACCCTGGAGCGTGTTTTGGGGCATTTTTGGTTTATGTGTTTTAATATGTAAGGAAATCAGTGTGTGTGTGTGTATGGGTTTTAATTATGGGAACAAATTCAGTGGAAAACATCCAACAGGGGGTCATGGCAGTGCAGGTGGTCTGGAAGTTTTTATTATTATTATATTGATTGATTGATTGTGAAATAAGTAAAAACAAAAGTAATATTAATTTCTTAAATTAAAAGTTAAAAACCTAAAGTTCATCATTAATAATGTGATATGTATTTATGTATGTTTTTGGTCTTGAAGGTGAAGATGTACTGCTCTCTGAAAAAAAGCCAAATAGCACTCTTTAAAACGTGCCTATTGATCATTTCATCATAATATACAGTTTAAGATTTCTTTATACTTGAAACAGATCATTCACTTTAGTACCTGTTAGATTGAATTGCTTGTTTCACTGAAGTTCCACACTTTACCTTTTGAAACTGTGTATTTGCTCAATTATCTAATCAGCATATCATGTAAACGTAATGTAAACATTTTAATTGACAGAAAGCATTACTTTGTAAAACAAGAAAAAAAGAAAGCATTTAAATATATACAATTAAAACAAAATTATAGGAGTTAATCCTCTACATTTTGATAGCTAAATATTTGTTTATATGGCTGATGGCATCTTGGCACAGAACTGACAGAGCTGATTTTCATTGTTTTTCTGGGACATTGCTTGTTTTTCTGGGACACACAGCAATGCTTTCTCACCTGCAAATGAATGCTACAGCCACCCATTTCACTGTTGTGAAACAACATCTTCACACGGAGCACTGATGGGGTTCATTAACCCTTTCACATCCTCTACAAGCCCAAATCCCCTGCATGTCCACTTGCTTTCGAAGCCTCACTCCTTGAGTATCCTGCATGCATGATTAAGCTGAAGTAACCTTACCCTAGTTTGAATGGAAACTTAAAACCAAAAAAACAAGCAATTTGAGCATAGCTGTACTGCTTTGCAAGTAAAATATACATTCTTTTACAGATTTAACCCTGATTGTCCCCTAGAGAGTGACTGGATCTCAGATCTGCATAATTCTCATCATGTTCAGCATTACAAAAGTCACTGCGAACTAAAATGTTCTGATCTCTTCAGTGTTTTGAATGGCATCACCTGCACAATGTGGATCTGTGCAGGTTTGGTTCACTCACTATAAATATATATATATTTATTTTTATTTTATTTTTTGTATTATTTTGAGAGTAATTCAGCATATATATATATATATATATATCTGTGATATTAAGAGGAATAGGGAAAAAAATAAATAAAAAATCTGGATTTTTAAACGATTTCTCCTTTTCATTATCCCAGACGCTTGTCTTGTATTCCATTGACCCTGACACTTCTGCCATGCAAGTGAGCCCAAGTGTTCCTTCAGTCTTCTCTAAACGTTGGTGGTGGGCTCTACTCCAGGTATAGTCATGGATAGAGATGAGCTGGTGTTTAGGGATAAGAGCTCTTTAGATGATTGTTGCTGGGACACTCACCTACCTGAGACTCACCTATTTCCCTCACCTACAGTACCTACATGAGACTGATGAAAGGTCTCTGCTGATTGGACGTCCTGTTTGGATGACATACAGTTGGATGAATATTACTGATTTGTGAGCGCTCACTCTAGACCATGTGTGCATAAAAAAAAAAAAAAAAAAACTTCCTCAATCTGCTGATAGCTCTTCATGATTTGAGTTTACAAAAGTTTATGGAACCCAAAGTTCACATGAAACCTCACTCAAATATTTTTCTCTCTCATTACTATTTCTTCACGTCTCTTACTGTTTTACCTGCATATTCTATTTCGAGATTGAATCCAGCTTTAATCCTTCATTAACAGGGAGAACGTTCCAGGTGCATACATTAGCCACAGCCAAACACTATTATGCTCTGTTACTCAAACATGCTATTAATCTGTTTCTACTATAATACTGATTATTCACCGCCTGTACATTCATTCACAACACTCTAACTACTGAGAACAGGGAAGATGACATTCACTTTAGTATAATGAGCTAAAGCAGTGACGAGGCTGTGTATGTGTTTCTGGTGAGGAATGACAGGAACTGATAAGGGGGTAATGGGATGAAAACATCACGTGGGACAGATTCAAATCATCTGTGCGTAACTGTCTCTTAAGCATGTGTGTTAACCACCAGAGACACGGGGGCTTGTGGCAAAAATGCCACCAAAATGAATCGAAAATTCCCCACAAATGTAAGAATTGCCCCTGCACAATGAAACAATCGATTACGGCTGTCATGATTAAAAAAAGGAATGAAAAGTGTCTATTCGCTGTCTATTAGCTCCTGTTTTTAAATGTAAACAATTGCTCTCACAAATGTAAAAAAATGCCTCTGGAAATCAATTACAGGGGGCAAAATTGCCCTTTAATGGAAAAGTAAATTTCTGACCCTAGAAGGAACGCTTACTGTTATATGGCAGCTGTTTGGTAGAACCTTGTATTTTTCAATTACAAATGGCAATTATTGGAGAAACATGATTTATTCTTTTTGCTCTAGAACATACACATGGGCATTAGCTGGACCAGCTGGAAAAATGCATTTTAAGGTATTGATGATTTGATATAGACTGATGTATACTGTAAACTGTATTGGTATAGACGGTTTTCTCTTTTAATATATTTTTATAATATAATTAGTTCCTGTGATGCAAAGCAGAATTTTCAGCTTTAGTCTTCAGTGTCACATGGTCCTTCAGAAATCATTCTAATATGCTGATTTGCCATTTAAGAAACACTTCTTATGATCATCAATGTTGTGTTGCTTTTAAAAAAATTATGTGTCTGTATATGCGTGTTTATGTGTGAGCAACTTCATCTAAATGCCTGTTCTGAATCTGTCCTGACTCTGACAGCTCCTCAGGATCGTTTTAGCTACAGGCTCCTTTGTGCCTTCAGCTTTTGTGTTTGGGCAGCCCTGTATTACAGAAAGGTGACCTCATTGCTGTTGCTTAGAGGGATTGATGTAATAGCCGAAATGTCAGCCTGAACCACCTGTGTTTTCATCACTGCATGGTAGGGGTGGGCGATATGGGAAAAATATCATATCACGATTTTTTATAGAAATATCACGATTCACGATTTTTATCACGATTCTTTGTTAGTTTTATTATTTTGGTTTTACAAGTTGTCTGAGCATTACAGCCAAACTAGAAAGACAAAGATGCATGGCAGATATTTAGGCCAAAGTGGGCGAAGATAAAAAAACCTTTGTCATTATTTTATTTTTCTTATTAAAAAATAAGAACAAAGATACACATAATATACAAATAAAACAAACAGTGCTTTATTTCCAGGTACAATAGGTGTATTTAGCAGAGCATTCAATGAAATTGAATGAACAAATATAAAAATAAAACACTATATAGACTGATTCCTAAAGCAACTGTATTAAAGTTTTTCAGTCAAGAATAGTGAGTGATTTTTCTCTTTGCGTTTTGTTTTGTTAACGTTAAATGAATAGTTCCCCCACAAATTAATATTCTGTCATCTGTCTGTCAATTCTGTCATAATGTTGTATTTTTATATCATCATTTACTCAAAAGTTGTTTTAAACCGGAATGAGTTTCTTTCTTGTGCTGAACATTTATAAATGATATTTTGAAGAAGGTGGAAAACCAAACAGTTGCTGGTCCTCAGTGACTTCCATAGGATTTTTCTTTCCTACTATCAAAGTCAATGTGGACCAGCAACTGTTTGGTTTTCCACTGAGTAAATAATGACAGAAATTAAATTTTAGGGTGAACTATCCCTTTAATGACAGTCGACAGCACGTTTAGTGTCCTGTCCCTTTAAGAGCTGCACGCATCTAATATACAGTACAGGCACGCATCCGTTTCTCTCTTAACTATTTACTTTCATTTTAGAGATAACCAACTCAGTCTGTATGTAAACCTTGTGTGTTTTGACAGTATTAGCGCAAAATATAACTTAGTTGAGTAATCAGGCGCTGTTAGACAGGCGTTTTAGTGCGCGTGCTTCAGGTGTATGCACTCAGAACAAGCGCACGTCAGACCAGCGCGCGAATTAAACATTTAACCAGCAAGGCTTGTATGCAAATAATGTACTTTTGCGATCGCGAATAAGTGCAGTGTCCTGACTGAGTAACTCTACTGCTGTATGTCGTGTTGTACAGTATATAGATACGGCGGCGCCAGAACTGTATTTGACAATGTGCGCGGTAGCGCGATACTACGATATTTCTTAAAAAGCAGATCGTGGAGACATTTTTATCGTCCACGATCAAAAATCGTCATATCGCACACCCCTACTGCATGGGCCAAAGACCACAAGATCAGATTGCTCCTATTTTTTGATGTGTATGCTTGAAGGAAAGATACAGTTTTATCAAATCTTCAAATCCAATCTCCACTTGTGAAATCTGCTGGGGTTATCGACTTAACACCAGTTCACTTCACAGAAGATCAAATGTTTGTACTGATGATACAAAGCAACCACTAACCAAAAATAGATCTGAAACTTGTGATAAAACACAGCTAACTAATGAAAGCTATGACAAATCATTCTGGATGTTTGCACATGTGTATGTATCTGCATTCTAAACAAATACTTGGTTATTTTTAACCCAAATGCTGGGTTGTGCCTTTTGAGTCATTTTATTAGGTTATTTTTTATGAATTTTACATTGTTTACCCAGGGGTAGGTTTTGTGTAACTTAGTGGCTGGGTCAGCTTTACAAAAACTGCCAAACCGGTCAAAACTGGATACATTCATCAAAGGTCATTTTGTGTACTGTACTGAGAAAAAACTTCCTGAGGGGAATCTTCCAGAATAAAATTAAGCTACTTAATTCATGTTTTCCTATAAAATAATAACTGTAGAAACAGAAAAACGTTGCAGCTTAAGTGTGCTTGGAATGATAGCCTTCCACAAACTCAGCATACACAAGATCTACACTCAAAGTGAACACACCACCAAATTAACATTTTAACTGCCACCTGACAAATGGCACAACCAATTTGTTTGATGTGCTGAAACCTGTGGACAGATGATATGACACAAGTCAAAGCTGTTTTTGAACTTTAAAAACATGTTATTAGCATAATAATGTAATTTAATGAACCTGAACACTCATATAGCCTACTGCTACCAATGTTCTTCCCACAGATTCTGCTCTTCTTACACCCTAGAATGATTTATGGTTGTCAGAGACTTTACATGGAATAAAAATTATTTTATATTAATTTCCCTTGTGCTATATGATGCATTATTATTATTATTATTATTATTATTTACAATGATTAACCTTAAATATTAGAAACAACCCAGCAAATTAGTTAATGTATAAAACCAGAATACCCCAGCATATGTTCTGTCTAATATATACCCATCACTGATTTGTCAAATAACCCAGCAATGGTCAATTTTACCCATCATCTTTCAGATTGTAGCTTTAGGTTGACATGCCACTCAGAAAGCAGACTATTATATGTATTTAAGGCTTAAAAGGGAAGTGAAGACTCATCCTTTGAAATAAACTCTTAAAATAAAAACAGTCATTATTATATTATACTGCTTATTCACAGTATACACGAAATAACTGCCATAGTGCAGAATGTAATTGTACATAACTGACTGTTGTTGCGGTGCATAGCTGTAATTGTCAGTATTACGAGTATGTATATGAAGGGTATCTGGAGCTTTCTCTCTTTAATTTTTCCCTTCTATTTCCCTCCATAAATGCTTTTAAATCAGTGTACACACACACACACACACACACACACACACACACACACACACACACACACACACACAGACAGTTCTAGTTCAAGAGGTGCCAGATGACACTTTTCTGTCACTGATGTCTGATGCTGAAGAGAAAGAAGACTGAAAGCCTTCTGATTTACAGAAGTCAAACACTTCTTTCTACTTCTGGTGGATTAAATAACATTTGTGATACAGTTTTTTTCCCCCCATTAGAAGTGTAAGATATTTGTGTGAAAATACCCCTCTAATGTAAAACAGATTTATTTTATAAGCCAGCTGTTTGGATCTAGGATGTTTAATGTATTTTTCATGAGCTTTTGGTTGTGTTGAATGTGTCTGCACATTTCTGTGTACTTTAGAGTTTGCATAAAGATAAGGTTTGCACACAAATTATAATTATTGGTGAAAGTTACATAATGGAGAAAAAAAATAATTCCCAGGGAAATTAATGTCTTTTAATTTTCTTGCAATGTAAATCTGTAGATTCATTCTTTCTTTCTTTCTTTCTTTCTTTCTTTCTTTCTTTCTTTCTTTCTTTCTTTCTTTCTTTCTTTCTTTCTTTCTTTCTTTCTTTCTGTGATCTTGTCCTCCAAATGACTTAAGTGTTGCAAATGATTAATTAACCATCATTTTATGCACTTGGTAGTTAGAATCCACTTGAGTTTGACTCACATTCTATTAGTCAGTGTTGTTTTCTTTTCCTCTTATCCCTATGTATGGTGTATTCCAAGTCATTAGGCATACTAATGCCCATTACCCATAGTGCTCCGGGGTGAGATTTCAACCCACTCTGTTACCCTGCTCCACAAAACATGCAGCAATTTGTGGAGGCTTGACACTGGTTTAGCGATTGTTCTAGGGGCTGGCAGGCGAGTGTGGATGGCACAAAATAAAAGGGAGATAGAGAAAGAGAATGAGAATAAATGAGAATGAAATAAAGCTGAGTGTTGGTCCGTGGGCTCTCTAAAAGCTATGGCTGGAAATGCAGCACGTAATTCCAGAATGTTATAAAGAGCCAAATGTAATTAGAGAGCAAAGCTGGAGGCTGCGATGTTCCACTGTGTCATTAATGACACCCCCCCCCCCCCCCCCCCATCTCTCTCACTCCCTCTTTCTGTCCCTGGCACCTTTCTTCTTGTTTCCTCCTTCTGTTCTCTTACAGTCATTCTGATAAACTCAAACACTGTCATATGCCCTTTGCATTGAATAATGACATGTAATTGGCTTTGCGTTGGCGCTGTATGACAATCTCCTTCACAGAGCTGCTCTGCTTCAACTGTGGCTTTAAGTGGACTGGGAGTGAAGGGAAGTTTGTTAGAGACATTGCGGAACACTTGGACTCGTTCAGGGCGAGAGAGGCAGACTTTTCTTTTCATTTCTTACATGTTGTACTGTTGTACTGTTGTACAAAGTTATGTTTTATTTATTTATTTTTTAAACAATGTCTTAAATATTTTTCTTGTTTCTTGTTTGTAAAAACAAAAAAGTATACATGTACTTACTTAATTATTACAGATCTATTCTTATATACAGATCTATTTTGTTTATGTATTATATAATTATTTGTTCCTTATTCATGTAATGGACAATGCTTTGGCAAAATTGTGCAAGTCATGCCAATAAAGCTCATTTGAATTTGAATTTGAGAGGCAGACAGAAAAGTATGTATCAAGAAAGATGAAAAGGAATAAAGAGCCAAGATAAGAATAAAGAATAAAGATAAGGAGAATTTCATGGTTTAAGATTCAGATGATGAAATGAGAAACTTTTTTTTAGAGGAATAGAAACACTTGTGGGTCTATCGCAAATGCCATTTAATTTTTTTTTGTCTTCTGGATCATTGCCAAGTCAGCAGTCTTCCCCATTATTGTGGTTTCAAAGAACAAGAGATACCCTGAATTTATACTGTAGGGATGGTCATTAATTGAAACTCAAATGTAAATATTCTAATATTTTGAGATACTGATTTTTGAGCTGTAAGCTCTAATCATCAAAATTAAAACAAAAAAACTTTTGAAATGTTTTACTTTACATGTAATGAATCTAAGATATATGAAAGTTTAACTTTTTGAAATAAGTTACAGGAAAAACTTTTTCACGATATTTTTTTTTAAGATGTACCTGTGTGTATATATATATATATAGATATATATTAATTACTGTCTTTGCTTCTTTTATTTGTTTTTTCTTTTTTTTTCTTTTTTTGTTGTTTGTATATATATGTATGTATGTATGAATATATTATAATAATGTCTTTATTTATTTATTGTGGACTGTTTTGCAGTACTTTTAATGCTTCTGGAACTGTTATGTCCCAGTGGCAGTCATGCATTCATTTATTCATTCAAACTCTCTTTTACCTCAGTTTTTATTTTTGCTACTTTTGAAAATCCACTTCTATACACATAAAATATATAACAAAAATACACATGAAATATATAACAAAAATACAGATGCAAGAACATTGCAAGTTAGGCTACTTACATGATATACAGGTGCTGGTCATAAAATTAGAATATCATGAAAAAGTTGATTTATTTCAGTAATACCATTCAAAAAGTGAAACTTGTATATTCGATTCATTCATTACACACACAGACTGATATATTTCAAATGTTTATTTCCTTTATTAAGTTTGATGATTATAACTGACAACTAATGAAAGTCCCAAATTCAGTATCTCAGAAAATTAGTATATTGTAAAAATGTTCAATATTGAAGACACCTGGTGCCACACTCTAATGAGCTAATTAACTCAAAACACCTGCAAAAGCCTTTAAATGGTCTCTCAGTCTAGTTCTGTAGGCTACACAATCATGGGGAAGACTGCTGACTTGACAGTTGTCCAAAAAGACGACCATTGACACCTTGCACAAGGAGAGCAACACACAAAAGGTCATTGCTAAAGACGCTGGCTGTTCACAGAGCTCTGTGTCCAAGCACATTAATAGAGAGGCGAAGGGAAGGACAAGATGTGGTAGAAAATAGTGTACAAGCAATAGGGATAACCGCACCCTGGAGAGGATTGTGAAACAAAACCCATTCAAAAATGTGCGGGAGATTCACAAAGAGTGGACTGCAGCTGGAGTCAGTGCTTCAAGAAGCACCACGCACAGACGTATGCAAGACATGGGTTTCAGCTGTCGCATTCCTTGTGTCAAGCCACTCTTGAACAAGAGACCGCGTCAGAAGCGTCTTGACTGGACTGCTGCTGAGTGGTCCAAAGTTATGTTCTCTGATGAAAGTAAATTTTACATTTCCTTTGGAAATCAAGGTCCCAGAGTCTGGAGGAAGAGAGGAGAGGCACATAATCCACGTTGCTTGAGGTCCAGTGTAAAGTTTCCACGGTCATTGATGGTTTGGGGTGCCATGTCATCTGCTGGTGTTGGTCCATTGTGTTTTCTGAGGTCCAAGGTCAACGCAGCCGTCTACCACGAAGTTTTAGAGCACTTCATGCTTCCTGCTGCTGACCAACTTTATGGAGATGCAGATATAATTTTCTAACAGGACTTGGCACCTGCACACACTGCCAAAGCTACCAGTACCTGGTTTAAGGACCATGGTATCCCTGTTCTTGATTGGCCAGCAAACTCGCTTGACCTTAACCCCATAGAAAACCTATGGGGTATTGTGAAGAGGAAGATGCAATACGCCAGACCCAACAATTCAGAAGAGCTGAAGGCCACTATCAGAGCAACATGGGCTCTCATAACACCTGAGCAGTGCCACAGACTGATCGACTCCATGCCGCATTGCTGCAGTAATCCAGGCCAAAGGAGCCCCAACTAAATATTGAGTGCTGTACATGCTCATACTTTTCATGTTCATACTTTTCAGTTGGCCAACATTTCTAAAAATATTTTTTTTTGCATTGGTCTTAATTGATATTCTACTTTTCTGAGATACTGAATTTGGGACTTTCATTAGTTGTCAGTTATAATCATCAAAATTAAAGGAAATAAACATTTGAAATATATCAGTCTGTGTGTAATGAATGAATCTAATATACAAGTTTCACTTTTTGAATGGTATTTCTGAAATAAATCAACTTTTTCATGATATTCTAATTTTATGACCAGCACCTGTACTCTAAAATCAGATAAAAAACAAAACAAAAACAATAAAAATTTAAATAATTATGAATTCTAAAATTCATCCCATAGAAAGGAAGTTTTCAAGATCTGTGTTGATATTTAGTTGTTAATCAAAAACTGATTTGAACAATTTACCAGTTCATCTCTCAAGTTAAAGGTGCAGTAGGAGATCTTGGAAAATGCTAACTTTAGCCTGATGGCACTGAAAGCGAATGTCCCACCCTCTCTGCAATCGCCATCTAAAGCCACACCCCCTGCATGCATATATGCTCACAGACTAGAATGCCAGAGACAACATTACTACAATAGGCTACATCAGCGGTTCCCAATTCCAGTTCGAAATGAGTGTACATGTTCCATTCAAAGGGCATTAAAGTGTGCAAGACGTAAATTTAAATATTTATTTACACAGGTATATTATATCACACTTCACACTTCTCTAATAAGTGTCATCTGTGTGAAGACGCTGTGCAGCGCAAATCCGTGAATGAATGTTCCAAAGTGAAGTAAACTTCAACGGATTTCCCCTGCTCAGGGAGTAGGCAGCAAAGAACACCATGTAGGCAGTATGTCAATCGGAACACAGTTCATGCAAGTAGCTCTCTTCTAACGAGCTGGCTATCTGATTCAGGTGCGTTAACTAAGCGAGATATGCAAAGTATGCAGAGCGGAAGGGGGAGCATGAGGACTGGAATTGGGAACCGCTGGGCTACATCATGTGTTATTCACTGGTGAGAAAAATTATAGTACAGTTAGTAAACGTACTAAATTACCAGGAAGGAAGATTGGGTTTGCCTGACGTTTGCCATTTGCCTGCCGCTCTTTCTGCACAGTGTACGTGAACGCGCTGATGACGTGTACTGTCTGCGCGAACAGGGTGCGCAGAGGTATGCAAATTCATACATTGACAGGCAGGTAAGAAAGTCAATTAAAACGCTCGGACCAAGCGTTTTGATTGGACGAACTTTTTTTGGTCTTACGCCTTCCACAGAATATATAAATACAGATAAATACATTTAGACCACTTAACTTAATGATTGCTATCGGGATGTGAAGTGATATGACTTTCAACCAGCATAACAAAAAACATTTCTGAAGACAATCACCTATTGCACCTTTAATGGTGTTACAAGTGATTTTACAGTGTGAATTTAATCTGCTGTGATCTAGAGTTTGGGCCAGATTTACTAAACAGGACAAATTAGTGTTAGAGCACAATTCCATAAAAGTGCCAATTGTAGGGGAAAATTCTGCATGTGATTTACTGACAATGCGCAAATTAAAGAACACAGACACAGCTAGATCATTTCCAAAATGACCAGCGCAATCTACCAAGAGCAGCACAAATTACTTCCTGCTTTAAGACATGCTTTTTTCGGGTGTTTAATAATGCTGCAAATACCAGTGAATTTACGAGCGCAGTAAATCGCATTGCGTGATTCATTGAAATACTCCCCTTCTATAAATTTACCGCTCAAAAAGGAAACTCTTACAAATGCATATTCAATAAGGTGAGTCACAAAAATTACTGTGTCTGTGCCTTTTCAGTGCTAATTCTTCACTGCGCGTCTTTAGTAAATCCTGACAATAGTTTTTTAAGGGTTTGCGCTGGCGCAAGCTGATAGTAAATATGGCCCTTTATGTTCACAAATGTGTAGAGTTTTGTAGTCTATATCTTCTTTAAGTTCAGTTAACTTAAGTAAGAGCTAGAAAGCTTAAAAGTGTGTTAAAATGCCAGGTTAAGACTAACATTGTTACTGGTGGCAAGGTGGGAAACTTGCATTCCCTTAATTAAAAAAAAAATTTTTACATAAAGGGAGAAAACTTCTTAATGCTTAGATAAAAGGTTAGATTTTTGTATTTCTCCATCTTACCCAGTCATCTCACTCTACTTGCCCAAGGTTCAAAGATGGCTTTGGCACACCGGTGGACATCAAAGGTGGCAAAGGAAACATTTGGGGTCCATTTTTGTCTGCCATTCACCACTGCATATGGGGTCAGATGCCTGATGAGCCTTGGGGAGTTCTTCACTGCTTGCTGTCTTTTCTTTGACTTGCTTTCCAGCTTGTAATCAAAGAGGCCAACAACATATGTGTCACCCCACTCATCCCATCGTTCACAGCAGGAGATCTTACACAGTGGGCACATCACATCTTTCTAGGGGCCATCCTCTGGCTGGCTCTCTAGCTTTCCAGCACAGTGTATAGTCTCATTCCACGCACGGCATGTACTTCAGTGAACATCCTCATCCCATATAACAGCAGGCTGAGATGAGGTTTCATCGCCATCAGGCCTGCAATCTCTACTGGCGAAGAGAAAAGACTCAACTGTTCTGGCAATATTCGGCACCCGCAGTTCTCGTCCTTTCACAGAGCTGCGCTTGGCAGGACGGCAGATCAGCCTTCCAAAGCTCTTGTGCTTGTTCTTCTTCTCTCTGGGACTGGCCTCTACTCCTCACCCCATTCACAGCTTACTTTGTCCAACTTGTTCCAATACATCTAGTATCCACTATCCATTGCTATTCTTACAACTTTACAGCTGCATATTTCAATAACGAAAGATCAGTGATCTGACCAGAGCAGAGATTGGACTGAATTTTTAATTTTTTTGTAGAATCCAGACCATGTTACACATACTGTAAATGAGCAATATCACACGAATAGACATGCGCAACTACTTCCTTCAACCAAAGATTCAAATCTCAGGTTGACAGTTTAACAGCTGAGCCCAACCTGAAGAAACGTTGAGTTGCTTCATTAAAAGCTTATTGTATTACTGTATTAAAAGTAGAGTATTATGAGAGAGAGTTTGAATGAGTGAGTGTGATTTCCTGCATTCATTCAGCTCAGTCTCATATTCACAATAAAACATTAGTCTGAATGTCTGCTGAGGAAAGTGATAGGCTACTTCTCATACTATCCTTTCATCTTTTAAGGGTGATATCCGTTGACAGTGCTGCTCATTGCATTTGTTAGTTGCGTCTTATAAGCTGTTATTAAAAGTAAAAATATACTTACTTGTTTACAACAGCGTTTCAGTCTCTTTCAATATAAAAGTCTTTACTTCTGACTGGTAAAAACATTCTCTTGTCACCATCTAACAGCGGAACAATGTAAAATCCCCATCACGAACACACACTGTTTCCCGATACTAAATACTACTATTATTCATATAAAATATTATTTGTTAATAATATTTCATAAACAACATCAACAACAGCCATTGTAAATGTTGCTAGGCAATTCAGTCAAAAATACAAAGGCAGTGCTCTGATATACAGCACTGAAGTTACATAAAATATAACGTGATGAGATTTTGCCCTCTGTCAAAACTATTTGCTCTGGAACAAATAATAGATTCATGAGACCAAAGACTACCTGCGAGATTTACCCAAAATTAATTATTATCTATATTACCTATATCTATATTATTATTATCTATATTATTATTATCTTCTGTTTAACAACTATAGAGACATCAGAGCCAGCGGCAAATTCCAGAAGATATGGCCGAGGTGAGGTTCATGAGCACTGAACGGCCTCTGACGCCCTGGAGCTCACATCTCCAAAAATGTTGAAGCAAATTTTCAAATAGACGTTATCTTTATTAACAAAGCGTATATTATTTTTAATAAATACAAACTAGCATTATTTTTAAAGTTATAGTGTATTTGGGTGTCCGCCATGACACTCGCTGTGAGAAATATTGCAAGAGAGAGAGTTTATTAAGTGAGTGCAAATGTTTGTATCTTTACATATTTTGAAGATAAAGTATTAACAACAGGATTAATCACTAAAAAGTGAAGTGACAGCCGAATTGAGCTGCAGTGTGTACGTGGCCTGAATACTTATAATAACTAATAACTTAAATAGAATGATATTTGTAAATCATCTCCCAGGTTTTTCCTGTCTGTGGCTTTCCATCTCACTGATGATTTTCTGTAATCTTCCCTCTCTGCCGAACTCCAATGTTTATTTTTCTATTGACTTCTGGGTAATCTTGGAATTGATTTTAGGAAAGCATGTGTAAAGTGTTACAGACAAGAGTGAAAAAGGGCTGCTGAATGTATACTATAGGACAGCACAGTTTGTTTATCATTCAGAAGGGCCATTTACCATTTTAGTGGTCAGGATTAGCAGCAACATAGACTTTAAAAACGTTCTGTGAAGCCGCCGTTAAGGCTGTTTAATTTGTCCCTCTGGGAAAAAATTCTGGAATACAGATTGGTAGAACCATTACATGAACTCTACTAAGAAACCTGTCAGAGCACTGATTTGAACATTTACAATTTTTGGTCCTATTGTTCGAAGGTGTTTAATTATTGATTAAGTGTAAATTAAGACCCTTTCACACAGAGCGGTGATCCCGGAAAATTGGCATAAAATTGCCAGTGTGTCTTCTGTGTGAACGCAAACACTTTCTGGGGTTGATTTGATCCCAGGATGGGGACCTAGTAACAAAATGCAAATGCATTACTCTTTTCCTTACAAATATTATATACTTGTATTATAACCTAGCAGGCCTGCATGGCCTCATTTGATTCCATTGCGGTACAATGTTGCCTATTTTCTTTAATTTCTTAAAATACATTTGATGATATATAATGTAAAGTGTTTGAAAATAATTATTTACTTACTAATGAATGTGGCTCAGTTTTTTGTAGGCAATTATATGGATGAAAATTGATGATAAATGCACTTTTCATTGGAGAAAATAGGGAGTCATGTGACATGTGCACATGTCCTGGAATTGGAAGCAAAATGGACCCCTGTGGGTCATGTGACCACTTTTTTGCATTTTCATTGATTAGTGTTTGAGTTCTACTACCCTGAGATAGCATTTATCAATTAAATGGGTGTCTCATTTTATTAAAAAAAAAACGCTAAAATAAAGTATGTTGCCTGGAGGCAACACGGTACCATAGAAAAAACAGAAATATTGTGAAATATTATTACAATATAAAATAAGTGAATATCTTTTAAAATGTAAGTTATTCTTGTGATGTTAAAGCTGAATATTTTAGCATAATTACTCCAGTCTTCAGTGTCACATGATCCTTCTGTGGAAACATGATACATTTTATTATGATTCCTTGATGAAAAGAAAGTTACAAAGTAATTCAACTTGACATTGTTTATACTCTTTTCACACAATTAAATTGCTTTTGTGATTGACAATACAAAATGTGGATGCTAATTACAGGCCTTGAATCTCTTTGCTGTTAGTGAAGTGACCACTGGCAACAATAATGAGCTCTTTGTTTGTGTGTTAATTAAACAAATGAATTCCATTTCCATGGAGAAGCTTTCAAGCCCTCACTTCTCCGCAGTAATGACTTCAGATGAGGCTACATCACTGAGGTCTCCCACAATATTCAATGCAGAGGGTTCATCACATTCTTGAAAATGTCACCCAGGCATGGAGGAGTATAGAGCCCACGCATGTTGTTGTGTTTACTTGCACAGCTGCTTGAGTCAGACTCTATATATTAGCATGTGGGAGTTGAGATTTGAGTTTTACTCCAGGTGAGACTGAACTAGAAGTGTTTAGGACCTTGTTGTAATTACTGCATGTTTTTAAAGCCTGAGGCGACGTCTGTGTGATTCCTCATTAAGCAAACACCTTTGGTCTTGCTAAAGTGAACTTTCAAGTGCTATAGGTCAGTTATGTGCAGGACTTGGAGTATATTGTAAATGCAATCTGATCTTTGAAGAGTGAAGTAAAGTAACAGAAATATATATATGAGGTGTATCAAGTTACATTCGTCTCTCTGGTTCATAAAGGAAATTGCATTATTGTTTCAAAACTAGTAATTAGTTCTTCTACATCACTCTGCTGAACAGGATTACACAATCTTTCTGATTCTGAGCAACAATTTGATTTGTTTCACATTGAGTTACAACAATACAAGAGCAGCAGCAGAGCACAGACCCAAATCAGAGTGGAGTGAAGATTTGAATATCTAAGAAAACTAAATGAGTTTGGTTTTCAACTGTTGGAGAGGCATGCTAAAGTGTATGCTAAAATCTGTCAACATTTATTTACCCTTCATGTCGTTCCAAACCTATAAGATTTTCTTTCTTCTTCTGTACACAAAAGAAGACATTTTAAAGAACGTCACAGTGTCTTTCATACAATGCACGTCTGTGTTGTTAGATGTTTTTCTCTGACTCCCATAAAAAAGGGTGCAAGAGCAGACACTTGAACGGTAGCCTTTAGAAAGGTACACTTTTGTTCCTTATTTCCCCTTAATAGGGACATATTAATACCTTAAAGATATATATTAGTATCTAACAGTACCTTCTGAAAGGGCCACCATTGACAGTTTTTTTTTTCTTTTTTAGATATGTACAAAAGCAGTTAAAACATTTTTCAAAATATCATCTTTTGCTTTCATTCTGCAGCGAACTACTGTATTTGTCAGGAAACATACTGTACCACTATCGTTTTAATTATATAACAGCAAAAAATACTCTAAGGCTCATTACGCCAGTAGCCTTTCCTCTTTCTAACAGTCCTCTGATGTTTTTAGAAAAGTAAATGCTTTCTAAATTACATTTTCTCCTGCAGTCAGCAGGTTCCTCAGTTCTGCAATCTGCAAACACTGCAACAGCGACTGGCTTATTTCTTCATAATTATTATGGTGCTCTATCAACAGCAGTAAAGCTATCTGTGCTCTCACTGCTAATGCCATCCTCACACCAGCTACTTATCAGGGAAGGTCAGAGATGGAGTGCCACTCTCAAATGTGTGCGTATATTTGCTTTATATACGATCTCTTTAGGAGATGGAGGTTATATGTCACACTTTATGGGGTTAGTTCTCAAAGTGGAACACACCATTAAACAACGTTTTAGTAACATTTAATTAGCAGCAGCACAGGAAGACCTAAATCAACATTGGGTGTAGTTGTACCATAATGTTTGTGTGATAAATTTGGGATTAGATATTAACACAGTTCTTCATAACACTGCTTATCATCCTAACTTTTTATTATTTTATGATGGAGTAATACCTGTTTCACAGGCCAGTATGTACATAGCTTGCTAAGTAGAACTTAACGTAAATGCATTGTGCTGAAAGATGCTGAACTGTGGCCAAAACATTAGCCTGCTCAACATTAAATCAGAGAAATGCTGGCAATTGTACTGTGTGTTATCTTGTTATAAGATATTAATATATCTGAATATATTAAGAAGAATAATTGTGCTTTTGGTAAGAAGGGTTTGAGAAATGTTATTGCTCAGCCACAGAGGTAAATCAATGTGCGCCCATCTGTGTTTTTATTTTTTTTATTTTTTATCAGTTGTAAGGAAGTACCACACTCCTTGATGTTTCTGAAAATCAAGGTCCCTCTTCTGGCTCTTTGAACTTTGTTTTTCCTACTCTTCCTTTGCTGAGAATTAGTGATTGTTCTTCAATGATGTTTTTAATTATACTTTATAAATTAACGGTCAGTAGAGTGTATGTTGTTAAGCAGTTAAGTTTGTAAGTAGGCCTACTTGCTTGTGGAGTAGGTGTTGAAAGATAAAGCACGCACACACACACAAACACACCACACACACACACACACACACACACACACACACACACACACACACACACACACACACACACACACACACACACACACACACGTTGGTTTTTGTGGTTTATGGGGACTCTCCATAGGCGTAATGGTTGTTATACTGAACAAACTGTGTGTGCTATTGCCCTACACCAACCCTACACCTAAACTTAGCCCTCACAGGAGACTTTGTGCATTTTTAGATTTTCAAAAAAACACCATTTAGCATGTTTTTAAAGCCTTTTGAATTACGGGGACATAGGCAGTGTCCTCATAAACCACCTTCATATTGTAATACCTCTGTCATACCCATGTCATTATACAAATTTGTGTCCTCATAAACCAAATAAACACACACACACACACACACACATATATATATATATATACAGTATATATATATATATGTGTGTGTGTGTGTGTTATATATGTCTTAAAGGGGTCATGAACTGCCTCTGTGTTTTATTTTGGAATGTTATCTGAGGTCCACTTTTAATATTATCAAGATTTTTACATCAAAAAACATCATAATATGATGTTATAAGCTATTTTCTGTCCTGTTTTGACCCCCCCTTATATGAATGCTCTGTTTGAATACATGTGGTGGATTGTAGACTTGGATGTAAATGCCTACTGCTGTGATTGGCTAACATTTGTGTATGTTTGACAGTCTAATACGTCCTTCACAGATGGACGCTGCTGTATTTTAGGTTTAAAATGCATAAATAATATCAAACTATTTATTTAACAGACAAAGCAATTGTGATCACATAATAAAAACAGTTACTGTCAGATCCAATAATTGTCTTTTAGTTTAAATCTTTTTGCAAATATCACATCGAATTGTGCCTTGTTTGTAAACAAATCCATGGTAAAATGAAGTGAACAAAGGACCAAGTTCTTACTGACGCGGTCTGGATCTTCATTAAAAATAAAGTTCATTCACTCTTTCCTAATGTTGGGATCAGAAGGAAGGCGATAGAAACACTGTTTTTTAACAACTTGGCACTGCACAGAGTCTTGTTGTCTTCGGATCATCTTTATCATTTGGTTTCTGTGTAGACCTGCGCGTTCGCCTCCCTTGTAAACACAACACTGTAAAAAATTTACAGACCACCCAACTCCAAATTTTTTAGTGACTGATTACATCAAAATTTTTCCATTGGCCCAATTGCAATTTATGCTATCAATTGTGGCAACAGTCTGTTAACATTGACTCAATGAGAAATAATATGTTGAGCCAATGGAAAAATTTAGATCTAATCAGTCACTAGAAAATTTTGAGTTGGGAGGTCTGAATTTTTTTACAGTGAAGGCTACATGCGCAAATCGGTGGGTTTATCCACACTATTACATTATAGAGTCGTACATTTCACAAGCTGTCGTTTTGGCAGACTGCCTTCAATATAAGCTGTTTTTAGACAAACAACAAAGTTTTGAGTTCTGAAACTTACATGATTTTTATAGTACAATGATCTCTCCTCTTATATGTCAAAAGATCAAGGGAATTTTGGTTTCTCAGTTCATGACCTCTTTAAAATATCTTAAAAATATGTTTAAAAGAGCATCTACACTTATAATTAGTTTAAGTTTTCCCTTTTATGCTTAAATTTTTACTTCTGACATTGTCATTGAGAGACAATGTGTATATCTTGAGGAATTTATGATCAGGTGTTGTCTGACAGTCAGTGTAGAAGCTGAATTCGAAAAGAGATTACTGTATTAACTGACATTATTTTCTTGGTATTTGAAAGCATTGTTATGTTTTTGAAAATACTACATGCGTATCTGTATCAAATGCAGGGCATTGCCTGAATGATGCAGAATCACAACAATAAATAAGAACTGTTCATAATAATTAAGTAGCATTTTACAAGCTTCTAGAGCCAAAATAGATTTAATGTCTGTAATTATAATCTATAAATATAACCTTATTACAGAACCATTGACCGCTGTTGTTTCTAATAAGCCCACTAAGTTAAAAACACCTTGAACCTCATATAAAAAAATAAAAAGCAGTAACTGAATTCATTGTGCACAGAACACATCCTTATATTCATCAACTGTACCCAATTACACAATGCTTTTAAGCCCACTGGAAATGTTAATAATAATTATTCATGTTATTCATGTTATTAAACATTTCCATATAACCAAAGGTGTCTAATTTTATCTTTTTACTACAATGTTAAAATAAATATTTTTTTTTATCCCACAATATAATATATCATTAATATAAAATTAGAGATTAATTTGGGATTTAATACTCATTTTATTACAATATAATATATATATATATATAATGAAACATGCAAAGAAGAGATTTGAGTTTGTTTAAAAAGGTCTCTTCCTCTTTTATACTGTTTCATGTAGGGTTAAACAGTGCATTTCTTGATCCAGAAAGCCATTGATCTGTAGAAAGGATGTACAGTACTTGACTTCATCTCTAAGCCTATTCACACTGCTGAAGTGGGGAACCATTTTAATGCTGTGTTCCCTTCATATGTGAATCATAGCGGAGTTCATTCAGTGGGTGGAAGTGGATGAATTCTCAACCCTATGCAACAGGTGTTATTTATATCAATGCAAAGGCTGTCTCTTTATTAACTCGACTGCTTTTATGCAGGCTGCTTCTGACATTGCCTTTAGAGAAAATGCAGAAGGTTGCTCTGTTTTAATGAGGGCCTGACCGGCTCCCTGCTATATTGTTGCCGTACGATAACAAAATGAAAACGTAAGGGACGTGACTCGGCTCACAAGGTCAATCTGGGAAATATTATTTTAGATATTCAAGTGCACTTCTTGTGATGATAATAAAATATGACAAATGCAGGTATCTTTTATGGAAGAAGGCAATCACGGCGGTAGAGAAACAAATTTAAGTATCTGGATCAGAGAAAATAACTCAAAACTTTTGCCAGATCCAGTAGTTTTAAAAACTTCTTAAATGGCTTGCAGTTACTTGAATTGATTGAATGCACTCATATTTTTTTTAAAAAGGGCTGAGAAATATTATATAAAATAGAGAAGGTTGAACACCAAAATTCCTCCCGACCATTGAAAATGAAAGAAAATGGTGAGACAAGTGGAAATAATTAGACGGATAGATAATTGCTCCGGCTCATGTTTTCTCTGAAGTCCTGTGGATGCAATCCATGAGTAAGGCACAAGGCATTTCACTTCAAATGATGCAAATGCTGAAATGATTGAATAGTAAGAGGCGACGGTCTGATATTGCCTGCGCTCATGTTCTTTGAGAAAGAACCAGGTGCTTAGATGCATCCCATGTGCTTGCTGTGTTTTGATGTTATGGATGTCTTTGGAGCAGTGTAGGATGTAGAGGTCACTAAATCATACAGTTATTAGACATTTCAGAAAGAGTTTATCTCAGTTCAATAAAGGGTTCTCTGCTAAGCATTGACTTTCGCTAGGTCGCTCGATATCGTGCTTTTCACAGAATGAAGTCACGTAGCAGCATGGCTTTTCATTCAAGCAGTGGCAGCTCAAGGTGAAAAAGGGGAAAAGAACCTGATTTGGTTCCTTCAGCTTCCATTGTTTTCCTTCAGAAAAGGGCTTAGCTTTATGGACAGATGTGAATACTGGAGAAATGGTGGGATGTTTGTTGATCAGCATATGAATATGCTGTAAAACATAACTGTTGGATCTTGGGTTGCTGGAAGCAAAAAAAAAAAGGATGAAAAAACAACCAAAGATTTACTTGAAATTGGAGTAATGCATTTTTTTTTAATTGAGCAATAAATCCTTTGAGATCTTTTATCATGCATCTTATATTAATGCATGTTTTTAAAATGAGTAATAAATCCTTTGACATCTTAAGCCCTATTCGCACAGGATTAGTATTACCTGGTGACCTCTAGTCATTTGTAATAATTGTGGAGGTTGTCTGTGATCTTAATCCCGTGCGAATCGGCCATGTCTATAATTTGTAAAGTAAAAATTCCCCTGCAAATGACCTACCATATTTCGCCGAATACCGAGGTCCTGTGATAATATTAGTCCCGTGCGAATCGGCATCTCTGTGATTTGGCCAGCATTTGGCGGGTCGTATTTCATTTTTCAAGGTTTTTGTTTCCTGTTCGCCTTTTTATCCATCTTTCGCAAAGAGTGGAGCTGCGATGGAGTGTTTGATGGTTTTTTTGTGTGCTGTCATATCGCTTCACCACACAATTTTCAGAAAGAGAACGCTGTAAAGGTTTTGAGGTTAATGTGTTACAAATAAATCAAGCATAAAGCTTGAAATATTACTTTAACCTGGTGAAATGTAAATGACACAGGGCACAAAACTATATTAGTTTCTTTTTTTTTTTTTTTAATCCATCTAATTGGACCATCGAACGGGACTCTCAAAGCCTTGACATCCGGGTATCCGGGAGATAAGTCAGTAATTTCGAGTAAAATCACAGGCTTTGCTTATCCCGTGCGAATGCACCACACGAAATTCAGATGTGGGGGGGTAATTTCAAAATCACACATGGTCTCCAGATAATACTAATCCCTTGCGAATAGGGCTTTACACTGTAAAAAATTTCAGACCTCCCCAACTCAAAATTTTCTAGTGACTAGTTTACATCTGTAGAATATCAGAGACTGAATCAGACAAATTTAAGATGCGATCAGAACATTGAAACATGAGGAGCTGGAGTTCCAGAAAGGCCCAAGAAAACAGGACAATGTCGTAAATCAGATTCCTAGCTCCAGCTAGTCTGAAGCAAGCAAACTAACCAGCAAGCCTCTTTCACAGAACAGCTTACAACCTTGAGACAAAAGAACACTTATTGATAATACCAATTCAGGAAGGAGACTGTCAAATTTGGGGCAAATAATCAAGACTGATGGTCAAAGAGTTGGCCATGACATGTTCCACGATTGAATTCACAAGCTTCCTTAGACTGAATTCTGACCAAACCGAAATTCCTTTGTCTAAAGAACATGCCTTCGTTCTCCATAGAACTACACAAAGACTTTCTTTTTCATATGCACATAAAATCACCCTAAAAGACATTTCTATGCAGAACCCCATATTATGTTTGTAACCCACATATTAGACTATCATGTTTTAATCAAATATTATGTATGTCTTTTTAATCATTATTGAACAGCTGAAGGATTCATATGCGTGTTTGGTATGTATGAGTTTGAAAAATCATGCTTTAAATGTTTCTTACAAACAATTCTTTGTCAAATGTATCAAAGTCTTGTTATAGAAATCATGTTCAAAAGTATACATTGCAAGAGCCTGTAAAGTTTGGACTTCTGACTGAACAGATAACATGCTGATTTATTGATTGGGTGGAGGGACAGAGCAACATCCCAAGCAAGGACAGTATCTACAGTAATTGGTCAAGACGTCCAGATGGGACGGTCTGAAAGCCGAGTTTAAAAACTCAGGACGACTCTCTCTTGGTCTTCTCCTCTTCTCTCTCCTCTTCTTCTCTTTTGCCACCGCGTTTTGACGCTGCTCTTTGAGTGTGCTCTGGCCCAAGTGCCAGCTTGCATGAAAACCACCTAGTCTCATTACATCCCTTTATTCTTTTACTTTAATTTATGTTCCGTTGTGAGTTTTGTGTACTCAGTTAAGTTTTTCCGCCACGCCTCGTCTCCGAGTTCAACTGGAGTCTGTGACCGCCTCAAAACTTCTACCAGCCACAACTCCATTGGCTTCCCAAGACGTCACTTCAAGGTCTACTGAACTCTCAACCAATCAGACACTTCGGGGGACCCCCTTTCCTGCAAGGACGAAGACACAAGGGATTCCCTTAGCAAAGCAAGCAAGTACACCTCCAGGTTCTAACTGAATCAGGTGCAGTTAATATAAATTTTAGCCTCATTGAGAAACTCAAAGCGAGGGTTAAATAAGTGATTGATGGTTGTTAAGGTCTATGCAATTGAACATATTGCTGTAAATTTGGGATTTCACATTTTCATTCTCTTAAACTCATCCTTTCCTCACTTCCTCTCTTTCTGCAACGTGTGAATGTGTGAATGCTTGTGTTCATGTTTTCGATTAGTTTATGTCTTACGTTTATATAAATAAAATCTTATTTACATTGAAAAGAGAAGTATCTCGTGTTTTGTGCTTACAAGTTAATGTCTTAATCTGCCGATCTTGATTCTGTTCAAATTCCTATAAATCATAAATGATTCCCTTTGAGCTAAATTAAACTATTTGCTTTAAATTACATATTAATATTACGTTTTTATTACGTCACACATCTAAATTTTTCAATTGGCCCAATTGAATTTCTGCTAACTGAATTTTATCCATTGTGGCAACAGTCTTTTAACATTGGCTCAATGAAAAATAATATGTTGAGCCAAAAAAAGAAGTCTACCAAACCAAGTTATTGGCCCAATTAAATATTTTAAATAGTAGTAGCATACATTTTTTGTTTTACCTAATTTAAAAATGTATATTGGTAAATGTAAAGTGCTAAAGCAACCTTACTGAATTGTTTATTCCCTGTTGTCCCAAAAGAAAAGGAAAAAAATATTAAATGATACACTAAACACTGCCACATTTTATGAAATATACAACATTGTGAAAATACCTTAAAATTATAAATACATTGACATTTTCTACACAGTATACCTTGCAAAATCATGCATTTTAATTATCTTAAGATACACAAAGCTGATGAATTGCACCTTATACAATAATACATTCACAAATGTGCAAAAATGTTGAAAACACCATAAAATAATAATAAATGAATAAATAATAGTAATAATTGATCTGAGTTTACTTCAACCAGTGTTTAGGTTAATGTCACTGAATATTACCATTCTCACAAAAGGTGCTCTGAGCTCATGAAACTGCATCTTATCTATTTAAACATTAAACATCAAATACATTCACATATTAAGCGTTAAAAACACCATCAAATATAAGTAATGGGGAGGTTACTTCACCCAGTGTTTAGAGTAATTTCACATGAACTATACCATTCTCACAAGAGGTACTTTGAGCTCATGAAACGGCATCTTACACTTCAAATGTCTGCCAAAAAAACTCATAAAAGGTACTTTGAGGTTAAAATTATGTCATTGATTACCCTCATGTCATTCCACATCAACAAGTCTGTTGTTTCATCAAAAATTTAATCAAACAAATTTTATCATCGGATTTCATCAAAAATATTTGTTTTCTGAAGATGAACAAAGGTCTTACGGGTTTGGAACGATATGAAGGTAAGTAATTAATGACAGAATTTTCATTTTTGGGTAAACTATACCTTTAAATCCTTGTTGTACTCCAGGATGATATGGAATAAACATATATCCAATAAAAACTATTAAATACTCACAGTGAAATTCGTAGTGGTTCCTTTTCTACACCAAATGGTGCCTCGTGAGCTCAGACCTTGCAATGGTGGGTTACACTAATGGGAACAAAAAAATAGTTATAGCAGAAACGAATCCCTTGTGTCTCATACATTTCATATATTCATCACAAAGTGAGATACAAATAATTTAGTTAAATAAATAGTAACTTTAGGTAACTGAGAAATAGGGGTGTACGATATTGACAAAAATGATATCTAAATATTTTCTGGGATTTTATCTATAATGACAATTAGACAATATTTAGCTGAGTGTGTTATTGTTCTGGTATATTAAGGATTCCCTTGGACAGCTGACTCATAAATTTAAAAGTGTGTGTGTTTTTTTACACTGTTTAATGCAGAACATGAATGCATTTAACCTGCAGTTACACATGCGATGTTTTGATATTTTAAACATAAAACGTTGAATACTGATATTTACAAGTATTTTAAAAATGAAAAGATACTTTAAATGTGAAATTAAAACCGCCAGCAGGTGGCAGCAAGTCATTGTTAATAAGTGAGTCACTGCGATTGAACCGAATCATTTAAAAGGTTGATTGATTCATTCAGTAATGAAACACAGCATGTTGCTCAGAGACACAAAACAGTGCTGTGGCTGTGTTTGGAATGATTTTCTGTTGGCGAAATAGAGCAAAAACAGGCAATATTGTGTCTAAAACGCAAGTCCCTTTAATATTAACTTCTTGTTTATTGAACTGTTGCATAAAATCATTATCATATTTGTTATCATGCTGCTTTTTGGAGGGAAAACAGCACTCTTGCTCTCCCGCGCACAGGAATTTGAATTCACTACAGCAACATTTCTCTCAGGCGCATGCATACACGCGTTTTTTTGCTGCAAAACTTGTTCAGCCAACACATATTTTTTTCACTTCTGCTTGATAGATTGGCTGAGCACAATTTAATATGTTCGGTGAATGTATATTTTTAAATTTAACTACAGACCTTCAGCTAAAATTACTACAATGCATTTTTTTGTTTGGGGACAATTATTGGGAAACAATTTGTTGAGCCAATATTTATTTGTCAGTTTCCACAATTTTACAGTGTATATTATGCATTTTATATGCATTTGACATCTTATGCATCTAATATTGATGCATTCTTTTTAAGTGAGTAATACATCCCTTGACATTTTATAGAGTTTGCCTACAGGTTGACATAACTTGAAAATCTTTATTTAAAAAAAGAATATATAAATAGGTAATTGCTACAATGATGGTGGCTTTTAAGTATAAGCCAACAGTTAACACTTTTTTTTTCTACTGGTTCTACTTGCACTTAATTTGAACAACTTTGTTGAATTTCGTAACTTCTTGTATGCTTTTGTTTCTTGTTTTGTAAGATACTGCATACATTTCTAGGCTACTTGGCAAATATTGTAAAACTGTTTAAGTGCTTCCAAACCAATAATGCAAAACAAACTGTAATGAACAACAAATGAGAAACCATATTAATATCACAAATAGCTGTCACTGAATGTATAAGAAATAACATACATTTGAGAGAAATGTAATATGAGTTTGGCTTTAACTCCAGCGCTGTGTAAATGTGAGAAATAGCCCTTGCACTTGATGGGGTGTGCTGTACATAGTTGACATGTGGTGTACATTTTGTGAAGAACCATCAATATCATGGTTTAAAATACAGAAGATGCCTGAAAGTTGTGAAAATTATTTTGTTCTTTTAATGAAATCTGATATGTAAGTTTTTCTTCGTCCTCTCACACCAAGAGAAACTCTATTTCTTCGCTTATTCTTTGAAGAAGAACACGCTGTGTTCGGACACCGTTCAGGCCGCTCCGCTGAGATTTCAAATTCAAATTCAAATTCAAATTTTATTTGTCACATACACAGTCATACACAGTACGATATGCAGTGAAATGCTTGTACGGCAGCCAGTGACCTTAAAAAATGTTAATAAGAAGAAATACAAAAGAAAATAAATTTAACTGCTAAATAAACTGTACAAATAAGGGCATATATATATATAAAAATTTTAAAGTGGCAATGCAAAAGTGACTTATGAAACGTTAAAGTGACTTATGAAGTGTCATGTGCAATGGTTCAGATATATAAATATGTATTGCATGAATGTGTCCATGATTGTCCAGTCAATGTCAATGTTTCAAAGATATTACTCCTGTGTGATGGTGTGATTGAGAGACCTTATCGCCTGCGGGAAGAAGCTCCTCCTCAGTCTCTCTGTGTTGGTCTTCAGGGAGCGGAATCGCTTCCCAGACCGCAACAGAGAGAACAGTCCATTGTTGGGATGGCTGAGGTCCTTTACGATCTTCCTGGCCTTGGTCCAGCACCGCTTGCTGTAGATTGAGTGCAGGTCAGGGAGTTCGGTGCGGATGATGCGCTCAGCTGATCGCACCACCCTCTGTAGAGCTCGTCTGTCCTGCATGGTGCTGTTTCCAAACCAGGTCGTGATGTTTCCCATCAGGATGCTCTCTATGGTACAGGAGTAGAAATTCCTGAGCACTTTAGAGGGCAGTCTGAAGTCTCTCAAGCGTCTGAGGTGGTAGAGACGTTGCCGGGTCTTTTTCACCACGGTGTTGATGTGACAGGACCATGACAGGTCCTGCGTGATGTGAACACCGAGGTATCGGAAGCTGTCCACTCTCTCCACTGGGCTCCTGTTGATGATGGGGGTCTGGTAGTTCCTCTCCTGCTTTGTACTAAAGTCCACTATCAGCTCCTTTGTCTTGCTGACGTTCAGGAGGAGATTGTTCCTCTGGCACCAGTTCTCCAGATTTACAATCTCCTCTAGGTAGGCCGACTCATCATTGTTGGTGATCAGGCCCATCACGACAGTGTCGTCAGCAAACTTGATGATGACGGTGGAGTTGGTAGTGGCCACGCAGTCGTGGGTGTACAAAGAGTACAGCAGGGGGCTCAGAACACAACCCTGGGGGGCTCCAGTGCTGAGAGTGAGTGAGGCTGAGACATGTCCGCCCATCCTTACTGCCTGTGGTCTGCCAGTCAGAAAATTGGAGATCCACTGACACATTGATGAGCTGAGTCCCAGGTGCTCCAGCTTGGTGGTGAGTGTGGAGGGAATTATGGTATTAAATGCAGAGCTGTAGTCGATGAAGAGCATTTTAACATAATTCCCTTTCCTAGTGTCCAGGTGAGTAAGTGATGTGTGGAGGAGATGTGAGATTGCATCGTCTGTGGAACGGTTCTGGCGGTATGCAAACTGTAGTGGGTCGAGTGTGTCCGGTAGTGAAGAAATGATGAAGTCTCTGACCAGGCGTTCAAAGCACTTCATCACTACTGAGGTGAGGGCTACAGGGCGATAGTCATTGAGAGAAGCAGGATGAGGTTTCTTCGGGACAGGAACAATGATGGACTCTTTGAAGCATGTGGGGATCACCGACTGAGATAAAGAGATGTTGAATATCTCTGTGAACACAGGTGCTAGCTGGTCTGCGCAGGCTCTGAGAATACGACCTGAGATGCCGTCTGGTCCTGCTGCTTTCCTGGTGTTCACTCTCTTGAAGGCTCTCCTCACGTCATGCTCGGAGATGATGAACGCGTTTCCGGTACTGGCAGAGACTTCCTGTCTGTAGCCGTTAGCGTCGTTAGCATTAGCATTGCTAGCGGCTTTAGCTGCAGCCTCGAAGCGAGCATAGAAGGTGTTCAGCTCGTCTGCCAGAGTCGCGTCCACGTTCGTCATACCGGTTGTTGGTGTTTTATAGTCCGTAATTGTCCTTAATCCCTGCCACAGGCTCCTAGAGTCACTCTGTTGGAGCTGTGACTCTAGTTTTCTCCCGTAGCGCTGCTTCGCCTCTTTCACCGCCTTCCGGACGTTGTATGATGCAGCCTTGTATGGTTCCATGTCCCCCGACGCAAGTCCCGTGTTGTAGGCAGCGGTGCGAGATCTCAGAGCGTCGCGGATGGTTTTATCCACCCACGGCTTCTGGTTGGGAAACGTTCTAATAGTCTTTTTTTCCACGGTATCATCCGCTAGTTTCCCGATGAATCCCACAACCGCTTCCGTAAACACGCTGACGTCATCATCGGAGCTGTTTCGGAACATGTCCCAGTCTGCGTCATCAAGTGCGTCCTGTAACGCGGCCACCGATTGGTCCGTCCAGCGCGCGACCTCCCTCTGAACCGGGACTCCCTGTTTCAGCCTTTGTTTGTATTTTGGCATGAGGAAGATGGCGGCGTGGTCGGATTTGCCAAACGGAGGGTGAGATTGTGCCTTATAGCCGTCCTTGACTGTAGTGTAACAGTGGTCCAGTGTCCTTTCACCCCTGGTGGGGCAGGAGATATGTTGATGAAAGTTTGGCGCTGCGCGTTTGAGGTTGGCCCTGTTAAAGTCCCCCGCCACAATAAGCGCAGCGTCCCGGTGTTGTGTTTGATGCTGTGTGAGTGCCTCATGCAGCTCGCATAAGGCAGTGTCCGTGTCCGCTTGTGGTGGAATATAAACGCGCTGATTATGACCGATGTAAACTCCCGAGGTAGATAAAAAGGACGACACATGACGGACAGTAGTTCCAGATTTGGTGTGCAGGAGCGTGTGAGAGGAACAACGCTCGCGCTGTTGCACCATCTGCTGTTCACCATTAAACACACGCCGCCTCCCCTTGACTTCCCCGAGTCTCGCGTCCTGTCCATGCGGTGAACCGAGAAGGACTCGGCCGGCTGGATGGCGTGGTCCGGCACCGCTGGGTTCAGCCATGTCTCGGTGAAGCAGAGGAGATTGCAGTCCCGAATGTCTCTCTGAAACTTTATCCTGGCCCTGAGGTCATCGAGCTTGTTCTCCAGTGACTGGACGTTGGCGAGAAGGATGCTAGGCAGAGGCGTGCGGTGTGCACGGGCTCTCAGCCTGTTCCTGACGCCGGCTCGTTTCCCTCGAGGCCGCCGCTTCGCGTCGCGTCCATTGTTCTCTCTCAGGATCTCACTCGGCCAGCTCGGATCCGGAGTTAAAAACGTCGAATTGTGAGTACATTGTACACCAATAGAAACAAGAGTGTCTCTGTCATACCTAATGTACGCAATGGTGATAATTTTGCCGATTTTAAAACACTGAAAACTAACTTAAAAGACAAAAACAAAGAAAAGGTGGTCGGAGCAGTCGTGACGGCAGCCGACCTCACCGGCGCCATCTTCATTCATTTTGTTTTAACTTACTTTTTTACTTACTTTTACTTTCTCTTTTTACACATTCCACGTCGGCACTGATCACCTACAACATAGAAACACTTTTGGACATTGGAAACCACTACACTAACCTGTTCCAGGACACTTTATCCAGGAATCCTTCATGGCCTCTGGAGATTCGTCGGAACGCGGAGATGAACAATATCCCCCCGAGGCGACGGATCACGAAACACCGCGGGAAACGCTCTGGGATTCGAGATAGACTCCGGAAAAGGGCTCACTGTCCTCCTCTCCCGAGAATTCTGCTCGCAAATGTCCAATCCTTGGAAAATAAGATGGACGATCTTAGAGTCAGGATTAGTTTCCAACGGGACATAAGGGACTGCAACATCCTTTGTTTGTCAGAAACGTGGCTTTCGTCCATGGTCCCGGACACTGCTTTAATGCCCAGTGAGAACTTCTCTGTTTTTCGGACGGACAGAACAGCAGAGGCCGGTAAATACAGGGGTATGGTCTCTCTACACGCATGACTGCGTATCCTCTCACAGCTCCACATCTATTATCAAATTCGCTGATGATACTGTGGTTCTGGGCCTCATCTCCAACAACGATGAGACCGTATACTTGGATGAGGTAGAGAGACTCACATCAAGTTTTAATAATTGCTCTAATTTTATGAGCGTAACAGAGGTCCACACCACAGCTAAAATGATAATGGCACAAAGGAACAATATCACTGGAATCACTTTCAAAACGATTCTTGTTTCCAGCTGATGAACAATAAAAACAGACAATCAGAATTCAACCGACTGCTCAAGCATTTAAAGCAACTAAATAACTGCAGTGTGCATTTAAACACATATTAAAGGGGTCATGAACTGAGAAATCAAAATTCTCTTGATCTTTTGATTGAGGTCATTGTGCTATAAAAACTCAAATCTTTCTCGTTAGTCTAACAACAGCTTATATTGCAGCCAATCTGGCAAATCGACAGGTTTTGGAATGTGCCATTTTATGATGTAATAGTTTGGCTAAACCCTGCCTCCGCAGAAGAAGATCAACGTCTGCTTCTACATCGCTGCCTGTTTAGATTCACTCATGTAGTTTGAATAACAAAAGAGGCAAATGCAGGTCACAAACCAAATTATGAAGTTTATTTGATGAACACGGGAGAAAAAAAGATTGTCTTCATGCAGACAGCCACACCAGGAGTGTGGGGTGGCCAGTTCCCCTGCGTGCTTCAGCACTAAAAGAGCAATCTCTAAAAGAACAACACGGGTGATCGCGTCTTTTTAAAGATGTCTTATCACCCGTGCATTTCTGGGTGTGGTCGTTTCCTGGCGCCTCAGGACGGTCACGATCGCTGCCTCACGTGTCTGGGCATTCAGAAGGTCGAAGGTCACTGCGCAGTTTCTGGGTCGCGTGATGTCCACGCTAGTGGTCCTGGAGCTCCATCTCTGGTTGTGTCTGGCCAACATGAAGGAGCATGAGAAGGTACAGTTCCTGAATGTTTCCGTGTCACAGACCGGCCTCTTCGGCGACGCTGTCGTGAGCTTTGCCCAGCAGTACTCAGCAGCACAGAAGCAGATTGAGGCGATTAAACACATCATGCGCCAGAGAAAATCTGCTGCTTCCACCCCGGGCCGCAGCCCCTCAGCCTGCTCGTCGCAGTGGGCACCCCTCTGTGGTCGCCCCTGCTCCCACACAGCCGCAGCAGCCTTCCACCAGGCAGCATTGTGGAGCCATGACCGCACCACTCCCTTCCCTGGAGGAGGGCCGGGTGGAGAATCTTTTGTTTAATTTTGTTCCGCTGCTGGCTCAGAAGCCTCTGGGTCTCAAGAGGAGGAGAGTTGCGAGCTGTGCATCACTGGTTCGCTTCCCTCCTCCTCTCTCGCCAGTGGGCAGCAGTGGGTTACCCAATAGCACCCCTCCTGTCCATTCGTGGAACCAGGTGAGGGCTGTACACTCGAGTCCCCGCTTCATGTCGTCACACGCCGGGCTGTCACAAGCCTCAAGCCGGGTTCCTGCGTTTCCTCCTGCACGAGGAGGAATCAGGTGAGTGTTACACTTCACACCCAGACCCTGCTCCCTGCCGTCACAGGCCCTGGGCCGGGTCCCTGTGTTCCACCACGCTTCCCCACCGTGGGTACGTCGGTGGCCCCATTGGTTCCACTGACATGGCCTCTTGGAGCCTGGCTAGCACTCCCCAGTCCGTCCCGGTGGCTCCTGCGGACCATCAGACTCGGCTACGCGATTCAGTTCCCCCCAAGTTCAGGGGCATCCGGTTCACTTCAGTCAAGGCCAATGATGCCCCTGTCTTGCGTGCGGAAATCGCAGTCCTGCTGGCGAAGGATGCGATAGAGCCAGTCCCTCCAGCCGATAGGTCCTGGGGCATATGGCGGCAGCTGCGGTGGTAGTTCCTCTCGGTCTGCTCCATATGAAACCACTTCAGCACTGGCTCCATGGCCGAGTCTCGAGGTGGGCGTGGCAACACGGTACTCACTGGGTTCAGATTACACCGGCCTGCCGCAGAACCTTCAGCCTGTGGACAGATCCCTCGTTCCTTTGGGCAGGAGTGCCTCTGGAGTAGGTATCCAGGCATGCTGTGGTATTGACGAATGCCTCAGCCACCAGCTGGGGTGCCATGTACAACAGGCACGCAGTGTCAAGGGTATGGACGGGTCCCCAACTGTGTTGGCATATCAATTGCCTCGAGTTGATGGCAGTACGCCTTGCCCTGAGCCGCCTCAGAGGGCGCCTTCAGGACAGGGACGTTCTTGTCCGCACGGACAACACTGCGACCGTTGCAACCGCCACCTCCTCCTCTGGAGTCAGAAGCATCTGAGGTCCCTTCGTGCCATCCACATCCCAGGAGGGTTCCAGGGGAGTGGAGACTCCATCCCCAGGCAGTTCAGCTGATTTGGAGGCGGTTTGGAGTTGCTCAGGTAAACCTGGTTGCATCTCCAGAAACCACCCACTGCCAGTGGCTCTACTCCCTAACTGAGGCGACGCTTGGCACGGATGCACTGGCACACAGCTGGCCCCGGGGGGTGCGCAAATATATGTTTCCCATATGTTTCCCCCAGTGAGCCTACTAGCACAGACACTGTGCAAAATCAGGGAGGACAAGGAGCAGGTCCTGTTAGTGACTCCATATTGGCCCAACAGGACCTGGTTCCCGGAACTCATGGTCCTCACGACAGCCCCTCCCTGGCCGAATCTTCTGAGGAAGGATCTGCTTTCTCAGAGACGGGACACACTCTGGCACCCGTGTCTGGACCTGTGGAAACTCTACGTGTGGTCCCTGGACGGGACGCGGAGGTTATAGGTGTCCTACCCCAGGAGGTAGCGTCCACTATCACTTCAGCACGCGCACGGGCCTCTAAAGTGGAACCTGCTCGTCGAATGGTGTTCCTCTCACCATGAGGACCCCCGGAGTTGTTCAATCAGAGCCGTGCTTTCCTTCTTGCAGCAAGGGTTGGAGTGTAGGCTATCCCCCTCCACCCTTAAGGTTTACGTTAAGGAGGTCGGTGGGGAAGCACGATCTGGTCGTCAGGTTCCTTAGGGCAGCCAGGAGGTTAAGTCCTCCTAGGCCTCCCTCCCTACCCTCTTGGGATTTGGCATTGGTGCTAAGAGCCCTTCAAACTGCCCCCTTCGAGCCATTGCAGTCAGTCGAGTTGAAGTTTCTTTCTATAAAAACCCTACTCCTGACTGCATTGGCCTCGATCAAGAGGGTGGGGGACCTGCAGGCATTTTCGGTTGACGAATTGTGCCTTGAGTTCGGTTCGGCTGACTCCAGTGCAACACTGAGACCCTGGCCTGGCTACGTGCCCAAGGTTCCTACCACTCCCTTCAGGGACCAAGTGGTGAACCAGCAAGCGCTGCCCAGTGAGGAGGCAAACCCAGCACTAGCTTTGCTCTGTCCTGTACGTGCACTGAGACAATACATGGATAGAACTCAGAGCTTTAGGACCTCAGAACAGCTCTTTGTCTGTCACGGAGGACAGCAGAAGGGGAAGGCTGTCTCCAAGCAGAGGATGGCCCACTGGATAGTGGATGCCATCACCTTGACCTATGAAGCACAAGGTGTGCCCTGCCCGCTCAGGCTGCATGCTCACTCCACTAGGGGTGTCACATCATCCTGGGCGCTGGCTCACTGGCTCACTAGCAGACATCTGTAGAGCTCTGGCCTGGTCGACTCCTAACACGTTCGCTAGGTTCTATAGCCTGCGTGCTGAACCGGTTTCCTCCTGCGTTCTCTCCTCAAACGGGTAGTGGCACTGAGTGGCCCGGTTTAGAGTCGGCTTGCAGCGTCCTTAATGCCTAATATCTCCAGAGAGTTCCCTGACCGGGCAAACCCTGTTAAGTCTTCCAGCACTCCAGCGGCCAGACGTGGTGGAGTGTTTGGTGTCAGGCCTTCAGCCAATGAATTCTTGAAATCTGGTGTGAGGCTAGTGCCCATATGAGTGACCCTGTTGAGATCCCATATGTTATTTCCACGGTACACTTACTAGGGCCGTGTTTCCCTGGCAGACCACCTTTTGCTGTCTCTAAATGATGCAGCCTGAGCCATCTCAGAGACTTCCATGTGCAATACGGCCCTACGGGGTTACTTCACATGAATAAATGTGACTTAACCCCCTCTGGGAGGAGGTGACTCTGCAGTGTGCCTCTTCCAGGTGGAAGGGCACGTTTCCCAGTGTTATCCAAGTCCTACTGTTGGGTTGCTCGAGGAACTGCAGCAGTTGACCTTCTCTGTGTAGAGCCCGGTCCTATCGTCTGCCTTATAGGAAGGTCCAGGGGGCCTACACAGGGCACTGGAGGGGGCAGTTCCTGTGGCGCTTTGGTAGGGATCCCAATTCGCCGGTCAACGATGTGACTCGGAGTGACCGACTGAAAGGGAACATCTCGGTTACGTATGTAACCCTCGTTCCCTGAAGGAGGGAATGGAGACGTCACATCCCGTCGCCACAGTTGCTGTACCACTGCTGAACTGCCAGGTCACCGGCTCGGGTACTTAATTAATGCACATTCACACAGAGCATTTTAAAGATAACTATAACAGCTATATTAGGGTCAATGACGTAATGCTTAAATTTTCTGTCCAATTGCATTTGTTCAGTTAAAAGTGGGTTTAAATGCATAAAAAAGATGCCATATATGCGAAGGGCCTCTCCCGTGTATGAACTCACTTTAACTTTTTAAAAAACATTAGTTATTTGTAATTTTTCTGCTTTTCAAAGTATCAAAATATCATGTGGTGCGAACGTCCGGCCATAACTTTTTTTTATGTAAACATCTTTGAAATTACCCTAAATTTATTCAGATTAATTTTCTGCACTATTTGGCATAATTTCCAAAGTGTTTTGTAATACTGTATATAAAATTGCAAAGCCTTTATATTTATATTTCTGTCATAATATACAAACAAACTTTGTCCGATGATTTCCATTATATGAAATATCATGTGTTGCGACCATCAAGAAACTACCATTTTGGGACTTTTATGTTGAAATCCATTCAAAGATGAGACGTTGCATCATATACCAATTTGCCAATGACACATGGAAGCATCAGGCAGGTTTGCAAGTCTCTTTCAAATTTGGAAAAAAATAATCTTTTTAACGGCTGGATATAATGTGGTATGACCTAAAAAACCCAATGAATAATAAGTTATTTCTGCAATTATTTATTTTCAATATAAATTCATAGTCAACTTTTGTGGCAAGCTAGCTTGTTTTGTTTAGGTGATCAATTCTGTGCTTGTAAATTTTGACTGAATTTGAAAATATCTTGTGGTGCGCCCAAATATCTTGTGGTGCAACCACAACCACTTATAGATATATGAATAATTAGTGAAACGCAATCAGGCTTTTTGGAGGGAAGGTCAATCCATAACAATATTAGACTGGTTTTAGATTTACTCGATTATAGTGAGGTGGTTCAGGGAAGTGGATTTCTTATATTTTTAGACTTCTATAAAGCATTTGATGCAGTAGAGCATCCATTTATTTTGGAAACTTTAAAATGCTTTGGTTTTGGAATAAGATTCATAAATTTAATTGAAATGATATATAATGATATCAATAGCTCTGTAATTTTAAGTCATGGAACCTGTACACGATTCCCAATTCAAAGGGGAATTCGTCAAGGTTGTGGTAGCTCTCCCTTACTGTTTATAATGGTGGCAGAGTTATTAGCTATATTGTTTAAAAATATTGATATTGAAGGGCTAACAGTGTTAGATAGGAAAATTATAATAACTCAGTTTGCAGATGACACAACGTTGTTTTTAAGAAATGAACAACAAATTCCTTTAGCTTTACATTCTGTTAATTTGTTTTCTAAAGCTTCAGGGTTGCATCTGAATTTAAGGAAATGTGAAATACTAACTCTGCATGAGTTTCCTTTGCAATCTTTATCTAATATCCAAATTAAGAAGGAAGTCAAATATTTAGGGATTGTTATTTCTAGAGAGAGAGGATTAATGGAGAACAAAAATATATGGAGTAACATTGATAAATGCAAATTAATATTGAATAGATGGCTGCAGAGGGATCTCACAATCTTTGGAAGAGTTCTTTTGTCCAAAATGGATAGTTTGTCCAGACTCATTTATCTAGCCTTCTCCTTACCCATATCAACACGAATGATTAAAGCAATAAATACGATGAATTTTAAATTTATTTGGAGGAATAAATGTCAGTACATAAGAAAGGCCGACATGATTAAAAAGTATGAAGATGGAGGGGTTAATGCGATTGATTTTGATATCATGAATGGTGTACTGAAATTAAAATGGTTAAAATCTTTCATCTGTAATTACAACTCTTTTTGGTTTATTATCCCCAATGCAATTTTTAAAAAAATGGGTGGAATTAATTTCCTTTTACGGTGTGATTTTGAATGTACCTCATTGCCAGTGAAACTATCTGAATTCCATCAGCAAGTGCTGCTTTATTGGAAATTATTGTTCAAACATAACTTTACCCCTCATAACTCTCCAGTTTGGAATAATAGATACATAAAGTTTGGTAGAAAATCATTTTTTTATGAGGAATGGAAATCCAAAGGAATTTGGGCTATTGCCCATTTTTTGGACGATAATGGAAATTTGTTACTACAGAGAGAGTTTTGTGAAAAATTCCAACTGCAGTGTAACGTTAAAATTTACAATAGAATGATTAGAGCCATTCCAGTTGCTTTGAGATTAATGGTTAGAGAAGATATTGTGAACTCCCAAGTTTCCCCAGAGCTGAGAAAGCTTTCCTTAAAAGGTTATGATTTTTGTGAGAAAAAATGTTCTAATAGAGTTATTAGAAATTTGATTTCACAGGTCTATTATCCAAATCCAATTAGAAGGGAATATGTGCTAAAAGATTTTGATACCGTTGAGGTTAAAAAAAATAGAAAAATACATTTGTCTTTCCCCCTCCCTCCAAAAGCTAAAGAAGTGCGTTTCAAGATTTTAAATGAGTTTTACCCTACTTACGAATTTTTAAGATTAAAATTTAATTTTGATGTAAACAACTGTGTTATCTGTGAAACAAGTATTGAAACGCTAGATCATGTTTTTTTTTGTGTGATACGATACAATTTTTTTGGAGAGAGGTGCATAACTGGTTATGTTCCAAAGGTGTTGTTTTCCCTCCTTTCGATGTGAAGATAGTCAGGTTTGGTATTTTTCTGGATAACAAAGATTTTGAATTTGTTATTAATTTTCTGATTTGTGGTGGGAGGTTTTTTATTCACAAATGGGTAACACTTTATAATAACGTCCAGTTATAAGTAATTTATAAGTGATTAGTTAATGATTAAATAATCGTTTACAAAACATTCATAAGTAATTAATAAGTGATATGCTAACAATTTGTGTATGTTTTGTTAATTCATTTAAAAGTCATTTACAAGTAATTAGCTAATGATGAACTAATCATTTACAAAACATGACTATGCATTCATAGATGATTAATAATTGATATGTTAATATTTTTATCTATGTTTTGTAGAATAAGTTTTGAATCATTTACAAGTGATTAGATGATGATGAACTAATCATTTACAAAACATAACTATACATTCACAAATGATTAAGTATATGCTAACAATTTATAAATCTGTCATAAGTTATCTTTAAATATAGCATCATGAAATAATCAAACAGATCCTTAATGGTTAATAGTTACTAGTTAATATATTATTAATCACTTATAGATCATTGAAATGTCAACATTGTACTGTTATCTCAATAAACATTATAAATCATTTACAAAGCTTTCTGCATCCCCTAATCTAAAGTGTAAACTAATCATCAGTTGTAAATGTTTTACAAACTTTATGGTTTCCAGTTGTGTGTGCGTAAATATATATATATATATATTCACAAACAACCTGTAACCTGGAAGGTTTGTAAAACATTTACAACTGATGAGTAGTTTTTCTCTTTGTAAAGGTCAGAGCAACTCTTTTTTTGGCCTCTAAATATGCATTTCTGAGGGTCATTAAGGATTCCGCATCATGAAACTTCAGAAATTGGCAGAGGAATGCTTTGACATTAATCCAAATCCTAAAGCCCAGCCTAATATTTTTTTATTGCAACTTTAGATTTGAGTAAGATTTTTAAAAGGGGGAATAATACATCAAAATCAATGCTAGTGTCTCGGAGGGATTATAAAACTATTAATGAGACTTTGGGATTCAAAGAGTGTCTCATAAAATCACTGAGATGATTAAATGTCATTCTTCATTTCTGAATAGGTCCTGTGTCTTAATTGCACTCACTGTATTTTTTCTCTATTCTGTTCTTCCTTCCTTTATCTGTCATCTTCTCTGCACTCCCTGCCCTTCTTTTCTCAGTATCAGGCCAGTGGAGTTAACAATAATAGGACTGCTGTAAGCTTTCATTGCGTGCCTCTCAGCGAAACTGTCTGTATTACACAGGAAAAGCTCGCTCTAATGTCCTCTCCCATTTCTACTAACTTGGCTTATTATTATAATTTTTTTTGACAGTGCTAATGCTGAAACAGCAACACATCTATTCCAAGGACATTTCTTGATGTAACTGAATGTTGTTCAGATCTCATTAAACCAACGAAAAAAAGAGTGCGTTGGTTTCGTGTCAGTTTATTACCTTAGTTCATAACTTTATCTTCAGTTGACTCCTTATTAAAGTTTGTGTGAAAAACAGTGGCTTAATTTAGTCTAAAAATGAAATATCCTGTTATTGGACTTTTGACTCTAAACCATGTGACAACTAGCTCAGTTTCTCTCATCTATCAACTTGTCGGCCAACGTCGGACTAGTTTTGGTGTTTTCCGTCAGGGCTGTTGGTGAGAGTGAGAACTCTGATTGGATGTTCAGTTTATCGAACGAGTCAGTGACCGAGAATTAAAGCAAAAGTGTTGAAAAGAAGCAATTAAATGAGGGCGGCAAAGACAGAATTAATGGCATGTAACATTAAAGTTAATGTTACGTGATCTTTCCCAAGCATTCCAATATGCGAATATTTTCATAATAATGTGCTGTTTAAAATGATGAATGTTATCAACATAACTGATAATCAAAATTGTGAGCAAGCGCTGCTTTGTCTATGTTTTGTATATCTCCTATATCCTTTTTTCGGTTTTTCCTTTTGAATGATGAATATACCATAGCTTTTTGTACCAGACTGTAACATTTGGACCAGTCAGACACACAACTATTTGTTATACTATTTGTTATATTTAACAAATAATCTCTTATGCCCCCTCACCTAACCAAAAGGCCAACTATGAGGGTCTGTGGACCCTTCCCCCAAAATGCATCTAACACCTAAGAAGGCAGAACATGCCTCTGGTTCCATGGCAACCCATCTGATAACACTTGTTTTATTGCTCAAAGGAATGCGGGCAGAGCAACTCACTTCATTTCCCCTTAGGAAAGAGACATGGACTCTTCTCTAATTTATAGAAAAACCTTTCTTTGAATGAACACGCATATCTTCAGGTCATTGTGTATATTATTACTGTTCTTGTATATGTTTTTGTGTATTGTATCCTGTTTTATGCATGCTAATGATAGAACACTAGTTAATATTACCTCATGTATATCATGTTTGGTCTCTATCAATTCGTCTTCGGATGATCTAATTGAGAGTGTATATTATATGTCGATACCTATGCAACATATAGGTGTTCTAAGAATCTTTAATAGTTTGTATATCAACGTCCAGTCCGGTTCATATGCAAATGACCATGCATGGAGACAAAGAGTCGTAAACTTTCCCTCCAAAAGTTCAAGTCACCATAGGCTCTTTGACTCCCCAGATGTGTGACCTCTATAGCAGATAAAGCTCTCACATCATGTGACGCCCCTGCAGTCTGCGGTTCTGTTAGATTCTGAGAAGATGAGGATGTGAGCTAGAACTCTTATGGACCCTCTAAGTTTTTGTGCCAGGCCTTGCGGCCTTGACTTTCCATTCAACAAAGGATCCTCGGATCTCAGCAGATCTCTTTCTTAGCTCTTTTTCACTTTCTACCTGGGAAGAACATTTCTACCTCAGAACATCTTTGGAATTCATCACTCTTCAACCCGGAAGAACGTGATCAGCAGTCCAAAATCTTGAAACCATTAAGACTTTCATCTGAGACTGCATTCCGGACACTCGTCACAACCAAGGCCATGCAAGTATTGTACATTTAACTAAACGAAACAGAGGTTTAGTATAAGTTATAGAACCCATTATAAATGGCACTGATGGTTTTACTCAGGTGGTTAAATGACTCTTTCCATACCTGCATTCTCTGGTTTTCCTGATGGTTTCATCCATCAACTCTCATGAGTGATTGTATGTTTGTTTGTTAGACTAGTCTGTGTTAGTGTTTAGTGAATAAAACTCTTGTGCACAAATTACATGAGTTTCTGATTTTGCCTTGCAAATTAATGTCCCTTTATGATTTTTGATCCTTACTACATGCTCTAATGTATTACTACTTAGGAAAGTATTTCCTGTGGCCAAGAAAATATCCTTTCTTAGAGTTGATATGAACTTACACTGAATGTTCGCTGGACAAACAGATTAGATGATGGCAATTTAATACTGCTACAGTTATTACTGTCAGCCGATATAAATAATTGTAATTAATCATAATTAATTGTAATTATTTATATACAATTCCCTTTTGAGCTTATAAATTGCTACAAGACGCTCAAGACAAAATCTCTGATTCCCTTTCGAGGGAACTTCGAACTGCGTTCTCTAGGGGTCGCTATGGGGAACGCCTCGGCATGACCGGTGTCTTGAAGCATATATCTAATCACGACAATAACATTGGCCGGCGACAGCCTATGACGTCACTACCGGTGCGGCCACAGTATAAAGGGGCGCCGGGAAAATACGTCATTCTCTTCTTCGTCTTCACTGACCGTGTGTTTATGTTAGCAGAAGCTAAGCACGACTAGGAGTGCATGTTCTCTCGCCGGAGGATGTGTTCTGATACCCGCAGTTTCACACGGCTCACGGGTTGTGTGTGTGTGGTGAAGAGAAAGTGCGTTCAGCTCTCGAGGGAGTTGAATGCGCTCGTTGCATTCATTACTTATTTCCTGTGAGGGAAAAGCATTGCGTGCTCTGTCATTCAGCAGCCCCAGGTTTTTAGGCCTCTCTATGCCTCCCTGTTAGGTTGCTCTCCTTGTTGGTCGAGCTAGCATTGCTCCCCTCACTATAGAGAGTCACCTATGAGCATGCCGCTCCCTTCTGAGCGTCTGAGTTCCCTCTCATTCGGAGAGTTGAGTCCTCAGGTTGTTAGGCCTCTCTGAGTTTCTCTCTCATCCTGAGAAGTGGAGTCTCTGCTCTGGGGAATCCACCGTACAGTCATGCCAACGGGTCAGGCCCTTTCTCCGCCCTTCCCCTTAGGCTGATCTCATGGTGTGTTCAGCAGTGCTCCCCTCACTCCGAGGGTCTCTTATGAGCACGCAACCCCTCCCTGAGCGTTGGAGTTTCCCTCTCATCCTGAGAGTTGAGTTCTCCACCGCCCAGTTGAGTTCTGTGAGTCAGCAACTTCAGGTTGTTAGGCCTCTCTCTGCCTCCCTGTTAAGTTGCTAACTTTGCTCCCTAGAACGGTGTTTACAAATCCATGTTATGGTAAGAGTGCACGCTAGTCTCTGTGTACTTTCTGAAAGCCACGTTGTGGTAAGATCGCACATCAAGTGTTTTGCGTTCTTTCTAAAATCCTGTACGGTATGGGTTACGCGCTGCGACTTCATGCCCTTTCTTTGGGTTGGTTAGGCCCCGGTTTCGCCTTGGGCCCCACTCTACCTATTTCTCCCAATGTTTCTGGGCTTGAACAGTGGGTTATTACCAAGGGTCTGTTGAGACAGTTCCCTCAGCGAGCTCGTGCAGAGCAAGCGGTATCACCTGGGTGACAGGCCAGGACCTATCTACTATCCTAGGCCTAAACTAACAGGTAAGTTTTTTAGGGTATACAGCTCGGGTCTTTGGCTGTAGGGGATAATGCCACTGACAGCCGTCTAACCGTCCCAGGGGCACCTCCCTTAGCCCAGTAGAGTTGGTACTTAGTGCTCGCCTTTTTGTGCTTGGCTTGCACTCCCCTCAGCATGGTGGCATGGGTATTCCTTTCCCCATAGCGACCCCTAGAGGACGTAGTTCGAAGTTCCCTCGAAAGGGAACGTCTCAGGTTACGTATGTAACCATGGGACAATGCGTCCTCTAGGCTCGGTGCCATGCTTCGGACGCAAGCTTCAGACGAAGAAGTGAATGACGTATTTTCCCGGTGCCCCTTTATACTGTGGCTGTGCCGGTAGTCGCCGGCCAATGTTATTGTTATTGTTAGTGTCTCGTTCCCTGCTCAGGGAACCATGGTTACATACGTAACCTGAGAGGTTCTTACACAACTGTTGTTATTAAGGTATTAATAGCTACATTATTGAACATGTTTCATTACAGTGACAGTAATTGTGCATATAATTTGGAAGCGTGAGTGTGGATTAGACACCTCACACAGAGTGTGTTGCAGTTAAAGCTCACACGACTGTATTTGTTTACACATCCTCAGGGCAGCTGACTATAATGAATGCTGCACAGTCTACTTATTTTAAAAAAACTAAGAATAAAATGGATTACTGTATATTTATGACTCTTTCTTTTCCAGTGCCTGAACTGAGTAGCATTTCATCAAGACTTTGTTTAAGTTATCATAGCTTTCCATATTAATGTAGCATTCTGATTTGTGGCTCTGTGTGTGGCTTACACATTCAGACTATCGATATGAATATATAGTTTTTACTGATTTCCGTCTTTTGTTGTATATTGTGAAGCTGTTTGGATATTTTAAATGATTTATGTGTATAGCAAACTAAAGCTGTAGTAGTACAGACTTGTCCCTTTATAAGATTTGGCTCCGGTTAAGTTAATTGTAGAGAAACTTTAATTGCTTACATGAGTTGGTTACAGGTTATCATTTTTTCAAAGCAAATGTCACTAACAATATAAACACTCACCCCTTTCAAAAAGAAATTACGTCATGTAAAAATAAAAAAGACAAATATCGTTTTAAAATAAAATGTTACAAAATTGTATGCAATGATGACATTTGACATAACAACTGCTAGATATCCTACCTGTCAAGCAAGAAAAAAGTCCATCTCTGGGTCAATTTGAAATCCTTTGACGTCTCTGAGCTGTCTTCATCTCTGAAAAGCAGTCCAGTGTTGATATTGAGTTGTACAGGCTCTGGCACTTTGTTCCTTTTTGCTTATAAACTGACTGATTTTCAGCTAAATCCAACCCGATATGTCAAATTATAAATCATTTTTATAAGCTTACACACTGCTCCGGGTGTGTGTTCACGGTGTGTGTGTGTGTTCACTGCTGTGTGTGTGCACGTTGGATGGGTTAAATGCAGAGCACGAATTCCGAGTACGGGTCACCATACTTAGCAGTATGTCACTTCACTTCACTTATGGGTAGGGCAACTGTATGACAGTTTTTAAAGTGATTTGTTTATATACCCATTTTTGTTTAATTTTAACCAAACAAAATCTTTAAAAAAATCGTTTAAAAACAAATGAATTAGAATTAATTAGAACAACGTCATTAAAAGTAACTAAATAAGAAGTGTTTTAAGTATTTTTAAATGTTATTTTTTTTCTCTTCAATTTATTAATTTCACCAGATTATCAAATATGTATTACTATTACTTTACTTAATTTCCAGCAAAAATAATTCTCATATCTTTTCTTATTATTATCATGATGTAAAATTCTAGTAAATATTTTGGTCATACCCATCACCCTTACTGGGTCTCCGGACATAAAGTCCAACATGACACTGAAGGACATTTATCCAACCTTGCCAAAAGGAAGTCAAGCATCTGGCTTCGTATTTATATTCATTTCATGAAGCTTCTACAGTATCTGGCATGCTTATATGTGAGAGAAGGTCACAGTTCAAAAGCATTTGAATCACAGGAGGTTGCGGTCATTTGTTTCGACTCTTGTAAGGGAGACATGTGATGCGCATGTCATACCTGTGACTGTTGTTTTCAAAGGACAAGAGACCATGCTCTGCCCAGTTCATCTTGACTTATATACCCTCTGACAGGAAGGATATTATGAGCTCGGGGACAGTGTAGTGTAGTTTGTATGTGTGTGGTGTGTGCTGTCAGCCAGCTTAAATGTATTTAATCATAGCAGCGCATGTGAGAGCTGTGGCTCAATGCTGAAGAAGTTGAGGAGTTGTGTGCTTACAGAAATAATGGGGCATTCTGATCCATTGCCCCTCATTTCTCTCTACTTTCCTGTTTACACTCTGCTTTCTCATTTTGTAAAAAAACTAAATTAGGCTAGGCGTTTGTAGAACTAAAATTAAGGCAACAGTTTGAAATCATTTACTTTAAATGTCGAAGTAGAGTTAATGTTTTGACAATTAAATTGATTTAATACTACTGTGTGTAGTCATTCTTCTGCATTTATATACATAAAAATATTTTCTTGTTTTGTACTGTGTATATATACAGTAACATTCAAAAGTTTGGCCTCTGTAAAGATTTGTTTTAAATTAATGGATGACTTCATTTAATTTTGATTAATTTTGTAATTTTGTTTTTGTATATTTATTAAACAAAAATTTAAAGAGCACCACTTTTGACCAATTTAATGCATAAATTGGTCAAAAGTGGTGCTCTTTAAAGTTTTGTTTAATACATTCTTTTGCTTTGAACTCAAATCAAGGTTTTCACAAAAATATAAAGCAGCACAACTGTTTTTTTACATTGATATTAAAAATATATTTTTCTTGAGCAGCAAATCAGCATATTATAATGATTTCTGTAGGATCGTGGGACACTGAAGGCTTTACAGGGGAAGTCGTGGCCTAATGGTTAGAGAGTTGGACTCGTGATCCAAAGGTTGCGGGTTCGAGTCTCCGGCCGGCAGGAATTGTAGGTGGGGGGAGTGAATGTACAGCGCTCTCTCCACCCTCAATACCACGACTGAGGTGCCCTTGAGCAAGGCACCGAACGCCCAACTGCTCCCCGGGCGCCGCAGCATAAAATGGCTGCCCACTGCTTCAGGTGTGTGTTCACTGCTGTGTGTGTGTTCACTGCTGTGTGTGTGCACGTTGGATGGGTTAAATGCAGAGCACGAATTCCGAGTATGGGTCACCATACTTGGCTGAATGTCACTTCACTTTATTAATGGCTGCTGAAAATTCAGCAGCATCACAGGAATAAATTGCATTTAGAAATATATTCAAATAGAAATCAGTTACTTTAAATTGTAATAATATTTCATAAAATATGTTTTTACTGTATTTTAATCATATAGGCCTGAAAGCAGCCTTGGTGAGTATAAGAGACTTATTTCAAAAACATTAAAAAATCTCACAGACCCCAAACTTTGTAATGCTATAGTGTAAATCAGTGTTACTCATTGTGCGGCTTGTGAGCCTCATGCGGCTCGCCAAGCTTTACTTTGTGGCTCGCATGGCAGTAAATAATATGATGATATGATCATGCGGTCAATACAGATATTTCACAAAAACATTAAAAACAAGCAGGGGTCACACTTTATATTAGGTGGCCTTAACTACTATGTACTTATTTTTTGATGTAAGTACAATGTACTTATTGTGGTCATACTGTATTGCAAAACACTATTTCTGCTATTGAGGTGGGATACGGGTAAGATTAGGGGCAGGGTTGGTGGTATGGGTAGGTTTAAGGGTAGGTTAAGGTGTAAGGGATGGGTCAACAGTGTAATTATAAAGGTAATTACAGAAATTAATTACAGATGTAATTACACATAATAAAAAAAAAACATGTATGTACACAATAAGTGCATTGTACCAAATGATTAATTTAAATGTAAGTACATAGTACTTAAGGCCACCTAATATAAAGTGGGACCCAAGCAGGGCTATAACATAACCCATTAAAATACTCACACCATGTCTAAACCGGACGCGAGTTGCGCAATCCAACAAAAGACAATTGAACCCATCAGAGTACGTGAGTAGAGTGGAGTGAGAGCGGAGCGGTGTAATTTTGAATGGAGCGAGGAACGGATTTTTTAAAAGTCGGAGTGTCGTTTTCACTCATTCCAAGAGCTCTCCACCACCGCTCCAGCACGAGTACAGTTCATGCCAACTACCTGTAATATAACTGCATATTTAGCAAGAATTCACGTTAAACATATTGAGCTAGCTTGATAGAGATGGATCACTCAAATAAAAAAGAATGTGAAGGCTATGATGACGTGAGCGGGAAGTTATAGTTATTTTCATCAGAAACAAAATTGGCACTGCAAAAAGCAGCAGGTATACCTTTTAATGCTGATTTTAGCTTGTCATATGGTAGGAAGCTGGAGCGGAGTGATTATTAAATGCTCGGATCACGGAGAGGAAATTGTTTTGCGCTCCATTTCTCTCACATACTCTGGAACCCATTGATGTTGTCTACACTGATGCCTCGTTCTATTTATGACGAACTGTACTGGCACTACGTTCAAATGATTTGCAATGGTTGCTTTTTCGCGTCGTGTTGACAGACTTTTAGCGCAGCGGGGCGCGGCACGACAACTGTCTGGTCTGGTGTAAACATGGCCAGACAGTGCTCTATTACAAATAATTTATATTTAAAAAAATACCTAAAACAGCGGCATTACAAGATGGAAATATAGACTAGAGATATTTCCACTTGCTCTGTCCTATGTCCATGACACTGACTCACTGCGCATTTGCCAGTTTTTTGCCAGCTCTTAACGCGGATGTGCACTTGGATGGTTAGATAATAGATACATGATGGGCTAATATAGAAAAAAATAAATAAATAAGGTCTTCCCAGCATTAAGGTAATAATTTTTTTTTAAATCATCTTGTCCTAGTTACAAATTTGACTGGTAAATGTTAAAGAATGATAGCACCTTTTGTATTGTGTTGCATTGCATATCAGGGATGACAGATTGATAAAAAGACATGCTATTTATGACTGGATGTAACTTTTGATACTTTGCAGTAAAAGTGGCTCTCCGATTGACTTTGCCCTATCAGTGCGGCTCCCATGAAAAAAATAGTGAGGACCACTGGTGTAAATAGTCTTAATAATCTTACATTGAACAATACTATGTGTTTTGTCTTTAAGAACTGTGCAACCATATTAATTATTCATTGTAGAAAATGCATCAAGTAGAATTATTGAACAGAAAAGCTTCATTAAGCTGGTTTACTTGTGTTCCTGTAAGGTTTGCAAAAAAAAATATATATATATTTTACTTGATTAAAGAATTACATTTTAAGGTATGCAGCAGGCAAATATACTATTAATAAAATAAAATTATGATGAAAATCAATTGAAACGATTTGCATTTCCAGAACAAAATACCAGTGTGTCCAAGGCAGCAGTAGAATAGTGTTGAAGTTGAGACAAGCTTGTAAATTAAATGCAGAACTTATTTTCTCTAAGGAATAAGGTGACCTGATTTTTCTTTAGTTTACTAATTTGTTTCTTCTACGTCTAACTAAGTATCTATTTTTAATTGGAGAGAGGTTGTTTCTATGGCAACTACATGAGATGTATAACCGTTGTCTTCCTCCAGCTGCTTTGACAAGGGCGTCATCAATGATCTAATACAGCAAAACTTTATGAGACTTGTGAAATCCAATGTTGGCAAGCACATTAACAAGTGCTACATTTAAACACAAATAGTGATTACTGATGACTGCATCAGTTATATATATCTCCAAAATGCCGTTATTTCATCATATTGAATAATTACATTTTTTTGACATTCTTTTTCCTCTAAAAACCATTCCACTGCAATACTAGATCCACTTTTTTCCCGCCTTTTTCATGTTTTGATATACAAGATTGGTTCAGTTTCTTTAAAGGTCCCATATTGTACACCTTTCTGGAGTTTTATTTTAAGTTTTGATGTCCTTAAGAATACATATTTGTGGTATAAGTACCAAAAACTATCTCAATATAATAGGAGCTCTGCTAAGAACAGGTTGATTTTGGCCTGTCTAATTCATGGGCCTCTCTTCTGATTGGCCTGTTGTTTTCTGAGTGACGCATGGCTAGGCCAGCGACAGGTAACTAGGGTCATGTAGGGCCGACGTCACAATTACGTCACAGCGCTAGCTGGAGGCAAAACAAAGGGAAAACTGGAGGCGGCCCATTCAAAACAGCGCAGATTTGGCTACATAAGGAGCTTAAAATATCATCTTGTTGTGATGTTGGGTGTCAGAATCTACGTAATACAGCCTCAAATTAGAAATTTGATCGCATACCTGCTGCCACTGCCAGACAAAAAAAAATGACGACAGCTGTGGGTAAACGCGATAAAACGAGCGGACTGGACAGAAACGATCGTCAAAAATACTCGCATTTGCAGAGCACACTTCTTATCAGAAAAAGTTAAATAAAGTATTGTCTTTTGTTGTTATGGGCATGTCTGAAGATTTCTTGCATCTCAGGACTATGTTGTGTATGAAATAATGTCTGTGTGCATGTGGGTAAAACAACAAACTGACAATTTAAATATAATCATTTGTAATTGTATATACATTGTTGTGATTTAATTGTGGCTGGAATAATAATGTAGCTGTAAAAATAGTTGCCTGCTGAAATTGAAATATATTTTCATCTTCATCATGACACGGTGAGATTGTCTTTACTAACGTTATGTTAGACGTGATCCACCTCATAGTAACAGTGCCTTCAGATTGTCCATCCTTTGAGTGAGCGTGTAATATTACAGGTCAGCCGATCTGATTTTGTCCGTTAAAGTTAACCTTTTCGACATGTTTCTGTGTTGTTGTTGCTCAGCAATGGCATGGACGCGATGCTGTCTGGGGGTTTGGCAAAAGGACGGTGGGCGGTGCTCGGGATGGAGACTGAAGGCGGTGACTGAATAGTTCGGATGTCACATTTTAACAGAAGTCACAAGGGCTCGTGAAAAGGCACAGCTTCTTTTTTTTTTTTAAGGCACAGCTGCTTAATGTAGGCTGTGTGCACTTTTTCTGTGGATTGACTATTTTGAAACTTATATGGTAGTTACATAGCCCCTAGACCTCAGTTATCATGAAAAAAGCCAGGAAATTTCACAATATGGGACCTTTTTTGACAATATGGGACCTTTAATCTTTTCTTATAATTTTTTTCTTTGTAGTTGTTTAACAGTTTTGCCATTTTACATTTGGTTAAGAGGTTCACCACTGTTCAAAATTTTGGAATCAGTAAATTTTTTTTAAAGATATTAATGCTTTTATTGAGCAAGGATGCTTGCAAGGTCAAAATTGACTTTCAAAATTGAAAGTTGAAAGAATGTTACAAATATTTATATTTCAAATAAATGCTGTTTTTTAAATGCACATTTATCAGATAATCCTGAAAAAAAAGTTTCTAAAAAAATTGTAAGCTGCACAACTGTTTTTTAGCCTTGATAATAATGAGAAATGTTTCTTTAGCATCAAATCTTCATATTATAATGATTTCTGAAGGATCATATGACACTGAAGACTGGAGTAATGATGCTGAAAATTCAGCTTTGCCATCACACGAATAAATTACATTTTAAAATGTTTTTTTTCAACTGCTTACATTTTCCAAACTTTACCTCTTTTTTCAAACTTTACACACAAATTCAAGAATTGCACACACAAAATGCAAAATGCCTCACATCTATTGCAAAATGAAACACTGCATTCAAAATATCACAAACACATCTCAAAAGCAAACCTTTACAAACACCTTTGCCATAATATTAATACCTGTGTGTGTTACATAGAGAATTGTGTGTTGTGTTTTTCAAAAAGTGTTTTATGAAATTGAAAACAATATTAGCATTTTCCTGTATTTTTTAAACAAATAATAAAAAAAGAAATCTACAATTTATTTATTTGTATGTGTTGTAAACAGTACTGTTTGCACATCTCAGGGGCAGTTGATCACTATTTGATAGTCTGACTAGAAGTTTATGAGAGAGCAAAAGTGCTGATCTTACACCTGTCTTGAGATTTAATTAAGAACTTGACCCAGATAGATACTATTTGAGAAGATTCTGAAACTTGCTGATCCAAGACCTGTTATAATATAGTATCTTGAGAACAGTGTTTGATTTAATGGAGGAGTATATATTTATTAGGGGACACACGCAGGTTCAGCTGTATTGATCTGCGGTATTGAGAGATGAATTTGCACACACATACACATGATGAAATGTGACATCCAGGAAGGTTACAGTGGTGCAAGCGTATCGACCCAATTTATGGGTCTGGAAAATTACCTGTCCCTACACACCCCCACAAAACACTCACTCCCTTTTAATGGTCTCAGTGTGTGTGTATAGCCTGAGGCTGTGGACATTTTACTTGAAGTCTTTGTTTACCCGTTTGTTTACTTGAGGATCTAATCATTGCTCACAGGTGGCTGTTTAAGTCCATAGATAACAGGGCAGGCTTCATTTCACTCAATCCTTAATGCTTTATCAAGAAATCACTGAGAACATTTCATGGCTTTTTACAAATGGCTTGCTCATTGAGCTGAATCCAAAAATCCAGGGCAGTAAAATAGCACAAAGCTTGGGAGAAACACTGACCCAAACCTGCATAATGCTGCCTTCAAAGGCTGTATACAGCAGAGAGGAAGGCATCTGATCTGAACATATCCGACTCCAGTGGCCAAACATCTTGTCTGTTCAAAAATGAGTATTGTATCATTAAATATTCAATTACCTCCAGAGCTCACTTTAATTTGTTCTAGATCATTAAATTTGATGTTCTGAAGCTGGTTTGAATCCAGTTTCCTTAGGAGGTGCCTTCATACAAAAAGCATTTTATGGTCAACAGATTGTAAACCGGATGGAAGTATTTTATCGTATCGTATAGTGCCATAGGATTTAAAGCCATAAGAGGTTGTGTGTTATAGAGTTATGGGGCTGGTCACATTAGTGGAAGTTTTGCCAAAGTTTGTGGGCAAAAAGGTCCATTGTCAGTTGTCAATCTGTTGTGATGTATGAATGAGATCTCAAAAAGACATCCCTTTCAAACCAAGCAGTTTTCTGTTGGTCAACACAGTGACTGAACTGTGACCAACTTGAACCCATTGCAAAAAATACGGTTTAGGAAAATTGTTCCTTTTTAAGCAAAATTCCAGCAAAAATTTACTCGCTAAAATTCACAGAACAAAGGTAAATATTACCAAATTTTTACAAGCCAACTTCAAAACAAAACAGACATATACTTTCTTCAAAAATTTAGGTTAATATTCAATGAGTTTTTTTTTAATTATTTATACACTGAACAAAATTATAAACGCAACACTTTTGTTTTTGCCCCCATTTTTCATGAGCTGAACTCAAAGAGCTAAGACTTTTTCTATGTACACAAAAGGCCTATTTCTCTCAAATATCGTTCACAAATCTGTCTAAATCTGTGTTAGTGAGCACTTCTCCTTTGCCGAGATAATCCATCCACCTCACAGGTGTGGCATATCAAGATGCTGATTAGACAGCATGATTATTGCACAGGTGTGCCTTAGGCTGGCCACAATAAAAGGCCACTCTAAAATGTGCAGTTTTATCACACAGCACAATGCCACAGATGGTGCAAGTTCTGAGGGAGCGTGCAATTGGCATGCTGACTGCTGGAATGTTCACCAGAGCTGTTGCCCGTGAATTGAATGCTCATTTCTCTACCATAAGCCATCTCCAAAGGCGTTTCAGAGAATTTGGCAGTACACCCAACCGGCCTCACAACCGCAGACCACGTGTATGGCATTGTGTGGGTGAGCGGTTTGCTGATGTCAACGTTGTGGATCGAGTGGCCCATGGTGGCGGTGGGGTTATGGTATGGGCAGGCGTATGTTATGGACAATGAACACAGGTGCATTTATTGATGGCATTTTGAATGCACAGAGATACCGTGACAAGATCCTGAGGCCCATTGTTTTGCCATTCACCCACGACCATCACCTCATGTTGCAGCATGATAATGCCCGGCCCCATGTTGCAAGGACCTGTACACAATTCCTGGAAGCTGAAAACATCCCAGTTCTTGCATGGCCAGCATACTCACCGGACATATCACCCATTGAGCATGTTTGGGATGCTCTGGATCGGCATATATGACTGCGTGTTCCAGTTCCTGCCAATATCCAGCAACTTCGCACAGCCATTGAAGAGGAGTGGACAACCTGATCAACTCTATGCGAAGGAGATGTGTTGCACTGCATGAGGAAAATGGTGCTCACACCAGATACTGACTGGTTTTTGGACCCCCCTGGACCCCCCCAATACAGTAAAACTGCACATTTTAGAGTGACCTTTTATTGTGGCCAGCCTAAGGCACACGTGTGCAATAATCATGCTGTCTAATCAGCATCTTGATATGCCACACCTGTGAGGTGGATTGATTATCTCGGCAAAGGAGAAGTGCTCACTAACACAGATTTAGACAGATTTGTGAACAATATTTGAGAGAAATAGGCCTTTTGTGTACATAGAAAAAGTCTTAGATTTAGAGTTCAGCTCATGAAAAATGGGGGCAAAAACAAAAGTGTTACGTTTATAATTTTGTTCAGTGTAATTAAAACAAAATAATTTTTTTTTTAATAAAAATAAAAAAACTGTATTGATAAATATATTGACAGATATTTAATTGTACGTTAATTTTTTCATATTCTTCTATTTTTATAATTAGATTTCCTTTGACGTCATGGAACACTCACTTAAAATTAGTCTTTAAAAATACAAATAAATAAATATAAATCTCAAAATGATTATCAAATATTTCATACTGTACATAATATTGTTCTGATGCCTACATTTACTTAAAATGATTGATGTTAGTGATAAAATGATAAAATATTTTATTATAAAATGATATTGATTGATTTTTTTAATTTTTAATTTAATTAGACACTGTTATAGAATCAGACATTTATCAATTATCGACCGCCATGACATGAAAATAATTATCAGTGCTAGAATCATTGTGTCATTTTGTGGATTAGTAGGTATATTGCCTTAATCTATCCTGTCCCGTACGCTTTCCTGTATTTCCTCCCTCTCTTTGCTGCCTATCTAACTCTCCTTTGTCATTCTTTAATTTCCTCTGTCACTTCCTCCCATTCTGGCTCTCTTCATCCTGCTGCCCTTGTCTATTTGACTGTGCTCATTCACGTCGTATGACACAGAATAAGTTGCTGTTGCTCGGTAATTGCTTAGCTTTTGGAGAAAATGATTTTACTGGTTGGCTTTTTTATCAATAGTTTGGCCGGCGTTCAGCATCTGGCTTCTGCTCTGTCTGTGGATGGAAGGTGGAGGAGCCAGGTTGGGGCCAAGCTGGCAGAACTGTGCTAAATGAATCGCTCCATGGACTCTCACACCGTTTAGTTTGGGACATTTGTATGTTATTGCTTTCCCTATTCGCTCTGCAACATTATTGTTAATTGCTTTCATTGATATCATCATTAGGTTCCAAGAGTATAGTGAAATATAGTAGCCTGAGACACTTTATGCAACTCAACAGTCAGTGATAAAGGGGGAAGAGGGAAATTGAATCAATATTTTTTTCTACTTTCATTAGTAAACTAGCATTTAGATGACCTCTAAACTGTCACACCTGGTCTAAAAGTCACGAAACTCAAGTTTTGATTTCATGAGGTCTTTAAGACAGCCAAAAACTATACAGCGAGGAGATTTAAATTGTCCAGGAGGAGCCACACAGAGGCATAAAAGGCACAAAAATGACTCTTGGAGGAAACACATTCATAATCACTTGAATCTGAAACATTATCATGCAAAGGTCAGACTCTCAACCTCCTCTACAATGACAACAGCTCTGTTCACTCCCATGTCTTTCAGAACCCATTAGCCTTTTTGTTTTACATGCACTTCTACAGAAGACCCCAACAACCCAATAAAGTCATAAAAGCCCTCAGGCAAGAGCGTAACTTTCAGAAAAGCACATACTGCCAGACTAGAAACTAAATTTATGGGAGTCCATCGAGCTGTGTCTTTGAATTGTAACAATGAAATATAATTTTGTATGTATGTATTATTCCCTTTCTTTCTTTCTTTTTCTTTCTTTCTTTCTTTCTTTCTTTCTTTCTTTCTTTCTTTCTTTCTTTCTTTCTTTCTTTCTTTCTTTCTTTCTTCGTTTCTTCCTTCCTTCCTTCCTTCCCTCCCTCCCCCCCTCCGGGAATTATCATTTTTGAACAAGTATGAACCTCTTTCGATATCTTTAAACCTCAAGATTAAAAAACGAGAAACAGTGTTAGCAAATGACAATATTAAATATACAACCTTTCAGCAGTGTAATAATGTTACTAGTGTGTGTTGTTTTGTGATTATAGTGATCAAAATGCTACTTTGCTACTCAGTTTCAGCAGACAGGTGCAGGTTTATGTAAAATACTTTTTAAGGTGCTGTCAGACACTATTTTAATGTCAATGTATTGAAAAGAAAATTATTATTTTTTCCCTCAGGAAGTGAATGAAAGAATTATATTTTTGCAGTTTTTTAGATGGCAGGGGTGAACGGTCATGACTCAGATGTTATTCACTGACTGGAGAGCAGCTGTGCTTTGGGGTACAAGGATCATAACACTAAAGATTATGACAGTCATGTGGCTTTGCCTCTGACCCCAGCACAGTGACCTTAAAGCAGAACCTGACCCACTAAAAATACTACTGTGCAAGTCAGTGAAAGATTAATTTGAGTCTGCTCTGGCTAATTAGTGTCTTATTATGGTATACAAATTGTGATTACTTTTAGAAACAGATTCCATTCTTTGTTATCATGAAATGCATTAAACACTTAAAATAGCAATTCTGATATTGTTGTCCAGAATCTTATTAGTGAAGGTCACTGGATATGATGAAGACAGCTATATGTCAGGAGTATTTAGTAACTTGCATAATTATTAATCTCATACATGCAGAACATGCTCATACAAGTTTCTAGTGTAAACCTGATTTAAATCCAGACCATTTTAATTTTAGAACACATGGCAGAGAGCTTATAATAAAGTTCACATTGTAGTTAAAAAGTACTATAATATGAAATTCTGAAAAACACGAGGGAAACGTGTTCTTTCTGAAATTACTTTAAAGGCCTGAGGGGTAAAAATGTCATAAAATTGATATTGCATATCAACAGCAAACCTAGGATTTTGACACATGTATAAAATCCATAGCTCATAGAGTTGGAAAAAGCATTAGGCAGTCTGAGATGCAAGTGTATTAAAATCATAGAACCGGAGCCCAATTTTAAACGTTTCTCTTATTCTTCTGTGACCCCGTGAAGGTATTATAACAGGAATTCACTACAGGAACATCCCCCCCGCCAGACTGTGCCATTAGGGGTTATTTTTTCCCTGACCCCTGCTGAGCTTCCAAAATGACTATGGCCCGGTTTCACAGATAGGGCTTAGACTAAGCCAGGATTAGGCCATTGTTCAATTAGGAAATTTAAGTAATTTTTATTAACATGCCTTAGAATAAAACATTCCTGGTGCGCATCTTGAGACAAAACAAAGGCACTGATATATTTTAAGATCAGTCAGAGCAAGTTTCCTTCAATTGAAACAGCTCAGACTTACACTGTAGTCTGGGACTAGTCTTAAGCCTTGTCTGTGAAACTGGGGGTATAAGTATTACCAGTGGATTTAATCTAATCTGGCTGCTTCAATTAAAATTTAAAGTACAGTATGACATTATTCATCTGAAAATCACACAGACAAAATAACAATACTTTTAAAATGTAAAATGTTTTCAGTGTGTTCAGTGTTATTTGAGTGTGTGTGTGTGTGTGTGTGTGTGAGAGAGAGAGTGAATAAGAGGCAAGATATTGTGTTTGAGGGTGTATGTGTCTGTGTATTTATAATACACTATGAATAATACAATAAACTATTTTCTCTGGGTTTGCATTGTAGGTTATTGTATGCAAAAACGTTCCAGAGTGAATATTCAGAAGATTATTCATCTTTATTTAGCCATTAGCCACTGCTCTTTCATGCTCTCTGTTATGACTCTCTGAAAAAGGGGGGAAAAACCTGAAGATTTTCACTGAATCACTGTGAAGCTCACTTAGACAGAATCGCTCTCAGGTTTTCATGATGGAGCAGCACAGCACACAATAAATCAGACCTCTTCATCTAATGATGTGATGAATAGTTCAGAGGGACAAGTTGTACTTCAGTCCTGCTCTCTGGACAATTATATATTCTCTCTGTATGAAAGCTTGAACACTCCAAAAAAAAAAAAAAAAAATCAGCCCACCGGAAAGCTTAATTGTTGCCATAAAACTTGGTGAAACCAGAGTAATACTTCATTATTGTTGAGTAGATTTACTTTGAATTGTCCTTTGTTTCAGTGTTCTGATTTTTATTTATATTTTATTTTTATTCACATTTATTTAGCTACATATAATTTGCTGTTTTAATTTAGAAGTGAAAGTCCTATTATATTTTATATTATATTGAGTATATTTTTCAACTTCATGCTGAATGTTTTCCAGGGCGGATCGTCTTATTGGCAATATTGGCACATGCCTAAGGGCCTTATCATGGCAAGAGCCCTGACACCAATCGCAATGATCTGAATGGACTGAGGAGCTAGTAAATATAAATATTCTAGACACAGATGGACGGTGCATGCTGGGAAGTCCTAAGTAGCCCTACAGCATCTATCACAACTGTGTAGTCCTGTGTTGGGGATTGAGTTTAAATCCTCTTATTAAATGTCAGTCATCATTAAACATATCATTAAAGAAATAGTTCACACAAAAATGAAAATACTGACGTCTTTTACTCAACCTTATGTTGTTTCAAATCTATATTACTTTTTTCTTCTGTCAACAACAAATTTATATGAACAAATTCATAATTAAGATTTCAAACCAAGATTTCGCATAGACTTCAAACCATTGCTTCCAGCTAAAATACAAGACCTCTATCTATAATCCATTTTTTTTTCCAGTGAAAAAATCATCTAGTCTGAATAAGGAGAGAAATATGCGCAGATTAAGCGATATTTACAAGCTAAAACAGTCCAAAACTGTTCTAAACAAATATGTCAGTGGATTTTGATGTAAGAGGACAACAATCGATTAAGCATTTTTATTAATTATGGGCTCATATTTTGGCCAAAAGCAACAATTTAAAGTTAGTATGCTAATGATGGATTCGTTTCTCACAAACATGCAGCTTTTCACTTCACAATATATTAATTGGTCTGGAGTCATGTGGATTACTGAGATGTTTTTTGTCAGCGGTTTGGACTCTCATTCTGATGGCGCCCATTCACTGCAGAGGATCCACTGGTGAGCAAGCAATGTAATGCTACATTTCTCCAAATCTGTTCCAATGACGAAAAAGTCATTTTTCAGCAAGTTTTCATTTTTAGGTGAACTGTTTTTTTAAATTATTTTTTAAATCCAACTTTAAAATGAAATGAAGCTGTAATTCTGAAAAACCATGAATTTGAATAGAAATGGCAGTTACTGATCAGTCATTCTTGAGACATGGGACAAAACATGTCCAGAAATTGTAACTGCTATCAGGTTTAAAAAATATAAATATTTTTAATTGTAAATGTTATGGGGATTAATAATAGAATATATTTAACACAATTATCCCCTTCAATTTAATTTTATCATTATTATGTGAAATCTATGAAGCTTATTGTCTTCTCACTACATCTAAAACAGTGTGTCCACAGAGAAGGGTTCATATGCTTTAAAAAGGACAAAAATGTTTTTAATGATGAATTAAAATTTTTTATCAGAAGTAACACTTAAAAATATCTCGTATCAAAGCAAGATTGTTTTTCATAAGATAATGTTTCATAAGGTTTCAAAGTTGTGTCCCCACTTTTTGTCAACACCGTCAGACATTTTTTAAAATGTAATACAATCAGGGAATATCAGGGGCAGCTGTCACTCTAAAGGACCCCCTCGCCACAATCCTCCTCTGCAGAATACATCACTGTCAGACAGGCTCTGCTAAGTTTTATAGTTTTAAAATATTTTAAATCCTAATGTTAATATTTCCTGGTCACAACCGTTATATGTCAACACCATCTTCCAGTTTCTGAGGAAATTATTTGAAATATTTAGATCATTTTATTCTCCTGAAGCAGATTCCATTAGCAACTAGCATCAACAGAAAAAAACAAACAAACAAAATGGCTACTACATGAACTCCATTTGTTTTGTGAAAGAAATGTCAAATTTGTCAACACCGTCAGATGTCACCACCATCAGATTTTGTGTTCCAATGATATATCAAAATACTTAAATGTGACTCTTGAATAAAAATCTTTATAAACAATAACATACTCACCTTTAGTTTTAGTACAGTAATTGATTGATTCAATGTATTTGATAGTTAAAATGACTACAAATTCAGGTTTTTGTCACCACTGTCAGATGTGTCAACCCCGTCAGTTCTATCACCTCCGTCAGTTACATATTTTGATAATATTTCATTATATTTTATATTTGTTGTGGAATTGTTGGTCACATGTGAAATTGTAATCTGTCTGCTAACATGAGAATGTGTTTTGAAATGTAAAAAATATCTTGAATACTGTTAAAGATAAAGTTGAAATTATATTACACACTCCAAGGTAAAAAGCTAATTCTGTTAAAAAAAGAGAAAAGTTGGGAGGTTGTATCATAGCATAGCTCAGTAGATAAGATACATAAATGTAGTTTCATTTGTCTGAGTACAATGTTTTTTATTTTAAATTTTGCACCTTGTTTTGTCCCACTTCTCAAGAATGACTGTTATTAAATATATGAATCAAATGGATAAGAAAGGCTGTTATACCATTTTGTAGAGTGTGTGTGCGTGAGATGGCACTCGGCAGGACACTGCATGTACAGTATGTCTGTATTTGTGTGTGTTTGTTCTGGGAATATCTCCTAACAGACTGAACAGATTGAAAATGGAGTGTGAGGTGCTTTGTTCACAGCTAGACAGCAATATGGTGAGTGTGAACTTACTGCCATCTTTCAATGGCTCATACCGGTTCTATAAAAGCCAGGCTGTTAGGACACACTCACACAAACAAAATAATAATAATAATGCACGTTTAGTATCATTGTTCACATCTTTTATTGACTTCTATTGATCTGTAAATGAGCTTATTATAAGCCAAACCCTAAGCCTTTTTTGCATCTGGAATGAAACATTATTTAGCCTCATCATCATTGGTATCCACAGAGTTAGCAAAATCGACTCCCACTTTAATTCACTGTTGTGGATGTTTATTGTGCTCACTCACTACTGTTGGTCTAGGTTAGCTAAAGGTCCAATTTAAATGTATTTTTTTGCTGCAGCTGTTGATGTGTTTCCTCTCATGCAGCAGTGGCTTGCTGCTCTCTGTTTTGCAGCAGCTGTTCTTAATTCCAGCGTGTCTTTAGCGTGTCAACCGAACAAAGCCAACCCCTCCTTGCAAAGCCAGAACAACAAACAGCTTAATTAGAGAGACCTCCTGTCCTTGTGAAATCAGACACATCCATTATGCACAGCACACTTGTGTGCTTCACGCGACAAGGTTCTTTGGGTGAAAGCCAGGAACTTTCAAAGCCTTCCCTTTAACTTACAATGACTCTTAAGGCCTGTTCACCCGAAGCATGTTGTTTTGGCGTGACAAGAAGTTAAAATGGAATAATGCAACCCTGTGAACCCTTTCACATAAGTGCGAATATTTTCCCTGCAACAAAAATATATTTTCATATTTTTTGACTTTTGTTTTTTGGTATACTCATCAACCAAGAAGATGTAAGCTTATTATACAGTGTATATACTGTATGTGTCCATATTTTACCCAACACTATATATATATATATAACACATGCATTTATATTTTTAAGAAAAATATATTGTTATATATTAAACATATTTATATAAAATATAAAATACAAGAATATAAATGTATATACATGTAAATATTTTCAATATATATACTGTATGTGTGTGTATTTATATATTCATAATAAATATACACAGTACACATACATATATTATGTAAACAAAAACTTTTATATTGGATGTGATTAATCGCTTGACAGCACTAATATATATATATATATACATACTGTGGCGGGCTGAAGAATCACACGACAGAGGTAGCTGTGGTAAACTCCCCGGAGGGTGTGTTTATTAAGCAACCGTGCAGGTAAAAGTGTGGAAGTGCCGGTGTATCCTGTGTTCCAGTGCTGTGTGGCAAGTGCTCCGCCTCGTGCCTCGGTCCTCTGTGATCCGTGCCGCTACGGTGATGCGTGAGGTGTCGGGCTGGTCGGCTATCCACTGCTGTCTGCTGGACAAGAAAACACTTTGTTAGCTTGTTTCCAAGTGGAGACATTTCTCACCCTCGTGGGTGCTGCATCCGCTTATAAAGCTCTCCCTTGATGAGCTTCAGGTGTCGCCGACCAGCCCGCGGTGATTGTGCGCAGGTGTTCCTCTTCTGTTGCCAGGGCGACGCAGACAGGTGCTCGGGACGTTTGTCACACTCCCCCTCCCTAAGCGTCGTCCTGGTCCCGTTAAACAGGGGGGAGATGGGGAGTGAGGGAGGGGTACAACCTGACAGACCTGCGAAAGCTGCCCACAGCCGCGAGAGTCCGTCAGCGTTGGCATTGGCGGCTCCAGCCCGATGACGCACGTCGAAGTGGAAGTCCTGGAGCGCTAGGAACCAACGCGTCACCCGGGCGTTGGTGTCCTTCGCCCTCGCCATCCACTGAAGGGGAGCATGGTCCGTGATTAAGGTAAACTTGCGGCCTAGAAGATAGTACCTCAGCTCCAGGACTGCCCACTTGACGGCCAACGCTTCCTTCTCGACCGCAGCGTATCGTTGTTCCGCCGGGGACAGCTTTCGGCTGATGTACACCACCGGGTGTTCCTCACCATCTTGTACCTGGGAAAGAACGGCTCCCAACCCGGTGTCAGAGGCGTCTGTCTGTAACCAGAAGGGACAGTTAAAGTCGGGCGCGTGTAGTACTGGCTCTGAGGTGAGCGCTTCTTTGATACGCCGGAAGGCCTCTTCCTCAGGGGTTCCCCAGCGAACCTTTTCCGGCTGTCCCTTCTTGGTCAGGTCTGTCAGGGCCACCGCTAAGGAGGAGAAGTCGGGAATAAAGCAACGATAGTATCCCGCCAACCCTAAAAAGGCTCGTACCTGTGTTTTAGTGCTGGGCCGTGGAGCCGAGAGAATCGCTGTCACCTTCTTCTCCTGTGGACGAATGAGGCCACGACCCACCTGGAAGCCCAGGTACTTGGCTTCTGGTAGCGCGAGGTGACACTTCTTAGGGTTGGCGGTCAGCCCTGCCCGACGTAGCTCCAATAGCACCCTCCGGAGCCGCTCCAGATGATTCTCCCAGGTCTCCGAATGGATGACGACATCATCCAGGTAGGCCGCAGCGTATTCCTGGTGGGGCCGGAGTAGGATGTCCATGAGCCTCTGGAACGTCGCGGGTGCCCCATGAAGCCCGAAGGGGAGAACCCGGTACTGCCAGTGGCCACTAGGGGTGGAGAAGTCGGTCTTGGGCTTAGTTTGCTCGGTGAGGGGGACTTGCCAGTACCCTTTCGTCAAATCCAAGGTGGAGATAAACCGGGCTCTCCCCAGACGGTCCAGCAGCTCATCTACACGGGGCATGGGATATCCGTCGAATTCGGAGACCTGGTTAAGGCGGCGGAAGTCGTTACAAAACCGGAGGGTGCCGTCCGGTTTTGGGACCATTACGATGGGGCTGGACCATGGGCTACGGGAGGGCTCAATTACTCCCAACTTCAGCATCTCCTGTACCTCCTCCTCGATGGCGTGTCGCCGAGCCTCTGGAATCCGGTAGGGACGCTGCCTGACGATGACTCCAGGTGAGGTGCGGACATCATGGTGTAGGACGTGGGTCCGCCCAGGGCGAGGGGAGAACACATCCGAGAATTGACCGACCAGATGTTGAAGCTCTGTCTTCTGGGCGGCCGACAGTTGGGTGCTGACGTCGACAACCACGGGGTCAGTGGTGGTTAACGCAGATAGCTGGGCCCTAGTCCCTTCCCAGCGTTTTAGAAGGTTAATATGGTATAACTGGTTTTCCTTTCTTCTTCCTGGCTGTCGGACCCGGTATGTGACCGGTCCCACCCGCTCTGTGACGGTGTATGGTCCTTGCCACTGTGCCAGGAACTTGCAGGCGGTGGTGGGGACTAGGACCAGAACGCGGTCCCCTGGCTGGAACTCCCGTGGTTGGGCCGCCCGGTTGTAGTGACGCTGTTGAGCTTCTTGGGCTTTGACGAGATGTTCCTTTACGAGCGGCATGATGCGGTCTATCCTCTGCCTCATGTCCCGGACGTGCTCGATCATAGACCGATGGGTGGATGGCTGCTGTTCCCAGGCTTCTTTAGCGACGTCCAGGAGGCCGCGGGGCTGTCGGCCGAAGAGGAGCTCAAATGGGGTGAACCCCGTGGAAGCCTGGGGCACCTCCCTGACACCAAACAGGACATAAGGCAGTACTTGGTCCCAGTCGCGACGATCGTCAGCAGCCACCCGACGGAGCATCTGCTTCAACGTCTGGTTGAATCGTTCTACCAACCCATCGGTCTGCGGGTGGTAGACTGTGGTGCGCAGATGTTTCACCTTGAGGAGGCGGCACAGGTCGGCCATCGTCCGGGACATGAAGGGGGTGCCCTGGTCGGTCAATATCTCCTTGGGGATGCCGACCCGGCTACACAGCAGTAATAACTCTTGGGCAATCGCCTTGGAGGTGGCCTTGCGGAGTGGAATGGCTTCGGGGTAGCGGGTGGCATAGTCCACGATGACCAGGATGTGTTCGTGGCCCCGGGCAGACTTCGGCAGCGGTCCCACCAGATCCATCCCTATCCGCTCGAAGGGCACCTCAATGATAGGCAGTGGGATCAGCGGAGAAGGGGGCGGGGTGCGTGGAGATGTCCGCTGGCACACTGGGCAGGCCTGGCAGAAGCGTTTGACATCGGCGTCGAGGCCGGGCCAGTGAAACCGATCTCTGATCCTGCTGATGGTGTTTTGGGTGCCCAAGTGGCCTGCCATGGGATGGGAGTGTGCCAGCTCCAGGATGACTTCCATCTTGGTGCGTGGCACCACCAATAACTTGACTTCCTCCCCTCTCCGCTGCGCGACACAGTATAGCAGACCATTTTGGACAATGAAGTGAGGGGTTGGATGAGGCGGCGGCTGGACCTCTTTTCCTTCAACCACCCTCACTTGTTTCCAACAATGCTTCAGCCGGTCGTCCCCGAGTTGCTCCTTAGCGAAAACTCCCCCTCCCTTAACCTGTTGAAATACATCAAAGAATAGGTTAGAAGCATGGGAGGGGGACTCACCATCTCTTGCGCTGTCCGTGGTTAGCAAGGCTGGGCGTTGACGGGGACGACGGCTGGTATCCTTTTTCCGGCGGTTCCCGGCAGGCCTGGCAGGTTGCACGGCAGCGGCGACGAGCTGGTCGAAACCTGGACAATCCCGGCCAATTAGCACCGGCACCGGGAGGTCGTTGACCACGCCCACTTCCAGGGGCCAGGTTCCCGGACCGGCAGAGATGGTCACATGCCTGGTTGGTACCTCCCGAGTGTCTCCATGTACGCACTTGATGGGGAGACGTGCCTTGGACTTGGGAGCCGGGGGTACTACGGCCGGCTGGACCAAACTAACGGCGCTGCCAGAGTCGAGGAGAGCCCGGTAGGGCCGGCCATTTACTTTAACATTGACCTGTAGACCCTCCGAAGGCGGCTGTTGATGTACAAGGCAACCTGCCAGCCAGGCTCGCGGGGGCGAGCGAGGAGGTTCCGTGGGCATGGGCTCGTCGTGGACGCCGGGAATCGCCGGTCGGCCAACTGTGCGCGGGGTGCCCTCCGGCGTGCGTCGTTCCTGGAACACCCTCCGGGGCATAGGCGGCGGTCGCTCCCCAGCCTCCCGCCGCAGCGTTGCGTCCGCCAGCTCGACGGCTTCAACCACATCTGCCGTGGTCTGTGGGTTCCGCATGCCCGCTGCCTGTCGAAGTGGGCGGGGAAGTGCGCGGAGGAAACGGTCCACGACGACGCGTTCAGCTACCTGGGCAGCGGTAGGGTTTCCCGCGAGGAGCCAGTGTTGAGAGAGACGTGTGAGTACGGCGACCTGAGCGCGGGCTGGCTTCTGGTTATTATACTCCCACGAGTGGAACAGCTGAGCAGCTGCAATGGGAGACAACCCCACTCGGCCTAGTATCTCGCTTTTTAGATGGTCATATGAGTCGATCAACAGAGTCGGTAGGGAGAAGTACGCTCGCTGTGCTTCGCCGGTTAACAACGGAGCCAGGACCCGCGCCCACTCCTCTCTCGGCCAGTCTTCCCGTTCCACGATGGTCTCAAACATCTTGAGATAGTTCTCCGCGTCGTCGTGGGCCGACATCTTCGGCAGGAGCTGGGCAGCTTGTACCCGAGGATCGGGCAGCGGAACCCGCTGGGCTGTGGTGACGCGGAGGGCAGCGATCTCACGCTCCGTTTCCCCCTGTCGAGCTGCCATATGCTCGACTATCTGCTGCTGGCGGATGCTGATCTCAGTAAGATGCTTGAGAAGCTCCTCCATGGCTGGGGAGGACTCGCCGCCTGTAGACAAAAAATAAGAGGGGGAAAAAAAAAAGTCAGACGAGGGGAAGGTATTTGATCCCGGGAAAAATGACAACTGTGCTCTGTAAAAGTCGGTGATTCTTCAGCGATTATGCCCGCATTCTCCACCAGTGTGGCGGGCTGAAGAATCACACGACAGAGGTAGCTGTGGTAAAGTCCCCGGAGGGTGTGTTTATTAAGCAACCGTGCAGGTAAAAGTGTGGAAGTGCCGGTGTATCCTGTGTTCCAGTGCTGTGGCAAGTGCTCCGCCTCGTGCCTCGGTCCTCCGTGATCCGTGCCGCTACGGTGATGCGTGAGGTGTCGGGCTGGTCGGCTATCCACTGCTGTCTGCTGGACAAGAAAACACTTTGTTAGCTTGTTTCCAAGTGGAGACATTTCTCACCCTCGTGGGTGCTGCATCCGCTTATAAAGCTCTCCCTTGATGAGCTTCAGGTGTCGCCGACCAGCCCGCGGTGATTGTGCGCAGGTGTTCCTCTTCTGTTGCCAGGGCGACGCAGACAGGTACTCGGGACGTTTGTCACAATACATACATACATATTTCGGCGCGGGATTGCGGGGATCGCGCATACTTTAAACCATTCCCGCAAGTTTAACTTTTATAATGCGAGAAATTCCCGCACAAATATATTTGCTTCATCTCAGATTAAATACATCTACAGACGCAAAAAAAAACAAATCACTGGTTCAAACAGCCTGTCTTTTTTTTAAAACAGCGTTGCACCGGCCTTCTCTGTCGTTGAGTCCTGTAGCAGAGCATCGGCGTGTTCTCCGCGGCCCGCATCGCACTGATTCACACAAGGCTGTGTAACGCGCTCTAATATTCTGAGTCATAATGAGTTGCTTGTGAAGATGTTATCGGCTTCCAAATTATATTATTTTAATCCTGAAATTCAAACATCAAATGCTGTTTTGCTCTTTATAGTGTGTGAGTGGATAGAGCGCGCCCGCCGACTCAACGCAGCAGCGAAGCGCGAGTAAATCATCATCTCCTTATCTTAAAATGCGCATTTTATCGAAAGTTAACATGAATGAACATAAGAAAATAGACTCCTGTTCACTGATCGTCATCATCTCTCACGTAACGACCCATGTTTCAACGGCGAGATGACGCCAACAGCTTGGTATGCATGATATTTGTCCTTGTGTTATTTAATTTATGTCGGAATAAAGATCATTCACTGAAATGGTTTTTAATCTTTGTAGAGCTTTTTTTCTTAAATAAAAACAAAAATAATACTCTGATTAGATTATTTCACAACACTTAAACGTTAGGGGGAAAAAAATATTTGGCTATAGAAAGAGGAGACATTTCTTTTTTTATTCAGAAGGCACAAAAATTAAAGCCATCATCAAATGGAAAGAGATGAAGAGGAGACGACAGAGGAAAGAAGTCACAAAGTCACAAGCAATGGAAAAAAAGTGACTAAAATTTAAAAACTGAAACATGAAAGACACTGAGATACATTAATATATAGTTTAAACAGTTCTTAACGTTAATTTGAAGGAGAGCATGACGTATTTTGTATGAAGTTTTGAAAAAGCAAAGAACTGAACTGATCTGAAACCCATGAAATACACTGAAATTGAGAGACCTTAATATATAATTCTTAATGTCAGTTTGAAGGAGAGCATGGTGTATTTTGTATAAAGTTTTTTTAAAAAAAACAAAGAAATTGAACTGAAACTGGAATATACAAATACAGTGATTCTTAATATATTAAGTTTTAATACAGTTCTTAATGTCAATTTGAAAGAGAGCATGACAAATTTTGTTATAATTCTTTGAAAACCAAGATACATTAAAAACTGTAGACATAAATAAATGAAGATGATTAATTTAGCCCGATGTGTCAATTTATCCCCCCCCCCCAATAATCTTTAAATCCCCCCCATGTGACCCATGTAAGGGGGGAGTTCCCCCCCAGTTTAAAAACCGAAACTCAGGCCCTGAGTATATATTGCAACAGCTGTTTTGCTATTAATAGTATCAACTGTACTGCTATTAATATAATGTAATGAAAATATACACACAATTCATCTAATGATGAACAATATAATGATGAAATGATGATGAAAAAATATATTCTTAAATCATCATTCAAGTTCTTCAGTATATGATACTATCACACTTTTTTACTTCCATCTCAGAATCAGAATCAGAATCAGAATGAGCTTTATTGGCCAAGTATGTTTACACATACAAGAAATTTGTTGTAGTGACAGAAGCTCCACAGTGCAACAGAAAGACAGCAACAGGACAGGACACAGATAATAAAAGAATAACAACAATTAACCAAAAGGCAATGTACAAAGCAGCAAAAACAATATATAATATAGACAACTATGTATGTACAGGTCAAGTATGTGCAAATTAGAAATGAGAAAAAAAGATAAAATTAGTGAGTGTGGTGAATGGATAGTGTATTATAGTTGTGTGTTCCACGTTTATTGTTGAGTGTTCATGTGATGGATTGCCTGAGGGAAGAAACTGTTCCTGTGTCTGGTCGTTCTGGTGCACAGAGCTCTGTAGCGTTGACCAGATGGTAACAGTTCAAAGAGGGAGTGTGCTGGATGTGAGGGATCCAGAGTGATTTTACCAGCCCTTTTGCTCACTCTGGATAAGTACAGTTCTTGGAGAGTGGGGAGGGTTGTACCAATGATTCGCTCAGCATTCCGGACTGCCCTCCGTAGTCTTCTGAGGTCAGATTTGGTAGCTGAGCTGAACCAGACAGTTATTGAAGTGCAGAGGATGGATTCAATGATGGCAGAGTAGAACTGTTTCAGCAGCTCCTGTGGCAGGTTGAACTTCCTCAGCTGGCGAAGAAAGTACAACCTCTGCTGGGCCTTCCTGACAATGGAGTCTATGTGAATATCCCACTTCAGGTCCTGGGAGATGGTGGTGCCCAGGAATCTGAATGACTCCACTGCAGTCACAGTGCTGTTCATTATGGTGAGTGGGGGGAGAGCAGGGGGGTTTCTCCTGAAGTCCACTATCATCTCCACAGTTTTGAGCGTGTTAAGCTCCAGGTTGTTAAGACTGCACCAGACAGCCAGCTCCTTAACCTCCTGTCTGTGAGCAGACTCGTCACCATCCTGGATGAGGCCGATCAGTGTGGTGTCATCTGCAAACTTCAGGAGCTTGACAGAGGGGTCTTTAGATGTGCAGTCGTTGGTGTAGAGGGAGAAGAGCAGTGGGGAGAGTACACAGCCCTGAGGATCTCCAGTGCTGATGGTTCGAGTGCTGGGTGTGAATTTACCAAGCTTTACTAACTGCTGTCTGTCTGTCAGGAACCTGTTGATCCACTGGCAGACGGAGGTGGGGACAGAGAGCTGGGTTAGTTTATTCTGAAGGGTTTCCGTGATGATGGCGTTAAAAGCGGAGCTGAAGTCCACAAACAGGATCCTCACATAAGTCCCTGGTCTGTCCAGATGCTGCAGGGTGAAGTGCAGTCCCATGTTGACTGCATCATCCACAGACCTGTTTGCTCTGTAGGCAAACTGCAGGGGGTCCAGTAAGGGTCCAGTGATGTCCTTCAGATAAGCCAAAACCAGTCTTTCAAATGATTTCATGGCTACAGGCGTTAGGGGCACAGGTCTGTAGTCATTAAGCCCAGTAATGTTTGGTTTCTTTGGGACGGGGATGATGGTGGAGCGTTTGATGCATGAGGGGACTTCCCACAGCTCCAGTGAGCTGTTGAAGATCTGTGTGAAGATGGGGGCCAGCTGATCAGCACAGGTTTTTAGGCAGGCTGGTGACACACCGTCTGGGCCTGGTGCTTTCCCCTCTTTTGTTCTTCCTGAAGACCTGGCACACATCTTCTTAGCTGATTTGAATCGTATGTGTGGGGGAGAGAGGGGTTGCTGGCGGTGTTAATGGTTGTGTGGAGAGGTGTTCAGGGCGTGGAACAGGTATGGGGTGATCTTTCAAAATGACAAAAGAACTCGTTCAAGTCATCTGCCAGGTGTTGATTCTCCAGAGTGCTGGGGGATGGTGACTTGTAACTGGTGATATCCTTCATTCCTTTCCACACTGAAGCAGGATCACTGGAAGATAATTTTTTCCTGAGCTTGTCAAAATAATTCCTCTTTGCCATTCTGATCTCCTTTTCCAGTGTGTATTTGGCCTGTTTGTACAAGACTTTATCCCCCTTTCTGTAAGCATCTTCTTTGGCCTGACGGAGCTGTCTGAGTTTTGCAGTGAACTATGGTTTGTTATTGTTGTAGATTAGATGAGTCCTGTTAGGAATGCACATATCCTCACAGAAACTGATATATGATGTTACAGTCTCTGTGAGCTCGTCCAGATCGGTGGCAGCAGCTTCAAAAACAGATCAATCAGTGAGGTCGAAACAGGCTTGTAGATCCCGCTCTGTTTCATTAGTCCATCTTTTAACAGATCTTAATACAGGCTTTGCAGACTTAAGCTTCTGCCTGTAGGACGGAATAAGATGAACCAAACAGTGATCAGAGAGTCCTAAAGCTGCTCGTGGGACAGAGTGATATGCGTCCTTTATTATTGTGTAACAGTGATCCAATATATTACTGTCTCTGGTGGGACATGTGATGTGCTGTCTGTATTTTGGCAGTTCGCGGGAGAGATTTGCTTTATTAAAGTCCCCGAGAATGATTAAAACAGAGTCCGGGTGTTGTTGCTCACTCTCTGTGATCAGATCAGTGAGTTTCTGTAGAGCTGTGCTCACGTGCGCTTGCGGTGGAATGTAAACACTCATGAGAATGAACGAGCAGAACTCCCGCGGCGAATAGTACGGCTTGCAGTTAATGAAGGGTGTTTCTAGATCTGAACAGCACATCTTCTTTAACACAGTTACATCTGTACACCACCTCTCATTGATGTAAAAGCACGTCCCGCCGCCGCGCGATTTCCCTGTTGATTCTGCATCCCTATCTGCTCTGATCAGCTGGTAATTAGGCAGATGTAGCACGCTGTCCGGTATGTCGTCATTCAGCCAGGTTTCCGTGAAACACAGAGCAGCAGAGTTAGAAAAGTCCTTGTTTGTCCGGGAGAGCAGAAGGAGTTCGTCCGTTTTGTTGGGTAGAGAGCGGAGATTCGCCAGATGGATGCTAGGCAACACCGTTCGAAATCCGCGCTGACGAAGCTTCACGAGCGCTCCGGCTCTCCTCCCCTGCCGTCTGCGCCTCCTGTAGCGTTTGACCAGAGCTACGGCTCCGCCAACTACAATGTCCAGCAAAGCGTCCGAAAAATCAAAATCCGGTAAAAGATTTTGTGGTGTGTTCTGCCGAATGTTCAGCAGGTCATCCCTGGTAAAACTGATCGTATTTGAAAAACAGAAAACAGGAAAAACAAACAAAAACAGTACAAACACTGAAGAGCAACGGACAATAGCTGCCATCATCGATGCCATTTTTCTCCAATATCTCTATATCCCATCATACCTTGGATTGACAATATATCTTCTAAATTGTAGTGATGGTCTACTTAATGCAGGTGAAATCTTTAACAGGATGAGTGAATTATTTATTTGTCTTTATTTTGACCGTGCAAACTTTAATCAGAGCGTTTTAGGAGGATGAAAATGTGTGTGTTGGTCGATGTGAACAGTTTTGATGCAAATGTTCACTGCTGTTTTGTTGTGTTGGTCTTAGTGTTCAGTCGATGTGAAAGGCCTTGAGTTGTTTTCAGAGCATTTTAAATCTGATTTATAGATTGCTTGAAGATGGGAGGCAGCGCAAATATTGAACTGCTCTTTCTGAACTTCAGTCATGGCCTGTACAGTTTCTATGGGAGATGTATGTGATGTGAACTGTACATTATGGCAGGATTTAGATTCATGCATTTATCAGATGCAATTCATCACAGATATTAGCTGTATCGATTCACTTTATAACTCGAATTGATTCATTAAAATACGCCATGTAACTTTGCTCTGTGAAGGATGTACACAACCTCATCAAAGCTGATGTCTGAATTAATGGACCTCTATGAATAAATCAGGAGACTGGAAAGGAGCCTGTATAGACTATTCAATAAGTCTGTTGTTCTAAATAGTAATATCATTTTTTTTCTTTTCCGCTAGAGTTTGATAATCTGCTAACACACAGTTTTGTGTACTAGTATTTGACTTTCCACTGTGTGGGTGGTGTGTGCATTTGTATGCACCCATGTTTGCTTGAACAATTTTTTTTCTGGGAATAATCAATATTGCTGCTTTAAAGAAAAAGAAAAAAAAAATCTGTCATTATGTACTCACCCTCATGTATTATTTATTTTAAATAGTAGACATTTTTGAAGAACCATTATACAGCCATACAACATCATTTTAGAGTGACCACATCTGTCAAACTCCAATTCACTTTTCTTCCTGTAAGTTTCTCCTCATCAACTGAACACCTCTGATTTGATACAAATAATGATGCTCCTGCTGTTCATAATTATTGAAACTGTCACTGTGCATCATCAACAGCTCAACAGATGTTAACTTGCTCATCTCAGAGTGACTCACGATGATTACCAACATCAAGGGAATAACAACAGCTATTTTCTTACATTTTTGACTTGAACAACCTGTTTTTAAAAGTGTTTTTGAGTGTGGTGTTATTTGGCTGCCTACGAAGCTATTATCCACTTATCGTATAACGCCAGTGGTCAGTGATTTGGTTATGCTGCTTGGGCAAAGTTAGGGGAGAAAAACAAAATGAAAGAGCTTGTGCTGTCAAATGATAAACTGATTAATCACATCCAAAATAAAAGTTTGTTTACATATTATATGAGTGTATATTTATTATGTATATATAAATACAAACACATGCATGTATATATTTTAGGGCTGTCAATCCATTAAAATATTAAATCGCTGTAACGGTTTACACTCCACGAAGGACTGCAGGAACGAACGGGTGAGTAGAAAAACAGATCTTTAATAACATAAGAGTTTTCACCGTACAAGAAATCAATCCTTAAACAACGTTACATAACATTAAGACGAGACAAAGACATGAGGAGAACTGAGGACTTATAAAGGGACCAACCAAAACAAGGAAACAAGATAATTAATTTCACACAGGTGAAAAGACTAAACGATGATTAACTAATAACAGGAAGAACCAAATAAGGGCATAAGAGGACTAAACCGTGACAATCGCAACTTAATCGCACATTTATATTTGTTCTAAATGTACCTTAAATTAATACTTTAAGTTTTTAATACTCTAATCAACATGGGCTTGGACAAATATAGATGCTTTATGCAAATGTATGTTTATTATTATTGAAACAATAGTCAACATAGAGCATGAAGACTAGACATTTCAACGGTCATAGATGTTTTTCAAAGAACTTGTTCATGTCTATTAAGTCAAGTCAAGTCACTATTATTTGTATAGCAATAGTAATAGTAATAGCACTATTAGTTATATACGGTGACCTCGGAATAAGAAAGAAAACAGACTAATATTAGTGTAGATACCATTCTTCTAACGATGTTACAAGTACATTGGGTGTTTTGGCAAGTGTTCCCGGTTCCGGCTGACCTAATTAATGCAGCCTAACAATCCTTTTAACGGATTTGAATTATACAAATGCGATAGTGTATTATGTGTAAGCCAGGTTAAAGAGATGGGTCTTTAATCTAGATTCAAACTGACAGAGTGTGTCTGCTTCCCGAACAGTGTTAGGTAGATTGTTCCAGAGTTTGGGCGCTAAATAGGAAAACAATCTCCCGCCCACTGTTGATTTTGATATTCTAGGTATTATCAAATGGCCATAGTTTTGAGATTGCAGCGGACATGAAGGACTATAATGTGATAAGAGCTCACTCAAATACTGAGGTGCCAAACCATTCAGGGACTTATAGGTAATTAGCAAGATCTTAAAATGTATACGATGTTTAATAGGGAGCCAGTGCAGTGTTGACACATAAAAAAAAGAGGTTCCCATTGCTTCTCTTTCTTTGCACTGAGCCATTTACTTACACAAACCTGTTTACATTTTTACTTATTCTGAACATGCGAAATGTACATATGCTCACCGGTCACTTTATTAGGTACACCTTTTCAATTGCTTGGTAGTACAAATTGCTTATCAGCCAATCACATGGCAGCAACTCAATGCATTTAGGCATCTAGATGTGCTGAAGACGACTTGCTGAAGTTCAGTCCAAGCATCAGAATGGGGGGGAAAGGGGATTTAAGTGACTTTGAACGTGGAATAGTTGTTGGTGCCAGACGGGCTGGTCTGAGTATTTCAAAAACTACTGATCTACTGGGATTTTCACACACAACCATCTCTAGGGTTTACAGAGAATGGTCCAAAAAAGAGAAAATATACAGTGAGCGGCAGTTGTGTGGACCAAAATGCCTTGTTGATGTCAGAGGTCAGAGGAGAATGGGCAGACTGGTTAGAGATGATAGAAAGGAAACAGTAACTCAAATAACCACTCGTTACAAGGTATGCAGAATACCATCTCTGAACACACAACACGTCAAACCCTGAAGCAGATGGGCTACAGCAGCAGAAGACCACACCGGGTGCCGCTCCTGTCAGCTAAGAACAGGATATGGAGGCTACAATTCGCACAGGCTCACCAAAATTGGACAATAGAAGATTGGAAAAAAGTTGCCTGGTCTAATGAGTCTCGATTTCTGCTGCGACATTCAAATGGTAGGGTCAGAATTTGGCGTAAAGAACATGAAAGCATGGATCCATCCTGTCTTGTCTCAACGGTTCAGGCTGGTGGTGGTGGTGTAATGGTGTGGGGGATATTTTCTTGGCACACTTTGAGCCCCTTAGTACCAATTGAGCATCGTTATCACAGCCTGCCTGAGTATTGTTGCTGACCATGTCCATCTCTTTATGACTACAGTGTGCCCATCTTCTGATGGCTACTTCCAGCAGGATAATGCACCATGTCACAAAGCTCAAATCATCTCAGACTGGTTTCTTGAACATGACAATGAGTTCACTTTACTCAAATGGCCTCCACAGTCACCAGATCTCAATCCAATAGAGCACCTTTGGGCTGCGGTGGAACGGGAGATTTGCATCATGGATGTGCAGCCGACAAATCTGCAGCAACTGCGTGATGCTATCATGTCAATATGGACCAAAATCTCTGAGGAATGTTTCCAACACCTTGTTGAATCTATGCCACGAAGAATTATGGCAGTTCTGAAGGCAAAAGGGGGTCCAACCCGGTACTAGCAAGATGTACCTAATAAAGTGGCCAGTGAGTGTATATTATTTATTATTACATTTGTTTCCCTCTCTGTGCCTACATACTGTATTTTTAGCTCTAAAACTGTTTTCATTGATATATTTGACTGTTTCTGTTGTCAGACAGCGGAATGAATATGAAATAGTCATTGAAACGCAGCCCATTAAGACTACATAACCAGCTCTCCCTTCCAAGATGTTAATCTGAACAAAAATCCTGATAATTGAGCTATCCGCTGATGAAATCAAATACACATAAGATAAATATAATAGCTGTGCTGTGATTTCGGCTATACTTGCATGTAAAATTAGAGACGCAACATAATATCTATGTTTAACTGAGATCGCTGCTCCTCTCTGCTGCTCGCTGAACAATGCAGACGCAGAGAGAGAGAGAAGAGAGGTGTGTGCACGCTCTAGGAAAGCAAGACCTCGCACTCATGCAGCAGTACCGGCGATTCTCAGCAACTAAATTAGGTTTGGGCGCTTTTTTGAAGGGGAAAAAAAGTCGCTGAAGGGGTCTGCAATGTCGCTAAGTTGGCAACACTGTGCATCTCCATTTCTCCAACTACGGGTTAGGCCAGAGGTCAAACAGAAAATACGTGCTGCGTTAATAAAATTAGTGCCATTAAAATGAATTTGCGTTAATGCGTTATTAACAGCCCTAATATATTTAAGAAAAATATGTTGTTCATATATTAAATATATTTATTTATAATATAAAATATTAATATAAATACATAAATGTTTATACATGTAAATATTTTCAAAATATATAATGTGTATTTATATATACATAATAAATAAACACAGTACGCATACATATAGTACGTAAACAAAATGTGATTGGATGTGATTAATCACGATTTGACTGCAAAACACACAAACTTGACAATTGCAGTAGTAACATTAATAGAATTTTTCAGTGTTTTTGAAAGAAGTCTGTTGTACGCACCAAAGGCTCATTATTAATAACTGTAATTTATTCCTGTGATCGTAAAGCTGAATTTTTAGTTTCATTACTCCAGTCTTCAGTGTTACATGATCCTTCAGAAATCGTTCTAATATACTGATGTGCTTCTCAAAAAACATTTCTTATTATCATCAATGTTGAAAACTGTTGCTTGATGAAAATAAGCTCCTTGCAGAGTTTTAATTCTTAAAAATTACTGAAGCTATAGTGGTCAATTCAGTTGTCTATATATACTGTATATGTGCATACATATACAGTATGTGTATGAATATTATTGTTATAAAATCATTGGACTTGAGCTATTTCTTACGGTGGCCGAGAGAGCTCAACGTGTTGCAAATAGAAAAAACACCTGCCAATTTAGAAAACAACTTACTCAATTTTTCAACGCACACGCTGCAAATGCTCAAAACACACTGCAAATAGAAAAAATGCCTGCAAATTAAGAAAACAACTTCGTCAATTTGACAACACACGTGCTGTAAATGCTCACAACACAAACAAATAAGGAAACACACTGCAAATACTCACAACACAACCAAATAAAGAAACGCACTGCAAATAGAAAAAAACACCTGCAAATTAAGAAAACAACTTTGTCAATTTGACAACACATGCGCTGCAAATACTCACAACACAACCAAACAGAGAAACACGCTACAAATACAATTATTTATTTTGGTTGTGTTGTGAGCATTTGCAGTGCGTTTCTTTATTTGTTTGTGTTGTGAGCACTTGCAGCACCTGCTGTCAAACTGATGAAGATGTTTTCTTGATTTGCTGGTGCTTTTTCTATTTGCATATCTTTTCTGAAGTTGCAGCGTGTTGAGCTCTCTCAGCCACCATAATTTCTACTAGATCTAACCATTAAATTTAGATTTGTTGGTGTAAAAAATATTTAGATTGATTTATTAATAATATACACATCACTAAATCAACTTGACTAAATGAGGTCACACCAAAAAAAAAAAAAGTTATTTTATTTTGAGATCAGGTCAAATAGCTGCTTGAGGTACATGTTAGCACATTTTACAGTACATATTTGTATAAATATACCACTGTATAATAATGTTTGTGTTAGATCTGAGTGTTCAAATCTGTGAGTGTATGCTGAACAGAATGCATTCCATCTTTACAAATTACAAGCTGTGGCTGTGAGGGAGAAAAAAAATCCCAAGCTACGCCATCTAGTGACAACAGAACAGGATATTACATTCACGCATGACATGATAAATGGTAGATGGCAGATGCTGTGTGCAACTGCTTTGTGTGTCTGCAAACACACTCTTATTTGTTCGGGAACATATACAAACATGCTAATCATATGTTTGTGCATTAGTGTGTTTTTGAGATGAACCCACAAAAGACACCAAAGAAGGGTTTTACTGATTAAAAGAAGTCACTCTACTGTGTGTGTGTGTGTGTGTTGTGGGGGATCTTGTGTGGATGGTTATTTTGACAGGGTGGGAACAGCTGTAATGACTCTGGAGGTGGCACAATAACAAACGCTTGACACATCAATAATGCAGCTATTTCACACTGCTCTCTTCTCCTTGTAATTCCTGCTCTCATTGTCTCAGGCAATCTGAATGAAAAAGGCATTGCGAATGGATAACGATCAGTCATTGAATCTCATCCACACACCGCTCCTTTATCAAATCATCTTTTTCATTTCGTCCTCTGACCTAGAAGGACTCAAGCATGTGAATCTGAATTGAAGGTGTGAATCAGAGTGGCTTTGAACTGAAGCGGAGTGACTTAGACACAGACTCCACTGATCCTCTCTAATCCTCTTTCCTGTACACCTGCTGATGGAAAATGTGTTTAGAAAAAGGGCAGATTAAATAGACAAGTTGCTATTTAATCTTGCTCGAGACTCTTCATGTTCTCATGCTTTCATCATGCTTTCATCAAGCTTTCATGTGTGTGAGGTTAGTTTGTGCCTGCTTTACACACCAAGGGTGGGAGGATTGATCTTGAAGCACAATATTTTCAGTGATGATGTTGTATTGAGAGGATCAATCCTCATCTAAAAATATAGATCCAAAGTGCTTTGACCTACCAAATTAATTATTTATTGAGCCGTAAAAGGCTCATTGTATGCTTTAAAGTGAAAAAATTAGGGTTGCTTGGGATTGTTAATATTTCTCCTTTTTTTTTTTTTTTTATGAGCAGAAAGGTGGAAATACATAAGTAGGGATGCTATAATGGTATCATTTCAGTTATCATCTTTTAGTAAATATTTTTTTTAGTTATTGTTTATTATGTTTAATTGCACATGCTCATTTCCTCTTTTTACATCTAACACTCACTTAAATGTAACACTAATAATTACACTAATAATTAAAAAATGCTGATAAATGTGATCTCAAAATGAATGTTTTTGTTTGTTTGCTTTGTTTTTAATACAGCACATTGTTTTAATACCTACATTCACTTGTCAGTTTTAGTTTCTTTCAGTCTCTGTTTTATTTTTTTTATTTATTTACACAAAATAAAAAATTTATATTGGCCATTTATCAGTTAGACATAATATAATGTCAATTATTATTGGCTTATTGGTATCAGACAATTTTTTTGTAATAATCATCTTGGGTATTTTCATATTGAATAAAGATTATGTAAAGATAAGTGAACAAAGTTGACATTAATAATGGGTTTGTGTGCTACTTATTACAAATATTTATATATTTTTTTTCCTTTTGAAAAGTATGGTTTATAAATGTATTGTTAAATGTCCATTTGTAATTTCCAAGATCTAGGCTATTTTATCCGGTATATACCATGTTCTGTCAGAATACTCAATTCCGATTGGCTCGCAGGTTTGCATTAAAACCGTTTAATGCACACGTAGTTCCAAGTCAGTTTAATCTCTATTCTGTATTAATGCTCTATTTTAATTGATGCACACAAACACACACACCACTCGCGCACACACACAGAAGCTGCACAGAGAGGGAGAGAGATCGTGTTGGGCACACACAGAAACTTGTTGTCAGCGCTGCCCCGCAATTTTTATTAATAAAATAGCCTAGATACTTGATCTCTACATTATATTCTTGAGCAGTGAGGTGGTAAAATCGCTTTTTTTGAAGTAACTAAACACAGCTTAATTGTATGTAGAGAGACACGCAGATGGAGGTAACTCACACAACTATCATTTCTCTCTTGCTTGCTCTCTCAATAATTAATTCAAATAAATTCTGTAATTCGTTAAAATCTTACCACACTATTTCATCTCTGTGTCTGATTTGAAGCAGGCAGAATGCTAGAGCTAACGAGCCGTAACTGACAAAAATAACCATCATTTACCCTTCCAGTCAAATATTCTGCTGCAAACATCATTAATAGCTTTAACTTGGAAATGCTGGCAAAAGACCATGGCATAAGCGGGATAATGCACGGCTAGCTGTGCATTAAATGATTTTAATGCACTCCGCGGAGGGAACCACCGTCCACTTTGGGTTCTTGGCATTCACATCGTGCATTAAATTGTTTATTGCACAGCTAGCCATGCATTATCCCTCACACACACACACATACAAATATATAAACATTTAATAGAAGTATCAATGCCCCAGAATTAGAGCATTACGAGGAACTGATCTGAGCTGCAATAGTCTAGTCAATTTATTTGCTACTGTGTGTGAGAGAACAGACAGAAGGTGAGGGAGAGAACATTCATTCATCTCATGAGAGAGAATAAAATCTTGTTCTCTGTACTTTCTTTCACATCTTTTCTCATTGGGGAGAACCTTCTTGCATGTGCTTTCTTCAAAGACACTCACTTTTTTATTAACACACCACATGACGAGATGATACTTGATCAGTATGAATTAAAAAATGAGCCTTTATATTGTTACGGAGTGAACAGAGGAAGCGGGCACATCCATATACAAAGCTTTTATTAAACAGAGACGAGATCAAAACAGGCATGGGTCAGACACCAGCAAACATATATAGCCAGAGCAAGATGAAAGAGTAATCCATAAAACAGGCGTGGATCGATCAACGACGAACTTGATCCTGAGGGCGAGGCAAACGGGTAATCCAACGAACTGACAATAGTCCAGACGAGGTGCGAACTAAATCCGAAACAGCAAGACTAAGGGATAATCCAAGGTAGGCTACAGTCCAAGACAGGCAGGCAGAGAACAGACTAGACAAAGTAAACCAGTCTAGGTACAAGACACGGGTAAACAGGACTGACTAAACTTACTCAGTGATTTGAGAAGGATCTGAGTGGGTGTTATATAGTGTGTGTCATTGGTTGCAGGTGAGAGAGTGTAATCAGTGAAGTGGAGCATGGGAAATGTAGTCCATGGTGACACGTGAAAGTCTGTGTAGTGTGAGAGTCAATATAATATAAGAGAGACCTCTGGTGGCAATCGGTTGGAAGTCCACGGACCAGCTTTGTGACATATATTGTCAGCAGTGCCACTGGGTATCTGTTATATGAGGCTGTTTGAGCAGAGAAACTCTTATGGAGCTGTATTGGTGTACTTCCTCTAGAAAGTTCCTTCTCACTAATGAAAGCTTTCTATGTCTCCTGAAGTGCTGACAGAAGTGCTTTCAGACTCAACTTTTAAAGAGGTTGTAGTAGTCGTAAAAAGTTTGTTCAGTATAATGAAAGAGAAAATCTTTTTATTTTTATATAGCCTCTTGCTGTCTGTTGAGAGAGGATTGGACTCAGTTTGACATGACAAAATATTTTAAGCAAATTGAACATTAACCACATGCCAGTACAGAGATACTGTACTTTGAGGAGGAGACATACAGTCAAACCAAAATTTATTCAGACACCTTCAACATTTCTCATATTATCACAGCTCACTATATTTTAGAAAATAATTAATTTGCTACAGTTTAGAAAATGGTAATAAAATATGACAATAAACTGTGTCAGAACAAATCCACATTGATAATATCAGACAACTTTGATAGAAAGGCAGATTTAATAGCTGTCAGCTGTTAAATTTATGTACACAATTAGATGATACCAATTTAGGTCAACCATTTACCAAGAAATGCTTAATGCCCATGCTAATGAACTGTGCATCAATTCAAGCATTGCTATTCATGCATGGTGTATTTTTTGCATTTAGCATGGTTTCCCCCCCGTTGTCTGTGAGGTTAACTTAATTTATTATTTACAGTAAATACATGTAGTATAAATATGATATAATATTCAGGGTTGGGCAAAGATATATCAAAATGTATTTTAAAATAAATACCTTAATTTTAAGTGTATCAAAATAAACTACAAAATGCAGCAGCCACACTATGTATCAAAATAAACTACTGTATTCTTGTATTTAAAAAAAAACAAAAAAAAAAACTTTTACAACTTTTGGCCTATTTGATCTATCCCTTCACTGTTACACTGACACAGTTGATTAAGTAGGCGAAACAATAATTGAAAGCAACAGCTTTTGTCTGCCCAAGTCATGCAATAAATATGACACATGCAACCAGTTCTTCACATATCTCTCTGATCTACAAGATGGAGGTTAGTTTTAAAGTGACCAACAGTTTGTGAATGACCCATAATTGTATCCTAATTTAGTTACTTGGTGTTTGGTAACGAAGGGCCTACTTTGCATCAGCAACACTGACTCAATGACAAACAAGTCATTCATTAGAAGTCAACTGATGGCACCTGTATTCATAGCAACTAGTTTACTTATTTATCATTTGATTGTTAATCATAAATATAATATATTATGTGTCAGGCAGTCATTTATGCAATGTATGCAAAATCATGATCCTACTAACAGATACTTCAATTAGGGTACAATATTCAGCAATCAAATATTTATTTATCAATCATTGTAAACCTATTTGGAAGTTGAAAGCAAATATTTTAGCATTTCAACAATTATTAAATGATCAATATGTTTTGCTTTTAAATGTAGCCAGAAAGGTAATCAGAAATTAGCAACAGAACTTGTCAAGGAGTATTAACCCAACTCCAACTCCAGAGAGCCATAGAAGTATAGAGGACACTTGCACATTAATAGTGTGGTAACAAGTCTGGGCAAACTACTGAGTAAGCACCAATCAGAGGCCACATTTGTATGTCATCATGTAGACTTCTTACAAAGTATTTTACAGTATTTTAAAAATACTAAATACTAAAGTATTTTGATACAAAATATGAAGCCATTTTCATCAACCCTATCCTATTCCTATCCTAAAATCCTATTTTATATTTGAAATACACATTTGAAATCTGTATCATAAATACTGCCCATCCCTGATAATATTTCAATTTTTAAACATTGCTTTATTAATCCCTGTATATAGTGGATAGAGAGTCAGAATTGTAACCCGAAGGTCGTGGGTTCGAGTCTCAGGTCTGGCAGGAATTGTCAGTGGGGGGAGTGAATAACCAGCGCTCTCTCTGTCAGGATCTCCGTCTCTCTCCGTCTCTCTCCGTCAATCAAGGTAAGACCCTTGAGCAAGCGGGCTGGTGTGGGTTTGCTTATAGCCCCCCAGCTCAGCCGCCATGTGTTGGAGTTCACCCCGGTGAACGAGAGGGTCGTTTCCCTGCGCCTACGGGTAGGGGATAGGTCTCTCACTGTCGTGTGTGCCTACGGGCCGAACGGCAGTGCAGAGTACCCGGCCTTCTTGGGGTCTCTGGGAGGGGTGCTGGAAAGTGCTCCAACCAGGGACTCCGTCGTTCTACTGGGGGACTTCAATGCCCACGTGGGTAGCGACAGTGACACCTGGAGGGGCGTGATTGGGAGGAACGGCCCCCCTGATCTGAACCCGAGTGGTGTTCAGTTATTGGACTTCTGTGCTAGTTACGGTTTGTCCATAACGAACACCATGTTCAAGCATAAGGGTGTCCATCAGTGCACGTGGCACCAGGACACCCTAGGCCGTAGGTCGATGATCGACTTTGTGGTCGTTTCATCTGACCTGCGGCCGTATGTCTTGGACACTCGGGTAAAGAGAGGGGCGGAGCTGTCAACTGATCACCACCTGGTGGTGAGTTGGATCCGATGGCGGGGGAGGAAGCTGGACAGACTCGGCAGACCCAAGCGTACTGTGAGGGTCTGCTGGGAATGTTTGGCCGAGTCTCCTGTCAGAGAGATCTTCAACTCCCACCTCCGGCGGAGCTTCGACCGGATCCCGAGGGAGGCTGGAGATATTGAGTCCGAGTGGACCATGTTCTCCACCTCCATTGTCGAAGCGACCGCTCGGAGCTGTGGCCGTAAGGTCTCCGGTGCCTGTCGAGGCGGCAATCCCCGAACCAGGTGGTGGACACCGGAAGTAAGGGATGCCGTCAAGCTGAAGAAGGAGTCCTATCGGGCCTGGCTGGCTTGTGGGACTCCTGAGGCAGCTGACGGGTACCGACAGGCCAAGCGAACTGCAGCCCGGGTGGTTGTGGAGGCAAAAACTCGGGCCTGGGAAGAGTTCGGTGAGGCCATGGAGAAGGACTATCGGCTGGCCTCGAAGAGATTCTGGCAAAACGTCCGGCGCCTCGGGAGAGGGAAGCAGTGCCCTACCAACGCTGTTTACAGTAGAGGTGGGGAGCTGCTGACCTCGACTGGGGATATCGTTGGACGGTGGAAGGAATACTTCGAGGATCTCCTCAATCCCGACGTCACGTCTTCCATTGAGGAAGCAGAGGCTGGGGGCTCAGAGGTGGACTCGTCCATCACCCAAGCTGAAGTCACCGAGGTAGTCAAGAAACTCCTCGGTGGCAGGGCACCGGGGGTGGATGAGATCCGCCCTGAGTACCTCAAGTCTCTGGATGTTGTGGGGCTGTCTTGGCTGACACGCCTCTGCAGCATCGCGTGGCGGTCGGGGACAGTGCCTCTGGGGTGGCTCTTTTTAAGAAGGGGGACCGGAGGGTGTGTTCCAACTACAGGGGGATCACACTTCTCAGCCTCCCTGGGAAAGTCTATGCCAGGGTACTGGAGAGGAGAATACGGCCGATAGTAGAACCTCGGATTCAGGAGGAACAGTGTGGTTTTCGTCCGGGCCGTGGAACACTGGACCAGCTCTATACCCTCTACAGGGTGCTGGAGTTTGCCCAACCAGTCCACATGTGTTTTGTGGATTTGGAGAAGGCATTCGACTGTGTCCCTCGTGGCGGCCTGTGGAGGGTGCTCCGGGAGTATGGGGTCCGGGGTCCTTTACTAAGGGCTGTCCGGTCCCTGTATGACCGAAGCAGGAGCTTGGTTCGCATTGCCGGCAGTAAGTCAGACTTGTTCCCGGTGCATGTTGGACTCCGGCAGGGCTGCCCTTTGTCGCCGGTTCTGTTCATAAGTTTTATGGACAGAATTTCTAGGCGCAGCCAGGGGCCGGAGGGTGTCAGGTTTGGTGACCACACGATTTCGTCTCTGCTTTTTGAAGATGACGTTGTCGTGTTGGCTTCATCAAGCCAGGACCTTCAGCAGGCACTGGGACGGTTTGCAGCCGAGTGTGAAGCGGCTGGTATGAGAATCAGCACCTCCAAATCCGAGGCCATGGTCCTCAGTCGGAAAAGGGTGGTTTGCCCACTTCAGGTTGGTGGAGAGTTCCTGCCTCAAGTGGAGGAGTTTAAGTATCTTGCGGTTTTGTTCACGAGTGAGGGAAGGATGGAACGGGAGATTGACAGACGGATCGGTGCATCTTCTGTAGTAATGCGGTCGATGTACCGGTCTGTCGTGGTGAAGAAAGAGCTGAGCCGCAAGGCGAAGCTCTCGATTTACCGGTCAATCTACGTTCATACTCTCACCTATGGTCATGAGCTTTGGGTCATGACCGAAAGGACAAGATCCCGGATACAGGCGGCTGAAATTAGCTTTCTCCGCAGGGTGGCTGGGCGATCCCTTAGAGATAGGGTGAGAAGCTCGGTCACTCGGGAGGAGCTCAGAGTAGTGCCGCTGCTCCTTCACATTGAGAGGGGTCAGCTGAGGTGGCTCGGGCATCTGTTCCGGATGCCTCCTGGACGCCTTCCCGGGAAGGTGTTCCGGGTGCGTCCCACTGGGAGGAGACCCCGGGGAAGACCTAGGACACACTGGAGAGACTATGTCTCCCGGCTGGCCTGGGAACGCCTCGGTGTCCCCCCGGAAGAGCTGGAGGAAGTGTCTAGGGAGAGGGAAGTCTGGGCATCTCTGCTTAGACTGCTGCCCCCGCGACCCGGCCCCGGATAAGCGGAAGAAGATGGATGGATGGATGGATGGCATCAAAATGTTTGACAACCTGTTGAACTTAAGAACTTAAAAGAATTAATCAAATCCTGGTGCAGATTTTCTATATGTTGCTTGTCAACAAGTGTATTGTATTTCATCATTACACAGCCACTTTTGGATAGCTGTCAACAAAAAAACATGCTTTTTGCAGACATCTGCCAGCAGGTGCGAACAAACCAAACCTTGATCAGTTTACTTGCGTGCACATTAAATTCAAGTAACCCCAAGACCTTGATTAGCCATTGTGTTTGATTAAAACTAGACCTACAGTAAATCAAATGCTCAGAAATACAGGTGGTGCTTCAAATATTGTAGTACCAAACTTTAATATGAAATGTTGAAAAAAACTCAATTAGTAAAGTTTAGCTTAATGCTTTGCCAGTAACTTGGCCAAATCCATCATCACATACGCCCAAGCAGATGGAATGTCTCCTAAATGTACATTTTCTTCAAATTCTCACTAATACCTTGTTCTCTCTGTTTCTTTCTACCTCCTTCTGTCTTTCCCTTCTTCCCTTCCTCCCTGGCACACATGCACAGCCTGGTTGGCAGGCCTCTCCTCCCATGAGCGCTTTCGCTTTCTTATGCGGTAGAAAGCAGTTTAGCAGTCTCCTGCCTTCAGAGGAATGGCATAATCCCTGCTTCCTGACTTTTGAGGGTCTCGTGGGATTCTGCTCTAACAAAGCTAGACTGAGAGACATTTACTGGGCGCTGCGCCTCCAACATACACACATGGCTCCTAGCATTTATATTGTGGATCAGCTGTTTGAATCTGTCAGTCGTTTTATGAAACACAAGCACGTCCGGCGGACTCAACTTATAAGATCTAGGTGTGCTGATCTCTGAGAGAGCTATCCATTAGCATTCACAGTCATCTCGGTGGCAGGTGCTCGAGTGCTGACAGGAACGACAGGAAAGACAATATAAAATCAACAATTTTGAGGCATTCATTAAGAAAAATCATGACAATGATGGACCGATGGCTCCAAAACTGGCATTAGTGACTATCCTGAGCTCTGACGTCAATGGCAGCAGATGGACATTTCACACTTTTAACAACCCTCCAAGAAGATTTGGGTAAATATCTACTACAGAATATTAAACTTATATAGCACTGTTCAAACGTTTAGGGTTGGTAAGATTTTAAAATTTTCTTGTCTCTTATGTTTTTGTCTCTCAGTTAAAACAAATATTTTGATATAATATTATAGTTTTAAATTTTATATTTTAATGTTTTTTTAATTGATTTTTCCCTTTGATGTTAAAGCTGAATTTTCATCAGTATTTATTTGAAAAAGTTTTATATTATGCTTCCTAAATTTGAATTTTAAGGTACAGTAATGAAGTAGAATTAACTTTAATTAATGTAAATTAAATATTATGTTTAATATTAATTAATAATTAATTTTAGTGCAATTTAATCATATTAAATACAGTATAAAATTGTTCCATATTAAAAAAATAATAGTAAAAAAAAAAAATGTGATTCCGGCTCAGCTCAAATTCACCTGTAAGGCATGTAAGCTGAAGTTGACTGGAAATAACAGGAAGTTAAATGCAGTTCAAATTCCAAACTGAAAGTGATCCGAATTCTGTTATGCCCTTTATAAATTCACTTTTTAAACTCAACCGCAGAACAAAGAGCTTTTCACAGAATAGCAGCAGTGCATTGTAGTACTTTTTATACATCACAGCTGTTGAACAAGATGCCGACCTCCTGAGACGGATCATGTTTATTATACATGACAATATCAAACCAGCAGGGCTTTGATCATACGCTGCCGTGTGTGATCATTCTAGTCGGCCTTACAGGCCATGAAGCAGTTGATCAGAGGGAGCGTCAGCACAAATGAGTGTGAATGCACAAAGCTAGCGCCTGCACAGGGAACTCGTGGGTGTCAATGTCCATATTAGCGTTTGGAGGTGATGGATGGAGAGGAGGATGAGGGTGCAAATCAAAGCTGAATGAGGGATTTAGAAGGTGTGTCTGTCTCTCACCTCCCCATTGATTTTAGTGAGTGAGTGTGTGTTCAATCAATGTTTCTGTTATCGCTCAAAGAAAATTAAGTTGGGACTATGTGAGCATATACCCTCTTCAAGCATGATTACCTCCTGTGAGTGTGTGGAGAAAATGCGGGCGGCCCTTTAAGGCCGTCGATCTGTCCTTGGTTCAAGCATGTGAGTGGCCACTAAATTACTTTTCTAGGCGTCTCTAATGTTTAACAATCTTTCAATGCAAAATTGTGCTGTTATTCTGTCATCCTAAACACTTTTACCTGATATTGCTGTGACCTTGCTGGTTCTGTGTCACTTTTCATCCTGCAGTGATAAACAGCTGAGGTTCAAGCCCTGATGATTAAGTCCATTGCTCATCTTTGTCATCTGATGCAGGAATCTTGGAAAATTATATGTAGTTTACTTATTGCTACATTAAATGTTTAAATCACCTTATATTGGGACAGGGCAATATGTTGAATATGTATGCATGTATGTTTGTATTAGGATTATTTAATAATTAGAAAGGTCAAAATAACATTTATAAGGAATAGAAATACGTTGTAACATTATAAATGTCTTTATTACACTTTTGATAAATTTTGTGCATCCTTGCTGAATAGAACTTTGAATATAAAACAAAAATACTGACCCTAAACCTTTAGTGTAAATGCAGTATATATAGCATAAATTAAAAATGATAATAAAAACATTAGAACATTTTCTGTATGTATTTTTATGTAGTTAAATTTTGCTTCATATTAACCTTACTATTTTTATATTTTGATAAATGTTACCCTGGACCACAAAACCAGTAGCCAAAAAAACCATACAATGTATTTTTGGCAATAGCCAAAAATACATTGTATGGTTCAAAATTATTGATTTTTCTTTTATGCCACAAATCATTAGGATATTATGTAAAGATCATGTTCCATGAAGATATTTTGTAAATTTCCTACTGTAAATATATTAATACTTAATTTTTGATTAGTAATATGCATTGCTAAGAACCATTTTAAAGGCGATTTTCTCAATAATTAATTTTTTTTGCACCCTCAGATTCCAGATTTTCAAATACTTGTATCTTGGCCAAATATTGTCCTATCCTAACAATCCATACATCAATGGAAATATTATTTATTCAGCTTTCAGATGATGTATAAATCTCAATTATGAAAAATTGACACTTATGACTGGTTTTGTGATCCAGGGTCACAAATATTAATGAATATTATATATTTTATGAATCTAATTTTTCCTTGTCTTACTTTGTTGATTTAAGGGTTCTATTTATTATCACCCTTCTATAATATTCTACTATCTACTATCAAATACTAAAAGGGATAGTTCACCCAAAAATTTAAATTCTGTCATTAATTACTCACTCTCATGTTGTTCCAAACCCAGAAGACTTTCGTTCTTCTTCAGAACACAAAGATATTTTTTAAAGAAATCCAAAAGTTTTCTGACCCTGCATAGACAGCAACGCAACTGAAATTGTTGAATAAAGTCATTATTTTAGTTTTCTTTGCACACAAAAAGTATTCTCATAGCTTCATAACATTATGGTTGAACCACTGATGTCACATGGACTATTTTAATGATGTCCTCACAACCTTTCTGTGCCTTGAACGTATCAGTTGTTTTGCTGTCTATTTAGGGTCAGAAAGCTCTCAGAATTCATCAAAAATATCTTCATTTGTGTTCTGAAGATGAACGAAGGTCTTACGGGTTTAGAACGACATGAGGGTAATTTATGAAAGAATTATTATTTTTTAGGTAAATGCATGCACGTAAATTCTGAATATCATACAATAAATAATTCATTAAAAGTTTGAAACATATGGATATATTTGAGCTATATTGCCTAGTCTTACCTTATATTATTACAAATACAGTCTTAGAAAATCCTTTCACAAAAGTACATTTTAACTTGAGTACTTGAATGCATTTTGAAGTATCAATTAGTTTTAGTCCAGTATTGTAAGTGTACGTTTTCTCTGTTTTTTCCATGCTGGTAATGTCCGCCTCCTTGACATCCTTTTTAACACCACTTTGGACCTGGACAATGCTGATGTGGGACTCCTCCGCTCCGCTCCTCTCCTCGGGCCACACAGGTAAGTTATCTACCCATTTGCCTTGGCAGCACTGCTATTGTAAATGAAGCCCTTGATCTGTCCTCTCGTGTGAACTCCCTGCGGAGGGCAGTGGGTGAGACAAAAAACTATCATCAGACGAGGAATTTTGAACAACAGAGATAAAAAGTACTGCATAGGAGATCGGGGTCAGTCTTTTTCATTTTTAGCATTATGTCTTTGTCAGCCCGCGTGAATGCCTTTTCTTTCTCTACCCTTGATTAATCAGTCACAGCTTTAAGGCTAATAATGGCATGTGTCCTGGGAGACTCTGTATGGTTTTGATTTGTAGCACTGCATTCAATCTCTGCGGTCTTTTATCAGGCTAATAGGACAGTCTTCCATCTTTAGGTGACTTTGTGTTGTGTGGCTCACATTATCCTCAAGGAGTTTGGAGCTGCGGTGTGTGTTATGCACTAGCGCCATCAAATTGAACTGATAAGCTGAAGAATAATGATTGGGTTCATACAGGTTTTCACTCATCTGTCATAGAGTTGTTCTGTTGGGCCGATTAAGGAAACATAACAATGTTTTGAAAATGACAGTGTTTATATGCTTTAGGAAAATCAACCTACGAATGGCTGACTTATAGTTGTCCCAAAAAATGGCTTATTTATAGCTGTCTCTACACATTATGCTGGGTGCGGAGAAAGCATTTTAACATCGAAACAATTATACACATCAGCTCTAATATGAAGACAAACATGACTCGAGTGTGAACTGAGAATGAACTCATGAACGCATTATTCATTTAAAGAGATACATAAGCTGCAACATTTTGCCAGGAAGTGATGACACACCCACACATATATTTATTTATGTAAATGAAGTCATGCCATAGACTTTTTTTTATATACACTAGTTTGGGGTAAGAAAATAATACTTACTCAGCAATGACACATTAACGGAATAGTTCACTCCAAAAATAAAAGTTTGCTGAAAATTTACACACCCTCAGAACACCCAAGATGTTGATCAGTTTGTTTCTTCATCGGTAAAGATTTGGAGAAATTTAGCGTTTCATTACTTGCTTATCAATGCAGTGAATGGGTGCCGCCAATGAGAGTTCAAATAGCTGATATAAACATCACAATAATCTACAAGTAATGCACACAAGTTATAAGGTAAGACTAGCCAATATAGATAAAAATGTATACAGCGGGTAAAATAAGTATTGAACACGTCACCATTTTTCCCAGTAAATTTCTAAAGGTGCTGTTGACATGAAATTTTCACCATATATTCGTAACAACCCAAGTAATCCACACATACAAAGAAAACAAAACAAATAAGTTCAGAAATTACGTTATGTGTAAGAAAATGGAATGACACAGGGAAAAATGATTGAACTACTGAAATTTATTTAATACTTCACACAAAAGCCTTTGTTGATAATGAGAGCTTCAATGGATAAACTAGTCGCATGCATTGCTCAGGTGTGATTTTGGCTCATTCTTCCACAGAGTCTTCAAATCTTGAAGGTTCTGTGGGCCTCTTCTATGAACTCTGATCTTTAGTTCTTATTTTCTATTGGATTCAAGTCAGGTGATTGGCCGGGCCATTCTAACAGCTTTATTTTCAAAGAGGGAGTGTGCTGGATGTGAGGGGTCCAGAGTGATTTTTCCAGCCCTTTTGCTCATTCTAGATGAGTACAGTTCTTGGAGACTGGAGAGTGTTGTACCAATGATTTGCTCAGCAGTCCGGACTACCCTCCGTAGTCTTCTGAGGTCAGATTTAGTAGCTGAGCTGAACCAGACAGTTATAGAAGTGCAGAGGACAGATTCAATGATGGCAGAGTAGAACTGTTTCAGCAGCTCCTGTGGCAGGTTGAACTTCCTCAGCTGGTGAAGGAAGTACAACCTCTACTGGGCCTTTTTGACAATAGAGTCAATGTGAATGTCCCACTTCAGGTCCTGGGAGATGGTGCTGCCCAGGAATCTGAATGACTCGAATGCAGTCACAGTGCTGTCAGGATTCACGATTTTATCACGATTCTTTGTCATACTGATTTCCAAACTACAAACATACAGCCAAAATAATTTCCCTTTTATAAAGACTAAGCCTTTCAAGGTAACAAAATATAAAATCTTTGTCATTATTTTATCTTTGTTATTAAAAAATGAGAACAAAGATACACATTACAAATACACACAATATACAAATAAAATAAACAGTGTTTTATTTTCAGGTACAATAGGTGTTTTTAGCAGGAGCATTCAAGAAACGGAATGAACAAATATAAAAATAAAACACTTTATAGATTGATTCCTATTAATAAAACACCAAACACAAAGAGAAAAATCCCTCACTATTCTTGACTGAAAAACTTTAATACAGTTTCTTTAACATTAAAGAAATAATTCACCCAATAATTCAAATAGGCTAGTGTTTTATTCTTATAACCTTCATTTACTCACTAAAAAGTTGTTTTAAACCTGAGTTTCCTCCTTCTGCTGAACATAAACGCTATTTTGAAGAAGGTGGAAAACCAAACAGTTGCTGGTCCACAGTGACTTCCATAGTATTTTTTTCCCCCTACTGTCAAAGTCAATGTGGATCAGCAACTGTTTGGTTACCCAGATTCTTCTAAATATTTTCTTACTGATGTGAATGTATGTGGCACTGTACAGTATTTTGATACAGCGGCGCCAGAACTGCAGCTGATAGAATGTGTGCTGTAGCAAGATACAACGATATTTCTTCAAAAGCAGATCGTGGAGAAATTTTATCAGGGCCAATGCTGGCTAACTGGATGCCCTAAGCAGGATTTTATTCTTGTGCCCCTTCCCTCAAATATTATGGAAGTAAAAAAAAACAAAAAACACCTACCATAGGGGTCAAAATAGAACTTTAATAAAATATAAAAGTAAATAAATAAATAAATTGTAATTAAATTGTATTGTTTACAAATGACAATTGTAGCTCTAGACCAGGGATGGGCAACTTCGGTCCTGGAGGGCCACTGTCCTGCAGAGTTTAGCGCCAACCCTAATCAAACACACCTGTTTGTAGCTTTCTAGTGATCTTGAAGACATTGATTAGCTTCTTCAGGTGTGTTTGATTAGGGTTGGAGCTAAACTCTGCAGGACAGTGGCCCTCCAGGACCGAAGTTGCCCATCCCTGCTCTAGACAGTTACCTATGGCAGTAATACAGTTGTCTGATTGATTTTATGGTCTCAAGCATTCAGCAATCACGTAAAAGAAAATTAAGCAGTTTTACTATGAAAACCATGGTTAATTTTTGTAAAGGTTGTGATGTCCACATGTTTTTGTTGAAGAAATTATAGAGGCTGTTTCATCTATAGCAAAAAGGTGGCAAAAAATTAATTTTCTGTGATGGTCTATATTGATTTTTTTTTCAGCAGGGTTGCCTCATTGTTTTTATATAATGCATTTTTAGTCATTTTAAAGGCTGTTGTTGGCTTAGGTCTGCGTTTATAACCACAAAAAAAAAAAATATATATATATATATTATCTTAATACTTCTTTGATTATGAATGTAGCCTAACTGAAAGTGACGCACAGGCTTTGTTTTCATCTTTTTTTTTCTTCTTTTCTTTGCGCCGGATTGCTGATGTTTTTCACGGGCATAGTTGTCCATCAATTATGATCATATGCATTCAGCCGCAAACATGAGGTGCGAGCGGTCGCAACTGGTATGGTGCCCCCCCGCAAGTTGGTTCCCTATGCAAACTGCGTACTCTGCATATAGGGAGTGGCGGTACTGATTTTAATGTCCATTATGTTTTTCATATCGCACAGCCCGGACCGCAATTCACGAGTTACTGTGCCCCCCCACTTTTCATCCTCTCCCCTCTTTGCTGAACGTGATCGATTTCGAAAGTGAAAGTTAAAAACAACGCACAAAAGATTGGCAGCGTCAGCAACTGCACGCGTTCACAGATTGTACGCTTCCCACCGGAACCTCCCCCTCACACACAAACATACACACATTACGCAAATCTCAGACAGCTCCGTCTGACCAAAGAAGATGCTTACAGGAATGGGGACACAGTCTTGTTTAAACAAGCCAAATACACACTGGAAAAGGAGATCAGAGTGGCAAAGAGGAATTATTCCGATAAGCTAAGGATCCAATTCTCTTCCAGTGACATGGCTTTAGTGTGGAAAGGTCTGAAAGACATCACCAATTACAAGACATCATCTCCCAGCACTGTGGAGAATCAACAACTGGCAGACGATCTGAATGAGTTCTACTGCAGGTTTGAAAAAACACCATTCACACCTCCTGCAACCCCCCTCTCCCCCACACCCGAACTGCAGATAATGATGATGTGCGCCAGGTCTTCAAAAAGAACAAGAGAAGGAAGGCACCAGGCCCAGACGGTGTGACACCAGCCTGTCTGAAATCCTGTGCTGACCAGCTGGCCCCCATCTTCACACAGATCTTCAACAGATCACTGGAGCTGTGTGAAGTCCCTTCATGCTTCAAACGCTCCACCATCATTCCCGTCCCAAAGAAACCCAAGATAACAGGACTTAACGACTACAGACCTGTGGCTCTAACATTTGTGGTCATGAAGTCATTTGAAAAACTGGTTTTGGCTTATCTGAAGGACAACACTGGACCCCCTGCAGTTTGCCTACAGAGCAAACAGGTCTGTGGATGATGCAGTCAACATGGGACTGCATTACATACTGCAACACCTGGACAGACCAGGGACTTATGTGAGGATCCTGTTTGTGGACTTCAGCTCGGCCTTTAACACTGCCATTCCAAACCTCCTCCTGCCCAAACTAACTCAGCTCTCCATCCCCACCTCCATCTGTCAGTGGATCAACAGCTTCCTGACAGACAGGCAGCAGCTAGTGAGGCTGGAAAAATACACATCCAGCACCCGTATGATCAGCACTGGAGCTCCTCAGGACTGCGTTCTCTCCCCACTGCTCTTCTCCCTCTACACCAACATCTGCACAGCTAAAGACCCCTCTGTCAAGCTCCTGAAGTTTGCAGACGACACCACACTGATCGGCCTCATCCAGGACGGTGACGAGTCTGCTCACAGACAGGAGGTTAAGGAGCTGGCTGTCTGGTGCAGTCTTAACAACCTGGAGCTCAACACGCTCAAAACTGTGGAGATGATTGGGGACTTCAGGATCTCCCCCCCGCTCTCCCCCCACTCACCATCATGAACAGCACTGTGAGTCATTCAGGTTCCTGGGCACCACTATTTCTCAGGACCTGAAGTGGGACATTCTCACTGACTCTATTGTGAAAAAGGCCCAGTCAAGTCAAGTCAAGTCACCTTTACTTATATAGCGCTTTTTACAATGCAAATTGTGTCAAAGCACTGCACAATATCAAAAAAAAGGAAAATAAAGTGTCAATAAGTTTGAATAGTGTCTTTGCAATAAAGTAACCAGCAGAGGTTGTACTTTCTTCGCCAGCTGAGGAAGTTAAACCTGCCACATGAGCCGCTGAAACAGTTCTACTCTGCCATCATTGAATCCATCCTCTGCACTTCAATAGCTGTCTGGTTCAGCTATTGAAGTCCAAATCTAACCTCAGAAGACTACAGAGGGTAGTCCGGAATGCTGAGCAAATCATTGGTACAACCCTCCCCACTCTCCAAGAACTGTACTTATCCAGAGTGAGCAAAAGGGCTGGTAAAATCACTCTGGACCCCTCACATCCAGCACACTCCCTCTTTGAACTGTTACCATCTGGTCAACGCTACAGAGCTCTGTGCATCAGAACGACCAGACACAGGAACAGTTTCTTCCCTCAGGCAATCCATCTCATGAACATTTGAACTCTTAACAATAAACATGAAACACACAACACTATCATACTTTTTCATTTACATTTTTTTATTTAAAACACATACTTATTACATTTCAAATTTGCACCTAACATACCTGTACATACTGAATTGTCTATTTTGTATATTGTGTTTGTGCTAATTTGCATATTGTCCATTTTGTATATTTGTACATTATTATTATTATTATTATTATTATTTTATTTTATTTTATTGATTATTATTATTATCTGTGTCATGTCCTGTCGCTCTCATTCTGTCGCACTGTGGAGCTACTGCCACTAATAGGGGTGTGCGATACTACAAATTTTGGTATCGATCCGATACCGAGTAAATACAGGGCCAGTATCGCCGATACCGATACCGATTCCGATACTTGTCATGTAAAAAAACATAAATTTAAATGACCAACAACAATTAAAAAAAATTAACAATACTAATGTTGATATGACTAATATTATATTCACCTTAAAGCTACGTGGATATTATTTGCCTTTCTAAAAGGACTTTGCCGGCAGAGGAGCCCAGAACATGAAAGCAATAAACAGTTTCATGTTAAGTATTTTCCTCCCAAAGAAAAGATTTATAAAAATAATGTGGCTTAATAAATTAAGAACGTAATATTAAAAGACAAAACTCAGTATACACCTTATTAATGTTTCAAACTAGATATACAAGTAAGCAGATGTGCCTAGAACATGAAAGCAACGCTCAAAGTTTTCACATTATGTATTTTCCTCCCATAAAAAAACATTATAAAGAAAAGTTTAACATAAGTGGCTTATTGAATAAAGACATTGATATGAAAAAGAACTATTAAACCATAACGCGTTTATTATTGAAAGGATTTTAGTATGTTATGTACGTACTGTATTTTCTGTTTGTTTTATACATACTGTAATATTTGTTTGTTATTATCGCAATAAAACAAAACTGTGATATGAAAAGGCCAAATTCGGTATGGTTTCTAAAAATATATAGGCCTACTATGTATGTACAGGTAAGCAGATGAACCCAGAACATGAATGCAACACGCTGAATTTCATTTTCTCTAATTGCAATATAAAACCATTTAATATGGTGCAATTAATGAATGGATGAAGACAGTGATAAAGACCAAATAAATAAATAAAAACTAAATTCGGTATACAGCTTGTTAATAAAATATAATATGTTGCAAGCAGCTGAGACCAGAATATATATGCAAACATGCTAAACAACATGTTAAGCATTTTACTCCCATAGAAAACCATTATAATGAAAATTTAAAGATTAAGAAATAATTTTAAAAAGCTAAACTCAGTCCACACCTTACAGTGATACTGTATAAAAAGGACAAATTCGGTATACAGGTATAATATGCATGTGAAGGATTTCCTTCCTCTCCTTTTCATTTCGTTTGTAGCTCGGAGTTCCGTTCCATCTCTCACTGTATCCGCTCGCGCTCGGAGCCGCTGAGTCACGTGATGGCATGACCACCAATCACAGCGTAGCTGTGGGAGGAGCAGCAATGTTTGCATAAGAGATGTGAAAAGAGCGGCATATGCACCCAGACATGTCTACACTGTGTTGTATGTATTAAGCAATGTTATTACGTGTATAGGTGAAAAAATTTACCTAAAGTATCGATCTTATCAGGCTAGTATCGATCCGATACCAATACCAACGTTGGCATCGATACTATCGATATTAGGATCGATGCGCCCACCCCTAGCCACTAAAACAAATTCCTTGTATGTGCAAACATACCTGGCAATAAAGCTAATTCTGATTCTGATTCTGATTCTGATCAAAAGTGACAGTAAAAGTGACAGTAAAATTATGTGTAATGTTACAAAAGATTTACATTTAAAATAGTGAGTGAGTGAAGTGACGTGTGGCCTCCCATACTCGGAATTTGTGCTCTGCATCTAACCAATCCAAGTGCACACACAGTAGTGAACACACACCCGGGGCAGTGGGCAGCCAATTGGGGCAGTTGGGGGCTCGGTGCCTTGCTCAAGGGTCTCACCTCAGTCGTGGGATTGAGGATGCAGACATTCACTCCCTCCACCGACAATCCCTGTCGGACCTGAAACTCGAACCCATGACCTTCGGGTTACAAGTCCGACTCTATATCCATTAGGCCATGACTGTCCCTGAAATGTTGTTCTTTTAAACGTTCTATTAAAGAGTACTCAAAAAATCATGGTTTCCACAAAAATATTAAGCAACACAGCTGTTTTCAACATTAATAATAATAAGATGTGTTTCTTGAGCAGCAAATCTTAGCTGCTGATCTTAGCTGGTTTTCCAGCCTGGTGGAAACCCAGGTTGGTCAGTCTTTTTTTCAAACAAACAAACACACAAACACACACACACAAACACACACACACAAACACACACACACACACACACACACACACACACACACACACACACAAACAAACAAATGTTGATGTCTTTACTTGTTTTCATTATTATTATTCAGAAGAGTACCTCTAAAACATGGAATAAAGAAATCATTAATCAATTTATAAAATATTTAAATCTCTTGTATTTATATAAATATAAACATAAATATAAATACATGAAAATTCACAGATTTCTCCAGATGGAGGATTTGTCAGATTTAGGTAAATTGAACAAGAAAAATCACATACACCCTCAGACTACACGTAGTCACACATACACATGAATGGCAGATCCTTGATATTACAGCTAAATTACAGTTTCATGTGGCATATCCATAGATATAACACAAACCAGTTGAACAAAGACATGGATTATGAATAGAGACATAAACAGAGTGACACAGTAAGATACACAGTAAGAGGCAGATGAAGATGAAGATGCTAACTCACAGTGACAGTCAGAGAGAAACAGTAAGAGAAGGAGGACCACTAAGAGGAAGGGCTTGACGGGGACACAGATGGGAAAAGACAGAAAGGTTCCCTCAAGCTCAGTCATTTGTTTTCATGTTGGAGGGTAGGAGGTGGGTCAGGCCAGTGGCTGTCAACTGGTTTTGCTTCAGGACACCGATTTTAATACTAGACATCAAACACCAGATTTGTTTATCGCACAAAAGTAAATCAAATATCTGTTTTTGTGTTCTCAGCAGTCAATAATTCACTGCACAAAACACATTGTGGCACAAGCCATGTTTATCCCTGCAGCAAGTGAAGCGTATTTAGGACACGTCATGCAGCCTGTCTGTGTTAGCATCTGCCTAATTTGACTTGTGACAGATTAATTTACGCCAAATTACTGCAGAGCTTGATTGGCCACACAATCTTTAACATCTTTAAAAGGTATGGGAGTTTTCTTTTTTTATTATGTATCTTTCTTTTTATTATTTGCATTTAACATTGGGATTTTGTCTGCTGTCAGAGCAGACATGTGATCTAGTTTTAGGTTGTGACATGCAGATTGAGAAGCACTAGAGAAAGGAGAATAAGATATATATTTTTTTTATTTCCGGAACAAAATCATCTTCATTCTTATCCCGGTTCTTCTATTGCCCTCTGGTGGCTGATTGTGGAAGTTATTTTAACCTTCTTGTGCAAAATACCTTAATAATATGAAGGGAAATAAATAAATGTATTTATTATTTATAAATAATGTATTTGGTTTAAATTGAACTTACTTAATATATTTGGTTTGATAATTTATAATAATTGGTATATATATATATATATATATATATATATATATATATATATATATGTATATATATGTGTGTGTGTATGTGTATGTGTGTATATGTGTATATATATATGTATATATTTAAGAAAAATGTTATGTTAATATTTTAAATATATTTATATATAATATAAATTATATGAATATACAAAATATATACGTGTAAATACATGCAAATATTTTCAAAATATATGCTATATGTGAGTGTATTTATATATACATAATAAATGTGCACAGTACACACACATACAGTATATTATGTAAATAAAAACTTATTTTGGATGCGATTATTCGCTTGACAGCACTAATATATATAAATAAATGTACTTAGTTTAATGTATTTGATATAATAAGTAATAATAATTGGTTTTATAATAATTGAATTGCACATAAAATTTGTATCCATTTGGATTACACATTTTAACATTAATAAACTTGATGTGATGCATTCTGTATTTGTCATATATAAATGACACAGATACTATTACAACACTAAGATTTCTGTCTGTCTGTCTGTCTATTCTTACCCGTTTCACTTACCTCTCACTACAAATAGGTATCACACTAAGTTTATGAGTTTGTTAAAACTCTGTAATTCTTTCAAAATTGTAATTATAACAGATTATTTTGGTATGTTTCATAATATATATATATATATATATATATATATATTTATATATATATATATATATACACCAGCAAATATATATATAATGTTAAGAATTAACATTAAATCTTAACATCAAAGATGGAAAGTTTCAGACAAGTCATTAGTTTATATACTTTATAAGCGCTTTATTCCTGCTGCAGTTGATCTGTGCCGTTTGTAATGATTAAAGAGTGCGATAATGCAGAAGGATGTTTGCTGTGTGCTCTGCCATGGCACTCCACTAGATGGTAGAGCAGAACAAAGACCAGAGAAACAACAGCCACACCGAGCCTGTGTGGAATGGAGATACAAATCCCAAATCACATATCAGTCCAGCCTAATAAACATATTAATTAAGGTCTAGAAATGCAGAAAAGTTTCTGAAAATGTTAGGTTTAAAATTGAGGGTCAAAAATTTTCATTAACTTGATATATGTGTGTGTGATATTTTGCTGTTTTATGCTCACTGGATAATAGTGCTGTGAGCTGAACATATTTAACCTTAAGTTGTGTCTGATGTCTCATGTAAATTCATAATGGTTCCATTAACAAGCAATGGAGAGACAAATAATGAAATGCAAAACATCTGAGATTCCCTTGCATCACCTTCATGTCTCTGCTAAAATGATTAAGTGGTTGCAATGGTAATTTTAATTACTTTATGTGAACAAATTACATTCATTTGACATGACGAAACTGAGAGCAGTCTCAGGTATGACTTTTACTTTTGGGGGCATTGCTGGAGTGAATAAAGATCTGGTCTTGTTACACTGTCATTGTGCCCTTGTACCAGACACTTAAGCCCAGATCCTTTCATGAGGTGTTGTTCGTGTAAGAAATACAGTAATTGTAGCTTTGAATAAAATTGTCTGGTATATTACTACACCGAAATGTCCGTTTTAACACAGCAGCATTGCACAGTATTTTAAGAGAGAGAGAGGAATACATGTTACACTGTGAAAAAAGAGAATGGGTAAAGTAAATTGTTTGCAGGAAGGAAAGCGGCTCTGAAGAAAGAGAAAAGAGGGCGTTGAGACAAATCAATACTGGTGTTTATGCCTGTTAAGCATGCTTATTTTTAGATTTTATTTGTCCTTCCCTGAGGCGAGAGTGAGAGAGAGAAGAAGAGGGGCACTGAACGTCTTAGATGTTTGTTTATCTGACTGTGATGATGAAGAGATTCATAAAGAGTCACCAGTGACAGGATGAAGATAGAGATGATTTATAAAAGCAGTTGGCTTCTCAATACTCTGTTAAAAATATTGAACCATGCCTAGAAACACAGTGCTTACTGTGGTAAAATCACTGTAATGCACAGTATCTCAGGCCAGGGCTTATTTCACAGTTTGTATGTTTGTAATCAAAAAGCCTAAAACCTTTTTTTTCCCTGTTGAGTCAAATATAGCTCAAAGTAGTAAGATCTCAATACAATTTATGCAAATGTGCTATACATAATGTATACCTATAAGCACTTTATTGTATTGCGCTCCCTAATTTACTTTTATTGTATTGCTGTAAACTAATTAATGCCATCCATTTCAGCATAAACACCTTATACATATGTATTTGCTTTTCAGTGAAATATAATAACACATCTCATCTGACTCTATCTTCCCACTCTTTCCTTCATACTGGATTTTCCTGTCACAAGAGGTTTACTTCACTGATGTGTAAGATTTGCATTCCCACCTTCACTCGTGTGTTTCTATGTTCACATGTGTATGTGTACCGCATGTGTCCTTACTGAAGGACAAATAGAGAGCGATCCACAGCTGTGTGCATTAAACTGACCCCTGTTTGCATCAAACCTCATTAGCCTCTGTCTCACAGTGGGACCCACCCTCCATACCGACACCCCTGCCTCATCTGTCTCGCCTCTCACCGGCCACCTGCAGCTGTGTGATACACATCAATGAATCAATGAATCTTACATTCAGAGCATATAGTGCCACTGGCACCAAACAAACCGTGTTGTTCTGTGTCTGCGAGGTTAAAGACTGCGAGGCACAGACGCATCTAGAACTGAAGCTGGTGCTCATATTCAAATTCTGTTCAGTCGAAACCTTTGTCTTTCACATAATGCATTTAATTAAAAGGTGTTCCTGTGATTGTAGCAGACTGATAGAAATATGCAGATGAGGAACATCAGTAGAATTTTAACTAAATCTCTAATCCACTAAATTTGAGAGTAACAAAAAAATTCTGGGGGGAATATTGTCCTTTATTTGCACAGGCTGTCAGCATTCCCGTACCCGATTCACTAAAGGAATCATGTAAATCAGGTTACCACACAAATATGTTTGAACACAATTTGCAGGACGCAGTTCCCCACCTTGCAGCTTCAGTTGCTGTGGTGGATGCAGCAGACTACTCCAATCTGCCATATTTTTTTTTACATATTTTAGGACTGTACAGCACTCTTCAACACCATGCAGACTCTCGAATGGGCTCTTTAACATGCAGAAAGTGCATTTATCTGGATATATGCCTGGATATAATGTTGTTGTTCATCATTGACGTACCCATTAAGCGCACTTCCATATTTGAGCACAGATTATAAAAAGAAAAAAATTATGTATTATAATACTTGATGTCTTAACCAATTGACGTGTTTGTTACTACATACCTCCATACAGACGTTTGCATATTATAACCTGGAACTTGGATGTGGGAAATAATTACAGTTAGAACCAAAAGATAGTTTTAGCAACATAGCGCAGATGCTACAGAACACAGTTAGCTGACTAGCTTTATAAGATTGTGTGCTACACTAACATATTACTTCACAGGCATTACTGGCTTGTACTTTTACATCCATAATATTATAAACGTATAATATCTGAGGTCTGTGGTTTTATACTGCTGTAATTTTTTAAAGATTTAATAATATTTTAAGGTGAGCTTAAAGGGTGCACTACTATGAAAATCACACAGCTTCAGTGTGACATCAATAAGAATAAGCATAATTTCATAGATATTGTTAATAATAGGTTTTCATAATAAAATACGTATGAACTTAATACATGACCAAGAATATTTATTTAGCAAAATCTTTTTAATAAATATTACATGAAAATTATAAAAAATTGTTGCTGCTCCAATTAAGCTCAGTGTGTTCTCTATAAGCTCTTCCACTTTGAACGTCTATGTAAATACTTTAAATATTAACTGATGGTTGTCACTTTAAGTTAAGTTAATCGGTTTTCTATAGAATCTGCAGATTGGCTCTGACCTTTGCCAACTAGCATCAACTTCTCCAGACTGTAAATCTGTGGAAATTGGGGTTAAAATTGTGTAGTGCCTTAAGAGACTATAGATAAGTTGTAGATAAGTACTATAGATAAGTTGACATCCGTTTAATAATAGGCTTCATAATGAGGCTAGTTTCTGTGTTCATCCCCATGAATTAAATGTTTTATTGGTTTGTTTTATTGGATTTTTGAACATGTCTTATTTAGCTGAACGTGGATAGATGTTGCAATGTGCTTAAATGACACTTCACTATGAATATATAACTGATTGACTTGAATGCTTTGTTGCTTGATTTTATTGTTGTTGTTTTTTTTTTGTGATTGACTTTGTACCTTCAAAAAATATATATTTTTCAATTATTCTTTAAAAAGGTTGTTTAAAATAAACAACAATTTTTAATAAAAAATGATGCAAGCTTAATGGGAGTAGGGGTGTGCTTAAAGGGTACAAAAATGTACCCATTAAGCACAGACAGACTTTTTTAATTTAAAGATGTATATCTTAAATGAAATGCTTTTGTCATTTAAAGTCAAATTAAATATTATTGTGTGAGATTAATATTTTATTTTAACGTTTTGAACTGAAACCAAAATCTTGTGCACTAAAAACTTCTCAATGTAGATTTTGGTGAGTGTAATAGGTACGTTTAGCCTAGATCATTATTTGATGACCCTTATTATTTCTTCCCTGATCACTAGAATTTGTACACAAACTTGCCATCTGCTTTCCACAGGTGGTAAAAGTGCAACGTTAATTGCACAAGGCAAATAGAGCAGGCTTTTATTAATAAAATGCAATACACACTTTATAAGATTTTTTTTTTTTTATTCCACAAGGATGCATTAAATAGATCAAAGACATTTGTAATATTACAAAAGATTTCTATTAAAAATGCTGATCTTCAATTCATAAAAGATTCCCAAGAAAAAGGAGGGTTTCCACAAAAATATGTTTTCTGTTTTCAGCACTGTGCCCTTTAATGATAATATTAAATGTTTCCTGAGCATCAAATCAGTATATTAGAATGATTTCTGAAGGATCATGTGACACTGAAGACTGGAGTAATGACCATGGAAAATTAAGCTTTGACATCACAGGAATAAACTACATTTTCAAATATATTTAAATAGAAAAGGTATTTTAAATTGTATCAATATTCCACAATATTACTGTTTTTACTGTGTTTTTGATCAAATAAATGCAGCCTTGGTGAGTATAAGAGACTAATTTACATAGAAAGGAGTTGTTAACCAGTTTAACAGAATGTTATTCTAGTTAAACACTTAATTTCTATGTTAATTACAGTAGGTTAGTCAATAAAACAGGTTTTGTGCTGAAACAATGTCTGCACACAAAAATGTCTCAAATATTAAGTGATCTCACTCTTCGTGTTTGGCGACAACCGCAGCAAACCATCAGCTCCTCATGAAGTATTAATAAAGGACAGAGAAGGATAAAAAGATATCAGAAAGTCTCCATAGGGATATTTGTGCTCCAGTGGTTTTTCCAGTTGCTCACCAGCTTATGATAAAGTGGATAAACATGCTCTGCACGCACAAATTCAATCCTTTTTTTGGGTAATCTTAGCTTTCATTCACAATCCTCCCTCTCGCTTTTTGCTAGCCAAGGACATACCTCCCTCTGCGTTCTCTTTCACTGATGTCTTTACATGCTATTAGCTCTCTAATGGATCCGTTTCTCCCCCATACATTACTGCAGTCCCTTGCCAACTGGATGCAGTTTGGTCTGCCTGTCCAGTCAATTACAATGTCCACTGAGGAACCCAATAAATGAGAGGGCCGTGAAAAGTTGGTGTGAAGTATGGTGTGAAAAGTTAAATATACAGAGGTACTGTAGGAGGAAGAGTTAAAAAGAAAGAAAAAGGTCCATCTTTTGTCTCTAGAGGCGTATGTGTTGGCTGGAAGCAAACTGTGTGGAAAATCTTCCTTGACTCCCACACACCCAGTCTTTTCTCTGTGCTCATTTACCTGCTAGCAGAGGCCAGCATCCTTTTGGGACTTCGCTAGGAGGTGAGTCATGAAAGAGAGGCTAAAAGCAGATCTTTTGATTTATACAGCCAAGCCGTCCAATGTCCAAATAAATTAGCTAAGTATTTGTCATCTATGCTTATTAATCACTGCAGTCAGTTTTAAGAAATTGGTGTATAAATAAAGATCACCATTTTTACGCTAAGTGCCAGGACTTGTTTTTTCATATGTTGGCAGTTTATGAAAGAATAACGGAATTAATATCCTGATAGATCAAGAATGCAAGATAACCTGTGTTCAGATATTTTAAAATGAACAAGCATCTAGTGATAATTTTTTTGGAAAAGAGCATATTTGACATTTTTGTAACCACTCTTTTTGTGTTCAATAGGAAGGCAACAGGGTGGATTGATGATATTTAAAAAAAAACAAATGACCTGTGGAAAGTGCAACTGAATAAAATACACATTTTGATCATATAGTCCTGACATTAAGAAGGTTCGGCATGACCTCAGAAGATCGATTCATAACATCCCAAGAATATTGCCTACACTACTGTTCAAAGGTTCAGGGTCAGTGAGATTATTTATTTATTTATTTATTCTATTTTTTTAAGAAATTAATACTTTTATTTAATAAGGACACATTAAGGTGATCAAAAGTAACAATAAATACATTTGTAATGTTACTAAAGACCTCTATTCAAGATAAATGCTATTCTTTTTCATTTAGTTTTTCAAAATACTATCTGCACACAAAAATGACTTTACTGTTAAGTAAATTCACCCTTCGTGTTTGGAAGTAGTAACAAAGGAAAACGTATCAAATATATTAAGCAGCACAATTGTTTCAACATTAATAATAGTAAGAAATGTTTCTTGAGCATCAAATCAGCATATTAGAATGATTTCTGAAGGATCTTGTGACACTGAAGACTGGAGTAATGATGCTGGAAATTCAGCTTTGCAGAAATAGAAATAGAAATAGAAAACAGTTCTTCTAAATTGTAATATTTCACAATATTACTGTTTTCACTAAATGTAGCTTCGGTGAGCACAAGACACTTTCCCACACAAAACTTTTAAAATAAAATCGTCAAAGCTACCACCATCATTCCAGTCCCGAAGAAGTCATCTCCATCCTGCTTCAATGATTACCGTCCAATAGCACTCACTCCTATTCTCATGAAGTGCTTTGAACGGCTAGTCATGCACCACATCAAGTCTGTCCTCCCCCCCTCCCTGGACCCCTTCCAGTTTGCATACAGGTCCAACCGCTCGACTGATGATGCCATCGCCACTGCCCTCCACCCAGCCCTCACACATCTGGACAAAAAAGACTCATATGTCAGGATGCTGTTCATAGACTTCAGTTCAGCATTCAACACAATCATCCCTCAACAGCTCACTCACAAACTGGTCCAGCTGGGGCTCAACACCTCTCTGTGCAACTGGCTGTTGGACTTCCTGACCGGGAGACCTCAGGCAGTACGGGTCGGCACTAACACATCCAGCACCATCACACTGAACACTGGGGCCCCCCAAGGATGTGTGCTGAGCCCCCTCCTCTTCACTCTGCTGACCCACGACTGCACACCGTCACACAACTCCAACCTCTTCATTAAGTTTGCGGATGACACGACTGTGGTGGGTCTAATTAGCAACAGAGATGAGACAAACTACAGGAGCGAGGTGAGCCGCCTTGCCGGGTGGTGCAGTGACAACAATCTCTCTCTGAATGTGAAGAAGACGAAGGAGATTGTTGTTGACTTCAGGAGAGTACACACTTAGCATGCCCCTCTGACCATCAACGGTGCGACTGTGGAGAGTGAGCAGCACCAAGTTCCTGGGTCTGCACATCACAGAGGACCTCTCCTGGACTAAAAACACTGTAGCACTGGCCAAGAAAGCACATCAGCGTCTCTACTTCCTCAGCAAACTTAGAAGAGCCAGAGCCCCGGCCCCCATCATGTGCACCTTCTACAGAGGCACCATCGAGAGCATCCTGACTAGCTGCATCACTGTGTGGTATGTCGCTTGCAATGCATCCTGTCGCAACTCACTTCAACGCATAGTGAGAGCAGCTGAGAAGATCGTTGATGTCTCTCTCCCCTCCCTCCAGGACATTTACAGCACCCGTCTCGCCCGCAAAGCCCTCCGCATTGCAGGTGGTCCCACCCATCCGACACACAGCTTCTTTAGCCTGCTGCCATCAGGGAGGAGACTGCGGAGTCTCCAGGCGAGGACCAGCAGACTGAAGGACAGCTTCATACATCAGGCTGTCAGGAAGCTGAACTCCCTCCCGACCTTGCCCCCCCCTCCCCTCTTTTACCCCATGCAACACTGAACACTGACACTACGACCCCAGCTCCCCGCATCCCCAGGACCCCCCCCACCCACTTAAAAACTGTGACCAGCACCTGTCACTTGTGCAGCATTGGACTGATCGCTACCTCATCCAGCATTGACTGCAAACTACCTCTTCGGATGGTCTGATAAAAAGACTATTCTCCTGTCACTTTAACAGACTGATAAGCTCTTCTTGCACTACACTTATATCTGCACAGTTTTTGTTTAATTTAACTGGTTTGCACTCTTATCTATTCTGCCTTGTGCCTTATGCCACTTCATTTATCTCTTTTTTATTTTTCTACAAATGTCCTCAGACTGATAAGCTCTCTCTTGCACTATATATATACACTCTATACATATACACATAACTGCACAGTTTTGTTCTATTTAACTGGTTTGCACTCTATCTGCCATGTGCCTTATGCCACTTTATTTATCTCTTTTTTTTTTTTTACAATGTCCTCATTTGTATATCTGTATAGTTGTATGTGCATATGTTTAAACTGTACTTATCTGTATTTGAACATCTACTGTCAGTGTTTAATGTTAACTGTATGCACCAAGGGTCTGAGAGTAACGCAATTTCAATTCTCTGTATGTATGTGCTGCACATGTGGAAGAATTGACAATAAAGCAGACTTGACTTGACTTGACTTTCCGACCCCAAACTTTTGAACAGTAGCGTACTTTTTCTACACTATCGTAAAGCAGATGGTCTGTGACTTAGCTGAAAATCAGATCATATTTCATGACCAATTTATGTGGCAATCTGTGGTAAATTCACATATCTTTTCTTGCAACAGTTCATTTTCAATGCTTTACAAGCACTGAACAAGCAATGCGACGTGACAAAACCAGGATGCTCTTTCAGTTTTGTTGCGGTATGTTACTGCTTGCGGTGTATAAAGATAAGCAGAGTTCAGAAAGTTCTGTAAACAAAGTTATAGTTTTCCCTCAAAGCATATGTAGGAGTACAACGCAACAATTTGCCTAATCTTTTATGTGACAACAGCGAAGACTGAGAGCCTGTGAGGTGAGATGCATGACCTTCCTCATCCTCAGCAACCGGCAGGTGCTCGACCAGAATACTGAAAACCCCAGACACTGGACACTGAAAATGGCTAATTTTAATTGCAAAAACAATTCAGCTTCTCCAGACAGGCACACAGGTGTCATGATGTGTATCATGAAGTAAACAACCCGATGCGATTAGATTATGCTAAATGTTGAATTTCCATACTTGAGGAGTTAAAGCAAATGTGGTTGGACATTTTAAACAAAATAACGTGTGTGTTTTCAGAATTGCAGTCGAGCACCTGCCGAATGCAGAGGATGGTGAAGGTCATGTTTCTCACCTCTCAGGCTTTCAGCGTTTCACTGTTGTCACAACATTAAACATCAGACATTAAATTATTCTGTTACTAAAGGCTTTTTAAAGAAACGCATTTGTTTTCCAGGCCTTTCTGAACTGTGCTTATCATTATACAAAGAAAGGAAACAACATGTCAGAGCAAAACAAGAAGTGTATTGTTGTAGTTTTATCACGTTGCATTGCTTGTTTACAGTGCAAGCAACAATCGAAAAGTACTGCAAGAAAAAGTATGTGAACACTTGGTTATATTGTGAATTGTATTATCAAAATACAGTCTGCTTGAACAACACACAAACAATCATACATGTACATATTTTCATTGAAAGCACATTCACAGTGTAAGGTTGGAAGAGTATGTGAACCCTTGTATTTCATGCCTGGCTGGTTCAAATCTTTCTTTTGGAGAAGACCTGCACAAACAGTCCATTTTGCACCATTTCTGTTCACAAAACTGCTTGAGTTCAGCAATATTCTGGGGATGTCTGGAGCGAATCGCTCTCTCGAGGTCATGCTAAAGCATCTCAATCTAGTCCACATCTGAACTTTGTTTTGGGCTGAAGGTGTATTTTCTTCTGCCTAAAGATCTTTTTTATTGATTTCCTCCTGTTCTTTGGGTCATTGTCCTGTTGCTTCACCCAGCTTAAGTGTACTCATCTTAGCAGGACGACCACTTCTAGAGAGACTTAAAACAGTGCTGAGATGCCATTGCAAAGGGGAGGAGATATTTATGAATTTAATAAAAGATTAAGAGGTTGCATTAATTAAAAAATTAGATTTTTTGGTGACTTCAACCCTATAGTTAGTGTAATTGTAATAACGTCCCTCTTCAGGTCATGTTACTTGTGTCTTTCTTGTGTCCGGTACTTGTGTCTGGTTTCATGGTACTTGTGTCTTACTTGTGTCTGTGAAATCTTTACTTATTTTTAGCAAACAAACTTATAAAAAAGAAAGTATATAAAAAAGTTAAAAAGATATATTTATATTGTTATATTTATAAAATTTTTTGTTAGATTTATATTGTTAGATATATTGAAAGAACAAACACTTACTGTACTGAAGCAACTTAGGTTTACATGAATATCCATGCAGTATTTTTTAAAAAAGCATGTTAAAATGTGAATATTAAATACGATACAGCAGGCTTTTTGAGGTATGTTTATCTCTCAATCATCATTGTATTATAGTAAATTAGTTGTTTTGCCTTCACAATCGAAACTACATATTTTTTATCATAAATCTAAGCATTTAAATATCTTACTCAGACATATTATTGGGATTGACAGAATTACATTACTATCAAAAGCTATCAAAATGTCACCCTAATTTTGACCACAGTATAAGCAACTGCACCAAATAGCTTATTTCTGCTCAGTTTGTACCTCTGAATAAAAGCGAGGTGTTTGCTTTTCCTCCTTATGCACTTCATATTCAATATCCATGACTATAATTTCATATGTCAGGCTTTATAGGGTGAAGCTGTAATTGTACTTGTGCTTTCAGGTCAAATTATATGACAAATTTATGCAAAAGTCTAAGTAAATCCTCAGTGTTCACTTACTTTTATCAGCACACAACTGTTAGCTAGTTGTAAACAAGCTTTCCAGGCTCAAATGGGGAGAATAATTGCCAGTCAAGGTTTGTTTCAATCCAAAAGTGTGTGTGTGTGTGTGTGTGTGTATGTGTGTACATGCACTAATGATCCAGGGAAATTAATTTTGTATAGAGGAAATGGTCTATGTTTGTATTAGTAATACATTGGGCAGCAGAAGCCACCAATCACTCTAAAAGTGCAATGCTTGCAAACACTAATTTCGCCTCATCCCCTGATAAAATGGCCAAATCATCCTCAGGATTTATATAGCACAGTCAGAGAGACGGCAGGGTGGGCAGGTGTTCTCTTTGCACATAAAGATGGAGCCCGCAAATGAATTAATTTTTGCAATATTTTCACATGATTTAATGTGGTATTATATTTATGCTGTCGGTGGAACGGCCCTCTGATAGAGGGCATAACTGTCAAGTGCCAAAACATGAGGGATTTCAATGACTTGTGTGCTGCTACTACTACACACACAAACTCTTAATATTATTTGGCTGCTGCAGATGTTATTACTGTACTCTGTCATAAGTGAGTTTCCACCTTAGGCCCTAATAGTCTGAGCATGCTGATGATAGAAAATACACAAGAACACACACTTGGCCTCCAAATTCACCCGTTGGCATCGTTTTCCTCCATCATTTGGCTGTAATTGCTTTATACCTTCTGTTCGAAGACAAATTGGTCAATACAACAATAAAGCAACCCCTGTCAGGCATGTACCGCATTCAACCGCTCACTCAGAGACCCCTGTGACCATGTGTCTATGTGCAGAATGTCAATTCAGACATATGGCGTCCAGTTTATATACCTTATTACTAGCGATTTAAAACAATGTGTTTAATATATGTAGTGTAGAGAATATAAACTGACTACGCCACCTCCTTATTAAGGGCAGGAGGAGCCCTCCACACACCACAATACTTGATTCTGGGCAACGATGGAGTTTGTAAGAAGTCACAATTTTATTGTCCAACACAGATTATCAAATGTTAAAACATATCAATAATAAAATCCACAAAAGTAAGAAATAGCTCCCCTAGAGACTGCAAGAGGGTCGGGCCTGCTCTTATGAACCTCCTACCACCTGTAAGAGACAAAAGAAAAACAAAAAAAACCCCACAGCATACACCGCAAATAAATAACCATTTCAGTGCCCACCTTCTAGTACACACCACACAGCAGTGCCACTTCACCCAAATCACCTACACCGAAGGAGGTTTAGTGTCGATGCAGGCCCGGCCCTGTACAAAGTCACTGAGCACTGTAACACACACAAAAAAGGAGAGCAGTACCACAAAAACAAAAAAAAGCATAATTAAATTTTATTAAATATAAAATCACGTTAATCATCAATATCGAATATAAAAAAGACGCAACATCACGATATAAAACTTAACTAGACAAGAAACAGTGGCTGGTCTGCCCTTTATCGAATGTACAACTGCAACACGGTTACCCAATCTCAGCTCTCAATCCCCAAACATAACAGACTAAAGGTACATTATTCAGCATTCCATCACGGCCGTCAGCCCATTGAAGGTACCGCAGCAATAAATGTTTGTCTGCCCCGCTTCCCAGACAGAGAATAAAACCCTCTTAAATAATCAGCCTATGTGAAAGGGTACAGAGGCTGCACGTCGAGCACAACAATCAAAACACGGCAAAATTGCAGAAACCATCTGTTGTTACAACAACCATTTATGTGGTCTTCATCACATGAGTAGCCACCTGCACCTGAAACTAGTTACTGGTCAGTCTCCTCCCACATATAAAATCACAATGGCGAGTGCATCTCCACAGAGATGCCATTACCCTTTTCAATCCTGTTAGAGATGGTGCTTAGAAAACTATAACCAAGGATTCATGAGCGTTCAGACAGTATATTGAAAACCAATGTTGTATAAAAGCCTCAAACAAGCTTTTAATCAAGTACAGTATCTACAGTTTTCGAAAAAGTTTCTTCAGGAGCTGCTTTCACACTGCAAGGTTAGCTGTATTTTATGAAAGCATGCTATATAGTGCAACTGAAAGCATTTTATGGGCAGGTAAGTGGGTTGGCGTTACTTTTATCGCAGAATAATGGCAATATGCTGTTAGTAGTGGATTGGTCGCAGATTGAAAATATTTCACTTTTCCATTGATTCAATGTCACATTATTTTCCATAGTCTCAGAAGAGTTTTCTTCCAATTCATGTCTCAGATTGGAGAGGTATGTTGGGTCCTGCCGAAACACTTGCGATTAATGCACTTTAGGTAAGTTATTGAAAGTGCACTTAGCTGTTTTCTTTAAATCAACTTTCAAATATATTGCAAGCGGGAATTATTTGATTTCATGTGTATCCAAAATCAATACGAGGAACATTATGGAGAATTTTTTTATTGTCTGTTTTTCCTCACACTTTCTTTTAGGTTTGTTGAAGTGCAGTATTTGTAATTAAGCAGAAACCCACGCAACTATTACAGACACTGACGAAACCCAATAGATTGCTCTTGATAATCCTTTTATTGCTTTTTTTTGACCGTTGAGTACCTTCGTAAACATGTTGTTGTACCTCCGGCTTTCATATCTCCTGTTTTGGAACAAACCCAGTGGCTTCATTAGGTTCTGTTTTCCTGTTGATGCGCAGTGACTCTTTCATCACGGCGAGTTCAGAGACATTTCGGCACAGCGTTGCTTTGGACTGTTTCATGTGCTTACGGCACCATTTCAGATGTGTTCGAATGAGCTTGACTTTTTGAGCGTGGCAAGAGATGGACAGATGTTTGATGGTGGTGGAGCGGATTAAACATGCTCTTTCTTCCAAAGAACAGAAGAATGCAAGACAGAATGGGGGTAAAAGCAAAGAGAACATCATACAAACACAAAAGCATGATTTTATTATGCGTTTGTTCAGCCATACTGATGTTTGATGTCTCGGTCAAGGATTCAATTCTAAAAAAACATTATGCTTCCACCTCAAACATTTTGCTAGATTATAGATGGTTCAAGATGCAGAAATGTTAGTTCATACATTTGTAACATCGAAACTTGATTATTGTAATGCACTTTTGGCTGGATGCCCCAGTGTTTCCATAAATAAGCTGCCGAATGTTCAGAACGTAGCAGCAAGAAAACCAGATCCTAAAGCAATGATCATATCAGTCCAGTGTATCAGTTCATGCTGGTTCCTTCCTTGTTTTATTATCGATTAAGTTTCGACTGAAGACACATATGTTTAGCCAGATAATTAAATACATACTGTTCAGAAGTTTGGGGTGTAACTAAGTTTTTATTTTTATTTTTTTACTGTTTTTGTAATATGAGTTTTATGCTAACCAAGGCTGTATTTATTTTAAATACAATACAATATTAACAGTAATATAATAGAATATTATTACAATTTAAAATAATTTTTATGTTAATATGTATTTGTGCAATTTTTTCCTGTGATGTCAAAGCTGAAATTTCAGCATCATTATTCCAGCCTTCAGTGTCACAAGATCCTTCAGAAATCATTCTAACATGCTGATATTCTGATAAAGATTTTTTTGTTATTATCATAGATATTCATAATAATATTCATAATAATAAGAAATTATAAGATGAATTGATTAAGTTGTGCTGTTTCATTGAGCTAATACTCTTATAGCATTTATTATTCTAGGTTAAAAATGGTAGATTACTAATAAATTTTAAATTCTCTGAACGAACATAAATTAACAATGAACAAAAGTAAATTTACTTGCTTCTACTAATAAATTAGCCAGGCAATAAGTTTTTATTAATATATGTCTAGAGTACTTGTGTTCAAATCAATATTTCTGCATGTTTGAATACTTTGTTCCTCTTAAGGTTTCTTCCTCGTCTACATAAACATCTTAGGGATATTTTTCTTTTCTGCTGTGGCCTTTGGCTTGCTCATTGTGAAGAAGTATTCTTTGTAGCTACCTTGGGGTGAGACATATTGTGCAAAGTGCTATACAATAACATTGAACAGAATTTAATTGAATTAAACCCCTTTTAGGCCGAGTGTGAATAGGCATTTAAAACATTTAGACTTGTGGCTTGAAAAGTGCCATGCTCTCTCTCTCTCTCTCTTCCTGTCAGATAATAGCAAGTGAGTTGGGCTTGTTCTGTGTTGAGAGCTGTGCTGCCACAGGTCTGATTTCCTGTTGTCACACATGGGCGTCCTCTGTCTCTGACCCTATCATCTGGCAGTGCATCCAAAATCCAATTCAAGTGTTACAATGGCCAACACCACCGCATCCAGAACACCATCTACTGACCATCATCACTGACACACACAAACAAGTGCTCCCATTCTCCAATCTCAACAGCTCAAAACCTCATTGAACTCCACAGGATATTTTGTTCATTGTGCATGATTCACATTTTCAGGCCTCGATTTCCATCATGTCTGCCTCTTCTTTATGTTGTTTTGTCATTTAGAGTCATAGAGAGATAGTCCACCCAAAAATAAAAATTCTGTCATTATTTACACTCCCTTATAACATTTTTCAAAATATTTTTTTTTTCTTCAAAAGAAAGTCAGTCATACACAATTAGACCCTCATGAGGGGTGAGTAAATGATTTTTAGGGGAACTTTCCCTTTAATACGTTGGTAAATAAAATAGACGTGCAACCAGGAATGTTTTCAATCTTTCATCAGTGCTGGGGCACAGGCGTCTCATCAAAAAAAGTCCTGTACTGATAATCTTTTTTCATACTTTTTGGATGTATGGATATAAATTGCCTTTATCTGCTGTACAGAGTTGTTCTCAAGCTACACACACAATAAAGAGCAGCTTCATCACTGAAAATGAACAGAATGTGAATGTATAGAATGTGATACTGTATATAGTACTGCATACATACGTGTGTGTGTATACACACGCACTCACACACACATTATACACAAAAAGTGTTATACTGAGCAAAGTGTACACCCTAAATATGTGTTAAATATATGAAATACAAGTCTTTCACTTTTTTTTTAGATCACACTTGAAACCAGCACACCACCTCAACTGACTGCATATACATGCTCGTGTGCTGCTGGAAGATGTTTGTGCAACCATCTGGTTGCACAACTCTACCAGACAGCACATTTTAGTGCGCTAGGCACCAAGAATGTTCCAGCTGCCCTTGCATCCACAAGCAAGCAGCAGGCCTGGCATAGGCCCCGCACCCAGGTAAAATGAATAAGAAAACTACTGATCATTCAAACAGTTTTTATTTGACAACAGATAACAATAAATAAAGCAGTAATAAGTCAGCATTAATAAATAAATATTATATATACATACATATATAAATTTTAAGTGCATAATGTGCAAATCAGACTACAATCCGAAACACACACTGAGTTTGTTGGGGGCCAAGCCAAACTAAGGAAATCACACACCTACCGCTGGCAAGTCCAGGGTCAGCTGATGTCACTGGCTTAGCTTGGTGTGATCTGGTGACAAATACCAGGGGTGACGTCACTGTGGAGAGCGTATGGAGAGATGATGATCTTATCAAAGAAATCAAGGCTAAAGCTGATTAATTCTACTTTGGCACATACATTCACGTTTTGCTAGGGAGAAAATAGGCAGGAAGTGCTGCCTAACCAATGATGTTTCTATTATTCACCGTTATATAGTTATTTAGTTTGCAAGAAAAAAAAATTGTCATTCATAGTTCATTTAAGGTTTAACAGCAGTAGACTTTAGGATTTTTTTATAACATTCAATTTAGAGTAAGATTTATGATAAAGATTGAAGAACATTGAAAATATGTTGTTGAAACTTACTTTTCCCAAGCTGGAAAGATGAGTCAATGACAGTCCAGCTCAACGTGTTAAAAACTGAAAGATTCTGTTGCAAGAGAGTTAGGTTAAAGGAGAGTTAGTTTGTGTTAAAATTGAATGAAATCATTTTGTTTTTCCAAAAAAATAAATAAATCTTAATTTCCAACATTTAATGCAGCAAAAAATTATTGACCTTTTTCTGTTTCAAATGACATAAACAATGTAACTTAAAATCCTGTCTGAAATGGGTAACAAAACATCCAACTTACCAGAAGATAGACCACAGTGTCACAAAGTAGGCTAGGTTAGGAGAACCTGCTTCTGTTATATGAAACAAAGATAATGTCTGTTATAAAATGTGTGTAGGTGATCTATTAATACTACTTAATACTTGGCCATAATAAATAAGACTGACAAAAATACAAGATAAACAGAAAATGAAAATTAGAGAAATTACTTACCCTTGCTAGGGATGAGGTTGACTTAAGATTCTTAAGATACATTTTTTTTCACTGTTGATGAGATCAGAAAAGTTACTACAGTTACACATTTTATATTTATTTTGTTTAAAGTACAGAAGTACATTAAGGTACTAAACTGCTGAAATTATGTAGTGAAGAGTCTGTACCTGATCTTGTGATGATCGATGTTACTGGCTGGTGAGCAGGAGGAGGTGATGGCCGATGTTACTGGCTGGTGAGCAGGAGGAGGTGATGGCCGATGTTACTGGCTGGTGAGCAGGAGGAGGTGATGGCCGATGTTACTGGCTGGTGAGCAGGAGGAGGTGATGGCCGATGTTACTGGCTGGTGAGCAGGAGGAGGTGATGGCCCATGTTACTGGCTGGTGAGCAGGAGGAGGTGATGGCCCATGTTACTGGCTGGTGAGCAGGAGGAGGTGATGGCCGATGTTACTGGCTGGTGAGCAGGAGGAGGTGATGGCCGATGTTACTGGCTGGTGAGCAGGAGGAGGTGATGGCCGATGTTACTGGCTGGTGAGCAGGAGGAGGTGATGGCCCATGTTACTGGCTGGTGAGCAGGAGGAGGTGATGGCCCATGTTACTGGCTGGTGAGCAGGAGGAGGTGATGGCCCATGTTACTGGCTGGTGAGCAGGAGGAGGTGATGGCCCATGTTACTGGCTGGTGAGCAGGAGGAGGTGATGGCCGATGTTACTGGCTGGTGAGCAGGAGGAGGTGATGGCCCATGTTACTGGCTGGTGAGCAGGAGGAGGTGATGGCCCATGTTACTGGCTGGTGAGCAGGAGGAGGTGATGGCCGATGTTACTGGCTGGTGAGCAGGAGGAGGTGATGGCCCATGTTACTGGCTGGTGTTATGATGTCAGAAAGTTGTGAGAAGAGAAGACACAGGACACCTGATTTGGCTGCAATGAGCGAAAGACACACACCATCTATCCAGCAAAGCTCGAGAGATGGTAAGGCTTGACACCAGTTCCTCCAACTCCTTTATTTTTTCCAATGCCTCATCAAGAGCACCTAATTAAAATGAAACAACATATATTTTTAATATTATGTAATGACAATTCATTATCAGAATACATTTGTGATAAAAAAACAACATATCTATCTGGTAATTAACCATTACAGGTTTATGCAATTATATTTTATTTAATACGTTTAACATCACTGTAAATTCTTTATTCTCCCCAGTATTCTCACATGCCGTTATTATAGAGAACCAATGAGCTAATCCATAGAGAGCAGTATAAACAGGGGCTGACAAGAATAAAAATATCAGTTTTAACTAGCAGCACACTGCGTAAATAATTTTACAACACATTCACTAACTAGCTAACAACATGCTACACTCACCCGGAGGAGGGCGGCTGTTGTAATCATGCTCCTTCACCGGCGCCGTAGCAACATTCTCCATTTCAGCATTTTCTTCCTCCTGCTCACCAATGACACCTCTTTTTGCCGTCCGTGTCTGGTGTGATTTAACGTCTCCCCAGTCGTTCCACGAAAACCTGGAAGGCACAGCCTGCGGACTGTGGATGGACGCGGACTTCATCCTCTGTGAAGTGCATAGCACACACGAAAGTGCTACCCTTCCTCACTGTAAATGCCCCCCCGTCTCTTCGTATTGACCAAATCCAGCAGTTTTTCATATTTTCATCATTGGGAAAACTATGAAACGATAAATACGGTTGTTTATTCTTCGAGTTGAAACACAAAGGTACGCTACAAGATTTACTACTTTTAGTCTCCGCCATTGTTCTGGAAGCGATTTTACCGGGAAAGAGTTTTCCCTACTTCCGGCTTGCTGACGTCACGTTGTGAAATAGGCCTATAGTTCAGGCAACCCACACACTAGTATTTTCAATATACTCTCACACATATAGTTTCAGATGGAGAGAAAAATAAGAAAAAGGTAATTTGCTCACTTTAACCACATGAGAGAGGCCTCATGATGAATGCATTGGGGCTTTTCTAAAGCAAACTCTCCATCCTTCTTGCTGGCAGTGCTGTCAGATGGTCTGATTCCAGCTGCTCGGGTTGACAGAGAGTGACACTGAAGGCTATCTCTCACTTTGGGCTCTGTGTGGATGGCTGCTGTCTGCACTGTTGAACCGGCCCATTACAACAGTGCATCTGTTCCTGCTAAAGACCCCTTCATCTTCCTTTTCTGAAACTCCCACCTCAGTATATAAATGCAGGGTTGATATTCAGTCCCCCATGAAAACAAATTGTAGAGAGTTGTAATAATAGTTAGGCACATGCTTTTGAGTGTAGCTGTGAAATCAGACTGACATCCACTAGCAACCTGTTGAGCACAAAGCTGTAGTCCCTAGTAAACCAGCAATAATTTAACACACTTTTATCCAAACACATTACAGTTCACTTACTACAGGAACAATCCCCCTGGAGCAACTGCAGGATAAGTGCCTCGCTCAAGGGCCCACTGGTGGTGGTTTATGGCTCATATGGATCAAACTTCTGGGTTTCAGCCCACATACTGTGGTGAACAAAAGAGTCTTTTCATGGAGGGCCCTTTCTCAGAGTGTACATAAATTATGCTCTTTTTTGGATGTAATTTCAGGTGGAATTGAAAATCTCTTATGCTCACAATACTGCCTTTATAGGATCAAAAAGACAGTAAAAACAGTGATATTGTAAAATATTATTACAATTTAAAATAATTATTTTCTATTTGATATATTTAAAAATGTCATTAATTCCTCTGATGGCAAATGTGAATTTTCAGCAGCCTTTACTCCAGTCTTCAGCGTCCAAATTTGGAACAGTGTTGTAAACATATACAGTAGTACTCAGCATGAATGAATACACCCCCTCTGAACAAATACAAAATATTTTTTTCCCTTAATGATCACTAATGCAATTCATACTTAAAGGGATTGTTCACCAAAAAAGGAAAATTCTGTCATTAATTAATCTGTCATCTGTCATTCCAAACCTGTAGACCTTTGTTCATATTCAGAACACAAATGACGATATTTTTGATGAAATCCGAGAGCTTAGGATCTGTAAACTTCTGTAGGATGGCCTTCTTCTTCTCTGCCCTGATCTTTAATAGGGTGTTTTGCTCAACTTGTCTCTCTACAGAATCCCAAACCGGTGCCTGTCCACAGAAGATTAGTTACTATATTTAGCCATTGTCACAATGTAGGAAAACAGAGAAACAAGTACACATTATACAGGGGTCTAGCGGATATGGAAAAATATATGGAAACTCTGTTTATTTGTTTGAGTGCGGCTGGTGGTGACTGGTGGTGGAACCAGTGAAGCCAATGGGGCTTACTATAGATATTTGCATATTTTGTAGAGACAGAACACAAGTGAATAATTTACCCCAAAACAGTAAATTCACTCATCGTTTACGCACTTTTATGTTGTTCCAAACCTTTGACTTATTTTCTTCTGCGAAATACAAATGAAGATTAATAATGTGAAGACTGAACAGTGCTTTTTTTATAATGAGGTCCAAAACAACATTGACAATGAAAGGCAATGTTATTTTGGACCTCATTATTACAAATATTTTCTTTCATGTTCCACAGAAGAAAGAAAGTCATGCAGGTCACATGTGAGTTTTTATTCATTAAGGAAGCACGCAGAGATATTGACTGATGTCCATGCACTACTTTTCCCTGCAATGGCTAATTACAAACCGCTAGGCTTCATGTATCTCTGCAGCCTGCACAGCATGCTTGGCCTGATCTCAAATCAGAGCTGAGCCCAGATGATCCATGTAATATAACCACCTTCCCAGCTGAGTTTCATCAGCACAACCGATTGCCTGGGCCACTTAGTGCATTTTGTTTGGAGTCATTTTTCATTTGCGTAATTATAAACTCTGCCGTGCTGAATCACACATATGAGCTAAATAGTGTTGTGCGTTATTAAGACAGCGATGGGGTTTACCACTGGTTTGTAAGAGGACCCCATTACGCTGCTGTTAAAACCCTGTTCAGACAGCAGGATTAGGACTGGATTTGGAGCAGGGTAAAGTGTAGCTGTCCTCAGAGAGAGAGAGAGGATATGTAGGAATCGAGAATGAGAGGTTCGGTTGTTATAGGAAGAATGATGGCATGAGCTGACTGAACATTTGTCATGTCCTGTTCAATGTGCTGTTCCTGTGTCACAGCAGTGCTCAAGTCTAGAGCTGAACTCATACACCTGACTCCCTTCATCAAGTGCTCCTTAAATGGTGTGCCGGCTGAACGCTGTGCGTCAGCTGTTTCCAAAGCACCCTCAGGATGGGAGTTAGAAAAATATTGTAAAATGCTCCTGCTCTCTTTTAGAGCTAGTTAGACATATTAAGTGCTCTTTTGTGAGCAATTCTGCCCTTTATGGATGGCAAAATAGTGAGTGCTATGAGATCCGTGTTGCAAAAGATTTATGCTTCCTGTGTGTTTCTATCGAACATTGTCAACTACAGCACATACAGAAGTCTATACACTTGATTATGTCTATATTTGCGTTTTCATGCACATAACATTTGCACTGTCGCTGCAAGTTTTGTCTGTTTGTGCTGTCTTGTATTTATCTATACCCTGATCCAACCTCTTGTGTGCTCACTTTCATATCTATTTTCTTTAAGCTGCTAAATCCTGTTTCAGTGGCCTTGCACTGCCCCTCAAGTGTTGCATGTCGTGGCCCCCTGGTAAAACAATAATTCGTTCTCTTTTGGATGACAGTATAGTCCTGAATGACAATAAAACTTCAGAATGTTATGGGACTGTACAACTGTATTTCATAATAAATAAAAATCTCATACAATTAATTTTAATGGCACTTTTGTAAATTAAAAAATTGGGGTAATGCTTTACAAAAAGGTTCAATGCATTAGGCATCGAACTAAAAGTGAACATGATTTATGAATCTAGGTTAAGGTTAATTTAATATGCTTTTGTTCATAGTTAATTCATGTTTGTTCACAGTGCAGGAACTCATATAAATCTATACAGCTTACTATATATAGAAAACAATTGATTAGCAATTTATTATTTAATGTAGCTATTAACTATAATGTTACACACAGAACTGAAAATTGTAAAGTATTTTTTCAGGTTTGGTTGGGTGTGTTGGGTTGTAAACCACTTGTGACCCACTCGGTTAGACCATGCTACTTAATATTATGCTGGTGTTTTCAAGTACACGTGTATAAACAAGCAGTGACCTCTGACCTGCCCATTACTGTGAGTATGTGTGTATAATGTTAGACTCCTGTGAGGCTCTGATCATTCGAATCTCATTACCAGGTTCTTCACCGGGTGAACTGACCTATATGGCACACAGGTACCAAACATTATTAGCCCTCATTACAGTACCTAACCTCTAGAGTAAAAACAAATACACACAGGTACAGTTACATAAGGTATAGTCTTTCCTTCATTAGAGAGCTCAGCGCTCACAGCAGGCTCTGTTCCGTGAGCTTCATACCTCACGGCGGGTTTTGGGTCCTGAACTCACACTGCTCATTATATCCCACCACCACATACTTACTGTACAACATCTAGCAGAGATGCACACTCATTCTGCATTCAGCCATTGTGCTCAAGTACACACCTCTCCAAATGGATTTTTAAAACTCTTGGTCTAAACAATACCTAGAAATTTAGATAAATAAAAATAGCTTGGACTCCTGAAAATACCTGTATTGTATAAAGTACTTAATCGTTGTACACTGCTATTCTAAAGTTTGGGGCCAGTAGGATTTTTTTAATTTAATATAATAATAGTAATAATAATAATAATAATAATAATAATTATGTTCTTCAAAATATCTTCTTTTGTGTTCCACAGAAGAAAGTATTATCTTTATGGAAATGAAAAAAAAAAAAACACATGTTAAATATTAAAGGTGCCATAGAATGAAAAACTGTCTTTACCCTGGCATATTTAAATAATAACAGTTCTGTACATGGAAATGACATACAGTGAGCCTCAAACACCATAGTTTCCTCCTTCATATGTAAATCTCGTGATTAAAAAAGACCACTGAAAAACAGGCGAATCAGAACATAACACCGACTGTGACGCAACAGTCGGGATCACTACGCCTCCAACATTTGCATAAACCCGCACTTGTTCTAAGCCGGCCGAACCATCAGAAGCTCTGCAGGTATTGTAAATAAACAAGCGCGGACAACAGCGAAAATAACAAAATAAATTTTATGTTCCAGGCCGTGCAGGGGGTGTGAAGTGCAGGGATGGGTTGGTGTCTGTATTCAGAAAGGCACAGAAAGCAAATAACGCGAGCCACTAAAGGGACATGGTTAGCTCCTTGCTAGCGGTAGCCTGTGACAGTACATAAGATTTCACTCTCAGTAAGGAGAGATGAGGATGATGGTGAATGACTTACAGATCCTGAGCACCACTGACAAGCATCTGATCTTGTGAAATGTGTGGTAAGTACTGTTGCTCCATAATGTAAACATAGTTTGTGTGATCGCGTCTCTTGAAAGTGAAACTATAACGCGATCGATGGATCGTTCAAAAGCAGTTTCAATGCCTCGCATATTAATAACGGCTCCCTGATGCCCGCGTTTTATATACAGTATAATTACCCGACGATATAACTGCGAGAGAAAGTATTTAAATATATATTTTCCTCCCTGTGCTTCCTTCTTGCTGATGAGCCGTACTGTGAAACAGCCAATCAGAGCAGAGCTCATTATTATTCATGACCCTGCCAAATAAGCCAATAACAGACCGTTTCATTCTAGGGAGAAATCCTAGGTTTGTAAATGGACATGTAAAATCGTTTCTGGAGATTTTTTGCCCTTACCTAAGCCACATACCTTCTGTGTAGATATCAGAGAACAATTTAAAATACTGTATTAATGCATTCTATGGCACCTTTAAAGAACATGAACTAATTTTAAATGTGCTTATTTAATCAAAATTTCCAAGTGAAGAGAATAAATAATGTCATGGCAACCTAGATAAGAGATGTAGTGTTAGGACATGTAGTTGTTATTAACTCAAGAAACGCTCTGAGTGGTTCAATAATGGAACGTTGTGCTACCATGGCCTTGGGAAACAAAAGTAAACTAAAGGAATTAAACCACAACACTAGAGGAAAAGTCCAAAACAAAATACAATTAAGATATGAAATATATATTTGTAAAAAGGGTGCACATGTACTCACCACAGAAGTGCTCTGGGCAACGCATAATTGCTTAAGTTTCCACCAGAACTGAAATAAGAAAAAATTACTTGCTTGCCTCTGAGTCAATAATAATAAATCACATATAATTCATGTCGAGAAAGGTTGAATGTTTTCCCAGCATGTATTGTATCTGATGGTTTGTGCCAAGACAAGCATCACTATTACTCATACTCATTTAAACAAACCCCTATCGTTAAGTAATAAATTTGGCGTGTGACTTGTTCAGCACTATTTGTGCAACAGACACTAATGAGACCTCAAATCACATGGTATATTTTTCACCTTTTACATCATGTTTTGCTCAGGCAAGCACCGCTCATGTTTTCAAAAAATGTTAAATTGTTTTATGCTCTTGCTGTTTTTCTGTATCTAGCCAAATATGCAGTGTTTATCTGTTTTTGGAAAAGAAAACGCGAGTTTTGAAGATACTCACTCAGTAAATAATGTTAGCAATGTTATTGTCAGGCTTTTCATGAGCACATCTGGTCTTCATTGATTCACAGCTCCCAGGACCATGATATTATATAACATATGGCACCTTGGTAAAATGGAAATGCATCTTATTGATTTCCGAACGCTATATCTGCTAAATATTACAAATATGAAGGCAAGACAGTTGGAGACTTATTTCACATGAACCAATCTTATTGCACAATACTTCAGCAGTGTTTTGCAATTTTCAACTGTTGTTTAAGCCAAAAATGTATTTAATAGATTTATATCCAAAACAAAAGGACGGTCACATGGACAGTCTCTTCTGATTAGACTTTCCAGTGGACGCCTGCATCGGGTGTTGTCCAGAGCACTTTGTGATTCAGATTCAGGATTTGTGAAACAAATGTGAACTTTTCAAACCAGTTTGATCAGATATGTTTCTCAGTGCACATGTATCTCAATAAGCTCAACAATATCAGTTTCTTTTGAGTTCAGAGTTACTATGCTTCTGTAGAGACAGTCTCCCTTGTTCTCCTTTTCTCTCTCATTGTGTAGTCTTTTTTATTTCACTTTAACCTGCTGGTGTGATTTCATATTGTCATTTCACGTTCTGAATTAATTTCTTTTGAGCATGCTCATTTCTTTCCAGCCCCTGATATCTCTCTCCTCTGTTTTTAACCCCCAGACAAGAAATTTAACACATCTCTGTCACGCTTTTACAGCTCAACTTGCTCCTTCTCAGCACAGATGAGTGTTTGTGTGTGTGTGTGTCTTATAATTCTGCAGTTGTCTCATTAACTTTGGCATTTTTATATATCTCTGTGTAAATGTGTTTTTTAAATTTTTATTATTATTATTATTTGCCTCTCTAATTCAAAAACTCTTTGAAGTTTTTGCTCAAAGATGAATTACTTTTGCATTATTTTCTCTTTGACTTGCTCTTTGGTGTTGTCACTTAATTTGTTTTACACCCAAGTTATTTCCAGTCAACTACCTGCTGGTAGATACTGTAATTACACCACTTTGCTGCTTAAAAACACTCTTCTCCATTGACAGCCATTCAGAATTACTTTTGTCATTTGGACACAATAAAACATATTTTAAGTTAAGCCTAAATTACAAATATTTCATTATATTATACAAAGAAAAGAATTTGGTCTAGAAACAGTTTTCACGTAGAGATTGCTAGTAAATTTAAAAAAACAATCTGGCATGTAACATTGAATTAAAGATGAAATTTTCGATCACACTTTATTTAATGTTCAATTCTCGCTAGTAACAAAGCATTAACTATGACTTTTGCCTCAATAAACTCCTAAGTTGCTGCTTATTAATAGTTAGGTATTGGGTAGGATTAGGGTAGGACTTTAGGATGTAGATTAAAGGTCATGCCAAATATGTGCTTTTATAAGTACTAATTTATAAAGTAAAATTTTAACAATAGGCATGCTAATAAGCAACTAGTTAATAGTGAGAATTGGTCCCTATGCTTAATTGTTACCTAATTTTCCTTTAAAACCTAATCTTTGTTTTATTAACAACTTTGAAAACATTTGTAAAATGGGCCTACCATATTTTCTGGAAAATAAGTCAAAATTGCATTTTTCTAAGAGGAAAAAACACTATTGCATTTGTGTATGTTATACAGTATTTTATTATTGCATAAGAAAAAAGGTATTTACCGGTAAATAAAGCAAAACATTCTAAACATGTATCATAGTTCCCCTCCCTCCACAGCAAATCCTTTAAATTGAACAGAACAGGACTGAAAAGTCTAAGTATAAAACAAGCTAAAATTATAGTGCCATTCTTTATAAACAGCATTTATAATAAACAGCAAGCCTAATTAAATGTATTGAAAGCAAAACTGATACTACTGTTGTGTGGGAAATGCGCTATACAAATATACTTGGGCTCATGTTACTCTCTCATTCAGCATGAATCCAAATGTGTGCACTTTGTGCATGTATTGTGTGCTTGCCGCTTTGGAATAAGTTACAACATATTTCAGGTGATGAAATAAAACTGCAAACTTATTTTTTCCCCTGTCTGCTGTCTTTGATGTCACAGCTCATGTTGTTGTGGTGCCATCAGCCAATCAGCGTTATCATGATGTTATTTTCCTGCGGCGATGGCTTAGATGACTGGCTCGTGTGCACTGAGGTGAGAATCCATGAGGAAAGATACATGTTCGAGCAACTGCTATTAAGACAAATGGGAATGTTAACAATAGCTCTCTTAGGGTATTATAGATGTCTTTGCAGTCCAACCCTCAGCCGAACATCCCTTAAGCTCTTCCCATTACAGACCGACCAATCTCCCGTCACATATCCCTAAAACTCCTCCTTTTATCCTCTGCATCTAGAGCACTTCCAAGTGACAGCTTAAAAGTTGATTACACTCCTGAGTAGCATTAATAATTCAGGTTTTTTTTGGCCGAAACAAAAGAATAAAGGGCATTAAACATTTATACTCATTCATTAAATCTAAAAGGATAGTCTCAATTTAACTGTATAAAGTATTCATGCTCTCTAGCGCCAGCCCGGAGCGCTGGATCAGATGCTGATTTACCGACCTTGCTATGCTTGTATTGTGCTAAATGTTAGTCATTAATCAATATCTCTATGTGCAATGACACTGTTCACAAGTCCCAGCTGCATTCACTTCTATGACTACCTCAATATGCAATCATTTGCATTTTTCCTCATGAGCTTAATATGAAGTGGCAAATGGTTGTAGATGCTGTTGGACTCGATAGCGATATACTGTACCTGTGGCTGTAATTACACCTGATTTGTGTCCTGGGCTTAAACTGTGACTCATCCAAATGGCTAATTGTCTCAATTCATCCTCTCTGTTCTTCCTAATTAAAGCACCTCTGTTTTCAGCATTTCTCTCCAAACCTGCTATAATCGCACCCATCTTGAACGTAAGAGGCTGGTATTTTTTTTTGCGTCAACAACTGTGGCTTCTCCAATGAGTCATTTGTATAATTTCTTATTGTCATAATATCCATCATCATGAATGCAGAAGTTTTTTTCAAATCTACCCGTGAGATAAAATTGCTGGTTGCTAGAGTAGTCAGGTGTGAGAATGGACAATGCCAGTTATTTTCTTTTTTGTCCCGTTTCAAGAACAGTCAAAGCAGATATTGTCACAGTTATGATCTGTTTTTGTTTAGTTATGTCTCTGTCTACCGTCCTAGTTTATCCCCATGATTATTAGTTAATTAGCTCCACACCTGTTTCTGTTCTTCCTTGATTACGTTCAGCCTTTAAAGCCTGTGTTCTCCCCTGTTTGCTTTGTCCGCTATTACATGTGTTACACCAGCCTGAATCGTTGTGAGTAAAGTTTATTGTTTTGATATACCTGCCTGCCGTGTCTTGTTTACCTCTTGGGAGTACATATGTAACAGATTCAATTACTGCTATTAAACTGAAAGGATTCTTGGAATAAAATGGGTAATTATTGCCATTTATAAACCCATTATTATAACCATACAAGCCATTTCCTTTCATTGACAACAAACATAATTTAACTGTAATTATAGATGACTAATTTTGTGACATGTATTTTTATAAATATTTGTATAATTATGCAGATGACTTTGCTTCTCACTTGTCTCTGTGAATGAGTCCTGTGCCTCATATGAGCAGGAGTATTGTCAATTTTATTTATATAACACTATTAAACACAACCATGGGTTGACTAATGTGCTGCACAATAAAAAAAAACAAAAAAACATTTCAATAAGACAACACAAAATAATTACTAAAAAGAAACAGTACAGTAGAATGTTCTCATTGATAAAACGCCAAATCAAAAAGATAAGTTTTCAACATGGATTTAAAACCAGATAGTGAAGGTACAGATCTAATACAGAGAGGCAGAGCATTCCACAATCTAGGGGAAGCTACTGAGTAATAGTGGTTCTTTGTTCGGTTAAGCTTTCAAAGCCTGGCCCAGATGTTTGATGCATTAATCAGGAGTGCTGTCTTTTGTTTCTTAGATGTCTCATCCTTTATATCCTTTATATCCATAAGTCTCAAGTCTTTCTGGATGACGCCCAATCTCTTTCTCTTGTAGGGCAGCAGGTCTTTCAATTGCCTGTTATTAATGCTGTTTAAACTAATGCCGTTCTTGAGTTTTCCAAGTACAAAAACTTGACAATAAAAATACTTAGACAATACGTGTTTTCTATGCATGGCTGATGTAATATGTCTGCAGATGTGTACCAGGTACCTGTACAAAAACTTTATGCATAAATAATTGATCTCTTATTTTGATACTTTTCATTCTTTCAGTTTTAACATACTCATTATGTATCGTAAACTTTTTTTCCAGAGACTTTCCAGCTTTCACTGTGTATATTCAAACCTCCAAACTTGTACTCATTGATACTGTAACCCTTAAATAATTATGGCAAAACTCTTAAAGTCACAGTGCATGAAATTGGAAGGAGAAGAGGCACAGAGTGAGGGAGTGAATGAAGCAGATGAGAGGACATGCTGTTAAAGCGATGTAACGTTTGCAGACTAAAACATGCGGGCTGTACCAATAAAAGACTTCAGCAACAACTACAGCATAAATCACTTTTTATAATTATGTTTCCATTATCAGAAATCATAACAAAATGTCAGTGGTATTTTTGACAGTTCTATATTAGGCACTTCTTTCCCCAGGAAATCAACCCCAGGCTCACCTTATGGAATAAATTTTTTTATTGAATGCATGTTAACAACCATTATTGGCACCCCAAGACATTATGTTACCGGTTGTGGTTGTAGACAACACAAAACGAAAGGGCAGGATAACAAAGTAGCATCAACTCACAAAAAACATTTATTAAACATTAAGCTCTGACCAAGACTAGGGGAGAACTCAGGACTTTTAAAGGGATCAACCAAATGAAGAAACAAGGTAATTAATATAACACAGGTGATGAGAATGATAATTAACTAATGACTGGAAACTAGAACAGGAAATACCAAATAAGGGCAAAATAGAACTGAAAGGAAATTGACACGTGACACATTCTTATGAGCAAAATATATCTGAAGTATATTCCTATTCATATTTAATTTTTTTAGCACACCAGGGTGATTATGAACTTGGAATTGTTCAGCCATGACTTCCTGATCCACAGGATTATAAATATGAGGAACACAAAGTCCAAATTCCCTTAATCATCCATCACAAGGAGTAAAACCAAAGAAAATAGTTCTGATGTACAGAACAAGATTGTTGAGCTTCACAAAATAGAGAGTAGCTGTAAGAAAAGAGCTAAAACATTGAAAATCCCCATTTCCACCATCAGGGCAATAATTAAACATTTCTAATCAATTAAAGATGTTACAAATCTGCCTGGAAGAGGATGTGTGTCTATATCGTCCTAATGCACATTGAGGTGGAGAGTTTGAGTGCCCAAAGACTCTCCAAGGATTACAGCTGGAGAATCGCAGAGATTAGTTGAATCTTGGGGTCAGAAAACCTAAATAAATATATATCAAACAGCCCCTACATCACCACATGTTGTTCAAACGGGTTTCAAGAAAAAAAAAAAACTCCTCACTCATCCAAAAACAATCTGTGGCATATTCAGTTGTTAGACACAACTGGAACAGCACTGGCTTCTATGCTCAGATGAAACTATAAAAATAGTTTTTTGGCAGCAAACCCACCACATGAGTTTAGTACAAACAGGGATAAAAAAGTATCCTATGTCCATTTTACATTTACATTTATGCATTTAGCAGATGCTTTTATCCAAAGCGACATTTTATCAGCTCTTGCTTTCCCTGGGAATCGAATATACTTGAATATACTGCTGGATCTATACTGTTGTGGGCCTGTTTTTCTGCCGGAGGTCCTGGACGTTTTGTTCAGATATATGGCATCATGGAATCTATCAAATACCAACAGGTAAAAAATCTAAACCTGACTGCCTCTGTAAGAAATCTTATAATGGACCATGTTCGGATCTTCCATCAAGACAATAATCCAAAACAAACATAAAAATCAACACAAAAATGTATCACTGAGCACAAAATGAAGCTTTTGCCATATCCATCCCAGTCCTCTGACCTGAAGCCTGTAGAAAATGAGTGGGGTGAACTGAAGAAAAGAAGCACCAACATGGAGCTGTGAATACACATAGCCATTAATGTCTAAACCGCTGGCCACAAAAGTGAGTACACCCCTAAGTGAAAATGTCCAAATTGGAAAGCTTCACAGGTTGCCACTGGAGTCCTCTGCCACTGGTGGATGTTAGAGACCTTGTGCTCCTCCACCTTCCGTTTGAGGATGCCCCACAGATGCTCAGTAGGATTTAGGTCTGGAGACATCCTTGGCCAGTCCATCACCTTTACCCTCAGCTTCTTTAGCAAGGCAGTGGTCATCTTGGAGGTGTGTTTGAGGTTGTTATCATGTTGGAATACTGCCCTGCGGCCCAGTCTCTGCTTCAGTATGTCACAGTACATGTTGGCATTCATGGTTTCCTCAATGAACTTTAGCTCCCCAGTGCCGGCAGCACTCATGCTGCCCCAGACCATGACACTCCCACCACCATGCTTGACTGTAGGCAAGACACACTTGTCTTTGTACTCCTCACCTGTTTGCCGCCACACACGCTTGACACCATCTGAACCAAATAAGTTAATCTTGCTCTCACAAGTGTTTGAATCAGCTTTGCTTGACAGTATTCTCAAGCTTGCAGTCATCCCTGTTGCTTATGCACCTTTTCCTACCCAAATTCTTCCTTCCAGTCAACTTTGCATTTCATATGCTTTGATACAGCACTCTGTAAACAGCCACACCTTTCAGTAATGACCCTCTGTGACTTACCCTCTTTGTGGAGGGCGTCAATGTTCATCTTTTGGATCATTGCCAAGTCAGCAGTATTCTCCATTATTGTGGTTTCAAAGAACAAGAGATACCCGGAATTTATACTGTAGGGATGGTCATTAATTGAAACTCAATTGTAAATATTCTAATATATTGAGATACTGACTTTCATCAGCTGTAAGCTCTAATCATCAAAATTAAAACAAAAAAGCGTTTGAAATGTTTTACTTTACATGCAATGAATCTAAAATATATGAAAGTTTCACTTTTTGAAATAATTTACAAGAAAAAAACTTTTTCACGACATTGTAATTTATTGAGATGCACCTGTATTTTATTATTTAATCTCAAAACTGACTTTGTAAAGTAAAATTATCAGTTAGTTAGTTTAGCAGAGTTAGTATAGCAGATTTATATCTAGTAGTAAACTTTACCGCCTGTCTATCTCTCTCTCTGTTTAGCTGCAATCATAAATCAGACCTTGTTATAGCCCTAGCGTTGACCTCTGTGGACCCAACTCTGTCTCCACATGTTCTGTACACACTCTTTGTACACACGCAGATGACTTGGCCCTTTGTGCTTAGATACACACTTATAGATTCAGAGGATACTCCTGTGCAATTTACAACATACAGAGTACAAGTCCTATCGATCCTGAGCAAAGTGACAGTGGCCACATACCGCACTTCTACATTTCAGTCAATACAGTGCTGTTTGGAGGTTTCTTTAGCCTTTTTTCGTTTTTTCTTTTTCCTCCTGTGCTATATGGTTGTGTAGTTGTTGATGTTGCTGTAGAAACTCCAAAAACCTTAATTGCACATCACAGATCTGTATTACTATAGCAGATTGGCAGAATGAGTATTTGATCTGAATCCTAACGTTTTACTGAAAAGCATTTAAAAAAAAGAAAAGAAAAGAAAAATGTGCAGTTGGTCTCTCAGGAGCACTAAATGACAGTTGGATCCTAAATTAACTCCTGGGCTTCTTTCCATGACTTGCTGCTTTCAGTTTTCTTGCTTTGCTGCTTCTTTTTTTTAGCTACTACAGCACTTCTGTCTGCTATTATTGAAAATTCAATTTAATTCAATTCAAATGTATTTGAATAGCGCTTTTCACTATACAAATCATTGCAAAGCAGACTACATTATATTTAGGAGTAGGTTATTATTGGTGACTATGGCATAAATGTACAGTAAGAATCATGCAGTTAGTTACAAATTACACAATCAAACAGACGGTTAACGCTATTAACTGCAATTATTAGTTAAGTTAAGTCGTGACGTATTGTCAAGTATGGTGACCCATACTCGAAATTGGTGCTCTGCGTTTAACCCATCCAAGTGCACACACACAGCAGTGAGTAGTGAACAAATGCACACACACAATATGTTGTGTGTGTGCATATGTTGCGATTAAACTTAGTGATTGCGATTAAATGTTGTGATTAAGCAAAATTTGGTAGTTTTATATGTTGTTCCAGGGTTAGTCTACTGGGTGTTGGCATCATCTCTTCTCAGGTGTTCGGTCATCTCAGATCTTCGTAAGGGTTGGATCCCGACTGAAGCTTGTGTAATTCCTAGTTGCCTTGGGATGCAAGTCCCGTGGCAAAATCAGAGAAGCAAATAGAAATGAAATTAGCATAGCTGCTGTTCCAACCAAGCAAAGATGATGTGATAAACCAAAGCAAAAGAATGAAAATGTGCATTTGATCAGCTGAAGTACAAAGTTATGAGATATATTATGTGAATGCTTGGCTAAAAATATGTCTTTAATTTAGATTTAAACAGAGAGAGTATGTCTGAACCCTGAACGTTATCTGGAAGGTTATTCCAGAGTTTGGGAGCCAAATGTGAAAAAGCTCTTCCTCCTTTAGTGAACTTTGCTGTCCTAGGTACTAACAAGAGTCCAGAGTTCCCTATCGAAATGGAACTCCCGTTGTGTTGTCAAATTTCATTGACGACTGCTAATGGGGAAACTTCTGTTTACTCTTTTACTGAAGCCAGATTGGTTAACGTTTGTGTACTGCACAAACCAATGGCGCTTGAGCCCGCCAAAAGCCCGCTTGAGCCCGTTTTTACAAATGTTGCTTCGCGAGTGTAGCTGCACGATGCTGACGGGCACGACTAGTGCGTCGCAGGTCTGGGCGTTGCCCACGCAGAGGCTGCACTCGCTGGAGCTTCGTGTCCTCACTGCGAGGATATGAACCTTGCTCGCCTTCGCTCGCGGATTGCCTTTTTTCACAAGGGCGATCCTCCCCACTCCGTTCCCCCGTCTCCTCTCAAGAAGAAACAGCGGAACAGCGGAAGTTCTCTATCAGGTACGAGCGGTACTGCTCTCCACTCTCGCCGCAGCGCCTCACGCCACCAATGTGCTTCACACGGAAGGAGCAGCGTGGCCTGGTTTCCTTCGGCGCATCTGAGGAAGAGAAGATAGCCGTTGACAAAACTATGTCCTTGACTGCATCTGACGCTAACGAGTGAGCGTGTTCTGGCGAAGAGCCCGAAACTTCCCCTCCATCGCAGTCTGCGCGGCCTAGCGTGGACTTGGAGCTGATCCACATCCTCACGCGTGCTGTGGAAGTGCTGGGCCTGGCGTGGATGGCCCCGGAAGACCCCGCCCCCGGTCTCCTCGACGAGTGGTTCCTCAAGTATCGCCGTCAGCCTTCCCATCGACAGCGACCAGCTCCCTTCATGCCAGAGGTCCACGAGGAGCTCACTAAAACCTGGCGAGCCCCTTATTCGGCGCGTGTAAATCCTTCCACTTCAGCAGCTCTCACCACCGTTGATGGCACTGAGGAAAAAGGATATTGCAAGCTCCCCCCTCTCAAGGAGGCGGTGGCTGCAAATCTGCTTCCGCCGACGAGCCGTGGGCTGAAGACGGCAACGCATCCTTCAAAGCCCTGCAGGATGACGTCAGCGCTCGCCAACAGAGCCTATGCAGCGGCCGGCTGGTTCAGCCCTGCATACTATGTCCGTACTCCAAGTATTTCAGGCCAAACTTCTCCGTGATTTGGACGAGTCTGGCCGAGATCACAGCGCATTCGCGGAGCTCCGAATAGCCACGTACTTGGCTCTGCACGCTACCAACGCGACAACACAGGCGGTGGGCAAGGCCATGGCCACCTATGGTTGAACCTCACGGATATCAAGGACGCAGAGAAAATGGCCTTCCTTGATTCTCCGGTCTCGCCCAAAGGACTCTTTGGTCCAGCTGTGGATGGCTTTACGGAGCGCTTCACCGAGGCACAGAAGACGTCGCAAGCGCTGCGTCAGTTCCTGCCCAAGCGCTCCAGCACGGCGACTGTTTCAAGCCGCCCCAAGCCAGCGTCCACTCAGCAGCCTGAGAAACCGAAGCAGCCTCAGCTCTCGAAAAAGCCGGAGCCGGGGCTTCCACAGCATTCCAGATCAGCGAATTGGTATGCCTTCCCCAAGCGTCAGGGCCCCCGCCCTCGCGTAACGCTGGACCCTGGGCCTCAGAAGCCGTCGTGATCTGCGTGCGGAGAGGAAAAGGAAAAGTTCATTCTCGCGGATGCCAGAATGGCGTGCAGCGTTCAGTGCCCTTTAGGAATGAGGGCCCACTCCACGAGAGGAATGGCCTCTTCCTGGTCTTGATCCAACGGAATCTCTAATGGGGAGATTTGTGCGGCCGCCAGATGGTCGTCACCGTCGACCTTTATTCGATTCTACAGTTTGGACGTCCCTGCCCTGCAGGCACGGGTGCTATCAGCTTAGTGCTCTTTTCTCCCTTGGTGGACGAGGCTTATGATAAGCAGACCCTAGATACTTCTCAGGTCTCTTACAGCTTGGACTCATGGGGCCCACTCTAAGTGTGCCTGAGCTGAGCTCGCGGAGCAGGCTTAGTTCTGCTTCTGCTTATAACACGGCACTTCTGGATGCGCTCCCCATTAGCAGTCGTCAATGAAATTTGACGACGCAACGGGAGTTCCCTTTCGATAGGGAACGCTCCGGTTACTCACGTAACCTCGGTTCCCTGAGATAAGGGAACGAGTGTTGCGTAACTGGCCATGCTATAGCTGCACGCTAATCGATGGCTGTCGCTTCAGTCGTTGATTCTGATGAAATGGCGCTTTGGGCTGACTTATATAGCAAGTGCCCCCCCCCTTTTTGGCGGGCTCAAGCGCCATTGGTTTGTTCAGTACACAAACATTAACCAATCTGGCTTCAGTAAAAGAGTAAACAGGAGTTTCCCCATTAGCAGTCGTCAATAAAATTTGACGACGCAACGCTCGTTCCCTTATCTCAGGGGACCGAGGTTACGTGAGTAACCGGAGCGTTTTGTGACCTTAGCGGGATGGATTGCAGCGTGACAGAAGACTAGTTAGGTACGCAGGAGCAAGACCGTTTAGGGCCTTATAGGTAAGTAATAATATTTTGCAATACTCTGTGTGCCGAGAAAGCATCAATAAATTTATTGGTATAAGAAACTGTTTTGAGGCTTTGGCATGTGTATGATTGAAGTGTTTTCTGATTAGTTAATGTTGTGCATCTACATTAACTGGCTCTGCATGGGCAGAAACATCGAATGACTCTACTGGGTGTAAATGGAAAGTTAGCCTAAATATTAAAATTTTGTCCTCAAGTTTATGTCATTCCAAATCCATGTAACTGTCTTTCTGCCATGGAACACAAAAGTAGGATTTTTGAAGTATATCAGTGTTTTTCTGGATAATAATAATAATAATTATTATTATTATTATTGTTGTTGTTGTTATTATAAACATTATAAATATACCAGTCTAAATCATTTGGTCACAAATCTTTCACACTAATCCGGTGATTGAATTTCACTCACTAACTCCGTTACACCAGATTATCAGTGAATAATGATTTGAATATCAGTTTCCTGGCACAAAACTATCATAAGACTTCAGAAGAAAGGGTGTTTGTCAAAAGGTTTGAACCATTATGATTTTTTAATCTTTAAATGAAGTCTCTTCTGCGTACCAATGCTGCATTTATGTGCTCAGCAATATTGTGAAATATTATAAATATTAGTATACTACAGTAAAAAAAAAGAAAGTATTAAAAATGAAAGTATAGAAAATATTTAATTATTTAAATTAAATATTTAAATATTTAAAAAATATTTAAGCTGAATTTTTAGGAAACATTTTTATGGTCCTTTTCTTTTCATTTTTGTAGTCTAACTGCTCCAGTCCTCATTCACTTTCATTATATAGGAAAAATAAAAAGAGAACAAAATTATTTTCGGGGGGAAAAGGATAAGAAAAACATGGAGGTTTAAGACAACACAAGGGTGAGCAAATAATGACAGAAGGTTCATTTTTGGGTGAAGTAATCCTTTAAGGCATTGCATATCCGTCCCAACCAGGATGCAATTTTTATTTCAATATGGATTCACAAATACACACACACACACACACACACACACACACACACACACACAGACAGACAGCATGTTTCTGTAAGCATCCTGGGAAAAGGCTTAAGATTACACCACATCAGCTGCCTAGCAACATATTGCTCTGAACTTTTTTCTCTGAAGGAACTTTAATACTTTGAAGCTGTCCAAAGTTATGGGTCTGAAATCATCCCTCTGAGGGAAACCTAAGCTTCAAATCACCAGCTCCCCTGCCCATCCTCTAAAAACACAAACACACACACACACACACACACACACACACGCACGCACACACACGTTTACTTGCTATCTAAATGGGGACATCCCATAGGCGTAATGCTTTTTATACTGTACAAACTATATGTGCTATTGCCCTACACCTAAACTTAGCCCTCACAGGAGACTTTCAGCATTTTTACAATTTCAAAAAAACTTTTAGTTCATTTTTAAACCCGTTTTACAAATGAGAACGTCCCCAAAGGGAGGTTTTTGGAGATTTTGTCAGGTTTACCTCACTTTTGGGTACAAATTTGTCCCCAAAATATGGTTAAGTAGGTACACACACACACACATACATACACAAGGGTGGATAAAACTAGATTTGAACCATAAACCTTGAATGCTTTACGTTGTCCTCGAGTACACCATGTATTGTATTCAATTCGCACATTCTGCTTTCTGCATGTAGGTATAAGAGAATACATAAATTCATATTTCTGATGTATGGATCTATTGTATTTGAGCAGAGCAAATAGTCACACTATACCACCAGTACTTGCTTAACATGTATAATGCTTATAAAACTGTATACCTTTAGGGGCACATGAGCTTATCACTGGATCAGTATCCTTAAAGGGACAACTTCGTACCTTATTTACCACTGAAAGGTGCATAAGTACCTTAGAGCACATTTTGCATCTCTCCTTTGTCTGACACACCCATTTCAGGTCTTGGAGTCTCTACTAATGAGCTGATGATCTGAATCAGGTGTGTTTGATTAAGGAGACATGGAAAACATGCAGTGTTGGGGGGCCTCCGTGAACGTGGTTGGGAACCACTGCTTTAAGCCCCGTTCACACCAAGAACGATAACTACTGTATAAAGATAATGATATTAGCATCCACACCAGGGAACGATATTGTCTGTTTATTCTAAGCACATGCACGTCTGCGCTTTAAATTCTCGAGTTCGATCTAGCAGGATGGATTCTGATAGGATGTCAATGTTTGTATCGTTCATCAGCTGGAAAAAATCATTCTGAAAGTGATTCCAACGATATCGTTTCTCTGTGCCTTTATCGTTATAGTTGTGATGTGGACTCTTCACTATTGAGTCCACATCACTATTCTTTAATATTGAGAACGATTTTTAGAACTACATATTTATATTTATATTTATCGTTATCTTTATAGTTATTGTTCTTGGTGTGAATGGGGCTTTAGAGTCTGTCTGTATGTCCCCTAAATATGCTATGTGAATGTTAGGGCCAAATAAGGTCTAAAATTGTTTTATTCACTGATAAGCTGATGTGCCCCTAAAGGCACAGTTTTTGCACATTTTTTCTAAGAGTGAATTATACAATTTTGTTTCCCCTTAAGTAATATGTGTTTTATTTTTGAATTTAGAATGAATTTCCCTCACTTGCTTATTGGACTAAATTTGTGAGTAATTGTGAAGACACCAAAAGACAGGAAACAAATAAAACACTCTATTCCAGCATACTAACATTTATTTGAGAAAATAAGTGAGTAAATTAAACATTTCCATTTCTTTCTTCAATGTTCCACCTTTCATTACTGCTATATTTATCACTGAATACATTTTTACTATCATCTTTCATTAAAGCTCACTTTGTACAGAAACAGTTTCTACCTGCCCATCAAATCGCAACATTTAATCATCAATTCCTTTCATTCAGTACAGAATCATTCCCTGTTGTGATCATTTTACATCCCTGCCTCCTTCTTCCCTAAAGATTGCACCATAATCATCTTCATATTAGAGTTTCCTCCCAGTGAAATTATATACATTTGTTTGGTAGTAATGGCTATTTTCTTGTTGCGTACCAATGTCAATACTGCAGTAGCATCTTTTGTTTAAGATTGAGGTTTACGGTTTCTTCATCACTAGTGGTATCAAATGTAATTGCAAAAATAATGTTTTCAAATAGCTTTCCAGCTCTTCCATTGTCTTACAGGAGGTCTGTAAAACCTGTATTCCCATTCATTTCAATGGCAGTTGCTCAGCTGGCACAAGATTTGCAGTGGTGATTTGCAGTTTTTTGCAGTTTTTTTTTTTCTTGGGGGTCCAGCTGGAGCTAACAGCACACCTATGAGTCCTTGGTTTGGTTATAAATAGACATTGAAAAAATGACTCACTTAATTGCAAGAAATGTAAAAGCCACTGTTTCTTAAAGTACAGATAGAAAAGCTTTGTGGTTTTCTAATGTCAGCAGTCAGTGATAAATGCATTAAGTGTAGCGGCTAAGTGCCTGTTAATTAATTATGCTAATTGAGCATGTGTCTACAAATTTGTTTAAAACTGAGAATATATATATATATATATATATATATATATATGTACACTGAACAAAAGTATAAACGCAACACTTTTGTTTTTGCCCCCATTTTTCATGAGCTGAACTCAAAGATCTAAGACTTTTTCTATGTACACAAAAGGCCTTTTTCTCTCAAATATTGTTCACAAATCTGTCTACATCTGTGTTAGTGACCACTTCTCCTTTGCTGAGATAATCTATCCACCTAACAGGTGTGGCATATCAAAATGCTGATTAGACTGCATGATTATTGCACAGGTGTGCCTTAGGCTGGCCACAATAAAAGGTCACTCTAAAATGTGCAGTTTTATCACACAGCACAATGCCACAGATGTCGCAAGTTTTGAAGTGTGCAATTGGCATGCTGACTGCAGGAATGTCCACCAGAGCTGTTGCCCATGAATTGAATGTTAATTTCTCTACCATAAGCCATCTCCAAAGGCGTTTCAGAGAATTTGACAGTACATCCAATCGGCCTCACAACCGCAGACTACATGTAACCACACCAGCCCAGGACCTCCACATCCAGCATCTTCACTTCCAAGATCGTCCAGCCACCAGGACAGCTGATGCAACAATCGGTTTGCATAACCAAAGAATTTCTGCACAAACTGTCAGAAACCGTCTCAGGGAAGCTTATCTGCATGCTCGTTGTCCTCATCGGGGTCTCGACCTGACTGCAGTTCATCGTCGTAACCGACTTGAGTGGGCAAATGCTCACATTCGATGGCGTCTGACACTTTGGAGAGGTGTTTTCTTCACGGATAAATCCCGGTTTTCACTGTAAAGGGCAGATGGCAGACAGCGTGTATGGCATCGTGTGGTTGAGCGGTTTGCTGATGTCAACGTTGTGGATCGAGTGGCCCATGGTAGCGGTGGCGTATGTTATGGACAACGAATACAGGTGCATTTTATTGATGGCATTTTGAATGCACAGAGATACCGTGACGAGATCCTGAGGCCCATTGTTGTGCCATTCATCCACGACCATCACCTCATGTTGCAGCATGATAATGCATGTTGCAAAGATCTGTACACAATTCCTGGAAGCTGAAAACATCCCAGTTCTTACATTGCCAGCATACTCACCGGGCATGTCACCCATTGAGCACATGGGCGATAGCAGATCGCATTACGGGCTGTGTGTTCCTCCCTGCTTGAGAGCAGAGCACGCAGATTCAGGTCTCGAGGGAGCTGACTGCCCGTTTTGTGCTTGCTCTCTGAAGTGAGCTATCACTAGTGTGGAATGAAGACGGGCGAGCCCCTATCTTCTTCCCTTCCCGAGGAGGTGGACACGTCAATGAAACTGTGTTTGCACAAGCATATTATGAATGAGAACGGCGCGCAGTCAGCTCTAAAAAAAAAAAAAAGGGGGCTGATTGTGCTTCTCCCCGCTGTGCATCTTGCATTCCCGCTGCTGCTGAGGCACGGCGGCGAGTGAGACTGCGGGGATCGCAGCATCGATCTGGCGAACGGGTTCGCCCTATTTCCTCCTGCATTCCCCAGATCTAGCGCTCTCGCTCGGGGAAGCCCGCGTGTGCAGTTCTTCCCCCTTTGAGTGAGAGCTCGCCGTTGCAGCTTGCGTTGCCGAGGCGACGCGTGCATTTCTCATTCATATCAGAGAGCGATGCCCGAGTGGAACAGACGCTCGCGAGCTATCTGTTCCCTTGCGTGGCGTTGTCTCTGAAGGCTCACAGCTGCAGGTCAGGCTGGTGCGTGTCTGCACCCCATGGCAGTGTGGCAGGCGCACCAAGCTGACGTACCTGCTTAGAGAGCTGGATGAGGGATAGGGGCTCAATTTGATCGAAATATAAGCTGATCTCTGAGCTCCCTAGAAACGCTGTCTGTGGTTGACCCTATCTGACATGAAGGAGAAGATAGGGTTTTCCTCATGGACGCCCCCACTTGCGCCTTCTGGCCTGTTCGGCGACGCCGTCAATTGTGTCGTCAACAGGTACCAGGAGGCTCGTAGACAAGCGGCGGCGTTTCAGCGGTTTCTCCCTCGCCTATCTCTAGCTCAGGGGGCTGCTGGGCGGGAGCAGCCCTTGCCGCGTGCCAGCCCCTCTTCAGAGAGGCACTAAACAGAGCGTGGCTACTCGCACCCCACCGAGGTGGGGTCGTGGGGGCAAGCATTCTGAGTCGGGGACCTCTAAGGCTAAGCCGGATCTGCGGACCGCTCTTAAGTCTAAGAGGTCCTTGGCTAAGAAGCCCTGACGGGCGTGGCCCGGGGCTTACGAGGGCAGACCCCTCTGGGGCAGATCGTGTGTCCGTCTCCCCCCAGTGCCCTCGGGAGACCAGTCTGCCAACCCTGCCAGTGTTCCAGGGCGCAGCTGGCTCCAGCGAGCGATGTTCTCAGTTTCTTCCGCCCCGAAGTGTAGCGGAGCTGAGAAGCTCGCCACCCCTGCGGGGGTCTCTAGAGCTCCTGGTTCGGCCGTCTCCTGCCGGTCCTCCGCTTCAGGGCACCGAGCCAGCAGCTCTAGGTACACCAGAGGCCAGTCTCGAGAGACTGGTTCCCTTAGGAGACCATCTGGCAGCGTGGAAACTACTGCCAATGTCTCTTTGGGTCCTGCCTTGCAGGGTCTGGTTCTATCAGCCTGATCTTCCTAGGAATGATGCGGGTCTGAGGACCGTCGTTCAATGGGAGGCTGAGGAAATCCTGATGCTATGGCCAGGACTTACGAGGGCAGACCCCTCTGGGGCAGATCAGGTGTCCGTCTCCCCCCAGTGCCCTCGGGAGACCAGTCTGCCAACCCTGCCAGAGTTCGAGGGCGCAGCTGGCTCCAGCGAGCGATATTCTCAGTTTCTTCCCCCCCGAAGTGTAGTGGAGCTGAGAAGCTCGCCACCCCTGTGGGGGTCTCTAGAGCTCCTGATTCGGCCATCTCCTGCCGGTCCTCCACTTCAGGGCACCGAGCCAGCAGCTCTGGGTACATCAGAGGCCAGTCTCGAGAGACTGGTTCCCTTAGTAGACCATTTAGGCAGCGTGGAAACTACTGCCAAATGGATCTCATTGGGTCCTGCGTGCTGTAGAGAAAGGCCTTTGTATTCAGTTTGGCGCTCCACCACCGCCTTTCAAAGGGATGATTCCCACGTGCGTGGGCCCCCAGCAGGCTCTGATTATGGAACAGGAAGTAGACACTCTCTTGAGGAAGGAGGCCATCGAGGTGGTCCCTCCTCACGGAAGAGAGTCCGGGTTCTACAGCCGGTATTTCATTGTTCCAAAGAAGGATGGTAGATCTGCGTCATTTGAACCACTCAGTCATGTGACTGAAGTTCAGGGTGCTTACACTCTTCAGTCGTGTCTCAGGCCAAGTCCGAGGACTGGTTTGTCACGATAGACCTGAGGACGCATATTTCACGTTTCTATCCTTCCCTCTCACGGGAAGTCCCTGAGGTTTGCTTTTGGGGGCAAAGCTTACCAATATCGGGTTCTTCCCGTTGGCCTTGCACTCTCTCCCCGCACTTTTACATCAACGATTGGTTGATTCTAGCTCGATCAGAGCAGGTGGCGATTCGGCATCGAGATGTCGTTCTCGCGCACATGAAGGGGTTGAGACTGAACGCCAAGAAAGTGTGCTTTCTCCAGTATAGAGAACCACTTATCTTTGCGTGGTGTGGGATTCGACCACGATGCAGGCACGTATGTCTCCTGCTCAGATCGAGTCGATCCTCACCTCAATCAAGAGAGTGAAAGAGGGCCAGTCACTCACTGTCAAGCAGTTTCAGAAATTGCTGGGGCTCATGGCAGCTGCGTCCAACGTGATGCAGCTGCTTTTGGCCTGCTGTACATGAGACCCCTACAGTGGTGGCTCAAGACCAAGGGGTTCTCCCCGAGGGGAAACCCGTTTCACATGATCAAGGTCACGCGGCGATGCCTACGTGCCTTAGACATGTGGAGCCAAGCTTTGTTCTTGTTTCAGGGCCCGGTGCTGGGAGCTTCTTGTCGCCGCATAATGCTAGCAACGGACGCATCACTCACCGGTTGGGAGCGGTCATGAGTGACCATCCTGCCCGCGGTCTGTGGAGCGGTCGCCATCTAACGTGGCATATCAATTGTTTGTAAATGTTGGCCATGTTTCGTGCACTCAAGCACTTTCTCCCAGACCTAAGAGATCACCATGTGTTGGTGCGCCCCTTATAAAGCTGGCGCATGAGATCCTCGTGGGGTCCCAGGCTAACTTCGCTCGCTGAGAGCCGTACGATATCCCTGGGTATTTCAGGGAGCAGACATTCTGTCGAGGCAGGGGCCGAGGCCCGGGGAATGGATGCTTCACCCGTGGTGGTGAAGCAGATGTGGAAAGTTCTTGGCTTTGCGACTCAAGAGTCAGCGCTATGCCCCTCTAGTTCCTCCAGCTCCTCTGGACTGGACGCTATGGTACAGACCTGGCCGAGGCTTCATCTGTACGTTTTCCCCGATCGCTCTGCTCCCGGGAGTTCTGGCGAGAGTGCGCCAGGACGGGGTCAGCCTACTTTTGGTAGCACCGTTCTGGCCGGGCCGGGTATGGTTCTCGGACCCGATTTCTCTCCTCGATGGCTCTCCGTGGGAGATTCCCATCAGGAGAGATCTCCTCTCATAGGCAGGGGCCCTATCCTATCACCCCCTGCCCGGTGTTGTGGAAGCTGTGGCTGTGGCCTCTGAGGGGGCGCAGCTCATAGCTTCCGGTCTCTCAACCGAGGTTGCTGAAACCATCCTCCAATCCAGAGCTCCCTCTACGAGGAAACTGTATGCCCTGAAGTGAAAATATTTCACTTCTTGGTGTGGAGACCGCCACCTTGACCCAGTTAACTGCCCGTTTGGTACAGTGCTGGAGGTTCTGCAGGCCCATTTCTCCACAGTGGTAACTCACTCCACCCTGAAGGTTTACGTGGCGGCTTTTTCAGCCTACCACGCCCTTCTCGGTGGCCTTACAGTGGGTCGACACCCCCTGGTTACATGTTTCCTCCACGGTGCGCTGAGGCTGAGGCCTCCTGTACGACGTGTCCCTACGGGGACCTGGCTGTGGTTTTAGAAGCTCTCTGTAACCTCCATTCGAGCCTATTGAAGAGATTTTTGATCGCATTCTCACTTTGAGACTTCATTCCTTTTGGCGATATCTTCTCTTAAGAGAGTGGGGATTTGCAGGCCCTTCTTGGCCCCTTCTAATCTCGTCTCTGCCCCTGGCCTGGCCAAAGCGTTTATCTACCCTCGAGCGGGTTATTTCCTAGGTCCCCTCTTCTATACCACGGCTTGTCGTGCTGCAGGCCTTCAGTCCTCCTCCCTTTGGGGAGCCCGACCAGAAGCTTAATTGTATGTGCCAAGCGGGGTCTGCCTGCTTCTAAGCAGACCCTTAGTCGGTGGATTGTGGATACTATTTCTCTACTTATGAATCCTCAGGAGTATGGCGGCCTCCAAGGCCTTTCTGGCAGGGGTTTCGATGCAGGATATCTGCAATGCTACGGGTTTATCCACGCCCCTCACCTTTGTTCGGTTTTATGACCTTGTTCTTAGGGCCACTCCAGGCTCTTCTGTTCTTTCGCCCTCGCTGTGCTCCTAGCGATACACACAGGGCAGGTACTTGGAAGTCTGGTGGTGTGGGCATCTCATTCCCCTAGCGCTTTCGACGCAGCTCGAGTTCCTGGAAGGGAACGTCTTGGGTTACATATGTAACCCTGGTTCCCTGAAGGGAACGAGACGCTGCGTCTCGAGGCCACACTTCCTGTTTCCCTGTGAGCGGTTGCTTCATTCCTAGAAGCAAACACCGGCTCCACCGCACATGCTTTTATGCTTCCCGGTCGGTGACATCACTCGCCTATGACGTCTCGCCCATCCATTGGACAGATTACACTCTGGTCAGAGCGCGGTCACGCTGGAGGCGTTCCCCTAGCGCTTTCGACGCAGCGTCTCGTTCCCTTCAGGGAACCAGGGTTACATACGTAACCCGAGATGTTCCTGCCGACTTCGCACAGCCATTGAAGAGGAGTGGACCAACATTACACAAGCCACAATCAACAACCTGATCAACTCTATGCAAAGGAGATGTGTTGCACTGTGTGAGGCAAATGGTGGTCACACCAGATACTGACTGGTTTTCGGACCCCCCCAATACAGTAAAACTGCACATTTTAGATTGGCCTTTTATTGTGGCCAGCCTAAGGCACACCTGTGCAATAATCATGCTGTCTAATCAGGATCTTGATATGCCACACCTGTGAGGTGGATGGATTATATCGGCAAAGCAGAACTAACACAGATTTAGACAGATTTGTGAACAATATTTGAGAGAAATAGGCCTTTTGTGTCTTAGATCTTTGATTTCAGCACATGAAAAATGGGGGCAAAAACAAGTGTTGCGTTTATAATTTTATTCAGTGTATATATTTGTGTGAAACAGCATCATACTCGAGAGAGTTGACATCTTAATATGAAGATTGTGAGACATAGTAATCAGATAATTGTTTGCCCGTATGTGACACTGACAGTCAGTAAACCGTTGTGTAACTGATTTGATGTTAATGTAGAGGAAGAGGGAAGTGTCTCTGTGGTGAGGATAAACACTAGCCGTCCCCTACCCATCACTCACATCTCTGTCCCATCAGAGCAGACACGAGTAATCAATATAACTGCAGGTGTCAGATGTCAACACCCTTCCTTCTCCCCTGAGGATTTGAGAATGTGATAAAGCTCCTCTCACTATCTCTCGCAGTTGATTCTGCCTTGTAATCATGCAACTACTTCCCCACTCAAGTGCTGTTTGGGGTCTGAGAGCCCAGGGCTATTTTAATAGCTCAAAAAATAAATAAATACTGAACATTGAAGTGCAGGTTGAAACTTCATGTCCCTAATCAAGAATGGATTATAGAGTTTCAACTTGATCTTTTTTTTTTAAATGTCTTCAAATCTCAAAAAGATATGAAGTAAGAATAAATACAAGAAATTTCCTCAAGCAAAGATAGCAAAGTGTCTAAATAGTATTCACACTCCAGTCATTTATTTAAATTTATTTATTTATCTAGAAGCATGTCTACTTTAAACTGCAACTGCGTTAATCTTCAATATTTAATAATGATTTCTGTCTAATAGGTATTAATTACACTACTGTTCAAAAGTTTATGGTGCTTTTGCATTTTTCTTGATAGGACAGTGGAGATATGACAGAAAGCGAGTGAGAGAGAGAGGGGGGTGGGGTCAGGAGAGGTAAATAAGATAAGTTGAAATGAGGTTATATATATATATATATATATATATATATATATAACATTAAATGGAAGTGTAGCTCATATGGACTAACTAAAACAGTTTAAAGGCAAATTTTTATATAATAATAACCCTATTATTATTCTTATACACACATCATTGTGGTCTCTGGGACCCCAAACAGATCATGAGCGTTTGTTGATCTTGCACCCTCTCACTTTACAAATGAATGCATTCTACACACGCCAGCAGATATAAAGAGCATTGACAGCTTGCTGTTATGGAAATATGCCACTTTTATGTCATTTGACCATGAGAGTATTCTCCTCTATTTGCATGAATTTACTGCATTACTTCACTAGACTGCACAATGCCATTGTTCTCTGTTTGCACCACTCAACTTTGAAACATGTGTTGCAGCATTAGACATTTTTATATGTTTACATTTGGCTCTACAGCTACTGTTGCATCAGCAGTTATTTACCAGCAGCATCTGAGATCAGTGCTGTCACTGGAAGGTGTTACACATCAGATCTAGCTCTTAAACGCACTGCTTTTGCTGGGTATGTATGCAAATATGGATTTGAAGTGTCAATAAGCACCACTTGCATGAAAACACCACACTAGTAGCAAATACAGTACATATGGGGTTAAAGCGTGTCTATGAAACAGGCTCATAAGCATCACTGGAGTACTGCTCCAGCTTAATCAATTTACAGTCCATGACACCTCTGACAGGAATGTTTTCATCCTGTCAGAAATACATAAAACAGTATTTATGATGCCAGATGTTTCCAGTTTACGCCGTTAATCATTCTGTTCTGATGCAGAATCAGTGAGAAGCTTGTGTTCTGTAACATTATAACAGTGTTTTTTTAATATAAAGATGAAATATTGCAAGTGACAATTAAATTTGAATTAATGAGCTGAAAAAATGAAATCTGTTTACCCTTTGAATGGGAAAGTTAAAGGCATAGGTTCACCCAAAAATTATAATAAGTGGTGATGTTTGACTTTCTTCCTTCTATACTCTCAGAAAAATAAAATAAAAAAAACAAACAATGTCACTGGGGCCCCTTTCAAGAGTTACACCTTTGTATTTTTTTCATTTCTGACAGCATGTGGACCATAAAAGAAGATATTTTGAGAAATGTCTGTTTTTTCCCCGTACAATGGACGTCAATGGTCACCAAAGTGGTTTAGTTACCAGGATTCTTCAAAATATCTTCTTTTTGTGTTCTACAGAACAAAGTCATACAGCAACATCAGGGTGAGTAAATAGTTTAAAGTATGTATCGCTTTCTCCGGGTATTATAAAATTATTTTGCAGCAGATGAAAGTCTAATTCATTTTAGTGAATCGGCTCATTGATGTAAAAGAATCTGCATCCATACTCGCCCAAATGAACCATTGTTTTATATGGTGCACAACATTTATATCCCTTTTTTCTAGTGAAATATGTAGATAAAGCCAATTATACTCATTAAATATAATTTTTTTTTAACTATTCAAGTTTACTGCTGTGACCTTAAATGAGATCCTCATTGATTTTGTACCAGGTGAAATCTGCTCTGACTGTAAAAAATTATATCACTGATTCAATTCAATTCAAGTTTATTTGTATAGCGCTTTTCATGATAAAAATAGTTGCAAAGCAGCTTTACAGGAAATTAAGTTTCTACAATATATTTAGTAGTAGCTTATCAGTGGTGACTGTCAATTTGATGTACATATGGCAGAAATGTACGGTAAAAATCAGTTAATGATGTAATCAAACAGACGAACACTATTTACAGCAATGATTATATATTGCAATCAAACTTATAGCAAAATTTGTTAGTTCTAGGTGTTGTTTCAGGGTCAGCATCATCTGAGGTCCTCTGAGGGGTTGGCATCATCTCTTCTCAGGTGTTCGGTCATCTCAGATCTTTTAAGGGTTGGATCCAGACTGAAGCTTCTGTAATTCCTAGTTACCATGGGATGTCAGTCCTGTGGCAGAAACAGAGAAACAAATAGAGACCTAATTAGAATAGCTGCTGTTCCAGCCAAGCAAAAATGATTTGTTCAACCCAAGCTAAAGAATAATAATGTGCATTTGATCAGAGATAACTGCAGTACAAGATTATAAGATGCATTATATGAATGCTTGGCTAAAGAGATGTGTCTTTAATCTAGATTTAAACAGAGAGAGTGTGTCTGAACCCTGAACGTTATCAGGAAGGCTATTCCAGACTTTGAGAGCCAAATGTGAAAAAGCTCTACCTCCTTTAGTGGACTTTGCTATCCTAGGTACTACCAAAAGTCCAGAGTTTTGCGACCTTAGTGAGCGTGATGGATTGTAGCGTGACAGAAGACTAGTTAGGTACGCAGGAGCTAAACCATTTAGGCCTTACAGGTAAGTAATAATATTTTGTAACTGATATGGAACTTAATAGTTAGCCAGTGCAGAGACTGTAAAATTGGGGTAATATGATCATATTTTCTTGACCTGGTAAAAACTCTAGCTGCTGCTAGACTATGTGTATGGACTATGTGTAGCTTATTGAAGATGCAGGACAACCATCTAGCAGTACATTACAATAGTCCAGTCTAGAGGTCATGAATGCATGAACAAGCTTTTCTGCATCAGAAACAGGTAGCATGTTTCTAAGCTTGGCAATGTTTCTAAGATGGAAGAATGCTGTTTTTGTAACATGGGAAATATGATTTTCAAAGAACAGTTTGCTGTCTAATATAACACCCAGATTTTGTCTGTAGAGGAAGTAACAGTACATCCGTCTAGTTGCAAATTGTAATTCAAGAGATTATGTGTACTTTTTTTTGGTCCATTAAGTAATATCTCTGTCTTATCCGAATTTAATAGGAGAAAATTATTGGTCATCCAATCTTTTACATTTTTAACACGCTCTGTTAGCTTAGATAATTTAGAGGTTTCATCTGGTCTTGTTGAGATATATAGCTAGTTGAGTATAGGGCTGCACGATTAATCGAAAAAAAAAATCACAATCTCGATTCATACATAAATGCGATCTCATTTCTAAATGATGGCGATTCCGTCCCGTGTATTTCCCTGCATTCAGATCATGCTGCATTCACGCGTTATTGGTCACTCACACAATAACAAAACACTATTAATTCACCAATCAATCATAAATCTCGATCACTTTTATCCTCTCCCTCATTGGCCACGTACCGCTGTCACTCACGTGACGTGTAACAAGGCGGCAGACCTAAACGGAGTCAATAGGCGCGTTCGCAGAACGATCACCGTATGACATCAAAGTACCACGAGAGCGGTAAGAAAGCAGTCGGATTTCAGTAGTTTAGTGGGTACAGGATCTAATAAACATGTTGTTGGTTTAGATGCACTGATAAGTTTATTTAGCTCTTCCTGTCCTATAGTTGTAAAGCACTGTAGTTTTTCTTTGGGTGCGATGAATGAAGCTGAAGTTCTAGACACAGTAGTATCTACATTTGTTATTGTATTTCTGATGTTATCTATTTTATCAGTGAAGAAATTCATAAAGTCGTTACTATTTTGTGTAACATTAAGTAGAAGTATGAGTTTAGTATGAGTTAAACCTGTATCCTGTTTTCTGGGTAACATTGAAAATGTCACTATATATTGTTATTGTCACGAATCTGGTCCATGCTCTCCCGGTCAACCACCACTAGAGGTCACCCGTTCACCACATTGACTTTTTCACTCACACACATTGGACTCCATTTCCCACAATCCATTGCACTGACGACATGCACAGCTGTTCACTATCTCGCCCACACCTGATCATCATTTCACAATCACCACCACTCACTATTTAAGCCTGGGACTTGCTCTTGCTCACCGCCGAGTATTGTTAGCCTGTCTGCACTACAAAGTGTTCTCTGTTCCTAGTTTTCCTCGTGGTTTTCCTGTGTTCTGATTCTTGCCCGTGTTCCTGTTTTTTTTCTTCCTGCCTTGCCCTGTTTGGATATTGTACGCCGATCGTTGACTACGCCTGTTTCCTTGACCACGCCTGTTTCCTTGACCACGCTTCTGTCTTGCCCTCTACATACCTGTCTGCTGTTGGTTGACCCTGCCTGTCTTGACCATGTCCTATAATAAAGCTTTGTAAATGGATCCGTACGTCTCACGTCTCGTCAGCCCTCTAACAGTTATACAACACCGCCGCCATGACCCATCTGACGGGGCTCATGCTTATAACAGTTAGCTTAGTGGAGTAGACTTATTTAGACTAATATAATAATTTGGTTTGAGCCAGGTTTCAGTCAAGCAGAGTGCATCAAAACTATTATCTGTGATTATTTCATTTACAATATAACTGCTTTGGGTGCAAGTTATCTAATGTTTAGGAGCCCAAGCTTTAAAAAATGTGTTTGTTCATTTATTTAGCATTTTTCTGGTTTATTCACGATCAGTTTATTTCTAGATCCTGTATTAAATTTATATTTTGACCTCACTATTCGGGGAACAGACAGTTTTTATAGACTGGACAATGCAAGTACTTCTATCATTTAAGTAGGTAGGACAAAAGCCATCATAGCAGTTATTTGAGAATTGGTTTACTAGTCATATGGAGCGTAGCGTCCTGGAGATGTTGTCTGATGGGAGTTCCGCTCCAACTCTGCTGGGGTGCAGGCCATCAGCATGAAAGAGCCTATAGGATGCTCCCAGAAAAGATTCCAATTATCAACAAAGAGCAGTTTCTGTTCTGTACACCATGACAATAACCATTTGTTTAAAGCAAAAAGTCTACTGAACCTTTCGTGTCCTCGTTGATACATGGGAGGCGGTCCTGACACGATGATCGTCACCGCAGGCGATGTGCTGCATGCCGTCTCGATTAGGCTCCTGAAGTCCCTCTTCAGATTCTCTGTCTGCCGCAGCTTGGTGTCGTTAACCCCCGTGTGCAGCACGACAGTGCCGATGCTCTCGTTGTCCTTCAGGATCGCGGGTATCTGCACAGAGGCATCGAGAACACGAGCACCAGGAAAACAGTGAGTGTGCACTTTGCCTTCAGCTAACGTAGCACGGACATGCTGGACGATGGAGTCTCCGATGATCACAGCATCGCGTTCCATCTCGCGGAGAGGAGCGAAGCGGTTCTGGGTAGAGATCTCAAAGGCCGGATGTGGAGGAGGGGGAGAGGTCCTCACCCAGGGCTTGCCTTGTGTCTTCCGCTGCTGGTGCACCCAGGGTCCGTGGTGTCCCGGTGTCCTGAGATTTTATCCTACCCTTCAGATTTTCCTACCGGGGCTTACTGCGCATGCGCACATCAATATTCCATCCTTTTTCTCACGCTGAACAACAATATTTAATGCATCTGCATTACTGTAAGGGGTAGGTTTAGGGTTGGGGTAGGTGTAGACGTTAATAAAACACAATCTAATAGGTAGAAAAAATTATTTATTGTTGGTTTCCGGTAGCTGTATCCCTTCTAGCCACAACCGCGAATATAACACATAATTACTGTAAGGGTAGGTTTAGGGTGTGGTAGGTGTAGACATTAATACATCATAATTTAACAGGCAGCATTTTTCGTTGTCGAATTGTACTACCTACTGTTTTAATGGGAGGTAGGAAAATCTGACAGGGTAGCACAAATCGTCAGAACACCGGTGCCGGGGTGAAGGACATCTGGGAAGATCATGTCCTGGGTACACAGGGCCTGTGCAGAGAAACACACGGAGTAGAGTTGGTGGGAGTGTTAGCAGCACGCTGTATACTTACCCTGGACTTGTGAACATCAGCCCGGGATGTTTCCAGAGCGGCTTGCCACTCTTTCAGCTGGGCCTGTTTCTCCACCAGGTTGTGGATCTGCTTCTCCACGGCCTCCAGCTCGAGCTGCACCGAGTTCAGCTTGAACGTGTCCTCACCTGCACACAAAGGTAGACACACATCCGCCATTAAAATAATAGTGAGTAAAACAATGGTAGTGTGTGTGAATAGAGTATTAGCAATGCAAGCGAGATTATAGAAGCAACCACGCTGACGATGCTATAAGCTAATAGCGGACTCGGAATATCAAAATAAAATTAGTGAAAGGTGCTCTGAATGTTTTTGTTGTAGAATACGATAGGGAATAAATTCACACGTTATAGAAACAAAAATGATGGTGTATAAAATTTAATTTAAGATAAAAAATAGACAATATGAAATTAACTGGACTGATGGTTTCATATTTAACAAGATATTGATTTCTAAAATAGCTTGACTGTGGTTTAACTGCTTTACATTATGAGTAGCACTTTCAAAGTATTACAGTTGTGAAGTAGCTTCCTCATCACTGATAATAGACTGTGTAAAACGGCCTTCACAGTGTGCAGCTAAATCAATGTCTCTGTTTAAAAACTGTATCTCCACATCTCATCTAAAACAGATCTTTAATCACTTAGGCAATAATATGATGTAAATGATGTGAAGACTATACACTCGATTCATTAATTCAGCATTGAGCTGCATTAATTCACATCCACACAGTTTAGAAGACCATGACTGATATAGTCCTTCAAGATGGCAAAATGCATTTCGAAACCCTGAAGATTAAAAACTAAAATAACGTTATGGACTGTCTGCATCACAAATCAGAAGTCAATGGATGTGAAGATGTCAAGAAATGCAAGATGGCTGTTCAACAGCGCTGAAAATTGCGCTATCACTAAATAGACTCTTTGATCAAAATTCGACGAGGGAGGATACGTTTTGTGTACGTCGCTGCAATTGCTATCTATCTCTTCAGATGAGCATATTTGCATGTCGGGAAGCCGTTTTGTTTGTGGATTTGCCACTAGCGCGACACCCTGCCACATCGCCCTTAGTCACAAAGTGTTAAACAAGTCTCAATCTTGTCAGGCAGTTGAAATCTTAGCCCATTATGTCTGCCCGAAATTCATGAAATATTTAAGAGCTGCTGCCCCTGTGGTGCTCTGTCCGATAACACCGAGTACCGAGTGTACTGTGTACTGAGTCTCGGGATGCTTCCTGGTAACCCAGAGATCAAGACTGTCAGATCCAGACACCCTCACTCATTTGCCCCCTTTGGCTTCTCATGTTGAGTGTTTAAACAGATCCTTTAGAGAGCCTTTAGGCCCACACAAAGACAAAGAAGACAGCACTCTTTACAAAAAACATTCTAGTCGCTTCATAAAATTCAGATTGAACCACTGATGGCAGATGGACTATCCTGACGACGCTTTTCATACTTTTATGGGCCTCGACAGTGTTATTTACTTGGCAGTCAATGGGACAGTCACAATCCTCCCGGTTTTCACCCAAAATATCTTAAATTGTGTTCCGAAGACGAACAAAGCTTTACGGGTTTGGAACGACATGGGGGTAAGTGATTAATGACAAAATGTTCATTTTGGGGTGGAGTAACCTTTAAAAGAATGATATAAAAGTAAAGTATATCTCTTCAGGAACAGAACACAAAATTCTATCCAATGCTGTCAACATAAATGAAATGAGACATCAGCATGTGTCAGTCGAAGCTCACAGTGAGATAAGATCCCTCAAAAGCCACATCCGTCAGCTCTGCTAACATCAACAGCGCATTAATATTTCATAGTCACAGAGATGGCTCATATGTACAGGCTTTTCTAGAAAGGTCGCACCAAACAAAGTCATGCACACAAACAAAACATGGCAGGATCAAAGTGGAACATTGGAATCAGGCTTGTTAGTTTGTCCGAACTGGTGTCTGGTACCCTGGTGTCTGGAATGAAGGCACTGCAGAAATAGAAGAATGGCTACAGTATACAGTGCCCTCCAAAAGTATTGGAACAGTAAAGACAAAATTGCTCTGTTGGCTGTGAAGTGAAGACATTTACAAATATGATTCAAAGATGAATATGAGACAAAACTACAGAATGTCACATTTTATTGGGAGATTCAACACAGATGTTTTACCAGCTAAGAAGTTCAGCACTTTTAGAGTTTCATCCCTCTATCTGATGTGAGAATAAGTATTGGAACAGTTGCCTCACAGGTCTTTCTAAGTGATCAGTTGTGTCCTGTTGCATTAATTCTTCAGATATTTAAAGCAGGGAATGTGTCGTATCAGTTATATCCAATACTTCTTCATTCTGAATCTTGCATTCGATGATGACACACACAAACCAGGATGAATACGAAGGAGCTGACTTTGAGAGAAAAGCAGGCAATTTGGCTTAGCCTTTATCTAAGTGATGGGAAAGCAAGAATGTAGAGAAAAAAAGGGAACTGCAATGATCCCAAGCATACAGCCTCATCGGTAAAGCATGGTGGAGGTGGTGTCGTGGCATGGGCATGCATGGCTGCCTCTGGAACAGGCCCTCTCAACTTTACTGATGACTTAATGTATGATGACAGTAGCAGAATGAATTTGAAAGGGTATAAAACCATCTTGCCTACCAATATTCAAGAAAATGCCACCAGATTCATTGGGAAGTGCTTCATATTGCATCAGGACAATGACTCAAAATACCTTGCCAGTTCAGTCAAGGAATTTATAAGGGCAAAAAAATGGAAAGTCTTAGATTGCCCAAGTCAATCTCCAGATTTAAATCCGACTGAACATGAATTTCACCAGCTGGAGAGGAGAGGAAAGGCAGAAACTCCCCAAAACAACCAACAATTGGAATTGGCTGCATTAAAGTCTGGGAAAAGCATTTCAAAGGATGAGACCAAGAGTCTGGTGATGTCTATGGGTCACAGACTCACTGCTGTGATTGTGCGCAAGGGATCTGCAACTAAATAATAGCTTTTAATCTTTTATATCTGCCTTATGTTCAACTGTCCCAATACTTATGCTCCCATCAGATAGAGGGATGAACTCTAAAAGTGCTGTTCTTTTTATTTGATAAAACATATATGTGTTGAAACGGCTAATAATAAAATGTGACATTCTGTAGTTTTGTCTCACATTCATCTTTTAATCATATTTGTAAATGTCTTGACTCCACAGCCAACAGAGCAATTTTGTCTTTACTGTTCCAATACTTATGGAGGGCACTGTATCTTTAAGTAACTGGAACCAAAAAGTACAGTTTTATAAACGTGTTATTTCTAACAGTGGGTTTGTGTGTCTAAATGATTTGTGAATTTTCTGCTCCAAACTAAAATTTCAAAATCATATTGTAATAGTTGTTGAGTAAACAAGTGAACACACAAGAGCTGTCAAACATTCAAGCAACTAGAATGAAACAAATGAAAATGAAATCTGAATTTAAGATCTGAAGGTATTTATCTATATTGAAATTAACTTTTGAAAATAAACTCATTCTGAAAAACATTTACTGGAGTAAAAAGTCAAGTGAATAGGCCATTTTTCGGTCCAAACAACAACAACAACAACAACCCTTTGAGTTGTTCACACTACAGTGCCACAGTGTCAAATCTTAAAGAGCTCAGAACAAGTAGTACATTTCTGTTTTGCCTTTCTCATTTGTCATTACAGAATGTGTAGACTATAGTTTTCACTTTTAAAAAATGTTGGATCTTTTTATTCAGATAATTTGTAATAACATCTGTAATGCTGTAGATCAAGATGCCACTTCAGAAAAAAGACCTTTACAAGTACCTCTCTTTGTCTCTTCCTCCCCTCCCATGGATCTCCAGTACTTCAGTGTGTAAATGACATTTTTCTGCATTTTTTTCCTTCAGTCTTTTCATTTCTCAGATTAATTTTTGTGGCTAGAAACATCAGGCAAACGTCTCTGTATTCAAATTCTCTTTCATCAAAAGCACACGCTCACCATCGTCCCCATTACCAAATTAATCTTGCAAAGTGCTTGCCCTCATTCACCATGACAGGATCAAAGTAGCAGGTAGAATTCTGCATGAGGGAGCTGCCAAAATCAGCAATTTTCCAAAGCCATGGCTCAGGAGAACCAGCGTACGAGAGCTGCCAATGCAAGCAGCCTCATTTTAATTGCACAGAAGAGAAGAAATCAAGTGTTAGGGAATGAGACTACCTATGTTGGAGATAGTGATATCTTCTTTTCCGCACGCCACTGCCATTTCCACCAGTTCTGTTTTTTGGGGTTTTTTTCTGAAGGAGACTGAGTTTGGTTTTAATGCTTGACTGGATCCTTGCAGCCAGTTTGAAGGTTCAGATACCAGCCGTAGGACCTTTCCTGACAGACTCTTTCATCACTTTTTTTGTCTTGAAATCTCCCGTTTACCAACTGCACTGGGGAATAACACTCATGTCCGCTTCTCAGTTTTTCTCTGTCCACTTCCCATTATCCAAGAGATGGAGCCTAATAATGTCTGCAAAAATCAAATGATTAGCAGTGAGGATTATACGGCCCGCAGGGACTCTTTAGCACCACATTGTCCACAAATCTTGATTTTTTTCTTGCTTTCCTATGCGCTGTTAACACAAGCCACGAATATAAATTGTTCCCGTGGAGATTAGTCTAATTATGATTCGCACTACTTCACTGTAGCTTAATGTGTGTGACTAATTTTGGCCTTCACATAAGACCCTCAAGAAAGAGAGAACGTTTTGTTTATGCCCTGCTGCTATATGAATCACACATCAAAGTGTGGCGTCACATTTTGGAGTTTTTTTTTTTTTCAGATTTTCCGGACATTTTTGTGTTTTAACTGCTGGCTTTCAGCCGGCAGAGGTTGAGTTATTAAAGTGCTGTAGTCATGGTTACAGTTATAGCTTCTGCTAATGTATGAGGTTTATTTCAAGTAGTCACTGTTGTGACCATCATAAAAAAGGTTAATGTGATTGTGTGTGAACACTCTTCATTTGATGTAAGAAGTGGTAAAGAATATAAAATAAAGTCCACATTTAATACCTGAAATGAAACTGCGATCTTAGATATGATCTTTCACTGGCTTAATTTAAAACATATCCTCTATATTTTATAATTAGAGTAATTTATAAATATATAATACCCAGAGATTTCATTAAAGCAGCTTGCAGAATCAAGGGGGTTCTTCACAAAGCAAAATGAAGCGGGTGGGTCTGAACCCACAAAAGGTGTGTTAATGAATGCTTGTCTATGGCTTTAGCCCAGAGCTCTGTTCTCAGGTGGTCCTTTATCCCGGCAGCTGAGAGGAAAGGCCTGCATTATAATCACATAACCAGCGGCCTTTGATCTAAATTCAGCTTATGAAGTGATGAAGATGGTGAGAAGAGTCTGGCTGCAATTACATTGAATAGAGGTACTAGAGTTTTGGGTCATTTTTGCTTTTAGTTAAAGGACATTTTTAAAAAGAATTTAAAGCCACTCACAGAACTCCAGGACCTTAAAGATCTTTAAGATGTCTTGTGATCACTACATACTGTATGAGGTCTCACAAAAGCAGACAGTCTGGATCCTAATAACCTCCTAACAACAATCTACCTACACCATTATTCTTTAATAAGAAAGAGGCTTTGAAGCTTGACGTGGATTAAGCTTCTGTGATGGATGTATGGAAGATACTTAATGGATCTGTCAGAGGGAAAACCTTCCATCATCTCTCCTGTATTAGACTAGAGCCTTATATAAAGGTAAGTATGGTCGGTGTATGAAAAATATTATCTCAGCGTGAAGAGCAGGCAATTACACTTTGGACTGTTGTAAATAAATAAGTAAATAATTACTTTTTCATTAAAAAAAAGAAAAAAAGTGCATATTAATATGAACTCCTAGACCATCACTTCTAGAAATAAGTTATCATATAAATGGAGATGAAGATTCTTTCACCTAAGCTCTTCAAAACAGACAGTGACCCCTGCCCTGACGTCCGCCAGTTCTCATTTTTAAATAAAATATTTAGTGTGAAATAAGATGGAAGTTTAACATGCAAATAATTTATTACATATGCAACACTGAAAAAATATACTGTAGTGATGTTTTGTTATTGAATCTATCTATGCACCCATCCATCCCAAACAGATTCATCTACTACAAAGTTTTCTGAGGACTCACAACAGGTCCCCTGTTGTTGTTTTTTCTTGCTACAAATCTAACTGATACTCCAAGTGGCAATCATTTGACCCAGAGGTTACTGGAGTGAAACAGCGAGAGCAGCGAGAGATTGCTTCTGTGAGCGTGATTTTAAGTATACACTTAGCAGATGGAGTCTGTAGCTACTTTGTTCTGAAATTTGCTGTATGAACCATTAACTCTGCTTTGTTAAGGTTGACTGGACTAGAACAGTGTAGAGTCCTAATAGCACAGCTCAGACCCTGTCCTAAGCGTATCTAATGTCTTCTGAAAGTGTGCGTTTGTGTGTGTGTGTGTGTGTGAAAACATTCTCTGGCATTAAGTGATTTGTTATGTACTTTAAAAAGTAATCAACAGATGTTAATGAAAATGATTATCATGTTTAGTAAAATTAATAAAAGACTCTACAGGATGCACACTGTTTTTTTGTTTGTTTTCTTGTTTCTCTTACAGGATAATTCAGAATAGCTGGGTTCTTTTGCTCTGTTGCTACTCTTAACTAAAATTTTTAAATCATTTTTAATTCCCTTTTTTTTATATATATATATATATATATATATATATATATATATATATAATCTGGCCTTGTCTAGAGCTAGGGCACAAAACTGAACCTGCATACTAGAGAGCAGAGTCCTGTACGGGTCCTGTTTGATAAACCCGCACGCGCAGTACTTAACCGAATACCCGACCCGTTATCCGACAGCAACACTAATTTAATTCTGAACCCGACCCGACCCGTTTGACATAAAAACCGCGACCCGAACCGCACCCGCATTAAATCTACATAAGACAGACAAAACACCTTTATTTTACTTTTAATGTAACAAGTCATTCTGAGTTAATGCGTTAATGTGTTTAAAAATTAATAATAACATTTAACACACGCAGCCCAACAAGTTAACAGAGAGAAAGCAAACATTTAACGTGTAAACAATATAAAACTATTGCGTACATGTGAACAATCTATTGTAAACAGGTCAAAGGGCTTAGATTAATAAGCCAAATATGAGCTTTTCCTTCATAACCTACAAAAATATTTTATTCAAACTGTGAATAGATTAACTAGGCTACAGAAACGCAAGCAAAGAGTGTTCCCTTTAATATAATCACTAGACCTACAGCTGTCAATCAATGTCAATACAGCTGTCGATTGGCTACAGTGCTCAGTGTTTGCAAATCCCGCTGTAGAAGCCCGGTCTTCAGACAGAGCGCGCAAACTCAAACATGGGACAATTTGAAAGGAGCTGCCTATCAGTGTGTACTGGATTAAGTCGAACTAGTCTCGGTTATAATTGTACCCGCAACCCAACCGTGCCCGTCACCAGTCCGACCCGCACCGCACCCGACACGTTAATATTATTCCACCCGTTATGTCAATTTTTGCGGTTCACCCGTCGGGTACCCGCGGGTACCCGCCCGCGTGCAGGACTCTGCTAGAGAGGACTATTTACAATATTTTGTCACTTTACTATACAATGGCACCAAGTGGTTTTCACTTTACTTTAGTACTTGGTTAAAAATAAATACATTTACTTACACCTAAAAGATGTTTCTCTTACATTCAACTTGCGTGAATGTAGCCTTGGCCAGGAGGTGCTGATGTCATCAAACGATGTCAAACATTTATTGGGCATTTCGACCCTGAACTGTAACACCCTCCTGTTAGTGGGTCGGCAGTGGTGGCTAAATCACTGCCCATCTCCTCCTCCTGGATTCCAGCTTTGCTCCTCTCTCCCATTCCTAATAGGCTCTTTCTGCTGCCTACCCCATCCTGCAGACTGCTACCGTCCTCTCCTTTCCTGTTAGTCCAAATGCTCGACTGGGAACAGCCGTACCTGTGTAAGAAATCAGAGACTGAATCAGACAAATTTAAGATGCATCAGAACATTGAAACCTGAGGAGCTGGAATGCAGAGAGGCCTTAAGGAAACAGGACGTTGTAAATCAGATTCCTAGCTCCAGCTACTCTGAAGCAAGCAAACTAACCAGCAAGCCTCTTTCACAGAATAGCTTACACCCTATGAGTTATTTCTCTGCATAGAAAAGAACACTTATTGATAATTCCAATTCAGGAAGGAGACTGTCAAATTTGTTGCAAGTAATCAAGACTGATGGTCACATGTAAACCTGTGATGGAAAATCACGAGCTACAGACTCTCTTGGGTGGGTCTTCCCCCATACGAGACAAAGACAGACTTGAATTCCTTTGTCTAAAGAACATGCCTTCGTTCTCCATAGAACTACACAAAGACTTTCTTTTCATTATGCACATAAAATTATCCTAAAAGGACATTTCTATGCAGAACCCCATATTATGTTTGTAACCCACACATTTGACTATCCTTGTTTTAATCACTCATTGTGTATGTCTTGCTTTTAATAAGTGTTGAATAGCTTAAGCCTTAAAGGGTAATATTCATGTTTGGTATGTATGAGTTTGAAAATTCATGCTTTAAATGTTTCTTCCAATTAATTCTTTGTAAAATGTATCATATTCTATAGAAATCACATTCAAAAGTATGCTTTGCAAGAGCTTGTAAAGTTCAGACCTTTGACTGAACAGATAACATGCTGATTTATGATGGAAAGAACACACCTAGCTAAGATAATAGTATCTAATTGGTCAAGACGTCCAGATGGGACGGTCTGAAAGCCGAGTTTAAAAACTCAGGACACCGTCAAACTCTCTCTTACTCTCTTAGTCCCTCTTTCTCTTAGTCTCTTACTCCTCTTCTTAAAAATGCTCTTCTTCTCTTTTGCCACCGCGTTTTGACGCTTCTCTTTGAGCGTGCTCTGGCCCATGTGCCAGCTGCTACCATAATGAGAAGGAAAACAACTTAGTCTCATTACATCCTTTTATTCTTATTCTTTTACTTTAGTTTCTTTTCTTTCCAAACTTGAACCTCCAGCCAATCAGACACTTCGGGGAACCCCTTTCTGCAACAACAATGACAAAAGGGATTCCCTTAGCAAAGCAAGCAAGTACACCTCCAGGTTCTAACTGAATCAGGTGCAGTTAATATAAATTTTAGCCTCATTGAGAAACTCAAAGTGAGGGTTAAATAAGTGATTGATGGTTGTTAAGGTCTATGCAATTGAACATATTGCTATAAATTTGGGATTTCACATTTCCATTCTCTTAAACTCATACTTTCCTTACTTTCTCTCTTTCTGCAACGTGTGAATGCTTGTGTTCATGTGTTAGATTAGTTTATGTCTTAGGTTTATATAAATAAAATCTTATTTATATTGAAAAGAGAAGTATCTTGTGTTTTGTGCTCACAAGTTAATGTCTTAATCTGCCGATCTTGTTACTGTGCTATTTAATAGTGTTTTTACATATTTTGGATTTTAATATCCAGTGCAGAGTTTGTTATACGGCTCGTTCAGTGAATCGCCGTAACAGTGATTCTGTTCAAATCCCTATAAAATCATAAATGATTCCCTTTGAGGTAAATTAAACTATTTCTTTAAATTACATATTAATATTAAGATTTTATTACGTTTCACCTGCCACCCTTTCTCCTGAAAGTTTTGCAAAATATCTTTTTGCACTCCTCCTTTCGAAGGCTTGGTGGCATCCTTCTTCCTGGAGGTAAGTTCAATCAAGATGATCATCTTTGCCTTGTCAGAGCACAGAACCACATCTGGCCTTAGGGTTGTCTGGAATACTTAAGGGAACTGCAGTCTTCCCCCCAGATCTACTCTCATCTCCCATGCCTGGGCCTTTTGTAATAGGTTGTTGCTGTAGTTGGTGGCTTTTCCCCTCTCACAAACTTAATCATTGATGTTGATTTCTGATTTAAAAAAAGACACTAGCATACTACTAGCATTCTACTTAGATTATCAAAGCGAGAATAAAGTCATTTATAATTATACAGAATATTTCTATTTCAAATTAATGCTGTTCTGAACTTTTTTTTAAATCTTAAGTTTTGTTGTTGTTGTTGTTTTGATAAAAAAAAGTAGCCTCAGAAGGTCAACAGATATAATACTAATACAATACTACATTACTGGAAGTAGAAAAGGCTGTGCTGTGGATAAAGAACTGTTGAGAAAAAGTGTAATGGTTTTGAAAGAAACAATATAGCAAAAGCGACTTTGATGCAGCAGCAACAAAAAATGAATAAAGCTGTATACTGTATACTACAATTAGCATTTTATTCTGTGAAAGTTTACCTTGTTTACACTTACAATTGATGCCATTTTAATGGTGTTATTTCACCTACTTCAGAGATAAATAAAATATCCATTGTGTAAAAATCAAAAGGGTGCATGTTTGATGTGTTGAACGTACTGTAATGTAAAAGTTACTCTACACTTAACAAAATAAAGGTTCTTCATTAGTATCTATATCAACCTATTGGTTCCATAAAGAATAGAAAAAAAATATTCTTTTTAGAACTGTTCAATGACAGGTTCTTTTGGGAACACGTTTTTTTAATACATTTTTGTTATCTTTCTTTTGGAAATTTCATTTTTGTATGAATACTTCATAAATCATAAATAAAATACTTCTATCAGAAGGATAGAAAAAGCCAGAACTAAGTCACACTCAATTCATTTGTGCTTGTCTTTTTAAAACTGTGCAAGACAGAAGTGGAACGCTGTTGATCTAATGCAGGTAACCTTTAAAATCCCTCATTACGGATAATCCCTCTCCAGGATGACTGACCTTTTCCTCTCCCTCTCGCTCCCTGAAGGCCCTATGGTCCATCTGATGAAAGCAATGAGAAGCCTAGAATGACTGGAGACTATAAAAAAGACCCCAAAAGCTTCATGAATATTCCTCAAGACCCGTCCTCCCCGTCTTAAAGAAGATTGCAGGCTGAGATACATCAGCATCACAGAGCATAATGCCTTACTCGCCTTAGAGAGACAATAACCAGTGTTTATATGTAGGCACTCATCTATAGCATGTCAACATTTATTCGCAAGATACTGCTGCACACACCATTTCCTGTAATCCATTCACTGCATCTAGGTATTGGCTGAAAGACATTTTTTTTTCATGTTGAAATTTGATTTCCATGTCACTCAAGAAGCCATTTCTGAAACACCCGTAGTGGTGGACACTTAAAACAGAGTAAAAGCAGATTAATTTCTTTGTATTATAACACAATCTCAAAGCAAGTGTAATTTATTTTAAAGAAAGGGCATAAATGCAAAGCAAAATGCAAGCTATAAATGTGCCCCAATACTATATTTCTCTCATCGCAATTTCTGGTTGATCGTTTGATGCCCATTTTAACCATCACATGGCATGGCTAACAAAATGCACTGTTTGTTGCCTTTAAAGCTCTTCATGTTGGAGTGATTGTAGAGCATGCCAGGGACATGCTGGGATTTGTAGCAGTTGTTACAGTGAACAGATGAAGGTTCTGGTGGCCAGATTTAATCAGTGTAGGATCTGATACTTGGCTCTGACATCAAGATAAAGGCCTCTCCCTTTTGAGAGTATCTCCATGGGAACAATCTGATGGAAAGCACACGTCCAGGACCCAGCCTTCATGCCTCATTTGATCTTGTAACCATCTGTGCTAAGTATGGGTCTCATATTTAGCCCAAAGTTTTCATTGTCCTCAGTTGACTTTTACAAGAAGGCTCCTTGGGTTAAATCCTGATCTTGTCAGGATGGTCAGCTGTCCCTGTTTACAATTTGTATTTCATATTGGAAAAGCCTTTATTTTTCACCACATGTGCATTGTGATATCTTCAGAGATTATTAAAATTAATATTTTTATTCAGCAAGGATGCATTACATTGATCAGAAGTTACAGTTAAGATCTGTTCTATTTAGATATACAGTACTTACGGTGGCTGAGAGAGCTCAACGCGCTGCAACTTCAGAAAACACATGCAAATAGAAAAATCACCAGCAAATCAAGAAAACATCTTCATCAGTTTGACAGCAGGTGTTGCAAATGCTCACAACACAAAAAAATAAAGAAACGCACAGCAAATGCTCACAACACAACCAAATAAAGAATTGTATTTTGCAGCACGTTTCTTTGTTTGTTTGTGTTGTGAGCATTTGCAGCATGTGTGTTGTCAAATTGATGAAGTTGTTTTCTTAATTTGCAGGTGTTTTTTTCTATTTGCAGTGTGTTTCTTTATTTGTTTGTGTTGTGAGCATTTGCAGCCTGTATGTTGTCAAATTGACGAAGTTGTTTTCTTAATTTGCAGGTGTTTTTTTCTATTTGCAGTGCTTTTGTTTATTTGGTTGTGTTGTGTGCATTTGCAGCGCGTGTGTTATCAAATAGGCGAAGTTGTTTTCTCAATTTGCAGGGTTTTTTTTTTTATTTGCAGCACGTTGAGCACTCTCGGCCACCGTATTTACTGTTTTTTTCCCCTACAACTTTCTATTCATCAAAGAATTCCTTAAAAAAATGTATCATGGCTTCCACCAAAATATTAAGCGGTACAACTGTTTTCAACATCGATTATAATAAGAAATATTTCTTGAGCAGCAAATCAGCATATTAGAATGATTTCTGAAGGATCTTGTGACACTGAAGGCTGGAATAATGACTGGAGAAAATTCAGCTTTGATTACAGGAATAAATTACATTTTACAATATATTAAAATATGATTTATAATATAATACTATTGTCAGACCTCTGTTGTGTGTGTCTTGTGTTTCCACCAAGTCATGCCGCCGTTCGCGGGACTCAATGCCCGCCGGATCGCTGCTGACTCGATGCCCGCCGTCCGCGGCTCACCAACCCCGCCGTTTGCGGGGTATCACGCCGCCATCTGCGGCCCCTCTAGTTCGCTGTTTCGCAGGGAAGGCCAACCCGCCGTCCGCGGTCACTCAGCCCGTCACCGGCTGTGGCTTCCTCCAGCCCACCCATCCCTGCCGTTGAGATGGTCAGCCGGCCGGCTGCTGCTGCCGTATTGACCAGTGACCAAGGTCTTAACACTTTTGCCAGTATGTTTGGTCCCGGACACCCTGATACACCCGAGCTGCCCTAGGGTAATTTTTTTTTGGGGGGGGTAGAAGGGTTCTGGCTGGAGTGGCCGGGCTGAGGAACGAGGCCACGGCCATGAAGACCACCTGCCATGGCCTCCTGAGCTCCCTGCTCCACCTCAGCCTTCGGCTGTCTGTTTCGTGCTGGAGGCCAGTCCGGTGTGTGTTTCTGTGTCTGTCCTGAGGGGCCTCCAGAGCGTTCAACACTCATGAACTGCCGAAAGCAGCCTTACCTTAGACGGATATTCTGGAATTTGCTGCTGGCTCTGATGTCTCTATAGGTTAAACATGACATATAATCTGTTTGGGGTAAATATAACAGGCAGTGTTTGGTCTCATTAATCTTTTATTCTTTATAAAATTTGTTATTTATATGGCTTACGTATAGCCATGTTGCACTGCTGATCGTGTTTGTGAGTGTACAGTATGTGTATACACAAGAATATGAGTAATATCACACGAGCAGCATTGTGAAATGGCTGTATACCGGCAAGAACAGAAAAGTACAAGGGCAGCGCTCTGATATACAGCATTAATGTTAATTACATAAATTATAACATGATGAGATTTTGCCTTCAGCCAAACCTATTGGCTCTAAAACAGAAAAGTTTCAAAGCAGCTTCACAGTATTGAACAGGACAGTGAAAAAAAATCAATGATGCAAACGATAACACTTTAGTAAACCATTAACTAGTAACTTATTAGTATGCCTATTATCAGCATATGTGACCCTGGACCACAAAACCAGTCACAAGGGTAAATTTTCAGAAATTGAGATTTATACATCATCTGAAAGCTGAATAAATAAGCTTTCCATTGATGTATGGTTTGGATAGGACAATATTTCGCTGAGATACAGAAAATTGCCTTTAAAGTTGTCCAAATTAAGTTCTTAGCAATGCATATTACTAATGAAAATTAAGTTTTGATATATTTACGGTAGGAAATTTACAAAATCTTCATGGAACATGATCTTTACTTAATGTCCTATTGATTTTTGGCATAAAAGAAAAATCTATAATTTTGACCCATGCAATGTATTTCTGGCTGTTACTACAAATATAACCCAGCGACTTAAGACTGGTTTTGTGGTCCAGGGTCACATATTATTAGTACTTATAAAGCACATATTCTGCATGACCATATTCTACATCCCGAGCAGTATATACACACATTTTTGAAAATAAATGTTAAAACCCTAATATGGTAGTGATTTACAGTATACCGCATATACATATAAAATAAATTATATATGTATATATCATTTTAGCCTATTTTAAATCCTTATCTTACATCTCCTGTCACAGTTTTTACTCTTCTACAATAGGATCCTGAAGCACTTCAAACCAAGATTGTCAAAAATATATGCTTCTGCCAAATGAGCGACTGATGCTCACAGGCTTCTTAGCAAAATGCAAATTGAAAATCTGTTCCAGTCAATTCAAGTACTGCTAGAATAATGTGAGCTCATCTTTTATTCATGGCTATGTTTTTTTTTTATTGGGCTGCTGCATGAGGGTGAGTGTCTTAAACTTAACACAGATGTCCGTTAATCCCATCACTGTGGAGGCCGGATGGGTCCCTTAGGGGAACAACTGGTAAACATTTCACCTGCTGCCTTCCTCCCTGGTCTCTCTTTGCTTTTGATCTCACTCGTTCGTTTTGTATCTCCCATGTCATCACTCTTTCCTCTCCATCAGTCCTGGTTCAATCTTGACACAGCTCTGCATGATAGAAACATGGGAGTCGTTGTGAATCTTCACCCTGGGGATTAAAACTTGTTGTATTGTTTCAGCTGCCACTGCTGACTCTGGACTTGATTGCATGCTAGGTATAAATATTTTATTTGAAAAACCCATTTGTGTTCTTGTTGAGCTATTCCTCAACCTGGACACCGAGCAGGAAATTAAATGAAATACTAGGAGTACACCTGACAAGATTGCATTTGTCTAAATTACCATATACAACTGTGTATTATTCTGATGTTCTTTGTTTCTGATATATATTCTTCTGTTGTGTTTCTTTTTAACTACTGTGCAAAATCCTGAGCTCAATTGTTCTAAGGGTTTATGCACTTTAAAATATGTATATTCACATTACAAATGAGTGATTTAAATGTTATCTTCTGTGAACTGGTTGAACAAATTGTGGTGTTCAACTGACATCTCAGTATTGCAATGTCTTCTGAGAGATTGAATTAAATTGTGTCATAAACTCAAAGCTACAAACCTTTTTGAGCTGAGAATATGTAAGGTCACTATTAATCAAACATCAGCAAGCAAATAAAAGATTGTGCTACTGTGTATTTGTGTTTGAAGTAGGCGAAGAGGATCCAAAAGCAGTTTTTAGGTTTATTCAGCAAAATCACAAAATACATCCAGAGATGGGAATAGGGCAAAACCAAGGGCAAACAAAACCGCCATTAAGGAACAACACCAGAAAAAGAACCATAGCAAACACAGGGGTTTAAATAGACAGGATAACAAGATAACAAGGGGGAGAAGCTAATCAATCAGGGAAGCTAACAAGATGGGCAAAGGAACAAGGGAGAGCCTACAAACACTGGGGAACATCAACTGGGATCATGATATTCTGTCATCTTTCCAATTTAAAATCAAGTCAAGTTCTAATGTATTTTTAATACACTTTATACAATAGAGATAGTTTCAAAGCAGATTCACAGTACTAAACAGGAAAGTAACAAAATCAATGATGGAAAGGGCAACACTATAGGGACCAGTAACTAGATTGTTATTAGCATGCCTATTATTAACATATTAGCTGTTTATTAGTACGTATAAAGCATATATGCTGCATGACCATATTCTACATCCCTAATACTACCCAATAACTAAACTTAACAACTGCCTTTCTAACTTTTAAAAGACGTTTTTACACGTCATAAGGCTTAATTCAAAATTTAAATAAGGTCTGAATTGCTGAAAGCATGTAGTCAACCTAATGTTTATTACATGCAGTTTTATATAATGCAAATGAAATGGATAAATGTACAACTTGATTATTTGTTCAGTATGTCTCTTCAATTGGAATGAAAGTAACCAATTAAGACAAATATTCAGTCTTTTCATTTTTTGTAAATCTTGACCCCGACCACCAGCAGCAGAGAGAGCAGTGAGTATACAATTACAGTAAGCAATTACCATAGCAACATGCAATGAGAGAGAGATTGAAAGAAAGAAAGAAGGAAAGAGCACCAATAATTTAAGCCATTCTGAAAACTGTGCTTCAGTGGTATGAGACAGCTTTTCTGGGAAAAGCCAAGTCATTTATAACTCAAGTTAAATCAAATATATTGTCATTCATCTCATTACAGGGCAAGTTTTGGGAAAAAGGAAATGCACAGGAGTATTTTACCACAACGTCAATCATTCCAAGCTATTACCTCCATCTGATTAGGTGCTGACTTGCAGCTCTACGTGCCCTTTTGTTACCCCTGAGGTCCAGTCTCATGCTACTAAACACCACGAGGATACATCATTTCAATTTATTTCTGCAGCTTTCAAATTATTGTATTAATGCTGCACTCAAAGAATAAGTGTGATTGAATAAGAGTTGACATATGTATCACAGTGCGAATGAGAGTTGATAATGAGAACAGTATTTTGCCATGGCATGTTACATTTAAAGGCTTACAGTCATTGTGCATTGGATTTCTCAGGCAAGTATAAGTATAAGCCATTGCATTTCTGTATATTGTGCTCTGTGAATTTAATGTAACATATATTAATATATTTAAGCATTTTATTGTTTTTAAACAACCCTGCAAAGGTAACATTGGCCTTAGTGCAAGTACCTTGAATTCAAATTTTGTTTAGCTTTGTGTGCATGAGCAAGACATTTTGCTTTGCTAACAACTTGTTAGTGCTCCCTACTGGCATCATACACACACTTAAATATTTGCCATGTGCACATGCCCTTGGAGACCTAAGAGATTTTTGTGTTGCAGGTGCAAAATAAATTACATAAATGACCTGCTGCCCAGAAGAAACAAGAAAACCAACATGTTGTCCTTCTTAAAAAGCTGTGCAACTAGAATCTTAATTGCCAATTGAATAGGCAAGGATTTGAATGACTAATGGCAGATATGTGAGCCTGCAGCAGTGGACTGAAAGTCAAAATCACTGCTATTATGCAAGGATAAATAAGGAACGAGCCTTTATAGACCAGACAAATTGCCAAAGTACAATGAAATCTCGAAGGAGCTTTGCTATCGATGTTAATGGTTAGGTTAAATGGAGGACTGGCCAAGATTAAGGATTTAAAATTTAAGCAGGTGTTTCCAAATAATTAATGTCCTTCTGCCATATGCATGCAGAAACTTTAAATGGTTCAGATGTGTATAGTTCAAAAAGTTACAACAAGCTCTAAAACTACAGTCAAGCTCATAAAAAGAGCCGTTTGTGTAATTACAAGTCCTCATTTCCTCATATGTCAGATGTTTAGTGCATATATCTTTATTTTTTCATATGGTTTTGAATGTGCAGATTGAGACACATTACACATATAGTCCTTTTACTGGTATATAAAGGGAAAGTTCACCTAAAAATATAAATTGTCTCATGTCATTCCAAATCAGTGTGACTTTCTTTCTCCATGGAACGCAAAGTACATATAAAGGCATCTTTACACTGCAAAGTTGAGGCTGGTTTGTGCCTGCTTGAAATTCAGAGTAAAGACACAATACCACATAAAAGTCAGACTAAATTATGCCTGTTTTGAACCTCATGCAGCCCCTGTATCAAAATATATGTTACAGTTGTAATTGCAGTATGTGTAAAGACACCTAAATGCCACTTCCAAAGCGCTTCTGTACCACCTTTGCAGTGTAAATTTGGCATTAGACACAGTTTTCAAAAAAGCTTCTTCAAAATCATGTTTTGGAATGACATGAGGGTGAATAAATGATGACTGAAATTTCCCTTTAACTTAATGGTCTCAGTTATAGATCTACAATTGCACTGGTGATCATTAAGAGTCATTGAATACTGAAATACAGTTTGGCCTGTGGCCAAATGTTTTCTCTTAGTCAGGACCAACCTCTGACTGTAATTAAGCTCACCCTTTAGGTTCTGCGTGAGTTTGTCATTGGCTCCGATGAGAGGAGGGGAATTTAATTCAGATCTGATCTTAAAGGACCATAGATATCTTGTTAATCAAGGCTGCTAGTTTAAGTATGTGCAGTGGTGCTTGGTGCTTCCAGCACATCCCTGAATCTATAGGAGAGTGTGTGTATCATGTTTTCTGAAGTTGTTTTCTGAGTTTTTCTCCTCTAGTGTTCATTTTGCGAATGTGAATCTTTGAGAAACGTGGCTATAGTACATGGCTCAGATTTAGCTGCTTATAGTATATATTTACCATCTAACCTCTATATTTTGTGGTGACTGGTCATTTAATGTGCCTTGGCTCTCAGGAGGATGTAGTTTTGTGCTGGCGCTAGCTGTGGCTTACTCTGCAGTGATTAGTCACAGCTGAGTGTGTGTGTTTGAGGGGAATAAATAACCCAGTTGGTGATTCAGGTCACGTCAGAATCACTCTTTACAAACACACGCACATTCTGAGCAGCACCAAGGCTTGGTAGACAGCATTGGCTACCAAAACAAACGACCAAAGGAAACTTTCAAGCAATTGCATTTGTTCCAGAGAGGCAATGAGATCAGACTGTGCACAAAAAGCTGAATTTAAGCATCTTTACAGACACTCTCCCACACATTGTATGTAACATTGAGCTATCTGTTTTCATCTTCAAAATGTGTCATGCTTTTTTCCACATGGGTTGTGAGTTATGTCACTGGACACAGATGTTTTTGTGTGGCTGTAATGAGAGAGCCGGATTGAAACATTCAGGCAGTTTCAGGGAGAGAGAGTGAGGAAAAGAGAATGGGAGGAAGACGAAGGAAAATATCACACTGTGTAGAAATACTGTAATGATTTTATTGCTTTTCTTAAAAACAGGAAGCAGCTGAATGTGAAATGTGCCACTTGCTCAGTGATTTGAAAAGGTCAGATATGTTGCAAGCTTGTGTGTGCTGCTGTGTGTGCAGATAGATAGATTGAGAAACTTTTCTCTCCTGACCTTCCAGTAGTGGAAAGGAATGATCTTCCAATCACAGTAGGCTGCCCAACACCAATAACATTTTACTATTGTAGAAAATCTCACTTCGGAAATCTCTTCAAGTCAAAACCTGAAAAAGGATAAGAAAGTAGACCATCCAAGTCCAACACATTTTCCTTACACTTCATTATTATACTTTCCTTATATAAATATGATTTATTTATTTAATATTGGTCAAAATGTATAATAATAATCTACTGGCCTTTTCAACAAATTTTCTTAAATGTCACCAGGAGTTCTTTCAGAATGATGAAAAAAGGCTCATGTTATGTCCACTGTTTCTTTTCAGTTATGATACATTTTCTCATTTATCTCAGGATTTCATATGAAGCTTTTAGTTGATGTCACTGGTATGACCTATTTATTGTTAGGGAATTGTAAAAAAAAAAACTATAATACAAATGGATTAAACTACTTAATTTAGTGAGTATACAATGATTTACAACATGTGATTTGATACCTTGCATTTTTCATGAAAATTGTCACTGGTGTTACCTTCTTTATGGATAACACCAGTGAAGATCAGTATATAAGGCCTTATGTATGTCACTGGTGATTCATTGTGTCACTGTGCTCTGTTCCTGTACTGTTATTTTTTTTATGTCACATTAAATAAATAAACATAATCTCCTTATTTTGTGCATTTTCATTATTTTTCTGTAACTCTGACTACATGTGCTGAAAAAAAAGAGAAATAATATTTCATGAAAAGTTTTAATATTGCTAAAGAAGGTAACACCAGTGACAAAAAGAGTACATGTGGTCTTGAAATAATTGCACAAAAAAGCTAAAAAATATATGTAAATTAATGCCTTTACTAAAATAAATGTACCCTCAGTGTATAGAAAACGTCTCAGGTTACGTATGTAACCATGGTTCCCTATCTGTCGGTCACTACGAGTTATGTCGTGACGACATAGGGGATTTACTTGGAAGCCCCAATCATCTCTGACTTAAGAGAAAATACCAATGAATATTGGCTAGTGGATTTTGCATGCCTGAGCCACTCCCCGTGCATACGGGTATAAAAGGGCGACAGGTGTGCATCCACTCATCAGATTTTTGTTTCCGAGCCGAGTGGATGAACGTGTTGATCTCCACAAAGCCATTCATCTGCCAACCTGCATGCCACGGCTATACTGCGAGTACACCAAGCCAAGGCATTAAATGCACGAGGGTAGTACCAACCCGAGGTTGACGCAGGAGCTGCGCTCAGCGACTGACCGTGCCCTACGGGCAACGGAAGTCACAGCACAGTCCCTCGGGAAGGCGATGTCCACACACTTGTGGTCCAAGAGTGCCATCTATGGCTCAGCCTGCTGAGAGGGGCGAAGTCGACCAAGTACACTTTCTCGACGCTCTTGTCTCCCAGGCTGGACTGTTCGACGACACTGTCAAGGACTGTGCCCAGCAGTTAAGAAGGAGGGCAGGGGGTAAATCCTCTATTCTGTTCCGTTGCTGACTCAAGGGCCAGCAGTAACCACATTGTCAAAAGAAAGAGCAATTTCCCTTTCCTCCGGGTTCTCAGGTCTGCAGGCTGACAGTGTGTGACGCGCTGCCTCCTCACTCTCGCCCGCGACCCATCTTGCCAGTGGCCAAGAGAGTGCGGTTCGGCGGGGATGAGCCAGAACACACCACCTTCTGTACCATCCAGCCCTACTCCCCTGCGCTGCACCACCGCGGGTACGTCAATTGTGCCGTTGGAACCACTTGTTTGGCATCTGGAAGCGTGGTTTGCGCTACCCAGCCTGTCTCGTTGGCTCACGCGCACAATTCGACTCAGCTACGCGATTCAGTTCGCCAGGCGACCTCCCAAGTTCAGAGGCGTTCTCGAGACCTCGGTGGCAGCTCGGAACGCTCCTGTCTTGCGCGAGGAGATTGACTCCTGATTGATTGGCTCCCGTTCAAGATGTTGATACACAGGCGCATGATCAGGTGCATCCAGCCCCATTATTGGTCTGCAGCGATCGACCTGAAGGATGCTTACTTTCATGTTTCGATCCTTCCGCGACACAGACCGTTCCTACGGTTTGCGTTCGAGGGTCGGGCATGGCAGTACAAGGTCCTCCCCTTCAGGCTGTCCCTGTCTCCCCGTGTCTTCACGAAGGTCGTGGAGGGCGCCCTTGCCCTGCTACGGGAAGTGGGCATCAGGATCCTCAACTAGCTCGACGACGGGCTCATTCTGGCCCGGTCCCGAGAGCAGTTGTGCGATCACAGGGATCTGGTGTTACGGCACCTCAGCCAGTTGGGGCTTCGGGTCAACTGGGAAAAGAGCAAGCTCTCCCCTGTTCAGAGAATCTCTTTTCTCAGTGTGGAGTTAGACTCAGTGAGAATGACCGCTCCTTCAGCCGCTGGACGGACCTTGCCTTTCTACGGGCCGGGTGCCCTTAGAACAAGTGTCCCGGCATGTTATTGTCACAACAGATGCCTCCAGCACGGGCTGGGGGCGGTACATGCAATGGGCAGGCAGCCTCTGGGCTCTGGACGGGGCCTCGACTGCTTTGTCACATCAACTGCCTGGAGCTGTTGGCAGTGCATCTGGCCTTGCGGCAGTTTCGGCCACTGCTGCTAGGCAAGCATATGTTGGTCCGTATGGACAACACTGCGGCTGTCTCGTACATCAACCGGCTGGGAGGTATACGATCACGCCGCATGTCACAGCTCGCCCGCTCTGAGGAAGGAACTCCTTTCTCAGGGGCTCGGCACCATATGGCACCCGTGTCCAGATCTGTGGAACCTTCATGTGTGGCTCCTGGACGGGACGCGGCAGACTTAAGTGGTCTACCACAGGCCGTGGTAGAGACCATCTCTCAGGCTAGAGCTCCTTCAACAAGGCAAGCCTATGCACTGAAGTGGAGTCTATTCGCGAACTGGTGTTCTTCTCGCCGGGAAGACCCCTGAAGATGCACGATTGGAGTAGTGCTTTCTTTTCTGCAAGAAAGGTTGGAGCGTAGGCTGTCACCCTCCACCTTGAAAGTGTATGTGGCTGCTATCGCGGCCCATCACGATTCAGTGGACGGCCGGTCCCTGGGAAAGCATGATCTCATCATGAGGTTCCTGAGGGGTGCCAGGAGGTTGAATCCCCCTAGGTCACCCCTGATGCCCTCCTCGGACCTCTCTATCATCCTGGCTGGACTTCAGAGGGGTCCCTTTGAGCCGCTAGACTCAGTCGAGCTGAAATTTCTGTCAGCTAAGACAGCGCTCCTGACCGCGCTCACTTCCATCAAAAGGGTCGGGGACCTCCAAGCGTTTTCGGTTAGTGAAGAGTGCCTTGTGTTCAGGCCTGGATACGTGCCCAAGGTTCCCACCACACCCTTCCGAGATCAGGTGGTGAACCTGCAAGCACTGCCTTCGGAGGAGCCAGATCCAGCCTTTGCGTTGCTGTGTCCCGTAAGAGCGTTGCGCATATACGTCGACCGTATCCGGAGCTTAGGAAGCTCTGAGCAGCTCTTTGTCTGCCATAGAGGTCAGCAGAAAGGGAAGGCTGTCTCCAAGCAGAGGTTGGCTCACTGGATAGTGGATGCCATTGCCTTGGCGTACCAATCCCAAGGCGAGCCGTGCCCCCTCGGGGTGAGGGCTCACTCCACACGGAGTATTGCCTCTTCCTATGTGTTGGCGCACGGCGCCTCTTTGGCAGACATCTGTAGAGCTGCGGACTGGGCGACACCGAACACCTTCGTGAGATTTTACAGTCTCCGCGTTGAGCCAGTCTCTTCCCGTGTGTTGGGTAACAGGTAAGTGGTGGGAAGAGTTGGCCGGTGTCACGCATACGAGCGCCTTTTTTCCTCCTCCAGTTCAGTTCCCCAGACGGCGAACCCTGGTGGAGTCCTCCAGCACCCCTGGCAGTCAGACTGGGTGGAGCAGTCTGACGCCAGGCCCAGTACTGGTGCTAGCTCGCCCGGGTCTCCGGTCAGCCCCTGTACTCGGCTAGTTGTCCGTATGGCCTGACTCCCTTCGGGTAATCCCACATGTGTATTCGTCCACGGTACGATTTCCCTCACGGTAAACCTATGTCTTCCCTTTGACAGAGCTCTCTGTCAGGCCCTGCTGGCAGCCCTCCTCCCTATTCCTAGGTAGGATCTGCCCCAGGGTCCAGTCGTATGTAGTACTGCCCCAGGCCTGGGTCAGTCCATATCAGTGTCTCCACATGTAACCTCCCTTTGGGCAGGATGTGGCCTCCGTAATGCCCTTCTCCGGAATGCTCACTTCCCTGTCATTACTGCCAAGCTGTAACAACAAATAGGAAAGACTTGAAGCTATCTTTCATAGAAGGTCGAAATCCCTTCTGACTTCTTGGGAAAAGGAACAGCGGCTTGGCTATCTCCAGCAGCAATGTACTCAGTGGTCCTTGCGGGCACCAAGGTTAGCGAATTTGCACTGGGGCGAGACGTGAAGGTTGCGACCTTCGCATGGCATTTGTCTGTCACGCGCTAGCTTGTCAACATCTGCATGCCACAAGGTCGTGACGGGGTTTAGTTTGTGGCTCTTTCCAAAGGACCCCTATGTCGTCTACCCTATGACCCCTATCCACTAGCCAATATTCATTGGCGTTTTCTCTTAAGTCAGAGATGATTGGGGCTTCCAAGTAAATCCCCTATGTCGTCCCTGAAGGGAACGAGATGCTGCGTCGAAACGCTAGGGGAACATCTTCAGCGTGACCGCGCTCTGAATCACATGTGCAACCTGTCCAATAGAAGGGCGAGACGTCACGGGCGGGTGACGTAATTGAACAGGAAGCATAAAAGCACATGCAGTGGAACCGGCGTTTGCTTCTAGGAATGAAGCAACCGTTCGCAGGGATGCCGGAAGTATGGCCTCGAGACGCAGCGTCTCGTTCCCTTCGGGGAACCAGGGTTACATACGTAATCTGAGACGTTCCCTTCCAGGAACTTGAGCTGCGTCGAAACGCTAAAAAATGTTCACTCAAAATGTGCACTTTGACGCTCGTGATAGCGTAGATTGTGTCTTCCTTCTAGCTTTCATTAAATTGTTGTTATCCGTTTTGTCGTTCACTACCTTTGAACTTTAACTCTTCTGTTGTCCTCAGCTTTCAGCCATTCATTTTGTTCTTCTTTTAGTTGCCCATAGTCCGTTATCTCAGCTCACCCCCTATAGTCCTCTCCCCCTCTCTAATCTCTTCTTTAATGAGTTCATTTTCAGTGGCTTTACAGCAAGACAGACTGCTGTGGCGTCCTGCTGGTCACCCACACAGTGCTGAACAGAGCCAATAAGCTTCACTCTGTCTTTATGTACTATATATTGCAGCATGTCACAGATAGTCATAAAACTGTATGTTATTATACAGAGTATACAGAGTCAGCTGACACTCACAAGTGATTTAACATTAATTAAGCTTCACTGTAAGAAATGATGAAGATGTTTTCTTGATTTGCTGGTGTTTTTTTCTATTTGCATGTGTTTTCTGAAGTTGCAGCGTGTTGAGCTCTCTCGGCCACCGTACATATTGGTTGTTTACGCAACCTGTCTTCATGTCAATCATTCATTCAGTCGATCGTTGAATCATTGATTTATTCAAGAACAAAATGTATAAATGTTTTTATACATGAATGAACTGCTGCTGCATTTACAGAACTGATTAATTCAGGAACAAACCAGCATGTTATTAGTGAGTAACGGAATCATTCACTCAACTAATTCATTCAAAAACATGAATTCATTTTGGAACAGAACACAGCTACTGTGTTTTGCATGGAGATGCTTGACTTGTTGTGCTGTGGATCTATTTCTCTGTTTGTGACCCTGGACCACAAAACCAGTCATGAGGGTTTTTTAAATTGAGATTTATATATCAAGCTTTCCATTGATGTATGGTTTGTTAGGATAAGACAATATTTGGCCAAGATACAACTATTTGAAAATCTGGAATCTGAGGGTGCAAAAAAAAAAAAAAAATCTAAATATTGAGAAAATCGCCTTGTTGTCCAACTTAAGTCCTTAGCAAAGCATATTGCTAATCATAAATTAAGTTTTGATATATTTACAGTAGGAAATTTACTAAATATCTTCATGGAACATGATCATTACTTAAAATACTAATTATTTTTGGCATAAAAGAAAATTGTATAATTTTGACCCATACAATGTATTGTTGGCAATTGCTACAAATATACCCGTGCTACTTCACTGGTTTTGTGGTTCAGGGTCAAATTTTCATTGGAGGAGCACACATTCTAGGGTACGGGCCATTTTTATGGGACACATCCTAGCCAGCATTTCTATATTGCCTAAAATATCCAGGTTTTGGCTGTTTGCACTGTGCATATCGATCGTTGTATGACATTCACGAGACCTATAGAGAGCAGAGCAGACGGCTCCTCTTTCGAATCGCTCTCGTGATACTTTGGTGTCATTCAATGATTGGTGCACAGCGCCACTTAAAGTCAAATGAACTAACAAAAAAAAAAAAACGTGCACGTATTTGCATTTGCTTTGATCATTCTCTGTAGAACTCACCTTCTCACGCGCCACGATTGGTCGATTATATACAACACCTACATGTTATTGGTCAAACTACTTTGGATTAGGCAATATAAAAATCCTGGCCAGGACGTGTCCCATATAAACGGCACATATGGCCACCCTAACAAATACACAAAATAACCGGCAACATTGTGTCTAAAATGTTAGTTACTCTATTAACTTGTTTATTGAACTGCTGTATAAAGCAGCAAGGTTACACTTCCTATTGATAGTCCACTTTAGACATTCTACTAACTATAAGTAACTTTGCAACTACAAGCCAACTAATTCTCATTAATTTGCAACTACATGTCTACTAACTCTCAGAGTAGAATAAGTTGGCATATACTTGCAAAGTTTATCATAGTCAGTATGTTGTATGTTGTGGACCCATCAAAATAAAGTGTTAGAAGATATTGAGAAGACAGTCTAAAAATACTCTAATGACTGCTAGTTGACATGTAGTTGCAAAGTTACTTACTGTTAGTAGAATGTCTAAAGTGGACTATCAAAATAAAGTGCTACCAGCAGCAGTCTGATTATCAGCACTACCTTGTCTGACACCAGTTAGTCCATCATCTTTTCACAACGATAAGTGTGAACATGGCCATGTGTGTTTCCCAGCAAACCAGCTTTATAATGCTTGAAACATAACCATAAAATTTAGCAGTGTGAACTAGACTGAATGCAAGGTGAATATCTGCCTGCTGCTCTCTAATCAGCACAGTGAACGTGCACTGATTGAAATGGCCACCTCTCCTTTTAAAGTCAGTTGCATGTGTTTCTAGGTGATTACCACCTCACACACACACACACATACACTTCACATCATGGTGACTACTTGCTGCTTTCTAATTTGGTCTTGATGGACAGTTCACCTCCCTCCATCGCTCTCTGTATCTCCTTTCTCTTATATAGTCCAGTGCAAACAACGCACTCAATAGTATCTGAGTATTGTTTACTAGATGAGTGTGGATGACATTGAGAGTATGCGCTATTTCGATCCCCCTCTCTATCCCCTCCTGCACACACACTATTAATTTCCTTTCCTGTCTGATGAGGCATGCCCCTTCCATTAATTTCAATAGTCTTCTGCTTTTAAAGCAGTAGGTCTGTGATCTGGGGTAAAGCCATTTCTCACATCAGACACGTTTGGCAACGCCTTGATTAAAAAACTCATAGAGCAGGCTGAGGTCATTGATTACCAGTGCTATTGGAGTCATCTTTATTCAGAACACTGTCTTATTGATCACCTTGACGAAATGCATCTCTTCTTTTTTTAAGTATTGACCAATCTGGCTGGCATTTAAGCAGAGCTTTGTGGATCGTTTCAGTTTTTCCTGAAATTCTGAGATTTTCATAGACTTGTCTTGATAAATTGAGCGACGTCCGGAAGAATCTCAATCATGCCTTATTCTAGAGTGAATTGTATGTAAATTAGGGAGGAGAAATCTGTAGAGAAATGGCTGTACAAGCTCTTCTCCCTTGATTTATCACAGCAAATGAGGAGCTCCTCAAATCATGCATATTGGTGCTTCAGTGTACATTAACACCTTATAGTACATGTCTTTTTGCATTGTTTTGATATGCTTAGTCCTTACGGTTGAAAGTAATACCCTATTGTGCAAATACTCCTACACAGCATTACCAAACTTTTTCAAAATATATATTTATTTTTTTAATCACAAGCATTTCCATGTCTTTTACTGCAATCTGCTGTTTCTCTAAATCTCAGTCTGTGCCTGCACTGCATATAGTATTCCACAGAGGCATCTGTTCATAGTGGGAAAGAACACTAATGACACAGTTTGGTGAGGTTGTGTGTGTGTCTGCTCGTTTATTTCAAGAATGGCTTTGTTGTTTGTAATAATGCTGCTTCATAACAGGCTACAAACAGTAAGCAAATCCCTTTCATACTGATTTCTGACACTTTCTGGAATCTGGGATAGATCAGATTGTTAGGTTATCCCCATGTCTGTTTATGTCTGTGCGTGTCTATGCATGAGGCTGCAGTCTTCTTGTCTCCAGACTTCTATAAATGAATGTAACACTCTGGTGTATAGCTGACTATGCAAATGCAATTCTGTATTATGTAGCTTCAATGCTGAGATCACGCACATGTTCATTCAGCAATGTTGGGGCTAAACACAAAAAAAAATTATATACATATTTGTACAATAAAGCATTTTTTTTTTGTTAATCCATTGGCCGTTTTAAGTCCTACTATCTTTGTTTGGACAATTGGTTTCTATAGTATTCTTATAAAAACAGCCGACAGTAATATCCAATGATGCAAGGTGATGTTTTTAGTGATGTTTTTCACTGCATTGCATAAATTGCATTGAAAATATAGACTATAATTTACATGATTCATGTAATTCAGAACTGAATATGACATCTTACGAATTTAAGACCCCTGTGTGTGTGCTTATCTATAATTCAGTGTTATTTCAGTAATACTTCATAGTCCTGTTTGTTTGTAGGCAGTGACTGTGAATGTGTGAACTGGCTCTCAGTAAAAAGAGACTGACCTTGTCAAGCTGAGAAGTTTATATTCATCAGCATTCTAATACACACAGGTATTTTTATCAGCGTTAGGACCTGTAAAATGAGCAGAGTGTTGCGTAAGTCGACGCAACACTCTGTGCATCTTTGTCATAGAGTATATTTATTTATCTGTTGATTTATTAATGTATTTTTTTTGAGGAAAGAACCTAAATGCTGGTAGACATGTAATACTGTGGCTGAATTTAGTATTTGTTTGGTTCTAGGAGAGGGTTTGAGTGTTTGGCCCTCAGGTATCTGGTGTCAAATTCAATCCATGGTTCTTTGAATGAGGGTTTCATTAGTGAGCTGCTGCATGACCTCTTGCTCGCTGTAGAACCCATTTTGATTTTGGTAAAGTAGATCGCACAGTGGGGCTCCGGAAGTAAAAATCCCATTTAAAATTTCCATGAAGAAATCAATTTTGAGTGTAAAGCTTTGAACACAGTCCTTCCATGGGATTAGACATTTTAAACAGTTGTGTATACTTGTATAGAAGCAAACCGAATATTATTTTAAAGTAAAAGGTGCTTTCCAATTAATTGTTTGAAATGGTTAAAATGTAACTCCTCGATTTTAATTAAGTGGCTAAAAATGGAACTTTAACTGCAACTTTTAACATTTAAAATTTTTAAATACTTTTTTTCTTTAAATGTTGACATCTCTGTGCATGTTGATTTGGTTCATAGCATTATTAAAGAATAATTTGAAATGCCGGTCTGTGTTGGCCATTTTTGTGATGTATAGCATGTAGTGTGACATCTTGTGTTGTGATACATTGTGTGACACATTGTGTTGAGATAAATGCATGTCACATGTAAATATGTAAGCTGTTTATTCAGGCCTTTGTGAGACAACGTGCTCTGTTAAAGAACTATACTTTCTTCGGATCGTTGTGAATTTTATGCTTATGTTCTTTTGTACTCAGCTGTGTTTGTTAGCATAGTAAGATAAGAGGTCATGTTGAAGGGCTAGTTTCATGCTGAGATCATATGGGCACTAAGTAAAGCATCTGCCTGAAAGAAAGCATAATAAAATCAGTTACATGCTTGCTGTGAAACTGAATGCCCCACATACTGGGAAAATTAATATAAGCTAAATGATTCTTCTGTCCTTTTTATTGTACTTACCACAGTTTTATAATGAAAGGCACAATGCAGATGCAAATGTTCTGGATTGTACTTACTGAAACTGAATCAAGCAGCAGTTAATAGATGCACTGATGTCCAGGCTGCTTGAATGCTCTTCGGAGGATATGAGATCCTAGGGGAAATGTGATGCTATAACTGATAAGTAATGGCTGAAAGGCTCCAGACTGAAGTTGTAGACTGTACGCGTGATTTGAGGATGATGAAGAGAATATGAATCTTTCTATTGGAAATGAATTAACATGTGTTTTATGCGAGGCTGCACACCAGTTCACCACTGGCCTTACATCAGTGCCAATTTCTTTGTTGTTTGCTTGCTGGAATTAGAATGGCCTTTTATGCTAAATTATTTAAATATTTTTTTCTTTCCAATCTAACAATCTATTGCCTACGAGGACAAGCAGACAACTGCTAAACAGGTCCAAAACAATGTTTTACAAGACAAAGTCAAGTCCCAGGTGTGAACCTTAAAGTCAGTTCCCAAGTCCCAAGTCTCCAAGTCTTACCAATGAATAATACATCACATTTATTGTAATTTTATTAGGTTTATAAAAAATACATACAACTGGGACTAGTAATGCAATATGGAAAAATAGATAAATATTGCAAATGTAACTCTAAAACAGTCTCAATTTTATGTTACGGAATTCCTTTTGGTTTATAGTTACATAATATGATAAAAATATATTTGCCAGTATAATAAAGATTGAATAATCACGAATTATCAAACTTTCTGCACCACTGTGGACAACGTTACATATTTGAGACTTGCAATTCGCTAATTCAAGACCAGCAGATCCAAAAAAGTAATCCTGGTATAAGTAAGTTTCTAATTGCATCTTCCATTTGATGTTTTGTTGTTTTCATTAATGTATTTGTAAGAATTTATTCAACAGTTTTTGTGGGATTAAAATCTGCTTTCAGCTTTTGATGATAGGTTTTCAAGTGAAGTACTTAAAGTCCATGTTGCTAACAAGGTTATTTTGTTCACTTAAAAAAAAAAGTAAAAAAAAAAGATTCACAAGAACATCAAACATATTTGACACTATTTTCATCTCCTGATGACTCATTTAAACAAAGGCTACAGAGCCCATGTGTGCATGTTCTTCATTGAGGATAACTAATTTGGTTAAATGGTTAAATATATATTTGTAATTGTTTTTGCAAATAACAAAAACAGGGATTTTTTTAAGACATTATTGTCTAATTAGTGAAATGTTATAAAGAATGATGGGATGTGTCAAATATGTGTGTCTAGTTGCCCTCACGTCTATAGTCATGAAGGTTTTTGAGAGACTTGTAAAGAGCCACATCTGCTCCTCCATCCCTGATACTTTGGACCCTCTTCAGTTTGCCTATCGCCCAAATAGATCCACGGACGATGCCATTTCTCACGTTCTCCACTCTTCCCTCACACACTTGGACAGCAACAATGGGAATTATGTAAGGCTGCTATTCATTGACTATAGCTCAGCTTTCAACACTATAGTCCCCATCAAGCTGGCATCTAAACTCACAGACCTCGGCCTAAACTCCTCACTCTGTGACTGGATTCAAGACTTCCTCACCGGCAGACCTCAAGTGGTGAAAGTTGGCCAGTTCACCTCAAACTCCATCATTCTGAACATAGGAGCCCCACAGGGCTGTGTCCTGAGTCCCCTGCTCTACTCTCTCTACACACATGACTGCGTGTCCTCTCACAGCTCCACATCCATTGTCAAATTCGCTGATGACACTGTGGTTCTGGGCCTCATCTCCAACAACGATGAGACCGCATACTTGGATGAGGTAGAGAGTCTCACATCATGGTGCCAGGACAACTGTCTCTCTCTGAATGTGGGGAAAACTAAAGAGCTGATCATGGACTTTAGGAAGAGACAGCAGCAGCCCTACTCTCCTCTCAGGATCAGTGGGACCCCTGTGGAGAGGGTGAGTAGCTTCAAGTACCTCGGTGTAAACATCTCCGAGAACCTGACTTGGACTACACACATCCAAACACAGGTTAAGAAAGCCAGGCAAAGACTGTACCATCTGCGACAGCTGAGGAAATTCAGGGTCTCACCAGCAATCCTGAAAACTTTCTATTCAGGGACCATAGAAAGTGTATTGACTCAGTGCATCTCAGTGTGGTATGGAAACAGCTCCAATCAGGACTGCAAAGCACTACAGAGAGTTGTGCGCTTAGCTGAGCGCATCTCAGGGTCTGCTCTCCCCTCTCTGCAGGACATCTACCTCAAACGCTGCAAAAATAGAGCTGTTAAAATCTTCAAGGACTCAAATCACCCTGGTAACCATCTATTCACTTTGCTTCCATCTGGTAAGCGCTTCCGTAGCCTGAAGGCAAAAACGGAGAGACTTAGGAGGAGCTTCTTCCCCCAGGCCATCAGGCTCCTAAACTCTAACTCTGTGTCATAATATCACTTGACTCCATGTAATATCACCATATCAATAAGTTATTCATAATTTTTCTCCATGTAAATATCATATATCAATAAGCTTCATAATTTTTCTCTACCTCATAATGCTGCTATTCAAATACCCTGTACAACTTTTTGCACATTATTTTTTGCACATTCCTCTCATTACTATTTGTCAACAACATACTGACCTGCACATTTATATTTATATTTTTTTATCTTATCTTATCTTATTTTATCTTATCTTTTATTTTATTTTATGTTTGTACTTCTTCTTAATATTTGTATTCTTTATAATTGCACTGTCCTTGGAGCGGACCTGACCTACATTTCACTGCTGGTTATACTCTGTATAATTGTGTATGTGACAAATAAAACTCTTGAATCTTGAATCTAATCAAAACGGTATGTTACTGTACTGTTGTGATATATTCAGTTTGTGATTAAAGAACCCCCTCCACCCCACCCCATCCAACTCTCGCTCCATCTGTTGTTCTCTAAATATTTGGTGATCGGTAACTCTGTGTCTGTCTGCCTATTGGAAAATATCATCTACATGCACTCATGTGGCAGAGACTCTGACAGGTCACTGTCTCCATCCCCAACACTGTCATGCAAATCTTTAGTAAATAATGTTTGAGTCATGCTTGAAGAATCTAGCATTTTTTTGTTGTTGTGCCAAACCTTTTTTCCAAAAAATAAAGAAGCACCAAATATGTATGTAAAAGACATAAAAAAAGGTGACAGAAAATATAAGCATGAGAGATAGGAAGTATGGGACACCAGTCAGTTCTTTTGGCTTTTCTTCCTGCTCAAAAGCAACCCTCCTACACACTCACACACAGGACACCATTTTACTTTTTAACAAGCTCATGAAGAGAAACATTAGAGGGGCTCTTTTGTTTCTTTTCCGCCTTGTTCAAGGAAGCAGATAGTGAAAGAAACATACAGGCGAATAAAGAGAGTTTGAGGGAGAGAGAGACCGAGAGAGAGAGAGAGAGAGAGAGAGAGAGAGAGCAAGTAAGTAAGAAAGAGAGTGTGAGAGAGAGAGAACTGGCACAGGCTGAGCCAGGCGCTGGCTGTGTGGACACGGAGGAGTGCAGAGCGAACAGAAACGACAGAGCAGGAGGAGGAGTGAATGGATGGAGTGACCCAGGAGGAGGAGAGGAATGCTGAGCGAACAGACCGACAGAGCGCGAAAGGGAAGACGAGAGCGCAGTGGCAGCAACAGCAGAGCAATTAAACAGTGGAAAGGCAAGCAAAGGCTCACATGCCGAACAGCTTCTGTCGCTCGCTCACACTCTCTCTCTTTCGAGCAACTGAAGAGGCAGAAGTGAAGCATTCAGACAACGATAAAGGACAAGAGGAGGCATGCAAGAGGCAGGGGGAGGAGCAAGCGCGCTTTGATTGACAGAGGAAAGAGGAGGGACATGGACGCAAATTGAAGAATTAGATTTTCTGGGATTGGATATTTTTTAGCGAAGAAAAAACAAAGGAGAAGAAGATAAAGGATGCCGTTTCAGTCTAAAAGAAGGATGGAAAGGGGAGGGAGAGAGAGAGAGTGAGATGCTGAATTCGGACCATGTCAGAACAGATCCCACATCAGCAGCATTCAGCCCTCCTGCAGGCAAGAGTCAGTGTGTGTGTGTGTGCGTGTGTGAACTAGCATGAAGTACGACCTCTGTAACACCAGGCTTTTGCCCATGTGCCCCTGTAGTTGAGGACAGAGACACATAGAGATGGGAAGGCAAAGGGTCAGTAATGTATCACTGTCAAAGCTAGAGAAAAAAAGGCAACAAGACGATGAGTGTGATCGTGGGGTCAGCTGTAGCTAGTCTTTGAAAAACCCTCTCTTCAGGGAGTGAGGAAAAGGGTTGCCCGAGACAGTCTATTTCACCAACAGGTCAGCCTGCCTGGAGACTCTCTCAAATCCTTCTTTCTTGTGACTCAGCTGGCGCTGCCTCCCACAGTCCATCTCTTTTTCATTATTCTCTCTTACAATCTGACTTGAATCTATTGAATATTTTCTCTCATTAAGATCACTTCCCATGTAACTGCCTCATTGTTTCTGATTCGCTCGCGCTGAACTTCGGGAGATTCTGGGAGAAGCTCAGAGGGAGATTGCAGGCTGTCCCTAAAGCCAAGTCTGGGCACCCTGACCAGATGGACTGAGGGGGGGGGGGGGGGAGTGAGAGAGAGAGCTAGAAAGAGAGAGGAACAAGAAAAATAGCCTGGGGATATTGCCTGAGGGGTTAAAGAGAGTTGCCAGCAGGTATGAAGACACATTCTGAATTTTGGGTGCCTTAGGGAGCGTGTGTTTGTGAATGAATGTGATTATTCAATCCAGAAATGAAGTTTGACAGGATATTAAAGTGGAACTCGAAGTAGAGTTGGGGTTGTATGCTTCAATTAAACTTTGAGGAGTCCTGCAGGTGCTACAACAGTACATGACTTGATAGCTGGACTCTGAACGTTAGATTTGTGGCTCTCTCTGTGCTCCTGGAGCCCCATGAGGGCCCCGGCCGTGGAGGCCTGGCTGGGAGATGAAGCCGTCCCCCCTGCTGCTCTAGCAGCTCTGTGGGCCCTCATGGCTCTGCAAGGCCGCTATCTGCGCCCTGCCTCGCCCACGCTGGGCCAACGCAGGGCACGCCGTCACCACGACCGACCCGGAGCACCACGAGATGATCTGTCCCGCATCACCGCAGCCCTCCTAGCGCGGACTCACCTCCACGGATTGCGGCACATCTGCTCTCCGTCGAACTCTCTCAGCCGTCGGGCCGTTTGGATGCTAGCCTTCTGTACTTGTCTGGGTCTTCTGTTGTCCTGGTCCTCGAATCGGCTGCTTCACTGGCTGGCCTTTCCCACTCACACAAGAGTCCACACAGAGTGGGCAAGAGAACTGGCTTTTCCCACGGTCACCATCTGCAACAATAACCCCGTACGTTTGTATCACCTCACTAAGAGCGATCTGTACTTCGCGGGTCACTGGCTCGGACTGTTGCTGGCCAACCGCACAGCCAGACCCCTGGTGCTGGACCTGCTTCAAGATGACAGAGGGGCATGGTTTAGCAAGCTGTCAGATTTCCGTCTTTTCCTGCCTCCACGGCGCTTCGAAGGCACCAGCTTGGAGTTCATGGACCGATTGGGCCACCAGCTGGAAGATATGCTTCTGGCCTGCAAGTACCGCGGAGAGCCCTGTGGAGCTCACAACTTCTCCACTGTGAGTCTGAACAAATGACCTCCACCTCCCTTTCTGTCCTTCTGTCTCTTTCTCTGTCACCTTTTACCTTTAGTATTTGTCAGATTCACCTTGATTTACTCTTTCATGCAGCACATGTACAGACTCGGCTCTGACCTCCCGTTAGTTCTTGTTCTGTTTTGCCCTTTCTGTCATGCTTCAAATATTTCACAGTACATTTTGTATACCCATATCTGAACTTTCTGAACCCAATTCATGAAGAGTTTTTTTTTTTTTTTTTTTTTCCTGAGGGAGCCCCATGTCTAATACCAGCGTTTACAAACACATCAGGTGCAAGGCTGATTTTCATAGTGCAATTCTGATTGAGCATAATGTGCTATTTGCATTTGCGTTCCTCATAAAGACCCTCGACCTATTTTCACAGAGATCTGGCAATATATCAACTGTCTAGCCTTAAGTACACACTGATCTTTCATGCCAAGAAATAATTATATAATACTTGTCTTGAAGGTGGTTTATGCATTTTTTTCAAAAACGCTTTAGAAAATGGGCCGAGTCTGGCCAAGTACCAAAACAAACGTGTAGCCAATCAGCAGTAAGGGGCGTTTACTCATGATGTGGAGGAGAGAGCGCTCAGTGCACATGACGGACATTAGCCGAGCTGAAATACGACAGAAAGATACAGTGTTTTTCTACCAAGGAGAAAATGCCAATTTTATGCCAGAAGTTTGCGGATGAATTCTCTTTTTGCAGTTCTTGAATTCTCAGTTCTTGCAGCTGTACAACGCACAACACATACCTTTTTGTGAATATGTATTTGCACTTTTTTAATCTCTTAATTTTTTATAGAAATAAGTGTTGCTATAGGTCTCTGTACATTGCAATGCTGTGACCAGTCTCAGAATCCTATTGTCAGTGAATATGTCTTTCTTATCCTCATGCTCATCCTGTTTCTCCACAGTCACTGCTGCTGCTGCTGTATTGCATACACTCACTCAATCCTAGACACATTTCCTGAGAAATAACAAGCACTGTTATATAAGTGTGGAGGCTTTGAAAACAATGAAGTAATCAATGAAATTATAGTTTAGATTTCTGTTATAATAAAAATACAGGAAAGGGTTGTTTTGATATGCAATGAAAAATCTGATTTTTTTATTTTTAAATGATTAAAAATGCATTATTATTATTATCAATTGAACACTTTTTTTTCTTTTAATGTTTGGATGTTAAATTTTTTGGCAGGTTCCCATTGTGACAAATTACTATGACAATATATCATGCTATTGGGGCATGTTGTCACATACTGTAAGGTCAGCGTTTATTCTGTGAATTTATTTATTTTTTCCCCATGGGAAATAACAACAGAGATATTTAATCACTTTATAATGTAGTTAAACATTATAAACTATAAATATTTAAATATGCTGTGTATTTAAACATACTGTTTAATATGCATTTAAACATAAGTGTATCTAAACATACTGCATCTGTAGTAGCACAACATTACACAGAAGTTTATTTTGATAAATGATTGGAAAACATAGCCACCACATCTCATTGGAGATGTCCATGCTCTAACCACTCTAACCACTGCATCACATCTCCAGACACCATTATGAGGTTTTAAACAAAGTTTATTGTGCATGTGACAGATTGTACAGCAGCCTATTCATTTTGAGATTACATGTGATTAATAGGCCACTATTAAATGTTTTATAAGAAGTTGTGGGATGTTGCAGTCAGAATTGGAGTGACAGCTGTAGCATGCACTGTTGTTGTTGACATTGTAAATTAACTAATGGGATGTTGTGAGACTGTGAGAAGGGAGTTTTGGAAAGATTGTGTTTTTTTGGGGTTTTTTTTTTTCAGATGTTGTTCTGGGTTCTGTCCTCCCTCTCTCTCCTTCTTCCAGTCTCATTGTGTTGTTTTCCACTCTGTTATTTTTCTAATTCTCTGGATGTGGGGAGAGGAGGAGCATGGGCAGATGTTCTCTCTCAGGCTACATTTCAGCACAGCTTCTTTCTGTGTGTGTGTATTTGTGCGAGACTACTTTGCAACTCTCTCACAATAATTCTTAATTGGGACTGGATGTCACTGAGGTGTTTTTCTCAGTGTTTAGGAATGGCACTGCAGTTTGCGAAGGATTTATAACTCATCTCACAATGAAAGTGCCTTATGTTCTTGAATAACAAGAACATATGTGCCTTATGTACTGCATGCATCTTATTTCAGCCCTTAAATGTCCTGAGTCTCCTAATGGTACGCTACATAGAAATAGTTTGAGATGTGAGGATTAATGTGTAGAAAATGAGTGTTTATTTATCAGTCTTCCTACCCCACAGCATATCCATGTGTATTTAGCTTAGATAGCAGCCACTGGAGGGTAAATATACCCATTTTAAGTGTTTAGAAAGTAGAAATCCCATGTGCAATGGCTAATTTTCTTCTTCCTCATCAGCTCAGCTTTCCTCTCCATGACATTAGCAAAACATTATCCACTCATTACAAAGTGTATTAGAGACCCAGTAAGACAATCACAGAAGCTCCAGCAGGGAAAGCTGTAATACCCAGCTCTGGGATGTTTCATATGGCTACAGTCATGCATTCCCAGATGTTACAGAAGTATATCCTCAGAACAAATTCTAGCTCGCTTATAATAATTACATTAAAGTAAGATGTGTGCAATAATTCTCAATAGGTTATGAAAGGCAGCGTTTATTATCTCTACAATTTTTGAACACTCATTCCTACTATTAGCAGTACTGCTATTACAAATGCTGTACTACTATTTAACTTAATGAAGTTCTACTACTAAATGTTCCACCCAGTGGGACTACAGATGGATTTGAAATGCAGTATGATTAGTGCACTTGCCAACCTTTTGAGCTTGGTTAAAAATATATATTTATAATCTCAGTTGTTGTTTTTTCTCTTGAAAAATCTGAGTTGTGAAGACATATTTCCATCACTGCATCCCCATGGTAACTCTGTTAGCCTGCTATGTCCATCACTTGATGGGTATGGATGAGTTTCATTAGCTCCAACACTGCGTTGATTAGTTTGGTCTGGCACTGTAATGATCCTTGAGGTTGAAGCTTTCCGTCAGGGGGTCCCCCGTCTGGAACGAGAGTGAGACATGGCGCCGCACATCCCGTCTGTGGCCTTTATATAGAAGGTTTTGAAATTAACAGAGAATGTATTTAGATTTTTTAGTAACGTAGCCTATTTATTTTGTTGTTTGACAGGTGTTTAGCAGAAACGTTTGATAAATTCAGTATGCTGTGAGAGTTTAGGTGCTTTGGGAAAGTTGCTATGAAATGTATTACAGATTTTCAGTTGAAACTGTGGCTCTTTATTTCTGGTGGGGTGCGATCAGTCAATTGCCAAGCTGAGATCTTTTCATATCAAGCAAAAATATTAACATTTATAGTCAAAAAGTGGTGTATGTTCTTGCACATGAACTGAAGTGTAACAAAACTGTCTATGCATAAAATTAGAATGAAATCATTAATGAAGTTCATGAGGATATGCCAATTTTACATCACTTCTCTCAGAAACTACACTGTAAAAAGTGATAAGTTGACTTAACTTAAAAAAATGTAGGAAACCCATTGCCTTAAAATTATCAAGTAAATAATAATTAAAACAATTAAGTTAAGTGAATTGTCAGGTTCACTTAACTTATTTTTTTAAAATTATTATTTACTTAAAAAAATTTAAGGCAACGGGTTTCCTCAATTTTTTCTGTATTGAGATTTGGCTGTCCATGAAAGGATTCATTGAAAGCATAGCTAACGCATTTAACCTTTCAAGGTTTTTGTCATATGGAGCTCTTTAACCACGTTAACATGCATATGAATATTGCAATATGAATATTAATGTGCTCATATTTGGTCAGTGTGAAGCACACATTTTTTTTCCTTTAAGCATTGGAAGAAATTAGCATAAATCAATATACAGACAGCAAGGGCACTGGAACAGCCTTGTATTTAAAAAGGTTACTGACATGCATTTACCAATTCATTCATCATCTTTCTCTATAATTAATGACATGACTGAATATATTAATACTAAAATGCAGTGGAGTTAATAGCAAGAGTGACATAAAACAACAGCATGAAAAGAATGTGCATGTTTACATGTTACCATGACCTATTTTACATTGATGACCATTAATTGTTCATTGTCCCAAATCATAAGAAAATGAAATTATTTTAAAACTCCAGGACTAATAATGGCATCCTTGCTTTTCTCCTTTTTTTGTACGATATAGTTCTGCTTACATTCTGCTTATCGGGAGCACCCGGTGAATTCCCGGTGGCCTGGCAGCCAATTTGGCCCACTGCCCTACAATTATTTTGTTGTTGTTGTTTTTGTTGCCTGCCGAATGTACTAAAGTGATTATTTCCGAATTCGCCATTCAATAATAAATCTCTAATAAATCATGAGTAGGTTAGTCTGGACTGGCAACGCAATTCGCCTCGCGCAGGCTCACGCAATTCGCCTCGCGCAGGCTCCTCGCATCCGCGCGTCCGCCAAAAGGATGCGAGACTCGAGAATGGAGTGGAAGTGCCCAGGTGGAGCAGAGAGGCTAAACTGTCCTGTTCAGTTCAGGTCAGTTACATCTGTAAACAGACTATTGCAGTTTTGTCTTTGTTTACTTCGTTAAACATTTAAACTGCTAGCAAATATTAGCAGTAGAAGTCAATTACTGAAAAATTACCAAAAGGATATATAACTATTGTAAAGAGTAGGAATAGCAGACAAATATTCACATCGTTTTATTACAGGTTTAGAGGGAGCTAAGGCAGACACAACCCTTACGAAAATTAGCCTGGTATTTCACCATGGTATTTGTAGTAAAATTTGGTTATACAAATGGTAATTAATCCGCCAAAAAAACATGGTTACTATACTTTTAGCATAGGCCTAATAACACCATGGTTAATTTTATTTAGGACAAAACATGACCCATGATAATGCAAAAACATGTTCAGGGTTAAGATTTTTCTGTAAAGATATGTTCAAGATGTAGCTATTAATGTACTAATTTTGACATTTAGGCAAGATAAAACAATAACGCATGGTTCTAATGTAATAGTTATTTTTTTCTAAAATAAATGTATTCTATGTGCAAACAAATTACAATGAGTTGGTTGTTTTGCAACAAGGTGGAGATGTGTTAATGAAAAAGTGACAGGTTCAAGAAAATTAGTGAAAAAAGTAAACACACGAAGGACAGAGAGATGTCAGGGAAAATTAAGAGACTTAAAAGGAAAATGGAAGTTCGAGAGATAACATTTAATTATTTTTGTGCGGCCCCAGCCATAGGGATTTACACTTTTTTCAAAATTTGTATGTATGAGATGGCCTGGATGAGTGTGAGATTTCCCGGCCTGCAATTTTGTCCCAGTCTGCCCCTGCCAGCAAGAGATCATAACTCGCAACAGATTCAACTTGAATGACTCTCATCGGATTTGAGACTCTATGTTCTCTCCCTCTCAAATCTCCTCTTCCTCTCTACTCACCCCTTATACCATCTTGTCTCTTTCCTCGACTCTTTCAATGCCATCTACTCTCACACTCTCTTCTCCCTCAGGTTCCTCTTCACCTTTTCCTCCTATTCCCACTCTACTCCAGCTCTTCTCAGTCCTGCACTACTTCTCAATCTGACTGTCTCATGCTTTCTCCTTGTTTCTTTGCTCTGGGTTTTCAAAGGTGACCCTGTTTATTTGTAGAATTCATTGTTACTGTAGGTTGAATTTTTTTTTTTTAATACAATTTAGTAAATTGTTTTACTAGCAATTTCATTATGTAAGATCTATTTTTAAAAAAATGTACAGTGTTATAAAAAAGCTAGAAGTTGTTAAAAAATCTGAAAAACTGTAATACTACAGGCCTCTGAATAAGAAATCACAAGACCTCAAACATAAATATATAATTTTTTTTTCTTCTTACCAATCTTCAATTCTATTCTCACTTTATTCTCAAATAAGTAGCTTTACAATAAAAAAATATTGTAAAACTAGTCAGTTACTATTAATCATTGAGTTCAATCAACATATTTATAATACAAAAAAATAAAAAGTTACCTTTTTTTTAAATAAAGGGTAAGTAGGAATACAGCCAATTGAAACAGACAAAAAGTTACAACAAAATAAAGACAACAACTGCAACAAAACATTTCAACTACAGCTATTAATTATATTCAGCAACATACAGTGATAGTGTGAATTACTCTACCCAGCTATAAAACTGCAAGTCTTATCCCAAGGCTAAATCGGTTTCCTCTGGTGAACAGTTTCTGTGAAGTTGCATTCAAACTCATAGCCAATATTTTCAGACAACTTTACATCCTACTGCTTGGATGATGTATCTTTTGATATCCCGTGACTCTATCAAGCTATGGTCTGGAGTCCGGTGGGTTGAGATAGGCTGTTCTATGAGTTCGCTTGCAGATTAATTAAGCGCTGCTACTGTATGCTATGACCTCTCAATACTCCCAGACCCTGCTGAGATTTTAACTTGGAATGTTTTTGACACTTTGACAAAATAACATTAGTGCAGTTTTGGTGTTTTTCTGCAGTACTGCTATCATTCTCACAGTGTGCCAAAAGGGTTTGCACAATATTTTCTCTCATTAATGGGTTGTGCCTCCATTTGTACTCACTTTCTTGCTGCCAGGTGAGGCAATATGTTACTGTGTGTGCGTGCTACCTTTGGCTCTCCTGGCTGTTATTGAGACAGCTGTGTGTGAATGCTGGTCGATAACAGTTAAATACAAATAGCTTCACGTATAATTTTGCCATGAAAATAAGCCATGTTCCATATCAGTAAGCATAGATGGCTGCCATTATTTTATAAACTCACAAATGGCTCAGCGTCCATTAATTGTATTGTGTATGTCCACTGTGCCTCATGCAGTTTATTTGGACAAGATTCGGAATTGAAGAATCTTTCAGTTCACAAGATGGAATTAATGGAATTGAAAGCAGAAAGCGGATTGTCCTTCTTTGCAATACCAAAATAAATAAGTGAATAAATAAACCAATAATAGCATTCTGGGAAATTAAGTTTTTCACTTTGGCCCATGAGTCTGTCTGTAGATCTCTAGGGGCCAGATTTACTAAACAGGGCAAATTATCGTGAGAGCTAATTCCAAAACAGCACTGATTGGCGTGGAAATTTTTGCGGGTGATTTACTGACAAAGTACAAATTAAAGAACACAGACACAACATCTCATTTCCGTAATGACCAACGCAACATACCAAGTGCAGCGCAAATTAGTGTAAGGAATTTGTGTGGAAAAATCCTCTCTCTTCTACCACGCGCTGTCTATTCTCTGTGGTGCCTCCTCCTAGCAGCAACAAATGCAGCCATTTCAAGAGCAAAATAGTTTAAGACATGCTTTTTGGGCGTTAAATAAAAGTTAGTAAATAGCGTTGCGTGATTCATTTTTAATACTCTCCACCCATAAATTTTGCGTCTGAAAGGGAAGCTCCTACAAATGCATATTCCATAAGCTCAGGCGCAAAAATGTCCATGCCTTTTCAGCTCTAATTCTTCACTGTGTGTCTTTAGTAAATCTTGACAGTACTATTTTAACGCCAAAAGATGGTGTGCGCTGGCACAAGTTGTTAGTAAATCTGGCCCTTGAACTTTCAAACTTCAGGATCTTTCTTTCTTTCTTTCTTTATTTGTTTATTTTTATCTACTAGAGTTATGTGTGCCACAATGTTGCATTTTCTTTGGATTATAATCTGCATTTGGTGAAATTTCTCAAAAAATACAGATTAAAAATCCTAATTATTATATCTCACGAATGTGGATAATTGTGTTGCGACTGCAGTATTGATTCCTAATGTATGCATGTGGAAGGTCCGGATGTTTTCAGCATGGGCCCATGCGGTGTTTGCGCTCATTTAACACTCACATACCGCTTTGCCTTACATATAAAGACACAAACAGATACACAACCACATGTTTATGAAGAAATGTGCGTATGTAGATTCAGAGCAACCCAGTGTTCGTAACATCACTATCGCACAAAACATCAGTGCATTAATGAGAGAAAGAGACAGAGTTGCTTTGGGTCTTTATGGAAATGCCTGTGCATTGCCATCTTGACGAACGTAAGCTGTGACCAGTCCAATAGAGCTGAGAAGCCTTTGAACACCAAAAGAGAGAAGCAAAAGAGAGAGGGGGCCGATGACGGAGAAACTGTGCCACATTGACTGTCAGACACACATGAAAAGAAAACTAAGGAGCTTTGTGAGGTTACAGGTTGCAGAGGTGGACAGCTGATGTTCTCATTGTGTTTGTGGATGTGGACACATTAAATTAGAGAGGATCTGATCAATGTTAGAATGTATAGGGCTCTGTGTGCATGTGTTTCAACGTACGGTTGACGACTAGGCACCAAACAGAATGAATTAACCAAACAGTTTCTGAATGTACAGTATCTTGGTATAAATCAAGGTGACAATGTTTCTCTGCTGCCACCATTATGGGACAAGAAACATATTTTTCCATTGGTGGCCATTAAAAAATGTATTCTGATGAAATTTATTTTACCTTTATTTATCAAGAATGCATTAAATTGATCAAAAGTGGCAAAACAGACAGTTGAGAAGGTTAAGAAAAAAAATATTTCATATAAATGCTTTTGAACTAAGTTTTGAAAATTGAATTTTAAAATTAAATAAAATAGAAAATAGTGATTTTAAATGGTAAAAATATTTCAGAATATTACTGTTTTTACTGTATTTTAATCAAATAAATGCAGACTTTTTTCAAAAACATACAATTTTGCATCTTCTTTTTTTTTCCACCCTAAAAGATTGAAATAGACGTCATGCAAACACACACCTATTGTTTCACTTCAGAAGACCTTGTTTGTTTGTATTGGTCTGAAGAAAGAAAGTCATATACATCTGAGATGGCAAAAGGGTGAGTAAATAAATTTTCTTTTTTGGGCTGAGGTTAATACAAAAGTAGACATTGTAAAATTCCCAGGCACAGAAAAGCCCTACCATTACTGCTATATAGTGTGAATTTAAACTTCTTTAATTTAACTGACCTAGATTTCTAATCTCAAATTGCCCTTACATATATTGTAAATTAGCAATCAATTTATCGCCATTAAGTCTTCTCTAGGGCATATTTAAATATGAAATATTTTACATTATGCTTACAGATTCCTCATATCGTGCTTGCCTCTTGGTCTTTTGGCATGTGTGCGTGTGCCCCAATGGTCATTCTTGTTTGAGTTATTAATGTGGACTTGATATTGATTTCTTTTTTCTTTTTCATTGTGAGTCATTTATCTATGATTACACTTGAGCGCAGTAGTGGCCTTTGTCAATAATTAATATCACTCCAGTTGCAGTTTGAGCTCCTGCTGGTTTTAGAGGGACCACCTCAACAAAATAAAACAAACCGTTGCCTTAAATCCAAAACAAACCTGACTCGTGATAATATGAAATCCGTTCTTTGCAGATATTTAATTTTTTGTTCTCTGTGGAGGTCCATCCTTTCTGTGCCAACTGCAGGTTTATTGTACATTTTACTCAAAGGTCCTATTTTTTATGGCATACCGAGTAAAATCTCATGGCAGAGGGTTTATTACCATTATCAAATACCACTTGCAGAAGCCCGATCGCATTGTGGAAATTGTGCTGTGGAAATTGCCAATGGTATTTTAAAACCTCTACGTAATAAACTGCCAGACTCCTGTTCTCGTTTTTTTACTGACCTTCTGTGGTGTTCCATACGTCAGGGTCGTAAACTATCAATCTATAGCGGAGCAAACAGAACGGGCTGTCACAGTGTTGTATGGGGTCTGGGGTCTGCCGGATCTACGACAATCTTATTAACGCATGGCTCTGATCTAATTTGCGCTCCATAAACCCACAGTTAGAGTAGGGCTTATGCTATTAAACAGTCTATAACATTACTATCTCTAAACGCAAAATAGGCCGTTGCAGGCATTATCAGATCTTATGGGAGTGTGTTAGTGTGGGGAAGGAGGGTTTTGCTGTGTCTGATCATTCATTTTGTGTCTGATCAGTGTGCTTCAACCATATTAAGTGGAAATTTCCGGTCTTGCTTCACTAACACTTGATGCATATGGTAGCGATAATCAACTTGTTGATATTCACGAGGATCAACCCAGATGAGAATGTTTAGCGTTTGAGATGGAAAAGCTAATAGATTGTTTGGGCCTATGAATACCAATAGCATTGGCAGCATGCTTGCTCACCTTAACAACCAAGCAGAAGTCTTCATTTGTTTCAGTAGAAAGTCGGATTGAATAGTAGAGTTGGAGGTTAGGAGTCATTCCAGCCATTGAAATGAGCCAGCAGCTTATATTGATGTGTACATTAAGAACCCATGCTTACTAGGGGTGTGCAGCAATTATCTGTATATGTATTAGTGTCTGCTGCATTAACAAAATTGCCTTTATTTGAATTGAATTGCATATGGATGGGGATTAAAACGGAAATACATCAAACTAATAGAAAAGTCTATTTTTAACTTCTCATATAGCAAATACGAATTGTGTAAACTATAAACATTTCTTATTTTGTATCATACCGATAAAGCAAAAACAAAAAAAAAGGGTCTGTGTGTGTATGTGACAACCCCCCCCCCCCCCCCCCCCCCCAAACAAAATGGTTTCCACAAAATTTTATGAAGCAAATGTTTTCATCATTGATAATGATAATAAATGTTTTGTGAGCAGCAGATCAGCATATTAAAATGATTTCTGCAAGATCGTGTGACACTGAACCCTGGAGTAAATTGGATAAAAAAACCCAATAATAATTATATATCAAAATAGCAAAACATTTTTAAAAAGCAATGATATTTATTTACTGTTAATATTACTGTTTTCTGTATTTTTGATCAAATGCAACCTTGGTGAGCATAAGAGTCACCTTTCAATATAAGCTTCTTTTGAATTATATTATAATATTTCATATATACGGTATTAAATTAGAAATATAATTGTAATTATACATATAAATATAATTTAATGTATTAAAAATATAACCGACTGACTTCTTAATGTCACAGTCTGCTTTTCTTTTTCATTACAGATGACTGTGCTAAATTCGCTTTAGAAAGAAATGCCTCTTATTAGTATTAGCACATTTGAAACACATCCCCTTTATAATACATGCTGAACACCCCTGTTGTAGCGTCAGCATCTGAGCATCTGGTACAGTGAGCAGACTGAACCCTTAGAGCTCCTTTGCTATTCCCCTTCCTGCATAACTGGAAATGAGGTGGACATAATCCAGCCCTCCTTACTACCCTGCTGCTATGAGACGAGAGTCCCTCCACAGCCGGACTGCTCTCACTGCCCCAGCACAGCCTGTTAAAGCCATCAGATTCTGGCCAGGGAGCCAACCTCAATGGACTTACTCTTCCAAATGGAGCCATTCATCCATCTGCTCCAGCCCTATTTTTGACTTCAATCTCAGTTGATCAAAGTTGCACAATGTCCAAGTCTTTCTATCTCTAAGCAGCTGTGGATGCTCTCAAGGAAGATTGCGACTTTAGGGGCAGTGCAGGAAGCAAAAGGTATAAAAAGCTGGGTTATGTCAGGCATCAAGACACAACATCTCTCTTTCTCTCTTTGGAGAACCTGTCAGGGATAAAATCAGCTAGCATGACAAGAAATTTTGAAATATTTATCATCATGAATGCTAATGTTCTAAGACCACAAGCTGGTAGACTGGAGGCACTGAATGCTGAAATCACTCAAGGCCATTTACCACAACTAGCAAAAAGCTTCTCTTTTATTCATGTGTTTATTGGTTTTTCCCGAGGAGAGTAGCTCATGGAGCTTCACAGATAGAAGCACAGAATATTGTGGTTGTGATGATACAGATGGAGAGCTGAAACCGAAGCCATTTAGCAATCCCAGACATACAAATTCAAATTTTGTCTTAGAGAATATTTTCAGCTTGTCAAGTAAAGCGAGAGAAAGGATCTGGTTAGAGCAGTCATCTAGAGCTACAGGTTATTGTATTTTTGGCATTACACACAGAGTGCTGTCAGAGCCAGATAACAGCAGGCCCAAAATGATAAAGCCATATGTTATTTATATTTGTGTATGACAGCTGACCTGCATTCAGAGCCTGTGGTCTGTAACTGTAACTACCATTTTGAAGTCACATGTGGAATATGCATTGTGTAAACCTGTAATTGCCACCTTTTTTAGGATGTTTTGTGTGTGTGTGTGTGTGTATGAGAAAGAGAGGGAGAGATTGGGGGGGGGGGGGGGGGGGTTGCATTTAGGTTGATTTTGTGGTGTCAATATTTTTGACAATCAAAATTAGTTACTACTTCATGATCCCCTTATACACATGTTTTATATAATGGTGTCTTCAGATATGCTCTCAGATTAAAGGTTTTGAGTTCAATGTTCTCAGTGGTTGGTTCATCTAGAAATCACGACAAGACTGTTGATTTTGAAAATATATTTGTTTTATGTTCTTAAAAGGACATATTTACTTATTCACTACACTGTAAAAAAAAAAAAAAAGTTGAGCCAACTTAAAATTTTAAGGCAACCAGCTTCAGCAGATTTTTGAGTTCTCAACTTCTTGTTTTAAGTTTATACAACAAAAACTTGAGAAATTTCTGTATGAGCTGTAATATACTAACAGAGCTCAAACAGTGGAGCACATTTTGTACTCAATCAGTCGTTTCTTTTAAAAGCCGTATTATCTTCATCATATATATCAGTGGCCCAGAGCTGGAAGTGCCCATCACTTTTTTTCTTTTTTTACATTTAATCCAGTTTCGCTCCATTTATTTTGTATAGAAATTTCAACAACAGTTGTTATCACAGAATTGCTTAATGGAGTGTAAAAACACAAAACAAATATAAATAATACAAAGGCAGAAGATGATAACAAATATGAATGGTATGTTATTGGGCTTTCTAAATGTGTGCTCTTCTGAGGTTGTGTTTTGGGTGAGAACAGCTGTGCACTTTTAAGATGTATGATGGTTGTGCACTTGGCTGTCTAACAGGTTCCCTTCATTATGAGTGTGTGTGTGTGTGTGTGTGCACATAAGGCTCTTTACAGTGAATCACCGTTTTATTGATTTCACTTAAGACAAACACACACACACGAAGAACACTTCACATCCATTTCCCAGCCACATGACTCTGACCTTGACCTTTGCATCTGCTCTTGATCTGTGCTTGAGCTCCCACAGCTTTTCCTCCTCCGCAATTATGTTCTTTTTTCTGATCCTCCATCATATTACCCATTCATCTCTCTCTTCCTCTGGCACTGAGTGGTGCAGTATGTCAGTGGAGAGAGAACTGCTGATACTGCTTTGGCTGTTAATGTCCACACGAAGCCTGTACCTGTCAAGAATATATGTATTCAAGAACTTTTGGTTTTTAGACCTATGTCCACACCCCTTTCTTTATGCCCCTCAAAATATAATATTCCCAAATTCAATGAGATTGTATGTAACTTGCTTCTTTTACTTGAAAAGTTTGCAGTTCCCTGCTCTTCTGCTGTTCTCTTATGTGCTGGGTTTTCTGTAACAGTGTAAACCAGGGTTAGGTAAAATTCAGAAAGTTCTTAAAAATTTCAGGCATTTTTTTTTTTTTGTCATCATTAAAAGTTTCCCTGATGAAGCTCCCTTTTCTATTAAAGATGACACATAATAATTTCATATTAATTCTGTTTATTTCTATTCAAATTTTTACTTGCACTTCTGCATCCTGTTTGCTACCTCAATTCAAATTAAAGTGGAAAAAGAAATCTCAATTTGAACTGCCTAAGAATTTCTGCCTTGAATGGAAATTCACCCCGTCCCCGTCCCAAATTACAATTATTTTTTGCTTAAGATGGCGCCGCTGTGTTCGGACGCCGTTCGGGTCGCTCCACTGAGATTTTTTTTACCTACATTTCACTGCTGGTTATACTCTGTATAATTGTGTATGTGACAAATAAAACTCTTGAATCTCTCTTGAATCTATTTCATTGTTTTCTTGTTTTTTCTTCTTCCATGGAACATGACCTTGACCTTTGCATCTGCTCTTGATATAACTTATGGGCTTTATATATGTGATGCACCATAATTTGGAGTTTTTCTGACCTAGTGTTACGCTCTGAATCCAAACTTTTCAGACTTCAGTTCATACATTAAGACATCAGTAACAGGTTTAGGATATAATGCATTTGTAATAATTGGGCAATTACTTAGATAGTATAGCTAAGTTCTTGGAACGATACAGTCACATACAGTCTTTTGAAGCCAAACAGTAATTTTGTATATGGTACAAACTTATCTTTAAGTCATTAATCACTTGTTCCACAGGCAGATGTCAAAAGGCTGCTGTCCATGGTACTGAATATCTGCAGCTTTGTAATAGTGTACATATGCGCTGTCCGTGGTGCTGAAGGCCCGTCTATATGCTTCTGAATGCTTGCCTGCATTTACAATAATTTTGCTTTTTGATTGCTGCCTTACAACAGCTCTCTATCTGCCATTATCATCCTTTTTTAATACAGTAATATAACAAATTGAAGCTCAGTCTGTACACTTCACAAGCTATTAGTGCTGATAGATGTGCTCTGCTGGGAAGGAAGAATGTCCTCCAGTGTTTAACTGTATGGCTAATAGTGGTCCATATTCAGCTCTCTGAGGAAGGCACTTTTCACTGTTTGAAACAGTGGCATTTTGCTAAGGCCATTAGCAGGACTGGGATCTCACAAGGGGGTTCAGAACATTGTCATGTCTGTGCTTCTCCATTGAGTTGTTTTTTTCCCTCCGATAGTGGTATTGTACTGCACAGGGATAAGTGTGGTCCCTGTGTGACACAGAAAATAGCAGCACACTCTCATGACAGCTTGTAATAATTTGTGTGAGATGGTGAAATCATACAATCTTGTATGACTTTTTTTCTTGTCAGTATTGGTTAGGTTTAGGGGTTGAGATTGAAATTTATGCTTAAATTTAGGGGTTGGATTGTATGTTTTCTTATGATTTCACTCTTTACTCTATGCCGATTTCTCATGTGACCAGATTGAAAAATAGCCAAGGAAGCTTATGAAAACATCTTTTAGGCTAAAAATATATATATCCGCTATCCCTCAGCATTAATGAGGTGTGTCCTGTGAATGGTATTTTGCTTATTCCAATCACAATCCTGGTTCATTTAAACCCATAACCTCACTTCCCTCAGTAGGATGTGACATGCATTTCTATAAATATTTTAGTCTCCTCCACAAGACCATGTACACTTTGAGGCATTCTAGGTTGTTCTGGTATAAGAACCTTAATAGGATACTGAGTTTCCAGAGCACACTTAAAGGAATAGTTCACCCAAAAGTAAAAAGAAATTGCTGAAAATGTACTCACCCTCAGGCCATCCAAGATGAAGATGAATTTGTTTCTTCATTGTAACAGATTCTGAGAAATAGCCTTACATCACTTGCTTACCTATGAATCCTCTGCAGTGAATGGGTGCCGTCAAAAAGAGAGTCCATACTGCTAGTAAATCCATAATCCATAAAAATGCTTCCTCCAGTGAAAAAGTCCAACATACAGTAGGTTTTACAAATGTTTTGGGCTGTTTTTGTTTGTAAACATTGCTTCTCTCCTGATTCACATAAGAGGACTTTTTGACTAGAGAAAACAATATTTAGACAGAAGCAATTGGTTAAAGTTAGAAACATCTTAATGATGAATTAGTTTATAAATATGCTTTTTACTTCACAAGATGTTTATTGATGGACTGAAGTGGATTACTCGTGGATTATTGTGTTTTTATCAGCTGTTTGCCCTCTCATTCTGACGGCACCCATTCACTGCAGAGGATCCACTGGTTAGCTGGTTTTAATTTCTGGGTGAACTATTGCTTTGAAAATACATCACACTTTCACACATCACAGTAAGCATGAGACACATGAAGAGATCACAACAACAGACTTCCACAGATGTTCTTTTCTCTCCTAAATAGCTGAGAAAAAAATACAGACAGCACACACATAGAGACAAGCATTACAGAGAAATACTGATGATTTGACAGTGGTACCTTCTGTGATATTGTGGCTTCAGAGTTTTTCCTTTAAGAGCCAGTGAGGAAACAGCAAAACCAAAGTCCTCCCACGAATTGTAAACCTTACCATATATGGTTAAAATGATAAACATTGCATTATTTTTTTATGTAAATATATTGTTAAAATACTGTAAAATATGTAGGGTTTTGTAGTAAAGAGTATGCATTACCATATAATTTACAATTTAAATCTGTATGATACTCAAGAAAATATGTGCACTTTTACTCTAAATTATTGTTTAAATTAAATAAAAAAATATAAGCCGCCTTTTAATAAATAGTTTTGCTTCCTTTCTGTTATCAGTTATCGCTTAGAGTGCCACATTTTATGCAAGTGTTTTCATGCTAAGGCTGAGGATGTTTGCTGTTTACCGCATTCTAAACTGGTTGCTTGTTGCCATGGATTTATGATGTAAATGGTTACGATGTCTTGTCCCTCAGTTTCTTGCCTTTGCAGTTTGCAAGTTTGAAGTTTCCTAAACTCGGGTGGTGTCAAACGCACATTGGTGACATAATCATGTCATAGTGGAATAAAATCACCGGTCCGTGGTTGAGTCGTCCGATTCATATCTATTCCTGTCATTGTCAGTGTCTTAAAGATTTGACACACCTGGCTACGGTTTATTTATTTTTTTCCAGTTGAGTCTTCAGTAGTGCCTTTTACACTGAATTATCTTGTCACCTGCCTGTGCATGTGTCAACCAGTGTCATGTTTGATCTGTGTACTCTCACAGACTCTGATGTTTCATGTGTTCAGCATGAGATGAGATGAGATAAACATTTTATTCTGTGACTAATATGTTCAACGAGTTTGTCTCGTACCTGCTCCCTCTCTTGCCGTTCACCGATGGCCCAGAGAATTTCATTAGAGTCCATTTAATTACATCAGACCTGAAACTGCACGTATAAGTGATCAATCTGTGTTCAATAATATCACTGTGAGAGGATGAGTTGCTAAATGAATTCCCTCTTTGTTCAGAAGTGGTAGCTTGTTTCACCCTCAGGCATCCAGGTCAACAGGGTTGATGGATCAAGGACTCGAATGTTGAAAAGATCAATTGGATATAGAGAAGAAGAGCGGTTCATGTGTGTGGGGGTGATCTAACTATGTCCTGCATGCATCTTGTTTCAGATATGGAGGTGAATTATGGAGTGTGACTAATGTTTGTGGGTGAGTGATTTGGCTGTAATGACATCCTGTGTGGCCTGAGTCATAGCCGGAAGGTTTGATGTGAGTGTAATACACCTCCTAAAAAGTATACAGCGGATGCAGTTAGATGAGGAGTGGTGAGGAGAGGATAAGAAAGACAAGAGAAGATGAGACAAGTAGAGGTATAAAAAAAAACTGAGTAGAGTAGTAGAGAGAGTAGAGAACAGGGCTCGACAATACAGACAGCCAGGTGGTACAGGACCAGAGTGAAAAATGCTTGGGTCTGTTGACAGACTAAGAGTTTATCATTTGCCCAAGTTTTTAAGTCTTGCTTTTGTTTAATAGTGTTGTCAAAAGTAATGACTCAAAAGTAGCCAATCACAGTCATATCTGTTGAGCATGTGAACACACTGGCCAATCAGCAGCGTTTAAGAAACGGCTCAACAGTGCTCAAATGTTAGTGGGAAATGGGCGTTTTTAAAATTTCCGTACTCACAACTGGTCGGTGCTTTTGACAAAACAATTTTTTAACTGTATTTATTTATTCTATTGTTTGTGATTTGTTTATTTGTTCTTGTTTTATTCCTGACTTTTTAATTGTCTTTAACAATGTTTGAAATTGTTATTATTTAAACATGAAATTTTGCTGGGGTATTTATAAATAAAATCTAAAATGTCCTTTTTTCTGGATTTCTTACAAGTGGAAGTCATTGTAGTTGGGTAAACCTCTATAGTGGTGAATGGGAAACTACATTAAAAATATATTTTGTTCTGAGAGTAAAGAAAAAAAACTCCATTATAGTGTTTTCATGACTTTCAAAAAGAGGAAAAAATGGAAAGAGATTGATAACGGCAGTCAGAAGTGAGAACAATGTCAAATTTGTCATCACTCCCTGAGCTATTGTTGTTGTTGTTGATGCAAAAGAAGTATAACACAAAGTATAGTGTTATAAATGCACTATAAATATAAATATATAATAAATGTATACATGTAAATGTAAAAATATTTATGTTGCTGATGATGACCATTGAAACAAGTTATCACAGTCTGTGAAAAGAATAGAAAAAATCTTTAGTGTTGAGACCTGGATGAGATAAGAGACTTGAGATGAAACTAGAAGAGAAGAGAAGGTAACATGAGGCAAGAGTTGCCTGATGATTAGTAAACAGGAGCAGAGAGCAAACAGGGGCATATTTATATTTGTGTTCTCTGTAGATGTTTTCATATCAAAGCGCATTACAACAAAGTGCATATACAGTTTGACAGTTAAATCAGCATGCAACTGGTTTATGTTCATAGATAAAGTCACAGGAGTCCTACTTTAAATGCAATTGTAATATTAATACAATTCCAGAGCTTTCAGAAGTATGTAGGTGTTAAAAAGAAAATATCTGACCATTCAAACCATCTAATATTTCTAGGTTTATGCAAGACCATGTTAAAACAGATAAGCTGCTGTTGAGCCTTATTTTCTCAGTTTGATTTTGATTGAGAAGTCAAGTCACTAGAGCGATAAAGTGCATATAAGTTCCAAAAGTTTGAGAGAGTTTTTTTAGATACATAAAGAGAGAAAGAGGGGGAGGTCATGGCCCCATAAAGCCCAGTGTGAGGGATATTCACAGTTTTTTCTTTTACCTCTCTGACAGCCCAGGCTTAACACACAACTACATCTGTGCAGTCGTAACCCTCCCATAAGCATCTCCTCACATGTGTAACAACCACCGCTTAGAAAGCTCATTTGATCATTTGTATTTTTGTCCTCGCTACAGATGTGAATTATTAATGATGTTATATAGTGGATTGTGTGAAACTGTGCTAAATTTGCCTGATTTTTTTTTTATAGCTTGGTATAAGTCTGTGCTCCAGTTTTCACCTTTTTTCCCCTAAGCCAGGAAAAACACCACTGAGATACACACAAATAGCATTTTTGATTTAGATCTATATCTTCTCTGCGTCTCTTCCATTCTCTTCTCACCCCCAACTCCCTTCAACTTGCTTGTATATTGAAATCTGTTTTGGCACAAAGACATTTCAATATCTCTCTCGCTCTTTTCCAAGCTTTGGCTGTAACTCAAGGGCCCTGAGCTTTCATGTCTCAGGGAGGCTTTTTTGACAGCAAATAGACATGCTTCGGCCTCTGGAGGGTTTCCTTTTTTTTATCTCTGAAAAGTCACTCGTGCTCCAAGGCCCTGCCATGGACTATATTGATAAACACATTTGTCAGTCATTGAAACTCTGAGATTTAGGTTCAGTCCAAGAGAGGTTAGAGAGGGGGTGTGGGGGTTATGGCATGAACTCATTTAATTCAGGGGTACCGCAGATTAATTCTGTTTGAAGAATGTACTTTTCATTATAAAGCGTCATTATACATTTAGGTTTTTGCATTCATGGAATAACTTGTTGAAAGATTGCATTGTTTATTCATAAACAGTTACCAAGAGAATACAAAAGAAAGTAAAAGCCAAGCTGACAGCTGATTTCATCTTCAAAGATGGCACCTTTGGCATCAAACATCCCATAATAAACTGGTCTCTATGGAAATGGCAGTATCTAAGAAGATCCCACCTTTCTGGTCATGTCTTAACTGCACATTTGCCTCAAACTCTGTCATTCTGTGTTGTTCAGTTTCACATTCGTACTCCAGCTGTGACACACTCTTTCTTTTTAGCTTTTGTTTTTCCTCTCACATTGTAGGTTCCAATTTTCTTTTGTGTCATTTCACCTTACATTGTTTCATGCCCTCTCTGCTCTCACTTTTTTCTTTTTGTGGCACTTTCCAACAGGCTAAATTATATGCTTTTTATTTTACCTGTTTATCACAAAGCATTTATATGGCAGCCTTTGGTGTGTGTGTGTGTGTGTGTGTGTGTGTGTGTGTGTTTCCATATGGATTTGAGCAATGATTATGCTCCAAGAGGGTCAGTTTGGTCAGTGCACTCATACAGATCTTTTGAGTGAAAGGTTAAATGAAAGTTTGAAGTCTTAGTCAACAGTATGAAACACTTGTGATGAGTGTGTAAGTTAATTATATTTCTCAGGTCTGCAGTAGATCTTTTAGGACCACCTGCTGCAGATGCATTTGCAAGCGGGCCACCGTTGAGGACAGACATGAGATGTTTTGCATAGTAACTCACTGTTGTATGTTTGGACGTCTGGAGTTTCTGATTAGGGATACAGCACAATATCATCCCTCTCCGGAGGTGGCCGCAGCACTAATGATGGATCATTGTGGCTGAACTATAAACTATATCTGTTCATAAAACATTTTGTGTAATGGGGTGATTGTGGAGGCTGTAAATCTGCTTAATTGGGAACTGTAAAGGTTGTTTAATTCTTCATGGTGTTTGCTCATGGGTGTGTCTTATGTTTGCGCTACATGTGTGTGTTATAGCAGTTATTTCTGCTGGTCGGCTATTAATCATAAATCAGTCATGGCTAACCGCACTGCAGTCAACCTTTAACACTGAAAGAAACATGGCTTCATTAAATAACATGACAGAGATAATTTACCACTGGAGAACTTGAATGTTGTATGAGAGAGATAAAAATAGCAGAAGTATTCATGATAAAACGATATCTTGAATCTCTGTAGCGAGGTCATACTGTCTGCAGATTCACTCTCACAGGTCTTGTCACAGTGTTATATTTTAAGATTTCATTTTTATCTTTCACAGCATGTGAAAATACATGTTATCTGTTATCTGTTTATCTGCCCAAAGAGGTCTATGACACCTGTAGAAAGTTGTCTTATAGCATTCTCATTCATCTCAAGGAAGTGCGCAATTTCAAATCTGCCAGTTATCTTTACTTTAAATTTCATGTGAATAATCACTTTGGAGCTGCAGGAAATGACATCATAATAACAGTGACTGGCTTATGCCAAAACATTACGTTTCTGTAATGGTTTCCTCCAGTATGTGTAAGCTCTTTAGTCACAGTAGTGTTTCTAATATAATTATTCTTGTTATCCATGAATTTTTGAATTTACAAGAAAGGCAAAAATCGTAAGAGACTTATTTTTTTAATCAGGTGCCCAATTACGGTCAAGAAGGTAACACTTTATTTTAGGGTCTCTTAACTAGTTGCTTATTAGCATGCATATTACTAGAATATTAGCCATTTATTAGTATTAAGCACATATTAATGGCTTATTCTACATGACCTTATTCTACATCCCTAATACTACCCAATACCTAAACTTAACTACCTTATTAACTATTAATACGCAGCAAATTAAGAGTTTACTGAGAGAAAAGTCGTTAATAGTGAATACGTGTTCCCTATTCTAAAGTGTTACTGTCTAGAACAACAGAGACTATGAAAAAGTACATAAAAAATTGACAGCAAGAGTGCAAGCCAAAGGAGGCCATACAAAATATTAAGTTGTTGGGTTGTTGTGTGAATAAAGACTATTTTTTTTTTTTCAATTTGTTATTTGTCTGATAAATAGCAATAACATTTTTTAAACAAGTTTTTTGACATATCCTTAAATATTTGTTTTCTCTTTATTAAGACAGATGTTCTAGTTAATTTGTTTAGCACACACAGTGCTTAAATTTATTAGATTGTATTTATCAAGTGTAATTGGGTTTCTGAATAAAAAACAAACAATTCTAAAGTGCTAACCTATTTTTCTGCCTTTCTTGTAAAACAGTACATTCAAAAAATCCTTAAAAAACAACAATAATTATATTTTAGCATTAGAAACACTACTGTGACTAAACGTTTAAAAAAAAAAAAAAAAAAAAAAAAAGGATTTTGGTAGTTGTCACAGAGAGTCTGTGACCGAAGACTAAAAGGACTTTTATTTTGAAAGGACTGCTGAAGTACTTGTACACCCATAAACAGTTAACACCAATATACACACACAATCTACATGCAGGCAAATTAACATCGTATACTAGATGTGTGGTTATTTTTCTGTTTAGGTGGTGTGATAGGCTCTCTGCTTAGTTCCATGTTTTTTTTATATAATTTTCCTTTCTTTTGTTGGTTGTTTGTTTTGTCTCAATGCTAAATGTTTTGTTTTGTTATATGATGTAACCTTCAAAGAAGCCACACCAAACTCTTTTACAAATGTTAACAGTTTATTTCCCCTGTAACAAACTAACATATACACGTAAAATACTGTTATACTCACATTGTGGGTCAGCTCTCTACTGGCAAACCCATGTGCAGCGACGGCTGCCATTTTAAAGCTTCTAATTGCCCAATTGGAAGGGCACTTCCATTATTAGTGCCATCACAGGGGGAAAACAGGGAAATTATCATTTCTCAGACATTTTTCTTTGTAATGTGGAGACATAATTTTGTAATTAATAATGTGATGCATAGGTTGTATGTTAATACCATTTGTTTAATATATTTGTATAGTTTTATCTTGCTTTAAAATTATCATTTATTTATACATGGTATGTTCCAGAAGTGGGAGGAGCCTAACTCTATAAAAGGGCTCCTGCTAGCCATTTTTAAGAAGAGTGTTTGGGGTGTGGGATCACTCCATGTATTTTTGGGCCTGAATATTGGCATAGCCAGAATACATGTGAAACTCTTATGGATTTATATATATATATTTATTTTGCCTTACTTTTTGTTACTGTATATGTTTTTGCTTGGGAATCACTTTTGCACCAAAATAAACACCCTGGATTGAAAATTCTTCTCCATCATCATTGATTTTACACCTTCACCGATGGTACATCGTAACAGTAGTCACCAGTACTGTTAGTTCAGGGTAGCTGTGGCACAAACCTTACATTGGGTGGTAGTGGTCTTTTAAATTTGTGAAGCACCGTTAAGCATTTAATTAATTATACATTAAATATTATACATAACACTGTCTACACAAATCATTCAATTTACGATTAATAGGTTTTCTGCTTGATTCAATGAGCTTTCGACCGTGCTAATCAGCTAAACCTTGACCCTTTGTTTGTGCCATTCTGGGTTGCTCATTGGTCCAAAATCCCATGACAAACAAATCTCAGTGATGAAAACTTTGCCAGTATGCCGTGTGTGGTTAGGACACAGTGTAAGACACTAGCAAGGTCCCTCTCCAGAGACCTTTCAGATGATTGTTCATATCACTGTGAGTCAGTATTGTAAAGACTGACAATCAGTTGTGCATATTCATGAGAACATTTCTGTTGTTTGATAATGACATGAGTGTGTCATGAGTATTCAAAGTCAGAATGCACATTCAATTAATTAGTCACGTCATTCAATTAGTCTACATTCACTGTAATTTCTTGCTGAGTCATTTGTGCTGATTACATTAAACACTCCGATAGAGGAAATAAAAGAGTGAGACAGGAAAGACAGAGCTGAGTCACTCAGTTTGTAGCTATATATATATATATATATATATATACAGGTCCTTCTCAAAAAAAGTTCATTATTTTCTGTAATGTACTGATAAACATTAGACTTTCATATATTTTAGATTCATTACAACACAACTGAAGTAGTTCAAGCCTTTTATTGTTTTAATATTGATGATTTTGGCATACAGCTCATGAAAACCCAAAATTCCTATCTCAAAAAATTAGCATATCATGAAAAGGTTCTCTAAACGAGCTATTAACCTAATCATCTGAATCAACTAATTAACTCTAAACACCTGCAAAAGATTCCTGAGGCTTTTAAAAACTCCCAGCCTGGTTCATTACTCAAAACCGCAATCATGGGTAAGACTGCCGACCTGACTGCTGTCCAGAAGGCCATCATTGACACCCTCAAGCAAGAGGGTAAGACACAGAAAGAAATTTCTGAACGAATAGGCTGTTCCCAGAGTGCTGTATCAAGGCACCTCAGTGGGAAGTCTGTGGGAAGGAAAAAGTGTGGCAGAAAACGCAGCACAACGAGAAGAGGTGACCGGACCCTGAGGAAGATTGTGGAGAAGGACCGATTCCAGACCTTGGGGGACCTGCGGAAGCAGTGGACTGAGTCTGGAGTAGAAACATCCAGAGCCACCGTGTACAGGCGTGTGCAGGAAATGGGCTACAGGTGCCGCATTCCCCAGGTCAAGCCACTTTTGAACCAGAAACAGCGGCAGAAGCGCCTGACCTGGGCTACAGAGAAGCAGCACTGGACTGTTGCTCAGTGGTCCAAAGTACTTTTTTCGGATGCAAGCAAATTTTGCATGTCATTCGGAAATCAAGGTGCCAGAGTCTGGAGGAAGACTGGGGAGAGGGAAATGCCAAAATGCCTGAAGTCCAGTGTCAAGTACCCACAGTCAGTGATGCTGGTGTTGGTCCACTGTGTTTTATCAAGGGCAGGGTCAATGCAGCTAGCTATCAGGAGATTTTGGAGCACTTCATGCTTCCATCTGCTGAAAAGCTTTATGGAGATGATATCATTTTTCAGCACGACCTGGCACCTGCTCACAGTGCCAAAACCACTGGTAAATGGTTTACTGACCATGGTATTACTGTGCTCAATTGGCCTGCCAACTCTCCTGACCTTAACCCCATAGAGAATCTGTGGGATATTGTGAAGAGAAAGTTGAGAGACGCAAGACCCAACACTCTGGATGAGCTTAAGGCCGCTATCGAAGCATCCTGGGCCTCCATAACACCTCAGCAGTGCCACAGGCTGATTGCCTCCATGCCACGCCGCATTGAAGCAGTCATTTCTGCAAAAGGATTCCCGACCAAGTATTGAGTGCATAACTGAACATAATTATTTGAAGGTTGACTTTTTTTTTTTTTTTTTGTATTAAAAACACTTTTCTTTTATTGGTCGGCTGAAATATGCTAATTTTTTGAGATAGGAATTTTGGGTTTTCATGAGCTGTATGCCAAAATCATCAATATTAAAACAATTCAAGGCTTGAACTACTTCAGTTGTGTTGTAATGAATCTAAAATATATGAAAGTCTAACGTTTATCAGTACATTACAGAAAATAATGAACTTTATCACAATATGCTAATTTTTTGAGAAGGACCTGTGTGTGTATATATACAGACCGTGAAAAACCTTTAACACTCATCCTCCGAAACCAAACCACCCCTGTTGCTTTTCTCATACACATCCGCACAGCCTTTCCCTCTTCCTTGAACAATTAAGCAAGGTCATTAAGCTGTTCTGTTAGATGACATTTGTCTTAAATGGCAATCAAGAGAATCAATCTCATCAGCGATTAATTACCCTCTTAATCATTCAGCCCGGTTCTTACTCAGCACTGTCCTGAACCCCATTTCATATTTATGGTCCCGCGATTATGCTTTTATTATGACACATGTATTTTCTGATGGCTCCGTCATCCCTCTGTGAGACACTGCTTGCAGTCCGTTTAGATAGACACTAATGTCCCAAGACACAGATGACGTTTAATTAGGGCAGCGCTCATGGGTTTAAATATGGGTTGTGTGGTGGTAAAGGGTGCATTTTAATCATACGAGAAAGAGGTTTTCTTTTTCCTCTGTAAGTGGACATTAGGCAGTTTGAATGCTTTTGTGGTGCATTTGTTTTTAATGTAATGTTTCGAGAGGTCTGTAATGCATTTAAAAGCTGATGCAGTGAAACTTTTATGAATGTGCATGTTTTATTAGAGGAGAGATGGCCAGGGGCAGCTATAAAAGTAAGTCTTAAAGGAATAATTCACCCAAACATTTGTCATTATTTACTCAACCTCATGATGCGTCAAACCTGTATGACTTTCTTTTTTTCTGTGGAACATAGAAGTTATTCTGAAGAAACAGTTTGGTTGACAGAAAAACACTATGATATTTCACAAAATATCTTCATGCATCTGTTTAACAGGAGAAAAAAGGTTATAAAGATGTGGAAACAACATAAGGTAAGGTAAGGTAAATGATTTAAATTTTTTGGTGAACTATCTAACATGATTAGTTGAGTTAGAATGGTAAGTAATAATAATTATTATTATTATTATCACTATTATTATTGTTGTTGTTGTTGTTGTAGTATTGGGGCACTTTATTATTGGCAGGGTTATTGTCATTTTTAGTTTTTAATTAATTTTTTTATTATATTTTATTGATAATCTGTGTTTTCAATTTATTTCTTTATTTAATTTTTATATTTTTTTGTGCTGCCAAAGTTAATGCAATATAAAACCATTTATCAGCAATCAAAATAAAGCAATCAATAATCTCAAGTAATCTAAACATTTACCAATACATTAACAAAAGTTAATAACTGCTGTAAAATACATATTCATGTTAGTAAATGCATTAAATAATGTTAAAAAAAAGAGACCTAAATTGTAAACTATTCACTGTTGTTAGTTTTGGAGTCATGAAAACATTTTATTTTTCCTAGTTTTATTTCAGTTAATAAAATTGCATTCATTTATTTTCATCAAAGCTGCAGTCCATAGGTTTTGCCTCTTTGTTGCCATCTCTGTTTGAAAACCTGGAATTGCAGCTTTTTGCGGAATTATCTTGCTTGCGTGGGTTGTGAGTTGGCACCGCTCCAGCGAGGGTGAATGTGTAGCTGTCAGTCACCGCACCGGTGTGAATCAAACACTTAGTAATCACAGATTCTAGCCTACATCTTGGAATATGTGACCCAAATCAGAATTTTTACCGTATATTGTCATCTGAACAAGTAAGTAAAAAGTCTGCCACGTTTGTTCTGATCAACTGAGGAAAAAAGTATTACAATAAATCACGCTACCAATAGTGATTAAGTGTAACGATCGGTTAACTCATATCACATCTAACTGTGCAATAACAACATCAGCATTGCGTGACTATGGGTATAGTGTCTATTAGCGTGTAGATTTCAATTTCTGTACAGTCTAATCTCTTATTGTCATACCATTCAAATTTCATCCTAAGAAATTCTTTTAACCCAAAAAGCAAACTATGCTCCCTTCACACTGGTTTTCTTTAAATACAAATCTTCTGTAATCCCAGGCTATCTGTAATCAGAAGCCCATTTAAAACTGGAATATAATTTAATTTCATTCACACGTGTTTTATAAACACATAATCCTTTCTGGATAACAATCCACCATCAAAATGATATGTTTAATTATTCTAGCTGCTGTAAGAAAAGGCTATAAATGATCCGCCACCTCCAGGATCCTCACATGCAATAGTCTACTAGCGGGACAACTTCTTTGTTTACAGATGTGATGTAATGACGCAGTGCCATGCTCGAATTTCCCGTGAAAACCTAGAAAACATTATTATAAACTAACCGTTGTGAATCGGGCTAAAGTAAGGCGATAGTTTTGAACACTGGTTGGTTATGTACTTGCTCAAATATTGATTTAGGATCATTTTTAACCAAAAAAGTTACGGACTGCAGCTTTAATGATGATGACAGTAATCTTCACATCATATTTTTTTTTCAAGTGTCTGTTACATTAGTTTGCTGTGTAAATTTGCAAAACTTTCTTCAGCCACTTTTTGATGTTTGAGTTTTTTTTTCCCTTTTCTCCTCTTTTTTTCCCCCTTTCACCTTACTTCAGACATGCTCATATACACAAACAGCAAAACCTTGTAGCAGAGAATCAAAGGTTCTGAAATAAGCTACTCACAACAAAAGCAGCACACATTCGAGGTTATATTTCATCGCCATCCCGTGCGCCTCTGAGAGAAGAGAGCCAAACACTGGATCAATACCTCATTGCCGCAGTGTGTCAGCATCTGTCCCCCTCTCCCCATCCAGCTGTAATCTGGACTAGTTGCGTGGATCCAGTCTATTAGTTGAAAGCATCATAAAATCACAAGAGGCAGTGCGAGAGCTGACATGAGGAGAAGAGAAGCAGACAGAAAGATGGAGAGAGTGAATTAAACAAAGGAGACCGAAATTAGGAAGGTGACACTTCACATGGTGGACCTGCAGGGACGCACTGAAATTGTTCTGGAGTATTACAGTTCTGCATCGCCCTTCCATATCATTTCCTTTGAGGCACTATATTTCTTCTCCTTCCATCCTCTCGTCTCTGTACCTCTTGAGAGAGGCCTGTGAAGAGGCTTAGAGCTCTGCTTCATTTCATACCCCATCAGTGCTGTTTACTTGCAACCTGCTTGAATATGGATATTCATCCGGGGCCTATAAAATGTGATATACGGCTTTGGACCAATCAATAAATCTGCTTATTAACTCCTCTTTTATTTATTTATTTTTTTAATCTAATTAGGTCATAAAATGTGGTACTTCAGCTTTCATGGGTTACAAAAACCTGAACAAATGGAAATAAGTGCAAAATTCAGTGCGTGTGCCATCATTATACCAGTCCGGATTTTCACTAAACCATCCGTTAAAAAAAATCTACCAATCATCTCAGTGACTCTAAAAATGTTCATTTGAAAACACTGGGCTTGTGAAAAGGCACCACGGCTTAATCTAATGAAAAGAGCAAAAAGCCATCTGCAGAACTAACTGCTTTTTTAAAACAAGATCGGAAATCTAATTCATGGCACTACACACACACACACACACAGAAATCCCTTTAGTTTCCCGAGTATTATAGCTCTCCTCCCACTCAACCCTTCCTCGATTTCCATCCCTCTTGGGTTCTCATTTCATTAGGCTCAGTGTGGAAAAGCCACAAGTATGTAAATAAAGGCTGTCTCATAATGACTTTATCACTTGGTGGCAGCCATTTTGGAGATTTATCACTATGGTGACTGGGAGTAAGGAAATGGCAGGAGCAATAGAGACAGACTCAGGGAAGGAAGGGCAGGCGCTTGTGTCTTTTTATGAAGTTCAGGTTTTTGAGGGTCAGTGGCGATGAGCTTTAAACTGCAGCTGAAGATGCTGCTAGACTTCTGAAAATGTTTTCTGGCATCATAAAAACTTTTCACAACTGAAAGGTATGATCATGATGTGTAGGTGTTTCTTCAATATGACACTTTTGGGCCTTTGGACTTTTTGAAAAATCTTACTCATAAATCATACTTTTCACACACTAATGCCTTAATAGTGGACATTCGAGATATGGAATCAATTTTGCCACATCTCAATTGGTGTGTTGTTTATACTTTTATAGAAATAAAATAATTATAATAAAATGTAAAGCTTAATTTCATAGCTTGCATTGTAAGTATCCTAAATACACACAATTAAATCATATTTTTAGACTAAAAATCATTTGGGTAATTTGGGAAAATCACACTTGATGTGTAAACTTGATGTTTAAATTCAATTATTATTATTTTAGTAATTGAAATAAAACTGAAATAAAGTATAAATGATGGGACAACCCACAAAGCAACACACAAAGTTTCTAAAAATGAAAATGAAAACTGAAAATATAAAATATAAACAATTTAGAATATTAATAAATACAACAATATTATATAAACATTAATAAAATAATATTCAAAAAAAAAATTTTTTTAAGTGTTTAACATATTATTTATTTTCCAAAAAAGTAAATGATGACAGAACTATCCCTTTAAAGGGCATTTTCAAGGTTAGAGACTCCAGTGAGTCGATGTATAGAAAAGTAATGTAGGAGGAACGAGATTTTCTTTAAAATACCTATTAAGGCTTCTGGAGATGTTTTTGTGAGATCATTTTACGTCCGCATCTGAAAAACGCCAAAACCGGAAGTAACGTAATGAGAGTTGCATGGGGAAAATGTCCCACAAAACATCTGTGCTGCTTTAGAATTGCTCACAATTATTAGACATTTCTAAAATCTAATTCAACCACTTGAAGTGTACCATTGAGGAAGACTTGCTTTGTCCTGCTTGGTGTGTGTGTGTGTGTGTGTATTGTAAAGCTGTGAAAAGTGCTAGGTATAATTAGAATTGTTTTTCACCTTTATTTATATAGCGCTTTATACAATGCTGATTGTGTCAAAGCAGCTTTACAGTGTCAACAGGAAAATAGAGGACAACAACAGTCATTTTCCAGCTAAAGTCAGTTCATTGATGATTTAGTGATTTCATCGTCGTCATCCACTTCAGCTGTCTTCCAATAGTGTTCAATCAGTCAAGTGTCCCCAACTAAGCAAGGCAAAAATGTATTTTTATGTATTAACCAATGGAATGAACCACGTCTGTGTACACTGTCTTTTGTAGCAGGATTTGCTTAGAGCATTAACGTCCATTTATTTATTTATATAATTTAATTTCTTTGTTGTATTTTTGTCCAGTACACAAAGACAAATTCCTTGTACATGTAATCCCATTGTATCTGGCAATAAAAGGGATTGTGAGTGTGAAAGAACTTGTGGAGCATTGATTGAAAGAGTTTGGAAATGTGTTCTTTCCCTATTCTGTGGCTAAGAGGTTGCATGGGGAAAATGCCCCATCAGATATTTGTCCATATCGAAATCCTGATTATTACTAGTAGTGTTTTACTAGTACTAGTAGTTACACTTTAAAGGTTGTCTTGGATAGTTAGCAGATGCTATTGGTTTTTTTTGTGTGTTTTTTTTAACATTGTAAAACAAAAAGTGTATATGGGCAGCCTGCCAGTGTAAGAATGTGTTTTGCCAATGATCCACTGGATCGCAACATAGAACTAGACTTAAACTTCGGGGTGTTGTTATGCAATAACAGTGTTTACATTAATGGGATTCGTTGTGACGATGTGCAATTTTTCTGATCGTATGATCAAATCATAATCATTCAGCAGCATTAGAAGTGCTTTGGCTGGAGAATGACGTTAACTTATTGTGACAGTAAAACTAGATTTTGGCTAGCAAACAGGTCACAAGTTATTCATTGTAGTAATATGACGCAATGTTGAAAAATAAAACAGTTTTTGAGAAATGTCAAGGAAAGCGTCCCTTTTTCTAAATTTGTGCCCTTACGCCTTGTAAAACATTTTCAAATCCTGCATTAACGGTTCATATGATATTTTCCTTCAAGGTTATATATTCATTTGAAAAAAAAAAATTTACCTGCAATATGCACTTTAAGGCCCATAGAGTTTTTTTTTTTAACAAAGAATTCAAACAAGTTCACGGCTGCTGTGGACATTAAATGACATAACAGTATATTAGAAATTATACAGAATAATATATTGTGTAAATATATTACAATATATTGAAAAATACATAAGGAATTGCCGCTTTCATAAATTGAAAAATATGTGACAATATACTTTATATATCACAATATATGTAATTTTATATTCAGTAATACACTTTATAATATATAGATAAAGATACGGTACTGCATGTGTAAAAATATATTGAACATATTTACTCATGCAGTACATACATATGGAAATATATGTTTCTTATTTTAAACAATCGTTTATGATATACATGTTTCATATTTTAAAATATAGTTAGTTTACTATAGCATAAGTACACCTGCTCATACTAAACCCTTAGTGAACAGACTATTACTGTGCTGAAAAGTGCACAGCCATTACTTTTTAAATAAAATAATATATAATTTAATGGTGTTTGGCCAATCATCATCCAGACCACGGGCTCTACTCTTCTGCACAATGGTAACTCCACAAAATTACACATACTAGAAATCCTTTTACATTTCAAAGTAATACAACATTAAACACTAACAGATCTCCCCCTATATTAATACTTAGCAAAAACACATGAAATGACAATTTTTTTTTTACATTTTTACTCTCCTTTAACAGTCAGAAGCAAAGTATGCTAGGAACTAGAAATCTGCTTTAACTCATTCTGTGAATGTGTTTATATATGTGTGTACATATATTCACATTTATATGGGAGCATCTATGAGCAATATACTCAATATACAATATACTCAAAGGATCAAACATTATGAATATTAGATTTATCTTTGTCTTAATTTCTAAATATATTTGTATTTATAAATATATTGCCATATATTCTCAATGCATATATTGCTGTGTATTGAAAAATATAAGCACTAGTTTCCAATATATGGAAATGTATTATGTAATATATCACATTATATTTTTCAGTATATTCCCATATATTTTTGTTTTGTAAGGGCTGTGTTAGGATGCATCTCATCAGAATGACGTCCACACCAGAGAAAGGCTGGTAAGGAGACGACAGAGAGTGAGGGATGAGGTTTAGAGGAAGTGCTTTGTCAGATCGTGTTTTTTGTTGTGCCTTTTCCTTTATTCTCTTCTTGCCCTCACACGTTTTCTGTCCCTCTGTCTATCTGAATCTGTGCTTTTCTCAAAGTCTCTGTCATGATCCATTGGCCCATCTGTCCATCATGAGACCAGATCTTTCCTTTCTCTTTTGTCCAGGTCTACACCTATTGTCTCACTCATTTACTCCTGCTCACCCTGTGTCTATTCCACTCATTCTCACTCAGCCTGTCCTAAAATTGTATCTGCCCCACATAGCCATCCATATTGTGTGGCATCATACAAAATCAAAGTGGTGTTTACCTAAGATAACGAAAAAATAATAGCAATTAATAGCAATTAAAATAATATGTGGGTTTAAACATAAAATGTGTACAAATGTGTTTCTAAAAAAGCATTTAAGCTTTCCCAGTGGAAAAACTATATATTTTTAGGTGTTGCTCTTTAAAGTTTGGCATAATTAACAGATTTCTAGGCTTAGTCTGGTTTAAGCTTTTTTTTATTTATTTATTATATTTTCTATCCCCAACCCTCACAACAATTATTTAGCCTTTTTAGATCTTACCAGTGTTGAAGAGCCAGTGTACTTACTGGGTCAAATTGACCCTGCATGACAAATCACAGCTCAAGAGTTGCAATTTGTTGCTTGTGATTTAGTGTGTGCGAGAGGCATGGTGACAGTGAAAACATTTTACATTGCCATGTGCAAATCACATCTGTGGAGCATGTCAGGAAGTTTCAGGCTGAAAATTTGACAGTAAGGCAGGCCGCACACAAGAGGATTTTAAGGCCGATTTTAAGCCCGATTTGCACCTCCAAACAATCAGGGGGTGTGGCCCAATTCGCAGCTTGTCGCAAGCAATTTTTTTTGGTCCAAAAAAATCCTATATTGTGTGGTGTCATTACAATTATTTAACTGCTCCCGATCGAGATGGAGCATCCCCGAACTCAAAACTCTTGATCGGGCTGCCTCTGACGTGATATCCGTGATAGCCAATGAGAGCGAGCAAGCGTCACTCACTGGATGTTGCGTGCTTCTATAGATGAAACTTGGCAGCCATAAACATGCCACGAAAGCAGAGAACATCACCCATATTCTTTTCTATACTTTATTTTTCACTGTGAAACAGAATGTGCGCCAGGAGAGCCAGCTGACAATGTTGATTGTCCTCTATTTGTTTTTTTTCTCTAGTCACGTTTGATCTTGTGAGTCTCCGTGAGATCTCGTGTCACTGTGAAATCGTTCCTACAATCTTCAAGTGTGCGGTCTCGTGGTCTGGTCTAATCATCTAGTGTGCACGTTCAGAGGATTATAAGGCTAAAAATCGGTTGAACTGTCTTCATGTCGGTGGACTCCTATGGTTTTAAAATCGTTTAAGATTTCAAAATCGTCTAGTGTGCAGCCAGCCTAAGTCATAGTAAATCGTTGTCTAAAACAGTTAAAATGAACATAGCAAGTTGGAAGGGTTGAAACTTTTAGTACAGGGCTTTCAGCATCAATCCTGGAGGGCCACTGTCCGGCAGAATACATTTTCAATGCTAATCTTCACACCTGAGAAACCCACAGTAATCAAGGTCTTATGGATTACTTTGAAATTACAGCAGGTGTGTTTGATAAGGGTTGGAAGTAAACTCTGCAGGACAGTGGCCCGTGAGGACTGGCGTTCAATAGTCCTGATTTAGTATGTTTTATCTGTTTTCCTTGAGGGGACTAGGCTGGTCCACACAATCATATTTTACCTTCCTGGTGGGAACATTTGCTCTGCGTTCTCTTCAGAAGGGCTCATCCCTATCCCATAATCCCTTCAAAGGGTTTACCCTCCGGAGTGAGAGCTTCGAAGGGTTGAAGGGTGTAGGGGACCAAACAACTGTTCCTTGAAGTGCCCTTCTGCGTCATCATCCTGTGCCCATACGGAGGCACCATCATCATGCAAAGAATCATGGGGCCAAAGTGTCCATCAGTTGTACCCTTCAAAATCCTTCATTTCGAAGGGCCCTTTAAAGTTGCCAGTTTTGAGCACTTCCTTTTGGAACAACCCTTCAGTATGGCAGCCATGATTGTATTCACTCCACAGTGCCCTTAGGAGGGCGATATATCTTGTTTGGAACACACTATTGGTCTCCAAAATGTAGGAAAAACCTCACCCATACACATATCTTGCAAATCGCTCACATGCATGACAAAAATATAATTTTCATAATCTGCATTATTTGTTTTCCAGTAAAAACATCCTTAGAAATGTATTTACTTGTTAAAATGACATTGGCAATAATAATAATAATAATAATAATAATAATATCAAATAACCCTACTGTCAAACCTGTGTTGTGTCTTGTCTCGTGCTCCCCTTTGCCTAGTTCCTCCTCTTGTATGCCCATATTTGGTTACTTTCCTGTTCCTGTCCCCATTTAGTTAATTTATGTTCATTCTGTTCTGTATTTGTTTAATTATCTAGTTTACGTTTATTACTTAAGCCTTGTGTTATCCCTTGTTTAGTGTCCGGTATTAATGTCAATGTCTTGTTACTGTGTGTCTCTGCCCTACCTTGTTTACCCCGTTTTGGATGTTTTTGATTAAAGACTGTTATTTTGAAGTTTACCTCTCGTCTCCTCGCTTCCCTTGTGTTTGCCCGTGACACCTACAGGATAAGAGTTATGGAGAATGGATAATAATTAGCTTTTTGTTTTGCTTTTTGTTTATTCTGTTTTGTTGTTTGTTTGTTTTTGTTTGTGTGTGTGTGTGTGTATGTGTGTTTTGTCTTTTTTTTAAGCCTAAATCTGCCAAAAATTAGCGAGGTTTATTTTTTAAACAAGTATTAAAAAGTAACTGCCAATAGAAAAAGTCAAATGAGTTTTAAGGATTAGATATTTCTGCTGGAAAACAGAACAACATTACTGATTAAGAAAATGAGCTTTTGTAGTGTGATTTTGCTTAACCTCCATTAGCTAATTTATCTAAACCAACCGTAAATCCTATACAGATGAGGTTTCACACTGAAGAAATTAACAGAACAACTGAACTAGAGAAGACAGAGAGATGAACATTTGAAGAGAAAGAAAAAACAGAGATAGAGAGTAAAGGTAAAGTATGAAAGCGGAGAGAAGACTGTTTTGATTAAAATAACCTGGAAGTGTGGCAGCACCATCACTCTGCCTGTCATCTGAACAGGTGCTTCTGATGTGCAGAGAGAGCGGGAGAACAACAGAGCGTTACCCAGGGCAGGGTGGGACCTCTTCTCCTGCTGCCTCTCCTCAGCAACTGCTGTCTGCTCCTACTGCGTGTCTAATTTTCCCATCGTATGCTGGTGACACATCAAATAAATTTAGGAATATGAAAGGAAGATTACATCATTTGATGCCTGGCACATGCAATATGTGTTTGTATGAATCTATTAGTGTGGTATGATTGTTTTAGTGTGAAATAGATTGTTTGAGTATTTGTGCATTATTTTTAATGTGGTTTTCCAGTGCACACACATATAGCCTGTGGCATCCCAGTTCTCTAGAGATTACACACAGATAATGCAGGGTCCAGAGTGTATCAAAGCCTGTGCTTATGGAAGAACAATGCGGTGAGATCTGTCTTCACTTCAAGACATTCCAACACTTTGTTCTCGGGTATAGTAGAGAATCTTGAAGTGTTTTCAGAACTGGTTCCATTCTTGTTCCAAAAAGTAAGGAATCGATGCTTTAGCAGTTGTGAGCTTGCCATCAGAGGTGAATGTGATGAGAAAGAAAGACTAGGTACCATAAATAATGCAATGAAAACAGACAAAACACGTTTCTATGCTGTTTGAAACAACAAGCATACAGCATGACAAGTGTGAAATCCCCATTCACTTGATTGGCTCTATGACTCTCTCTCCTCTCCACCTGTAGCTGGTGTGTGGTGAGCGCACTGGCGCCGTTGTACTGTCGCTGCCGTCGCATCATCCAAGTGGATGCTGCACACTGGTGGTGGTTGAGGAGAGACCCCCCCACATGATTGTAAAGCGCTTTGGGTGTACAACAATACGTATTAAAGCGCTATATAAATGCATCATTCATTCATTCATTCATTCATTTGTGAATGACTGCATGACTTCTTAAAGCTGGTTCTTTGTAATGAATTTGCAATGACCCAAGTGCGGTCATTACACATACAAGTTGTGTTCAAAACCTATGGACAACCTTGCATGGAGGTTCTGCCTGAAGAAACAAGCTTCAGACTGGCTTCTGTGGCTTCATACATCATGTGAGTGACTGTGTGGCTTATTTCTTATTGTTATTATTAAAGATTTCTTATAATTAAATAGGACTCTTTTAAACCACCCTTTATTCATTTCACCAAAAGCCAAACTGCCAACACAGAACTGTGAAGGACATATCTGCTGTATGATGCCTTCAAAAACTGACCAGATAAACGCATCTTAGTAGACAGGATATGATGCAAAAAGTAATCTCAGACGTACCTCACTGTATTTCTACCTGCGAATCATCCATCTCAAAATACACCAAGAACGGCCATGATGTTATATGCTTAAAGGCATAGTTCGACCAAAAATGAAAATGCTGTAATCATTTCATGCACTCATGCCCTTCTAAACCTGTATGACTTCCTGTAAAACACAAACAAAAAAATATTTTTATTTATTACATTTTTTTTTTTTTAGTCCATTGAGTAAACATCAATGCCAAAACAACACTGGACCATACTTTCATTGTATGGACAAACATATTTTGTGTCCCACAGAAGAGAGTGCATGATGACAGAATTTTAATTATTTGTATTAAGTGTATTATTCCTTGAAGGCTTGAAAGATATAAATCAGTATATTTATTAATTAGTTGTTCATATATCTCTAACAAGATCTTGTCAATGAGACATTAGGAACACAATTTAGTTCATTTAATTAATTGATAGGGGAAAAGTTAGTAAAATGTTCCTAAGAAATCCTATAAGAATCGGTAATGTGATCATTAAGGATCTAGAATCATTAAATTCTTTAAGATTCACATTCCTATTCAGGACACTGAGAGGAGGAAAATCTGGTGTTCAGCTCTCAGTTGCTGAACTTGGGTCATATGATGGGGTAGGTCAGGTGAATGACACATGAAACACAGCATGGTCTGGCTTTTTCAGTGCCGTCTCTTTTTCTGTTGGCCTGCGGGGACCACTGCACATCAGCATATAGTCCAAACACTCTTGAAAAAGAAGCTTTGAACTGCAGGCGCTTTGAAGCCTAGTCAAGCTTTTCACTAATGCTAGATAGACAGAGGTATAAGAAGTTGTGTGTAGTCTAGTCTATTTGTGTAGTGTAGTCTAATCTCAGACAGGGCCATGTCTGTTGCTTGAAATCTTGGGACTAGGGACAAAACTTTTATGTGTGGCCCCCCTACCATAAAAAGGTGGCTGATTGATGGCCCTAGTGTGTCAAGCCAAAGAAAAAAAGTGCACTGTGTCCAGATTTAGCATTTCCTTTCATCATACTATCTGTGTGTGTTTACTGTAAAGCAGTGCTTCGCAGCCGGGTTCTCAGAGGCCCCTCAAGCTCTGCACATTTTGGATGTCTCCTTAATCTAACACACCTGATTCAATTCATCAGCTCATTAGTAGAGGCTCCAAGACCTGAAATGTGTGCCTAATGAGGGAGACATCTTAAATGTTCAGTGCAGGGCTGGGGAGCCTCCAGAAACAGGACAGACAAACACTTCTCAGAGCAATAGCAGCAGTCAGCCGTGATTATAACAGCAGCATTATTATAACACTGTTGCTATTATAACAGTGTTATAATAGCAGCATTATAACACGTGTGTGTGTTACAATGATGTTGGTTTCCTTCTTTTCCAAAGTAGATTATCAGTTATTATCCAGTTTATTCTTTTACTAATTAAGTGATTAATTAGTGCTGTCATTTATTAACTTTTTTTTTTTTTTATGAGGAAAATGACATGTAGATTGTGTAATTGTGGAGGATTAGAAGAGAGCTCATAAAGTGAGCAGTATACAGTTGAGATGGTGAAATATGAGGTTGAAAGGCAGTGAAATGGAGATGAAGAGTGTTTGTGAATTGGCCTTGGTACTGGCTGGTGCAGCTTCAGTGTTCAGCTTGAATGCTTTTTGTGCTTATTTATATAAGGATTTAGACCACCAGGGTCACCAGTATTTTGTGTTTTAATCCGCTCTAGTAGACTGACCCTGACAAAACCATGTTGGCCCTGTATTCAGTCTTCATTAGTATGTTTTTGTAACTCATTTATTTATTTGTTTATTTATTCACATTAGCATTTTCTCTTCCTTCAATTGGTAATGATTGCAGTACATGGTTGGCCATAGGCAGCATCGGGATACTTGGTTTTCCAATGTAAATATGTGAAGGGTTAAAAAAAAAATCCAACATTATCATTCTGACCAATTTAAATTGTGGATCCTGGTGTAAAGGTACTGTTTGATATAAGCAATAATCTGTTGAGCAGTCATACTCTTCAATTTTCTGTTCCACACTGCAGATACACAAGTCTGCAATCAAAAGTCAGAGAATCTTAATATGCACTCAGACAATTCCCAGACCAAATAAGCTGAGCTATTCTATCCGCATTCATTTTCTAGCTTTATAATCGTATTTTACTCTATCAACAATGGTCTCATTGGTGTGAATTTTAGGTGAAACATCCGAGACTTACATAAAATAGTCCATTGAGCTATGAAAGCAATAAAATCTTCCTCTGAGACCTTCTTTGATTCATGGTTCCATTTTCTTTGACTTTGATGCATGACTCCAAAGTATTACTCTTTGGTTTTCATCAAATTAAAAAAAGGGACATTCGCAAGATTATAAATAATAAAAAAACAACATGATATGAGGCAGCAGACACAGAGGTGAGAGAGTAAATCATGCAGGAGAGAGAATGACGCATCTGCCCTTGTGTCAGAGCTGGTTAGACAGACAAACTGTTGCCTTGAGTCAGTGCCTTGCTGTTGAGGCAATACAGAGCCTCATGGTTCACTGCTTTCAAGATCAAATCTCATCTGGGAAAATTAACCTGAAGAGTCTTTCATCCATACAAACGGATGTTTTATCTTTATAAAACCTGTCTTATTTGTGTTGTGTGGAAATGTCGTGATGTCACTCTTATCTCAGCTAGCGCTGGAGCTAACATGTCATCCGATGTCAGCCTGCTGTGTCACAACATTCCCCGTCATTGTGCTCATTTACGAAGTGTTCACACGTTTCATGCGGCTTTACGATTAGTGTCGCGGGCATAGGATTAGTGATTAGCATCCCACTTGTGCCGGTGTAATTGCAGTGTGCTTGTCTAGCAGCTATACCTAAAGCTTCTGAAAATCCACTTCTGAATCCCGTCGCCCGCAATCTCCACCAAGCCCCTGTCTGGAAACGTTTGAGTTCAATCCTCAGTTAGTCAGCCTAATCAACACTCTTCCCTAAAGTCTCTGTGTGCAAATGATTCCTCTTTTATCTGGTCTGAGGAGGGAAGGCCATGTGCCTATCGCGTCTCTGAATATTTCACAGGAAATCAGATGGGTGTCTGGAGACTTACTGACTTTTTTCCCTCCTAAGCTCTATTTCTAATTTACTGAAGTAGAACTGTGGATGCTGATGGCATGCTTTGTTGGGCGTCATCTGCACTGTTCAACCCGATCTGTGAGAAAACATAAATATTTTAGCTATTTCATATGATTTTGACTGTATAAAAATAGTTCTGTTTTGTTAATCTTTAAGTCTTCTTTTCATAGAAAGGAGGCATATTTACGCTGAAAAGGATGACACTGATTTAATTCAAACACAACACTAAGTGCTAGTTTAGTGCTAGTTCAGTGCATTTAGCACTTGGTTAAACTTGATTGCATGTGGTTAGTGTATAAGATGAGGGCCTAACTTAAAATGGACATCAGATCTGAACCCAAATTCCATGTATATTATCCTACATTAATTATATTTATGATTTCAAAGTTTGAATTGAGTTGAAAAAAAATATTTTAAAGATACGCAGTTAGCTTAATAAAGTAATTATTTTCTAGATAATATTTCAATAATTTGTTGCCATTTTACGAAAATAATTTTTATTTCAGAAAAATATTCAAAAAATGAAGCTCAAGTGAGTTCAGAGCTGCTCTGTTCTCCTCCCTCCATCTCTTGCTGTCTCCTTGAGCAACATGGGAATCTTTTACTCTGGCATCCTGAAATAGATTAAAGATTTTAACATCTATTAATATGGGGTTTGATTTTGGAAGGATTTCATCCCTGTTGCACTGAACCCAATTCGTGCTGTGCTGAGCTAACTTTCAATGAGGACATGTCGAATTACAAATCATTCAGCCTATAAAATAATCCTGTAAATCATGCAGATCAGAGCTTTTTCACCTGTTTAGACATAGCAGTCTTATTTTTCTTTAGAAACTCTCTCAAATCCGCTTTGAAGTAAGATAGCACCTGTCCTGCTGCAAATGCTTACACCGTGTGAAGCTAAGCTCTCTCTCAGATAATTAGCTTGAAGCTCAATATGCTCTTCAGAAATATACCACCTTGCAATAATGATTATGCATTTGTGTGTACTCACGCTCTTGCTTTTGTTTGTGATTTTCTATGTTTCAGGCTTTAGTAGTATTCCTTTGACAGTGTGATTCTTTTTAAGAAAAAAAAAATTGAAAAAAGAAAGAAAAATCTGTGCATGTAAACAACAAGGTCTATAATATCTAGTGAAAATTATCTGTTAGCATTCCCATTCATCTCAATGACCAATGTCTCAAGGCCTTCTTTTTTCAGTGTGTCCTTGTCTCGCTGCCTTCATTGTGATGGAAGGAACATGAACAGGAGGATTATTTATATCTGTGGAGCTGAACTGATAGCAAGAGGGTCACTTTCGGAGAAAAAAAAAAGTCCTAGCTGAAATTGTTTAAATGGAGTTGGTGATTAATAGAAATCCCAGTATTTATGGATACATTGATCTGAATAAAGTGGTGTAAACAAATGTAATGGCTGTGCTAGAGGCTACTTAAGACTTACTTGTAATAATCTTAGCGTGGTTGTAATGGGGGCCTTCGTTTACATTATAGAGCTATATTTAAAGCTATTAAAATGAAGTTCATACTCATTGCTGTTTAATTATGGGATGTGAAGCCACATAATATCTAATGCTTACATAGAGGCTAATGGGATGGTGTTCACAGGTCACTGAGCAAAACTGCCTGTGTTCAAACACATATCAAATACACTTGGCGACATACGGTTCAACATATGGTGCATAATTATATGTACTATATGTGTGCATGTGTGTGTGTTATTTATGATTAAAATATACGGTAATATAATACACAAATAATAATTTATTGCCAAATGCTAAAATGGAAAAGAGGCACAAATGTGTGTGTGTGTGTGTGTGTGTGTGTGTGCATGTTTATGTGGTTTATGAGGACACAAATTTGTATAATGACATGGGTATGACAGAGGTATTACAATATGAAGGTGGTTTATGAGGACACTGCCTATGTCCCCGTAATTCAAAAGGCTTAAAAAAACATACTAAATGGTGTTTTTTTTTATCTAAAAATGCACAAAGTCTCCTGTGAGGGCTAAGTTTAGGTGTAGGGTTGGTGTAGGGCAATAGCACACAGTTTGTTCAGTATAACAACCATTACGCCTATGGAGAGTCCCCATAAACCACAAAAACCAACGTGTGTGTGTGTGTGTTTGTTTGTTTGTTTCATCCAGCCAGTCCGACTCCTTTACGAATGCGAGTGTAGTGTCCCTAATCTATTACAGGGCAGTAAAGTTTAAGCACATCTTTCCTCACACTGATTGGTCTTGATCATGTGAATCATTCATTATCAGTGAAATGTTCTTAGTCATTAATCAAAGCGATCAGATTGAAGCGTGCAAATTGTATGGATGAGGAATAGAACTGAAGCCAGCAACTTTAATGAAAACGGACTGATACAAGCCTGCCGGAAACTTGCGTGTATTCTTAATTAGCTTCTTCTAAACCCTCTTTCTCCATTCTGATCTCTTGTGGGCTATCTCTAATCCACCTTGGCTCACATTGTCTTTTTATTTATTTATTTATTTTAACTCATTCATTATGCTGATATTTTATTTCCCAATGGTCTCTTTTTTGTCTGTCTCCATTCCTTCCACTTCCTCTTCCTTCACCCTGCATCATCTGCATATCAACACACACTTTGTATGCATGTATTCAATAAGATATTCTCTTAATAAGACATGACTCAGAATGTGGAGATGCAAAACACTCAAAGGGTTTGGGGGGGGGGGGGTTGGTCACACTCCCCTGAAACTAGAATTTTGCCCACCTCAGTTGTAGAAGAACTAAAAATAAATGAATAAATATGTGAGTAAGATAAAAGTACTACTTTCCACATTGCGTGTATTATCAACAGTAAACATGAATGTGAGGAGTTCGATGAGATTGTCTAAAGCCAGTCTGTGATTGTGTGTTGACATTTCTCCTAAATATACACTACTGTTCAAACATTTGAATGTTTTTGAAAGAAGACTATATCACTCATTAAAACTGTATTTATAAGTAAAAAAAAAACAGTAATATTGTGAAATATTACTAGAATTTAAAATAACTGTTTTCTATTGTAATATTGTCACGGTTCAGTGTTGAAAGGACTCGCACAAAGCTGAAGATGAAAGTAAGTCTTTAATATAATCCACACAAGGTAATACATGACAGCAAGACAACAAATACATGTACACATTGACGAAGTAGACCGAAGTCAAGTCAAGTCAAGTCACCTTTATTTATATAGCGCTTTTAACAATGTAAATTGTGTCAAAGCAACTGCACAATATCAAAATCAAAATCCTCTGGCCAACAAACCAGCAGTTCAATTTAACTGCAGCAAAGTCAGATTGTAAGGTCTCAACTAGTTCCAGTGGTCATTTGGTAATTCTGTATGTTGTCTGAGCGTTGGCATCCTCTTAGGTCCTCTGAGGGGTTGGCATTATCTTTTCTCAGGTGTTCGGTCATCTCAGATCATTTAGATTGGATCCAGACTGAAGCTTCTGTCATTCCTAATTACCACGGGATGTTAATCCCGTGGCAGAAACAGAGACAAATAGAAACATAATTAGCGTAGCTGCTGTTCCATCTAAGCAAAAAAAAAAAAAAAAAAAAAATGATTTGTTCATCCCAAGCTAAAGAATAATAATAATGTACATTTGATCAGATATACTACAGTACAAGATTATAAAATGCATTATGTGAATGCTTGGCTAAAGAGATGTGTCTTTAATCTAGATTTAAACATAGAGAGTGTGTCTGAACCCCGAACGTTATCAGGAAGGCTATTCCAAAGTTTAGGAGCCAAATGTGAAAAAGCTCTACCTCCTTTAGTGGACTTTGCTATCCTAGGCACTACCAAAAGTCCAGAGTTTTGCGACCTTAAGGAGCGGGTTGGATTGTAGCGTGGTAGAAGACAAGTTAGGTACGCAGGAGCTAAACCATTTAGGGCCTTATAGGCAAGTAATAATATTTTGTAAATGATACGGAACTGAATAGGTAGCCAGTGCAGAGACTGTAAAATTGGGGTAATATGATCATATTTTCTTGATCTGGTAAGAACTCTAGCCGCTGCATTTTGGACTATCTGTAGCTTGTTTACTGAAGATGCAGGACAACCAGCTAGCAGTGCATTACAATAGTCCAGTCTAGAGGTCATGAATGCATGGACTAGCTTTTCTGCATCAGAAACAGGTAGCATGTTTCGAAGCTTGGCAATGTTTCTAAGATGGAAGAATGCTGTTTTTGTAACATGGGAAATATGATTTTTAAAGGACAAGTTGCTGTCTAATATAACACCCAGATTTTTGACTTTAGAGGATGTGACAGTGCATCCGTCTAGTTGTAAATTGTAATCCAAGAGATTCTGTGTATTGTTTTTTGGTCCAATAAGTAATATCTCTGTCTTATCTGAATTTAATAGGAGGAAATTATTGGTCATCCAATCTTTTAAATTTTTTCACAATCTATTACCTTAGATAGTTTAGAAGTTTCACCTGGTTTTGTTGAGATATATAGTTGAGTATCATCAGCATAGCAATGAAAACTAATCCCGTATTTTCTAATAATATTACCAAGAGGCAACATGTATATTGAAAATAGAAGAGGACCTAGGACTGATCCTTGTGGTACTCCATACTTTACTGGTGATAATTGTGATGACTCTCCATTTAAATGAACAAAGTGGTAGCGATCGGACAGGTATGATTTAAACCACCTTAAAGCCTGCCCTTGAATACCAATATGGTTTTGTAGTCGATCTATGAGTATATCATGGTCTATAGTGTCAAACGCAGCACTAAGATCAAGTAATACTAGCAATGAGATGCAGCCTTGATCTGAAGCAAGAAGCAAGTCATTTGTAATTTTAACAAGTGCAGTTTCTGTGCTATGGTGAGGCCTGAAACCTGACTGAAATTCTTCATAGAGATCATTTTTTTGCAAGAAGGAGCACAATTGAGCAGACACAACTTTTTCTAAAATTTTTGACATAAACGGAAGATTTGAAATGGGTCTGTAATTTGCCAGTTCATTAGAATCTAGTTGTGGTTTCTTAATAAGAGGCTTAATAACCGCCAGCTTGAATGGTTTTGGGACGTGACCTAAGGCTAACGATGAGTTAATAATATTGAGAAGAGGTTCTTCTGCTACGGGCAACAACTCTTTCAGTAGTTTAGTGGGTATAGGATCTAATAAACACGTTGTTGGTTTAGATGCACTGATAAGTTTATTTAGCTCTTCCTGTCCTATAGTTGTAAAGCACTGCAGTTTTTCTTTGGGTGCGATGAATGAAGCTGAAATACTAGACGCAGTAGAATCTACATTTGTTATTGTATTTCTGATGTTATCTATTTTATCAGTAAAGAAATTCATAAAATCATTACTATTAAATTGTGAGGGAATATTTAGATCGGGCGGTGTCTGTTTATTTGTTAGTCTAGCCACTGTGCTAAATAAGAACCTTGGATTGTTTTGGTTATTATCTATGAGTTTGCGGATATGCTCTACCCTGGCAGCTTTTAGAGCCTGTCTATAGCTGGACATACTGTTTTTCCACGCAATTCTAAAAACTTCCAAGTTAGTTTTTCTCCATTTGCGCTCAAGAATACGAGTTTCTTTCTTGAGAGAATGGGTATAACTGTTGTACCGTGGCGCAGTACATTTTTCTCTAACCTTTTTCAATTTGAGGGGGGCAACAGCTTCTAATGTATTAGAGAAGATAGTGCCCATGTTGCTAGTTATTTCGTCTAGTTCATGTGTATTTATGGGTACACAGAGCAGTTGAGATAAATTAGGCAGGTTATTTGTGAATCTGTCTTTGGTGGCTGGAACAATAGTTCTGCCCAGACGATAACGCGGAGCCATATAATTAATATCAGTAATACGCAGCATGCACGATACAAGGAAATGATCAGTAACATCATCACTTTGAGGTATGATATCTATATCGGTAAGATCAAGTCCATGCGATATAATTAAATCTAGCGTATGATTAAAACGATGAGTGGGCCCGGTGACGTTTTGCTTGACTCCAAAAGAGTTTATTAGGTCAGTAAACGCAAGTCCTAGCACATCATTTGTATTATCAACGTGAATGTTAAAATCTCCGACAATTAGCAGTTTATCAACATTAACCAATAGATCTGAGAGGAAATCTGCAAATTCTTTTAGGAAATCTGTATATGGCCCTGGCGGTCTATACACAGTAGCCAGAGCAAGAGATAAGAGAGATTTATTTTGCATATCTAACAGTGTAACATTAAGCAGAAGTATTTCGAATGACTTAAACCTCCTGTATCCTGTTTTCTGAGTAACATTGAGAATATCACTATATATTGTTGCCACACCGCCGCCACGGCCAGTCTGACGGGGCTCATGTTTATAACAGTAGCTCGGTGGAGTAGACTCATTTAGACCAAAATATTCATTTGGTTTCAGCCAGGTTTCAGTCAGGCAGAGTACATCAAAATTATTATCTGTGATCATTTCATTTACAATAACTGCTTTGGGTGCGAGTGATCTAATATTTAGGAGCCCAAGCTTCAAAAATTGTTTTTGTTCATTTATTTTGTGTTTTTCTGGTTTAATCACGATCAGATTTTTTCTAGATCCTGCATTAAATTTATATTTTGACCTCGCTATTCGGGGGACAGACACAGTCTGTATAGATTGGACAACGCGGGTACTTCTATCATTTAAGTGGGTAGAACAAAAGTCATTTGAGAATTGGCTTACTAGTCAGATGGAGCGTAGCGTCCTGGAGATGTTGTCCGACAGGAGTTCCGCTCCGACTCTGCTGGGGTGCAGGCCATCAGCACGGAAAAGCCTAGGACGCTCCCAGAAAAGATTCCAATTATTTACAAAGAGCAGTTTCTGTTCTTTACACCATGACAATAACCATTCGTTTAAAGCAAACAGTCTACTGAACCTTTCGTGTCCTCGTCGATACGTCGGAAGTGGACTTGACACGATGATCTTCGCCGCGGGCGATGTGCTGCGTACCGTCTCGATCAGGCTCCTGTAGTCCCTCTTCAGTGTCTCCGGTTGCCGCAGCTTGATGTCGTTAGTCCCCACGTGCAGCACGACAGCCCCGATGCTCTCATCGCCCTTCAGGATCGCGGGTATCTGCGCAGAAACATCGAGAACACGAGCACCGGGGAAACAGTGTGTGTGCACTTTACCTTCAGCTAGCGTAGCACGGACGTGCCGGACGATGGAGCTTCCGACGATCACAGCGTCGCGTTCCGTCTCGCGGAGGGGAGCGAAGCGGTTCCGGGTGGAGATCTCGAAGACCGGAGGCGGCGAGGTTGTCCCCCAGGGTCTTCCGCTGCTGTTGTTGCACCCAGGGTCCGTGGCGTCCCGGCGCCGGAGTGAAGGACATCTGTGAAGACCGCGTCCTGGGTGCACAGTGTCTGTATAGAGAAACGCACGGAGTAGAGGTGGTGGGAGTGTTAGCAGCGTGCTGTATACTTACCCCGGACTTGTGAGCTTCAGCCCGGGATGTTTCCAGCGCGGCTCTCCTCTCTCTCAGCTGGGCCTGCTTCTCCACCAGGTCGCGGATCTGCTTCTCCACGGCCTCCAGCTCCAGCTGCACCGAATGCAGCTCGAACGTGTCCTCACCTGCACTCAAAGGTAGACACAAATCCGCCATTTAAGCAAATAAGAGTGAGACAAAGGCAATGTGTGTGAATAGAGTATTAGCAGTGTAAGCTAGATTAGCGGCAGGCACGCTGCCTATGCTAACGGGCTATAAGCTAATAGCAAACACGAGAAATCAAAATAAAACTAGTGATAACAAGGCGCTCCGATTGTTTTTGTTTTAGAATGCTATTGTGGATATATTCACACGTTATAAAAACGAAAAAGATAGTGTATAAAATAGTTTTAAGATAAAAAAAATAGACGATAAAGAATCAACTTGACAGAGCTCAAACTCAAAACACGTAGTCACAAATCAGCGCATGCGCAACCCACCGAAGACCGAAGACAACCATAGAACAGGATACAAGTTAAATAGGGAATCTAATGAGGGACAGACAGGTGGAGATGATTAACTAATAATGACAACCGGGAGCGCCAGCAATAGAGGAACAACCTCCGTAGTCGTTTCAGGACTGGCAGATAGTTCAGGGCAGACAGAGCGTTCAGATGAAGGCAGGAGAAGAGGTGGGAGTGTCTGCATATATATCCCAATCCCAGTCCATAGAGCGCTGCTCACCCTCAGCCATGGTACAGAGGGCGGAGCTTCCCTCCGCGCTCCTGCTGTCCATTGCACTCTCCGCCGTGGTGAGCTCTGTTGTCAGCTCTCGCACCTGGTCTGACGTCACGGGCTCTGGCTCAGAGGTGATCCTCAGCGCTGTCGCAGTCACTGGCGATGGCTCGTTGGTCGTGGTGGGCTGGGCTCTGGGTCAGGAGTGGAGCTGGTGTCGTCGTCTGCGATGTCCACGGTGAGCGGGGATTTGCAGGACACCAGCACCCACTCAATGAAGGCAGCGAGGCTCTCGAGGACCCTCCCTGGACAGCTGCGCTCGTGTGGCGGTGTTTAGTTCAGTTTGGTAGAACGAGCAGAGGCAGCTGTCCGGGTAGTGTGAGAGGTTGGCGAGGAACACAACATCATTAGTGTGGTCCTCAAGAGAGCGATCCCCCTGCTCCAGCAGGAAGATGAGGACGGCAGGGTCATCCATCACAAACGAAACAAAAACTGACAAAAACAAAACAAAAACAAAATGCAGGGAAACACGCCGCTTTACTTTATAAGGTCCGGTCTTCTATCACAGTTCAGTGTTGAAAGGACTCGCACAAAGCCGAAGGTGAAAGTAGAAGTCTTTAATATAATCCTCACAAGGTAATACATAACAAGAAAGCAGCAAACACACATACAAATTGATGAAGTAGACCGGACGACAACCATAGAACAGAACACAACTTAAAGTGAAAGTGAAAAAGTGAAAGTGACGTGACATGTGGCCAACTATGGTGACCCATACTCGGAATTTGTGCTTTGCATTTAAGCCATCCAAAGTGCACATACACAGCAGTGAACACACACACACACACACACACTGTGAACACACACCCAGAGCAGTGGGCAGCCATTTATGCTGCGGCGCCCGGGGAGCAGTTGGGGGTTCGGTGCCTTGCACAAGGGCAAGTTTTGCCTCTTTGTCGTCATCTCTGTTGAAAACCTGGTTTTGCAGCCAGGTGCGGAATTATCTTTATTACGTAGGTTGTACTCTGGCACGGCTCCAGCGCGGATTAATCTAATGTTTTGAGGTGAATGTGTAGCTGTCAGTCACCGCACCGGTGTGAATCAAACACTTAGTAATCACAGAGTCTAGCCTACGTCTTGGAATATGTGACCCAAATCAGAATTTTCACCGTATATTGTCATCTGAACAAGTAAGTAACAAGTCTGCCACGTTTGTTCTGCCCAAATGAGGAAAAAAGCATTACAATAATCGCACTACCAATGGTGATTAAATCTAACGATTGATTAGCTCATATCACATCAAACCATGCAAATAATTATTATTGTTATACTTTATTCTCAAATTATTAATGTTAACATCATCAGCATTGACTATGGGTATAGTGTGTATTAACATGTAGATTTCAATTTCTGTACAGTCTAATCTCTTATTGTCATACCATTCGAATTTCATTTTAAGAAATTATTTTAACCCCAAAAGCAAACTATGCTCCCTTCGAACTGGTTTTCTTTAGAATACAAATCTTGCTTCTAATCCCAGGCTGTCTGTAATCAGAAGCATGTTTAAAACTTGAATATAATTTAATTTCATTCACACTTGTTTCATAAACACATAATCCTTTCTGGATTACAATCCGCCATCAAAATTATACATTTAATTATTCTAGCTGCTGTAAGAAAAGGCTATAAACGATCCGCCACCTGCAGGATCCTCACATGCGATAGTCTACTAGCTGGGAAAACTTCTTTATGTTTACAGACGTGACGTAATGGTGCAGTGCCATGCTCGAATTTCCCGCAAAAACCTACCCGTACTACTCAAATTAGAAAACATTATTATAAGCTAACTGTTGTGAATCGGGCTAAAGTAAGGCGATAGTTTTGAACACTGGCCAGTTATGTACTCTCTCAAATATTGATTTCGGATCATTTTTAACCAAAAAAGTTACGGACTGCAGCTAAATAGGGAATCTAATGCGGGACAGACAGGTGGATGATTAACTGATAATGACACAACAAGAACAGGAACATAACCAAATATTGGCAAACAGGAACCAACTAATGAAAGAGAGACAGAAACTGGGTCAATGAACACATGAAGGATGAAAGCACAACAAAACAGGTCCATAGGTCTGACAAATATATTAAAAAATGTAATCAGCAGCCATTTCTCCAGTCTTCAATGTCACATGATCCTTCAAAAATTATTCTGCTATGCTAATTAGCTTCCAAGAAGCATTTCTCATTGTTATTAATATTAAACAGTTAAAAACAGAGCTTTGATTTATGTATTTATTTATTAATTTATTAATTATTTTTGCACTTCATTTTATGGTTTATATGGCTTGGTTTATATCATTCATCCATGTTTATTTTAATGCATCAAATGATCAGAAAGTTATTTCTTTTAAAGCTGCATGTTATTGACAGGGTTTTAAAGGCTGGTTTTAGGTCAGTGGTTAATTTGACAGACGAATAGGCAAACATGTGGGGTGTTTAGATTTGCGTTTAATGCAACTGTGGTCAAATGCATTTGAAAAAAACGTGTTTGTGAGAATTTGTATTTTTTTTGTTGTCCATATGAATTGCCAGATGTAAATTGGGCCTTCGTTGATGATTTCACAGATGAACGGCCTTTTCTCAGACCAGCTGTTGTCAACAGAGCGTGCGTGGTTTATCGAAATACACTTGAGTGTGAAATGAAAATATCTGGTTCAGCTCCACTGATTTTAAATCAAGATTTAATATCCTAGTCCTTAAGTCCTTTGAATAATTCTGACTTTTATTAGACCAAAAAAACTCTGTCTGGCCAGCTGTCTCTTTCACCATCTGATTGTCTCTTTCTCTCTCTCTCTTTCTGGCCGTCTCTTTCTCTGTCTACTACTGTAGCAGCACCTCCGAGCAGCTATCCACTTTAATGGAACACTCTTGTGAGCCACCATGATGAATGGATTTGAGGCAAACAGGAGATGAAAGAGGAAAAGGAGCAACGATAGACAGGAAGTGAGATGATTTGAATTTAACAGAACAGATAAAAAGAGAATGAAAGGCCTGTGAAGCCTGGAGGTGACCCTTCAGGGGCAAAACACTGCATGATGGATTAAGACACTTTGGGAATACAAATATAGAATGATAGAAAATCCCAGGGACAGAGTCAGAACGAGAGAGAGGCACAAAGGAAAGTGTGCATGGTGGAAATCGTCCTGCAAAGTGCAGCACTTAAAGTTTCAGAAGTTTTCTTTTGTTTTGTCTGTTTTTTTGTTTTTTCTTTCTTTTTCCAACTCTCTGCTTTTGCCTCTCATTCCCAACAGTAAACACACCCTAACATCTTCCACTTTCACTCAGTGGATTTTTGAGTCCTCAACAAGAATGCATAATCATCCAAAATAAGAACACCAGGGAGGGAGAATTAAATAAGAGAGGAAGAGCAAATGGGAAATGGGGAAATAAAAAAGGGGATCAGTGATTTAAAACGAGAAAAGTGAGGCAAGTGTTTGAAATCATGGTCTTTATACTTTTGGCTATTCACGGTGCATATATTTATGGGTTTTGCATATAAACCCAAGATTTATCTGGAGGTCAAAGAACAGAAAAGGTCATTTTTCATTTTTGTGTGGGGAGAGAATCAATTATCTCACTGCTTTGAAGCGCTGAAACTCTTTATTAAATCATAGTAGACCAGACCTGATATCATAAGCCCATCTCTACACTCACTCTTCCTACCTATTATCAACTTCTTTATCTACTGTCACTCTTCAAAGACTCCTCTACCTATTTCTGTATGCTCATTATTTTGATCATCCAGACCTATTTAACTGGATATCCCTAACAGACGGATTTCGTACTGCTTCCTGCACACCCTCTGCAAGTTATATTAGACTTGACACGGTGTGCTATGCATATGTTTTGTAGCCAATTTTTAGTTTTTTATCTCATTAAATAAGTTTTACACTTACAAAAAAAAAATGTGTATTAAATTGCTTGGAGTAAAAATGTTGTTCTAAACCTTTATGGCTTTCTTTCTTCTGTGGAACACAAAATAAGTTATTTTGAAAAATGTCTCTTTTTTTAACTTTTTTGTTTTTATCCATACAGTGAAAGTCAATGGCAAGGCTCCAGACTAACAAATGAGAACAGTGGCACCAGTGCAACAACATTCTACAGATGATAACACCAGCACCTGTTTTAATATGTGCTTATTTAACACATAGGCACAGTTATTAATAATATTGCATTGTTTGTTTCATGGAAATCACAGTTAAAAGCACTGACTTTAAAATAAGCAGATGCATATGTATATTAACAACCCTGTAAGAAAAGGCAAAAGTGTAAATTTTCTGTCAGTGTGACAAGTGAGACTGTACAGCTCTTGATTCGACTTTTTGTTTGCTCATTGAAATTCACCATCATTCTTCTTTCATAATGACATAGATCACAACCACAGGTAAAACCATACATTTTATATATATATATATATATATATATATATATATATATATATATATATATATATATATATATATATATATATATATTTAATAGTTGTTGCATGATCAAGATCTGTTTGCGAATTAATGCTGTTCTTAGCTTGTGCTATGCTATGCTGCACGATTGAAAGTGAGTAGCGTTATTTTGTTCATCTTTTGTAGCTTTTTGCTGTTTGATGTTTCTCTTATGCAACTGAAATGGCTATGCATAATGCGGGTAAAGTGGGTTGGGCAAATTTGTACATGCATCATTGCCACCGCTAACAAAACTTTGCACCGACATGAAAAAAGGTTGCAAAATGTGAACACTCAGACACTTTTGGCTGAACTACGCTTTTAGGAAAAATGAGTCAACCGAATGAAAAGTAAAGAAAGAAAAGCTCTTTTTTTTTTTTTTTTTAATTTTTAATTATACTGACTGGTTTCATTAACTCTGAGTTCCATCTGTTTTTCTTCTTTGTATAAACCACAACAAGGTGAAAGCCTCTCCTAAAGGTGTGAACATACTGTCGATTCAAGGTGATTAGATCTGGTTTAAATTAGAGCAGTTAATCAAGCAGAAGATGAAACAATAAAACTCTTGTCGAGGAGAGATGCAAACTCTACAACAACAGTACAGGCTAAAACGTCATGTTGATCAATAGACGAGCTAAGCAACAGGCGAACCCCATTAAAGCACCAGCAGCAAAGATGTGCTGGGAAGTAGAGCAGCATTCTTATCGCCAACAAAGCAAATGTTATGATGTCATTATTAAATGTTTACCCCATAAGCAAGAGTAACGAGGGGAGGGTGATTATCCTCGTTTTAAACCTTTAAAAAAGAACTGCAGACAGAATGACAGACTAATGGTTTGCTGAGTGGCGTTAACGCTATGATTGAAATGCGCTTCAGGCTGCAGTTTAGCTGTGCTAGCACTCTGTCGCTAGTTTAACTCAGTTCAACTCAGTTCAACTATAGCATGACCAAGCTGTCCATCAAGGGGATTGTGTCCACTAAGCACTTATGTGCAGTTCACAATGTTCCATCAAGTGCTGATGTCTATTCCATGAGCACAGAGGAGAAATCTTGACTTTTATGCTTTATGTACGACAGACATTTTCATGGTGCATTGATTTCAGATCTGATGGCTTTGCCTATTTTTCCGACTGTCAGTTGACCCAAGTTGTGCTGAATCACCAATCCAATTGAACCTATTATGCAGTTCAGTCTCAACAGAGGAAGCGACATTCTGGGAAGTTTGAATTGAATGTTATTATTATGTTGCAGGCCCATCGGATAAATTGTACTGTGATCATGAATTCTCTGGCATTCGTACCCTGAGACCTCTGTAGGTCTCTTTATTGTTTGCACGGGCAGGTGTATATATATGGGATAGACAATGATTTGTAGACTTTAATGCTCAGGGGAAATCAGAGCTGTTATTTCAAAAGCTGATGCTGGAGATGTCCCCATTCTCCCTCTACATTTTTCTCACTCTTTCTGTGAGACAGAAAGATGATTTGGGTTTGAGATGCTGAACTTGAGGCATGAGGGACACAGGTGTGGGCATGTTTTCCTTTATTTATTTTTCTTTGCATTTGCAGAACATGACATTATGTACACTACCATTCAAATGTTTGGGGGTCAATAAGATGCAGTTTGTTTTAACTTGCTATTCAAATAATTATTTGGTTTCCACAAAAATATGCAGCACAATTGATGATAATATTAAATATTACTTGAGCATCATATCAGCGTATTAAAATCATCTCTGAAGGATCATGTGACAAAGAAGTCTGAAATAATGACTGCTGAAAATTTAGCTTGATCATCACAGGAATAAATTACATTAAAAGCATTAAAATAGAAAACAGTTTTAAATTGTAGTAATATTATACAATATTACCACTTTTACTGTAGTTTTGATCAAATAAATGCATCCTTGGTCAGCTTTAAAAAAATCTTCAAATAAAAAAAAAAACTCTTACTTAAAAAAACTTACTTTGTTTTATTAACTTTGTGAAAATATCACAATTAATTTAAAGCATCACATTAAAGAGTAGTTCACTTCTATGAAAATTTCATGATAATTTACTCCCATGTCATCCAAGATGTTCTTGTCTTTCTTTCTTTCTTTCTTTCTTTCTTTCTTTCTTTCTTTCTTTCTTTCTTTCTTTCTTTCTTTCTTTCTTCAGTTGAAAAGAAAATAAAGTTTTTTGGAGAAAAAAAACAGGATTTTTCTTCCTATATTGGACTTCAATGGTGGCCAATGAACATTTGTGGTTAAAAGTATTCGATTTTTTTTATTGAATGAATCTGCAATTTGGACCTTCAACCCGTTGGCCACCAATGAAGTCCACTATATGGAGAAAAATCCTGGAATGTTTTCTTCAAAAACCTTAATTCCTTTTCGACTGAAGAAAGAAACACATGAACATCTTATATGACATGGGGGTGAGAGAATTATTAGGAAATTTTCATACTGGAAGTGAACTGCTCCTTTAAAGCATAGTTATGTAGTTGCATAGACAAGTTGAACAAGTTGGACATTGAAATCCAGACATAAAATGTATTGAATGATAAAACCTTTTTTGTGTCCTTCACCTCCTTCGCATCTCTGCACTGTCTACATCTGTGTTTGTCTGATGGTGTTTGTGTGCATGTGTTTAAGTGCCTGTGTCTGTGACCTTAAAGGCAGTCGTTGATCCAGTCTGTGTGTTAGCATTTCACGCGTGGAAGGTGGGGGGTGGACGTGCTTGAAGAAAAGGGGACACAGCGGAAAGAAAGATGGGAACCGATGAAGCAGGAAATTGCTGTTTCTCTACATGTCAGTGGTATATTTGTTTGAGTACCCCCTGCATGCACAGGGACCAAACACTGTCTTTTCCCAGAGTCCTGAATTATTTTAACTGCACCAACTACTAACCAATGTGCAAAGACCACTTTATCCCAGCTTTTCCTGTTTTCTCCATTTATGTAGTATTCATATAAAGCTGTCAGCACTGTAAAATTTATTTTTACACATTTTAAAGTGTTGAACTTAAAAAAAAAATGAAAGTGGCAATTTATTTGGTTTCTAAATTACTTGAAGTAAATGCTCAGAAGTTAAAATTGTGTAGTTGCTATGACAACTAACTGACCATTTTAAGCATAGATGTTTATAGGTAGATGCCCTATTAGCGGCTGTTTCTATGGGCTGCTATATGTAAACAGTCCACCATATTGAACAATTAAAGCAAGTTGCCTGTGCATCTGCAAGCATAGTTATATGCATGTATGAATATCTATGCATTATGCATATACATTATAGTACATGTGGTAAAAGTCATTCTTTTAAAAGGCTATAACTAGTACTGTACTGTGGAAGCAGCTTTTTCTCTTAAAAGAAGCCTTAAAGACATAAGTGGAATGACCTTTCCTAACAACTGATTGATATTCTGACACAGTGAGCTTTCATACCCCTGCAATCATTACCTTTGACGCTGATTGTTCTCAGTCTTTGATGGCAGGAATGGGCTTTGGAGTGTCATTAAGGATTATCTGTTCCTCTCATCAACTGTTTTTTCTTCCTGTCTACCTTTTTTTTTCCTTTTTAAGGTCAATAAGGAAAAAGTGGTTGACGGAAGTCACCGGCATAGGTGGACTCAGGAGGCATGTGGAGAATATCATCACTGCAGGAATATAGCAATATCACCTTAATGTATTTAATCCACAGGTTTCTGAAATAAAATTGTACTGCATTGTGCAGCGAAGCTCTTTTTAACACACATAAAATATACCATCCTCTGATTGTACATGCTTTTAGACATAAAGCCAAACACATTTATGTTGAATGACATTTACCCACATACACACACACACGTCTGAGGTCATGACTTACAATTTCCCTCGAGCTCTCCTAGTTTTTATGAGAGACATGCCTCCCTTAGAATGGTAATGACAAAATCATGTGAAGGACAGTTAGCTGTTGCTTGTGGTTTCATTACTCCCTCTGGACACACGCTTGCACACACACAGAAGTAAATGGATAGTTTCAACGGGCATCTGACTCTAATTAAGAGCCAATTAGCAGCCAGAGCAGCACATAAATGACCTGCTAAATCATGGAGGATTTAGGGGTTCATGAGCATCCTCTGAGCTTAGCTAGTTCCACGCCCGCACGCTCTGTCTGTGTTAACTTCCAGCTGGGAGAATTCACTTCCTTTGAGTGAACTGTCCTTGGCCAAAGGGCACTTGTCTTAAGTGCCCTAACACATGCAGCCACCAGCACTCTGGAGCTCACGCCGCTGCTGCACACTTTCTCGGGCAAACACATGTCAGGAGAACATGCGCCTTCCTGCAGGTCTCACATTGGTTCTGTACCTACATAATGTCTCGGTTACGTATGTAACCCTCGTTCCCTGAAGAATGGAACGGAGACGTCACGTCGGTGACCGACGAATTGGGATCTCGCTTAGAGAGACCAATCCCCTACGAGAGTATGCCAATGGATATTGGCATGCGATTATTGCATCCAGCTGCCGCTAATCACAGCGTGAGTATAAGTAGGCAGCGGGTGCAGCGCATATTCAGGTTTTCGCTGAGGAGCCGAGCCGGTGACCCGGCCGCTCAACGGTGGTACAGCAGCCGTGGCGGCGGGACGTGACGTCTCCGTTCCCTTCTTCAGGGAACGAGGGTTACATACGTAACCGAGACGTTCCCTATCAGTCGGTCACTCCGAGTCACGTCGGTGACCGACCAATTGGGATCCCTACCAAAGGGCCACGGGTACTGCCCCTTCCACAGAAGACCAACTACTGTTGCCATGGCACTACCCACTCAGTAAGACTGGATAACACTGGGAAAACGTACCCGTTCCAGTTGGAACCGGACGCTACGGAAGCTCGCCCTTCCCGCAGGAGGTTCGGAGCAATTACGCATATGATCAACCTTAGGCGCATATGGAGAATTAGAGGAAATTGTACCTCATGGAGATTGGCAGAAGATCTGCCGGGGAAACACGGGCTCTCAGGCTATACCGTGGACTATACACATATGGGGTCCAAAAGGCCTTTCATATGGAACCCAGCCCTCTACCGGTTCTCACGGATTCAACGAGTGAGGGCCTAGCGTCAGATGCGCCGCCACATCTGACTGCCGAGGGGACGGAGGAACTCGACAGGGTCTACAGTACGGACTCTCTGGAGCAATTTTAGCAAGCCGACCCGAAAACGGAGCCTCTCAGTGCTTCTACCCGTTTGAGGTAAGAACACAGGAGGAAACCGGTTCCACACAAAGGCTATAGAACCTAGCGAACGTGTTAGGGGTCACCCAGCCCGCAGCTCTAAAATATCTGCCAGTGAGGCGCCACGAGCCAACGCCCAGGAGGATGCAACAGCTCTAGTAGCGTGAGCTCTCAACCTGAACGGGCAGGGCACACCCTGTACCTGATAAGCCAGGGTGATGGCATCCACTATCCAGTGGGCCATCCTCTGCTTGGAGACGGCCTTCCCCTTCTGCCGGCCTCCGTGACAAACAAAGAGCTGGTCTGAGGTCCTGAAGCTTTGTGTCCTGTCAACGTAGCATCTCAAGGCCCGGACGGGACAAAGCAAAGCAAGGCTGGGTCTGCCTCCTCCGAGGATTACCTGGGAGTCAGCCGGCCCAAACTCTAGGCACGAATCGTCGACCGAAAATGCATGCAGGTCCCCTACCCTCTTGATGGAGGCCAATGCAAGCAGGAGCAGAGTCTTCATTGAAAGAAACTGCAGCTCAACTGACTGCAAAGGCTCGAATGGGGCCTGCTGTAGTGCTTTGAGCACTAGAGACAGGTCCCAAGAGGGTATAGAGGGGGGCTGTGGGGGATTTAACCTTCTTGCCTCCCTAAGGAACCTGATGGCCAAGTCATGCTTACCCACCGACTTCCCTTCCACGGGGTCGTGGTTGGCAGCAATTGCAGCCGCATAGACTTTAAGGGTGGAGGGAGACAGCCTTCACTCCAACCCCTGCTGCAAAAAGGAAAGCACGACCCTGATCGGCACTTCCCGGGGGTCTTCTCGGTGAGAAGAACACCACTCGACGAACAGGTTCCATTCCAAGGCGTAAGCCTGTCTCGTGGATGGCGCTCTAGCCGAAGCGATGGTGTCAACTACCCCTTGGGGTAGGTCACCTAGAACCTCCGCGTCCCGCTCCAGGGACCAGACATGAAGTTTCCAGCTTCTTAGGTCTGGACGCGGGTGCCATAAGGTGCCCTGTCTCTGAGTCAGTAGATCCTTCCTCAGAGGAATCTGCCAAGGAGGGACTGTCACGAGGAGCATCAGTTCTGAGAACCAAGTCCGAGTGGGCCAGTACGGCGCCACGAGCAGGACCTGCTGCTCGTCCTCCCTGATCTTGCATAGTATCTGTTTTTGCGAGAAGGCTCACTGGGGGAGACGCATACTTGCGAAGGCCCCGCGGCCAGCTGAGCTGGACCGTCTGGGGATGGAGTCTCCATTCTCCGGGGAGCGCAGCTCGTGACAGCTCGTCGGCTGCCCGGTTGAGCAAGCCCGGAATATGAATGGCACGAAGCGACCTCAGATGCCTGGCTGACCGAATCCAACTCCATACCGAGAAAAGAGAACCTCTGCGTCGAGGAGAGTTTGCTCTTTTCCCAGTTGACCTGAAGGCCCAACTGGCTGAGGTGTGACACCAAATCCCTGTGTTCGCACAACTGGTCCTGAGACTGAGCCAGTATGGGCCAGTCGTTGAGGTAGTTGAAAATGCGAACGCCCTTTTCTCTCATGGGAACAAGGGCTGCCTCCGCAACTTTCGTGAAGACACGGGGTAACAGGGACAGCCCGAAGGGCAGGACCTTGTACTGATATACCCGTCCTTCAACGCAAACCACAGGAATGGCCTGTGGCGCGGAAGGAATCGACACATGGAAGTACACGTCCTTCAGGTCGACCGCTGCAAACCAATCTCGGGGACGGATGCACCCAAAGATGCGTTTCTGCGTGAGCGTCTTGAACGAAAGCCTGTGAAGGGCCCAGTTCCAGACACGCAGATCCAAGATTGGTCGTAACCCACCGCTTTCTTGGGTACAATGAAGTAAGGGTTGCAAGCCCTGTCTTCATATCGGCTGGAGGGACCGGCTCCATCGCGTCCTCCGCCAGTAGGACAGCGATCTCTCCACACGAGACATGAGCATCAGCTGCCTTCACTGCTGTGAGGTGGATGCCCCTGAACTTGGGAGGAAACTGAGCCGCATAGCCGAGTCAGATGGTCCACTGGAGCCAGCAAGACGGGTTGGGTAGACGCAGGCATCCAAACACCGTACAAGCGGACCAGCGGGACCACCGACGTACCCGCGGTGGGGCAGCGAGGTGGAACACAGGAACACGGCCCGTGGTGGACCAAGGGGTCCGAGTGTGCGGTGCGCGCTTACCTGGTTCCGAGGTTTGGCAGAGGGTGCGTGAGTAGGGCCTTTGACGACGCTCTCGAACCGCCCACTGCTGCCAGCTGGCGAAAGAGGAGGATGAGCGCGGTCCGGAGTTGGTCCGTCTGTGACTCTCCATGCCCTCTTGGGACCCAGAGGCAGAGACAACCGCTTCTTGTCGAGATTTTTGAAATAGAAGAATCTCCACCCGGCCCTCCTCCGGGGGAGGGGGAGGCGCATCCGCCACCTCCCAAAGCAGTCCTCTCTCTCTCTCTGGGTCGCCCGTCCTGTGCCTCTTGCTCTTCCGCTCACCGTCAGGTTTGACGGGGGCCTGCCTACGCCCGGCTCAACGGCACCGCTCTGGAAGCTGCTGCGGATGCGGTGCGGGAGCAGGGACGGACGCAGGGGCCGCCCTCGGCGACAAGCAGGTTGGGGCGCTGCAGCCGGCGGGCGGGTGGAGGCAGCAGCTGCCCGCCGGGGCAGGAGGTGTTGGATCGCCTCAGCCTGCTCGTGAGCAGCCGAGAACTGCTGGGCCATGTTCTTGACTGCGTCGCCGAAGAGGCCAGTCTGGGACACAGGGCTCTTGAGGAACCGATACTTTGTCGGCGTCCCCATGTCGACCAGACACAGCCAGGGGTGAACGTCCTGGACCACAAGTGTGGACATCGCACGACCCAGAGACCGCGTCACCTTCGTCGCTCGTAGCGCGAGGCCCGAGGTACAAGCTCTCAGAGCTTCCGGATCGTAACCACCCCCGTGCATGTCCTCAGTAATGCCATAGCGTAAGGTGGAGGCAGCTTCCCCACAGGCCATATAAGCACCGCCGGACAGACCAGACGAGTACCTACAGGCCCGGAAGGGGAGACACGGTTCGCCCCGCCGAGTAGAGACGGTATTAGGACACAACTGCATCGCAACCGACCGCTCCACTGGGGGGACCCCCGTATACCCCCTAGCTGCGCCACCACCGAGGGTGGTGAGGGGGAGGAGTTAACAGGGCGGTTTCTGGCAGTAAAAGGTGTCGTCCACGACCTGGTAAGCTCTCCATGCACCTCCGGGAAGAGAGGCACTGGGGCAGGGCGCTGAGAACCAGCGCAAGCTACCCCGAGAAATCAGTCGTCCAACCTCGAGGGCTCGGGACACGGTGGGATCTCCACTCGAGCCCTACCCTCTCAGTGGCCCGGGAAAGCATAGCCGTGATTTCTAGATCCGACTCAAGCACTGCTACTGCCGGAGCAGCAGCAGCCGAATCTCCTTGCCCAGAAATCTCCAGCTCACCCTCCGATGCAGCAGTCGACGTCTGGTCATCGGGAGGAGCGCCAGGGTAACTGCTGGTGCTCCCCTTGTAGAGGGCCCAGCACGTTCCACTGACAGCTCAACTGGTTTTGGAGCGCAAGAGGGGCGATGGTCCCTCGAGGGTTGGTTCCCTGGAGGGTTTGCCACCATGCCACCGCCTGAAATGGTCCCCGTCTGTCTGCAGCCAGAACGAGAGCCAAATCAAGGCAGAGGCAACAGAGCTCTGTCCCTTTGTCGAGGTATCAGAGCCTGGCCCGCAACTCCAAGATGATCATCTTCCCACCATGAGAAGATGCCTCATCCACGAGCGCCACCTCAGCATGCTTACTGCCCAGGCATGTGAGGCAGCGATCATGACCATCACCCGGCACCAGGTAACGACCGCATCCAGAAACACACGGGTGACACGTTGTCTGAAGCAAGACCCAACTCGTCTTTACAAAGACATAACGTTGAGTTTGCCAGATGCAACGTCGTCTTTAAAAAGACGCACCCGTGAATGCTCTTTTAGAGAAATCACTCTTTCAGTGTGCTGAAGCGCACAGGGGAGATGGCCGTTTGCAACACAATCAGGGGGTAGTGCAACCTGATGTGTGCAATCCACTCGACACAGGAAGAACCACCGCCGCTGACGCACCGTACCACCAGCACAAGAATGCCTCGAAGAGCGCACTGACTTGCAGACACTGTAGGTTGGTCAGGAGCAGAACGATGAACGCTCGGCTCCGAAGCGAAAAGCTGAATATGCGCTGCACCCGCTGCCTACTTATACTCACGCTGTGATTAGCGGCAGCTGGATGCAATAATCGCATGCCAATATTCATTGGCTTGTTTAGATACTCTCGTAGGGGATTGGTCTCTCTAAGCGAGATCCCAATTCGTCGGTCACCGACGTGACTCGGAGTGACCGACTGATAGGGAACTCATGTTGTTGTGGTTAGTGCGAATCTGGCACTGTATGCAGCATGTGATTCGCTGATTTGAATATGTTAGACAGATGCAAAGAAGCCATAAGGAAGGAGATTGGTTCATGTATTATTTAGTCAAGCATTTCTTTTGGGAAATGGATACACTGCAAAAATGGCTTATCTTACTTAGTATTTCTGTCTTGTTTCTAGTCAAAATATAAAAAAATCTTAAATCAAGATACTTTTATTAGAAGCAAAATTACTTAAGATATTATCTGCCAGTGGGAATGTGGGATAAGTAAAATAATAAGATAATTTTACTTGTTTTAAGCTAAATGCACTTAATATCCCCCTTGGAAACAAGACTAAATATCTTAAGTCATTTTGCTTATCTAGTAAAAGTATCTTGATTTAAGAATTTTTTATGTATATATTTTGACTAGAAACAAGACAAAAATATTAAGTAAGATAAGCCACTTTTTTGCAGTGTATCAGTTCACTCTCGTAATAAGAGTTCCAAAAGTTTGAACAAAACATTTTACGATGATACATCATAATTTAGTGTGATTCAGGCTAAATAAATCATATTTTATCTGAGTTGTGAATATGAGTTTGCAGTCTGCATTTAATTTGATGCAAGAAAATGCTGTGTAATTCAAAATAATGTCAAGGAAAGTCTTTCTATTGAGTTGTCCTTGGAGTATGCACACAAAAGCCGAACGTAAGAGTGCAGCCAATATACAGTAGTTTGACCCAGCTCTTTTTAGTGAATCTAAAACATACCACATGATCAGTGTAATTTGATTGACAAACAAATGGCTCTTACGAGAATCAAAAACATGTCTGGAAAAAAACACTTTATAAGAATCACTTGTAAATCCAACAACACCAATTGTGTTTTAGATTCACTGAAAAGAATGGGATCATAAGAATCATTCATTCAGGAATCAAACTACACTAGTTGCAATTTTAAGTTTGCTTTTGTGTGCAACCATGACCAGTGTAGTGCATTTCACTAACAAATGACACTTATGAGACAATACAGGACGACCCGGTGTGGTCACATTCCTGAATTAATTATTCTTATGAGCCAATTCTTTTAGGTGATTTTAAAAACGTACAGTGTGATCAGTGTATTTTGATTCATAAACAAATGACTCTTATGAACTTTTTAGTTAATCAAAAACACAGCACAATGTTGTCCAGTTCACTAATAAATTACTCTTTTCAGTCTGTTCTTGTTAGTGATTCAAAACCGTACAGGGTGACTTTATATAGTCTGATTTAGGAACAAAGGACTCTTATGAAACACGTTTTGTGTCAGTATCATTACTTAATGGTTGACTGGTTCTTCATGTGTCTAAAATGTCTGATTTGCTGATTTGTGCAGTTGGCTAGATTAGGTTCTGTCCTCACAAATGGGGATTCTTATCCTGTGCCAAAGGAGTGTAGCCTACACTCAGATAAACCATGCATTCATGCATCAATGGCCCAATTCCGATTTGAATACACAGCCAGTAAAATATGACGGTTATCTAGTACTGAAGAAACAGATATGCATATAACTGACAGGCATTGCGAAAGGTTAGAAGATTAAAAAGAAAAAAAAAACATGCAGGGTGATAGATTTTTTTTATGATGTAAATATGAGTGGTGTATATATAAATGAAGCTCTTATTCTGTGCTGGGACTGACATCAGAGACCTGGTTATTATTATAGTGCTTTGGCATTTTGGATTTCGAAGCATTCACTGATGTTATGGTTTATTTTAGAATGTGACTCAGTCACAGTGATCCTCATGTGAACCAAACAGATCACATAAAGTGCAAATTAAAAACATTTGTGCTGGTGTTTCAGTCAAAAGTAGTAACTTTGTCCAGCACATTCACAGAACAATACTCTTGCATATTAAACTATTTAAACAGTTTTTAGATGTCAAGGTGATGTCACTTGTTTTGGAGGACTCTTTCAGCAAATCAATTAAGCTTATCTTCAGTGCAAATCTTGACTTCAGTTTTTTTATTAAATTGCCTTGCATTTATTTTTTGGATGTTTATATACACACACACACACACACGTTGGTGTTTGTGGTTTATGGGGACTCTCCATAGGCGTAATGGTTTTTATACTGAACAAACTGTGTGTGCTATTGCCCTACACCAACCCTACACCTAAACTTAGCCCTCACAGGAGACGTTGTGCATTTTTAGATTTTCAAAAAAACACCATTTAGTATGTTTTTAAGCCTTTTGAATTACAGGGACATAGACAGTGTCCTCATAAACCATCTTCATATTGTAATACCTCTGTCATACCCATGTCATTATACAAATTTGTGTCCTCATAAACCACATAAACATGCGCACACACACACACACACACACACACACACAGGCTTAAAATACAATTATTTAATTATAAACAACACATTGTTTCATTCTTTCTTTTCTTTGTTCCCTCACTGTCACAGCACAATATATGTGAGACATTAGATTAGAAGCAGACCTTTTAAGTCAATGACACAAGTAGAAATTGCATCCTATTAATCAATTGCATAAAAAGAGCTTTTGACTTTGGCTTTTGACAGACCATTATAGCATCTACTTAGACTGAAGAAAAAGAAATTAATAAGGCTAGTTCAGACTAGAGAATAAAACAGGAATGAGAGGAGGTGAGGCTTAATTAAATATGAAAGCAAGACAGCAGCAGAGGATGTGAAGCAATAGAGAAAGAAGAACAAGCAGCGAGAGAGAGAAAGTGAGGGAATAAAAATAAAAACCAAGAGAAGCAAAACCTTTAGCATCAAACAGAAGCACGACATGTCAAATTTACAATTTACATGCACCCAGTCATCTCAGACGAAAGGCTTAGCATGTTTAGCATTTCATCACAGTTTTAAAAAAAAAAGAATAAACGTATGGGCTTAGGAGATTTTCCTGTGACACAGGGCCAGGCTGGGGCTCTGAAAAGTACAGAGCTTTCACTAGTCAAACACCAGCGAGTCTCTGACTCTGACAAACTAAGGAGGGCTGCTGTATTATTAATGATTCATTCTGCTTAGATCCTTTTTAGCCCTAATACAGTTTCTCATTTTCTGTATTAATATTTCACAGGCTGGCTAATCTTGATGGAAGAGAAGCCTGCTCTTGTTCTGGTAGCTTATATGGTGCATAGCCTAATGCGTTTCAACAGACATGAATAAGAAGTATGCATGCATACATAAACACCCCTTAAAAATACAGAGCTACTCATAGACACAAATACGCTGCCTGATAGAATGCTGAGGCATGTCTTCCTCTCATCTCATTTTTATGCAGTTTTATTTAATCATATTCTATTTTAATATCATTATTCAGATAATCCCTCTTTCAATTTTGAGGCCGTAGCCTTCTCTCGTTCTCTGTCTATCTCTGACATGATGCCCTGAAGGCCATTTTCTCCCCATCTTTCTTCCTTTACTGTGATAGAATGAATATTGTCCTTGGCCAGCGTGCAGCTCCTGATGATGATGAAGGTTAGTTGTCAATGGGGGCTGGACACTGTCAAACTGAGGTCAAGCTATATCCGCAAGGCTTAAGAGAGATGCCTTTTTACATCCATCCATCCATCCATCCATCCTCTTCTATCTATCTATTTATCTATCTATCTATCTATCTATCTATCTATCTATCTATCTATCTATCTATCTATCTATCTATCTATCTATCTATCTATCTATCTATCTATCTATATATATATATAGTATTTGTACAAGCAGTAATGAAATGATAGCATCCACTGCCTAATCAAAATATTCATTATGAGCTTTGTATGAATAGAGACGTGTTTACTTCCTGCCTTTCTTTGTAAACACCTGCTGATCATCGTTCCACCCTTGTAATTAAAGACATGAGAATAGATTCATCTAACCCTGCATGCCTCTCTGCATGTTTGTTGTTACACTAAATTGTATTTTCCCCCATGGATTCTGTAAAGTTTCAATTAGCTAACCCTCCCATCCGCAGAGGAAAACCTTATACAAGTATACTGTCCATAAACTTGTCAAGTTGTTTAATTTTTCATGCTTGGACTTTTTCGAAGACGTTTACATTTGCTTTTTTTTTTTTTTTTTGACCAAACAGACTTCTTTATAATGCATACAATATGTTAGAGTTACAAATACCCCAGCAGGAAGAACAAAATGCAATTCAAATACACAGAGAAAGGCCTGAGGCAAGACATAAAAGTTATATTTCAGAGTAAATGGAGAGAGAATGCACTATACTCTGAGTTTGGATGAACAACATTAAGCTGTTCTGTTCGAAACAATGCAACAGTGTGCAAGAAAATAGTGTGTAACAATTAAATAATTCAGTTTAATAGCACAACTCAGAGACAACAGTGAAATGCATTATGCTGTTGGAAAGAAATCATGAAGGATAGAGAGTTGATGGTGATTCATAGTAAAACATAATTTCAGTTAAATTAAAGGGGGTGTATCATGATAAAAGGGATTTGGCTTTGTCCTTTCAAAAAAGTAGCTCCTTTGCCATCATGCCGACAGCATGATTTTACAAAGATGCTATTCTGAAATCCAAAGTGGAAATACAGGAGATACAAATAATTGAACAGCAGAGAAAAGCACCAATGGAAGAAAAGAAGGAGCTGTGTTGAGGCAGGAGAGAACAGAGAGGAAATATAGAACCAAGGGCAACCAAGTCTTTTTCCTCTCCATCTGAGGCTGTGACACAGCAAATGCAGCTGGTCTTTGTTCCAAAAGATATCAATTAAAGGTCTTTCCACTCTAGACACGCCAAAGCACTTTATGATCACAGAAGTCCCCGCTCGGGTCAGTCCTCCTCTTGAAGAGCATTTTTCTTCACTCCAGTGTATGTGTGTGTTATATTGTAGGACCATAGTGTTAAAAGGTGAAGTGAAGCCTGACAAGTTAAGCGTGTGATTCTCACTAGTGGCACCAGATTGAAATTCTGGCTCATACATAACACTGGCTCAGTAAATGACTTGAGTCTGGATAGGTACTTTTTTTTTTTTTTTTTTTGGCGAAAGCAATGGAAGACAAACTCCGTGTTGGAAACTTTGCTGCTTTGAAAAAGTCATGATGTACATCCTTGATTTTACGTGCCATAGGTAGATCATAATGAGGTTGAAACTACATGCCTACTTAGGTTAAAGGTTAACTGTTTTAAAGTAAAGGAATTTTCTAAAATATTTCACACCTCCACATTCAAAAGCCATTTATCTCTGGTCTGTTGACCACACAGTTTTGCAGAATGTTTGTCAAACACCAAAGGCCTTTGCCTTTAAAGAAATATGTCTAGCTGACTTTATGAAAAGTGTTTGTGTGCACTTGTGAGAGTATGTTTATCTCAGAAGATGTTGCTGTTTCATCAGTTTCGTTATTCTGCTCATTTTCATCGCACATGTGACTTCAAGCCTCCTTTCATCTTGTTCTTTCTCCAACTGCATTTTCAATCTAATATTATCTCTGAGCTACAGTAGAAATGCTGAGAGTGGCTATTTGTCTGTTTTTGATCGCCGGCTAGGCACAGGAAGGGAAGCACATGGTTCCTGTCAGGTTTTTGGATCGGGGATTTTAGCATCTTTTTCCTGCATCATCATAACATATGCTCACAAATTAGAACCCTGCTGCCTGCTGCCAGAGCATCAAGATGCCATGTTCTCTTCTTTTGGTCTGTCTTTGATATGTCACCATGTGTCACTGCACACTGCTCCATGCATTAATTATTCTCAGAAAGGTTACTCTGTCTCTCTCCTGACTCCTGCTTCTGCCTTGCTGTGGGCTGATGAATTTAAAGTGGCATAGATATATAGGGCCCTATCTTACACCTGGCGCAATGTGGTAAAAGGCGTGGCACAAGTGTTTTTGCTAGTTTCAGCCCGACGCAGTTCTCATTTTCCCGTCCTGCGCCACATGGTTAAATAGCAAATGCATTTGCGCCCATTTGTGTACCCATGGGCGTGCTGGTCTAAAAAAGAAGTGTGTTCAGGCGCATTGTTCGTGCATTGCTATTTTGAGGAACTGAAAATAGACTGCGCCATAGAACAATTCAAACCTGGTCTAAAGTCAATGGCACAATTTTTTTGGGTTATTTAAAGAGTGCGTTAGTAGAAAATGCCCCTCTGGACGGGCCAAAACGTGTGTTCAATTTGCTTATAACACACGCGCAGCAGCACACAAACATGCCAAATATAAAAAAATAAAGGATTACAGTGTAAAAGAATATTATTGTGTAGGCTACATAAATATAAAAATGTCATACATGTCATAATGGATAGTCATTCCGTGTATCAGAATTAGCCTACCTATTTGCTCGCGCATGAGCAGATCCGTTTGCTCTATGGATACGCATTCAGTCTGTGCGCCTTAAAATTCCGCCATTTAAATAGCGAATCCGCCATGGCGTGAGCGCAACTCACTCTTAAAGGGAATGGGAGATGAGATTCTGATTGGTTTTATTGCACATAACGCCCCAAAAAAACACCCATTACTCATTAAGAGACTAGGAACGACCCATTTAGACCATGCGCCCAGGCTCGCCGAGCGTTTTCCCATCGTTAAACTAGCAAAAGTGGACTCGGACACGCCCTGAGTGCTCTTGCGCCGTGCGCTTTAGACCATGCGCTTAGATCGTTCAAATAGGGCTTATAGTCTTGGGTTTTGGTTTAGTTTATACAATCTCTTACTCAAATAATCAGATGGATCTATTTAAATTGATATCACAGCTAGGACAGGGTGATATATCTGCGACCATTACTCCAATATTCAATACGTGATCCTTAAGAAATCACTCTCATATAGAAATGCATCAGTTCTGAATAAAAGTTTCTTCTTGATCCCAAAGAATCTCTTGTGGTCACCAAGGCTACATTTATTTGATTAAAAAATAAAATAAAATCTATTGTAATATATTTTAAAATGTAATTTATTCCTGGGATGCAAAGCTGAATTTTCATCAGCATTACACCAGTCTACAGTGTCACATGATCCTTCAGAAAAAGCATTCTAATATGCTGATTTATATAATGCTGCTCCAAATTCTTACTATTATCAGTGGAAACATTATTGTATAATGCTCATTGCATTTCCACAGTGTTTCAAATACCAAATCATGGTTCATCGTTCATGGCTGTGAAATAGCTAAATGCCTATTGTCTATTAATAAAAGGGCAAGCCCCTAAATATCTCCGAATGTCCTGTTTCAGTTAGAAATATTGATGACCTATTCTTGATGTAGCTTAATTTTATAATGGCTGAAAAAATAATTACAAATATAACGTCTCGGTTACGTATGTAACCTTCGTTCCCTGAAGGAGGGAACGGAGACGTCACGTCGGTGACCGACGAATTGGGATCTTACTGTAACTAAACAAGCCAATGAACACTGGCATGTGATTATTGCATCCAGCTGCCACTGATCACAGCGTGAGTATAAGTAGGCAGCAGGTGCAGCGCATATTCAGGTTTTCGCGGAGAAGCCGAGCCGGTGACCCGGCTGCTCAGCGGTGGTACAGCAGCCGTGGCAATGGGACGTGACGTCTCCATTCCCTCCTTCAGGGAACGAGGGTTACATACGTAACCGAGATGTTCCCTATCAGTCGGTCACTCCGAGACACGTCGGTGACCGACGAATTGGGATCACTACCAAAGGGCCACGGATACTGCCCCTTCCAGTGTCCTGTGCAAGCCTCCTGCGCCCCTATTTTTCGGCGCAGGTCAGGGCTTAGCACAGAAGACCAGTCACTGTTGCTATGGCACTACCAAAGGGTCACGGATACTGCCCCTTCCAGTGTCCTGTGCAAGCCTCCTGCGCCCCTATTTTTTGGCGCAGGTCAGGGCTTAGCACAAAAGACCAGTCACTGTTGCTATGGCACTACCCACTCAGTAAGACTGGATAACACTGGGAAAACGTACCCGTTCCACTTGGAACTGGACACTGCGGAAGCTCACCCTTCCCGAAGGAGGTTCAGAAGCACTTATGCATACAAACAACCGTTTAGGTGCATATGGAAGATTAGAGGAGATTGTAGCCTCTTGGACAATGGCAGAACATCTGCCGGGGAAACACGGGCTCTAAGGCTATACCTTGGACTTCACACATATGGGATCCAATTAGGTCTCACATATGGAACCCAGCCCTCTACCGGTTCTCATGGATTCACCGAGTGAGGGCCTGGCATCAGACACTCCGCCACGTCTGACTGCCGAGGGAATGGAGGAGCTCGACAGGGTCTACAGTACAGTCTCTCTGGAGCAGTTTTAGCAAGCCGACCCGAAACCGGAGCCTCTCAGTGTTTCTACCCGTTTGAGGTGAGAACACAGGAGGAAACCGGCTCCACATGAAGGCTATAGAACCTAGCAAACGTGTTAGGGGTCGCCCAGCCCGCAGCTCTACAAATATCTGCGCCCACAAGCCAATGCCCAGGAAGATGCAACACTCTAGTAGAATGGGCTCTCAACCTGAACGGGCAGGGCACACCCTGTGCCTGATAAGCCAGGGTGATGCGTCCACTATCCAGTGGGCCATTCTCTGCTTGGAGACAGCATTCCCCTTCTGCCGGCCTCCGTGACAAACAAAGAGCTGGTCTGAGGTCCTGAAGCTTTGCGTCCTGTTAACGTAGCATCTCAATGCTCGGACGGGACAAGCAAAGCTAGGGCTGGGTCTGCATCCTCCGAGGGCAGCGCTTGCAGGCTCACCACATGGTACCTGAAGGGAGTAGTGGGAACCTTGGGCACATAGCCAGGCCGGGGCCTCAGGATTACCTGGGAGTCAGCCGGTCCAAACTCTAGGCACGAATCGTCGACCGAAAATGTGTGCAGGTCCCCTACACTCTTGATGGAGGCCAATGCAAGCAGGAGCAGAGTCTTCATTGAAAGAAACTTCAGCTCAACTGTCTGCAAAAGCTCAAATGGGCCCTGCTGTAGTGCTCTGAGCACTAGAGACAGGTCCCAAGAGGGTATAGAGGGGGGCCGTGGAGGATTTAACCTTCTTGCCCCCCTAAGGAACCTGATGACCAAGTCATGCTTATCGACCGACTTCCCTTCCACGGGGTCGTCGTTGGCAGCAATCGCAGCCACATAGACTTTAAGGGTGGAGGGAGACAGCCTTCGCTCCAACCCCTGCTGCAAAAAGGACAGCACGACTCTGATCGGGCACTTCTGGGGGTCTTCTCGGTGAGAAGAACACCACTCGACGAACAGGTTCCACTTCAAGACGTAAGCATGTCTCGTAGACGGCGCTCTCGCCAAAGTGATGGTGTCAACTACCTCTTGGGGTATATCACCTAGAACCTCCGCGTCCCGCTCCAGGGACCAGACATGAAGTTTCCAGCTTCTTAGGTCTGGACGCGGGTGCCACAAGGTGCCCCGTCTCTGAGTCAGTAGATCCTTCCTCAGAGGAATCTGCCAAGGAGGGGCTGTCACGAGGAGCATCAGTTCTGGGAACCAAGCCCGAGTGGGCCAGTATGGTGCCACGAGCAGGACCTGCTCCTCGGCCTCCCTGATCTTGCACAGTGTCTGTGCGAGAAGGCTCACTGCGGGGAATGCATACTTGCGAAGGCCCCGCGGCCAGCTGTGTGCCAGTGCGTCCGTGCCGAGTGTTCCCTCGGCCAGGGAGTAAAACAACTGGCAATGAGAGGTCTCTAGAGACGCAAACAGGTCTACCTGAGTGGGTCCAAAACGTCTCTTCGGGGAGTGCAGCTTGTGACAGCTCGTCGGCTGCCCGGTTGAGCAAGCTCAGAATGTGAATAGCACGAAGCGACCTCAGATGCTTCTGACTCCAGAGGAGGAGGGGGTGGGCGAGTTGTGACATTCGACGGGAGCATAGACCACCTTGTCGGTTGATGTACGCAACGGTCGCAGTGTTGTCCGTGCGGACCAGTACGTGCTTGCCTCGTAAGTGCCTCCTGAGACTGATCAAGGTCAGGTGTACTGCTAGCAACTCTAGGCAATTGATGTGCCAGCGCAGTTAGGGGCCCGTCCAAACCCCCGACACTGCAAGCCCGTCGAACGTGGCGCCCCAGCCGGTGGTGGAGGCATCTGTGTAAACCACAGCATGCCAGGAGACCTGTTCCAGGGGCACCCCCACCCGAAGAAACGAGAGGTCTGACCATGGAGTGAGGGTTCGGCAGCAGGCCGGTGTGACTTGGACCCGGTGAGTGCTGCGTTGCCATGCCCACCTCGGGACTCGGCCATGGAGCCAGTGTTGAAGCAGTCTCATATGAAGCAGTCCCAGCGGTGTGACTGCCGCCGCAGCTGCCATATGCCCCAGGAGCCTCTGAAATGGTTTCAGTGGGACCGGTGTCCTGTTCTTGAACGTATTCAAGCAGTTCAAAACGGCAGGAATGGCCTGTGGCGCGGAAGGATCGACACATGGAAGTACGCATCCTTCAAGTCGATCGCTGCAAACCAATCTTGGGGACGGATGCACCTGAAGATGCGTTTCTGCATGAGCATCTTGAACAGAAGCTTGTGAAGGGCCCGGTTCAAAACACGCAGATCCAAGATTGGTCGTAACCCACCGCTTTTCTTGGACACAGTGCAGTAAGTCTTCATATCGGCTGGAGGGACCGGCTCCATCGCGTCCTTTTTACGGCTACCGAAATTTTTTATCATAACACTGTGCTGATGTACCACATTCAAGACATACAAAAAAAAAAAAAAAAAATTACCAAAAAATTGGATTTGAAGATTTTAACATCTTCCCAGTAATCCCTACTAGAACACAGCATTAATTTTATTTCTTCCACTCTGTCAGTGTTTTGTCTTTTTGTATAGTTACTTTAAAAGCTGAAATGCAAAAAGGTTTGACTTACGGTTATCATGCTGTTCAGAATAACAGAAAAAACAGAGTGAATCAGCTGATGAAACCAAAAATACATGACAAAAAGGAAATAGAAGTTTTTCATTTTATTTTGGATCCAAAATCACTTTTCTAGTTTGAAAGTTTTTGTATCAGATCCTCTGTCTCAAACTATCAGCTTCAGGAGTTATTGGTGGTAGTGCAGCTGAAATTTGATCGATCATGTGCAAAGGCAGAGTGCAGCAGTGACTGGCATGAAATAACCATCATTTCTGTAGCTTATGTTATAATGGAAGAGAACACAGAGAGTTTTTCTTGGACGGGTGCTAGAGAAGTTTAGGCCCGGCTGTGTGCGGTAGTGCACACTGACTGTATTTATTAAAGGTGAAATGCACAGGACAGCACCAGTCGCAGACGTCTCAAGAATGCTGAATACTGTTTTCCCCTCTCTGCATTATTGCACAGAAGAATAGCACATCCCTAAATCTGTGCTTGTATGCATCTCTCCAGAGACGCATCGCCATGCCTCTACAATGGGCATAATGAGATTTTTCTCAGGCTTGTATTCTCACTTTTTCACTTGAGATCATATAGGGCCAATATTATCTGAAAATATGGATGCGGTTATGATTAATATTGCACATGAGCGCAAATAGATATAAATATGTATTTCAATGGGAATTAATGCATGACTGGATGGTTTTAAGCAAGATTGTGTTCATTTATCAAAGATTGTGTGATGCATTACATTCATATTGCGTGAATTAGTTTTTCGAGGCTTCCGGAATCCTCATCCCAGGAGTCTTGATGCTGTAGTTATTAATTCAAATACGACTGGAGCTGCTATACATCAAATAGTTTTATGTGAGCACCTTATATATTATCTGCCAGTTACTCATCACCTGTCATTTTCAATGGAATATGTTTGGTTAGGACTTTTATCAAGATGATTAAATTAACATTTTATAGCTTTTTCCTTAATACTGGAGAATGGGTTGTTAAACGATGGAAAAACTGGTGATTTTTCACCCTAAATGACATCTCTTCTCACTCTGAGACTTTTGAAGTGCTTCATGCCATCCTAAAGGACATAAACCACTTAAATATCAAGGCATGTGTAGAACAGCATTAGGGAGATAAACGTATTTGGTTACAAGGCAAACATTTTTGTTTTAATATTTATCTTTCCTCAGCAGATATCTTTTGCACTTTGATGTATGGTTTCAATAATATTGAATAAATCTCAGAAGAGCTTTTGCCTTCAACCGGTGCTCTCTCGCAGCTCAAATTGACTCGTTTTTGTATTCTTTTTTTTTTTACTTGTGCTTAGGGCTGGGTGATATGTATGGAAGCCCGTTTCCGCCAATGAATAAAAAATAAAACAAGGTAATTGCGACTTTTTATCTCACAATTCGGACTTTTTTTCTCGCAATTCTGACTTTATAACTCGCAATTCTGACTTTATAACTCGCAATTCGGAGATATAAACTCGCAATTCTGACTTTATAACTCGCAATTCTGACTTTATAACTCGCAATTCTGAGATATAAACTCGCAATTCTGACTTTATAACTCGCAATTCTGAGATATAAACTCGCAATTCTGACTTTATAACTCGCAATTCTGAGATATAAACTCGCAATTCTGACTTTATAACTCGCAATTCTGAGATATAAACTCGCAATTCTGAGATATAAACTCGCAATTCTGACTTTATAACTCGCAATTCTGAGATATAAACTCGCAATTCTGACTTTATAACTCGCAATTCTGAGATATAAACTCGCAATTCTGACTTTATAACTCGCAATTCTGAGATATAAACTCGCAATTCTGACTTTATAACTCGCAATTCTGAGATATAAACTCGCAATTCTGAGATATAAACTCGCAATTCTGAGATATAAACTCGCAATTCTGACTTTATAACTCGCAATTCTGAGATATAAACTCGCAATTCTGACTTTATAACTCGCAATTCTGAGATATAAACTCGCAATTCTGACTTTATAACTCGCAATTCTGAGATATAAACTCGCAATTCTGACTTTATAACTCGCAATTCTGAGATATAAACTCGCAATTCTGAGATATAAACTCGCAATTCTGACTTTATAACTCGCAATTCTGAGATATAAACTCGCAATTCTGAGATATAAACTCGCAATTCTGACTTTATAACTCGCAATTCTGAGATATAAACTCGCAATTCTGACTTTATAACTCGCAATTCTGAGATATAAACTCGCAATTCTGACTTTTTTTCTCACAATTGCGAGTTTATATCTCACAACTCTGACTTTCTCGCACCATAGCAAACCACTCTCCGTGTAAGGCTTTTGGACGCGGTTGGACAGTAGCCTACCATTACCGCCGGGCTTTCAGACAAAACATTCTTAATTTCTTTATCGTTCTGAGTTTGAGGCAGCTTCTATCGCGTTATTTTAATAACAGCTGTCAAGTAAAGCGCGTATATTGTAACACGAGAGTGGATATTATATGAAGTTTATATTCAGTTATTTTACTTTAATGACAATGAAAAGAACCTGTTCCTGAGAAAAATGCTCATTTTAGAATAACATTTCAGATGGCACTTATGGCTTTTGCATCTGAACTCTTCATTAATAATAATAAAATTAATGAATCCTTTATTTATAATTTTCATTGGGGATGTCTTGCTTGGTCGATATCTTACAACATTAAATACAGGAGATAAGATAATTCTATAGCAAGAACATAGAGATGAAAGCGCGCTTTATGCGAGAGTGAAGGAAATCCACCTGCGTGCATTCATATATATCCACTCTCGTGTTACAATATACGCGCTTTACTTGACAGCTGTTATTAAAATAATGCGATAGAAGCTGCCTCAAACTCAGAACTATAAAGAAATGAAGAATGTTGTGTCTGAAAGCCCGGCGGTAATGGTACTGTCCAAACCGTGAGCGCAAAACACAGAAATAAAGAATAAGGAGTAATTTTTATGTTTGTTCAAAAATCATATTCGGACGCAACATTCATCTAGTTCAATATATAGTTCAGCTAATTGAACAAAGTACTGCAAAGCCTTACACGGAGAGTGGTTTGCTATGGTGCGAGAAAGTCAGAGTTGTGAGATATAAACTCGCAATTGCGAGAAAAAAAGTCAGAATTCTGAGAAAAAAAGTCAGAATTGCGAGTTTATATCTCAGAATTGCGAGTTATAAAGTCAGAATTGCGAGTTTATATCTCCGAATTGCGAGTTATAAAGTCAGAATTGCGAGTTTATATCTCCGAATTGCGAGTTTATATCTCAGAATTGCGAGTTATAAAGTCAGAATTGCGAGTTATAAAGTCAGAATTGCGAGTTTATATCTCAGAATTGCGAGTTATAAAGTCAGAATTGCGAGTTATAAAGTCAGAATTGCGAGTTTATATCTCAGAATTGCGAGTTATAAAGTCAGAATTGCGAGTTTATATCTCAGAATTGCGAGTTTATATCTCAGAATTGCGAGTTATAAAGTCAGAATTGCGAGTTATAAAGTCAGAATTGCGAGTTTATATCTCAGAATTGCGAGTTATAAAGTCAGAATTGCGAGTTTATATCTCCGAATTGCGAGTTATAAAGTCAGAATTGCGAGTTTATATCTCCGAATTGCGAGTTTATATCTCAGAATTGCGAGTTATAAAGTCAGAATTGCGAGTTTATATCTCCGAATTGCGAGTTTATATCTCAGAATTGCGAGTTATAAAGTCAGAATTGCGAGTTATAAAGTCAGAATTGCGAGTTTATATCTCAGAATTGCGAGTTATAAAGTCAGAATTGCGAGTTATAAAGTCAGAATTGCGAGAAAAAAAGTCAGAATTGTGAGATAAAAAGTCGCAATTACCTTGTTTTATTTTTTATTCATTGGCGGAAACGGGCTTCCATAGATATGGCCAAAAAAATTATCACAATTTTTTTTTTTCATATCAGTCGATATCGATAATTATCACAATAAATGTAAAATCTGTATTTTTTCAAGTTTAAAGCCAGAGTTTTGCTCCAAAGTGAAAGTTGTAGAAACCAGACCATTAATTTTCCTTAACAAATAAATATCTAAACAGAAAAAAATATTTCTTAGTTTCTGCATGTTCTAATTAGTGATAGTGTTTCAAATCAAGAAACGGGTTTGGGTTGCCTGATAATATTAATAATAATAATATCACTTTATTTGTCTCCTTAGAAATGCACATTTGATAGTAGCTTGAGTTAGGATGCAGAGGTAAAGTTTTGTTCATTATCAAAATCAGTAACATCTGTAAAAATTGTAGCAAGTGTTTTTTTTTTTGTTTTGTTTATTAAGTTGGTCTCCCACAGTAGCATAAATTTAAATAATGATAAACACAATTAAAACCATATATAGCACCTCAATACCATGGTAAAAATATAACTATATGGTTTTTAGGTAGCCTATTTGTATGAAAAACAGTAGTCTAAAAACATTCAGTATAAATTCACACATGCTATAGCTTAATCACAAATAACTACTATAATTATATACCATTACTCCTGTAATAAAATTCAGTGTGAATATCCCACATTTCTGCCACAATACCATGGTGCAGTGAGTGTTACTATAGTAAATCCAAGGTAAATGATGGCAATGTGTAGATTGAAAAGCCTTCTGACTGTCTCGTTGCACACAATGTTACTCCTGTTGGGCTTTAAACTTTAAACTACCACAGAGTCGTTTGTGTTCTTCGTTGAATTGAATCGCTTCACACTGGATCTCACAACGCTGTTTAATGCTCGCGTGACTGAGTAAATGCATTTGATTCTGCTCTAGTGAGCTCGCGCCACGTGGCAGTTTGAACTTTGATCCGAGCGGATAAACGGTCTGTGTGTAGTGGTCCAAATAAGTCGCGCTGTTTCGTTCCGCTTTGTGCATAAACATTGTATCGAACATTATATCGTGATAATTATCATTATCGAAATATCACCCAGCCCTACTTGTGCTAGATAGTTCTCCTGTGTTTTGCAGTCACACACTCATTACCATGGAGACTAAAGCATCCTGTAAGTGCAGATAACATTTTCATAGATTAATGTGATTGATGCAGCACACCCATTGCTATTAATATACATAAAACAATCTGCGGCATTATGTATCACTAAGCTAAACAAACGTTCTCATCATGGGCTAATTTTTCACTTCTAACCAAAGTAGTTCACAGCTCAGTGCCTAAAGTCATCAATGAATATGAAAGGTCACTGGATAATAACCTTCATCCTTCATCTCTGTCTTTTCTGGTGTGTGATTGTGTGTGCTAGATCATATGTGCATCTTTGTGGGTGTGTGTATGTGCACTGGACCTTACAGTATTGTAACTCTCCCATAAGTCTCTTGGCCTTGAACATAACCAAGGGCACACAAACAGCTGAGCCTGTGGGGGCAGGTGCAATGTCTTTGACTTTAAGAAAATGGCCATTTATCAGTTTCATTCCTGTAGTAATGTAAGTGTAAGTGCATCTGAGATGGAATTATTTCATCCACAATATTTCAGCGTGAACTCATTAGTATTCATAGATACACATGTGTAAATAATGCTTCTAGTGCGCACACATTTATGTTTGGATAGACAGTGAAACAACAATATAAGCATATTTACAACATCTAAACCATAAAGGCTATTGCATATGAACAACTTTAAAGATCTACAATGTTTACAGGTGGTGAACTATTGTCTTTGTAATCAGGGCTAATTGGATTTAATTTATACTGATTGAGATTAATTAAATATGTTTAACATCTATGTATACAGTTGACACACTTAATTTGACTATGATCTGTTCTCAGTTATTTTTAAATAAATGGCAGAAATAACTGTGACAAGTTGTTGGTACATTGGTGTTTCACTTGTATATCATACTTGTTAACTTTTACGATAACAATGAGGAAAAAAAAATCTAAATTCTGTATATAAATCAATTTATCATTCAAAAGGACTTTCTTGTTAAAGTTTCTCTATAATTTAATGATAAATAGGAGTCCTGCTACATAGTTGACAGTAAACTGATATTGTAAGTTACCGTGTCTTTTCAAACATTCCAAAATTTGTGTACACTTTACGTACAAAAATCTACAAATGACATGACTGAATATCTTTTTGAAGATTTTGCACAATGAACTTGTACACGAGCACTGTAGAGCTGATTTTCCTCAAAGCATTTTATTCATCTTGGCTTTAGAAGTGGAAAACTATGAATAAAATGCTTGTGCATTTGAAAGATAGCCGGTGCATAGAAAGAATAAGAGGTTTACAACATTTGTATGTCTCCGGTTCAAGTCTCCAGTCTCCTGGATCTCTTTTCTTTTTGAAATTGTGTGCTTGTAAAGCTACCTGTTCTGTTGTCTGGAGAGAATAAGCCTTGCAGCCAAAGGGCAGGATGCTAACAGTCTGATTTACTGACCCATGAAGTGCATGTGAAATTGCTCTGCAGGAGCAGAAAGTCATGGATTTGGTCAAAAGCCTTGAGGATTGCAGCAACCAATTTCCCTCCAAAAAACACTCTACTATGCATTGTGAATAGCACCAGGTTATCTAGAAACACAGAATGTTTACACAAGTTGATGTGAAGTTCCCAGCAAAAATGCTGCCAATCACAGATAATCAGATTCATTGTTTTTTTGTAAAGTTATGTAGAACAAAATTTTGGACCAGTAAGATTTCACAGTGGACAGGTAAACCAAGCGATGGCCGTGTCTAAAAACTTATTTACAAGGTAGAGATAGATTTGTTCTCTTGTTGCCATACTGTATCATGTCTGGTTAGGATACGTCAGAGAATGTGCCATGGCTAACCCTTTGTCAATCTATTGCGCTTAACACGGCAATAGGCCAGCCGTCACAGGTGCATTTCAGAGAGATTGTATGAATCTGAGGGGTGTACTGTGATATCCCTTTCCATAGTGATAGATGAGAAAAGTGAATGATAGACTTAAGGTTGAAGGAATCACACTTGCTTGTCTTCAGCCTGTCAGATATTGTGACAATGGTGTCATCAAGCTATTGTCATTGACGTCCTGCAGAGTTTCTCCAGTGACTTAAAGAACACTTTAAGACTACAATAAACACGATAGCCTCAATAGAGAGTTCAAAGCAAACACTCAAAAAAATGGTGCTATATAGTACTAAAAGTGGTTCTTTGGCTCGTAATCATAGGGGAACCACTTTTGGTGCTGTATAGCACCCTTTTTTTTGAGTGTTTGCTTTGAACTCTCTATTGAGGCTATCGTGTTTATTGTAGTCTTAACGTGTTCTTTAAGTCACTGGAGAAACTCTGAGGTGCTGTATAGCACTGCTACCATATACAGAACCTGTTAAGCTCCTGTATGGTTCTTCAGCAGTTCTTTGCGGTGATTAAGGTGCTATATAGCACCACTGCTGTACAAAGAACCTGTTAAGCCCTTTTAAAGTTTTTTTACAAGCCAAAGAACCACTGTTGGTGCTGTTTAGCACCATTTATGTTGAAAAAATACAATGCAATATGGCACCTCTTATGGTTCTACATAGCACCATTTGACAAAGGTGCTGTATAGCATCTTTTAAGATATAAAAAAGTGGTTCCCCTATATTACGAGCCAAGAACCACTTTTAGTGCTATATAGCACCATTTTTTTTAGAGTGTATGTGCAGACATTGACCAAAATGTCAGCATATAAAAACTTTTTTTTCTGTGTTATTCTAATATAATTTATATACTATTTATTAATATTTTGATTTCACTTTTTTATTGTTTGTTATATTATGAAGTGTTCATATTTAAAATGTTATTAATATTGTGGGTTTTTTTGTTTTTGTTTTTTGGTCTTTTTAAAATACTTTTTTTGTTTTTATTGATTTTTATGTCAGTTTTATTTTTAGTAAGTTTAGTAATTCAACAAACTTTTTCAGTTAGTTGTATTCAATTTGAGATATTTGCTTCTTTATTTTATTCATTTTAATTAGCTGTTACTATAAAAAAATGTGCTGCATATGATTACACCTAAATTAACTGGACAAATTCAAAACTAAAATAATTTGTGTAACATATTACAATAAACATTAAATGTATTAGAATTAGACTTAGCTATCATAAATTAAACAACATTTTTTACAACATTTATTAATGTAAATTAATTAAAGACCTTAATTAAAAAGTTAATTTTAATGTATAAATATTAGTGCTGTCAAAATTAGCGCGTTAATGCAGGCAATTATTTTTTTCAAAAATTATTTAACGTCGTTAACGCAGGGGTGGGGCCTAGGGTTGGCCATCCCACTCATAACTGCTAATTCTGTCTCTTTTTTTCTTGACAAGAAATTAATTTATTCAGTCGCAGAACGTCTTTACGGCCACATCAAACAGGAAACGTTTCAGACAGGTGCTCCATCTTCACTTCGGCGTCAGGCACGAGTCAAAATAGCGCGGAAACTGTACTGTGCTTGCAGCGCCTGCTCTTCAATACACGCACGTAGGTGCCGGTGTACCGACGAAACATGCTACCGCGCGCGCATAGCCTGTATCATTTCATATCAAATCACGAAAGAAACTACGAGCATGCAATGTCGTGATCAGTTAAGTCATGAATTACCAAAAAGGCGATTAAAACTGCCATAAAACTGCATGCATGTAATGTTATATATGAGTTAAATTAAGAACATGTCTCTGAAATGGTTTTCAAAACTGTTCCGGAGCATCATAGCACTGTCTCCCTCATCTAACACACTCGATTCAACTCATCAGCTCATTAGTAGAGACTGAAATGGGTCAGACCTGAAATGGGTCAGAAAAGGTGATGAGAGTTGAGAGAAAATACGATGCGTGTCAGATCCGCGTCACGTTCAGCAACAGCTGCTCTTAAAGAAATAGAAGCCAAAGCAACCCAATAACCAGCTGCTGTGATGTCTGTTCATCAAGAACAAAAGAGGAAATCAATAACTTTTATAGTTTTAAAGATTCATCTGTATTATTTTAGAATGGTGTTTGATAACCTTATTTAATTTCTGTATATTTCTGCTGAGGGGCACAGGTAGCTAAATATGACATTTATTATAATGGATTATGTGAAGATTATTTTAAATTCACTTAAATTAGAAGTTATTTTTTAAAGTCTAATAAAGTAAAAATTGATAGCTCTAATAATTATAATGTAAAGTTGAATGGCTGTAGTCAAAGGTTAAATATTAGGGGGAAACATTTTTATAGGGAAATCAGCATTAATTGGTATCAGTGATACTGGCCTTCAGTCATAAAAAAAGATGTCATTAAACAAATATTAAAAATATACTGTCTTTAATTTGTTTGTACATTAATTTGAAGATTGAATGTGAAATTATTGCAATATAAAAGTATATTTAAAAACTTTAATGTTAGGTGGGATTAATCGCGATTAATTTCAGAAAAATGTGCGATTAATTTGTTGGGTTTTTTTAATCGATTGACAGCACTAATTAATATACAATTATTCATCACTAATTTCTTCATATTATCATTTAATGTATGCAACTTGAAATGTTAAAATGTATAAGTATATGCATAAATTAACGCTAATACTCGTTACTATCATTTTTAACATTACTTAATGTGACTAGGGTTAGAATATTCAAGATATGGCAAGATTGCAAGATGCGCCGCTGATGGCAGCCTTCGTGGCATCGTCCGCAGTTGTTTTTATGTTTTTGTTACTTTGTCCTGTCTTTAGTCATATCCCTGCAATCAGTTTCAGCAGAGATTAATTGCTGGACATTCGGAATCATACACCACCTGATATTTCACCAGATTCCGTCTATTCTGATGTTTTGCTGGACATTGTAGTCGGCGGAGCAGCGGTGCTGTTTAGACGCTACAGGACGCGCAGACGGGGGAAGCGAGCCGGCACGCTCGTGAAGCTTCGTCGCGGGGATTAAGAACCCCGTTGCCTGGCATCCATCTAGCGAATCTCCACTCTCTGCCCAACAAAATGGATGAACTCCTTCTGCTTTCCCGGTTAAACAAGGATTTTTCAAACTCTGCTGCTCTGTGTTTCACGGAAACCTGGCTGAACAGTGACATTCCAGACAGTACGCTTCAACTTCCGAACTTTCAGCTGATCAGATCGCGATGCAGAATCAACGGGGAAATCGCGTGGCGGTGGGACGTGCTTTTACATCAATGAGAGGTGGTGTACAGATGTAACAGTGTTAAAGAAGATGTGTTGTTCTGATCTAGAAACGCTCTTCATTAACTGCAAACCGTTCTACTCGCCGCGGGAGTTCTGTTTGTTCATTCTCGTGAGTGTCTACATTCCTCCACAAGCGCACGTGAGCTCAGCTTTACAGAAACTCGCTGATCTGATCACAGACACAGAACAACAACACCCAGACTCTGTTTTATTAATTCTTGGGGACTTTAATAAAGCAAATATCTCCCGTGAACTGCCAAAATACAGACAGCATGTTACACGTCCCACCAGAGACAGTAATATATTGGATCACTGTTACACAAAAATAAAGAATGCATATCACTCTGTTCGACAGGCAGATTTGGGGCTCTCTGATCACTGCCTGGTTCATCTTATACCGACCTACAGGCAGAAACTGAAATCTGATAAACCTGTGGTAAAGACTGTAAAGAGATGGACCAACGAGACAGAGTGGGTTTTACAAGCCTGTCCCAACCTCACTGATTGGAGTGTTTTTGAGGCTGCTGCAAACCATCTGGATGAGCTCACAGAGACTGTCACTTCATATATCAGTTTCTGTGAGGACATGTGCATTCCTACCAGGACTCATTTAACCTACAACAACAACAAACCATGGTTCACTGCAAAACCCAGACAGCTCCGTCATGCCAAAGAAGATGCTTATAGGAAGGGGGATAAAGTCTTGTATAAACAGGCCAAATACACACTGGAAAAGGAGACCAGAGTAGCAAAGAGGAATTATTCAGATAAGCTAAGGATCCAATTCTCTTCCAGTGATTCAGCATCAGTGTGGAAAGGTCTAAAAGAGATAACCAACTACAAGACACCATCCCCCAGCACTGTGGAAAATCAACAACTGGCAGAGAATCTGAATGAGTTATATTGCAGATTTGAAAAACACCCCAAACCTTCCCTAAACACCTCTCCACACAACCATTAACACTTCCAGCAACCCCCCTCTCCCCCACAACTGCAACATCTAGACAGACCAGGGGCTTATGTGAGGATCCTGTTTGTGGACTTCAGCTCAGTCTTTAACACTATCATTCCAAACCGCCTCCTGCCCAAACTAACTCAGCTCTCCATCCCCACCTCCATCTGTCAGTGGATCACCAGCTTCCTGACAGACAGGTAGCAGCTAGTGAGGCTGGGAAAATTCTCATCCAGCACCCTTACAATCAGCACTGGACCTCCTCAGGGATGCGTTCTCTCCCCACTGCTCTTCTCCCTCTACACCAACGACTGCACATCTAAAGACCCCTCTGTCAAGCTCCTGAAGTTTGCAGACGACACCACACTCATCAGCCTCATTCAGGATGGTGACGAGTCTGCTTACAGACAGGAGGTTAAGGAACTGGCTGTCTGGTGCAGTCTAAATAACCTGGAGCTCAACACGCTCAAAACTGTGGAGATGATCGTGGACTTCAGGAGAAACCCCCCCCTGCTTTCCCCCCACTCACCATCATGAACAGGACTGTGACTGCAGTGGAGTCATTCAGGTTCCTGGGCACCATCATCTCCCAGGACCTGAAGTGGGACACTCACATTGACTCTATTGTAAAAAAGGCCCAGCAGAGGTTGTATTTCCTTCGCCAGCTGAGGACGTTCAACCTGCCACAGGAGCTGCTGAAACAGTTCTACTCTGCCATCATTGAATCCATCCTCTGCACTTCAAAAAAACTGTCTGGTTCAGCTCAGCTACCAAATTTGACCTCAGAAGACTACAGAAGGTAGTTAGTTCGCGTTCAAAGGGGAGTAGATAAAATCGAGGACCGTAGAAATGAGCGTAGATGCAGTTTGTTGTGGAGAAGAGGATATAGCACAATATTTATTTGTTTCTTTCCACAAAGAACGCATATATTCAGCAGATCAAACACTGTACGCATGCTAATATGATGTTTTAAACATGTTTGGCTCAGAAGTTTCCAATCTATAATCCATCACCCACTGGTCTGGTTTCATTTGTAGGTGGTCTGGATTCAGCACCAAGACTTATGTTTCATTTGGGATATCCAATATACTTTTTAAAGACTGAATGAGGTTTGTTTCTATTTTCAAATTCAACTTTCAAATTCAATACTATTCTCAAACGCACACGTCCTCACGTCGTTAACATAATTGTGGATGGGACTAACAGAAACTGACGAATCATCATTTTGACAAGCGTATGCACCTATAGGAAGAGGGAAAATTGAGATATTGCCTGTAATTGACCATAAAAACTCACATTAAATATATTTTAAAGTACATATATGAAGTTATAGTGAAACAATATGTTTATTATTATTCTAATTTAATAAATAACATTCATCTGGAAAATTACCAGCTTCTCACTGGGTGGGCCACAGCTGAAAGTTGAAAGCTGAAAGGATGCTCTCAACAACACTTGTGTAGAAGCTAATGAAGATTAGGGCACTTGTCTTTTTGAGTCATGAAGGATAACCTTTGCTGGAGTGGGTTTCACCAGTGGATATGCAACTGACAGTTGAGAGAATTGAGGGAAATGGAAGGCTCGTATAAACAGTAAGGATTTAGCAAGTTATGAGCTTCACTCGACATGACCCTTAAGAGCAACTCATCAGAGATGCATGCAGTGTCTCTTCAAATGCCTCTGCTTATGTTTGTTAGACTCTTGGGCTTTCATACTTAACATTTCCTTTCGTTCAACCTCTTCCTCTTACACTCACAGCCTGGATCATCGCCGCCAAGCCCAAATCCCATCTGTCCCTGAGCTCTGCTGTCTTGCTCCTCGTCATGCGGTTTCTATCTTTAATCTGGGTGTCCATGGGAGTCCATGGGAGTTCTTACCTGATAGTCTGCCTTATATTTTATTTGTGTCCAGCATTATGTTTTCTGTCATCTCTGAAAAATTAAACTCAAACATTTTTTGTGAGATAAAGGAGATGTTTCCAGTTTCTCTTTAATTGAAGAACTACCTTTTGTGTATTAGTATTGGGGATTAATTAACTGATATTGGTGTCAATACAAACTTAACATTTATATGTTGTTTTCTTTCCCCCAAACAAGCATGACCAAGTTACCCAGTACATTTCTATTTTTAGTTTCAGTATTACTACCATGATATAATCAACACACTCACCAATGTCTTGTAGAACTGGGAAGAATAATTCATTCTAGTTAACTATTTTGCCCTGAGCAGTTGTAACGATCAGTCCACTGAAGCGAGGGTAGTGATGAACCCAAGTGCAGCTTTTATTTACAACAAAGAAGAAACATAATCCAAAAAGGCTGGACTTGACTTGGCATGAACAGACTTGAATTGTCATAAACAAACTAGACTCACCGACAGCAGGTTACAACATCAATACACGACGAGAGACAATGGCAACATGAGGGCTACTTATAGCTAACGCTAAGGGTCACATGACAAGAACCAACCAATGAGCAAACAGAATTGAGAACCACTTGACAGAACAATAACCAATCAGGAACAAGACACATGACTAGAACAACCAATCAAACCATGACACACAAGGCAGAAATACATGAGGGCAAGTTTTTTAGTTTTCTCAACTTGTTGTTTTAAGTTTATACAACAAAAAGTTGAGAATTTACTACAAAAATAAGTTGAGAGAGCTAAAAAATCTTCTGAAGCTGGTTGCCTTAAAATTTTAAGTTACCTCAACTAGTTTTTTTTTTTTTTTTACAGTGTAGCGGCTAATGAACCGGAAGTCTCGCCCATAGGTTTACTTTTGCATTGAATAAAACGGTGGATAGCATATTGTAGTTTTTAGTATTTATTGGTGCGGATTTGATGATGTCACCCTTTATGATATTTTTTTTTTCCTGCATTCAAAAACATGTTGTTGTTTTTTGGTTTCCATTAAAATATGACTCTAATTGAATTATAAATTATACCTTTGCAGAGTTGAAATAATTGTCATAATTTGCATACGCTCATGTTGCTTTTAAATCTGCATGACTTTTTTTTTGGGGGGGTGGGGGGGGGGGTGGAACACAGAAGAAGAAAATATTGAGCTTCTGTTGATGTTGTTGTTCTTTTGTTAAAAAAATGAAAGTCAGTGAGATTCAGTGTGGTTTTGGACCCCAAAGAACTGCATTATATAGACAAAAACAGTTGAAATATTCTTAAAACTATTCTTTGTTTGGGTTCCATTGAAAAAGTCAGGTTTGAAACGGAAAAGTCAATTATGACATAATTATGACAATGATTTTCATTATTTAACTATCCAATTATATACTTTAGAATTTAATCAGAGTGTCAACTTCAAGAAAAAAAAAGTGGATGGGGGTTACAATTTAACATTTTGGACAAACTATCCCTTTAAATAGCTTTAACTTTAATTTAACTTGAAGTGTAGCTAACTACTAAAGTTGTGTAAACACAAGTGTATGTGATAAGAGGCTTTGATTAAGATAACAAAGGATGCCTAAGCAAGATGATTGATGAGCCAAGTCAGTTTCATCGCCTGTTGCCATGGCAGTAAGACTACTTGACTGACAGCTGGGATAGAAACATACCAGAGGGGGTGGTGTCAGGGCTGAAGTGTCTTATAAAGACGGAGAGGAAGAGACCCAGCAGGCACACAACATCATAACACGTTGCTATCTGGTTCAATTTTGGTTGTGACGTCGGGTGACCAAAATTCAATGTAAATTCAATGTCTAATGTCAATGTTAAATTGATGTCCGATACCAACATCAGCTGACGTTGAGATTTTGCTATGAGGGGGCAGATGAGGGGGCTGATGGTGCTGTGACAGGATGGATCATTTTATAACCCAAAAGAGGCTCAGAGAGAGAGAAAGTGAGAAAAGTGTGAGAGTCTATAGAACAGAGGATACGAGATGGGCCATTAATCTTCTATTGAGGGCATGTGATGTCATGGTTCTAATGTGTGGACATTGTCACAGGCTCGTGCCGTAATGATAATATGCCTGCCGAAAACCTAGTGAGCTGCTTCACTGGCTACTGCCTCCATAAGCTGCGACCTTCTAAGGCACCATCCTAACTGTTGTGGGACCTCATCGGTGATGTGTTTTTATTGCTCTTTGTAAGTGGTAACTCAATGACTACCTCAAGAATAACCCTCTGCATGAGTCAACACACTGAGTTTGATGTTAGCATGCTGCTAAGCTAATAACCCTTATGAAAATTAACCGTGGTTTTATTATAGTAAAAGTGTAGTAATCGTGTTTTTTGGCATATTGACCACCATTTGTATAAACAGTTTTACTACAAATACCATGGTGGAACTATGGTTAGAGTAGCAATGGTTACCACGGTGCAACTATAGTAAGCATGTTTTTTATTTTTATTTTATTTGTAGTAAAGCCATGGTTAATTTTCGCAAGGGACACAAAATGCATAGCACGCACACATAAGAGTTCATTTTTACATTAGACATGAGTATACTATTCTTATCAGTACTTTTCAGTGTTCATACTAATTTTCATGAGCAATTCTCATTTCATTTTCTTTCAACTAACAATTGATTTCATTAGTGTTTGACAGTAGCATGTTGCTAAGCTAATCATGCAGTGCTCTAACCAAAAATATTAATAAAACAAAAAAACAAAAAAAAAACAATTTCAAATGAATACTGTTCTTTTGGAAAAGGATTTATCAAAGTTCCCACAAAAATATGAACCAGAACAACTGTTTTAAAGATTGATAATACTAAGAAAAGTCTGAGAAGAAAATCAGCATATTAGAATGATTTCTGAATGATCACGTGACACTGAAGACTGGAGTAATTATGCTGAAAATTCAGCATCACTGGAATAAATCCCATTCAAATCAATATATTAAAACAGAAAATAGTTATTTTAAATGGTAATAATATTCCACAATAGTCAGAATATGGACATGAAGAATATGTGCTTTAAGCACTAATAAACAGCCAATATGTTAATAATATGCTAATAATATGCTAATAAGCAACTAATTAATAGTGAAAATTGGTCCCAAACTAAAGAGTTACACTAACCCAAAACTTTTGAACAGTAGTCATATTGTCTGGCTTTTTTTAACTCGTTCTGCATGGGATTGCCTTCTCTGTGAAGGATACATGCCATGTTCACCTAGAATTTGGCAAAAACAAGGTATTTTAGGAGGCTGCGTAATTATGCTGTTAACCTTTTGTACCAGTCTTCGTTTCTGGAGTGTGCTTATTAAGCCTTAAAATACTGCCTTCGTGGGCAGCGCAGAAGAATTTGGAACAGAGCAAAATCTGACTTATAATGACTCTACAGAGTGACATCTTATGCTGCATTTCTGAGCATATTATAACAATTTAATGAACTCATTTCAATTAGGCTGTTTGGAGGTGTCACAGCTGAGCATGAGCTATAGTTGAATAGGAAAGATGCTAATTTGAGTTGCTTAAAATAGATAAATAAGCAAATAAATGAAAGAGGGCATTGAATGAGTGGCAGAGAGGGTAAGTGAATTATATATGAATGAGTCCATGCGGACACTGTATGAAATTACAGTAACATGGAATGCACAGAAATAATAATGGTTGTTAGAAAGATTATTTCTCTGTTGATCCATCAGTTTCTTTTTTCTCCTACTTTGAAGCTTTATTGTCTAGAATACTCTGTACATTCCCTTGTCAGATCCTTAATTAGCGCTAGTCAAGCACATATAACTGCTGTAACATTTATAACAGGGGTGATAAAAGATTACATTTGTGTAATGTTGCATGTCCAGTAATGTTCTTTGTTTAATTGGATGTAAAGATGATGAAGTTTAACTAAACCAGTCTGTGTGTGTGTGTGTGTGTGTGTGTGTGTGTGTGAGAGAGAGAGTGGGTTAGTGTGTGTGTGTGTGTGTCCGTCCGTTGTGTACACATTTCGTCAGTGCTATGTATTATGAATTATTCACCCACTCACACCCATCACTGTTAATGCTCTGTGAAGCAAAGTGCTCACCCTGCAACTCTACAGATTTTTAAAAACGTTACTGCTGGTAAACACCCCGCCCAGACCCTCTCCGTTCCATCTTGTGACAATCCACTGCAGAATGGAAATCAATTTAGGGGAACAAAGCAGGACCACATCACAATAAAGGTTGTCAGAATGCTCCAGTCCTCTTTGGCTTTGATAAAAGCGCTTAACTGGTTCTTAACTCACCTGATTTAAATTTTCCCATCATTGCTCCATCCTTCGGTGAGCTGAGGCTGTGGAGGTGTTATGGCAGCATTTTAAAGGGATAGTTCATCCAAAAATGAACATTTTGTAAACATTTACAAATTCTTTCTTCTGTGGAGCATAAAAGAACATATTTTGAAGAATGTTGGTAACCAAACTGTTTTGACTTCAAATTTATAGCCAAAAAACATTGAGAAATTCCTCAAAATCTCGTATGTTATGTTTCAAAGAAGAGGAAAAAAGCATAGAGGTTTGTAACAACATGAGAGTGAGTAAATGACTGCATTTGTGGGTGAACTATCTCTTTGTAGATTCCCATTCTCAAGGTGTAATAGTTAAGTGACTCCGATTTTGCGGGTTTAATGGAGGCCTATTTGGAAACTTTGAGTTTCTTGACCATTTTTTTTTTTCTGTTCCTGAGTTGAATTTGTGTGTGAACGATGACACCATAAAAATGTCAGCGTGTCATTGATTTTGTGATGGTGTGATTGAATGTGTGGAATCATGAGGCCGAGAAAGGTTTGGGTTGCAGACTGTCAAAAATGTCCTGGCATTATGCCATTATCCGCAAGGCATTGGCATTTGCTGTTCAGAGTGAGGATATAATGCGTCTGGACTCACTTCTCTTCCACTCAAAGGCTAGATCTACTCAACAGCAAGGATTTTTCTTCTCTCTTCCTTTCACTGTAAAAATATATGGTAGAAAAAAAATTAAGGCAAAAGTTTGCTTGACTTGAGTTAAGTTGAGTTGATTTGCAGAATTAGTAAATGTCTTGACCAAACTTAATATATCCAGTTACCATGACTTAAAATCTGCCATCATTATAGCAATTACATGCTTAGATTTTTTAATAAGTTTTCTATAATTGAGGTTATTAGATTAAGATTACTATAATAAGACTGCTGTTACTGTTGTTGCTGTCAAGTTGTTTACAACGTTTTTAATTGTTTTTCATAACACGATTTAACAGTAGCATGCAAAACAGTGATCAATGTGAACTTTGCATTAATCCTATTTGACTTGAAGTATATTTAAGGCTTAATGTAATAAACAAATGTGTGTGTGTGTGTGTGTATATATATATATATATATATATATATATATAAAAAAAAAAAAAAAATATATATATATATATATATATATATATATATATATATATATATATATACACAGTGCCCTCTAAAAGTATTGAAACAGTAAAGACAAAATTGCTCTGTTGGCTGTGGAGTCAAGACATTTACAAATATGATTAAAAGATGAATATGAGACAAAACTACAGAATGTCACATTTTATTATTGGGTGATTCAACACATAGATGTTTTACCAGCTAAGAAGTTCAGCACTTTTAGAGTTCATCCCTCTACCTGATGGGAGCATAAGTATTGGGACAATTGAACATAAGGCAGATATAAAAGATTAAAAGCTATTATTTAGTTGCAGATCCCTTGCGCACAATCACAGCAGTGAGTCTGTGACCCATAGACATCACCAGACTCTTGGTCTCATCCTTTGAAATGCTTTTCTCAGCCTTTAATGCAGCCAATTCCAATTGTTGCTTGTTTTGGGGAGTTTCTGCCTTTCCTCTCCTCTCCAGCTGGTGAAATTCATGTTCAATCAGATTTAAATCTGTAGATTGACTTGGGCAATCTAAGACTTTCCATTTCTTTGCCCTTATAAATTCCTTGACTGAACTGATTTGTAAATGTCTTGACTCCACAGCCAACAGAGCAATTTTGTCTTTACTGTTACAATACTTATGGAAGGCACTGTATATATATATTTTTTTTTATTTTATTTTTTTTCACAACTCTCTCTTGTTCTAGAGTATCCAAAGCAATAAATTCATCAAACTGAGATTTCATCCTATGGAAATATAACAGACACTTCATGGTGCAAAAGCCACTTTAGAGATAAACACACACTGTAGAGAGGAATAAACGAATGTAGGAGGGCCTGGAGACAGCGAATGAAATGAGAAAACAATGGCATCCATGTCTGAAGAAGATAATCCATGTGGCAGGCGACAAGGGAGAAAAAAAACACCAGGCCTGTGACTGATAAGACTCAGAGACATCATAGAGCACTTCCAGGTCTTTAGATGGGAAATGGCAAAACATTATGTTCCTGGCACACCAGTTGAAACTTCTCCAGTTTTGAGGATGACTTTACTTAGTGCGAACATTTGCAGAAAAGACCACATTTTTCTCTGCGGGTTTAATATCCTTGGGGTAGTCTTAATTTTCACAGTTTAAGTGATAAATAGCCTGTCAGTCAGATAACCGATCTACATACTGCATGATCAGTCAGTAAATAAAAAAATAGCAGGTGCGAATACAAGGTGATCAGCTTTACAGGGAGTGTTCATAACATGCTCCGTTAACACAGTAGTTATCAGTCGAGAAGACGTTTCGGACCACTCCAAATAGCATCTAATCACAGACCCCATAAATATTCAGATTAACCTGATTTATTCATACATCTATATTCTTAATCGAAACCTTGAACGCGCTAGAGAGAGCAGCTAAACAACTAGATGTAAATGAGGGTGACCTTTTGTGAACATCAAGTTGTGCTTTATCTCCTACTGCTTTCCCTAAATATGATTATCATAATGTATTCCTCGTCGGCATATTCTTACGGTCGACCCGCTGCACATTCACCTGTCAAAGGAGCCCTGCCACAGTCAAGCTTCTCTTGCCTACAGCAATATCACAAAAGTACCTTCGCTAATAGCGTCTCTGTCTGTGTCATTAAAAGCAATGGGCATCACTCAAACCAGGTCACGCCATTCTGTTCTAGAACACTTGAACTGCTTCCTTTCTATGAATGTTTAATGAGATTTTTTTTTTATTCGTAGAAGCGCACAAATCAGCTAATGAGCATGATTTAGCTCACAAAGGCGCTTATATACCAACATCCACAACGAAACACACTTCTGAAGTTGGTTATGAGATGCCAGTTAATTGAAAGTGAATTGATGTGTTTTGTACCATCCTGTGTTTTAAAAGTAACCTGCTAACCTTGAGGTTGTCTTGGTCTTGACATGAAAGCACCAAACTTCAGCACTAATGGAAGATTTTGGAATAAGATGAGATGGAATAAAAGAGACAATTTTTATGTTTCATTACTTGTCTAAATTAGTTGAATGGTTTTAGAGGCTATTAAGAATTTATTTGGCGTCTGTGCTCAAATCAAGCCTTCACAAATGTTTTGCTGTTTGCTGTTAGTTCAGAGAAACATCCTTGGTCAATACAGCAAATGACTATCGGCATGTTTACAGTGACTTTGAACATTAACATGCTAGGCACTAAGTGGTAATGACAATGCACCAACAAGGTCTTTATTCCAAACAACAGCAGTCATAATGACTTATTGACTGTTTTTAAAGGGCGATATGTATTTGTGTGCTTTGTATCTCAGTATTCTGTGAGAAATTTTTGCAGATGTCAATTTACTGTATGATGCTAAGTCTTTGGTTAACTCCTCCTAAAACCTAATTGTGTAAGACAGCGATTAGCAGCCACCTTTAAATTGCGTCTTTTAATTAAGGTGGCTTGAGTTTTTAGATTAATAATAATAATAATAATTCATTACATTTATATAGCGCTTTTCTGCTTTTCTAAGCACTCAAAGCGCTCTACATTGTAATGGGTGGTGTCTCCTCCTCCACCACCAGTGTGCAGCATCCACCTGGATGATGCGACGGCAGCCATAGTGCGCCAGAACGCCCACCACACACCAGCTTATTGGTGGAGAGGAGACAGAGTGATGAAGCCAATCAGTGTATGGGGAGGATTAGGAGGCCATGATGGTCAGAGACCAATGGGGAAATTTGGCCAGGATGCCGAGGTCACACCTCTACTCTTTTCGAAAGACATCCTGGGATTTTTAATGACCACAGAGAGTCAGGACCTCGGTTTAACGTCTCATCCGAAAGATGGTGCTTTTTGACAGTATAGTGTCCCCGTCACTATACCGGGGCGTTAGGACCCACACAGACCACAGGGTGAGCACCCCCTGCTGGCCTCACTAACACCTCATCCAACAGCAACCTAGTTTTCCCAGGAGGTCTCCCATCCAGGTACTGACCAGGCTCAACCCTGCTTAGCTTCAGTGGGCAGCCAGTCTTGGGCTGCAGGGTGATATGGCTGTATGGCTTAAATAAAGATTAAATTGTTAAAGCTGTATGGCTTAAATCCTAAACGGATGGTCTGTTTCCAAAGAGACATCTTTGGTTTTATGAGGAAAGACAGCTTTAAGTTGCTGGTTTCTATTTAATAAGCCAGAAGTCAAGTCTGCTTTATTGTCAATTCTTCCACATGTACAGCACATACATACAGAGAATTTAAATTGCGTTACTCTCAGACCCTTGGTGCATACAGTTAACATTAAACACTGACAGTAGATGTTCAAATACAGATAAGTACAGTTTAAACATATGTACATACAACTATACAGATATACAAATGAGGACATTTGTAGAAAAATAAAGAAAGAGATAGATAAAGTGGCATAAGGCACATGGCAGGTAGAGTGCAAACCAGTTAAATAAAACAACACTGTGCAGATATATGTGTAGTGCAAGAAGAGCTTATCAGTCTGTTAAAGTGTATAAGTTATCTTGAGCGGAAATCCTCACTTCTGTTTGCTTTGTCAGTTTAAATTAAATTGAATTTGAAACAGAACAAGAAAAAGAACTAAAGCTGTCAGTCATTGCAGGAAATGAGGACTGTATGGCCCACTGTGTCTTTTGCATTGCTTTCCCTATCTCTGTCTTTAAAGGGTGATCTCTGTTAGCACTTAGCTGAGGCATGAAGGATGAGACTGAATAATCATGTCGATTTTGTGGGCTGTGGTCTGGCAGCTGCAGACTATGGTGATTTATCTTGAACGTCTCTGTTTGTGTGTACAGACATGCTGTAAGGAGAAACCTTCTCAATCATTCATCCATCCATTAAGCTCATTTGCTAGATAGAAGCAGCTCTTTCAGAGATCTTAGATCAGCATTCTCTAAATCAGTCCATGGAAAGATACAGTTTCAAAGCAGCTTTCCAAACATAGCTTCTTGCTTATCTTCGAGCAAAGACCGAAAGCTTTCAACATTTATTTTCAGTCAGTGGACAGTTGCAGCCCTTGATAAATTAAATTTAGTACACCTCTCCATCCTTAAGGTTTAGTTCACCTAAACAAAATATATATATATCTGACATCATTTACTCACCCTCATGTTGTTTCAAACCTGTATTGACTTTTTGTGTAAGAATGCTTCAACTTTTTGTGCCTGCAATGAAAGTCAGTGGGGTGCAAAACAACATTGGACCCTACTGACTTTATCTGTATGGACCATGACAATTACCATTTTACAGATTATATTTGGTGTTTCACAGGAAAAAAAAGTCATAAAGGTTTGGTATGAAAGGGTGGGTAAATTATTTTAAATTCTCATTTTTGGTTGAACTATCACTTTAAAGGATCTCGATTCTTAGACACTGAGGGGGTTGAAACAAGCATAATCATAATTATCATCATTATGAATAATGAGGGATCCAGATTTTTCCATTTACATCTTTTCTTGTACTGTCCGTTATCTTCAGAACAAGCTGAGGATTGCTTTATCTCGCTCTCTTAATTGCATATCGTCTCACTATCACATTTAGTCACAAATTAGTTCTAAAAGCAGAAAGAAAGGGATAAAGGACTTGGGTTTTGTAAAAGGTGGTGATCCTTTTTCACTCCATTACTCTCAAATGGTTGTATTTGTCTCTGCTCAGCCCGCTGTGTAAAACACCTTCATTGGTTAATGAATATAAACGCACCCAGCTCTCCGTCCTTTCTCCTGCATGCCATTTGAACAGGGAACATTGAGGTCGTTCTATGGCTCTTTCCTCGAGGGCTTTGATGTGAGAGGGCTCTGAAGGGTGACGGAGAGATTCACTTTGCATCCTGGAATCAGATGTTATCTAGCTCTCACAGACCCACTGCAAAAAAAGAGTATTTTCTCTTATATAAGCATGTTTAGGGTGAGCCAGAAGGGCATGTCTGAAGATAAAGAGGCTGCAGCTTTCTAATCATGTTCCTCAAACAAACAAGGCAAGAAACGCAAGTCTGAAACAACATAACATATATGACTGTCAGTCTGATGAACAGCAATTATAGCTGAATGAGGTTAAAGGTGTGGTTCATCTAAAAAAAAATCATACCGTGTCCTTCCAAACCTGTAGTTTCTTTCTTCTGCAGAACACAAAAGGGTAATCTACTGGCTGCTCTGTGCAATTATAATGCATGTGGACTAAAGCTTTCAAGCTTCCAAAAGGACTAAAAAGCAGTATTAAAGTAGTATGGAAGTAGTCCACATGACTTTCCAAGTTTTCTATGAGCCATGTGAATGCTTTGTGTGAGTAATAGACGTTAAATAAATCAAAATTTAGCATGTTTTTTTTTTTTTTCTAATTCATTTCCAACTTCACCCTAGTTCTCCTTTTAACAATTCATGAGAGCCCATGAGAGAGGTATTGATGCCCAATTTGTGAAATTTTCCCTCTGACTTTGATCTTTCCAGTAAATCAAAAACAGTTTGCATGATTTGTTATTTGTGATGAGTCAGACTCATCTGGATTTGACCAGAGGGGAAGGATAATAATGACTTGAATTCCTCCCACAAAGCTATCACATGACTTTAGAAGAATATAGCTGCCTGGACCATTTTTATATTACTTTTTTTGTGGTGCCTTTGCGTTCTTTTGAAGCATGACAGCTCTTTGCTCATTTTACTTGTATGAAAAAGAGTAGCCAGTGCATTCTTCAAAATGCATCCTTTTGTCTTCCACAGAATAAAGTAATATAACATAAGGATGAGTGCATAGCATATATGACAGAATTTTCATTTTCTCATAGAAATCCAAAGGAATATATTTTTTGTTATTTCAAACATATTTGTTTGTACTGTGTCTGTAGCATACAGCCAATTATCACAGATATTCTGACTCGCGTGTATAAATTGAAGGGAAATGCATTATGCTACATACAAAACTAATAGCAGCCTATAAAGCCTATGAAAATTGAAGTCTATAATTTGCAGTACTGCAAATAAATCTTTAAATATGCAACTGTCAAACCTTTTCAAAAGTAAACACTTTACAGTCTTGGTTACAAAAAACACATACTGAAAAAGTTAGAATTACAGACCCTTGCGACATACAGCTCCAATATATTAATTATAGATATGTGTAATATTTCAACTCTTGTTGTAAAAAAACAAACAATCAAAAAAACAAAAACTTTTTTTTTTATAAAAAAGTAAGGTTACACTGGAATACCAGGAAGGCACATGAGGGACAGAACATAAATATTTTAGGTGATATGTAAACCACTGTTTATGTGGAGCCGCATGCATTCTCTATTCACCGCCCGCCAGAATTACATCAATATCATATAAACAGATGTTCATCGACCTAGAGAGAATTGCCATCTCAGGAGAACGATTCACACAACTTTACAGCTCAATTAATATACATATTTTGATACTAAATTATCAATGAAATGTTAAAATATACAAGTAATAAAAAATATACAAGCCTCACATTAATATTTGTTAACTCTTCAGACAATTTTGCCTGCTAAGCTTTCATAAAAAATTTATTTAAATGTATTTCATGGCATTTATACACATGCAGAGTGAATCAAAATTATTCTCTGTGGTAATCAACAGCAACATACGAATAAATGGATAATTTTTATTTTTTTTTAAATCAATGAAGTCCAATAAACTTTTCCTTTTCCTCTTTCCAGGTGTTTACACGTTATGGGAAGTGTTACATGTTTAACGCTGCCGAAGAGGGGAAGACTTTGAGGACTACGATGAAAGGAGGCACAGGCAACGGCCTGGAGATCATGCTGGACATCCAGCAAGATGAATACCTGCCTGTTTGGGGAGAAACAGGTACGCGCACACACACACACACACACACACATGCAGTGAACCCTAATCACACTATGTATACTTGAGCTTTCCCAGAGGTTTTCCTTGTTAAACATCTCTCCTCATTTGCAGGAGAAACTCTGATTGTCTTGCAGGTGTCTGATTAGGGCAAGGTTTTGTCAGCACTTTCAGTGTGACGCCGTCCTCAGGGACGAGGTGAATATTTGTGAGAGACACACACCTTGAAGAACAGCTGTGATGCTGTAATGGTGTAGACAAATCCAGTGGGATTCATTATCAAATAGAAGTTCTTGCATCCTGTTGAACTGATCTGATGCAGCTACACTTCTCTGAACAGTGGTACACAAAAACTTGACTTTTTTGATTACTATTGTGACACCCATGCAAAGCATAGCTTCCCTTGTAGTGTGTACGATATTTCAAAGGAGATGAAAGCATTTAGGATTAAGAGAGTGGCATTGCGTATTCCCAGCAAAAGATTCATTAGCATTTGAAAGGTTACAAGTTTAGCTGAAGTCAAATATATTCTAAGAAATATCGACATTCTTTTTCCAACAATGAACAAAAGGAATCAGAGAGTGATGACTATACATTTCATCAGCTGTTTTGGGAGAATGGTCTATAAAGCAATGGCACGAATTGTACCTCAGCTTTATTGCTGCTTCAGGGCTGATGTGTAAATCCTTTAGATTTACTTTTTCCTCACCGTCACATAACTGTGATGGATATGGACAATTCTTCTAAAATTCCTATGTACCGTAGATCCAGTATATGGCCTGTTTTATGGCCCAAAGTCCGTCTGTTGTCAGATCAGCCATTAGAGCAGTGCTGTGGGGCAAGTGCCTTTGGGGAGATTTTGTAAAGGTGAATTCTGAGGTCTTATTCTCTTCCTTGGATTCAAATTTAATGCTATGATGATGCAAGCAAGAACCAGTAAAGTTTGTGCACATTTTCTTCTGCTCCTCCTCTTTTCTCTTCATATGATCTCCAGTGTTCTCGCTGCACTGCTCGTATGTAAACACATTCTCGCATGTATCATTAAAGCACCACATTTGAATTGTAAGATGTTCAGTGAATAATGTCTCACACAAAGCTATCGTATGGTTTTAGAAGACTCCGAATATTCCTCATTTGGAATCACTTTTATGATTCTTTTATGCAATTTTTGGAGCTTGAGAGCCACTGTCCTCTCATCCCACATCCATCTCCTGTTGTGTTCCATGTTGAGTAAATTAATTTTAATTTTTGGATAAATTTATTCTTTGATATTGCTCCAGCAAAAATGTTTTCATTTATTCTGTATTCATTTATTTGAGGGTATTTGGATAAAATGATCTTTGCACAGAAAATAATAGCACACTGTAGGCTTACTGACAAAAAAGTTTAACTTTTCATTATTCAACAAAATAAATTTTAAAGCTTTGTTGTTTGTTTCTTTTCTTTCTTTTTTTAAAATAAAGCAGTTTTTATTCTTCTACAGAAAAGGCACATAAAGCTGATAGACAAAATGGAGTTGATGTTTTTCACAGCAGTTTTTTAGTGAACTTCCACAACTAATAGGTTATAGTGGTGGGGGAGTTTTTCAAGCTTCAAAGGGAGGTGGACAATGGAGAAAAAAATAATTTAGCACCAATTGGATAGACGAAAAGTCAGCAGATCACCTGCTGTATTGTTTACTTTCTTCTAAATGAAAGTCTAAATGATCAAAACCAGAAAGTCATCTGTCTGCATCCACCACTCTACCTCTGACACTCGAACATTTTTGGAGGGCCATGGGGAAAGAGATTGAGAAATTGGAAATGGAAGAGGTAAAGAGGAAGTGTGTGCATGCATATGTAATATAATAAATGTGCTACGTCGTGCTGAAAAATCTTGGCACGATGCACAAGGAAGATGACATGTCTGGAGTAGAGAAAGAGCCCATGATAAACTTGCTATCATCTTTTTCAAATTTAAGACATTGAGAGCGATCCCTGAGCCTCACTGAATAAATCTTCAGCCAATCCATCATTCTGTCTGCTGGTTTCCAACTCTGATGAATGCAGAGTGATGAAGAACTTATTCACTTTGAAAGAAGAAATGGGGAGATAAACAATATATTATGTAGAGCAAGATTTGGTGTGCTTGAATGGGAAAATTTATGTTTATTGTTTTTTTGGATGCTGTGGTGAAGCTCAGCAGTACTGTAAATTCAGTCGAAAGATCACTACTTTGCTTTCTTGTTTTAATGCATTTTGCATTCCCTGTTATTCTCCTAAATTAGTTCCTTCATACTAAATAAACTTACTTTCAGTATCTCTCTGTAACGGGGCAAACAAGACGTGAGATGTGCGGATCCAAGTGCAAGCTTTTATTTAGAAACATAGTCAATAAACAGGCAGGATCAAACAACGGCAAACAGATATGGTACGGGCAAGACACAGAGCAATCCTAGGGCTAGCGAGAGGCGACGATCGGCGAACAATATCCAACAGGGCAAGGCAAAGAGATAATCTAGGTATACGAGCAGTAATCCAAGAGAGGTGCAAACAGAGTCCAAACGGCAAGGCAAATATGTAAATCCAGAAAGAAAAACACAGACTAAAGGCAAGACTATGACAACAAAGTGGGTTCCGTATCGCAGCTAAAACTAGGAGAGTTATAAATGCATAACAATACTGGAACTAAACAGAAAAACACAGAATGGCTCGTTAAGGCAGCTAACACTAGGGGAGTGATAAACGCAATACAATACTCGGCAGAGAGGAAGAGGAAGTCCATGGTTTATGTAGGGTGTGTGATAAGTGCAATCAGCTGTGTGTCTTCAGTGCAATGGATGATGGGAATTGTAGTCTGAGGTGGCGTGCAACAGTTAGTGTGGTGCAAGAGTCCATGTGGTGAGCGAGTGACCTCTGGTGGTGAGTTAACAGAAGTTCATAGACCAGATTCATGACACTCTCCTTGTAATAGATTAAAATTAAAGTCAATGTAGGTTGGCTAACTTTTGTTAGTTATCTTATCTGTGGTTTGTAAGATCTAGAAATCTAAAGTATAATGAAGTATCACTTTAAGATAATTTTTTTCTAAATAAATGTAGAGAAAGAGAGAGGCTGTGCATGCGTGAATTACTTGCATCTCTATTACGGAGTATTCAGACTGACCATGGTTTCAAATATTTGTTTTACCTGCACATCTCTAGATGTTCTCTCTTATTTTTGGGTTGATGTTATTGATTCAGCGAGCACAATGCTTTAAACAATTTTCAGCTTTATCAAAAGACCTTTTCATGTTTGTCTTCATGTTGCTTTCTTTCATGTGAATTCTTGTTTATGCTTTTTTCTTTTTTCCTTTTTTTTCTAGCCATGTGTGCAAGTGTGTGTGAGTGTGTATGTGTGTCAGGGTTGTTTACCATTTAAAAGTGTTTTGAAAATGCAAATTAAATTTGTAGAACATGTGTAATTGTTACAGGGCTGACGAGACGTGAGACATGCGGATCCATATGCAAAGCTTTATTATAAAACATGGTCATAAAACAGGCAGGGTCAGAGATCGGCAAACAGGTATGGCAAGGACAAGACAGAGCAATCCGCGGAGCAAGCGTGGGTCAACGATCAGCGAACAGTATCCAAAGGGGCAAGACAGAGAGATAATCCAAAGTCGAGAGCAATAATCCAAACGGGGAGCGAACACAGTCCAAACGGCAAGGCAAAGGGGTAAATCCAGGAAACACGGGCAGGGTCAGACACAGCAAGATAAACAAGGCAAGACAAGACTATAAGAATGGCTCTGTAAAGTTGCTATCGCGGAATGAGTGATAAACGCTAACAATTACAGAAACAAAACAGAAACACGGAATGGCACGGTAAAGCAGCTAGCGCTAGGTGAGCACTAAATGCAGATCAATACTCGGCCCAGAGCAAGAGGAAGTCCCAGGTTAAATAGTGAGTGCGTGATTGTGAAATGAGCATCAGGTGTGTGTGATGAGTGAATGGTGACAGCTGTGATCTGTGCAATGCATTGTGGGAACTGTAGTCCAGTGTGCTGTGTAGTGTGAGAGTCAATGTGGTGAACGGGTGACCTCTGGTGGTGGTAAACCAGGAGAGCATGGACCAGATTCGTGACAGTAATTATAATTCAAATGTGAATTTAAATAAGTAAACTTAAAATTAAATGATATAAAAATAATATATCTGCAGGTTTTAATAAGAATAAAATTATTATTATTAATAATAATACTATAATATTTTTAATACAGCTTATCTCTGTATGATTTACCCATAAACAAATTGTACACAACTTATAACATTTACATTTATTCATTTAGCTGACGCTTTTATCCAAAGCGACTTACAATTGCTATATATGTCAGAGGTCGCACGCCTCTGGAGCAACTAGGGGGTTAAGTGTCTTTCTCAGGGACACATTGGTGTCTCACAGTGGATTCGAACCCGGGTCTCTCACACCAAAGGCATGTGTCTTATCCACTGCGCCATCATCACCCCCTAGTTGCAAGTTATTTCCATGAAATGACAATAATAATCAATGCTTAGGGCCAGATTTACTAAACATGGCAAATTAGCATTAGGGCGCAATTCCATAAAAGTGGGGGAAATTCTTTATTGATAATGCACACACTAAAGAACACAGACACAGCCAGATCATTTCCAGCAGCGCAATCTACCAGCAGCGCAAATTACCTCCTGCTTTAAAACGTGCTTTTTGGGGGGCGTTAAATAATGGTGCAAATACCAGTAATTTGACTAGCACAAATGTTATTAAATAGCGTTGTGTGATTCATTTTAATACTCTTCTCCCATAAATTTTGCACCTGAAAGGGAAACTCTTACAAATGCATATTCAATAAGGTCAGGTGTCCACACCTTTTTAGCACTAATTCTTTACTGTGCATCTTTAGTAAATCTTGACAGTACTAATTTAATTCCAAAAGACACAAGGCGCAAGCTGTTGGTAAATCTGGCCCTTAAAATGGCACCTATAGGAGTGTTTTATTTAATTTATAGATTTCATTATATTTAATATAGACTATGGTGGAAAAGCACTTTATGTCCCAATGCTGTGTTTACAAATTGTACATACTGTAAATGTAATATAAAGTAATCTGGAATCAATGTGGTAAAAGTTTTGTTGTGCTGCATAGAAACATTTGTGGCTATGTTCATTTTACACTACTCGGCTTAGTTCAGAGAAATTTGAGAAAGCATGTTGAGAAAACATATGCATAATTGGTAATTAATGATCCAGTTATGTTTTGATGTAAAATGTGTTGGGGTAATGAAAATCCTCTGTTGCTGTAATTCTTAAATTTCTTAAACATTCCTCTTAAAACTCCAAATTCAACTCAAATCAATTCAAATTCAAACTCATGAACTGAAAAGAAACCCATTTGAAATTCCAAACTTTGCTCAACCCTGATGCGTGTGTGTGTGTGTGTGTGTGTGTGTGTGTTTTGAAAGGTGAATGCCTCTGTGCTACAATATGTAATATATAGTTGGTCTGGTTTAGGGAGGAGACCACTAAACCTCTCATCACTCTCTTTCTGTCCTTCATGCCTGCACTCTCATCTCGCTTCCTGATCAAAGCCGGATATTTATTCATTCTGCTCAGCAGCATGTATTGTTTTTCCACTTTGCAGCTTTGGAAATGCCGGCAGGTATTAGCTGGTGATCACTAAGCCTGGAATCAACAGCTTCAATCTGTAAAGATATTTAATTTAACATGGCAAATAGTTTCCATTTCTAAACTTTAATTAAACCAACTCTCTTAATTATTGAGCTGAGGACCCCAAATTGGAGTCAATAGTCATTTTTAACCAACACTTGTTTGGTTGTGTGCAAATATATTAATCACAGCAATATAGCAGCAGGATATAAAATAATAACAGTTCATGTGTCTTGTAATCTGTAATCTTAAAATCTGTAGAGTCTATACAAATGAAAAATAGAAGCTTGGTGTGTCATAGATTGCTCAACGAGAGGATGAAGAAGAGACTCTTCGAATAGGTGTTGTTGACTTTCCTTCACACGCAATCTCTCTCTCTATACCTCATTTCCCATCATCCCCTCATAATGACCTGTCTTTCATCTGTAATATCTAAAGTGTCAGGTGGAAGAGAAAAGATGCAAAGAGACAGACTTCAAAAGCACTGGCATGGTTTTGAGTTGAAGTGAGTCCTTCTCATCTCTCCGCAAAGAGCATCAGTCTGAAGACTGATTGAATCTTACTGATTCATCATAACTCAAACATACAAAAATAAATAATTCTGGCAATATGAATACATTTATGCAGGGTTATTTAATTAAAGGATTATCCCATTCAAATATGAAAACTGTCCCATCTAGTGGGCTGTTAACTACTGCGACCAAATTATTGAGCCTGTAGGAGCACCTACTTCTCCTTAAATTGTATTTTTTTAAAAGTAGTGTAAACTCCTTAGACTTTTAAAAAAGTTTAAAATTACATTTACAAATATAGATAATATGATTGTACTTTGACTTTGTTCATGTTTATACACATTAATCACACTACAGTTGGGCTCAGCATTGAGCACATGATCTGAAATGTATTTCATTATTTGAAATTTGAAATATTCTGTTATGTTTTGCATACCTGGACGGACCAATGGAGACTTCAGCTTGACTATGAAAAACTGCTTGTGTAAATGTATCTTATGAGCTGAATTTGAGGACTGGTAAAGAATGATCCATAAATTATTCATGCTGATTTAGTGAACACGATCAAGAGATTCACTGAAAAGATTACACTCAAAAGAATGGTTCTGTGAATAACAACTTAAAGTTTGGTCGTGTTATAGCTTCAGATGGTTTGATGTATGTCTTTTTTGCACACAAATAAATTTTGCAGCTTCAGAAGGCTTGAATAATAGTCATTCCTTTAAAATGTAAACTTCTTTCCAACAAAGGAGCAAAGATGGCTATGAAATAAAATACGATTTCAGGGTAGTAATTGCAGGAGCAATTATAGGGTATTCATTAATTATAGGGTGACATTGCAGGGGTGATTTCAGTTTTTGAGAGATCAGTCCATTTTGCAGTTAATTCAAGGATTTTTAATTTTTTTATTTTTTGGACTCTGAGAGGTTGTGTTTTGAGACGTTTTTTTGGCTGACTTTTCTTTATAGCCATAAGAAAATTTATTTATAGCCATAAGAAAATATATCACTAACAGGAGACATTTGCTTGTATTTTATTTTGTGATTTGACTGGAACAGAGAGCGGGCTGTGGATGAGCGATAGTAAAGTGGAACAGAGCTTCTGTGACACCTGAACTATGCTCCAATAATTGGTGACCTGATTTACAAATCCCAGGACTTTGCACTTCTCTGTCAAATAATATAACAAGACTTTTATATTGGCCTTTGGCATCCTTTTCTAAGACAGTGAAAGAGGTTTATCGTAAATCCACACAGATCTAAGCTAAACTATTGTTCAAAAGTTTGTGGGCAGTAAAATATATTGGAAAGAAATGAATAACTTCATTCAGCAAGGACAAATTAAATGGGCATTTATAATGTTACAAAGAATCTGTTCAATGAATACTACATATGAATTAGGTATTAAGTGGCTATTGTGACGAAAGTATTGCAAATATTGTTTATGGCATTGTCCAGTAGAACAAAGGACTGCTGAGATGAACAAATATTCAGGATAGAGGACATGGGACTCACCTCAGGCATAAGAGTAAACAGAGATCCACTAGAACCCATACACATCTAAACAGCACTGCAATTAAATTGCCCTTTTTATGCTATAAATATTAACATGAAACTTTAAATAATATAAAGTACAGATTTATGTTTGCTGCTTGCATTAAAAGCAAAACGTGTGCTATTAGTATGTTTTGATTTTACTGTTTAGACTTCCACATCTACAACAGCAGCAAGGGTCTGAGCCTCTCTTGTCTTTATTCCTGTTTGTGTTTCTCTGTTCATTCTGTTTCTTTATACTCTGAGGCTTTAATTTGGAGTGACAGATTTTTATCTGGAGCAAACAATTAATTAGCATGACAATACTTTCAACATACAAATATGAAATTATTCACCAACCTCTCACCAACCCAACAGCAAACATTCACTTCTCATCATTAACTTGCAGAGAGTCTGTAATGAATAGTTTTCTTCCCCAGCATCACAAAGACCGGAATCTGACATCAATTATTGTTCAGGAAGATAAATTATTTCTGAAATTATATAATTCTGGTTGTGATTCAGATCTGCTTAATGGTTTTGGTTTCTTAATGAGTCTGTTAATGACCGTTTTAGTACTTTGGAAGAAATGGACACAAATATAATATTCCTGATAATCTCCTTTGGCAAACTTCTATCTAATATTGCTGCACAGTTAAAACCCTTAAAAACCCTCTGGATAATATGTATTCTAACAAATCTCACAAGAAATCATCACAAACACTGAACATTTTATTTCAAAACAAGTTATATAACAAGCCAAATTATTTTGTTTGTTGTTCCAGACCCTTAAGTTGTGATCACATTTACCTTTGTTTGTGATATTTTTACATCGCTTTAATAGGAATCCACTTGTGAGGGCTGTTTGATTTGAAAGTTACTTCTGCGTGAGCTGTGCTTCATACATCGCTATATACTGACCTGATATAATTTGACCTTTTTTTTTTTCTAATATGACTTACCACAACCCCCCCCCCCCCCCCCCCCCTCCCTTTTTTTTTTTTTTTTTTACAAAAATCAAAAAGTAAAGTCTTCATATATTCATGCAAAACAGAACCAAAATACATCAAACATTCTATTTATTCTAAGTGTTATAAAGCCATAAATAATGAAGGAATTATTTAATTAAGCAAATAGACTACACTGTAGTCTATTCTACTCTTTGCCTTTTATTTAGTTCAACCAGTGAGGACAATAGTGGAGTCTATTTATTGAATTTTAATAGTACTTAATAGTACTCTTTCTTTCTGTGCTGGAAAGGTGTTTCTTTTATCACATTTAAGGACACAAGAACATAACTGAGCTAAAAATGATTTCTTATGTCATGGCGCAGTGCATGCACTAGCAGCGCCGCAGCTGATGCAGTGCTGGAAACCCTGTCACAGTATTTTTGTATAGCCTTCCTTCCACGAATGGAACATTATTATATTTTTTATTTTTATTCTTATTTTTAAGTGAACTGGTCCGCAGTGCTAGTCATTGTTGACTGTTTAGTTTTATTTTTAGTTATATTTTTTCTTTAAAAACAGTTGTTGGACAGTAAATGATTGGGTTAATGATCTCTTTCTTTCTTTCTTTCTTTCTTTCTTTCTTTCTTTGCAACATACTTTACATATCTCGTCTGAAAACTTGAGTCCACTTGACTCTTTGAAAGGTTTTGAGCTTTTAACTGTCTTCTGGAAAGTAATACCCATCATATTTGTACAAGCTACACTTTGGTACATTTGATATGGGACACGTGAACACACACACACACACACACACAAACACACACAGCTGAAAGTATTGACTGGTCCCAGTGTGTGTGAGGCTGCTTGCAGCTGCTGTCATGGTGTGTTTCCATCAGTGCTTTGGCCTCTGGAGTGTGAGTGGAAGGTGGGGGGTCTTTGTGGCTGTGCTCTCCTGTTATAGATGGCTATTAAGATGCCTGCAAGCCTGCAGGGGTCCTGATGACTGAATGAGGCCTCTCTCCTCACCAGGCCTTTGAGAACGGTTGAGGCCAGTGGGGGAAAAATGAACACATCTCTCGTAACCAATATCACAGGCTAGCGAGGCACAGCTAATCAAACAAAATGACAGATATTAAATGTGTTAGTGTCTGGTGAGTCATGGCACTGCATTTGAGAGAAAGAAAAACAGAGGAAGGTTCTGAAACAGGTCTGATTTCCCGATGCCCTTTCCTTTATGTGATTTTTTTTTCTGCAACTGAGATAGCATGGTATGGTGTTGAACTGAGGTTATTGGTATTCAAGCTGGTACTTTTTCACAAATAGTCAGAATATTCTAATAAAGTAGATCATAACTCACAGAGGGTCATGTTCATTAACTGCTCGTATGCATATATATATATAAGCATATGTGAATGTTTTCACACAGAAATCAGGAATAAGAAGTTATATTTTGGGCTTTATTTTGATAACATACTGTAGAAGGAAACAGCAATTGTAGATGGGAACAGGATCCAGAAAGCAGCTCAAGCCAGTCTGCACAGAGTACTACTGCTGTTAATGTCCCACAAGACTATAATTCACACAAATTATCAACAAGTTTGGACTGAATAAACTGATAAAATTTAGAACCAACTCAAACCACACACACACACAAAAAGCACAGACTCCTGATGATCTTAAAAACAGTAAAGTGTAAAAGTATGGGATCAGAAAAGATTTTTAATTATTATTGTCTGAAAGAAATTAATACTTTTTATTCAGCATGAACACATTAAATTGATCAAAAGTGAACGTTAAAACAATAAAAATGTAACAAAAGATTTCTAAATAAAAACTGTTCTTTTCTAGCTGGTCATTCTATTAAACAGAGACTGCTAAAAAAAACATATCACAAAAATATTAAGCAGCAAAACATTTCTTCATCATCAATGGTAATAAGAAATGTTGGTAACACTTTAGAATAGGGAACACTTATTCACTATTAATTATGACTTTTCCCTCAATAAATTCATAATTTGCTGCTTATTAATAGTTAGTAAGGTAGTTGTTACGTTTAGGTATTGGGTAGTATTAGGGATGTCGAGTAAGGTCATGCAGAATAAGCCATTAATATGTGCTTAATTACTACTAATAAATGGCTAATATTCTAGTAATATGCATGGTAATAAGCAACTAGTTAAGAGACCCTAAAATAAAGTGTTACCGAAATGTTTCTTAAGCAGCAAATCAGCATATTAGAATGATTTCTGAAGGATCATGTCACACTGAAGATTGGAGTTAAGACTTCTGAAAATTCAGCTTTGCATAGGAGAAAATTACATTTTATAATATATTCTTTAGTCTTAAAAGTGTTTTTTTTTTTTTGTCACATTGTTAAAATAGTTAAATATAATTGAGCAATTTAGTGACCTTAAAATATTACTGTATTCCATGTAATTTGGAAACTCAGGTTTTTCACGTTCTTGGAAAAAGTGCAAAAATGGTACTTGAAGTTCTTGAACTTGGTAACTCAATAATTTTGTGTTCATCAGCATTACAACAAGGACAAAAACAAATTTGTGTGCACCAAACTTGCTGTGAATGTGGTGGAAATAAAATAAAGCTGGTCACCAGCTGAATCAGCTTAGGTGGTCTAGACTTTTTTTTCAAGAATTAAAGCATTAAAGATGCAAATGTCTTCATTCAAGACTACTTCCGCCTAACTCCTCCATTGTACTCTGTTGAAGCAAAACTAATCTTTTTATTTCTCTTTCTTTCTCTCCTTCTCTGCTTTAGAAGAGACAGCGTTTGAGGCAGGAGTGAGGGTGCAGATCCACAGTCAGGCGGAGCCTCCTTTTGTACATGAGCTGGGCTTTGGAGTCGCCCCAGGCTTTCAGACCTTCGTGGCTACCCAGGAGCAAAGAGTGAGTGAGCTTTGACCTCAGCCTAATATTTTGGTCTCTCAAGCCCTATTTACACTTAGTATTAACATGCATCTAAGGTGATCCTGTCACAAGAGTTCAGTACTAGTAGTGCTCAAATCACATTCGATAGTCAGAAACGGATGCCACCACATCTCATTGTGTAAATACTAATGCATCATGACTCATCCCACACATCAGCTCCGAACACCCCTCCAAAATCAGATCACCCAGGTTAGTAAATGGGGCCTTTTTTATCCATACCCATGTGTTCATGCTCCTCATTGCTCCACATTTCTGTTCTGTTTCATGTGCAACGTTTATATTTTGTCAACCTTCTCAGGGTGTTCAGTCTTAAAAGACCATGGCATGGTTTGTGTCTCCATGTGTGTGTGTGTGTGTGAGACAGGTGAGAGTCTAAGCATACCAATTGTTTAGTTTAAGCTCTTTCGCTTAAATATTGACTGCTTCCTATCATACCTACTCCGCTTATTTTTATGTTTATGTTTTTCTCTTGGTATTTTGCTCTCCGCTTTGTTTTACTGTTTAACAGAAAAAGGTCTGAAGTCAGAAGACTGACAAAGACAAAACATGAGCATAACATTGGTTTGCCCTATACATTTGATGAAGGCCTAATAATGCCTAAGTTGTTTCTTTTTTGTTGGACAGGTAAGGGACTACAAGTTTATTTTCCGCTTCCTTGTTAATTGCACTCATAGATGATTACAGGTTTTGTTTGATTATGCTAATTGTTATGTTTAGGTGGCTGTTAAACTGAAATACAGGCTAATGACAGTGCATTAGTAACCTCAGCCCTCTAGTTGTAGTGTGTAATTACGCTTATGAACGTTAGGACTGTTTGGCAAGCCTTCGGTGGTGTGCATTTTATTCCTAGTAATAGCGGCCCAATAATATACTAAAATCACTGGCACAAATCAGCTTTAATAATGGTAATAAACAACCTTGTGCATATTGTTTTATTTTTTAATCAAAAGTAACTGTCTGTTCAAGGCAACCCGAATAAACTGTTGTGTATGATACATATGCAGCTGTTGTGATTCTGTCAGAGTGTCTGCAGCCTTCGCCCTCCCTGTTGTTATCTGAGAGTGTAAGGCTGGTGTTCACTTATCTGCTATAGTGTCCAGGTTAGGGAGGGTATCAACATCTCTCCCTGGGCTACTTTTATCTGTCAGGGTATCCTGCTCTCTTACCTTGTGTTATCTGCTCTGTCTCTCTCTCTCTCTCTCTCTCTCTCTCATTTTTTGACAATTTGTATCATCTTACAGCATGTTTTATAAAAGATGATTGCTTTTCATTCAGCAAAACAATTTTATTGTGTAATATATTTTGGTATTATAGTTTTGTATTTCTTATAAGGCAATACACTTCAGGCAAAACTATTGTTTTTTACTTGCATTGGTCAATTTAACTATAGGTACTCTGTGCATCTGAAGATTATTGATTGATAAACTGCATATGTCACTTGATCCATTCAGATTTGACTCAGAATTTTGTGTTATAAATGTTGCTTTTATTACTTATATTAAATATTGAGGAATATAAATCACTTTCATAGAGGTTGTGTGCAGGTAAAAATTCCTGCATGTGTTTAAACTATTTTCATTATAAATTATATAGTTTATTATTATTTATTTATTTATTTTATAAACAATATCCATGGTAACAAGGAGCAGTTTATTGTGACTATGATCTTATTAAAAGTTGTATAAAAACGTTTTATATGTTCTAATTAAATGTTAATTCGGTTAGAGCTTGATGAAATATAAATAGCCCAGTCAGTGTCTTACATGTACTTACTATTATAATAACAATAAATTATGCATAATTACACGCAAGTAACACTAAGCCAACCCTTAATCCTAACCTTAACCATATTGTAAGTACATGTAGTCAATTAATATTACTCAGTACTTAAATGTATAATTACACTGTAACAAGGACACCTTAAAGTGTAAATAAATTTAATTTACAACATCCTAGCTCAATATCAGTGCATTATTGTCAAGTGCATTTCTATGTGACACAAATGAAATTAAGTCTGTTAGCATACTCGGTTACTTGCGTAACCTCGGTTCCCTGAGATACGGAAACGAGTACTGCGTCGCTATACACTAATGGGGAAAACTCCTTTTTCTCCGAGGACTGAAGACCTCAGTGAATCATGCAGTGTAACTGCACGGCCATTGGTTCTGGCTATATAAGCGTCGTGCAGCATCATGGCACAGCAATGTACGCAGTACTCGTTCCCGTATCTCAGGGAACCAAGGTTACGTAAGTAACTGAGTACGTTCCCTTTCGATACTTCATTCGTACTGCATCATTAGACGATAATGGGGAACCAATTCAATCCTGTCGTGCCATGTAAGAGGAACGACTGATATAAACTGGCCTTGAGCGATAAGGACTCAGACGGACCAATTATATGCAGGGTCAGCCCTACGGGAAGCAAGAGGGATGAACTCATTGAGGTCAGCCCAGCTTTGGATAATCATTCCAAGGGACTAATGTACAGCCTCGGCACTATTGTTAGGGCCAAGAGCGTTCTTGAAAAAACAGGCAAAGCCTGAGAGTCAGACCACCTAGATAGGCGTGTGTCCCTTTAAACAGATTAAATCCGGGCCTGTAAAGCCGGAACGTCCAAGCTATAAAACCCAGCCAGCCCATAGTACTGGAGTAGCAGAGGCCATGAGACCCAGCATCTTTTGAAACGCTTTGATAGAGTATAAGGCTCCGACTTTGAATGATGCCGCGAGCTGTTGTAAAGCCAGTGCACGGTCTGGCGCGACTGCCACCCTCATGTGGACTGAGTCGAAAACTGCTCAGGATACGGACTCCCATCTGTCTTAGAGGGGAGAGAGCCACGTCGATGCACTTTCGTAAAAGTGCGGGGAGCCAGGGAAAGCCCAAAGGGCAGGACCGTGTATTGATAAGCCACTCCCTCGAAGGCGAATCTCAAGAATTGTCTGTGATGGGGGCTATCTGGATGTGAAAGTAAGCGTTCCTTCAGACCCAGCGAAAAGAACCAGTCCCCTGGGCGAATTTGCGAGAGGATCTGCTTCAGAGTAGTCATTCTGAACGACCGTTTCATGAGGGCGCGGTTCAGTAGTCTGAGATCGAGGATGGGCTGAAGGCCGCCGTCCTTCTTGGCGAGGAGGAAGTAGCGGCTGTAGAAGCCTGACTCGCTCTAAGCTGGTGGAACTGTCTCTACGGCTCCTTTTGATTTGAGAACGGGCCCGTGACTCAAAACATTTTTTTGGACAAACATACTGCCACTGGCACCCAGGAACGAACGGGATGCTTGAGGGCACAACAGAGGGCATTTTGGGGGCGGTCCAGCACTGGTTGAGGCTTTGCTCCTTCCTCTTCCTTTCCAGCAGATCAGGAAGATGCCGGAGGCGCAGGATCCAATGTCAGCTTGGGCCGGGGTCCTTGGCGCTTGGAAAGTGGGTAGCATCTGGCCGTGCGTGAGCGCTATTGCCCCAGGCTTCTGTGCAGGCTGAGCGGGCGACAGAGCAGGTTTCGCTGACTGTTGTGCTGGAGGAGGTCTGGAGCGACTGGCAGTCGTTGCAGAGCTGGATCGTTTAGGCAAGAAGTGTCGCATAGCCTGGGACGACTTCTGTGCTGCAGTGAATCGCTCCGCAAAGCCCTCGATGGCAGGCCCAAACAGCCCCGAAAGGGAGACAGGAAAGTCTAGGACCTTGTCAGCCTCCTTAATTTCCATGAGGTTTAGCCATAAGTGGCGCTCCAGCACCATTAATTTGGCCATTAACCTCCCAGTAGCCTGTGCCGTGGCCTTGGTGGCCCTTAGAGCCAGGTCTGTAGCACTGCACAGCTCCTTAAAAGCTGAGGCATCAGGTCCTGGCCTGGAAGACCTGTAGCACGGCCATGGAGTGCAGAGACGAGGCGGCCTACCCGGCGGAGTAGTACGCTCGTCCGGCGAGGGCGGAGGTCATTCTGCATGGCTTGGAGGGGTGAGCGATCTTAGCCTTCCATCCAAAGGCAGTGGGCGGGCAGAGGTGCGCAGCCACCGCTTCGTCGAGAGGAGGCATCCTCTCGTAACCCTTTTCTTCAACGCCGTCCACTGAGGAGAGAGCAGAAGAAGAGCTAGAACAAAGGCGGGCTGAGTAGGGAGCGTGCCACGACTTCGTAAGGTCATCGTTGCCCTCAGAAAAAGCAGAGGCTCGCTGACGAGGGGCCTGACGCCGCCCGGGCAGGATCCATTCATCCAGACAGCTACGAGTGGGCTCCTCCAATCCCATCTCTTTGACTGCCTTAGAGAGGATACGGGAAAATTCGGCATCCATCCCTGGCTTGGAGTCGCTGGGCTCAGCAGACAAAGAAGGGGCGGGGTCAGCAGCAGAGCCCGACATATCCTCTGTGTCTGATGCTATTAGAGACATGCTGTCATCTAATAGCTCGTCCTCGACGGCGCCTAACGAGACCATGTTACTCGCATCAGCAGAGGGACGCTGGTCTTCGCGCTCGAAGAGAACGGGACAAACCATTCTGTTTGACGGGGGCGAGGCACGCGGAATCTGGGCCAGCGTGAGCTTGCTCGCGACTGAGCACTTAATCCCCTTGCCCCGCTGTTTTTTCCTCACAGGTCCCTTAGAGGAAGGAAACGGGAGGGCGCGAGGGGAGGATTTGCTCTCTAAAAAGAAAGCGATCCGAGCGTGCAGCGTGGCGAGACTCATGTTAACGCAGTGGGAACAGTCCATCTCGCTCAGAGCGGCATCTGCATGGGGTTTACCCAGGTAGGAAACGCACTATGAGTGGCCATCACCATTGCCCTGCACGACGTGCACTGATTTGCAACAACGCCGCTGCTCTTTTAGAGAAATTTGCTCTTTAGGCTCACCGGATGGCAGCAGGGGACGAGCTGGCTTCTGCGTGGGTCGCTGGAGCGAGCTCGGAGAGCAGACGGAAGCAGCGAGATCGCAGAAAAAAAGGCACTATCCATCTAGTTATCTAGGTACAATAGATATCTCGAAAAGCATTTTTCTCAAAATTATTTTTAAACTTTAAAGTTTTATTCCTTTTATTATGAGCATTTTTTCATATATAATTCGGCTGATTTATTTTATTTATTTATTTATTTATTTTATTCCTAAAAAACATGGTTTGTTTTTTCTGGCTGTTGACAGGTTTTTTATTTATGGAGTGATAAAATTAGATATCCAAAGTCCCCAATGTAAACAACTTCAACTCTAATATGTCAACAAAATGAAACAAGTATTTTGAACTTGACTTTATCCAGTGTTCAGATTTTCCTTCTAGAAATGTAGGCAAATTAGTGCATAATTAATTAGACAATGCATAATTTGCATGTTTAGACACAACATTTCAGAAATACAAAAAAAACACAAAAAAAACAATTTGCCTTATGTACTTTGATTAATGTATATTTGTCTTGCCTACCCTTTGCAATTAGCAAGCCTGTCTTCTGCACACTATTATGATTGGTTGACATCTTTGCAGTATCATTGGCCCTGTCATGTGTCGAACAGGTTTGAGCAATCCAGGTGATAAATCATGGTCAAACACTATGTTTTGAAAGTGATTTACAAAGACTGTGATATTCAAAACAGCCAAAAAGCTCTCTGACGGTTCTACATGGCTCAGTCAAGTTATTTGGAAACAATTCAATCCAGTTATAAGGACCTGTTTAATTTTAGTTGAGTTTAGCTCAGTTCACTTTATCCTGAATGAAGTATTTGAATACAATTAACATTTTATTATGTAACCACTGTCCATGATTAAATCAAGTTCAGCCAAAGAGTTATTATAATAAAATACTGTCAAGCTAAATATAACTTTTCTTTAAACATATGCTAGTTGTACTGATTACATCTCTAGCACACCCATTGGAGTTTTTTTTTTTTTTTTTTTGGTTTTTTTTAATTAAAGCAGCTTGATTTCTTGTTCAAACGTCCAGTTGAGCCAAAGAGTAACAATTTCAAATCAGATTAACGTGATGCAATTATGCTTGAACGAGAAACCTGATACAATGTTGTTAAATCAAAATGAATAGTTTAAAGAAAATATTTTTAGAACTTAAAACTGTTCACTGTTGTTCAAGGCAGTCTTCTACGCTACTAGCTTTGTGTTGCACTCCACAATCTCCCTTTCTTCTCACTTGATAAAATAATTTGATGTCAAATAAATTTTTTGTGTCCATTTCATGTAGAACAGGCATAATCATGCGTATATTTACTGGTTCACAAACAATTCACGCTGGCATGAGCTGAATCAAACATATAATCCTGTAACTGACACAATCAGGCACTTCATTAGGAAAATGGGTGTCAGTAGGCAGGCACAGGAGGCATTGATGTGTTAATGGAGGCATTATTCTGTTGATGAATTCATCCATGTCAAGTTACAGTTCAGAACAAGTACTTTTTGCAGCTTGGTTTCAATAATATTTTTTACTCTTCGACTATATTCCAGCATGTTTTTTTCTGTACAATAAACATTAAAGATATTAATATTCTACCATAATTCTGTTAACTTTATTGCCTGTGAGAGGCACTAGTGTGCGGCTAATGGAGTAGACTCACTTTTTAGTGTCCTTAGAGCTGCCTCCAATTTTTTGTTTAATATATATTTGTTACAGTACGTGGTTGTAGAAATGAGCACCCAACACAGGAGTAAACAAAAGGAGTCTTTAATAAGCACCAACACACGATTTCCAGTAAACTAACATCAATCCAGGACAAAGAGTGAACAGAAACTGATGGCTTATAAAGACAGGCAGACATGTGTCATATCATTTATATCTATTACTTCTGTATTCTGAATCTTGCATTTGATGATGACACACACAAACCAGGATGAAGATGAGGGAGCTGACTTTGAGAGAAAAGCAAGCAATTTGGATGCTAAAAGAAAAGAGGAAGTCAATTAGAGCTATAGCAAAAACAAAGGGCATGAAGAAATCAAGAAGTTGGAAACCACCAGCGACACCAGCAACCAACAAAGACATGATCAGCTGATAAAATAACAGTAGTTGATGACAGACAAATCATAAAAGCTGTGAAAATGAACCCTAAAAGACATGTCTGTAAAATCACCAACAACTTCCAGAAAGCTGGGGTGATGCTCTGACAATCTACTGTCCTCAGGAGACTTTGACACAGAATTACAGATGCTACACAGCAAGATGCAAACCTCTGACCAGCACCAAAAATTGAAAGGCAAGATTAGAGTTTGCAAAAAAGCACAAAGGTGAGCCAGAAGAGATTTGGAACTGTGTTTATGGACCGATGAGACAAAGATGAACCTTTATCTAAGTGATGGGAAAGCAAAAATGTGGAGAAAAAAGGGAACTACAATGATGCCAAGCATACAGCCTCATCTGTAAAGCATAGTGGAGGTGGTGTCATGGCATGGGCATGCATGGCTGTCTCTGGAACAGGCCCTCTCAACTTTACTAATGACTTAATGTATGATGACAGTAGCAGAATGAATTTGGAAGGGTACAAAACCATCTTGCCAATATTCAAGAAAATGCCACCAGATTCATTGGGAAGTGCTTCATATTGCATCAGGACCAGTGGGGATTTCTTTAAGACTGCAAGGGAAACTCGGCTTCCCCTATAATGTAAAAAAAATTAATGGTCAAATATGCACTATTGTGTTAACATTTTATTGACTAAAAATGCATTAGAACACATTCATCTCGAAGATGAGTTCGTTCAAAATCAGCTACATATAGCAGGTCGGCTGACTCGATTTCCATCTCATACATTCCTGTAGTGTCACAGTGTATTTCCCTGTTGAAGCCTAGCGTCCACTGACTTCAATGGAGCTGCTTTTAACAGATTTTTTCAGTGCTTTGAAACTAGACGGTCATTGGATAAATGCTGCGATTATGTCCCGCCCACGGACGCTCAGCATCTCTGGGGGTGAATGGAAGAGTGGGTTGGCCTGGACTCCAGGCTTCTGCATGATGATTGGAGGGTCTGTCGAAAGACTGCATCTCCTTTTGATTGACAGCGATTTTGTACTATAAAAAGTCACTGACGCTGAAGCTATTCGAGCTCAGTCCAGTGTTTTTTTTTTTTTTTGCAAGTGTAGTCGAAAGACAAACTGCTACAACCTATTTCTTGGTATTTGCTTGGCAAAATTGCTAGCCAATTTTCATCATACATTTCACACAATTATACACCACATTCCTTGTTTCAGTTTAACCTAATTCCCACATTTCCTCCGTCGAGTTTAATATCTTTTTTTTAGATCATTTGTTCATTCATTCATTCACACAGTAGCCTAGGCTAGAGTCGTAGGGGTGAACTAGCCAGCAAGCAAACTGCACACGATGGCAGACAGTGCTAATATTGGCAACCTGATTTTGGCGAAGCCATTTGAAAGTCTTCCTTATGAGGAGAAACTTAGAATTAAACAGCAGGGCAGATGAACACCTAAGATTGATTTAGTGCAAAAGATAGGGAAAAGTAACAGGTCTTTTCAGCTCTCCTGGTATGACAAATTTAGCTGGCTGACTGGAAGTGCTGTGACAAAGAAAATGTACTGCTGTCCATTGAGAGGACACTGGTCAAGTCACTGGAAAAGACGCCTAGTTGGTACGACAGGGTCACAGAGCATTTTCTTGAAGAGGAACGTAGGGCAGAATTTACGTATAAATAAATGGACAATTTTTATGATGTAGGCCGAAAATGAGCTTCCCCTCTTTGAAAGACCAGCAGCCGCCACGGATCAGGACAATGACCCAAAATACCCTGCCAGTTCAGTCAAGGAATTTATAAGGGCAAAGAAATGGAAAGTTTTAGATTGCCCAAGTCAATCTCCAGATTTAAGTCCAACTGAACATGAATTTCACCAGCTGGAGAGGAGAGGAAAGGCAAAAACTCCCCAAAGCAAGCAACAATTGAAATTGGCTGCATTAAAGGCTGGGAAAAGCATTTCAAAGGATGAGACCAAGAGTCTGGTGATGTCTATGGGTCACAGACTCACTGCTGTGATTGTGCGCAAGGGATCTGCAACTAAATTATAGCTTTTAATATTTTACATCTGCCTTATGTTCAACTGTCCCAATACTTATGCTCACATCAATGAATGGGATGAACTCTAAAAGTGCTGTCCTTTTTATTTGGTAAAACATATATGTGTTGAAACGGCTAATACTAAAATGTGACATTCTGTAGTTTTGTCTCATATTCATCTTTTAATCATATTTGCAAATGTCTTGACTCCACATCCAAAAGAGCAATTTTGTCTTTACTGTTCCAATACTTATGGAGGGCACTGTATATATATAAAGGGTTCCAATGCAAAAGCCTCTAAAAGCCATCTTGGTCAAAAATTAGATAATGATACTGAGTGAATGCTCTCTACGCATAGTATATGTTCATAATGTACTTTCACTTCAAATGCGCTAAATCCCAGCCTCAACCCATTCAGGAGTACTAGTACTTGCATAGAAACCCATACATAGTAACCAGAAAAAAAAAATGCTAATTTAAAAAAAAAACGCCAGGCGTACTTAGAGGCTTTTGCATTTGAACTCTTCATATATATATATCGCCTACATAGCCTAATAAGCACTCAAGCAAACGCATAAAGCTTGCCACAGCACACCGCAGAATTAATGATTATGAATGTGTCAGGGAAAAACAGTAAGGAGACTCCATTAACATTTTAATAACTTGATTAACTAGTGCTTTATTTGTTTTCGGTTTAAGAGATGAAGTCGGCGACACTGACTCTCCACAGTAGTGGATGGGCCTGTATGCATATGTTTCATATGGATTACATAATCTGAGAATTTGTTTTCCATTTGAATTTGTTCATTTGAAACACTGTATAGAAATATTTTTTAGAAATATTTCTGTAAGGCAAAGATATACACAGAGTTTCGCGCTCAAGTTCACAAAGATAGAGATGGCAGAAAGCGCATCATGTTTGCTTTCTTTATTTTACAAAAGCACGTTTTGTTGCTATTGTGAGTGCACACAAATAAACGTAGAGTCTTTAGAGATTTGAAAGATGTATTACTCTTATCTGTATGACCAAAAATTACATATTTTAGGAGTGAATTGCTGAACATTGATTAAATTCAGAAAGTATGTTGTTTACTTTGTGATAATAACAGTCTTTGATTGATTTACAGTATATTTTGGGAATTGTGTCTCAATCACTCCCAGGATTCACTGAGAGCACATCCTGTGCTCAGATGTTCACTGAATACATCTCTCTTTCTGTCTCGCCCTTCAGATGTCCTGTAAAAATGGACCATAAAATGAAATTATCCTTCAGATTCAAGCATTATTTGTCTGAACATTACATTTCGTCACTTTTTTTCAGAGTGTCTATTTACACTAAGTGCAAATAGCCTGCCTTGTTGGCAAAGGCTATGTACACTAACTCCGCCTACCAACGCGTGAGTAGTTTTTTCTCCCTTTTCAAATATCATATCGCATCGAAAATGAATTATTTTCAATAAAAATGAAGGAAATAATCAAAAAGTTGAAAATAAAAGTATCGGATAGGTGTAGGGAGGGCTTTATTATCCCAATAAGGTGGCATCCATTTAATAATTTGAATTAAAACTATAATTTACACTCAATACGTTATTATCGTATACTGTTTTATAATGTACTACAATACTGATAATTGCCACTATTTGCAATAAGTAGTATAAATAGCAGAAAATATTGCTATTTTAACATAGTGTGAATAGAATCTATTTGCGCTTAGTATAAATAGCATATCTTTAAAACAAATACTGCTATTTTCGCTTGGTGTAAATAGAATCCATTGCTATTTGCACTTAGTGTAAATAGTATCTGTCGCTAAGAAAATATGCTATTTGGACTTAGTGTAAATAGCATCTATTGCTATTTACACTTAGTGCAAATAGCCGCTGCCTTTTTTTTTTACATTTCTGTACAGTCATTTTTGGTCTATGGTTTTAACTTAATCATTCCTTTAATTTTGGAAATTTACACTAACAGAACAAATATAGTTGTGGAATTAATATTTAAACCAAAATAAATACAGGAACAGAAAATTCCTTTAGATTCCGAGAAAATGTTCTTGATTGGGTTTTAAATGTCCTCTGACTAGGAGGGTGTATCTCCAACTAATTATCATTAACCCCGATGTCCTAGCCAGGGGTCCTAATGACTCGCTGATGTAATGTTCAAGAAACCCATTACAAAAGACCCAGAGTGAAGGAGAAAAAGAACAAACAAGATGAATGTGGCCAATTTCTAAAGCCATGCAATATGAATGCAGTTAGTAGGTTGAGCTGCAATTACTTTTCATTTGATTGAAGAGTCTTGAGTTCAAAGATTGAGACTGAATGACATTTTCCTCTCAGAAATGCCTTTTCATTCCTTTCTTGTGCTTCGGCTCAGCTGGGAGCTCTGTAAATTTAGCACTGGTTAATTCACTTTACTTTAGGCTTATAGGACCCGCAAAAAAACTAAAAACATCCAGCAGTGGGATATATTTTCCACTGCCTCCTCTCTATCTCATCCCTCCTTCCTTCATTTGGGAGCGACTCTAGTGATCACTCTGGCAGAATAACCCCCTCCCCCTAACACTCTGCCAGTAAATATGCTAAATTAGGTCTTCAGACTAGTTTGAAGAAACAAACTGTCATTCCCAGCATTAAATTACATATATCATTTGCCAATATCATGGCCTCTAAATGACTATGATAAATTTGCTGTAGAATATTAACATTGTTTTCAGGTATATCAGTTCAATCTGTGTTTAATGTATGTGGTATGAATCGAGTTTAAACCAGTTGGTTTTGAAATGGTTTGTAGTTATCATTTAATTAAAGATATTTGTATTGTCATGGATGTGAAACGGTTTCTGTACTATTTAACTGCACTACTATCCTTCATATGCATGTATCTTAACTAAATCAATAACCTTTTTTGTTATTACGATAAAAACAGAGTAAGTAGAAGCTCTAGCTGCTCCTTAAAACATTATAGCTGAAACTGCCTGATCTTTGTGAACATATAAATTAATTTTCTTTTCTTTTTTTTGTGACGAAAAAGATTTTCTTCATTTAGAGACCATGCATGTAGGGTGAAGTCAGCTCAAATGGGCCACGTTTTGGTAAATGACTTATAATACCATCAAATACGCTATGCATCAGATCTAATGATATTCTTTTAAATTATCATGGGTCAATTATTTAATATTAATATTTTTTAAATGTGAAAAAGTATAAAAATTATGAGAGTTAGACTATCAGCAGGTACCTTCTTCAACCACGGCACAACATTCAGGTAAAATGGACCAGCTGTTCAGTTAAAATGGGCCTACATAAAAAGAGAACAACACAGGTTCATCAAATCATTTTATTTTTAACAGTAAATTGACACTATTGTCTTTAGTGTGCCATAGCAACACATAGCAAGTTGAATGAATATTTAATTAAACAATGCAATGAAAAATGAACTGATGATGTTGTATAGGTGTGTGTTTCTGTGCACCGGTGTCTTTTGTATGCATGTATGTGTGTATGCTTGTATTTTTTTTTAAGACTGTTAAGAGTTTGTATGGATACATATCTACAGTAGGCCTATAAACCTATTTTCACCCTCAATTTCTGTGTAAAAGTGTGTGTGTGTGTGTGTGTGTGTGTGTGTGTATGCAGCCAATTTTACTGACATCTTCCTTTCTTCCCCTTTCTCTTCTCATCTCTCTGTTTCCTTCCTTCACTTGTCCTCCTGCCATACTGTCTGCAATGCAATTTTTTAAAAAGACTGTTGAGTTATTTTATGGATACATATCTAGGCCTATAAACCTATGTTCACCTTCAATTTCTGTGTAAAAGTGTGTGTGTGAATGCAGCCCATTTTAGCTGAAAATTGTGTCCCAATTTTGCTTAACCAGCCATTTCTACCTAAAATGACCTTTTTCACAAAAATCAAAGTTTCTTTTATAAATTAAACTTTTTTTTTTTTTTTTTTGAAAGAGAATGTCGGAACATTGTTCATAAACCTTTGCTTTGTTGGTAAGCTTACTTATAATTGCTTTAGTACCCTTATTAGTGATTAATTAATTTTTTTATGTCATGCTCAATTACCTTACAATTTCTCTGACAAGCTTCATGTAACACTCTGCTCTGCCTGCCTTAAAAAAAAACTTATAAAAAATTATTGTTACATGTCAACAAGTGTTGAAGCAACAATGCAAGATCAGTTTTTGTGATTTTCTGTAAAACAAATTTAAGACGCTATGATGCTACAACCTTATTTGGCCCATTTTACCTGATAGCCCACTTTACCCTAGCAGAAAGAAGCTTATTACTACCTGCACAGCTTTTTATAAGATAGTATAACTTTTAACTCAAGTGCTTAACTGTCTGTCCCTATTTGCCAGTAATAGTGCATTTTAGATCAAAAGTTTGAAGATGGTGAGATTTCTATGTATTTTTAAATAATAAAACAAATACACTAAAAACATTAACATTATGAAATATTATTACAAATTTAAAAACTATGGTCTTCAGTGTCACGTGATATTTTAAAAATCATTCTAATGCTGATTTTCTGCTCCAGAAACATTTCTACATTTCTTATTATTATCAATATTTAATGTGGAGACTGTGATACTTTTTTCAGGATTAGAAAATTGTTCTTTTTTAAGTGGCAAAGTAAAAGTGTTTACTTTTACTTTTGAAAAATGTAATGCATCCTTGCTGAATAATAGTATTAATTTCTTGTGAAAAAAAATTACCCCAAAATTTTGAACAGCAGTGTAATTTTTTTCAGAAATGTATTTGGCACACATTGTGATCCAGTAAGCTTATGTGTTCATTAGAGTTAGAAAAGAATTAGAATCAGAATCAGGATGAGCTTTATTGGCCAGGTATGTTTACACATACGAGGAATTTGTTGTAGTGACAAGCTCCACAGTGCAACAGAAAGACAGCAACAGGACAGGACACAGATAATAAAAGAATAATATACAAATAGGCAATGTACAAAATAGCAAAAGCACAATATATATTATAGACGATTATGTGTGTACAGGTCTGATATGTGCAAATTTGAAATGAAAAAATAAGTATGTGTGGTGAATAAATAATGTACAATAGAGTTGTGTATTCCGTGTTTATTGTCAAGTGTTCATACGATTGATTGCCTGATGGAAGAAACTGTTCCTGTGTCTGGTCGTTCTGGTGCACAGAGCTCTGTAGCGTCGACCAGACGGTAACAGTTCATAGAGGGAGTGTGCTGGATGTGAGGGGTCCAGAGTGATTTTGCCAGCCCTTTTGCTCACTCTGGATAAGTACAGTTCTTGGAGAGTGGGGAGGGTTGTACCAAGTAACAGAAGGTGGTGCGTTAAGTATCTATGCTCGGAGTTAGTTGAGTGTGATCACAGATCAGAGCAATTATGAGCTGCACACACACACACACACACACTAATGCTGGAAGGCAAGGTCAGTATGAAGGGCAGAACCCTGATTTACACTCTCACCATCTTGATCATTAATGAATAATTAAAGTAAATGGAACATCAGCATTTTCTACAACTCAACTGACTGATTGAATTAAAAATTATAGCTCATTCAAAAAAAATCAAACACAAAGGCCAACAAAAAGAAAACTGTGGAGCTAGAGGAAAACACAAATTGTTTTGTAAAATCTGAATCATAAGAGTAAATCCTCAAAGGCAGGAGTCAGAAATGTGTCTGGATGCTTCGCCACCCTTGTACTGATTTGTAATATTAATAGTAAGAACTGATTGTAAAAACCAATGTGTAATAATTAGAGCTATCAATTTAACATACAGTTAGTGTGGTTAATTGAAAACAAAAATGCAATGAAAATTAATTCATTAAAAAGTAATGCTATTAGTTATATCCATATTTATCCATAGTTATATCAAAATTGTAATCAGAATGCATGGGCTTGACATGTATTTTTGACACAACATCTATAGATTGGGTGAGACACTGAACAGTGTTCAGTTGGAATTGCTTATGTTCACTGATATATTTATATTATTTATTGACTTCTAAAGCAGGTGCATTTTTTGATCTCATATATTTGATGGCTTTTTTGGTAATCTTTAAAATATATTAATAACTATTTATTCTAGTATAAGTAGTAGACCTGCATATTTCTGTTTTATTGTATATTTTTATATTTCTATTTATACAAAAAAATGTATTCTTTGATGTTGGAATTACTGATGCAATCACAGTAATACACAGATGAAGCATGATTTCATACACTTTGAGAAATACTTAAGCTTGTTTTTTCATATAGTTCAAAGAGAGTCTATAGGCTGCAATACCAATTAAGGAACACTGCAGGAATGCAAAGGAAGCTATTATAAGGCTGTTTACTAAAGAAGATGTCGTTGAGTTTGTTTTAAAGATATTGTTTGTTGCGGGAGGCTTTTGTTAGCATTTCCCCTCTGATATCCAGCGTCAGATCTGGATGCTGGGTTTATTTTTGATTCCCAGAGCAGAGGTAAGACGACAGGCGTTTTAAAGTCTTCCCATGCCAAAATAGCTTTGATTTTATCTTCACTGACAAATTTCATTTGCCTGTCAGATATCTTTTTTTCCCATCAGTATCCACGTGAAATCAGTTCCTCAATCTGTGCCTGGTGCTCAGTGGTTTCCAGATGCAGTTGGAAAAAGATTATGTCCCTTCTTATCCGCTCCAAGTCAGCTCATTATTCACATTTGGCTCTTTTGGTCTTAAGACTGCATTAACCATTATGTCTCCCGTTGAGACTAAATGAAGCTGACCTGCATGGAAGCGTGGGTAATGTATGCTCGGAGAAGTGTGGATGTGGGCAACCTATTGTTTTGGGGCAGATGGACTCCTCCTCCTCTCCACCTGCCATTTCCTGTGCCATGTCTCTTCCTAGTTGTTTACCATCTCTTTTGTCATTCCCTCTTAAATCCTTAATCCTGCTCCATATTTCTCTCTCCCTTGACATTCACACCCTTCCCTCCCCGCCACCTTCCCCATCAATCTGCTGCCAGGTTCACTGATACGAGAAGTTCAGGGTGTTTGCTCATGGAGGATTGTGGAGTGTGATCGTGCTAGAAGTTGTCTGTAACACAGTAAACAATCCTTCTAGCCAGTGGACACATGCCAGTAGCATGCCTGTTGATGCATCTGGCAAAATTCGCTTATTGTGTCTATGTACATTCCTTAGACAAAAACCTCTGTAAAGCATCCTTTTAATTATCATTTTATGATAAATTCATACAATTGTTTATCACTCTTGCGCAGAACAGAAGGGAGGGACTCTGTGCGCTTTGTGTGCCAAATTGGAACTAATTATTTTTTTCCCGATGATTGTTATGTGGTGTGCACAGAGTATTTAATTTTTTTTATGTTCTGGCTGATATGAAGGGGGTTTTGGATTTTATTCTGATATGCATGGATTAAGCTTTGCACTAATTTCGGTTATAGATGCCATTGTAGAAACATCCAGAGGATAGAAGATTTATTATTAATTTATTCAGCAAGCAAACATATCCAATAATATGGGGTTAGTATCTCTAAGAACCTCCCACTCAGACAGGAAGAGACTGACTGATCGATTTGAAGTCAAATGAGAAGCAACAGACTGCAGATGACATTTTTGAGTCTTCTATCCAATCTTTATTTCTTTTAAAAAAATGATTTCTTTTTTGGTAGAACATGGTCCCAGTTAATGCATTAACTACCAATAAGCTATATATTTGCTATGTTATTTATTAATCTTTGTTTATGTTAGTTAATAAAATTGAATTGTTCATTGTAGGTTTATGTTAGCTCAGGTCCATTAGCTAATATTAACGGATACAACTTTTGATTTTAATAATGTATCATTAGCTGAAATCAGCTGAAATTAATAAATGCTTAAAAATATTTTTGTCAGTTCATGATAACAAATATAATTGACTAATGTTATCAAATAGAACTTTATTGTAAAGTGTTACTTTTTTTTTATCTTGTTTTCAACTTTTGTCGTTGCTTTTTAAGTAAACTTTGACTAGACAATTTAGGCTATTTTGTTTTTGCTTGCAGTATTAAGATATACAGCCATAATAGAGCAAATACATACAAATTAATTATGTAGCAATTTCTGTGAAAGCAGAAAAGGTCAAAATAGGAAGAACTGGAAAATACACTTAGACTTGTGAATATCTAGTTTATTCACTCTAACAAAACTCTAATGCCAATCCAATTAATTCAAAACAATAGTAACTGTAATAACAAATGAGTTCTGGCTCAAAAACATTTATTGTATCAGCCCAGAACCATTATCTTCCAGTTTTGTTTTGTTTTTTTTGTGCAATATGACATTAGAGGATTAGGAAATGGACTGTGAATGCTCTGTGGGCATGCTGTCAGAGTATGAAACTAATTGTTGGTTACTGAGATAAAATAAAAGAGATTTTGAATTAGCCAATGGTGTTGTCAAAAGCAATATACTTCCCACCAACCCCCAAAATCAAATGAAATAAAATAAGTTTGTACAAAATACCTCTATTGCCAATGTTGCTGCATCAGAATGTCAACCACAAAGCTAATCAGTATGTCTAATGCATTATAATCTTCTCTTCTCCTTCAGTTGACATACCTTCCTCCTCCGTGGGGCGAGTGTGTGTCCAGAGCCCTGGATTCAGGCCTCTTTCAGGTGTACAGCGTGTCTGCCTGCCGTATCGAGTGTGAGACGCGCTACATCGTAGAAAACTGCAACTGCAGGATGGTCTACATGCCTGGTACGTCCCAACATAGCAGTGCTTGAAACTTTCCTTTTACTTCATACTCATCCTCTTGTACTTCTACATTATATTTCAATTTCAGTTTTCAGTTTCAGAAATTACCGTGATTTTATACAAAATATTGCCAAAAAGTGCCTGCAATGATGATAATACACTGTAAAACCTAACAGTGAAATTCGCTAAATGAAATGAGTTAATTTAACTCAAAAAATTTTAAAAAAGTTAATTCAACTCAATATATATTTGTGATGTGAACTCAAAAGCTGATTAGGTTAAGCACTTATCTAAATAAGTTACTATAAATTATTCAAATATATTATTACCATACACAAATGGCTGACCACAAAATATTTAAAAGAAATATGAGCTTAATTCATGATTTCTAACATTGTTTTTCGAGAAGTCACATTTGTACAACATAGGGCTATAGGTTATTATGCTTTATATTTTTCAGAACTAATTAAATAGTCTAACTGAACGATATTACCTTTCATAACTAATGAAATAACTAAGCCATAATATAATAAATACACAAATCTATTTCATATTAAGCATAGATTAATCCTTTTAAAGTAATTAATTTTACTCAAGACAAAATACTATCCGGGTGTTTTTCAAAATCTGCACACATTTGTCGTCAGTCATGTCCGCTCATTCCCACCAGAGCCGTTGAGAATCCCTACGGCCGTTCACTCAATCATTCATGGGATCACAGCCGTACGGCTCACGACGCGGTCACAGAAAATAACAGGTAAGCATTCAAACTTCTTTATTCCTGTTTAAAGCACTTTTGAATGTTTTGTGTTTTGTCAACTTTATCTGAAGATTAACCAGCTCAGTTATCTTAATGCGTGTAACATTAGCTAGCAAAGAAGCAAGGAGCTAACGCGCCATTACATCAAAGTTATCAACGGCAAGTGTTAAATATGCAGTGTTATACACAACAGTTTGTCAGTGGTGGCAAATTAAGAAATACAGTGCCCTCCAAAAGTATTGGAACAGTAAGGCCAATTCCTTTATTTTTGCTGTAGACTTTAAACGTTTGGGTTTGACATCAAAAGATGAATATGAGATGAGAGATTAACATTTCAGCTTTTATTTACAGGTATTTTCATCTGGATCTGATGCACAACTTAGAAGATAGCACCTTTTGTTTGAACCCACTCATTTTTCATGAAGACTGAATTGGCAGAGTGAATAGCATCTTAAATTTCAGATTGTCTAGCATTCTGTCAAAGTCTTTTTGCATTGTGTGTTGGTTCAGAAGAATACCAGTGAAGTCCTTTAAGTTCTGATTATAGTTATATAGTTATATACTTCACTAATATAGATGGAAAAAATATATTTTATATTTCTACTTGCACTTATCCTAAAGTTGCTTTGGTTTTTCATAAAGATGTCAGATAATTGCCAATGCTAAGTTTGTAGTGGTTGAAAGTTGTCTTATTATGATTCATAAAAAATAAGCTGTCCATAAATGTTGCTTAATTGTGAGTTAAATTTCTCTAATTTTGTGTTTTGTCTTCATGGTCAATAATGGCATCAGTCATTCAAGCTATGATCCTGGCAGATCTACTACTATCTGAAAAGAAGACTTTTTTTCAAGACACACAAGGTGGGACACATGACAGGACAACTTTATATTTACTTGGCAACATTTTAACCTTTTAGCTGAGATCAGCAGAAATAACTGAATAGTTGAACATTTGAGTCGTCTTAAATGGATAGTCCACAAAAAAAATACAATTCTGTCATGGTTTACTCACCCTCATGTTGTTCCAAACCAATTTAGAATGAATTTTATTCATCTTCAAACTAAAATATTTTTGATATCTTTCTTTTGATTTCTTTCATCGTTTTTGTCTATTGGAAGTCTAGGCAGTCTTTATTTTCAAGCTAGTTTAGGCTTTGACACATAATAAAAAACCCTTAGCTCAAGCTTCTCAGTTAGTGTTTGTGTCTTCTTTAGAAGGCTTGAATTAAACCACTTTATTCATATGGATAAACTTGTCTTTAAATATTTTTTTTTTTCTTTGCGCACAAAAAGTATTCTCATAGCTTCATAAAAATTGCAGTTGAACTACTGATGTCACATGGACTGTTTTAACAATGTCCTTACTGCATTTCTGGACCTGGGAACATTTCAGTTGCGTTGCTGTCTATGGAGGGTCTAAGAGCTTTCAAATTTCATCAAAAATATCTTAATATTTAAGATATTTAGTGGAGATATTTATTTAAGATTAAAGTCTCAGTGGAGCGACCCGCACGGCGTCCGAACACAGCGGCTTCCAAAATGGCGCCGCTGTGTTCGGACGCCGTGCGGGTCGCTCCACTGAGACTTTGCTTAAACCTACTTTTTTCCCTACTTTTACTTTCTCTTTTTACACATTTCACGTCGGCACTGATCACCTACAACATAGAAACACTTTTGGACATTGGAAACCGCTACACCAACCTGCTTCAGGACACTTTATCCACGAATCCTGCGTGGCCTCTGGAGATTCTTCGGAACACGGAGACGAACAATAACCCCCCGAGGCGACGGACCAAGAAACACCGCGGGAAGCGCGCTGGAATTCGAGTCAGACTCAGGAAAAGGGCTCACAGTCCTCCTCTTCCAAGCATTCTTCTTGCTAATGTCCAATCCTTGGAGAATAAGATGGACGATCTTAGAGCCAGGATTAGTTTCCAACGGGACATTAGGGACTGTAACATCCTTTGTTTGTCAGAAACGTGGCTTTCGTCCTCGGTCCCGGACACTGCTGTAATGCCGAGTGATAACTTCTCTGTCTTTCGGACGGACAGAACTGCAGAGGCCGGTAAATCCAGGGGTGGAGGAGTATGTTTCATGATCAACAAGAAATGGTGTGATCCCAGGAATATCTCCATTCTGTCGCGTTCCTGCTCGCCTCATCTGGAACATCTTTCCATTATTTGCCGCCCATTTTATCTGCCCCGGGAGTTTTCATCGATCATTGTTACTGCTGTGTACATTCCACCACAGGCAGACACCGGCTTGGCTTTGTCTAAGCTTCACGATGTGCTCAGCGGCTACATTAACAAACATCCTGACGCTGCCTTTATCATCGCGGGGGACTTTAACAAAGCCAACCTCAAGCAGGTCATGCCGAACTTTTATCAACATGTATCCTGTCCAACTAGAGGACCAAACACACTGGATCATTGCTACACTCTATTCAAGGATGCCTACAAAGCCCGCTCACTACCGGCTTTTGGCAAATCGGACCATGCCACAATTTTTCTTACACCGGGATACAAACAAAGGCTCGTTCAGGAACCTCCGGTGCAGAGAGTGGTGACGCGCTGGTCCTCCCACTCAGAGGCTATGCTGCAGGCGGCGCTTGATGACGTCGACTGGGACATGTTCCGGGCGAGTTCTTCTGACGTCAGCGAGTTCACGGAGGTAGCATTAAGCTTCGTAAACACGCTAACCGAGCAAGCCACAGAAACAATAACGATATGGACATTCTCCAATCAGAAACCGTGGGTGGACAGAACAATCCGTGCCGCGGTTAACACACGCACTGCCGCTTACAATGAGGCTCTTCTGTCTGGGAATACGAGCGAGTACAAAGCATCGTGCTATGCTCTCCGACGCGCAGTAAGAGCCGCCAAACACAGATACAGAGAGAGAATTGAGTCTCATTTCCTGCTCAATGACTCTCGACGGATGTGGCAGGGACTGAGGACCATCTGTGACTTCGGAAACAAATCCTCCGCGGAGGTGAGAGCAGATCCGTTGCTGGCCGACGAGTTAAACATCTTCTACAGCCGCTTCGATGGCAACGACGGCGGCGCGTCAGGAAGCAGCAGGCAGAGCAGCGATGATCCTGTAATCACCGTGTCGGAGGATGAGGTTCGGAGGGCGCTAAAGAGAGTGAACGTCAGGAAAGCAGCCGGTCCTGATGGGATAACCGGCCGTGTTCTGAGGTCCTGCGCCGATCAGCTCGCTGGTTTGTTCACTTCCATTTTTAATGAGTCCCTTGCTACCGCCGTGGTTCCCACCTCATTCAAAAAATCCATCATTATCCCTGTGCCAAAGAACAATAAACCCTCTTGCCTGAATGACTATCGCCCAGTTGCCCTCACATCTATAGTCATGAAGGTTTTTGAGAGACTTGTAAAGAGCCACATCTGCTCCTCCATCCCTGATACTTTGGACCCTCTTCAGTTTGCCTATCGCCCAAATAGATCCACGGACGATGCCATTTCTCACATTCTCCACTCTTCCCTCACACACTTGGACAGCAACAATGGGAATTATGTAAGGCTGCTATTCATTGACTATAGCTCAGCTTTCAACACTATAGTCCCCATCAAGCTGGCATCTAAACTCACTGACCTCGGCCTAAACTCCTCACTCTGTGACTGGATTCAAGACTTCCTCACCGGCAGACCTCAAGTGGTGAAAGTTGGCCAGTTCACCTCAAACACCATCACTCTGAACATAGGAGCCCCACAGGGCTGTGTCCTGAGTCCCCTGCTCTACTCTCTCTACACGCATGACTGCGTGTCCTCTCACAGCTCCACATCCATTGTTAAATTCGCTGATGATACTGTGGTTCTGGGCCTCATCTCCAACAACGATGAGACCGCATACTTGGATGAGGTAGAGAGACTCACATCATGGTGCCAGGACAACTGTCTCTCTCTGAATGTGAGCAAAACTAAAGAACTGATCATGGACTTTAGGAAGAGACAGCAGCAGCCCTACACTCCTCTTATGATCAGTGGGACCCCTGTGGAGAGGGTGAGTAGCTTCAAGTACCTCGGCGTAAACATCTCCGAGAACCTGACTTGGACTACACACATCCAAACACAGGTTAAGAAAGCCAGGCAAAGACTGTACCATCTGCGACAGCTGAGGAAATTCAGGGTCTCACCAGCAATCCTGAAAACTTTCTATTCAGGGACCATAGAAAGTGTATTGACTCAGTGCATCTCAGTGTGGTATGGAAACAGCTCCAATCAGGACTGCAAAGCACTACAGAGAGTTGTGCGCTTAGCTGAGCGCATCTCAGGGTCTGCTCTCCCCTCTCTGCAGGACATCTACCTCAAACGCTGCAAAAGTAGAGCTGTTAAAATCTTCAAGGACTCTAATCACCCTGGTAACCAGCTATTCACTTTGCTTCCATCTGGTAAGCGCTTCCGTAGCCTGATGGCAAAAACTGAGAGACTTAGGAGGAGCTTCTTCCCCCAGGCCATCAGGCTCCTAAACTCTAACTCTGTGTCATAATATCACTTGACCCCATGTAATATCACCATCAACAAGCTATTCATAATGTGTCTCTACCATGTAATATCACCATATCAACAAGCTATTCATAATTTTTCTCTACCATGTAATATCACCATATCAACAAGCTATTCACAATTTTTTCTCTACCTCATATTGCTGCTATTCAAATACCCTGTACAACTTTTTGCACATTATTTTTTTGCACATTCCTCTCATTACTATTTGTCAACAACATACTGACCTGCACATTTATATTTATATTTTTTATCCTATCTTATCTTATTTTATCTTATCTTTTATTTCATGTTTGTACTTCTTCTTAATATTTGTATACTACATAATTGCACTGTCCTTGGAGCGGACCTGACCTACATTTCACTGCTGGTTATACTCTGTATAATTATGTATGTGACAAATAAAACTCTTGAATCTTGAATCTTGAATCTTAATTTGTGTTCTGAAGATGAACAAAGGTCTTACGGGTTTGGAACGACATGAGGGTGAGTAATTAATGACAGAATTTTCATGTTTGGGTGAACTATCACTTTAAGCACAGTTTTTCTTTCTGTTTTGTAATAAAGAACCTTAGGTTGTCAAATTAAATAGTAATGTAAATTAACAAATTCAATTTAAGCTCTAAAATATTTATCTTATATTCAGCCCTGAAAATCCCGCTGATAAACAACTCTGGAAGTTATGATGTGAAAAAGTACTACAGGGTTTTAAATGGACACATACTTTATGTGCACTTCCCCGATCTCTCACACCTTTATTGTAATTTTTGAAAATTAAAATATGATGTCTGCTTTGTTTAAATATGATAATATTTGGTGACATACACTAACAAAACTTTTTACTGCATTTCGAGAAAGGGAGCCTGATCAGGTACAGAAGGCAGCTATCACCATCTTTGCTGTTAAGGAGGAAGAGGGAACATTGTCTTTAAACCCATTGGATGTTTTGTTTGTATTTGAAGATGATGACTGCCAAGTCTTGGGTCAGTGTACTGGTGGGGGTTTTTTTTAACTAATGTATTCCCGTAGTTACAGTATACATATAAGGGCTGTTAATCTTGAGGAAAGCGGTGTTTTTTTTTTGTTGTTGTTTTTTTTACAGAAAAATTATCCACTGTATTTCATATTATTTAGCAGTTATTTATTATTATTATTATTAATTATATTTAACATTTAAAATGGATTTTGTTAAAAATTTCCTTGTTTGTGTTGTCTTACTTATTTGGTGAAAAGTCTGATAAGATAACTTAAATGTTATATTTTTGAATATACAGCCCACTGATTTTGTTTTATGCTTGAAAACATTTATGTTTTATTTCAATAAATACTTGAGAAAACACTCCTGTTCTTTCATGATTTTTTGGTACCAGTGTTTTTGCTTAGTCTTATGTAACTTTATTGCCTTGAGTTCGATGAACTTAAACCATTTAAGGCAATCGGTTTCCTCAAACCATTTAAGTAGCCAAGTTGTTCATTTAAGTTGTTAAGACTTAGTTAGAATTAGTTACCTGAATTCAAACTGACTGAGTGGAATAAACTTAAAATGTTTAAGTTCAGTTTACTCTAATAATTGACTAAGCCAACACTAAAAAAAATAAGTTAATATAAGTCAGTGTAAATGAGTTACCATAACTTGTCGGGTTTTACAGTGTAATAATAATAATAATAACAGCAATCTAAATAAAAATATTACATAAAATGATTGCAATGAAATGTCCTGTAATGATACATTTTGTCCAAGAGCAACCTCTCTTGAAAAAAAAAACAATAAAATAAAAAATAAATAAATAGTTTTTCAGTGAGATTATTCTACTATATAGACATACACAAAATATGACTTTTAAAGCAGTGACTATATGTGATAGAAATAAGTGGCATCTTTTATGATGTGTAAATAATTGATTTTGCATACATATCAGAAACAGAAGATTTCCAACCCTTTATTTATGTATTCAGATGACAAGACATAATGAAAACATCACTGATAATGTCTGAGACTGAATAGTTATAATAGAGTTTGTACTGTCTATCACGAAGCCAGCAGGGACCAATGTTCCCATCTTCTCTGTGTAAAACCATCTAAGGTCTTTAATTCTTGATGAACAGTCATTCAATGAGGTCACATCTCATATTCTGGCGGAAAGCAAGTCAGCATGAGGTTGTGTGTAGTGATAACTTGATGGCTTGTGGCATTTGTGGTTTGCATTTGGCAGCCAAGCAAAACCTGACTGAACTTGTATAGATGAGGTCAGAATATAGACCTGAATTCAGTGTTCTGTGGATCAAAGGTGGTTTAGAACAAGCCCACGAACTGACAGCAAGGGCTTGTAAGCATGAACCGTAAGTGAGCTTGACACATTGTATAATTTGAGAAAAATTCAGCAAAATGGTCTTCAGAAACATTCCATTTTAATTTCATTTCACTGATAAAATTTTGGCCCATTGATAAATATTCATCTTTAACTGTTGCTAAATGGTCTTTTTAAAGATGCAGTATATTTCCATGATTTCATAATATGATTTCATTAACTTTTCATTGTGACTTAGTGCCCTTTATGTCCCATTCTTAATGCCAATTTATGCTCTCCCATAATAGCTGATCTTTAAAGTTAGTGCTGCAGTCATTTTCATTTTCCACCGGTCTCTTTTAATGACATGATATGGTCTCCATTTTCACCTATCTGATCAAACTGCACTTTTTTCACAAAGGTGCCTATTAATTCTAACCCATAGGTGCCAACCTCAACCTCTCGCTACTTCAATTGATGCTCCAGACAGGACAATTATCTCATAGATGATTAGTCCTTCATTCACACAGGCGCCCTGCTCTAATACTGTAATTATAGATTCATTAACTGATTGTGACTGCCCTGTGATGTACATTCAGGGTACGTCTGATACATTTTGACCAAGAGCAAGTGCACAAAACTCTCTTCCATATGCACACACACACACACACACACACGCATTCCCAGTTGTTTATTTCCTTGTCGTGCTGCTGAGTTTGGCTGAGTAGGTTTCTCCTTTTTCAGTGTTTCATTATTATTAACACTTTTTCAGTGTTTCATTATTAATTTAAGAAGGCTGAATAAAGAAGAACTTTTCTTTGGCACTTACATTTTTTTCTGTTTCTTTGTTTTTCTCTCATTTCTAGGTGATTCTCCGTACTGCACTCCTGAACAGTATAAGGACTGTGCTGAACCTGCTCTGGGTGAGTGTGCTCTTCACGTACACGTACACACTCACACTGGTTTCCATGTTTTATGGGAACATTTCATCGACGTAATACTGTATTTTTATCCCTTTACCCTACCCCTACCTGTAAACCTTACAGAAAAATATCATTTATAAAATTAAATCATTAAAGGTGCTGCATGTAAGTTTTTGACTCTTCTTAAGTCAAAAAATAACATATGTTTGTAGATATTTAGGAAACATGTTATGTTTACATAGCTGTTACTCTGAAAAATAATGCTATAGCCTGTAATTCTACTCTGAAATGTGCATTTTGGGCAGATTCCTGGTCGGGAAGTACCCATTTCAACTGCACAATGCTCTACGAGCAGAGGAACATTAAAACACAGTAAATCAACTCATCAAATTACAGTGTAAGGCTCGTCGCGTGTCCTCAATCTGGCAAACCCGCGTGAGTGTTGAGTCTGAGTAGGAGGAAGCAGGAGAAACGGCTCTCTCCAATATTTTGAATTTGGACTGCAGTTCCCATTTCAACCGCTAGCTGTTAATCTTACATAGTGCATTTTTAAAATATCATTCACTGTACCATGTATAAGCTGTTTTCCTCATGGGGACCAAAAAATGTCCCCACAAGGTCAAAAATGACTGGTATTACTATGCTTGTTGGGTACATTTGGTCCCTATAATGTAGGGAATACCAGGTACACACACTAGTCTCTGCACCCATTAATAATTAATACATATAGTAGCCTATACGCATGTTAAATTGGGTCAGAACAATTCAGAATAGCATTTCACCACATTTAATTCAAGACACATTGAGAGTTTGTATTCCATTTTGTTTGTAAATACTCCAGTCAAGGTTTTGTTTGTAACAGCATACAGTACACATTCCAGCTCCATTTAGCATACTTTCTCAAAAAATAATGTAATATGATCTTTCTCTATAGTCCAGTGAATCTCAGTCCTGGAGCACTCCAGCACTGCACATTTTGTATGTCTCCCTGTCGATTTAAAAGAAATTTTCAAAAATTTGACTCAAATACTATTTAAAAAACTCAAACTTAAGCAGAACTTAAACTCTATTGAGCTGGATTATGACACTGTTGACTTTTGTAGAGCTGCTTTTTAGCTGAATCAGATTTATTTCACAACTGATTAATTTTTCAACATTAACGCTGTTATTTTGCTGTTTATTACTATGAAGATTTGGCAGTATCTATATTGGTAACATTTTAGGATAGGGACCAATTCTCACTATTAAATAGTTGCTTATTAGCATGCCTATTATTAACATATTGGATGTTCATAAGTAGCCTACTTATAAAGCACATATTCTGCATAACCATATTCTACATCCCTAATCCTACCGAATACCTAAACTTAACAACTACCTTACTAACTTAATAAGCAGCAAATTAGGAGTTTATTGAGACAAATGTTGTAGTTAATGGTTTGTTAATAGCGATAATTGAACTTTAAAATATTGTGTGACCGGAGACATCCAAAATGAGCATTGCTAGTGTTCTTCAGGGCTAGGATTGGGAACCACTGTACTTTTCTACTATATAAATATACGCTGCATCCAAAACGGCATAGTCTCTTTTTTTTTTGAATAAGTACTTTTGAACAGGTAAGCCCCCATATTTGACCTGCATTACACAACAAAACAAGAACAATTCTGTTGTAATCAACAAAATTCTCTACACAGGCTGGTTTTATTGTGTTGCTCACTTTCACGGTTTGAGGCTGGATGTTTTTTTTTTTTTACATTTTTTCATCGAGACTGGCTGAATGGATAAAGTGTGTTTTGAATCCTGATGTATTACTGGGCTCATTTTCATGCATCTAACAATCTCCTGTGGCACAAAATACATATGCAGTTTCTGTTCAGCAGACCTTCATGACTATTACTGCACTGACCCTCCACAAATCCAATTACATGGGCAAAACTCATGAAAACAGCAGCCACCGTCCCTCTTTCATTCTTTGCTCCACATCTTCCTCCTCTGTAGCTGTGTTTTGTTTTTAAGTCGCATCCTTGAAGAGGGTAAAAGGGCAAACGGAGGAACAAAAAGTAACATAAATGTAATAGAATAAATCAGTTTGTTTGTATGTGTGCTTGTGTCTCTCTTGTACAGCAGTTGGAAGCACTAGGCATTAGACATCAGAACGTGTTATGTGTAATCTTCACAAGCTTCACCAAATTAGACTATATTAACTCTGCGTGGAGAAACTTTGAAAGTATTCTTCAATTCTCTTACAAAATAATTGCATTTTTCTCTGCAGATCTCGATTCCTCTTGACACTGAGACTCCTTTATTGAACTTCAAATCTCCTCATGAACTCGCACAAATTAAGTCATTATTTTGGAAATGTATTCAGGGAAAACAAAAACTTGAACTGTTTTGTTCACCATCCCTACCAGCAGAATGCAGTCTGGCCCTCATTAACTCTCGCTCTACGTACCATCTGACAGTATATACCAGCGGTCTATCCCACACATAATAACCAAGTTGGCTCCATGTTCACTAATTATCTCCCACTAATGAGGAAATTCAAATTAGAGCACAGCTAGGACTGTACATTTACAAACAGCTCAGGTATTCAGCAGACGAGCCATTCCCAAAGACATCCTCGGGTTATTATGTGTAATTTCGCTCATTTTTATCTTTTTATTAGAATTCTCTATGCACGATCATGCAAGACGTAGCCAATAGAGTATGAAGAGGGACAGACTTCCAAACCACTGGAAAAGTTTCAGTGGGAAGTCTCCAACCACAGTTGACAAGTAAAGACACAACGGCACAGCACAAGAGGCTGAACAGCTTGTCCAAAACTTCCGCTGCTGGCTTCAAAATGCTTGACAGCTGGTTCTTATCTTTGGCAAAGAGGAGAGGAAATTATCCCTAACTCCAACTTTCTGTTCACAGCACCCTGAGGAGAGAAGGAATATGTATTTTCGGTTTCACCAGAACAATATGCAGATGAACACATTTAAAAATGAATGGGAGGCTGTTAGAGGTATGATAGGAAAATTGCTGGAGTAAAAAAAAGAAAAAAAAAAGAAAAGAAAGATAAAGAAAAACAGAATGAGTGAGCCTGGCAATGATAGAAAACACTCAGAGATGGAACAGGGACTATTACAAGCAGAATGTTAATCAAGAGATGTTCAGAATGGAATAATAATGTACTGCTTACAGCACACTGTGCACTACAGTATATACTATGTACTGCCTACTAAAACCAGTATTCAATGAGGAAATAGTATGCAGTGTTACATACAAACAGAAGTACTCCTAATAAATAAGTATTGCCATGTTGTATTGTTAATTCAGTTAGTTTAATCCAATTAACTTTTTTTTCTCTCTCTCTTTTGGTAGTCTGATCAAATACTGCAAGAAGGAAATATTACAAGTCACGGTCATAGCCAGGGCCAAAAGCACAAATAACAAATACCCATTATGTAAATGACATAATGATTTAGTACTTATGTAAAATAATAAATCAGCCATTCTATTAAAATTGTATTTTGATAGTTTAGTTGAATAAATGAATAACTGATGATGGTACAATAACGTTCATTAGTTAACATGAACAAAAAAAGAACAATACTTCTACACCCTTTATTAATCTCAGTTAATATTAATTTTAGCATTTACTAATACATTATTAAAATCACAAGTTGTGTTTGTTAACATTAGTTAATGCTCTGTGAACTAACAAACAAAAATGAATGACTGTATTTTCATAAACTAACATTACCAAAAATTAACAAATAGTGTAATGTACTGTTCATTTTTCGTTCATGTTAGTTAATTAACTAATGCTAACTGTAACGGGGCGAAAGAGACGTAAGGCAAGCGGATCCAAGTGCAAGATTTATTAATAAACATAGTCAAATCACAGGCAGGGTCAAACAACAGCAAACAGATATGGCACGGGCAAGACACAAGAGTAATCCTAGGGCAAGCGTGGGTCTTGATCGGCGAACAATATCCAACAGGGCAAGGCAGAGAGATAATCCAGGTACACGAGCAATAGTCCAAGAGAGGTGCAAACAGAGTCCGAACGGCAAAGCAAAAGGTTAATCCAGGAAACACGAGAAAACACACAAGGCAAGGCAAGGCAAGACTATGACAACTACGTGAGCTCCGTAGAGTAGCTATCGCTAGGAGATTGATAAACGCTATACAATACTCTGCAATGACAGAGAGGAAGTCCAAGGCTTCTAAAGCGTGCGTGATTGTGTGATCAGCTGTGTAATCAGAGCAATGTGAGATTGGTGACAGCTGTGTGTCGTCAGTGGAATGGATGATGGGAATTGTAGTCCAATGGTGAAGTGCAACAGTGGTGTAGTGCAAGAGTCCATGCAGTGAGTGGGTGACCTCTGGTGGTGAGTGAACGGAAGTTCATGGACCGGATTCGTGACATTAACAAATGACACCTTATTGCAAAGTTTTATATACACAATGAATATTTGCATACACGGGTATTTAGCATATTATAATTGAAGATATGTCATTGTAGAAACACAATCTGTGCAAATTGAATGATTTCACTTAGCCTACACGTTAAATTACTCCGAGGTGCACCTTACCCTGCCTTACCCTTCTATACTATACTATGTTATGCTATAAATAAAAAGGCCAAATATTATCAGTTTTGTGGTTGAAATTGCTAGCCACATTGGAAATTTAATTTGAGTGCAAAGTGTGGGATATCTTTGATGCAGCATGCTTTGGTTGTATGCTGTACGTTTTGACAGGTCAGTTGACTTTTCCATGCATGCAGAAAATGTCCACACTGTGCACTGTTTATATTCTGTACTGTTAAAGTAGTACAAGTAGTTTGGTATGAAACTCCCAACTGTTTTCTATAACACAACACTTGTGGTTTGGAGCACAGGATCTGCCATTGGCAATGCTTGGAGAAAACAATGTGAAAATTATGGGATATGAACGGTTCTGTGAAGTTCATACAGAACGATGGATTTAGCACAAGATTATAGCAGATTTAATAGCCTTGTGTTTGAGTGTGTGTTCTCTTCATTTGTCTGTGAGTGTGTGTGTGTAGAGGAGGTTAAATCTGACTTAATTCTCCAATTAAATGATGTGACTTTACCATCATCTCCAACAGCAGGAGTGAGAGAGGGGATGGAAGTGAGGAGAAGAAACAGAGGTGGAGATAGAAAAGGTCAGGGGAGGAGGAATTTAAAAATGTTTCTGTGAAAGGTCAGATTCCATCTCCAGGTCATGCAAGTTATGAGCTTATTAGAAATCTGACGGAGGCACAGCCAAGAGCAAAAGATTCCAGCCCTTGGCAACACAAGAGAATAGCAAATTATTCTCTTTTGTTATTTTAAAAGTACAAAAAAGGGAAATAAGAATCAGTAAGGAGTCGTTTATAAAACAAATTTTATTCTAGCAACAACAACAACAAAAATCCCAGACTGCCATTGAGATTTGTAATTAATTTTTTTTTTAGGGCTATTATGATTAACAATCGCATACAATGCCCCTGTAGGACATCAAACAGAATTTAAAATGAATTGTTAAGGGGTTTCAATCTCCTGTAGCTCCCCTGTGATTTTCTTGAACTGTCCAGCTGCAAGACACTTGATGGAAATCACAGTTCCAATGCAATAAGTGTGGGTGTGATAAAGACCCAGTTGGACTCTTGGAATCAGATATGAATCAAAAAGTCCTGTAGCAATTTCTTTAAATCCATTAGGGTCTTCGAGAATTCTTATTTGATCCCATTATGATGCTTTAGGTTTGGTTCCAAACTATGATTGGCATTCCAGTTGCAATCTTGTACACATTGCTTATACTTTGACTAGCAGGGCACAGGCTCTTCGCTGAAGCATTGAGTCTCTTTATCATTCACTGAAAGCTAAAGTTTATTCAAGATTAATACTTTTACATAAAAAAAAAAAAAAAAACCGTTTCACCTGTCAATCGATCAGTCTTTTGTTTTTCTCTAGAATGTTAGAAAACACTTTGACAATATGATCCTTGTGGTTTATCAGATTCATAGTGGTGGTTTTCATCATGGTTGCAGTATCTTTCTAAAGGTAATCAAAAGTGCAACACATAATATTTTTCCAAGTCGTCAAGAGTTGACAGCAGCTATTTGAAAGTCTTCTGACAAGGCCAAAGGTTCAATTATACTCCAATCATTGTGTGTGTGTGTGTGTGTGTGTGTGTGTGTGTGTGTGTGTGTGAAGACACTGAAAAGACCCTCTGTGTGCAGAGGAGGATAAGACGACCATGTTCTTTACATTGTCAGTTAAGGAATGTCATACATAGCACCCAGAAATGCTGTCTGAACAAAGAATTGACACATATTCCCCCTTTCTTCCCTGTATCCTCTCCTGTCTCTTCTCTTTTTCTCTTTTCTTTTTCCTCTCCTCTATACCATTTCATGCTTTCCATAGCTGCTCTGTCAGGTGTTGAAGGCACAAACTGCATCTGCAGGAGCCCCTGTAACATGACTCGTTACAACAAAGAGCTTTCCATGGTCAAGATCCCCAGTAAAACCTCTGCACGGTACCTGGAGAAAAAGTTCAACCGGTCGGAGAAGTACATCACGTGAGTAAGCACCTCACATCTGTGTTAAAAGTTACTTTCCCCTCAAATACATCAAAACAGCTTTGAATTCAGCATTCGAAAAGGTCTCTTAAGTATATTTTTTATGTTGCAACTTTTTCACCACTTCCAAACTTTTTAATTGTTGTCCTTGTAATACCTTTTACAAGTTTTAACTTTTACCTCATTACTGCCACCAATTTGCAAAATTACCAGTTAATGTTCCACCTCATATCATATCGAGATCACAGAGATATGGAGCTTGTTAATGACCAAAAGCTTGCACTATTCTAGCAAGGATGAGCTGTGCTGTTATTAAGCTTGAGAACAATTCTGTAATTAAGAATTTATTCACAAGATTGAATTAAACTGGACATGAATCACAGGATGTTTAAGTGAAATGACAGGAAGATGATTTTTTTTTTTTGAGAAGTCTTTTGAGGAGGCTCTAAATTCAATCAACGATATTTTTAAATATATTTACTTTAAAAGAAACATGTTCTATTTTAATCTATTTTGTAACGTAATTTATTCCTATAATGTCAAAGCTGAATTTCTCCAGTCTTCAGTGTCACATAATTGCTCTGGAAACTGTATGTATATATATATATATATATATATATATATATATATATAATGTGAAAAAAAAACAACAACAAGTAGTGCTTCTGGAAAGCACAATATGACTTTGTTTGGTAACATGTTTCTTGATAATTCATAATGAAAAATTAATGTAAAATTATAAACTACACCTAATCAGTTGGGTTGCTTTTAAATTGTATTCTATTTTAATTTACATACTAAATTCACATTTAAAATTATAATTTTTCAAATACAAATTGATAACATTAATTATAATTGAATTGACATAACTGTTCCACTACAAATGACAAACAACCCTTGTTGTGACACTGTACACGAGGAAATGGACACTGTATTTTGAGAGAAATCTTTACTTGTGTCAGAGAAACTCCCCCTGTGTGTTGTTGTCCTACTTAATGTGTGTTTGAAATGTTGCCTCAGTTTATAGATGTGCTTCTCTACAATAAAAGCAACATTGGGATGCCAGGACATTTGACGTGGCTCTCAGACATATTTATTTCTCCTCTAGACATTTAGCTGACAAGTTGGGAACACTTTTGCTTTGTGTCAGGAAGATTCAGGGAGTTGTTCTTCAATATAGTGACAGATATCACATCCTCTCCATTCATTAGTTCATCGTCATAGCGATAAGCTTGTGATTGATGTGTCTGAGACATGGAGCTATTGGGAATACTGTACTGACTCTCTGTCTCTCTCTCTCTCTCTCTCTCACACACACACACACACACAGAGTCAATTAAATCAGCATAAAGCAGACAGCATATCATCATGCTGGTGTCCCACTAGAGAGATAAGCTTTTCTAGACTGCTTCATTTTATGATGATAGAAAAAAAAAACTTGTTTACTTTAATTCCTCCACACATGCATGCAAATTATCGGCCATGCCAAGATCATTCATCTCTGCAGCATAATAGAGGTGTAATGAATGGTTGAGATAATGCTAGTGTAATTGTTGTCAGGGTTTTGAGGTTAGCCCTCTTGCAGTTTACCAACTAACATCCAATAACTGCCAATTTGCCTGTTCTTGAGACTGCTGTGAGAAAGGTGTGTGTGCATGTGCGTTTGTGTAAAAAATCAAAAACTGTATCCTAATCAGGTGACACATAGGATAAAATGTTAGGGTAGATGTCCACTAGTGCAGATGTAATCGCTAGAATAGCTAGAGCTAACAGATATACTGTTGGTAACCATTTTTATTGTCTGCACTCCTGTCCTAAGCAGCCATGACATTTTATTGGTTATTTGGTTTTACTTCTGTTGCATCACGCTGGCTAGCTCCACCTACAGTGAAATCTCATTGGTTTAAAATCCTGCTCCACTTAGCTTAACATTAAACATAAAAAATTATTCTGCTTGGCATTGCTTGTATTACGTTGCACAACTTATTTACTTCTGGTGTGAAAAAACAAATCACTTTTTTTGCAGGGAGCTTGTTTTCTGGTTATGAATTAGAATATAACTTCAAAACATCACTCTGTTGTGTTCTGTTGATGTAGGGACAATATCCTTGTTCTGGATGTGTTCTTTGAGGCTCTGAATTATGAGACCATAGAGCAGAAGAAAGCATACGAGGTGGCGGGTCTACTAGGTAACACAGCACACTGCAGCATGAATACTGTGTCTTTCATCTTTCTGTCTCTCTCTGTTCCTCTAAATCATAAATATATTTATGTTGCAGGTGATATTGGTGGTCAGATGGGCTTGTTTATCGGTGCAAGTATCCTGACCATACTGGAGCTATTTGATTATGCATATGAGGTATATCAACATCTAAACAAAGGATTCAAAATGAACTACGAAGTAAATTGAGAAAATATACATAAAACTAATTATTTTCACAGTTATGTTTCGTTCTCTTTTACATTATCAAATAATATTTTTATTATAATATTAAAAATATGTGTAATTATTTATTTAGAAATTTTTATTTAATAATTTGTCGTTGTCATTCATTTGTCAGTTTTGTTTTTTTTTTTTTGTCGTTGTTGTTGTTTTTTTAGTCACAAGATTGCAGCATCTACCATTCAAAAGTTTGGGGTCAGTAAGATATTATGTTGGTTTTATTTATACTTTTATTAAATGAATCTAAAGTGAGAGTAAAGGCATTTATAATGTTTCACAAGATTAGCACAATTATTTTCAACATTGATAATAATAAAACATGTTTACTGAGCAGCAAATAAGCATATTAGCATGATTTCTGAAAAATCATGTGACTGAAGACAGTAGTGATGCTGAAAATTTAACTTTGCCGTCACAATAATAAATTACATTTTAAAATATATTTAAATAGAAAACAGTTATTTTAATTTTAATAATATTTCATATTATTATTTTTACTGTGTTTTAAGCAAAATGCAGCTTTGTTGAGCATAAGTCATGGTGAGACAACTTTCAAAAACATTAAAAAATCTTAGCGACCCCAAACGTTTGAATGGTGATGTACAAAATGAGTCTGAATCACTCTGACAAAAATGTGATTTGTGCCCTTTGTGATCCTATTTACTATTGCAAGACATATGTGCATATGTGATTATCATTCTTAATAGTTACTAGCCATTGGCAAGAAACTTATATATATATTTACTCACCGAAGCCAATTTTTACATGGATTTGGCATTTGTCGCGTATTAATTCTGGACCCTGTCTGACACACAAACATGCTGTTCAGTGTCCAGACTCAGAGGCACTGGAGACACTATACACACTGTAATAAACACATTCAGACTTGATAAATGCAAATGTATTCAGAGAAACACACACATACACACAGATTCCCCCAGACATGGTGATGGCTATTGAAAACTTCAGCCTGTCTCTGGTGTAGAATGAATGACACTCATATCATACCATAATGAGCCTTCATTAATTCTGCATTACTGCTGGTCTCTTTGCTCTATGGACAGCAGCCAGCACAAGCCCTTACACCACTCATACCCTCGGGGGCACACACACACACATACACACCATCATTTTACATTCTGTCCTGTCCTGTTTTAATGGATTTTTGATGCAAGATCGTTTTAAATGGACAGATTTCATCTTTAAAAAAAAATTCTGAAGCTTAAGCCTCTCTGGATTTTAAGCCTTTTGGCAGCTGTTAACAAAGCACATAAAAATAAAAGAAACATTAAATCATTTAGCTTCATTGGAAATGCATGAGAAATATACGCCCAATGAGATTTTAGCTTTAAAAATACGGTCATCTTAAGAACTGACCTATTAGTAAGCTATTTTTTTTTTATTCACAAGACGTAATAATGTCCACGGGGCATGTTAAGCCTCCTCTGGTCCAGGGCAAAGGCACCTCTCCCAAGTGTGTGATATTATGAATCATACTAGAGCTCATGCATATTGAGGTCACCCTCACATTTCTTGGTAACCTCCTACTGCAACCCAGTAATGTGACCTAAGTAATATTCATGAGATAGGTCTTTACCATACTTGCCCAGAGGTTCTCACATAACCAAAAAGTTATACCAATAAAATCACAGCAGACTCAACAATGATAAAAAAATCTAATTTTTGTGCACATCTGATTGAAATCCGATCATATTTAGATAGTCTGAATGGCAACGAACTATATGAAATCCGATTTGTGCAAGTCCGTCCGTCGCTGCGAAGTGCAAGTAAACCGGAAAAACACAATATTCTGCTAGTATACACACCTTTTTGAGTTCTGAAAGTAGCAGAGACGGCAGCACGGAATAAAGCCGCACATTCCAGCTTCCTGTGTTAATGATGCTACCTCACAAGATTAAATATAGGCTAATATAGCGCAACCACAGCATGCATGTTGTCATGTCGTAAGACAACATCTGTATTGCAAACTGTATTGCTGTTGTTGTTTTTAGCGTAGGCATAACAACTCAACAGCATTGCCATAGAAACCATTGCACATTCCGTAAAAAGAAAGAGCGTTTATGGACACACAAATCGGATATGAACAGTTGCGATACACTGTGACCAAATTGCATGATTTTCCCAATCCAAATCATAATTTTCAATTCCTATGTGAATTCCTGATCCCGTGATCCCTCAGGGGTCAGTGCCCTGGGCTGCAACCCATGTCGCTGATTTCATTAACACAGCGCTGGCAAAGCTACAAAGCTGTTCTGAGGCCAGCAGTTTGAGACCTGATTTGGCAGTGAATGAGATGGTGGTTTGTGATGTGTGCTGGCAGGTGGTGAAGGACAGACTGCTGGACCTGCTAAACCGAGAGGAGGAGGAAGAGAGTCATGGAGAGGATGTGGTAAAAAAAATAAATCTTCAAATCATTTATTTAGATATCACGCACTCAGTGTGTGGAATGACTGTTTTATACCTCAGGCGTGCAGTTTTAAGAACGATAACATCTTTGTTTTTTCTCAGAGTACCTGTGATCCGGTGGTAAACCATTCGGAATCGATTAGCCACACAGTCAGCGTTCCCCTGCAGACCACCCTGGGCACGCTAGAGGAGATTGCGTGCTGAGCACCATTACCCCTCCACACCAACAGGGGGAGCTGAGCCACTCCACTCTAATGGGTGAAGGACAGAGTAAAACAAGGGAAAAGTCTCTGTTGCTTTTTCTCGACTTGTCATCATTTGGCACAAATATAAGAACTGGAAGCCAAGGAGCTTCTGGAGAAACACGAGGACCCCAAAGTTTCTCACAAACACCATCTGTTTGTTCTGGACTGATGAAAGAAAGCAGAAGCTTGTGGACCCGTCAGGACAGTCACTTGTAAAAATAAGACAAACATGAAAACACGAGCATGTGAGGAACAGCAGATGCGCACGGCCTCGGCATGTTCTCGCGTTCTCTCTTTCTCTCTCTGCCCAGCCGCCATTTTGAAATCTACTGCCAAAACACTGTAAATTATTAACGGAGAAAATGTTGTGAAACTGTTCTAACTGTGCATGTGTCAGTTTTATGCGTTACAATATGGTTTTCTCGAACTTGTCCTCCTCTCTCACGTGTGGAGACAGTTGTGTCTTGTGCTGTTCGTTTGCTATGTGTTTCTGCATCTCAATTGGCTTCTTGATGTATCAGGGATGCATCGTAAAACTGAGAGCCCCTTTCTTCTATCCTTTTTATTTTTCTATCCTTCATAGGAAAGCCGAATGGGTCACGGTACAATGGCAGCCATTATGAGCCCATTGGGGCAGCGTATGGCTCTTCTACATGCTTTCTGGATCCCATTTGAAAAAGGAAGAACAAAGAGAGTACAGAAAAAAAGTGTTTTTGTTGCTTTCTGCATAAGTGTATAGTGATACAACTAGCAGTTTGATTTTTGTTAAATGTTAGAGGTGTTAATTTGTCATTTAAAGCTGATAAGATCTTTCATGCTTTTAATTCCGAGCTGAGAGATTGCCTACATAAGCGCTTTTCAGAGATGTTTTGACAGCCATCATGATTCTGCTTCCCCAACTATCGTAAGTGGGATATTTTCAAACATATAAAGGATCTAGAGACTTCATGGTGGTTTATTATGTGAGTTGTCGCTATACTGTTATCTATGTCTCATCTCATCATTTCATCTGTGCTGCGGTTTATTAACACAGTAATTGCCATATGTTATCTGATATTTACTATGTTCCCACTGTGTTCTTTGATGATGAATGATAGACAGTTCAAAGGTGTGATTATGTTATTTTCTGCTCTCGAACTAAATGTGAGGTTCTTGGCCCACTATACATCAGTATGAATGAAGCCTCAGTTGACCCATACATTCTTCAACATGTACAGTGTTTCAGCCAAAATTCATTAACTGAGGCAAAATCATTCATGCAGAATGTGCTCTGGCTAAAAATAATGAAAAAAGGGTCAGTTCTGGGTGATGAGAGTTAGCTTGATTGCATTTCTCAATTTAACTCCCCTCAATATTCAACTCAAGAATATTGACCGGCCCAAAATTCAGTCACAAAATGAAAAGCAAAATCGGAGCTTGTGTGTTAAAACTGTAGGTGAAGCTTTTGAGTAAATTGTTTTGGGACATGAAGGCTGCTGCCAGACAAGCAATACCAGAAATTTGTTGACGAGCTCCTGGAATCTACATATAAATAAATAAAAGGTATTTAATCAGCTTTATTAAACCCCGGCTTTCACACGTGACCTAGGGCCCCCTTGTCCAATCAGATTTGAGCTTAGAGGCAGTATGCAAATCTGTCATAAATATCCATGCTCAGACATTTTTCTTGAAGGATTATTAGTTATTATTATTTGCATGCCCCTCATCTGGGGCAACAGTATTAAGAGCGTGATTTGCTATCTCGTAATGCGAAATTTATTAAATAATAACATTAAGAGCGGAAACATTATAATTTTGCCACAGGGAATAGAATAATGAATGTGTGCTATGGGTTGTTTGTGGCATGTGAGAGAGCCATGTGATTGTGTCAATACAGACACATGTTGCTTAATGTGTGTTATATTTTATTCTATAAATATAGTTGGCAGAAAAAAAAAACATGCAGATATCCTGATTTGTAAAGTATCTGTGACCGAATGTAAATGTTTTTAGTTGCTTCATTTGCAATTCAATTTGCTAATCAAATGTAATGGGCTGCACAGGATGAATGTTTTATCCTTATTTGTCCTAAAATGTGATGATGCTTTTCTTAATATGTCAAAGATAGATCTGTAAATCTCAGAGGGTTTCAAGCACATGCAAAGGAAATATATATATATATTCTAACCAAACATGTACACACTACAAACGCAGAAACCCACAGCATCTCTCCATACTTACACAACAGTGAAGTTACTCATAATGTAAACAGTAATTTTAGTAGACAAACTCTTTCTTGCCATGTGGACAAACACCAAAGGGGTGTCACATCACCTTTGCTATTTTCTCATTAGGAGAAACCAGAGGGGTTGATGGTTTCTAACTCCAAGGTATAATTACAGTACCTCAGACCTTAGAGATGAAAACAATAAAGACTAAATGGATTACAGTTCCTGTGTCTTTGCCTCTGTGTCTGTCTATCTATCTATCTGTCTCTGTCTGTCTGTCTGTCTTAGTTTCCTATAGAAATAGCTTAGCCTATGTCTTTCCTCTTTCGCAGCTCTAAGGCAAAGAAGCAAAAATAAGGCCTATATAAGTGAAGTGAAGTGACATTCAGCCAAGTATGGTGACCCATACTCGGAATTCATGCTCTGCATTTAACCCATCCAACGTGCACACACACAGCAGTGAACACACACACAGCAGTGAACACACACACACCGTGAACATACACCCGGAGCAGTGGGCAGCCATTTATGCTGCGGCGCCCAGGGAGCAGTTGGGGGTTCGGTGCCTTGCTCAAGGGCACCTCAGTCGTGGTATTGAGGGTGGAGAGAGCGCTGGACATTCACTCCCCCCACCTACAATTCCTGCCGGCCGGAGAATTGAACCCGCAACCTTTGGATTACGAGTCCAACTCTCTAACCATTAGGCCACGACTTCCCCAAATAATAATTTTCATTATAAGGTCTTCAGGACCACTGTCACAATGATATCCACTGTTTCTAATTTGACTGAAATGTTTTTCTTTTATATTTGCTGTCCCTTTATCATTTCTTTTTACACGGTTGCTTTTTTATCGCGTGAGCGCATGTGTGCATGAGCGCGGGTGAAGGCTACGTGTGTCTGTCTAGGTTGTCAGAAACAAATGAAGAAATACAATTTTGACAGCATGTGATTATTCGTGCCTCTACCCAGTAAGAAAGAAACAGACAAGCGAAGATGCAAGAAACTCAATTTCGTTTATAAACAAAGATACACAAACAAACATCACAAAGAACAAAAGAGCTGTCTTTGAGCTCGGAGATAATGCATGAACTCAAGTGCGGGGGCTCTGCTATGCCATTTACTTCTAAGAAAAACAAGCTACCAGCTTTAATCAGCTTAATTGTTCTGCTACATACGTTGTCGAGTCACAAGGCTTTCTAAGGTCACGTTGCATGAGATGTCGTTGCTGTTCATTGTCATCATTGCAACAATAATTATTTAAGGATGAAAGGTTTGTTTACTGATTTATGAATGCAAATGTTATCTCGCTGTTGTGATTGTTTGTCTTTTGATTTATTTATTTGATATAGTAGTGCCGAATGTGGGTACGGTATGATGACACCTTTTTTTTCTCTCGGCCATAGATGGCACAAAATATCATCTCAACACATTAAACAAATGGCTGTACTGTTCTTAATCTTGTCATTTCATCCGAATATCAACATTTTTTAGATTAATAGACCCTTGGGGTAGGATGCCATATCTTCTATTAAAAAATGGGAAATTAAATATTTATGTATTCATATACTTTTACCTTAAGATGATTCCCTTTTACTGGGATTCTGCCTTGACTGTCATCAGTTATTAAATTATTCTATTTCATCTAAATGGTCAAAACACAAATAGAATAGCTGATTTAGTATTTTATATTAATGATACTTTAATATATAAATATCCCCATTGCAGAGTAAAACAGGATATTATGAAATGATTGACTAAATAGGTGCTTGGGCAGTTCACTGAGTAAGTCGAAACTGTGGTTTCTTTAACTGCAGTTTTATCGTAGTGATTTCCTATAATTATTCAGATGACTGTGTTTTCACACACAAACTGTACTGTAAGATTTCAGTTATGAGGCTGACAGCCCAGACAGCAAGCAGTGTCGGCCCAGATCCGGCCCACATCTGGATTTCACACGGGCCAGATGTGGGCTGGATCTGGGCCAGAACTATGTTGCTGTCTGGGAGGATATTCCCAGTAAAAATTTAGTTTAAAAAAAATAAATGCCTGTTTTTCCCCAACCCAAATATGTTTTGTGAATCATAGGCAGCATTAGCCCAACTTTGGCAAAATTTTGTGGGCAGGGTACATTGTTCTATTTGTAAACCTGGTGAATTTGAATGTTAAAAGTTCAACAAACTTGAAGCTGATGTGTGGTTTGCATGGTGAAATTTTCTCATGTTTTGTCCCTCACTTCCCAATCACGTGCATTCCTATTGACCCATGGGATTTCGACTATACTAAGATAAATGGGCAGAAAGGCAATAGGGCAAAAAGGCCAAGTCTATCAAAGTGTAGCAATGTATGAACCACAGCTCACGAGTCACTTTTAAACCAAGCAGATTTACGTTTATCAACGACCAACTTTAACTTGTTGCAAAATTTGTGTTGAGAAATTTTTCATCCTCACATGACTGGATTTCGCCAAACAAGCGTTAAATATGTCCACCCCTGAAGTATCAGTAACTGTCAGGAGGATGTTTGCTTTTTCACACTGGGGTACAATTTGGTTTGATTTTATCTGGAATCCTAATCGACTGCACACAGATGCTGTCAATAGAGTTTAACTTGTATTTACCCAGACAAATCTTTCAAATTAGCAGAGAAATTCTCATTCATCGATATACTTGTTATTAGTGTGTTATATTTCAGTATCAATGGTGCATGATTGAACATGCCAGCCAGAGGCTCTGTCATGTTGACAGTCTGTCTGGAATATTTAAACCTCTAATCTGTGATTTATTAATTATCATTCTTTAGGAATTTGATGACATAAAGCCAATCTGTAGAACAAAATATGGTGTTTGTGTAAGCCCCCTGAGGCTAAACAACAGGTATATGCAGGCAGAAGATGTTCTGCAGGAGGTAATTTATCTAAATACTTTAAAGATCACACAAAGCTTTTATTTTCCATTATCATCTACTGCAAGGAATACTAATTTCAGCTAAGAGTGTTCACAAATCACCCTCTATTCAGCACACAGTTTGATATGGGATATATAGCCTATAAGTAATTTATAAGAAAACAGTATGTGTGGCAATAAAAAGTGTTTTATTTTTGTAGGAGTAGCAAATGCAGAGTCTTTTTCAGCATTTTTTAAGTCTTTTTAGCTTCATTGTGATTACCGTTCAATCAATCAAAGTCCTCAGGAAATCAAACATAATAATGATTGCATTAAGTTGCTTCTATTTTTGTTCAATGTGACTTCCAGATGTTTTATCATAGGAGAATGAGAGACACTAAATTGTCTGTAGATCAGTAGGTCTTGCAATGGATTGGCCATGTTTCCCTGTCTGCAGCCAAAGATGCTGGGATAGGCTCCAGCTCCCCCACAAACCTACATGGATTGATATTGGTATTGTTTTAGTAATAAGAACTCTAATGAAGATAATTACCCATTATGTGCCTTCCTGTCTTTTGCAAAGCATTGCATGTGGACATAACACAGCACCATAATTCAACTAGCAAAAGTGATGCAAAACAGATGACTACTAGCAGGATCTGATGGTTTATTTATTAAAAGAATAATCACACATGCTTTTTCATATATTTTTGTTTTGATGAGCCAATCAGAACTCATGCCAAAGACTAAGTTTGTTTGTGAAATCGAGCTATCCTCAGCCTCTTCATAGGCAACTTTGCATAGATTTTTGCACATATTCAGTTGACTTTGAATTATAAACTAGAAAATAAGGTAATTCTGCATCATAACTGCAAAAAAAGTTTGCTGTCAAGAAAAGAACTGTACAAAGATTTACACCTTTAGGGGTACAACAGCTTGTCAGCGGGGCAGTATCCTCAAAGATACATTCATTGTGCCTGTAGTACATGTTAAGGTACTAATGTACCCTTTAGGCTACAGTGACAAGCTGTCGTACCCCTAAAGGTACAAATTTTGCACAATTTCTTCTGACAGTAAAGTATACTCATTAAGTTTTAACAAGTTATAATGCCAGCAGTGCTGTTTTCTTAAACAGACATCACGGCATGTCTGACATAACAGGCAGATAATCAAGCCGCAGGATGCTTGTGGAACATTTGAAATGACTGCTATATAATGAAAATCCTTACACAACCCCAGAGTTTGGAGTCTGAACAGCAAAGCAAAACTACACAGGCTGATAGTCCAAAGTGCACTAAAAGATAATCTAATTACAGAATTATGGAAGTTTGTTTCCATTTTTCTTGCAGTTCTGACTTTTTATCTCACAATTCATTTTTTTTATTTTGAGTTTATGCCTCACAATTCAGACTTTTTTTTATTTATCTAAATTTGTCTCACAATTCTGATTTTTCTTCTTGCATTCTGACTTTTTATCTCACAATTCAGACTTTTTAAAAAATTCTAAGTTTGTCTCACAATTCTGACTTTTTTCTTGCGATTCTGAGTTTATATCTCACAATTCTGACTTTACAGTTCTGAGTTTATATCTCTTCTGGCTTTGTTTCTATATTTTTGTCTCAATTCTGACTTCATTTCTTGTAGTTCTGTCTTTTTTTATCTCACAATTCTGACGTTTCTTGCAATTCTGAGTTTATACCTCACAATTTTGACTTTGCTTTCCTTGCCATTTTGAATTTAACTCTCAATTCTGGATTGTTCACCCTCAGAACTTGCAGTTTACATTGCAATTCTGGAAAAAAAAAAAACAATGAAAAAGCTAATTGCCACTATTTATCTCACAATTCAGACTTTTTTCTCAGAATTGCCAGTTTCTATCTCACAATTGAAAGTTATAAACTCACAACTGTAGGCTAACATCTCAAAAATATTTGTATCTCAGTATTGCAAGAAGCAAAGTCCGAATTCTGAGATATGAACTTTAGATATGAAGCTTGCATTGTAAGATAAGTCGCAATTACCTTTTTTATATGAAAAACAGGCAACTATAAATCTTTCCATGTGCATATTTGCAGTATCAGTTGCTCTCATGACATTCAGTGAACATCAATAAAGACAGGCCTTGATAATGCTGAACGGCTACTGTTTGGTAAAAGTTATTGATGTTGGCCTTCAGCAGTGTTATTAGCAAAGCCCCTAATGATACACAGCATAATGCAGTGTAAATCATCATGCTGTCAGACGCATGCTATACAAAAGACTCAGATAAATGAATAAACCAGTTAATGAGAATATTATTTCCTCCAAGAGATGAATCTCTATTTTATATTTTCAGTATAGTAATACTTCGGAGAAGTTAATCACACTGCTTCTTCTAAAAATGTTTTGTTTATGATATTATGATTCTGTGCCGGTAATAGAAATCCACGCCTCTGCCAAGACTTCCATACTAACGACATCAATTGCCACCCATTTTAATTGTTTTTTCTTCTTCTTCTTCCCATCTGTCTTATAGGGCAAGCAAAATGTTCCAGAACTTAATTGCTCGAGAGGGAGAACGAGACTGAAACGGGACTACTTCAAAGGATCTTTCTGCCACCAAACAAATACCGGCTCTTCCCACACAATCAAACAAATGTCAATTAGCAAGCATCACATCCCCTCCCCCTCAGCCCAATTAGGAGGATGGAAGTCTATCACACAAATATACCACTGCTCAGAGACCTGTGAAATAAAGCTGGTGGAAGATAGCTGAGTCCAGGCCTTCTGTCCATTTTCCAATTAAAGATGATGATCTACTAATGAATAAGCAAGTCTGACACTAAGAGGTCTCAGCCAGTGGGTTGTTTGATTGGATGCTTGACTTTCATTAATGGATTTAAGGATGACCCCACTGAGGGAATGTGTCGTTTAGCTGTTTTCTTCAGCTTTTCACAACTTACAGATTTAATTTGTTAGAGTTAGGACCCCTTCTGATTGTTGCTTATACCTTTTTGCTTGCATATTAGGCAAAATGATTCATCCGAGTGTTGTGGACGTCTCAGATTTGACAAATCTAACATTGTTTATTGCAGTTCTGTTTTAGGACAGCAGCTGTCAAACTGTCATAAATGCAATCTAACATGAAACAGAAAAAACAATAGCCTGTAGAGCTTGGAAATGGGATAACAGTCTCTGGTTTGATTGCCCGAAGCAAAGAATATATTCATAATGCTAATGTGCAATAGAGTGGCTGACAGAATAATCTTGAAAAAAACAAAAAACAAAACAAAAAAACCCTGCAGTACTGCTAACTGTCATTTCAAATTGAACGCAACAGACAAATATATAAGAGGAGGCAGCGTTTATCAAAACACTCACATTTGCACACATTCAAGACAGGCAACTTTTTGATAGGTTGTGATATTTACTTGCAATCAGTACATGACATACAATTACGAATTTACACCGAAGAATTGCATCTTACAACAAAGGCGACAGATTTTAGTTCAAACCCAAGGTGAGGTAGAATCAAGAGGACTTGTACGATATGTTGGGAAATGGTAGAAAGTTCTAGAGAGATGTGAAATGTGAAAGTTAAATGGCAAAAGATGCATGAGATAATGTGGCAGATGTAACATATGCACTCCGAATGGTCGCATAGACCTTTACAACCAAAAAAATAAGGGACCTGGGTGTTATTGTCTCAACTCAACACTGTCTCAGTTCATCTACACCCAACAAACCTAAAGTCCAGGAAGCTTAGTTACATATTTAAATATTGTGAAGCTCAAGTGCTTTGGCATGGTATTTTGAAACCCTTCGAATGAAGAACCTCTTTGAGAGGAAAAGCTTGGTGCATTGAGACAGTCGTTGGCACAGCAGGAGTGTAATATTTTCCTGTGAAAGCGTTGATCAATCATGCTCTTCAAAAAGAACTTGATTTCAGTGATTAAATTACACAACAAAGTCCGACAGGCAACACTTGATGAAATTAAAACTTAATCTCAAACTGAAGTCGTTACCATTGCTAAACGAGTCTCTGCAAGGGTGTGCGTGGGAACAGCTTGATGTGCATTGTTGAAAAATGTACAGTCCAACCTGCATATTTCCCACTTGCTCTGGCCAGATGTGCAATTCAGGAAGAACAATGCTGTTGCTATGGTAACCACTTTCCACAGCCTTTTAATACCAAAGGTCAATGCCTTTCTGATAATATAATCTGACACTGGAAGTATTGCTTTAGTGAATAGCCTATTGAAACGGTTTAAATAACCTGAAAGGAAGCCACAAAAGTATTTTAAAAAAGTAATGAAATAAGCCAAATAATAAATACCTAATGTCTTTCAAAAATAAATTAGATCATTCATGCCAAAATAAGTGCTTATGTGCCTGCATGTCTCAGCCTGAAAACTAAATCTGTAATAAGACAGACACCCTTCAAGTGTCTTATTTAGTCCCTTCATGCCTCCTCTTAAAGATGTTGGACTGCTCAAAGAAGCCAAGCCCAGTGCAGTCCGACCGGAAGAAAAGAAGCCATCGGTGGAAATGTAAGTCAACAGTCTGAAATGAAGCTGAGGTCCTAGGCTTTGACCCAGCTCACAGGAACCCAGAAGGTCTCCCGCTCCAGTCTCTCCAGGATGCTACGTAGTTCTGCGCAGGCACTGGCCGTGTCCTCCTTAATCAGGACCCGATCCACTAGGTGACCGTACTGTTGATCTGTCTGCTGCGCCGACAGACGCATTTCCTGCAGTTCCTCCTCCTGAAAGATGAGGAGATGAGAGAGTGTAGGGCATGAATATTTATAGTGAGAATGAAATGAGAGATGTCAGTAGATGCAAAGAGTAGTGTGCAAAAATATATAGCAATCAAGCTAGCGATACTGTGTCTGTAGATTCTGTGATTTTCCCATAAATTTCGCAAGTGAGACAAACCTTAAGATTATTTTTAAAGCCAGACAGTCTCTGCAATTTTATTCCAATTATTATGAAATGACCATTTCAAGGCTGATTTTTTGAGAGGCTGGAAGAATTGTTGTTGATCAGTGCCACGGGTTTCTTGAGAGCTGAGTGATGTAAACCTGTGATCAGACTCACTGTTATTCGCCCATGTTCACCTCCTCCTGGCGAAGTGGCGGCACTGCGGCGTCTGCGACTCTCTGGGATTCGTGGTTTTACGAAAATGACATAGGGCTTAAATTCAGCTGTCCGCAGGGCCTTCAGAGCCTGTAGCGGGACAAAAAACAAAACCGATAATGTGGAGAGGTAAATGACACTATCTACACTAACACGGACACCAACGGGGCAGTCGTGGCCTAATGGATAGAGAGTTGGACTTGTAACCCGAAGGTTGTGGGTTTGAGTCTCAGGTCCGGCAGGGATTGTAGGTGGGGGGAGTGAATAACCAACACACTCTCCACCCTTAATACCACGACTGAGGTGAGACCCTTGAGCAAGGCACCGAAACCCCAACTGCTCCCCGGGCGCCGCAGCATTGGCTGCCCACTGCTCCGGGTGTGTGTTCACTACTGTGTGTACACTTGGATGGGTTAAATACAGAGCACAAATTCTGAGTATGGGTCACCATACTTGGCCACACACCACTTTCCTATCCCCTTACCTACACTGCTGTTCAAAATTTGAGGCAAGTAAGACATAAATACTCTTATTCAGCAAGAATGCATTAAATCAAAAATCATAGTAGTCATTTACAATGTTAAAAGATTTCTATTTTAAATAAATACTGTTGTTTTGTTATATTTATAATTGTTTTCTATTCTATTTTTTCTTTGGTTTCTATTCATCAAAAAAAAAAAAAGAATCTGTTTCCACAAAAATATTAAGAGGCAGAGTTCTCATTCATTTCACTTGTGATAATAAGAAATGGTTATCGAGCAACCAAAGCATCCAATCTGTTGTTCTAATTCTTTCATAACCTTTTTTAATAATGAGGTTTGACATTAAAAACAATCTATGGGGTTTCACAAAGAGTTTTTCTCTTAACTAGTTTTAACCCAGTTGCAGTGAACTATGCAAGACCACCTACAGAATCACATAAATAAACAATGATGTCTGTATGCCCTGATAAACTTTAAGTTCAGTTTAAGCCAGTAGCAGTAAAATTTCACATTAAAAATGTATGAGAGCAAGTGTTAGGTAAATTGCCTCCCATGATCATAAGAAGGATTCTTGCCATTGGGGGTAAATTACTGCAAGTGGTTTAGCACAAGAAATATTCTTGTTGCAATAGACAAGTAGCGCCACCTGAAGGTGAAACCTGTCAGTACATATCAGCATTGAGGAACAAATTCCTTTTGGCTATGTATTGTATGGATAGGATGCATGAAAATTGCAAATACAACCAAAACAGAATATACAAATGTACAAAACAAGACATTTGCTTGTGTGCATAATATAAAAGAATAGTTTACTGTTTTTATGTAAATTATACCTTCAGGTGGCGCTACTTTACTTTACTTTAAGAATCAAGAATATAATTCTTGAATCAACACCCAGAGCAAAATTTGCAGTTATTTACCTCAGGCTGTACATCTACCAGACACATCTTGTTCTTGGCTTGAACGGAGCGGATGGCCTCTATACTGGTCCCATACAGATTCTCTTTATACTCTCCATACTCTATAAATCTACAGACAAACGATTCAAGTCAGGTTATGACAATAGGACAATATATTGTTTGGATGAAACTTGTGTAGTAGAAGAGAAACAGTACAAGAGGAACACATCACAATGGGACTCACTTGTTATTCTGTGCATCTGCATCAAACGCCTGTTTAGTCACAAAGTGGTACTCCACTCCTTCCTTCTCATGGCTCTTTTTGAGCCGTGTGGTGTCTTTGATGGAGAACAGAGAGCCAAAAATGTCATATTTGAAGGGATGGTGATTTATTCACCCCTTATAAACCTACAGTATGTAACTTTCTTTGTGTGAAACACAAAGGAAAAAAAAAATCTAAAGACTGTTTTCCAAGTGATTATAATGGGGACTGAAGCTTCCAAGCTTCAAAAACGATGTAAAAGAATCAAAGACCTAATCAAAGTGGTTCATATGTGCTTTTGCATTCTTTTTGAAGCCTGACAGCTCCAGTCCTACTTCATTTTCATTATATAAAAAAATGGTCATAGGTATACATCAGAAATTCACATTTTGTGTCATATGACTTGGGAAGAATGTGACCATTTTTGGCGGCTAAAGTTCAACAGATAATTTCTAAAGTCTGAAACACTGAAAAGTTTCAGTGTTCATGGTCTGAACTGTGTGTGTGTGTAATTCTGCTAGTGAATTTATCAGAAAGCTCCTTTTATCTTGCTTAGGAAATGAGGCAAGACCTACGGGGCACAGCCACTGCGTAGCGATGCGGATTTTCTGCGATCACTTTCTGCTTCAGCTCATTGATACGTGCTCCCAGAGAACCTGTGTAAAGATAGGCAGCAAGTTAAAATGATTGCATATATAGTAGCTTATTTACTTAAAGTGCAGTGTACAAAAAAAAAAGTACTTCAGAAAATGACTGAAATTATTGCCACTAGAGGTCAGTGTATCCTCATAATGTGGGATACAATGAACCGGTTTGGAAAACATCTTCAATCCGTTATAGGCAGTTATTTATGGAAGGTATTGTGCATTTCTGGCTTAGTTTTTAATGATATGTTTAAGCACTTTAATGATAATACCAGATTTGGTAATTAGGAACTTTAATATATTTCCTGGAATTAACAAGTATGATGAAATTGTCATCATAAACTGGTTTCATTGTTCTAGCTGCCAAGTGTTGCTAGTCTTATTTAGAATTATGCCTAATAAGACACAATATTGTTGTTGATTTGCACTTTCTAATGTTGTGAGGACGCAGACAACCACTGTGCATTCAATTTATACATTACGTTTCATTTCCATGATTCTATATTTCAGTTAATCAGTGGGCTGTTTGTTGCAACAAAATTACACAATGCACAATTTACACAGCATAAAAAACACTGAATTGTAGATGAATGTTAGGTTTTATATATATATATATATATATATATATATATATATATATATATATATATATATATATATATATTTCCGCTAAATGACAAAAGTAAGTAAAGTAAAAGTATATATATATATATATATATATATATATATATATATATATATATATATATATATATATATATATATATATATATACACACATACATATATATACAGTATCTTACCAATGAGAACTACTAATCGGGGTCTCTCATTGGGCTTCTGCTGGTAGCGTGTCACTTCTTCATAGGTCAGGAATTCTGTGTCATTCTGCTCAGAAACATAGGCCTCTCCTGAAGAACCACGACGGTCCTTCCGGCTTAGACGGAAACTTCTCCTTAAACCGGCTGAGATAGAGCCAAGAAAGCAGGTCACAAATCTAAATTCATTATTTATTACATCACAAGAAAAAACTATCAAGATTAATAGTTTTATGTATTTTCACTACCATTCAAAGGTTTTGAGTCAGTAATGTTTTTAAAGAGTCTTAATCTTAACCAAGGCTGCATTTATTTGAACAAAAATACAGTAAACCGTAATATTGTGTAAAATGTTCTATATATTTTTAAAATGTAATTTATGTCTATCATAATAAAGCCAGAAAACATTCTATTATGCTGATTTGCTGCTCAAGAAACATTTCTAATTATTATCAAAGTTGAAAACAGCTGCACTTTCTTAATGTTTTTTGTGGAAACAATACTTTATTTCCCCACTTACTTTTTACTGAATCAATTGAAAACTTTTTTTTAAATGAAAATATTTTCTAACATTATGTCTTTACTGTCACTGTCAGTTGAATGAATCCTTGCTGAATAAAGTATTTTTTCTTCTAAAAAAATAAATAAAACTCTTGTTGGCCCCAAGCATTTGAATGGCAGTGTGTATTTATTGTATTAACAGAAGTTATTACATTTTATTTATTCTCCATACAGTGCATTTAATACCATTATGATTGAATTATGTGAAAGACAAAAAGTAAAACCATAATTAAATTAAGTGTAGAAATTCTGTGGTCAACTTTTACACACTTTTATTTGGATAATAATAAAGACAACGCCATAACCTATCCAGTAACCCTGAAATTTCTACCCCTTAACTACGGTACTCAACATTTGAAGTGAATCAAAAAAGTTCAAAGTCAAGACAAGAACGCATTTTGATTTTAGGTCTTAGGACAACTTTGATGAAAGGTTTTGATCCACTTCAAATGTTGACTAGTGTCGTTTCAACTCCCGTGCAACTCCTGTAGCATAACTCTAATCTTCACCTCTATCAGTATTGTTATATGAAATGATGTAAAATGTGTTATGTTTTAGGACATGGAGGTTAACGTTGGCAGCTGTGTGGGAAGATCAAGGACTGTACCTGAGTAAAACTCCCAGGAAAACACCTGGCCACAGGAGGGAGCCACTGCATTACACTTCGAAGAGACTACAATGCGCATTAGACCACCTCACACTTCTGCATAAGCCACACTCTGCCTTCAACAACTGACCCAAAATCAGCTTTGCAGTTCATACATTCACTCCTCCATTTATAACTGACCATGAGTTAAATCCTGCATCAGCATTACCCCAAAAGTTGGCCTGTATGGTATCTGCACACTTTCTCACAATTCCTGTAATGTTTGTGAGGGGAAATCTGCATCATGAAAAGAATTTAAATATTTCTAATTATAGCAAAATGTTTTAAATGGAAAAGAAAGAGGAGAACACTTACTGACAGCTGAAAGCAACAACAAATTATCCAAAATATTTAAGTTGCAAACAGTGGATATTCAAAAATGTTTTAAATGACAGATATTTGAGTTCTGCCAAAATTTACATATGTTTTACAGATTCCATGCTGCCAGTAGGTCTGACTTCTAGAGTTTCCCACTGTCATTTTTGGCATTTACTATCAGATGATTAAAATGATTCTCGGTCGGTGGCTAAGGCTGAGAGTTGCTATCACGCACATTAGCTATCTCACACACTTGACTCAGTGAGTGAGTGCACAGCCAATCGTGCAGGGTGATATGTGCAGAGTGTCCAATAGAAGGGCAGCAGCCTGACAGTGGCTCTGGGGTGAGTGGGGTTTTTAGGGATGGAGGACTAAATAAAGCAGAAGGCAGCAAAGGAATACATTCACACAGAGACTGGGCAAGGGAAAGTGCTACCTGCCAGAGTGGAGGAAGATTATTCTCAAGGTTCTCACCTAGTTTCAACGTGAACGGAGATTTGGTCACATTTGAACAAGAGGAAAAGTCTCACTAAGACTCACACTGATTGCGTATTTGCACACGTCGTCTCCATTGTTGGACTGTATATGCTACTGTTCAAATGCGTATGGGGTTGGTGAGATTTTTGTTGTTGTTGTTTTTTGAAAGTAGTGTCTTATGCCCAACAAGGCTGCATTAATATTATCATCATCATCATTATTATTATTATATATTGTGAAATTTATTATCATTTTAAATTATTTTTGTATTTGAAAATGTTTTATAATGTAATTTATTCCTGTGATGTTAAAGCTGAATTTTCAGCATCATTACTCCAGTCTTCAGTGTCACATGACCCTTTAGAAATCATTCTAACATGCTGATTTGCTGCTCAAGAAACACTTTTTATTATAATTATCAATGCTGAATAAAGTTTTGCTGCTTAACATTTACATAATTTTCAAGACTTTGAGGAGTCGAAAAAAGCATTTATTTAAAATAAAAATAATTTGAAAAATACGCTGCCAATGCTTTTTGAATTAATTTTTTTTTTTTTTTTTTTAATTGCTCACCCCAAACTTTTGAATGGAAGTGCATATTCCAAGTTACATATTTGTTTATTAATTATATATACTTCTAATAAAATTTGGATTTCCATGGGCAGAAATACACAATAAGATATTTTGCCAAGCAAACAGCAAGAGAATAGGGCGCAATCTATAATAAGCCTAATGTAGAAAAAAGGAGGCATAATGCAGTAATTTAAATAATCACTGCACATGCTATTTCAGTTTAATTATCACTTGGGGAAAAAAAGTTAATTAATTACAGGGGGTTTGTGAACAAAAAAAAAGTTTCTGTGCGGAAAATTTGCTTCAGTGTTTCAAATATCATAGAAATACTTATTCACGCCACCCACAGAAAGTCACCGTATCTAAACTTGGACAAAACTCTTCTTCACAGATCATAAGAGATTTCTAGTGTCAGAGAGAAAGTGAAGATATGCAGATGAAAAGCTGTCAGTTTGTTGGTCGTCCCTTCTGACACAGATTTCTACAGCTGCTACACATTGTGAAAATAGCGTGATAGTCTGTGAATGAAATATCTAACACTATATGAACTGAATATCACTTCCTTTTCTTCACTCTTTTAACAGCTCCTCAAATTAGCACCCATTAACTAATGAGACTTGAAACATGCCAGACATGTTGCTAACAGTTTTTACTCATGAAGGCATGACAAACCCTGTATCTCTTCTTATTATTAAAGTATGCGAGTGGTGCAGAGCATGATTTTGCCTAGAGCAAGGAATGTTTTATTTGTAAGTTGGCGTATTGATGTTCTCAGTCCCTCCAAATCCACTCCAATATCTCTCCATCATGGACATAACGCACAGCTATATTTCAGCATCAATTTTCATTAAGTGCAAAACAGTAATTATGGACTATTAGCAAAAATAAAGGTATCTCATATGCGCACCAAGGCTGCATTTATTTGATTAAAAATACAGTAAAACAAGTACTATTGTGAAATATTATTACAATCTAAAATGACTGTGTTCTAATTTAAAATATTTTAAATTGTAATTTATTCATGTGATATCAAAGCTGAATTTTCAGCATCATTTCTCCAGTCTTCAGTGACACACAATCTTTTTTTTTTTTCTTCCAGGATTCTCGATTAATAAAAAGTTCAACAGAACAGCATTTATTTGAAATATAAATCTTTTGTAACATTATAAATGTCACTTTTGATTCATTTAATGCATTCTCGCTGAATAAAAGGAGCTGGAGCGGAGTGGTTACTGAGGGGGAAATTGCTGTTGATTTGCTCCACTCACATACTCTATTACTATACTAAATCAAAGGTGTAAACAAAAATAGCAACCAGGTTCCACTTTCGCCTCCAAAGGCATCAATGCACCACTGCAAAATGGTTCTCGCAGTGAAATATTCGGACTGACCTAAAATTCCCTTCACGCTGCCAAGAAAGCCCCCAATCCGGCCTCCCCTCCCCATCAAGGGCTCGGCCATAGCTCTTGCCACACAGGCAGGCAGCAATAGAAGCTCACTCAGGCAGAAGGTTAGTACATTTCAGAGTTAGCAGGCGCTGGGTACAGGAGTGGGCATGCAGGTTCTCACCTATGTACTGTCCATTGAAATAGCCCTCACAGTCACAGTCTTCTGTAGGGAGGCAAGCAGGGAGATAGGGAGTGAGCAGCGGAGACCAGGAGAGAGGAAGGAGGGCTGCAGAACTACAGTTATATATGCAGGTTCAACAGTTAGGCAGGCAGGCGGATGGACGGCAGGTATTTCAGCAGTCTGTGGCAGCCGTGGCCAACCAAGGGGTTTGTTATTCGCCAGGAAGAAAATGATGGTGTGATAGTGTGTAAATGTTAGGATTCACTTGTGTGGTTGAACGGGACTCAAAGGAAACAATGAGCGTTATAACCTACAGTAAATGGAAAAGAGGCCCTTAGATTGAAAAAGATCATGAGAAAAGGTGATAAAGATTAAAAACAAACAAACTGAATATATCATCACCTGCGAGCTATAGACATTTTATGGAAGAAAACTGGGAATATTTGTAGGTGGTGTACTCAGTAATTTCGTGTTTCTGTTGTACTGGCCGAAGTGCCAGTTGTACTGGAATTATACTGACACCTAATGTAGTATTCTACAAAAGCAAGAGGTGTCAATTACTGATGCCATTTTAAAATGTGTTGATCTCAACATGACCCCCATGAGGTTTTTAGCTACAGATAAAACAGTTTGGGGCCAGTAAGATTATTTTTATTGTCATTTACTTTTATTCAGCAAGGATACATTCAATTGATCAAAAGTGACAATGAAGACATTTATAAAGTTACAAAAGATTTAAATGCTGTTAAACGTTCTATTTAGTAGCCCTAAAAATAATGGATCATAGACGTTAAAATAAAAATATTGAGCTGTGCAGCCTTTCAACATTGATAATAACACAAAATGTTTCTTGAGCAGCAAATCATCATATTAGAATGATTTCTAAAGGATCATGTGACACTGTACACTGCTTTAGTGTCAGTGAAGACACTAATTCATAACTGCTGAAAATTCAGCTTTGCATCTCAGGAATAAATTAAATTATAAATCTTAAAATATATTCAAATAGAAAAGTTATTTTAAATGGTAATAATATTTCACATTGTATGTATTACTGTATTTTTGATCAAATAAGTGCAACTCCAACTCCAATATTTTGAACCGTATTGAATATTTAGATGATTTTATTAGGCTTCTGGTGTTAATGGAGTCTTCATCTCATGTTAGTGTACATTATTTCTTTCAATATCCTTCAGTATAAAGCACAAGTATTACTGAGTGCACCACTAGGAAGAGAATAGAGAAAGGATAGAAGGAGAAAGAGGTGAAGTGATGTTTGAGATCTCAGAGCATTAGTTAATGTAAGGAGGTACTTGATAAGGGAAAAGATGGGAAAAGGAATAACGTAAGAAACAAACGTTTTTTTTTTTGTTTAATGTTTATTTATTTGAACCTCTACTGTAATATGTTCTTGCTACCACAGATATGTCTAAAAGTTCTAAGAAGAATGTACAGCACTTTCCACTAATAGGGTACAAAATAGGACCTGAAAACGAATTATACACAAAGGTTTTATGAATTTTTGTATATGTTTTAAAGGGGTCATATGATGCGATTTCAAGTTTTCCTTTATCTTTGGAGTGTTACAAGCTGTTCATGCATAGATTAGATCCCTGAAGTTGCAAAGACTAGTCTCAAACCCAAAGAGATATTCTTTATCAAATTTAAGACTCGTACAAGGCTGCACGACACTTCTAAGGTGAGACGGGCCAAAACCAACATTATAGGATACAGACATTTGATCTGTATTAAATTAGCTGCTTGTCATGCTGGGTTAATTTTATAAATGAGATGATACATTTTGTGGTATTTGATCCTATTATGCTTTTAAAAAAGTAATGGACCATCAGAGTGTACCTTATTCCTGGAAAGTGTCATACACTGAAGCCTCTCTCTCATTAAATGCGTTTGTGTGTGTGTGTGTGTGTGCACCTGGTATTTATCACGTCCTGGGGACCAAATGTCCCCACAAGGATAGTAATACCAGTAAATCTGAATCTTGTGGGGACATTTTTTGGTCCCCATGAGGAAACAAGCTTATAAATCATACAGCATAAAGTTTTTTGAAAATCTAAAAATGCAGCATGTTTCCTGTGAGGGCTAAGTTTAGGTGTAGGGTTGGTGTAGGGCAATAGCAAATACAGATTGTACAGTATAAAAACCATTACGCCTATGGGATGTCCCCATAAAACATGGAAACCCAACATGTGTGTGTGTGTGTGTGTGTGTGTGTGTGTGTGTTTATAGTAGAACAGCAGTTGTCTCTTTCCAAGAATTAATATAGATTAGGTGACACACTGGCCTAATTTCCTAATCACCGTGGAACCAACATGTGTGTTTATTTGAGGGTGAATGTGTGAACTCAGACCTAGAAGACCCACCTTTATCACATCCCTGGTCATCTGGTGTCAGCAGTAATCAGAAGAGGGAAATATATTATGACAAAAGAAGCCAAAACTGCAGACTTAATTTACTTTGAATTGGAAAAACGGCTAAACTGGCCCCGAGTTTATTAAATAAATAAATTCCATCATTCCGACATCATGCAGTTCAAAGTGTGTCCAGCAGTGAAGACCCCACACACAGATGGAGTAACAAAGGAAGAAGCAGAAGAGGAGGGGATATAAATTAATGCACATAATGCAGTCTGTGAGAGAGAGAGTAAGTGAGAAGGATGTATGTTGTTGCATGTTGCTGAACTGTAGAGGTGTCTGTTCTCTAATCAGCTTTAGATTAGTGAACATGAAGCGCTTGGTTGGAGCCCAATAATCACCAGGCAACTTCACACAAGCACTCACATCAGCAAATTATGCCTCCTGTTAGTCAACACTGATTCATAACTGAAGGGGTTTTCCATAAGGAAGGAAGAATTACTGAAATACTCACAGACAGCTTTTTTTGGAGACTTGGAGCTTTGAAGGGAGCCCATTTTTATTCTGTAGGCTAACCGCCTGAGGGGAGAAACCATATGGGGAGAACTTCAAACAGTTAAAAAACATCAATTCCCTTGACAATAATGTTTTGTGCTAGTTTGACTTGATATTCCTGTCTCTGGAGCCATCAGATATACTATTGAGCAAGATCAAACAAATTCAACAGTAAGAAAGAAATACTCCCGTTCTTTACATGAGAGTACATCCAGCTAAGATGCACCCTGCTGAGATAAAAGAGGGGACAAAAAAGCAAACTGGCCCATCTATATCTGATAAAACCTACAGGGAGAATAATTTAGAATTAATTTTATTGATTTAGCCTAAAGGAGAGCACAGCTTTGAGAGACTGTATGCAATTTGCAGCTACTAACAAAGCTAATTTTTATAGTCATGCTGATATTGCAGAAAAATGTTTTTAAGCAACCCAAGTCATCTTGTGTTAAAAAAAAAATGCTATCCGGGGTTGGAAAATAATCAAAGAAGTGTGCTTTACTAGACTGAATGTGCACTTAAAAGCGTAAAAGTATATTTAAAAATAAAAACCTGTACTTGCAGATACTATAATATTAATGACATTAAAGGCCACTTAAGTGTGTTTAAGATATCTTAATTTAGTAGTGTAAGTGCACCTTTTAATAATGTCAAATTAAAAGTTCTACTTTAAAGAATGTTTTAAATCATTGTAATCATCTTTCGTCTTTAAAGGAGTACACATTTTGACATGTTGACTAACAGTCAACAGTACAGTACTTAATAATTTGCAGTATAATTTGTAAAACTGTACTCTTTTATTCTATATTACATTTAAATGTAATATATTTTAACTAAACTACAACTTCATCATTACAAATATGTAATTAAAAATAGATTTAAATACTCAACATACAATATTTAATAGAAATAACAGCCAGATAACAGCACAGACTAGATGTTCACCAGCAAACACTGGAAATGTTGTTTAACCAGTATTCTCTGTGGTGATGTTGCTGGTCAGTCTAGGTTAAAATGCACAAGTAGCTGAGTTGTTTGTTGATTGACTGATTGATTGATTGGATAAAGAAGGGCTACTAAAATATTTCTCAAGTTCTTGCAAACTAAACAGCTTTTAAACAGGTAGTAGGGTGTGTGTTTTATGGATGTTTTGTCCCACCTCTCCTGAAACTGTTTGGATGGGACGAGTCCTGCACGCAGGTTGCAGTCGCTCACTTTCTTGGCCTGCCACCACGTCTGATCATCCTGACTGACCACCTGTAGTATGTCTCCACGTTTAAACGGAAGCCCTGCCTCCTGACACGGTGTGGCTTTGTCCTCCAACGGGGTGTAATCAAACAGTGCCCGCATGAAGACCTGAAGAAAACACATGGTATGAACGGGATGCAAATCCAGTGAACAAGACAAAAACTGGGGCGATGCTGGGCTGATTATTGATAAATTACAATGTTTTATCCCGTTTTATAGGCATTTACCTTGCTCTCTTTCAGCTTGTCCTCCTCTCTGATTGCTGGGATGATCTTCAGTGTGATAGAGCCTTGTGACTGAGACTAAGAAAGAAAAACATAACTGTTCAATTACTTCTGTTATTACGACAATAAACAGGAATGATTATGGTTTGGTTTATTAGGACTGTCGTGTTTTTTTTCTTTTTTTAACAATTAATTATACGATATGGCAATAAATTAAGCTCTTCTAATTAATATATATATGAGAGAGAGAGAGAGAGAGAGAGAGAGAGAGAGAGAGAGAGAGAGAGAGAGAGAGAGAGAGAGAGACTTTGACTTTTCAAACACTTTAATTATACATACATTACAAGCTTACAAAAAACAAAAACTTAACCAAAACATAAGATTCCTAAACATTACCGATTAAAAACCAAATTTTCAGAATCACACACAGTCACCAAAGCCCCCCCAATACCCCATTTCCATTCAAAATAGAGGACATTATTAGTATGTTGGTAATATATTCAACCACCACTCTTGAATCCACTAAAGACTTAAACAGAGTTACTAAACTCACATCTTCACCGGCATTTTTATACTGATACGACTTTAAGATAACAAGTTTAGCTTGTCCTGACTGTTGGTAAATGTAAAACCCAATCTTACAATAATTTTCTCCAATATTTCAAATAATGAGTTAAGTCTAAGACACTCACAAAACATATGAAAAACATTGTCAAGAGCATTACAAAAAGGACATGCCGGTAAAACAGTCTCATTAATCTTAGACACAAAAGAGTTTGAGGCTATAATACAATGTAGTATCCTCCACTGAATATCCCCACATCTCTTAGAGAGGGTTGTACAATAACCTCCATGATGGAAAAACCTCATCTGAAATAGAAATCCAAGACCTCCATTTTGTATCTGGTCTTTGTTTCAGTTGACCCAAATGTACACAAATGTGGTATTGCCTGTACAGTTCTCCATTGGCCATTCTTTAAATAAATCATGTCCATTACTTTTGTTAAATTTATAAAATTTTACAAAATTTTACATTTTAATTTTTCAACATAAAAGCGATCAAGCCTAGCTCCTGACATATTATTAGAATTAGTTTTTAACCATGTGTATTGTCTGACTCCAGGAAAGGCCTCCCTCCACACATCAATTAAATTGTGTTCATTTATTAATTTCTTTAAACTCTCAGCAGAAGAAAGGTGAGGTTCATCATGATTCCTATCCAAATATGAATTAACAGTACAATTAAAATATCCACCAAGTACAACAACATTTCCCTGAGGACACTGTAATAAAGCATCAGAAAGTGTTTTAAAAAATGAGATGCGTTCTTGACCAACATTTGGTGCATACAAGTTAATAAAAGAAAAATGAGTATTACCAAAAATAATATCAGTTCTCAAAATCCTACCAGGTATTATTTCAACCACATCTGGTTGCATACCAACGCATGGAGAAAAAAGGATGGCAACACCTGCACTAAGGTTTGTACCATGACTTAATACAACACTGCCTTTCCAATCACCATAACACTGTGCTTGATTTTGCTGATCTGTATGCATTTCTTGCAACAAAATAACATCTGCCCGTTTTAACCGCAGATAATCAAATAAAGCAACTCTCTTCCTTGTGCATCGACAACCATTAACATTAAAAGTCCCAATGTTTAAGGTTGTCATGATGAAAGATAAAAGAATGCAAAAAAGATAATACATCACCTTAATATTCATGACCATATCAATGTTTTTTAACAGCACTGGCATGTTTCTTTAATCTATATATTTTAGGCTGATCAATCTCTTCCAATGAAGCTTTTCTCATAGCCATAGTGCAAGAATCAACAAACAATTGTAAATCAGAGAAATACTTCTCTAATTTTGGTCTTCGCTGATTAAAAGTATAATTGAGAAAATCATTCATTTGTTGTACTGTAATAAGGTGGTTTCATTTGCAAGCTGCATTTTTTTAACTGCAGAACTTCCTTGGGAACTGACATCAGTGAAATAATCCACAACATCAGATTCCTCACTGTCCGAACTTATATCTACGGACTGAGCCTCACCTCCCTCAGATAACTGATCCACATCAACAGATGCTTGCGAGTCCTGAGACTCTCTGACTCCCACAAGCTCATCTGGCTCCATGGGGCGCTCTGATTCAGTTTCTCCGATCCACTGCGAACATTAGCGCATTCATTAGTGTTCAGTGAACACTCTCCCGCATACTAAGCATGACTGATCACTGCATCCTCTTTCGGATTTTCGTCGTCTTTTGACAATGAATCCGATTCAGCCCGCTGATCAGTTTTATCACTGCCATCCTGGTTACCATTTTCCATGGCAGGAGCCACCTGCTCCGAAGGCGTTTTAGGCTCAGTCTCATTTTGTTCAGTCACCTTATTATTAGTACATCTCAATTTTGTATGTCCGCAGACCCCACAAGAGAAACATTTCATTGATTCGGTGCTGATAAAAACTGGATAATCTTTACCTGCCAAAGTCAATTTTGCGGAAACGTCCAAGTGTTGAAATTCAGCATTCAAAATCACAGCAGTTTGGCGTCTAAAACATGTTTTAAATCTGGATTCTTAACACCAAGAGGGATCATTTTAATCGGCATCATAATTTTACCATAACGGCTAAGCGCTCAAGTGAATCATTTGAAATGAACGGGGGCACATTGGAGAGAGTTACCCCCTTTGAAGGACTCGACAGCGGCAAAACAGGCAAAAAAACATGAACCACACAACAGCTTTATGCATTCTAGACGCCGACAGAATATTCCAAGCACCTGCTTCTCTACTAATAGCAGCCAAACAGTCTTCAACAGTGATTGATTCATCCGGTAAACATTTACAACCATGCCGGGCTGTTAAAGTAGCAAACCCATCAGAGTCTGCCGGCATTGTCCCAACCCCCAACTAATTGCAAGTGACAACAAACTAAACAACACTAACTTTTCAAAGTAAGAAAAAGAATGAAAACTCACTCAAACAAGCCGCCACTCGCTCAAACACTCACACACTCTTCCCAGCCGATCCGCACGCACACACACACACACACACAGAGAGAGAGAGAATTCCAGAAAACAAGCAACAAAGAGAAACTCTCGTATATATTGGGAGAGAAGGAAAAGTGCATCCACCTGGCAGCGCAGTATGTGTACTCCTGCCATCAAATGAGGGAGAAAGGCTGAAACCTCTTTACCATTTACTAGAACTCTCTGTATTCTTTTAATCTGTTATTTATTTATTTTTATTTTTTTATTCTCTTTTCATTGTGATAAGTTGGACTTGTATATGTGTTTATTTTTCCCATTTTTTATTAATCTGTATGTTTGTATAATATACTTATTGCTTTGGCAACATTGTGATATGTTACACAGTCATGCCAATAAAGCTCATTTGAATTGAATTGAGAGAGAGAGAGAGAGAGAGCTTTAGTATGGGTTTCATCTCGGGTACAGTAGGATTAAAAATATGAGACCCTTTTGTTTGTTTTTTGTTTGTTTTTTTATTAAACCCGGGCATGAACAGAAAGATTTAGAGTCCTCGTTGTGTTTGAAAATAAATAAAGACAGATAAAAAAATAATATAATTATATTAAAATGAATATTAAATGCATTAAATAGACAAAGATAAATAATATATTTCATGGACACATTATATGGACGGAGACATTTTTTAAATATATTGTTTTATGTTCTACAGAACAACAATCATGCATAAGGACAAGAACAAAAGGGAAAGACATAAAGATGAGTAAATGATTTGCATTTTTATGTGAAGTATCCATTGAAGACATTGTGTCAAGTTTAAAATGCTTTTTTGATAGAAAAACTTCTTAATGAGGAATTAAGAAAGCATTTAATTTTTTTTTTTTTTCTTGCATTATGCCGAATGAATGTGGAGAAGGTCCAGGAGAGTATTACCAGCAGTTGACTGATCTCATCTGGTCTCTTGTGCATTACAGAGCTGCCGTTGACCTCTCTCAGTTCATCACCGACATGCACCAGACCTGTGGAGAGAGGAGGGCTACCTGATTTACAGATTCACTACCACATGTTCAAGCTGAACCTGCTGCGTGTGATCCATAATAATACACTTTATAGGCATAGTTCAATGATTTTTTAATGACAAAAAAGATCATTCCCACCACACATACACGTTATATACTCATGGCAACAGCTGTGGTCAGGTGGTTAGTGAGTCTGTTTGATTCCCTTGATTGGGTCTCTGGAGACTCTCTTTGACCACGCAGATGGGCCATGTGTCATTGCAGCAGACATGTAGTCTAGTGCCCATCACGGAGGTAAAAATAACCACATATAGCACATTCAGTAGAGGTGCAGGGATATTCAGACACTTCAATCGGTTTAGAGATGAATATAGGACCTTTGAAGACTACACTGGTTTTCCATTGATATACGCAGTGGTAATTGAAAAAGATTTTCAGGAGAATATTTGGTAAAATAGCTTTCCGTTACAATTATAACGGATTTCAGCATGGAGTAAAATGATGCCGCAAGATTGAAGACAAATTCTTTAAAGTGTCACTCACCACTCCTGTCTGCAGCCCCTCCTTTCATGATCCGAGCCACAATCACGGCCCCTGTGGACTCATCTCGCCGAATAGTGGCACCCTGAGAGACAAACAGAGAGAAAGAGAAGAGAACTGCAGAGAAACGCCAAACAACAATGACCTAAAAAACAAGTTTTTATATTTAGTGACCCCAAAACGTCACGCCTGCTTTTAGCAATCGAGAAAAACTGTAAAACTGTTAAACTTTTTTCATTAATTACTAAAACTGAAAATAAATAAATATATAAAAATATTTTAAAATAATAATAATACTAAAATGACAAAAGTACAAAAAAATACTAAAACTACAACAAAATTTCAATGAAAACTGAAAACAAAAAGAAAAGCTTTTCAAAATATTACTAAACGCTATAATAATATATAAATAATATTAAAATAGTGTCCTAATATTTTCAGGGTCACTGTATTTGTGCAACTTGCATTGTTTCTCTCTCTTACCAGTGGCTCTTTGTTTTTGACTAGGCGGACAATCTTGACAGACTCCTCGTCTAGCTCATCCTCAAAGTCATCGGGAAGAGGAGGCAGCACTGGGTCAAAGTTCTTCTGCGCCACCGTGTCGTGAACTGACAAAACCGCCTACCAAGCAGGAGGGATATGAGCTTCTAGATTTAGTTTTTGACTAAGTTATCATGAAGGTCTAACAATAAAAGTGTTGTTTGTACCTTGAGATGTGGTGATGTCAGCAAATGTAGCAGCTCTTTTTCCTCAGCACTCATTGGTCCACTTTGCAGCTCCTCTGCCACCTACCAATCAGTGAGGGTAGACAAAATCAAAGCATTTAATTACAACCTTTTTTCTGTTTGATATATTTGATCAAACAAATAAATAAAACAAACACACCGACAGAAATATTGTGAAATATTATTACAATTTAGTTCCAACTGTTTACTGTTTCAATGTAATTCATTAAATAATTGTTCATATTTTGGATTTTTTTTTTTTTATATATATAAAATAAAAAAGAAATTGGGGACATTCTTGAGAAAATTTGACCCTGGAGTATGGCTAAATTAGAGTCACACATTCTTATTCAATTTAATGAACTTTCTCAGTGAAGTGCATGTTCTACTTTTGCTAAAATTGCTGAGTCAAACATTTTAGGGTTCCCTCATTCCCCGCAGATACCATTAAACTCTGTTCTCATATATTATTGTAAAACGCCATTAATCTTGCCTATGGTGATGTGATATGACAGACTGCAGCACTTACATCTTCTGCCAGAGTGGAGGCACTGTGGAGAACCGGGGTGGGGCTCTGCCTTTCATACTGACGCAACTTCTCATGGATCTAGCAAATACACGCACAGTGCACATTCAGAGCTGAACATGATTAGTCTCTTACACATTTCCAGCATACATTTAAAAATAAGCTAAGGTAAATGATGCATGCTGTAAATCATTTATAATATATGATGCTGCATAGCCTATATGAAGTGAATTCAATGCAAAACCTAACACACAAACACACACCTTCATCAGGTAGCTGAGACTCCTCTCACTGAAGACATCCTTGAGGAAGACCATGTCCTCTTTGTGATTGGCATCTGGACGCAGCTGTGAGGTCAGCAGGGCAAGAGTCTCATGCAACCCTGCATGCAAACAGGAGATCAGTGAGTGTCAATACTATACATAGGCCTACATATGTGTTTTTATGGAGGTGTACATGTGCAGCGCACCTGCTCCTGCAGAGAGGACTGGCATGGCTTCTTTCATCGATCAGGAAGGGGTTGAGCTAAAAGAGAGATATAATCATTATTACAGTAGGCTACCAAAGTCCTTTTATTGTTTATTTATTTATTATCTTAGTCTTTGGTTTACGGTAAAGGGATATCAAAATAAACAATTAAACACAAAGACTAATCAGACTATCATCTCACGAGGTGCTGTTAGTTTATTATATTTTTATCATTCGGGTGTTTGCAGCATGCACAGCGAACACAAGGCGACCCGTGAGTGATGTTCAATTTGCAAACAAATGACTCTTATGAACCGGTTCTTTTTGTACTGAGGCAGTGAATCGTTCAGTACTGTAATTCTCTATTTGTGACCCTGGACCACAAAACCAGTCATTAGGGTCATTTTTTTAAAATTAAGATTTATACATCATCTGAAAGCTGAATAAATAAGATTTCCATTCAGGGGCGTAGATTACACGGGGGACGTAATTCCTAATATATGAAATGGATGAAAACAGAAAAAACGACGAGTTTGGATTTGCGATTGCGACGATATATGGTTTATTTGTGTTTTTCAAGTCATCTCCAGGTAATAAATAAAGTATATGAACAATGCAGTGCTAATTGACAGCATTCATTACAGTATAGAAACTATTCTGCCTCATGGGACAAAAAAATTGTTTGTAGTATATAAACAAATAATTATTATTGGTTATTGTCCAGCAGTGTATCTGATTTCTAAGCCAATTAAAAGCTAGAAATAAGAGAAAAAATTAAAGTTACCCAGTCAAAAGTTTTTGAACATTAAGATTTTAAATGTTTTTTAAAGAAGTCTCTTCTGCTCAGAAAGCCTGGATTTATTTGATCCAAAGTAGGCCTACAGCAAAACAGTACAATTTTGAAATATTTTCACTGTTTAAAACAACTGTTTTCTATTTGAATATATTTAAAAATGTAAATTATTCCAGTCACACGATCTTTCAGAAATCATTGTAATATTCTGATTTGCTGCAAAAAAAAAAAAAACATTTATTATTATGATGTTGAAGACAGCTGAGTAGATTTTTTTTCCAGGTTTCTTTGATGAATAGAAAGTTCAGAAGAACAACATTTATCTGAAATAGAAATCTTTTGTAACATTATAAATGTCTTTATCATCACTTTTGATCAATTTAAACTATCCTTGCTAAATAAAACGATTAATTTCTATAATTTTTTTTCCAAAATAAATCAAATAAAATAATAATAATACTGACTCCACACTTTTGAATGGTATAGTGTATAATGTTACGAAAGCTTTTTATTTCAGATAAATGTTGATCTTTGGATCTTTCTATTCATCAAAGAATCCTGAAAAAAATTACTCAACTGTTTTAAATAATAATAATAATAATAATAATAATTGAAAAAGGTTTCTTGAGCAGCACATCAGCATATTAGAATGATTTCTGAAGGATCATGTGACTCTGAAGCCTGGAGTAATGTTGCTGAAAATGCAGCTTTGATCACAGAAATAAATTACATTTTCCAATATATTCAAATACTGTAGAAAGCAGTTGTACATAGTAAAACTGTATTTTGGATGAAATAAATGCAGGCTTGGTGAGCAGAAGAAACTTATTTTAAAACACACACACACACACACACACACACACACATATATATAACATTTCTGTCCCCCTCACTTCTGAAATGATGGCTACGCCCCTGTTTCCATTGATGTATGGTTTAATATTTGGCTGAGATACAACTATTTCATGTTGCAAAAAATCTAAATATTGAGAAAATCACCTTTAAAGTTGTCCAAATGAAGTCCTTAGCAATGCATATTACTAATCAAAAATTAAGTTTTGATATATTTACAGTAGGAAATGTATAAAATATCTTTGTGGAACATGATCTTTACTTAATATCCTAATGACTTTTGGTATAAAAGAAAAATAGATAAATTTGACTAATACAAAGTTGTTGTGTATTGCTACAAATATTTCTATACTACTGAAGGCTGGTTTTGTGGTCCAGGTTCACATTTGTCAAGACAAGGCAAATTTACAACTGCTACTGAACTGAACTGAACCAACATTGAACTGACTTAAGCTGAATATTGACACTTTATTTGCTTATAACTGAATTAAATTTTAAAACATTAACACTGTTACCATGACACCAGTCGCTCACTATTTTTTTTTATAATTAGCCTGTTCAAATTATGGGTTAGTTCTTTGTTTTTGTCAATGTATTGTTCATCTACCATCGATCTTTCTTGCTGGTTTCCTCAAGGCTCTAGTAATCGCTTTAAATGCACATCACTTTTAAGCATGTGACTTATACATCATATCGTTTTACTGAGTGTGCAATGCCTTGATATGATTAAGGAATATTCATCCATGATGAGAATAGAGGGGAGAGGGTAAGTGATGAGTGATGCTGTTCTGTGGGTGCCAAGAGGCCACAGCAAGAACACAAAGCTCGGAGTGATGCCACAACTTCCTCTTTTACTCTCGGTCCCTCGCATACACTCCCAAAGCAATTCACAGATGCCATGCTTTCAGAGTGCCTAGTGAAACAGAAATAGCATTTCCACAAGCACAGATCCATCTAGAAATGAGGCGAGAGACAAAAATAAAAACTGCTGCAGTTTCTCTTCCACGTAACACTCAACATAAGGAGTATTGTAACATGGGGTGAGTTTTATCCGTTGAACCAGTTAGAAATAAGCTGCAGTGGAGTTTGACACTTTACATAGACTGAGATTCTAGAATGAATACTGATGGTGCTGATGTAGATGGATATGGACAGTTTTCTCTGTTCAGCATCGATGGGTTTAAATGTATTAATAAAATTTACGTCAATACTGAGCAATGAGGACATATGAAGCAGAGGAAATTCTTATTCCATGTGTTACAACCCTGGCTCTGGGGAAGCAACATCAAGGACACAAGACAAGTTTACCAAATAAAATAAGGTTTATTAAATAACAAAAAGGGACTGTGACGAAAACAAGCCCAGCTAATGCCAAGCTGACTGCAGGATCAGAGGGAGAGAGAGTGAGAGCATGTGTACTGGAGATTTAATTGGCTCCAGTCAGGTGACACTAATTAGCCTGTTGATTGCAGGTGAGCTACTGAGTAACTGCATTAAAACACAAGTTAGAACACTCCCACCCTTAAAATATTGCTATAGGACAACCTAATGCAGCACTAACATATACAATAACGTAAACAGTCACTTACGACAAGGGGGCCCCCTCTTGTTTCGGGGCCTGCGTATTCTGCTTATAGGGAGGATCCGCTCTGCTTACGACCTTGATAAGGCATCTACCAACACATTATCATTGTTAATAATCCCTGACAATTTAAGATCATAACCTTGCAAAAACAAAACTCCACTGGTTGGAATCTCATGCAACCTTGCGGTCAATGAGGTATGGCCCACTATATTGAGCCTGTAACGCAGAACCAGATACAGGTAAAAAGCACAAGTACTTGGTATCCCAGACAGAACACACACTGCTTAGTCTTTTGGTCATAACTCTTTATCTTCTCCTGAGCTGCTTTGAAATTTTCTTTGGCCAATTCACAAACCCAGACAGTCCAAAAGGTTAGTAGGTGTAACATGTTCAGGAGTAGTGGAGCAACGGGAATAGACTGGTTAGGTTTACTTATCACCCGGCAAACATGACCTATGTGAATAAACTAGCTAGGTTTATCCGTCACCTAACAAACATGATTTGCAATACGGAGCCACATCTAACCTCACCCCAGGCCAGAAAAGATGCCGTAACACACTATCCAAAGTTTTCATGATACCCAAGACAATGATCATGAGCAAGACAAAATATCAGATCGATAAACTTCTGGTACCACTACTTGAAACACACTACTACAATCATCTGGACTTGACATTTTTGGATCTGTCCACTTTCTTATAAAAACCCCATCACTAACAAAATAACCAGAAGCTACATTTGATAAGGTTTCATCTGGTACCACATCTTCAAACATAGGTGACAAGGTAGGATCTTGCTTTTGCTCAAGTCAAGTATTAACTGTTCACGAGATGGGAACATCTTTCCAAACCCTGTAAAGTTCACATCATCTTGGGCCATAAAAGTATCAAAGTGGAATCTCTGATTGATTTGAAGGAGGCTTGCCTTCAGCATTCCTCTTAGCTGACATGGCACGAGTTGTCACAAACAGGGAATGTCTTTGGATATGCCAATTCAAGCTCATCTGGGCTGTCTGGTTTGCAGGGAGTATAAGTTACTTCAGGAACAGTTTGCACTCTACCACCAGCTAAATCGTTCCCCAGAATAAAGGACACCCCATCTATAGGTATATGGGAACAAAGTGCAACTACAACATTGCCAGAGACTAAATCAGATTGTAAATGAATGTTAGGCAAAGGCATAGACAAAAATCCTCCACCAACTCTAACAATTACTTCCGAACCTTGGGATGACTTTTCATTAAAAGACAAGACATCCTGGAGAATCACAGATTGGAAAGCTCCAGTATCGCTCCAGATCTTGATAGCTTGTCTATGTTCAGGTTCAGAAGACATATACAAAACCATCCATCAAAAATGATGAGTCAGCTAACTCACCATTCTTGCATGAATCAGAAAACTTTCCAAATCGGGATCTATTGTACTGGCCCTTACTCGGAGACTCTGCCTGTTTGTCACCAAAGTTTACTATACGAGTTAAAACAAACTCATCTGCCAAGATTGCAGCTTGCTCTAAAGTTACTGACTTCTGCTCATTCAAATAAACAGACACAACCTCAGCAGACAGTTCTTAAATTCTTCAAGCAAAATAAGTTGTCTAAATTGCTCCTTTCCACCCTCTGAGATGTAAACCACCGATCAAACAGACTCTCCTTCTGCTTTGCGAGCTCAACATAAGTGTGATGAGCAAGTTTGACAACTTCTAAAGCGCTGGCGGTAAGCTTCAGGAACTAGCTCATATGCCTTCAATATAGCCGATTTAACCTCATCATAATCAGTGCTCCTCACAAGGTTTAGAGCAGAGTAAGCTTCCTGAGCTTTACCTACCAAAACATTTTGTAAAAGCAAAGTCCACACATTTTTGGGCCACTTAGATGTGGTCGCCACACATTCAAAATAAAACAGAAAAATATATCTCAACATCTTTCTCAGAAATGGGAGGCATTAACCTAATATGGTTACCAACATCAACTCTAGGAGTTGATTTTTCAGAAGCAACTTTCACCTCAAACTCCTTAAGAAACCGTTCATGTTCAAGATACATCTGTTTCTCTTTAAATTGCCTTTCCCTCTCCCTAGCCTCCAGCTGTTTCTCCTATAAAGCTAGCTCCTTAAACCTCAGCTGAATTGCAGCTTCAATCAAAGGAGCAACCATGGGTTGTAAGGAAATTGGCCTAACTTTCAAAATACCATTATCAATCAACACATTTCTAATGATGTCTTTTACACTATCCTTTAAACGCTTTTCACTACTGGTAATGGTAATATCATAATGAGAAGCTAATTGGAAGAGTTGATCTTTTGTAAAAAGCTCAAGCAACTTGTCTGAAGGTTCCTTCAGGAAATCATCTAAAGAAGCCATTACTAAACTCCGCTCCAACTAAACTAAAGTGCCAACAACAAAAGCACGAAACCCAAATGGAGTCCTTTCCACTACTTCCTGCACAGCTAACACCACAGGGGCCCATTTCAGAAAGGAGGTTAAGTGAAAACTCGGAGTATGTTAACCCTGAAATCAGGGAAACTCTGGGTTTTCCGTTTCAAAATGGGAGGTTTGTCAAACAAGAAATCAGGGTAAGTCAAGCCTGTTTCTGAAAGAGAGGTAACTTACTCTGTGAACCTAACCTGGTCGGGAGCAGGTTTTCTTTGGTAAACCCAGAGTTTCTTTCCGTCTCCTCCCCCTTTTTAAAGTGTGAGCGATGTTTTAATACCTAATTCATGCTGCAAAATTGCTTTTCTTACTGAGTATTTTTGTCTTATTTAAAGTACAAATATCTAAAAATTCTTGATATGCATTTTAAGTATTTTAAGGCGTTTTTTAAGTATTTTAATGCCTTTTAAGGAAGTAACCCAATAATCAGAATTTCCTTCAGGATTTACAGTGTGGTTGGATGCATTGATGACAAGCATATCCCCAGCATCGCACCTGCTGAAAATGAAACTGATTACTGTATGGAATGGAGGATGCCAGATGGAGGCGTAGTACGAGCCGTAACCACCACCACAGCTGTTAAATAAACAAATTCACAATTTTTTTGGTCATCTTTATTTCCTAATACAAAAGCAAAAGTTATTCTTTTTACTTTTGGATTTTAAAAATCTTCCAATACTTGACCATCTCCTCTTCATCGGTCAGTGGTGCTGGTGCAGGTTCTCCCTCTGCCTTCTTGCTGTCGACATGTCTGTAGTTAATTTTATTACTCTAAGAAATGTAACTGGTTGGATTAGAGAATATTTAATTAGCCTATGTGGAAAGAGTGTTTTAGACTATGTGGAAAAAGCCACAGAGCATTGAAATAGACATTGAATGATATTTAATGTCAAATGTCTAAAGTCATTTAGCCCACACCCATGAACCTTTCATGTTTAAAGCTTTACCATGATTGAATTGTGTTTTTATACTTTCTTTTTTTAGCTGTTGCCACATTCTTGTTTCTCTTTTCTGTCTTTTTCCCTTTTTTTTTTTTTTTGTGGCCATGGGATACCATTAAAATTAATATTAGTTCAATAATTTACAGTTTTCACCTCTGATATTATAACAGTTATTAAGTTATTAAGAATTAAAGTTACAATTGATGGCTCTAACGTCTTTTTGGCGGGAGCTGTTGCCATGGCAAATCGTAATTTCTGGCTCTGCTGATCATGACTTTTCATAGTCATGGTGTACGCGCTTAACTCCGAGTCAACTTACTCAGAGTTGAGTAAACTAACTCAGTTCAGCTGTTCTGTAACCGAAAACTCAGAGTTTCCCATCTCAGACTAAGTCAACTAATAACAAAAATAAAGCAGCAAATTTACTCACACTATAGCTTTAAACCCAAAAGTAGAGCTAAATGACCCAGTAAACTACAAAAAGTTCCTCATGCCATACAAGCAACAGCTCTCTAATGCCACTAGTTAATCATAAATATATTATACTGGGCATAAGTCTACACTAAAGTCCACAAAGGAACATCACACAAAAGCTGCTAGCACACTAAAGTTAGGATCATGGACCAAGCAAGCAAGCACAAGTGTCAGAACTTTTAACTCACCCAACTTAAACGCTTTCCTCTTACTCCCTACAAAAAGTGAGCATGGTTGCTGAGCCTAACATAACACAAAATACATGAGAAACACCTGGATACCTGCCTAATATTCCTTCCTAATCCCTATCTATCTACTGAGGTGTACCAGGCACGAGGCGACTTTAAAAGATACAAACAACAACAACTGTAGACCATATAATCAATAATCAAACAATTGTGAAATGCTATACCCCCGACAGAGAACAAGTCTCCACCCAGAATAACCTCGAAAATAAAAAAGGCAAAATAACAAAAGAGTCAACCGAAGGAAGGATTGAATACTCAACACAGCTGGAACACTCACCCTATCTAACCGGGGAAACGCAACAATCACAAAAATACTCAAACAACCATACTCACCAGAACAAAAAAAAAAAAAAGAATAAAAGAAAAAAAAAAAAAAAAACAAAAAAAAAAAAAAAAAAAAACAGTCTGGTTTACCAAAGAAAAATGAAACAGACGAGCCCCCATTGTTACAACCCTGAAGCAACATCAAGGACACAAAACAAGTTTACCTAATAAAATAAGGTTTATTAAATTACAAAAAGGAAAAAGAAGGGACTGTGATGACAACAAGCCCTGCTACTGCCAAGCTAGATGCAGGGTCAGAGAGAGAGAGTGAGAGCATGTGTACTGGAGTTTTAAATGGCTCCTTTCAGGTGACACCATTTAGCCTGTTGATTGCAGGTGAGCTACTGAGTAACTGCAACGAAACACAAGTTAGAACACTCCCATATAACACATGTAAATGAAAAAGCTTATACTTATTTAGGAAGCCGAAATCACACCAAGCTACTAATTGTGCAGATCAGGGGCCTGTTTCAATAAGGAGGTTCAACCAACTCTAAGTTTAAACTTGAACTCGGAGTAGGTTGACTCGGAGTTTAGCGCGTGCACCATGACTATGAAAAGTCATGATCAGTGGAGCTCCTAAATTACGATTCACCATGGTAACAGCTCCCACCAAAAAGACGTTCGCGTACTCCCGAGTCAATGCGTAACTTTGATTCTTAATAACTGTCATTAATAACTTAAAATATCAGAGGTGACAACTGTAAATTATTGAACTAATACTCATTTTAATGGTATCCCATGGCCAAAAAAAGGGGAAAAGACAGAAAAAGAGAAAGAACGTGGCAGCAGCTAAAAATTAAGTATAAAAACAAAATTCAATCATGGTAAAGCTTTAAGCATGAAAGGTTCATGGGTGTAGGCTAAATGACTTAAACATTTGACATTAAATATCATTCAGTGTCTATTTCAATGCGCTGCAGCTTTTTCCACATAGTCTAACACTCTTTTCACATAATTAAATATCCAACCTGTTACACTTCTTAATTATAGAGTAATAAAATTGAGTAATAAAATTAACTACGGACTTATCGACAGCAAGAAGGCAGAGGCTCCCCCAAAAAGAGGGGAGAACCTGCACCAGCACCACTGACAGATGAAGAGGAGATGGTCAAGCACTGGAAGAATTCTAAAATCCAAAAATAAAAAGAATAACTTTTGCTTTTTAGGAAATAAAGTTGACCAAAAAAATTGTGAATAATTTGTGTTGATTTAACAGCTGTGGTTATGGCATCTCGTAGCTACTACTCCTCCATCTGGCATCCTCCATTCCATACAGTAATTAGTTTCATTTTCAGCAGGTGCGATGCTGGGGATATGCTTGTCATCAATGCATCCAACCACACTGGAAATCCTGAAGGAAATTCTGATTATTGGGTTACTTCCAGACGTCACAGAAAGATGTTATCAAGTGAATGTCATTTATCAGATTAGCCTCATTTAAACCGATTTTTTACACCACTGATTTACAATCCTGTGAAATCCCTCTTTGTCGGATTTATGCCCAGAAAAAAATGATCATAATGAGTGTGAGAGGGATGCACACTTTCCTTAAAATCTGCATAAAGCAGACTTAAAAAATATATGCTGAAAGTCAGTCAACTAAATTTGTTTATTTAAATGTAGCTCAAATAAATTGATTACAACCACTTACCTTAAAAACTTTTAGGAAATTGAATGAATCATTTATTTTATTTTATTTTTTCCCCCAGTGTAATGTACTATGCATCTCCGTTGTTTTAAAGTGCATTTTTATTATTTTGCAAATTATCTGTCAATGGGGTAAGAAATTGAAAATATTCTTGTCTCAGTTTACATTAAGATTATTTTTCTTACCCTATGGCGGACAATTTTACTTGTTTTACTTGAAATGCACTTAAAAGGAAAATCTCCCAGGAAACAAGACTAAATATCTTAGACCATTTTTCATCTATAAAATGCATATTAAGAATTTTTAGATATTTGTGCTTGAAATAAGACAAAAATACTATTTTTTGCAGTGTGAATGAACGAATAAGGTATTTAAACATCGCTTACGCTTTAAAATGGGGATGGAGACCAAAATAAGTGAAGAAAACCTGCTCCCGACCAGGTTAGGTTCAAGTTTACCGCTCTTTCAGAAACGGGCTTGACTTGCCCTGCTTTCCCAGGTTTGACAAACTTCCCATTTTGAAACAGGCCCCTGATGTATCACACCTGTGAAAATAATTAGACGAACATTTGTCACTGTTCCATGTAGTGACACACAATATAACATCATATGCACTTCCTGGTGTGCCAGTTTAAAAAAAAATTAAAAATCAAAATCAAAATATACCTGCAACATTATGCTGACAAGCCATATGTGATTGCACACAGTATATGTAAGAATATGGCAAATCACAGGTAGATTTACTCACTGTAAACATTAAAAAAAGATGATGATATATAGCTGCAGGCACGTATAATACCATAGAGCTAGATTCAATTCTCAGAAAAATCAGGAGAGTGAATGTGAGAGATAAACTAATAATCCCATCATGGCTACCACAGACAGGAATTCACAATTACTTTTGCTTTAAAAGATGATGTCATTCCCACTTTGTGCTGTTCTGGTAATGATGTAATTGGTAAAAGAGCTTAGTGAAAGCAATACACAGGGGCATATGAGGTGTGTTTTTAAAGAGTTGTGTGTGTGTGTGTGTGTGTGTGTGAGAGAGAGAGAGAGAGAGAGAGAGAGAGAGAGAGAGAGAGAGAGAGAGAGAGAGAGAGAATGTTGGTATAAACAGCACAGCCAAGTTAATATTGAGAAAAATAGGTTCTGGACTGGCGTTAGACAAACATTAAATAAATGGTAAATATGCAGTCTATCAGTAGAGAAATTCCAGGGGTTTTTTTTTGTTGTTTTGTTTTTTCTATGAGTTTGGAAAGTAATTTATACTACCCAAATTCCGGAAATGTTTTTTTTTTTATTTTGAATAAAATGAAAACTAAAAGACTTTCAAATCACATGAGCCAATATTTTATTCACAATAGAACATAGAGAACATAGCAAATGTTTAAACAGATACATTTTACACTTTTATCCACTAAATGAGCTCATTTCAAATTTGATGCCTGCTACAGGTCTCAAAAAATATTTGGTACGGGGCCAACAAAGGGCTGAAAAAGCAAGAAATTTTGAAAAGATTCAGCTGCGAGAACGTCTCGGTTACGTATGTAACCCTCGTTCCCTGATGGAGGGAACGGAGACGTTATGTCGTGACGACATTAGGGGATTTACTTGAGAGCCCCGACTGCCTCTGATAAGAGAAAACGCCAATGAAATTTGGCTAGTGGATTTTGCATACCTGAGCCACTCCCCGTGCATACGGGTATAAAAGGGCGACAGGTGCATCCACTCATCAGGTTTTCCGCTGAGGAGCCGAGAACGTGTCCCTGGCAACCAGCGATGGTTCAAGATTGTGGCATGGGGACATAACGTCTCCGTTCCCTCCATCAGGGAACGAGGGTTACGTACGTAACCGAGACGTTCCCTATCTGTCGGTCACTACGAGTTATGTCGTGACGACATTAGGGGTCTATGGAAAGCGCCACAATCTGAACCCCGTCACGACCTTGTGGCATGCAGATGTTGACAAGCTAGCGCGTGACAGACAAATGCGATGCGAAGGTCGCAACCTTCCCGTCGCCCCAGCGCAAATTCGCTAACCTTGGTGCCCGCAGGGACCACTGAGTACATTGCTGCTGGAGATAGCCAAGCCGCTGTTCCTTTCCCCAGAAATCGGAAGGGATTTCGACCTTCTATGAAAGACTGCTTCAAGTCTTTCCTGTTTGTTGTTACAGCCCGGCAGTAACGACGGGGAAGCGAGCCTTCCGGAGAAGGGCGCTACGGAGGCCACACCCTGCCCGAAGGGAGGTAACGTGTGGAGACACTGGTATGGACTGGCCCAAGCCTGGGGCAGTGCTACATACGCCTGGACCCTGGGGCAGATCCTACCTAGGAGAAGGGAGGAAGGCTGCCAGCAGGGTCTGACAGAGCTCTGTCAAAGGGAAGACACGGGTTTACCGTGAGGGAAACCGTACCGTGGATGAATACACATGTGGGATCACCCGAAGGGAATCAGGCCACACGGGCACCTAGCCGAGTACAGGGGCTGACCGGAGACCCGGGCAAGCTAACACCGGTACTGGGCCTGGCGTCAGACTGCTCCGCCCAGCCTGACTGCCGGGGGTGCTGGAGGAACTCCGCCAGGGTTCGCCGTCCGGGGAACTAACTGGAGGAGAGAATAGTGAAGTGAAGTGAAGTGAAGTGAAGTGACATTCAGCCAAGTATGGTGACATACTCGGAATTCGTGCTCTGCATTTAACCCATCCAACGTGCACACACACAGCAGTGAACACACACACACCGTGAACACACACCCGGAGCAGTGGGCAGCCATTTATGCTGCGGCGCCCGGGGAGCAGTTGGGGGTTCGGTGCTTTGCTCAAGGGCACCTCAGTCGTGGTATTGAGGGTGGAGAGAGCGCTGGACATTCACTCCCCCCACCTACAATTCCTGCCGGCCGGAGAATCGAACCCGCAACCTTTGGATCACGAGTCCAACTCTCTAACCATTAGGCCACGACTTCCCCCATTAGGCCACGACTTCCCCCTTAGGCCACGACTTCCCCCATTAGGCCACGACTTCCCCCATTAGGCCACGACTTCCCCCATTAGGCCACGACTTCCCCCGAATAGGCGCTCGTATCCCCGGGTAAGGGGGAATGGCGCAGCAAGCGTGACACCGGCCAGCTCTTCCCGCCACTTACCTGTTACCCAACACACGGGAAGAGACTGGCTCAACGCGGAGACTGTAAAATCTCGCGAAGGTGTTCGGTGTCGCCCAGCCCGCAGCTCTACAGATGTCTGCCAAAGAGGCGCCGTGCGCCAGCGCATAGGAGGAGGCAACACTCCGTGTGGAGTGAGCCCTCACCCCGAGGGGGCACGGCTCGCCTTGGGATTGGTATGTCAAGGCGATGGCATCCACTATCCAGTGGGCCAACCTCTGCTTGGAGACAGCCTTCCCTTTCTGCTGATGTCCGTGGCAGACAAAGAGCTGCTCAGAGCTTCTGAAGCTCCGGGTGCGGTCCACGTATATGCGCAGCGCTCTTACGGGACACAGCAACGCCAAGGCTGGGTCTGCCTCCTCCGAGGGCAGTGCTAGCAGGTTCACCACCTGATCGCGGAAAGGCGTGGTGGGAACCTTAGGCACGTATCCAGGCCGGGGTCTCAGGACAACGTGAGAGTAGGCCGGCCCAAACACAAGGCACTCTTCGCTTACCGAAAATGCTTGAAGGTCCCCGACCCTCTTGATGGAAGTGAGCGCGGTCAGGAGCGCTGTCTTGGCCGACAGGAATTTCAGCTCGACTGAGTCCAGCGGCTCAAAGGGACCTCTCTGAAGTCCAGCCAGGACAATAGAGAGATCCCAGGAGGGCATCAGGGGTGGCCTAGGAGGATTTAACCTTCTGGCACCCCTCAGGAACCTCACGATGAGATCGTGCTTCCCCAGGGACCGGCCGTCCACTGCATCGTGATGGGCCGCAATAGCAGCCACGTACACTTTCAAGGTGGAGGGTGACAGCCCGCGCTCCAACCTCTCTTGCAGGAAGAAAGCACCACTCCAATTGTGCATCTTCGGGGGTCCTCCCGCCGAGAAGAACACCAGTCCGCGAACAGACTCCACTTCAGCCTGTGGCAGGCCACTCAAGTCTGCCGCGTCCCATCCAGGAGCCGCACATGGCGGTTCCACAGAGCCGGACGCGGGTGCCGTATGGTGCCGAGCCCCTGAGAAAGAAGGTCCTTCCTCAGAGGGATGCGCCAGGGAGGGGCTGTCGCGAGGAGGGTGAGTTCCGGAAATCAGGTCCGGGTGGGCCAATATGGCGCAACCAACAAGACCTGCTCCTCGTCCTCCCTGACCTTGCACAGTGTCTGTGCGATCAGGCTCACTGGGGGAAACGCATACTTGCGCAGAGCCCGAGGCCAGCTGTGTGCCAGTGCGTCCGTGCCGGGGGGGGCCTCGGCCAGGGGGAATACAGCTGGCAGTGGGAGGACTTGCGGGAAGCAAACAGGTCTACCTGAGCTTCCCCGAATCGACTCCAAATCAGCCGGATCGTCTCGGGATGGAGTCGCCATTCTCCGGGGAAGTGAGCTGTCGTGAGAGCGCGTCGGCTGCACGATTGAGCTCCCCCGGAATGTGGACGGCGCGCAGCGATTTGAGCTGTGACTGACTCCAGAGGAGGAGATGGCGGGCGAGCTGTGACATGCGGCGTGATCGTAGACCTCCCTGCCGGTTGATGTACGAAACAGCCGCAGTGTTGTCCGTGCGGATCAACACGTGCTGGCCTGGGAGCAGTGGCCGGAACTGCTTTAAGGCCAGATGCACTGCCAACAGCTCTAGGCAGTTGATGTGCCAAAGCAGTCGAGGCCCCATCCAGAGCCCCGAGGCTGCCTGCCCGTTGCATGTAGCGCCCCAGCCCATGCTGGAGGCATCTGTTGTGACAACAACATGCCGGGACACTTGTCCTAAGGGCACCCCGGCCCGTAGGAAGGCAAGGTCCGACCAGGGGCTGAAAGAGCGGCGACACGATAGCGTGATGGTGACACGACGTGTCCCGCGGCGCCATGCCCATCTCGGGACCCGTGAGTGTAACCAGTGCTGAAGTGGTCTCATATGAAGCAACCCGAGCGGCGTGACTGCGGCTACGGATGCCATATGCCCCAGGAGCTGCTGAAACTGTTTCAGCGGAACCACTGTCCTGCCTCTGAAGGAACTCAGGCAGTTCAGCACTGATTGGGCATGCTCGTCCGAGAGACGTGCCGTCATACTCACAGAGTCTAACTCCACACCGAGAAAAGAGATTCTCTGCACAGGGGAGAGCTTGCTCTTTTCCCAGTTGACCCGAAGCCCCAACTGGCTGAGGTGCCGGAGCACCAGGTCCCTGTGACCACCCAACTGTTCTCGTGATTGGGCCAGGATGAGCCAATCGTCGAGATAGTTGAGGATCCTGACGCCCACTTCCCGTAACGGGGCAAGGGCGCCCTCCGCCACCTTCGTGAAGGCACGGGGGGACAGGGAGAGCCCGAAGGGGAGGACCCTGTACTGCCATGCCCGCCCCTCGAACGCAAACCGTAGGAACGGCCTGTGTCGAGGGCGAATCGAGACATGAAAGTAAGCGTCCTTCAGGTTGATCGCTGCAAACCAATCCACGGAGTGAACTCATCTGCGTCAACGTCTTGAACGGGAGCTTGTGTAGGGCCCGATTCAAGACTCGCAGGTCCAGGATTGGCCGGAGGCCACCGCCTTTCTTGGGCACGATGAAGTAGGGGCTGTAAAACCCCTGCCTCATCTCGGCTGGAGGGACCGGCTCGATTGCACCCTTTGCCAGAAGGACAGCAATCTCCTCGCGCAGGACAGGTGCATCTCGGACTGCCACCGAAGTCTCGAGGATGCCGCTGAACCTGGGCGGCCGCCTGGCGAACTGAATCGCATAGCCGAGTCGAACTGTGCGAATGAGCCAGCGAGACGGGCTGGGTAGCGCAAGCCACGCCCCCAGATACCGTGCAAGCGGCACCAAAGGCCCAATCGACGTGCCCGCAGTGGTGCAGCGAGGGGGAGTAAGGTTGGATGGAACAGAAGGCAGTGCGTTCTGACTCATCCCCACAAAACTCCCTAAGTCCCCGGGGGGACTGGCTAGAGGTGCGCGGGGAGGCATCGCGTCCCCAGACCGCACTCTCTTGGCCACTGGCAATATGGGTCTCGGGTGAGAGTGAGGAGGCATTGCGTCGCACACTGTCAGCCCGCAGACCTGGGAACCCGGAGGGAAGGGAAATTGCTCTTTCTTTGACAATGTGGGTACCACTGGCCCTTGAGCCAGTGGCGGAACAGAAAGAAAAGAAACACAGGATTCTCCACCCGGCCCTCCTCCGGGGGAAGGAGCGACGCTAGCCTCGTCGTCTCCTGGGAAAGAGCAAATTCCTCCATCTCCGGGTTGTGCGCGTCAGGGCCGCTTTGTCGTCTTCCTGGAGGACTTGGCGGCCGGCTGAGGCGCAGGGGGCGCCGCTCTCCTGCGAGAGGCTCGACGCACCGGCCTAGGTGACGACTCAGCACGGGGCGGAGCAGCTCTGGAGGACGCAGGAGGGCGCCCACGGCGACCAGCAGACTGGGGCCTGGCCCTTGGGCCAGCGGTGGCAGCTGGAGCATCCCGCCGTTTAGGGAGGATGTGCTGAATTGCCTCCGTCTGCTTTTGTACTGCCGAGAATTGCTGGGCAAAACCCTCGACAGTGTCGCCAAATAGCCCCGTCTGGGAGATGGAGGCGTCGAGAAAGCGTACTTTGTCGACGTCCTTCATCTCGGCCAGATTGAGCCAGAGATGGCGCTCTTGGACCACTAACGTGGACATCGCCTTCCCGAGGGACCGCGCCGTGACTTTCGTCGCCCGGAGAGCGAAGTCAGTCGCCGTGCGCAGCTCCTGCATCAACCCCGGGTCGGGACTACCCTCGTGCATTTGTTTTAGTGCCTTGGCCTGGTGAACTTGCAGGATGGCCATGGCATGCAGGGCAGAGGCGGCCTGGCCCGCAGCGCTGTAGGCCTTGGCGGCGAGTGCGGCCGTCAGCTTACAGGCTTTGGACGGGAGACGCGGACGATTCCTCCAGGTGGCGGCGTTTTGCGGGCACAGGTGCACCGCAACCGCTCTCTCCACCTGGGGAATATCCACGTACCCCCTGGCCGCCCCGCCATCGAGGGTAGTGAGGACGGAGGAGGGAGACGAGCGGCTTCTGGCCGAGAAAGGGGCCGTCCACGACTTCGTCAGCTCCTCATGCACCTCCGGGAAGAAAGGCACCGGGGCAAAGTGCGGCCGCTGGTCGCGTTTTGCGCCGATGAACCAATCATCCAGCCGCGAGGGCTCGGGACTGGGCGGTCTGTTGACCTCCAGCCCGATACTCACGGCTGCCCGGGCAAGCATGGCCGTCAGCTCTGGGTCCGGATCGGCAGTGGCGACAACACCCGAGGGGGGCAGCCCCGCCGATCGTTCATCCTCAGAGGACGAAAGCCCATCCCCCGATGCCGCGATCGACATCTGATCCTCGGGCGGCGCACCGAATGAAATGCTGGCGGCCCCGTGAGGCGAACCAGCGAAATCACTCGGGAACCGGACGGAACAAGCGCTGCGGGAGGAGTAAGAGGTCCGCGGGGACGTGCCCGGCGGAGAAGCTCTTACCGTCACCCTCAGATCTCCCAGAGCGCCAGCCGGCGGTCCTCTGCTCGAGCCAGAGAGACCGGGACGGGTGGCGGCAGAGGGTGCCAATCCTTTCAGAAAGGAAAGGCGAGAACGCAGCGTTGCCATGTTCATACGCCCACAACAGGCGCATGACTCATCCACAAACGCATCTTCAGCGTGCTGGATGCCCAGACACTGAAGACAACGCTCGTGACCGTCATCCGAGGACAGGAAGCGACCGCAACCAAGAGAACACGGACGGAACGGCATCTTTAAAAAGACGCGAACCGCCCAGTGTTTTAGAAATTTGCTCTTTCAGGTGAAGTGCCCAGGGGAATCGCTGCTGCAGGGACACCGCTGTCTGCACCGTAACGCCACCCAGGAACAAACTTCGAGGCAGACGGCTTTGTGGAGATCTGATCTGTTTTGAAGATTTCTCATCCACTCGGCTCCGAAGCAAAAATCTGATGAGTGGATGCACCTGTCGCCCTTTTATACCCGTATGCACGGGGAGTGGCTCAGGTATGCAAAATCCACTAGCCAAATTTCATTGGCGTTTTCTCTTATCAGAGGCAGTCGGGGCTCTCAAGTAAATCCCCTAATGTCGTCACGACATAACTCGTAGTGACCGACAGATAGGGAACATCTAGAAACAAATTAAGTTAATTGACATCAGGTTTGTAACATGATTAGCTATAAAAGGGATGTCTTAGAGAGGCAGAGTCTCTCAGAAGTAAAGATGGGCAGAGGCTCTCCAATCTGTGAAAGAGTGCGTAAAAAGATTGTGGAATACTTTAAAAACAACGTTCCTCAACGTCAAATTGCAAAGGTTTTTCAAATTTCATCATCTACAGTGCATAACATCATCAAAAGTTTCAGAGAAACTGGAGAAATCTCTGTGTGAAAGGGACAAGGCCGAAGACCTTTGTTGGATGCCCATGGTCTTCGGGCCCTCAGGTGACACTGCATCACTCATTGGCATGATTCTGTCATTGACATTAATAAATGGGCCCAGGAATACTTCCAGAAACCACTGTCGGTAAACACTATCCACCGTGCCATCTGCAGATAACAACTAAACTCTATCATGCAAAAAGGAAGTCATATATGAACATGATCCAGAAGTGCCATCGTGTCCTGTGGGCCAAGGCTCATTTAAAATGGACTGTTTCAAAGTGGAAAAGTGTTCTATTGTCAGATGAGTCAAAATTTGACATTCATTTTGGAAATCACGGATGCCATGTCCTCCGGGCTAAAGAGGAGGGCGTGTTATCAGCGTTCAGTTCAAAAGCCAGCATCTCTGATGGTGTGGGAGTGCATAAGTGCATACGGTATGGGCAGCTTGCATGTTTTGGAAGGCACTATGAATGCTGAAAGGTGTATATAAAGGTTTTAGAGCAACATATGCTCCCCTCCAGACGACGTCTATTTCAGGGAAGGCCTTGTGTATTTCAGCAGGGCAATGCAAAACCACATACTGCAGCTATTACAACAGCATGGCTTCATAGTAGAAGAGTCCGGGTGCTGAATCGGCCTACCTGCAGTCCAGATCTTTCACCTATAGAGAACATTTGGCGCATCATTAAATGAAAAATATGTCAAAAACGACCACAAACTCTTCAGCAGCTGGAAACTTATATCCGGCAAGAATGGGACCAAATTCCAACACCAAAACTCCAGAAACGCATAACCTCGATGCCCAGACGTCTTCAAACTGTTTTGAAAAGAAGAGGAGATGCTACACCATGGTAAACATGCCTCCGTCCCAACTATTTTGAGACCTGTAGCAGGCATCAAATTTGAAATTAGCTCATTTTGTACATAAAATTGTAAAATATCTCAGTTTAAACATTTGTTATGTTATCTATGTTCCATTGTGAATAAAATATTGGATCATCTGATTTGAATTTTTTTTTAAAACGTCCCAACATTTCCGGAATTCAGGTTGTAAAATGAATTATTAAAATAATTAATTCCAAAAATACACACATTTTTCTTTGATACATTTCAGGATTCTTTGATAAAGGAAGTTCAGAAGAACATTTAGTTAATATAGTAATTCTAAATGTCTTTACTGTAACTTTTGACCAATGTAATATGTCTTTGTTAAAAGTATTATTTCATTTTTTAATTACCCCAACCTGTTAAAAGGGTGTGTATAAATGTTTTGTTTATATATGTTATAGTATTATTGCTGTATTTTATCAAGAATAATATATTGTTATGTGGAAAGCCAGTGCAAAGTTAATGTTGCATGGCTTGTTCATAAACCTAAAAAGACAAATATGAGCTTTGGCATAAAACCATGTTCACGTCATCATGTGTGCTATTTCTGTCCAGAACAGCTTAGAGCCCTTTTCAGATTTTGGCTTGGATCTAAGAAAACCACACACACACTGACAAAGACTTCTCTGCAACCTTATTGGCTTTGAAGGTCTGTTTAGGTCAGGAAGTCTTCAGCAGATAGTACATCTGTTTGGCCTACTAATTCGTACGGATGTGTGCTGAATTTCAGAACATCAAATCCAATCTGGCTGTTAAAAACTTTAAGGGTGTATAAAACACATTTAATGTTGTTAGGTGAAAAATGCTGTCTACCTGCTGTCTGGAGGATATTTACTCTCTGAGACTCTGAGAGTGAAATATGTAACCTATAAAGAAGCTTATGTTTCTAATGGCCACCTGCACAGAGTTCATCCATTTGAATATGATTTAACATCTTGAAAATAACATTTGAAAAGAGTCCAGTTTCAATACACCTTTCATTCTAAACTTTAGATTCTTCTTATATTGAGCTAACTTTAAATGGAAACTGTGCAATTTTTGTAAAATAATTTCTCCAGTCCCTGTTTTAGGTTAATTGATGAATAGAAAGTTTAAAAGAACTGCAATTATTTGAAATATTAATCTGTTGTAATATTAATGTCTTTACTGTCACTTTTGGACAATTTAATGCATCCTTGCTGAATAAATGGATTCATTCCTTTACAAAAAATCTTACTGTCCCCAAACTTTAGGCTTATCCCTTTTTAAAAAATAAATAAATTAGCAGTTAATAGCCATTTTCAGGTTGCAGGTTCACTTAAAATCTACAAAATTCCAGATTAGATTTTTTTGGGGGTCTGTAAGGTAACTGATGGTATCTGTGACTGTGACTGATGGGAAAGTTATTGCAAATAATCATAATGAATTGTTTGCTTACACAGCTGAAAGCAGGTGGAGAGCTGCTTGGCATGGGATACGGCTCCTTTAAACTGTTATAATGGCAGAGGGATATCAATCAGGTTATCTAAGAAATGGATAGGTTTTCACAGAAAGAGATAAAAGCATGTACAGAATTGTTAAAGGAGTTTTTATATCGTTTTTATATAATCTTTTTATATTATAAGATGATTTTTGATCCATTACTGGTGATTAATCTGGGAAATGCATGTGAGGTCTGAAATAAACCTTCTCCTTATGTCAAATAACTTCAAATAACGTGTAACAAATAACAAATCAGTCCTCTATCTAGAAAAGATTTTGATTCTGAATTTTATTATACTAGTTATTAAAGGGAAAATTTAAATTGTATGTGTTTTTTAATGTTTTTAAACGTAATAATTTTAAGTCCAAGATAACATTGGAAATTTGTTCAGAACCACTGATCTCTCTTTAATAATATTATGCCAACAAATGAGTCTTTATTCTTTACCGCCTCTGAAGATAAAAGTGGTGCATGTTTATGACATATTGAGAAAGATTTTATACAAGTGCCAAATGGGATTTATGAATAATAAGATGACCCTGGGGTGAAAGGTCAGCAATCACACAGAATTGCCTTTTGTTAGAGATTAGAAAGACAGCAAGACATTTGTAGATATCTGTTTGAATGCTTTCCAGGACCATCTTCAAAATTTGCATTGATCTTAGAGGAATGTATGTTGCCAGGAGGCTACATCATGTTGGAATCATTATTTTGCAAGATCAAATTCATTAATAGTTCAACTGCCTGTTGTCATGAAGCGTTTTGTGTTTTGGTACAAGCAGCACGTGTCTAAACCTGCACCCACTTCAAAACAGATCTAGACCATTAGAATTCATCTCACAGTGACCTAAATCTGTTTCACTTACATTATCGCAGGAACACATGCACCTCAGACAAACAATAAACAAACTCATGGACTCTTACTATCAATAATGGAAACAGGTCGGCACGTTTTCATCAGCACTGCTGTGAAAGCATCAGTTCTTTTTTTTTCTCTCTGCTCAGATGCCTAATGCATCCTTACTCTGCCTCTCTCTCCATTACAGTCTTTCTCTTCCTATGAATCTCTCTCTTCTCCATCTGCAGTGCAGTGCTGATTTGCACATATGCCACTGATTGGCTCCGAGAGAAAATAAAGCCCCTCTAGATGAGATAATCACTAAAACACACACAATGATCTTGTGCAGTGCACGCTGGGCCTGGCTTTGTGTTTAGCTCTGGTATAATGAAGCCAATGAAGGTAATAGAAAGGAGCAGCCTACCTCTGACTCCGTCTTCCTCTCTTTTTTTCTGTCTCTGGATCTGTCGTTCCCAGACGGTTGCCTTACTGATCCTTTCACTATGAATCTTCCACACGGCTGCTGCCCCTGCTGTCTTTCACTTCTCTTTCTGTCTTTCTCTGTGGTTCTCTCTCTCTTCCACACACATACACAAACCCCCTCCCCTTTCCATCCTCCCTCCCTCCCCTCCTGCCTCCTCCCCTTCTCTCCTCCGTTAATCCAGTATCCCCAAGCCTCTCTCTCTCTCTCTCTATCTCTCTCTCTCTCTCTCTCTCTCTCTCTCTCTCTCTGCTGTCATTATGTCATCAGAAACAGAAGCAGGTGGGTGTTGTAAGACATGCAGGGACCGTGTTGCCTCCAGTGGGCATCGCTCCCCCCTCCCACCCTCTATGTCTTTTTTTTCTCTCTTTAGATTATTGTGTTCACTTGAGCAGCTCTGAAAGCCTGAGCACTCATTCACTCATAGTCAGATGGAAGACAGGGAGGTAGAGGCCTTCCCCATCCCCCTCCTCTCCCTTCCATGGGCATGCAGCGTATGTGAGTGTATGTGAGATTGTTGCTGTTTCTTTGTTGTACATGTAGATGGATCAATCCACAGTCCAGAGTGTGTTCCTGAGCTGAAACATGAGTGATTAAAACTAAGCCACCTGACATTTTTTGACATGAATGTGTTATGATTATAACATGAATATACCAAATACAATGTAAATGAATTAAATACAAATGTTCAAAAGTTTAAACACAAACTCTTAGATTAATAACGTGTGTGTAACCCAGTGTGTGTTTTTGATAGGGCCATGTGGTCCTCTTTGACACAGTAGCCTTGCATCAATAATATGGATGTTCTTCAGTCAGAGCCCCTCATTAATGGGTGCAGGGGTCGTCAAGGGTTGAATGGCTTGTTTGGGGTCTTCTGTCTAATTAATTCAGAGACATCTGTTACACCTGATATGACTCTAAGGAAAAGATTTACAAGAGCCCCTCTGTCACACACACACACTGCATGGTGCATAAAAGGTCATATTTTTAAATGGCTGTTTTCCCAGTATATCTAAACTTCAATATTAATAGTGTGTATGTTATTTGCTCTTATATGGACAGTCGTTTTATTTAAAATGTATGTTCAAGTGGCTTCCGATTTCCTCTGACTAATTTATAGCTTTTCAGAATTTAACACACAATAATGGACTTGAAAATGTGATTTTATAATGATTGTTATAAAATAAAACAAATGCTATGCTTTTACTAATGCGCTTATGCATTTTTTTAAAAAGGCTAATAAACCAATACTGCAAAAAAAATTATAATAATAATGTGTATATGCACATATACAAGAACAACTGGACAAATTATAGATAACTACATATTTATTATTAATTTATATCCTTTCATTATACAGAGCAAGATGAATCACTTTGTACAAGAAGCATTATTTATTTCTTTTTACAAAAGCTTTATGTACAGATAGAAAATATCCCAGTTATATATATATATATATATATATATATATACATATATACATATATATATATATATATATGAAGCAAACAGACAGCTGAGTAAACAATGTCATGTTCTGATTTAAATAAATATAATTATTGGCACGACTAGGAGACATGGTTGTTTATTCCTCATCATTGCATAATTCTCCTATTCAAAAGACAACATCACAGTCAGGCACAGAGATCAATTTCTGGTGGCATGCATTGTCCTGGCATAATATAAATTAATTCTTTGGAGAAGATATCAACCAAAAATTCATAACTGAATGTACCAGTTCTGTCTTTCTGATAGATAAACTTAACACACACACACACACACACACACACACAAAGACACAAGACATGACATGCTCTCTCCTACAAAGTGCAGTTACTGTCAGAATATAGATTAGATGCATCAGAGCTACTGGATTACATTACATATTCTGCCCTTATTGCTTCCTCTGATAAGAAAATGTAATAAAATATGCCAAAATATAGTTTAATAATTTATAATAACATATTTTGAGTTGAAAACCACAGTAACATATACATGATCTCAGATACAGATATCAGATATACAGATAAATACAGATATCAACAGATGAGTGGTAAAGCACTCATCTCGCATTGTCATACACAGGACATGTTTATCAAGCTCGTGGTAGAAGAAACCCAATCATCAATGCACTTTAAGAAGTGAGCATTTTATCCTGGGTGAATATATATAAAAAACATCTCTCAAATGCTGTTTGTGTATATACTTTGAGTCTGTGATCAGCTATTTGGTTTTGACAGTGTTAACGTTCCTGAAACATTTTGATCCAAGGCCTTTTTATAATTCATGTTGCTATTGCACTCTTTTCTTGTCCACTGGCTTTCTATGCTGTTTTCCTCATCTCTTCCCATCTCCTTGTATGAAGTAGGGGTTTTCATGACCCACCAGATAAGAGTAGCGTGTGGGGTTTAAGTCCTTAAAGGTCCTCATGCCATCTGTTCTGAGGTCATACGAGCCCGACTGCAGAAGAAATTAAAGTCCATGTTAGCCACGTACGTTTAAACACAACCCACAAGGCTTCATTCTCTCAGCACATCTCATCTTATAATACCAGCATGCAGGAAAAACACAATAACCTGCCTACAAAATCATGCAAAGCTTATGATGGCATGCAAACATGTCAAACCAGAGATCAAAATCAAGATCTCATCCCAAACGTAACAGTAATACATCTCAGACTCAGAGTGTATATACAGCGATGGGAAGTGATGATGCCAGTCACAAAGAGAAAAGAGGAAATACAAGCAAAATAAAGGAATATTCCTTCTAGGTTAAATAAGTAGGTGACGACAAAGGTGTATTGTCGTGAAAAAAAGCCACAAAGCGAAAGGGTATCAGTGGACCATCTCTGCCTTTTACAGTCCCTCACGACACGCAGGACACACCAGGAGTCGGTGACTTACCTTTCCTCCAATCTTCTATAGTCATAGTGTTTGGAGTGAGGAGAAATCAAGCCCATATACGGGATATCACATACACACAATGACCACAAATACGTGCACAAACACACACACACACAAAGAGGTTTGTTTATGAGCTAACCCGTCACAAAACTTGTACATCCATTATGATAAAATTCTGATTTCATACTTTAAAATTATGAAATCTACTGAGGGATAGCCCAGTTGTACAATTTACTAGTTTTCCGCTAACCGCAAATGCAATTGTTTCGCTAATGCAATAGACCCTCTTTATTTGTGGCAGTGTTAGGACTACATCTGCTCATAATGGACTTCAGTCATTCAGTCAAGAAATAATTTGGAGAAAATTAGCATAATCCAATCTTTGTATCAATTGGGAGTATGTCATTGGAGTTCAGCTTGGCAGGCAGAGTAAGATTTGGAAATGGACAAGGGTCTGATCGAACAAAATATTTTGTATTTGTTTGTGGTGTGCTATATCTGTCATGTGGAAGATACTATAATTAGTGTTAGTATGAGATACACAGGGCACATGCAGGGTTAATGGAATAATTTCAACTACTAACTTACAGTGGGGTCATTTCTTAAAATTATTTTAAAAAGAGGTATTAAATAATCTATAATATAAATTAAGCTATATAAAATAATAATATGAATATAATTTATAAATAAGATAATTTTACACTACTGTAAAAGTTTGGGGTCTGTAAGAATTTTTTATGGTTTTTGAAAGACATCACTTATGCTCACCAAGGCTGCATATATTTGCTCAAAATATACAATTTAAAATAACTGCTTTCTGTTTGAATATATTTTAAAGTTTAATTTATTCCTGTGATGGCAAAGCTGATGTTTCAGTCAAATGATCTAATATGTAGATTTTCTCAAGAAACATTTCTTATTATCAGTGATGAAAACAGCTGTGCTGATAATTATTTTTTGTGGAAACTTGCCCCCAATTTTTTAAACAGTAATGTATATGCATAATTTCATTTTACAATAGATATCCAATGAAAAAAGGTCCACACATAAGCGTGTCTTTGAAACAGTACAAAACCCACTGTAAGTTAAAGACAAGTGTAACTGCTCCAAAGGGTTTAACTGGTTATTAATTATTTGTGAAGTTTTGACTGAAAGGAGGTACTCACCAATCCATTACTGTGGCCTTTCTTGCCTGGCCCTTCTGACATCTCTAGACTGTTGCCAGTGGCATCATTGCTGGAACTAGATGTCAGAGTGGCACGGGGAATATGGGTGATGTCCTGTGAGGGCCAAGTGGTCTGGAACTCCTCAGCAGGGTACGGGCTGTTGCAATAATTGCTGCTTGACTTCTTATTACTGTGAAATAAACAATAAACACACAAATTGTTAACAAGTGAGAAATGTACATCCATAAACAAGATTAAAAGTCTCACATAGAGACGTTCAAATGCACGTCCAATACCTGACGTCTCATGAACACTCACCTACGAGTCACACAGATGTAGATGAGAACAGCCAAAATCACAATGAGTATAATTCCCCCTAATACACATGCCACCACCACTAGAGCCAACAAAGAGGCTGCACAGAGATACAAGGTCATTAGACACACATATACACACAAAATTACTACTCTAATGGTCAAAAATGAAGAAATACTGTAGTAGTAATGTCTTACAGTCATCACAGTTGAATCCAGAATACCCAAATGGACATCTGTTTAAAAAAAAAGGACATGAACATGCTGACACCTATCTGCAGTTATGTGACTGTTGCAATATTGCCTTGACACAAGTGAAGTGAAGTGAAGTGAAGTGACATTCAGCCAAGTATGGTGACCCATACTCGGAATTTGTGCTCTGCATTTAACCCATCCAACGTGCACACACACAGCAGTGAACACACACACACCGTGAACACACACCCGGAGCAGTGGGCAGCCATTTATGCTGCGGCGCCCGGGGAGCAGTTGGGGGTTCGGTGCCTTGCTCAAGGGCACCTCAGTCGTGGTATTGAGGGTGGAGAGAGCGCTGGACATTCACTCCCCCACCTACAATCCCTGCCGGCCCGAGACTCGAACCCGCAACCTTTGGATTACAAGTCCGACTCTCTAACCATTAGGCCACGACTTCCCCACCCAAGGGGGCAGTAGTTTCTATTACAAAAATATTGTCATACACTCCACCATTGAATAAAGCAGTTCAGTTTGTGACAAGGAAGACATGTAGTATTTCTGAACCATCATGTTTGAGGTATGACTGGGGTTCATATTACTGGAACAGGTAAATTACACACAGACTTTGTTTTACTAAAATGAGAGTGTGTTATTAAGCACAAAGAAATTAAATAGTTCTCACCGAACACATATGTCCTCCTGCGCTTTGTAGCCACTAGGGCAAACTGTGAAAAGAATAGAGAGTAAATAGACTGAATCATAGAAAGATGGTAGAGCAGACAGAAAAACAATGAACTAAACTATGTATTGTTTCAGATTTGTGTGATTTCTATACCTGCCAATACTTGCTGAATCAAGAAAATATACCAACCAAAAACATCTTTCTCACCATAAAACTGTATTAGTTATTTATTTAACAAATGTTTTATTTCTTAATTGTATTCATTCTTCACGGAGGTCACGGATGATTATGATATGCACACACAAACACACATGGTAGTCCACACAATTGAAGTAATACACATGCTCACCTCTACAGCTTCTCGGCTGGTAAAGGCTAGATATATGGCCAGGTTTGCAGATACAATTAGGTGTCCCATCTTTGGTCTCACACAATGTAGTGTTAATATCACAAGGAAGAGGATCTTGCTCACACAGATTGGTTGCTATAAAGAAAGAGACAGTGGTTAGTTGTTTAGATAGATGCATGACAGAAAGTGTTTATCTTAGGTCCTTCAAGTTTTCATCATGTTTGCCTTCCCTGGTTAATTTTAAATGGTCCTGCGATGTAACAAATTAATTTCTAAATATATAAATATGTAATGTATTCTCTTATTTAATATGAAGTCATAAAAATCTACATGCATTATAATTGCATACAAATGCGCATAACAATTCAATATTAAATAAATTTGTTGAGCAATAATTAATTAGTTGTAGATGGTGGCATAGTTAGTGGTCATACCAGCATCTTGAAAGTATTTCATGTAGAAATCTCCAGTATATTTTAGGGATATAGAAAGACAATCTTTTATGTGATCTAAAATGTTCACATTTATAAAACATGGCCAGAGTCATGGCTAAACATCTATAAACACCCCATGTTTGGCACTGTATTATATTCTTATTTGAGGAACAATCATTTGCGGTTTAATACAACTGCAAGGGAAATTGCTTTATTAATCTTTGTGGAAATGAACAAAGTATGCTTCATGCTCTTAAGGTCATTTGTTGCCTAAAAGGAATTTATGTTTTAAATGTTTGTCAAGTCATGTAGGCTAATTGTAAATAAAGAATTAATTAATATGACAATTTTTTATATAGTTATGTGAGAGCAGTATATTTGTGAAACTATTTTAATATATTGTATGATTTTCTATGTGGACATTAATAAGCCTGTTTCACTGTTTTCATATCACAGCTTATATGTCTATTAAATTCACTCACCAGTGTATTCAGCATTAGCAAGAATGCCACAGTTTGTCTTCTCACAATCACTTATAGCAGTGTTCATGGCAGATGTAACCGATACCTGTGTGACTGGAGAATTGGGCTCAAAAAAACTGTTTACTGTAGCCACTATACTGCCAGACCTGTAAGTATTCACATAGAGATCAGTATTTTGCAAATATGATTCATACTATATGTGTAAGAGCTGAGGTTAAGAAGTGTTTCAAAGGGTCACTTACATCAACCGAATTACTGTGCTGTTAATGTAGTTTTGCTGGTTACGCAGAGCTTCATTTACCTATGGCGAAAAGGAAGAAAGAGTAATAATTTAGGCTCCAAGGCAATATTGAGCAATGATTCAAATTTTGCTCTGAATATAGCTAAAATATGATAAATTCTATAAGAAACTCAAATTAATTCATGTATACAATACATTGTATAATTAATGCAGTTATAATGGCACATTCCTCAATTATTTATACTGTATTTACCAAAAATGTTTTGTTTTTGCAATTTTAAATAAGAATGCTGCATATGGTATATGTTGCATATTTTTAGTACACTAAAAACTTATATTTACTTTATATTTATTTTAATAATAAAACAAATCTATATTGCCAACTGCACATGGTTCCAGTGTATGAAAATAACTATTTAAAAGTTAAATGCTAAAGTTAATAGACCAGATTGTAATGTAAGTTTGTGACCTACCGCAGCAATGATCTCTTTAGCAGTTTTCTGGAATTCAGGTGATTGTGGATTTTTCATAGCCTCTTCAAAAGTGCGGTTCACCCGCAGTGTACTAGGGAAGGTTTTAGCTGGAAATAAACACAGGGTTTGAGGAGAGAGAGTGGGGGCGTTAAAGTGCTTACACCGTTTGTCTTGTTAGTCTTTTTACTACAAAGATTCTTCCTAATAATCACAGTAATCATAAAATTTATATAAACAATTAAATATAGAAGGATTTTTGTAATGTCCCATGATCCTGTATAAGAAAGAGGATAAGTGGCCAAGAGGCTTGGCATCATATACGTACTTTCCACACAGGCATTGTTTAAAGGAATAGTTCCTGTCACACATTGACAGATGGAGTTCACACAGACACTGAGTGATGGGCAGGGCACTGCAGGACAGGTAGCTAAAAGAAAAAAGACGTCACTCAGTGTTTAAGGATGGGAGAAATTACTAAATGTAATTGTGAACTCCTCACTACTCAGAATTGCTCCGCAAAGTACAATCACACAACACATTAATTCAAACACACCTGGTGTGGTTGTAGTGTTAGTTGGGTTAGTAGTAGCGACAGTGGGTCCAGTCGTTGAGTTGGTAATGGGCGGTATAGTAGCATTTCCTGGTGTAGACTGAGGTGGTGGGGTAGCATTCCCTGTTGTAGTATTTCCTGGTGTAGCTATGGGTGGTGTGGTAGCGTTTACTGTTGCATTGTTCCCTGGTGTAGTTAGAGGTGGTGTAGTAGCATTTGCTGGTGTGGTTATGGATGGTGTGGTAGCGTTTACTGTTGCATTGTTCCCTGGTGTAGTTAGGGGTGGTGTAGTAGCATTTACTGGTGTAGTGATGGGTGGTGTGGTGGCATTCGCTGTTGCATTGTTTCCTGGTGTAGTTAGAGGTGGAGTGGTAGCATTTACTGGAGTAGTGATGGGTGGTGTGGTAGTGTTTACTGTTGTATTGTTCCCTGGTGTAGTTAGGGGTGGTATAGTAGCATTTGCTGGTGTAGTTATGGGTGGTGTGGTAGCGTTTACTGTTGCATTGTTCCCTGGTGTAGTTAGGGGTGGTGTAGTAGCATTTACTGGTGTAGTGATGGGTGGTGTGGTGGCATTCGCTGTTGCATTGTTTCCTGGTGTAGTTAGAGGTGGAGTGGTAGCATTTACTGGAGTAGTGATGGGTGGTGTGGTAGTGTTTACTGTTGTATTGTTCCCTGGTGTAGTAAGAGGTGGTGTAGTGGCATTTACTGGTGTAGTGATGGGTGGTGTGGTGGCATTCCCTGTTGTAGTGTTTCCTGGTGTATTTAGAGGTGGTGTAGTAGCATTTACTGGTGTAGTTATGGGTGGTGTGGTGGCATTCCCTGTTGCATTGTTCGCTGGTGTTGTCATGGATGGTGTAGTAGCATTTACTGTTGCATTATTCTCTGGTGTAGTTAAAGGTGGTGTAGTAACATTTACTGGTGTAGTCATGGGTGGTGTGGTAACATTTACTGTTGCATTATTCTCTGGTGTAGTTAGAGGTGCTGTGGTAGCATTTACTGGTGTAGTTATGGGTGGTCTGGTAGCATTTACTGTTGCATTGTTCCCTAATGTAGTTGGATGCGGTGTAGTTGCATTTACTGGAGTAGAGATAGGTGGTCTGGTAACATTTACTGGTGTTGTTATGGGTGGTGTGGTAGCATTTACTGTTACGTTGTTCACTGGTATAGTTGGAGGTGGTGCAGTAGCATTTACTGGTGTAGTTACGGGTGGTGCAGTAGCATTTACTGGTGTAGTTATGGGTGGTGTGGTAGCATTTACTGTTACATTGTTCACTGGTGTAGTTGGAGGTGGTGCAGTAGCATTTACTGGTGTAGTTACGGGTGGAGCAGTAGCATTTACTGGTGTAGTTATGGGTGGTGTGGTAGCATTTACTGTTACATTGTTCACTGGTGTAGTTGGAGGTGGTGCAGTAGCATTTACTGGTGTAGTTAGGGGTGGTGCAGTAGCATTTACTGGTGTAGTTGGGTGTGGTATGGTAGCATTTACTGTTACATTATTCCCTGGTGTAGTTAGAGTTGAAATATCTGTGGTTAAGGGTAGAGTTGTTGTAGCATTACCTGATGTAGTCTGTGCTGTAATTGTGACATTGGTTGGTGTTGTAATTGGGGAAGCTGTGCTGTTGCTTGGTGTGCTAATGGGAGGAGTAGTGTCATTGCCTCTTGTAGTTTGGGGTGGGGTTGTGCTGTTGCCTGGCTCAGGTAAAGGAGTAGTTGTGACATTGCCTGGTGAAGTTACAGGATGGTTTGTAGCATTCTCCGGTGTAGGTACAAGTGGACTTGTGGAGTTGGCTCCTGCTGTTGTTACAGGTGCAGGTGAAGCTGTGGCATTTCCAGGTGTACTCGCTGATGAATTGGTAGCATTTTCTGGTGCAACTGTAGATGAGCTTGTTATGTTGCCTTGAGTAGATAAAGGTGGAGATGTGACATTACCAGTATGCGTCGACAGCAGTGGGGTTGTGGCATTGTTTGTGAATGGTGCAGTTGTATTCTCAGATGGAATGCTTGTTACCGCTGTTGACGATCAAAAACACAATCAGAAACAGAAAAAAAAGATAATTGCATAAAGATTTGATAAGCAGAATAAAACAGTTTTTGTGTCAGCCTGCACTCTTTTTTTCTCTCTATTCGAACATGCTAGATGGATGTCTTTGGCTGTTTAGTTGCTTTTTGCAGTTTTCATGTTTTAATAATTAAAAGCACACAACGCTATCCAACTTATAACTGTGGACATGATACTTCGGTAATGGTATTATGCATTTTATGTATTTTATAGACTGGTATTGCAATGGATGCGGTCATCTTGATTTTTGACTTTTGTACCGGAATATGGTCGTCTCAGACATCGTTCCCAGCTAAAATATACGACTTCTGATGTATAAATGCAGCATACAACCCAGCTGATAATGAGATATCAGTCAGTATAAGTTGAATTAGCATAAATCAACCAATTATGCTAGGTTAAACCCAACATCCTATATTTCATATTGAACCAGCCATGGGTTACAAAACAACCAAAACTGAGTTCAATGAGTGAACAAATATCTGAATTAAGCTATAGATAAATAAAAATGACCTATGTTGTCCAAAAAAAAAGGCCTTTAAACTGAATTCTTCAAATAAAGTGTGCTAATATTTATTGGAGTATCTATTTACACTAAGTGCAAATATCTCGCCTTGATGGAAGAAGCTATTTGGACTAACTCTGCCCATGACTGTGTGGTTGGGCTTGGCATCATTACAAAAGATGCCAATCAAATATAGCAGTATTGGTACAGTAGGCTGTAAAGAGTGTGACAGTAACTTTTGATGCAATCAATTCAGGTTAGCATCCTCCATTTACCAAACAATTTCTTCTCCTGTTTTTCCCATCACATATCACATTGGAAAGCTGTGTATTTGCAATAAAAATGAAGGAAATATTCAAACAGTGGAACTAAAGTTACTCGCAGGTATTTAATAATGATGTGTTTATCAGGTAGGGTTAAGAGTAGGGCTTTGTTGTGACAATTAGGTGGCATACATTTAATCATTTTAATTAAAAATATAATTCACAATTAAGTATAAACAGCATCTAACTACTATTTACACTTATTCCAAAAAAAAAAAAAAAAAAAACTGCTATTTTTACATAATAAAAATATAAATAGAAGTATAAATAGAATCCATTGCTATTTGCACTTAGTGTAAATAGCATATATCGCGTTTGCACTATAATTGCAAATAGCCTCTGGCAGTAATTCTATAGCTGTAGGTAGTAGCTGCTTCTCTAAAATGCTTAAAGCCCATGCCAATGCTTAAAGCCTCACTTCAGTAAACACACAAAAGACAGTAAAACTACAATAGAAAGATTTGGTTATTAAATAAGCAATGGCACACACTGAACAATGCAGAGGGGTTCTGGTTAAATTGTTTTCAGAAGCATATGCAAAGCTCGAGTGACAGGTCTGAGGACAGAATGACTGAACTTTGAATGACTGGAATGAGAAAACGAAATAATGTTTTGCTAAATTGTTTTCACTTATAATAAAGATCAAATATATTATGAGGAAACAGCTCTGCTTCATGTAACTTCTGAAGTTACATAATTTATTGAACAAGAATAATTTATTGAAGTAGCTGAGGTGTGTGTATTAATTTCAAAATTAAATATTAATTTTGAAATTGTGTACTGTAATATTGTCTGATATGATAACTTCATCTGTAACAGAGGATTTGGAATTAAAAATTGTAATGACTGAACTAACTGATAACTGTTTTGTATTGGAAGTAGTGAACGTGCCCTTACCAACAGTAGCTACCTCTACGGTAGCATTGATAGGGATGTCTGTCGAATTATCGGTTGAATCTGTGCTAGATAAACCTGATGCCGTTATCAAGGCAGTCGTGCTTGTGGTGGGGCTCACAGTCGATGTGCCTATTACAGCTGTGAAAACACAGACAAAATTGCTCAGATGGGATGAGATACATATATACAACAAATACATAAAATCTTGGAACAAAAATTTCAATCTTCGTTCAGTTCCTGTAATCCAATCAGGCACACCCAAGTTACTAATTCAGCAGTCAATAAAGTACTATTTACTGTCAAACACAACAACTACACAAATCACATCCTGTTAGTAATTTCATTAGTTTCCAAGAACAAACCTGCAGTTATATGCTGCTTGTCTTATTACTTAGCAACCACACACAAAAGAACAATCGATTAACAAGGAGAAAAGGACTCCAGAACACACACAGATGTCATGTTTCTAATATTTGCTTTTTTTATTATTTGCTTTTGAAATTAGTCAGAAATCCAAATAATGACAAAGAAAGAAAGACATAGAAATTAAGAACTCATGCTATTTGCATAACTGGCCAATTATTTATTAACCTTTTTTCAGTACACCTCCTCGCCCACACATAAACTTTCTTTGAATCACAGTTTTCCTAGCAATAAAAGTCACATTTATACATGCTTAGTGGATGACAAAAGGTTAATATAAATGTGAGCAGTATTCTCATTTATGAATAGAGCTCAGTTTTAAAATGCTAAATCAATTATATTGAAACAAAGTAGTCTTACAAAAATGTCTATATGCTTTGAATGTCATCCAAGTTGAGAGACCTTTGTAAAGGAAAATCCGGTTTAATGGATACCTTTAGATAATAGATAATAGATATCAGTGCATGGGCCATGTCTCAAGGGTTTTTAGCAAATGATGATACATGTTCACATTTCCTGTGGATTTAAGGCAGAATTGCTTAAAGGTAAAGGTCCACAGACTTGGAGGCACTACATTCAAATGAGAACCATCTGTTTCTCTTCATAGTTTATCAAATTCTAAGGACAAAAAGTGAAAACATAACGGATATTCACAAAAAATGACAATTTCAAGTATCGAATACCAACAAGGTATATGGCTTTGACATGAGAGATATATATATATATATATTGTTATACATACATTTTATGTAAAGTACAGTACAGATATATACAGCTAAAAATAACTGACTAATCCTGCATTTTTGTATTAAACATGACATTAATACCACATCTTGTGTGTTTTTCCTAGGGCAGTTCATGACTTAGTGTGATTAGCCTACTTGCTAATCCTTTCCAGACACAAAGAGATGAGTGGGTTAAGCATGGTCCATTTCTAGCTCAAACCAGCACCAGAAAACTAAGTCTGAATGAGAAATGAGGCTGTCTGGGTCAAAGAGCACATAAGACTTCACTTCTGACCAGAGCAGAGGTCGGGTCAGATGTGATCTTACTGGAATGTGCCAAGTTAATTGAATTTACTACAAACATATGATCTCTTATATGAAGGTAATATGGCAAGGTCAGCAAAGGTCCAGAGTTTTATTTCTATGTAATTTTTTATATATTAACAAAAAAAATAAAAATAAATAATATATATATATATATAAGCAATTCTTTGAAGCTTTCTATCTTGTTGGCTATTGGTCAAATCCTAACTGGCGTCAATGGAAAAGGAAAGTCATACATTTTGATTTAAGAATACAAAGGCTTTTTTAAATTAACAACAGTTCATAGACAGTGATATTTTTTTTTCTTCAAGACTAGTTTGAATTTGGTTACACCTTGTCTACTGCTAGTTGGTCAAACTAGTTCTTAAGACATCGTCTTAACATTACGCAACTGGCTCATTAAGCATTCTAAAAAATATCAAATAAGAGTTGTGGCACTAAGGGTCAACAACTTTAAGGTCAGTTTAAGTTATTAGTCAACTAATTACAGACTCCTAGCCTGCTGAGCGCACTCACATGATACATTTGTAAGGGTCACCCTAGAATTCAACCGCACACTCACAGTAAGCATTCATTCGGGTTGCTTCTGATCTGTTACCAGAGTAGCTGATGTCTCAACACCCTGTCCTCTACCCAAATTCCACTATTGCTATGTACAGTAAGACCTCTATTTCTCAACCAATGTGTGTGTGTGGCAGGTATAAAATGACCTTGGGGCTTGTCTCACTCCCTCTCACACAGAAACACACCCGCTAGAATTGTGAACTATGTGGCAATAAGCTTAAGTGTAAGATCTGTTATTTACGGTGTTGTAACTGTCTTTGATATATATGAAGCAATGTTATACATAAAGCCAATAATATGTTTTTAGACAGTGTAAGAAAGACAAAATAAGATGAGTTACGTGTGTGTAAGGGAGAGTAAAATGTAGGGGTTGACAGGCAGATTTGAAATGCCCCGAGGCTGGACTCTTCTGCTGTTATGGCTCTCTGCTTCAAAGCAGCAAACTTGACACCAGGCGGCAGGAAAACCTAACAGCGAACTGCTTTCACCTCCACCTCCCACTGATAAACACACACACACACACACACACCCACACTCACTATCATCCTGGCTCTCTAAAACCTTCTCATTCTCGTAACCCAACACAAAGACCATGTCAGACTTTCTATGACACGCAATGATTGCCCTTTCACTTATTTAATTATTTCCTCCATTCACTACGTAGCTCAATTAAAGTCTTTTGTTAAGTAAAAAAATAGGCTTCATCCAAGTCAATAGCCAAAGATGGGTTTGGATACCGGACAAGCTGTTAAATATACTTTAATTTTGTAAAATGATGTTTCCTTGTATGAGGCATTTGAGGCATTTGCTGTATGAGCTAGATATTCTGTTGTTCCGCAGCTACCAGATAAAACAGGTAATCAATGTATTTGAATATATAGAACCATATCATGTTTAACTATGGAAAGAGAACTGACGTTTGTTTACACCCTTCCCGTTTTACAGCAAGGGTGTGAGTAGAACAGTGCGTCAGTCTACACACACAGTTATCTGATGTTTTCACTATTTTTTTACAACCAATGTTTCCCCAGACACATCTTTTACTTGACATGTTGTTTTATGAGTTGGGGTGGCATATGTTGTGCCACTTTTTACTTAAAGATAAAATAAACAAAATTACAATTCTGCCATCATTTGCTCACATTACAGACAGTTTTGGTTACCAATGACTTCACTTTGTATGGACAAAAAAACAAAGTGATTTTTCTAAATATATTTCTATGTTCCACAGAGGAAAGAAAGTCACATTGGTTTGAAATGTCATAATGGTGAGTAAATGATGACACAATTTTCTTTTTTGGGTTGAAAATTCAACACTCTAAGTTGACCTCTAAAAATGAGGAAATTAGATGCTAAAATTAATATACTTTGATGTATTTAAGAATGTCTGCTTGCTATAGGCTGGAATAAAAAGAAGGCATCTAAAAGATGGTCATAAAAATGTATCTTTAAAAACGTCATCTAGTGACACAACTTCCATGTCAACTAGTGACGCTCCAAGCGGTGTCATTGTAATTGAAGTAAGCTTAATCATTGGGCAATACCATTAACCTGCTATTAAACAATTTCAGCTCTAAAAACTATTACTAGTATAGCATTAGTACTAGTATTTGTGCACTGGTACATCTTACCCCAAAGCGTTTGGCACAATTTATCCCGCAGCTAAGTTACTGTTTTGAGAATGATGTTCCCCTTTTAAAGGGGTCCTATTATACTCTTTTACAAAGTCTTGATTTTGTTTTGGGGGTGTACTAGAACATGCTCTCATGCTTGGTGGTTCGAAAATCACATAATTTTTCACATAATTTACATTATTACAATACCTTTCTCCCCAGCCTGACACAAACGACTCAATTAGTTCCGGGTTTGATGAAGGCCCGCCTTCCGAAAAACGAAATGTATTGTGATTGTCCCAGTGCGTTGTGATTGGTAAACAGCTTAGATGGCGTTTCAGTATTGCCCCGCCCATTGCCAAAGCAACAAGTTCGTCAATATTGCCATATCAATTCAGGCCCGAGAATATTGAACAAGAGGATCTTGCAGAACCTTTGCACGCACGGATATTGCAAGACATATTAAAGTGGTAATGTTATAGTTGTTGTTTTTTTTTTTTTGGCTAAATCACGTTTTAGATGGGATGTCAACAACAGCTTAAAAATAAAGCAACGGTAATATGTATTATGTTTATTGTTCTTTAATTCTAACATTATAACATGAATTGCACTGAAACTGTTATTTAGTTGAATTTATTTATACCATAGTCCCACACTATTTGTGGCCAGTAACGCTGTACACAAAACAGAGCTCCGCTCACAAACGCTGCTTTATCAGACATTACATGCAAGATGAAATGAAAATGACATCCAAAACTTTCTGAAAATGTTTGGTTTCCATCAGAAATACAGTGTTCCGGATTTCGATTTTGAAACGTGCAGTGCTCCTCTGCCCCCAACCATTCAAATTTCCATAGGCGAAATTTACAATTTGTGATGTCATAAATACAGGGAAAACAACTTTGTAGTCCAAACGAGCCGTTCGTTGTAGTTCTTGAAAAGGGATTTTTTTAAAAACAAAATATCTCCCTTTGGAGTGAACTTTGAGATTTGTAACTTTGTAGATCGTTTTATGCCCAAACATACACACTACACACTGACTAAAATTCAAAAAGTGAAAAACACAACAACAGTGCACACACACAACAGTGAGTAGTGAACAAATGCGCACACACACACACACACACACCGTGAACACACACCCGGAGCAGTCGTGGTATTGAGTCGTGGTATTGAGGGTGGAGAGAGCGCTGAACATGCACTCCCCCCACCTACAATCCCTGCCGGCTGGGGACTCGAACCCGCAACCTTTCGATTACGAGTCCAATTCTCTAACCATTAGGCCACGACTTCCGCATTAGGCCACGACTTAACTTAATTTCATCCAGAAGATTCACATGCTTTTGCACATTTGTAATTGTTGATATACATTCTATTTGCCGTAAACCCTAGATAAATTGAATCTGTCACGTACAAATTTACTTTGTTACCTGTCCAGTATCTATCATTTAGATAAGACAGGCAGCTGTATACGATTTTTAAATATACAGTGACATGACCAAAATAGTTTACAGTTCCCTATATAAAGGAAGACACATTGCTCATCTGCTTTTTTTTTTTTTTTTTGTACAGTCATATACAAGAGGTCACCAAAACTTGCGTGAGTTCAGTATTTAGCTACCGTTCCTCCTTAATATAGTTACATACTCAGCCGTGACATTATTGTTCCTCTATCCTATCTTTCTTTTCTCTCTCTAATGGCAAAGACATACTCTCCCATACTCTGTATGTTCCTCCTTTACACGGTTTTATCTAATTTGGAGCTACGTGACCTCTGTTTAGAGTTCCTGGTGCTCTAAAACTACTTCACAATATAAAGTCTTTTGTGATCTCAAAACAAAAGTGGTTCATGAAACAAGTTAATATATAACTCCAGACAGTGTTAACTAAATAATGATAGTAATAATAATAATTATTATTATATAAATAATACATCACTGGCTTCCTTGAAAGAGCCATGAGATCAATTAAAATAACAATATTAAATAACATCATAACTATTAATATTACTATTTAAATAAACACCGCTAATCTTAAATTAGGAACATGCTATAGCCATGTATAATAACTAAAATCCCATGGCTTGTTAATAAAAAGTAATCAGACTGATGTACTTGTTTTAAATAATTAAGTTCCTCTCGCGTATGGTTTCTAAACCATACTTCCCCTTCCTGTCTAAAACTAGTGTTGATTTTGCCATTAGTACACATAACAAGCCACTATAATGCCATATACTCTCCCTTACTCTCTCTTACAAAGGCTTACAAACCTCTAAATGGCTCTTAGGTAACAGATGGTTCCCTGGAGAAGCACTTCTGCGCTAGTACAAACTAGACAAACTCACACTCAGTCATATCCAATTAAAACACAGTGAGCCTGTACTGTCCAGTTAAAGGGGCAGATCTCCAACCTCTAATCTCAAAAACAAGAGAAGAGAAGAGAAGAGAAGAGAAGAGAAGAGAAGAGAAGAGAAGAGAAGAGAAGAGAAGAGAAGAGAAGAGAAGAGAAGAGAAGAGAAGAGAAGAGAAGAGAAGAGAAGAGAAGAGAAGAGAAGAGAAGCAGCCTGATAACAAAAAGAATTGTTATAAACAATTTCTGAAAACCAGAAGCAACTAAATAAACTATATATTTTTTTGCATGTAGTGAAAAATTTGTATTCATCTCCTTGTAGATTTTGTTGAATCTTAATTTACAAAACAGACAGCATTCATTAACTATATTGGTTGTATTCGAGAGCTTCTTTATCCCAGATTAGCATTACAGCACTTTGCCTAGATTAGAGCTCGCTGTGAAACAAAGGCCTTGTTTCAGATGATCCAATGACATAAATTAACTTATAACGTATCAAAAACATCATATTAAAAATAGCAACAACACCAGGTCTGTTTCTGATAAGACAACATACTGGAGTATCAAGGAGGCAGCAGAATTGAATGACTTTGTTCAATAAACAAGAAGTTAATAGTACTTACATTTTAGACACAATACTGCTGGCTACTACGTCCAAAACAAGTTGCAAACAAAGCTACATCAGAGCAATTAGCAGCACACTTTAGAGGTCTTTGTTTTGGTAACGAATGATTCTGTGTTTTCGAATGAATTGGTTTAGAAAATGAATCAATGGCTCATTCATACCTTATAATTGTACCTAATTTACCACTTAAATGGTACACTTTAGGGGCTTTTGCTCTGAATAATTATAGGAGCTAGCCACCAGGGCGGTCTGAAATTAAGTGTCGGTCCATCTATCACTGTTTTCCATGCAAGTATTTGTAAACTGTATGTTTACACTGTTCTTTAAAATGGCAGTGTTTTGTATGGCATGCGTTAGGCCTGGCCAGTCAACATCCCCTTACATCATTGGTCGGTCCTTTTGTGCTGACCCTACTCTGAAGTAGGAGCTAATTTAGTCCTCCATAAAAACATTCCTTTAACGAAAAACATACAGAGTTTCTGCAGTGCGAACATGCCAAAAAAGCAGGCATTTAAGCTAATAGGAACTATTCTGGTACAACAGCCCATACAAGTACCTTAATGTACATATTAGTACTTCAAAAAGTACATATTAGTAACCAACTGGTACATATGGTACATATAGGAGCTGTACATATAGGAGTGAATAATTCAAATGATTACTCAAGACAGTCACCTTTTGTCAGTGTATGTAGGATACTTTTAATCCCATATTTTATATATTATCTCTCTCACACATATACGCTTGTCATTTCCCTCACACATGACATCTTGCCATCTATTTGTCATCCTGTCTTTCTCTCTTTCCCTTGCTTTCTGTCTTTGACAGGTCCACCGGTGGGACACAGCTGGACATGGTGCCAGACATAAAGACAAGACATACCCACAGGCTATTCTTCTACTGCACTCGTGGAACTTCACACACACAGTAGGACTTACTTTATTAGAAACACAAACATGCCCGGAGGCACGAGGTGGTACACACTGTGGTGCTATATAGGTCTACCCAGTTTATTATGTGTCTAACTAGGACTCCTGTCTGCCATAATGATCGTTTATAATTTGATATTTGAGTGAAATTTATGAAGTAAACTTATCAAATTAAGGCTACAAGATCACAATCAGAGCTGCAAGACAAAAGCAAATATTCTGAATGAAAAACAGGATATTTGATATCTATGGCAGCTATAATGATGTGACATAGCCAATCCCAAGAGTGCTCACTCACACCCAAGTGGATGTGCATGAATAAATATCGGAGAGTCTCAAAGTCATGGTACAGTGACTCACCACAGACTAACCCTCACACCACACAAAATGCAACAACATTGTAGCACTGAAACTCAAATTTAAGTTTGATCAAGTGTCAAAAAGGGCTCAATTAGTCACTAAGTAAGAACCAGTAAGAACTGAAAGTTGCAAACAATAAATTAACATTATTTTTTATTTATTTATATATTTTTTCCAAACAATAGTGGATTGTGGACAATAATAATTCAAGAATAAACGCATGTTTATTATTACTATTGTGTTTCATTTAATGTAACATTACTTTGAGACCTACAATTTTATAATGTGAATCATTCAGTTAGTTATTCAAAATGTTTCCCACTGACAACAACTGTGACCAATGACATATTTACACGTGATCATGATTTATGTGAGAAAGAGCAATATTAAAAAAAATAAAAAAACACACACTAACAGTAATAATAGCCCTTTTAATGCCTAAATATGGCAGTTATATTACTGCATTTTTTACAGAGCTTTTTCAAATGGACAAACTGACTATGTAAGACTTTAAATTAGCCATATAAAATGTTCACATGAAATCAAATCAAAGTGCTCTTTTATTTATATTTTATTTACTTTCATTGCTTCAGCAACTTTTGGAGCCTTTAAAGTACAAATGGGTAAGAAATGTTAGCGGTGAGTTAGCTAAGGACAACGCTGAACGCCTATCATGCCAAAAATATTCTAGATAATTTAGTCAGCTCACTAGGTTTTGAGCGTCGAGTTATTTTATTCCGTTTTGACTGCGGAAAGTCTTTTGTAGGCTACTCAAAGTCTTCCACAGGATCATTCAAATGTGCCTCACGTTTTGTTTGGTGTTGCCAGGCGAAAGTTGTGTTCCTTACAAACACTTACAAGCACAGACGAGCATTATTATAAAACTAAAATGTAGTTGTGGAGTTTTTCCAGCATTCGAGACTGTCCATGGTCCTTAAAACATAACACGGTCACGGCGCAAATCAAATCATTACCAGTGGGTTAATCTACAAAATAAAATTTATTTTCAAATACATACTACTTATTGTATAGCCTATCTATAGTAATAAACCCATCAGCACACACAAACAAACTCAGATCGCAGGCTTACCTGAAGTCGAGATTAATATTAATAGGAAAAGTCGATGCGTCAGTGACATAGTTCTTTATTTAAATGTCGTTCTTACAAATAATAATAATAATAATAATAAAAGTTATTGATAATGCAAAAAAATGAAAACAGAAGATGTCTTCCGTGTCAAGAGCTCTAGGTCCGTTAACTCGGTGGCTTTCGGAGGTTTATTTCCTTTGGAGGATTGAGATCCGCTACAGGTGGCTCATAGAGGCAGCGAGTTAAATAATCCTGCAGGGGGGAGGATACTTGGGCTTCAACCTAGATTGCGAAACAGGACTCTTGAAATCAGTGTGACACATTCATTTCTTTTTCTCCAACACACCCAACATAAAGAAATTCAGGTATTTATTAATAATCTTAACAAATAACCCTCGTGAAATAACCCATTTATTTATTTATTTATTTATTTTCAATCAAAATAGTAAGTAGTAGTAGTAGTACGAGTAGTAGTAGTAGGCTATAGTAGTTTTTACATATAAAATATTAGATCCCGTGGCACACATTTGGTTTCTACGTCATGGGTTTATTCAGAAAATGTCATTTAACAAGGATTCTTTTATTCAAATCAATGGTTAACTTTCTATTTTAAAATGTTCTAAGATAGACTTACTATGGGGTGCTTATGTGTTGCTTTATTTGCATCAGTTTGGAGCATTTGCATCAATGTGCAGTTTATTTGCAATAACATGAGTGATGGGAGTGCAGAAAATTCATCAGGACTACAGACCTCTCAGAATTGAAATTAATTGCCATAGAGAAACAAGAAACTTAAAACAACAACAACAACTTAAAGATGCAGAAAAATGTGTGAACAATCCAAGCTCCAACAGATAAAACTTAGCTGTGCCAAAACAACTAACATGCCAAAGTAAAATGTCAGCAAAACAAACAGCTTGAATTCTTTGGATCATAATTTGTTCTGATGGAACATACTTCCTTGTTATTTTCTTTATTTACATTTAATCAAAATCTTTTCCTGATGTGTCATTTACTGTGTGATAAAGGCTGATACGTTTAGGGTAGGGTTAGGGTAAGGGGATAGAAAATACAGTTTGTGCAGTATAAAAATATCCCTATAATGATGGAATGTGTGCTCGTGTGTGTGTGTGTGTGTGTGTGTGTGTGTGTGTGTGTGCGTCACTTTTTCATAATTTATTCCGTCTCTGTATCATGGAAACACTTAATTCAGATTGTTTATCACATTACGTTACAATTAGAAACAGGAGTGTTATTACTATATATTTTAACCTATATTGTCACATCGGCCATATACTGACGCACATTCAGTTAAATTGGACAATTATAGTACACCTTATTGTGAAACATTTTACAAATTCTTTTTCATAAAATTAACTCAAGCCTTTAAATAAGATATGTATTTTATGAGGCTATAAAAGGCCCCCTGCTTTGAACTAAAGCATATTTGGAGATGTCAACGTAAAAGTCAAATTTGAGGTTTGCAGACGATGAAACATGAGTAAACCCCAATAACAAATATGAAAATTAAAACCATGGAGAGGAAACCAATATGAAAAGAGTCTGACGTCAAAGCTTTATTGTTCTGATTCATTTCAAAAACGCATTAAGACTGTCACAATAAGGGTGGGAACTAAGTGCTCATATCTCCAATGGAATCGCTCTGTCTGATACTATTTTAAAGAATAATGTCTTGACATTTAGTGCTCAAACTCCTTCACTTGTATCAAGTAGCTACAGACACTCCCTTCCTTCTTATCACTTTGGAAAATTTGTGGATTGCCAAGGACAGGATGGCAACATAGGCCTTTTGTTTAACCAGCAGTGATAAAAAGAACGACTGTGAACACTCCAAGCTCTAACAGATAAAACTTAGCCATGCCAAGACTCAGAGTCAACTAACATGCCACAGCAAAATGTCAGCAAAAAAAAACAAAAAAAAAAACAGCTTGAATAGTTCATAATTTCTTCTATTGGAACATAATTCCTTGTAATGTTCTTCTTAAGGTACTTATGTTTAATAAACACATAAAAATAATAATTTTACTAGACAGTTTACATATAGGGACAATGTATCTCCTACAGAGGCCTCCAGATCAGAACATCATGTAATGAGAATGTCTTGGGCCCTTCAGGTCTAATCTCTCATCTTCTGAACATTCTACACACACTTCATTGAAAGCTAATCAAAAGCTTCCCCTGATGTGTCATTTACTGTGTGATACAGACTGATCTGTGTTGGCATTCAGACTATATAAGAGGGTAAAGAGTTAAAGAGCCGCGGCAACCATATTGTTAACATTTCAAATGGTCATAAAGACAAATGGGGGTTTGTGTAATGAGGAGGGTTTGAACTCTAATCTGTGCAGGAATGCAAAGTCATTCAGTGTTGAGTCAGTATTGTCAGTGTAGCAATGGCTCTGACAGGGGTGTACCACACATTCAATTTTTCCATCCCAACTACCAAAAATGTTCCACTAAAAATATGTTTTACTAAAATTCCCATCAAGTCAAAAAAAATGTATTACTGAATGTCCTTGGAACGTTCGAAATGTCCAGTTTTTTAAATGTTTTAAAAATGTTTTGTTCATGCAAACATTAAGTGAACATTCCATGTTATCATTTTGCAAACATTACGGAAACGTTACTTTTAAATGTTATCTGAAAAAAAAGTAGTAACATTTCAAAATAATAAAAAAAATAAATAATAAAAAAAATAAAAATAAATAAACACTAGATGAATTCCAACTAAATCTTTTCTGGAAAAAAGTCTCGATTCTGCATCACTTTTATTGGACTCAAGCTAGGTTATTTATGTTAGTTCAGTGCTGGTGATTTGGGATGGAGGAAGCAGATTTAATTCAGGTTTTACAGATTTATTGACCTTTACTAGACTAAAATGCAAGCATTTTGGGTTAAGCATCACAATTACGCACAGGAAGTGCATTTTGCCCTACCCTTTCTATTTCATGAGAACTCTTTCCATTGTATAATTATGAAAATGTGAGGGAATCCAAACAAGTATTGAGATAGGCAGGCAAATCATCATGAGAGATAGCTGGTTGGCATTGTTCCAATAATGAGAAACAGAACTTGGGAAATTTGCAGCATATGAAACATTTTTATTGTCTAGTTAAAAGAATAGATGTTTACATGTGGAACATGTCATGGGTTTTTATAGTAGGTACTGAAACTTGACCTTTCAGGGAGATTTAATGATAAGAGTTAATTAATTAGTTGGAGCACTTTTTCAAACCTGCTTATTTGAGCAAAACGTATTACGTATTTTGTGTAAACTTTTGTTGAAAGCCAATTGGAATGTGCGAGAAAACAGGTGAAATGAGTTCAAATTTCTGAGAAATGTGTCTTTGTTTTGAGAAAAGAATGAATGGTTTGGGAAATTGTGCCAACTGAATCAATTATAGTTGGTTAGCAATTAAGATAACCTGTAATGTGATTGGAACATTATTTAGTTGTGTGGAGTTTTCCAAATAGTATAAGCAGGTATTTACTTTTTAAGCTTTATTCTTAAAGTCAAGTGATCTTACAACATGCATTTATGTATGTGTGTGTGTGTGTGTGTGTGTGTGTGTGTGTGTGTCAGTTGTTACTGGTTATTGACGTATCACAGGAAGTAACATGAGGAAACGGGAACAAAAATAATTGTAAAATGGAAGTTCCCAGAAATGTATAAAATACTAGTGCTGTCATTCTTCTTTTATGATGCTCATTGTCTCATACCTGCAGCTCAAATTCTCTCAATAATAGACTCTATGGAACACATCTGAGCCATTGATTTGATGTCTTTTCCTCGGGGGGTTCTATACCATCAGTATGTGTTTTAAGTGGTTGTTCGGCAAGATTATTATATTTGCATATGTTGCTTGTTCCTATGATACATGGGACAGAAGTTTTATGTGTGGCCAGTCATAAATCCTTGTGCCTTTAATTAAAGCAGAAGAAAAACAGGAGTACGTTCTTAAGGTTATGGCAAACCTGACAGTTGTACAGCTGCAGTATTGAGTAAAAATGTGAACAGCCTATATGATTTTAGTAAAATAATAAAATAATAAAATAATCAGATCAAATAGTTTTGGTTTTGTGTTATAAAGTAAAACTGTTTTAAAGCATGGGAATCATTCAGTAATAAAATATAGCAGTACACAGTGTACAAAATAAAAAAGAAAAGAAAATGAAAACATTTACAGTCATGGCCAAAAATATTGGCACCCTTGGTAAATATCATCAAAGAAGGCTTGGAAAATTAATCTGCATTGTTAATCCTTTTGATCTTTTATTTAAAATATTCACAAAAATCTAACCTTTCATTGGATAATAAACATTTAAAATGGGGGAAAATATCATTATGAAATAATGTTTTTCTCTAATACACATTGGCCACAATTAATGGCACCCTTTTATTCAATACTTTTTTAAACCTCCATTTGCCAGTTTAACAGCTCTAAATTTTCTCCTATAATGCCTGATGAGGTTAGAGAGCACCTGACAAGAGATCAGAGACCATTCCTTCACCCAGAATCACTTCAGACCCTTTAGATTCCCAGCTCCATGTCGGTGTTTCTTCTCTTCAGTTCACCTCACTCATTTTCTACAGGGTTCAGGTCAGGGGACTGGAATGGCCATAGCAGAAGCTTGGTTTTGTGCTCAGTGACCCATTTTTGTGTTGTTTTTGAGGTTTGTGTTGTCCAATCCAAACATGACCCATCATAAGATTTCTAACAGAGTCAGTCACTTATTGATATTTTATCTGTTGGTATTTGTTGGAATCCATGATGTCATGTGTCCAAACAAGATGTTCAGGACCTCCAGCAGAAATATAGGCCCACAACATCAAAAATACAGAATTATATTTCATTGTACACATGGGGTACTTTTTATCCCTGTGTTCACCAAACCCATCTTGAGTGTTTGCTGCTAAAAAGCTCATTTTTTAGTTTCATCTGACCATAGAAGCCAGTCCCATTTGAAGTTCCAGTCGAGTCTGACAACTGAATATGCTGGAGATTGTTTTTGGATGAGTGAGGAGAATTTTTCTTGAAACCCTCCCAAACAACATGTGGTGATGTAGGTTTTTGATGATGTAGAATTTTTTTTTAAGGTTTATATTCACATTATATTCAGTTTTGTTAAATGACACCTGTCAATAATTCAAATTTACACAATTCAAATTCAAATAGTTTTGTCATATTATAAGCTCCATACAGAGACAACTAAAACATCAGCTCCAGTGGCGCAGATGGTCAATCGTGCCTTTTGCCAACCTTTTTTTTCTCCCTTTTCAAATCTCATATTGAAAACAGTTGACTCTGCTGTTCTTCTTTTCGTTCTTCCTGTACACCTTGATTGACAGATGTCTCGTCCAGTCAGCGGTGAGTAATCTATTCCCAAACCAATGGCGCTGTCTCAAACTATACCTGCCTCTTCCGGTTTGTCTGATTTGTCGTTGTGTTTTCTGACTTGTTATAATGTTTTCTGAATTATTGTTGTGTTTTCTGAATTATTGTTGTGTTTTCTGAATTATTTAGTTTTTTAGATTTACATTTACATTTTCGTTTGTAAATTGTTTTTTTGTTTTTCTGAATCGTGATTTGTTTTGCACTTCTCGGCCACTGTAATTTCCCCCCATTTTAAATTCTTATTATCCAGTGAAAGGTTCGATTTTTGTGAATTTTTTTAATAATAGGATTAACAATGCAGATTAATTTTCATAGCATTCTTTGATCATATTTACCAAGGGTGCCGATATTTTTGGCCATGACTGTATATTTATAAGGTTGTTGTTTGTTTCTGAATATAATATAAGATTAATTATTCATTAATTTATGATATTTGGTAAACACAGAAATTAGTCATCATATATCTTCACTTCCTTTTGTCAGTTAAAAAATGCATCCACTGGGAAGTCTTTTTCAGCACAAGGAAGCCCATTATTTTCACACTAAATATATAACTTCTTCCTTATTGTTCTGGTTTAAATGGAAGTGTTTGTTAATGTCCGTTAATGCCAACATAAAGCAGTATCTCAAGAAAAAATGTATTCCGGTAAATTTGTTCACTTAAGTTCTATTGGGATATTCTATTATTAGAAAGAGGGCACTGAAATGTAAAAACACAAGGAAGATGACTATAGATATGAGCAGTCCTGTCATTTTACACTGAGCAACAGTCAAACAAAAGTCTTAAAGTAGACCAGGGATTTCCTCCTAATTTTTACAAAATTGGAAAATATGAATAAATTATAAAAGCATTGCAGCTTGAGGCTCAATCGATGCATAACAGTCCCCTTCGTTTCACTCTCTGTTTGATCAGTTGTGCTTAGGACATGATACACCTTTATGGCTTTATAACATGTAGGTTGCCAGAGTGACAAAGGTCACTTGATCCTCAAATCTTTGTTAGAAAGCTGCTCCTTTGGCCACCTTGCTTACTGGGACAGATACTAATTTTAGAAACCTACAACTTTCCTGATAAGATGAGTGCTAAAGTTATTTTGAAGAGTTCATTTAGCAGTGGTACAGTGGCATATCTAATGTGTGACGTATATATGGCTACAAAAGAACAGTTTGTGGACTTTTAACCTTTTGAGTGACATCTAATCTGTTATATTAACAGTATAATTGAGACAATTAGCAGGTCTCAAATCATTGCAGATTCTTATATACTTGGAAATTGATACATACATATTTGAAAAGTAACAATATGGATGAAAATGTAAAAAAAAAAAAAAAGTAGGGGACGCCCACTAATAAAAAAAAAAAAAAAACAGGTCTAACAATTTTTTCATACATTCAAATGACTTCACTCCTCAAACAAAACAAACAAAGCATCTGTTAATTATGAAGCTGAATTTATTACCCCGAAACGAACAGGGCCATACATATCTCTGTTGAATATAATTGTATTAAAACTTCCTTGAAGTTGTAAGATATGAAAACATGGTTAAAATAAAATGATCATTAGCAGCACATAAAATGAGCCAGTCTATTATAATAGGAAATGATAGTGATCTAAATGTTTCATAAACATTTTTAAAATCATATATTTTTATTTTAATGTCAAATCTTTCTGTGGTGGCAAAGCAGAATTTTCAGCATCTTTACTCCAGTCTCCAGCGTCACATGATCCTTCAGATATGCTTCTAATATGCTGATTTGCTGCTCAAGAAACATTATCAGTGTTGAAAACACAGTTGTGCTTAATGTTTTTATTTTTATTTATTTTGAATAGAAAGCTCTAAAGAACAACATTTGAAACAGAATATAATTTTTTGCAACACTATAAATGGGTTTACTGTCCCTTTTGATCAATTTAATGCATCCTTGTTGAATAAAAGCAAAACCCTTTTTGCTAAAAAGTTAATTAACCAGATGTGTCCTTCATTCACATTCAAGGGCAAGTTGCTATGTGGGAATGGTTGTGAACCTCAAGGAACTTCATAGATAGGCCTTGAAAAGCTAGTTGTACAGGGCTGGGTAGAGAGCTATAAAAAAAGCGATACTTTTAGCATTAATTGCTCAATTTTAGAAAGGTTTGCTTCTTTGTAATTACTTTAAGTAATTAGAGTAAGCTAATTGCTCTGACTGTCACCCAGGCAAGCACCTTGATTTATGGTCACCATGACAGAGCAAGACTCAAGATTAGATTCAAATTCACCCCTACTTTTGCATTAGTGCTTCAGAACCTTAAGTCCACTTACTTAAGCCCTTCATCTAAAAAAATACATGGTATGTTTACCAAACAAGATACTGAAGGGGTGGATCTCTTACAGTAACATCACACACTAGAAATAAATCCATGCATCCGAACACACTGATCTCAGCATTTTTATTGTTTTTCCTAATCAATAATAAAGTCAAAATGGACAGGTATAGCCCTGTGTATCAGATCACAAGAATCTGTTATAAAATAAGACGAGAGAAAAAGATCATTAGCTACAAATTTGGCATGGTGACAAAAAAGGGGAAAAAAGAAAACATCAAAAATTTACATGCAAAAAAACAAAACCAAATTGTAGTGTTATTAACTGTATGTAAACAAAATAAATACTTTCAGGAATATACAGCAAGAAGCCAAAAAGGGAGAGAGAGAAAGAAAAAAAAAACCTTATGGTGGCAACCACTGACAGATTGATGGCTGGCATTATTCAAGCCACACAGGATATCATTCAAGGCTTAACAGTGTCTGCGGGGCTTTACACATTGAACCAGAAATTCTATTTCAGCTGTGCTTCACATCAAATCATAAAACTAATTACAGAACAAAACTGCAGGGCACAGGATGAATTTAAAACAAAAATAAATGCAAAGTGAATTGACAGCCTGTGCATCTGAATAAAATTAGATTTCAAATCATCGCATCTTTGGATCTCCTTGCCCTTAGTTATTGAAACAATACTAAAGTGACCAACTTCAAGAACCTTTCAGAAGTTCAGAAAATTGTCTCTGAAAAGGAAAGAAAACAGGAAATCCTACAATAAAAAAGACAAGTTTAATGGCAAAGGGACTATTTGAGGCGTTTTTTAATGGTAGCCACATCAGTCATGCTACATACAGTCACTCTTTAATATCTATCCCTGCTTCTGTGACCAGTGATACGAGGTATAAAAACATCAGCTGTGATGATTTCATTTTAGTCATCGCACTCCTCATTAATGTGATTATTATTACTACCATGGCTGTGAACGGAGTACCCCAACCTTCCTAAATGTGTCCTAGTGGTCAGTTTGTGTTCCCTAAGAGCCGTCCGCCTGTCAAACAATCTTACACGTGGTTCTGTCCTTTTGGGGATCGGTACACTGCAAAAAAAGTTCAGACCTCCCAACTCAAAATTTTCTAGTGACTGATTACATCTAAATTTTTCCATTGGCTCAAAATATTATTTCTCTTTGAGTCAATGTTAACAGACTGTTGCCACAATTGATAGCAGAAATTGCACTTGGGCCAATGGAAACATTTAGATGTAATCGGTCACTAGAAAATTTTGAGTTGGGAGGTCTGTACATTTTTTAGAGTGTAGGTAAAACACATGAAAGAAGGAACAACATTAGATGACAGTAATTCAAGGACAGTGTAAAAGCAGCCAACAGCGCTGATGGAAGACAGTTATTGATCGTTTAAAAAAAAAATTACAATAATACTTGTACAGTATAAAATCAAACATAAAAATGTAGTTCAAGGTAATACTTTGCCCTGCATGCACACTGCAATAAGTTTTCTGAATTCATTTTGGGCTGTTCAGTCGGTATACATTTAGGACCAATACTATATAAATTACTAAGAGCGGGACTTTTTACAAGTCGCCTCTGGTGAAAGGCTTGGTACAACAGGGGCCATTTTAACACAAAGCACATTTTCATATACTTTTGAAATAAAACAAAAAGGAGAAGAAAAATCCCCCTCTATAACCTGCCCTACATCCATTAGAACCTGGGAATAAAATATAAAAAAGACACCCTATGCTCCCACCCCAAGAAAAGCCCACCCTTAATTCCAGCAAACACATCCCATTGAAACTAAAGTTTTCAATAAGAAAGACCTCATCGTTGGTCTTTTCAACATAATCTACGCTTCATAAAATGAATACCACCCCTTTTCGGTCAACTGCCCCCTTTTAAAAACAGCATGTCAGTTACACAGTTCACATTCTGTGTGATCAGCCTGGGTAGTTTCATTCACCGTGTAAAATAAACAGGATCAAAAAAGTGCTAAATGGGATTCTTTCTGACGAAGGAGGGAAAGGAGTGGACGGAGGGAGAGAGGGATGAGCAAGCCAGACAGGCGCAGAAGAATCCCATGATTTGGCCTGTGCCAAGAGGCACTTACACGCTCGCATGCAGCGCCCTCTAGTGTATAGCCCTTGGCTTTGCAATCCAAGGGAAAAAAAGAAGGACAGGGCGAAGGGGGTTTATGTGCTGTCAGTCATAGGCCTCCCTTCACAAGCTCAATCCCTCTTTATCTCCCTCCAAGTCACCTGCCAGTCTAAAGAAAGAGTATGTGTTATTTTACATACAGATATTCTTATAAATATATATATATATATATGGCCCTTACTGAAAGAGAATGTGAGCATTTCACATTGACAAAAGTACCATAATCTCTATACAGCTAAGTGGAAATTGGTGTCAGTGTAATTTAACAGGCAGCGCTTTTCGCTTCTACATTTTTTGCACTTATTCAGAAGAATTAAAAAAAAAAAAAAATCTCCTGAAAAAGCTTTGTATTTGCAAAACGCCTGCCTCTTGGATGAATGCTTGCAACCCTTCTGTATTTGCGGTCCACGCGTTTTCCTGAGTAATACTTGAATCATTGTAACAGACGATTTCAGTTCTAGGCAACTCCCTGCCATTGCTTTTTCATAGTTATTTTTACATGCTTGTGAAGTCAATTGCTAAAATGTACGTGAATGACTTTTGGAAAAAAGTAAGCAGAATTAATTTTGCTTGCGTTTTCGTCTATTGATCAACAGAGCAGGACTAAAAGTCTACGGAGTATTTGTTAAGGAAATTGAAAAAAAAAAAGAAGAACGTAATAATGGAAAATGCATCGCAGGCCAAAGGAGGGTGAAATTTCATATGAACATAATGGCAGTGAGAACATTACTTAAAAACATGACAATGTCATTGAAGCAGGAGAACTAAATAATAATAATAACAATATTAATAATAACAATAACAACAACAACAACAAAGACAGCATGACAAAATAAAAATAGGGAACCTCCATCTGAGCATCTAGGCACATGAGCCCATTCACCTGTAGCTTTGGCTTGTTGGGGTTTTGGAGCCACTGCTGACTGGGACGCTGGCATCAGCCAAGAGATTGCTATACCCTGAGAATTCGGAGACTGATGTCTGTAAGCGGTGAGTCACCTCTCCCCCCGAGTCACTGCTGAAGGCCAGGGACACTCGGCCCCCTTTAAACTGCGCCCCGAAAGCCTGGGCAAAGTTTTCGATCTGATAGGGAGCCTTGGCTGGGTCCAGCATGGCCAGGTCCTGGGATGCAGCTAGGGAGAATCCTCCAGTGGTGGCTGCGGCTCCGTTTTTCGGCCCTTGCGGTTCCTTCGGACCACCCAGGTCGTGAGGCTGAGGTGTGATCTGGTAGGTGTTCGGGGTGTGTGGAGGCGGCGGAGGGGAGGTGTGCTGCTTGTCCAGCTGTTCGGTGAGCTCCTGGGAAGGTGTGAGCTGCTGCGTGTGTGCAGACGGCTCCAGGCTGCTCAAGTGGAAGCCTGTTGGAGGCGACGAGCCCTCGAGGAGACCAAAGTGGGACTTTGGCACAGACGAAAGGGAGGGCGAAGACGAGACAGGTTGAGAGAACGTGTACTCGAGAGGTGAGGAAGTATACACATGCTTGTCTGACAAAAGCGGGCTAGGGCCTGTAAATGGTCCCGTGGTAGTCACGGCAGAACCAGGACTGGAACCCAATGGGAAGCTTGCGCTGTGACTGGTCCTCTCTAATGCCTGTAGGAGAAAACGCGAATACTCATGCATGATTACGGATTTGTCGCCACTGTTGGGACTCGAAGGGGCGTCATCGGTTCCCAGGGGGTCTTCAGCATCTGTGGCGGCTGGCTGGAGCTCAACGTGATGGGGATCGGTGATGTCGAAGGTCACATCAGGCTTGTGAGCGTAGTGGTCCAACAAGCTCTGGAGAACCTCATCTGGGATACCAGACTTGTCCTGCTTTATATCTCCCAGAGGGGACGAGTCCAGGAGGCCTAGTGTGGCGTCGCCATCTAGGACCCCAGAAACGACACCCTGGATGACTGTCGGCTGCGACTGCAGGTGACTGACGCCAACGTCGTAGTCTGAAGCTCCAGAAGCAGCGCCCCCATTGTTCGGCACATGGAGGTATCGCCTCTTCTTCAGAAACTGCATGGCATCATCATAGTTACTGCCGCTAGGACCAACTTTGGCCCCTGGACCTGGAAGAAGCCCGAGGCCATCCAAGCCTCCTCCTGCAGGCAACTCCATGCCTCCAGGTTTGGACTGATCCATGGGGTGAGTATTCTTCTCCAGGGATTTCCTGTTCCCCTTCTTAAAGGCCATCTTGGGAGCCTGGCCATGTTCACCGTGCATGCTGGGGCCCGGCTGGGCTGAAGATGAAGTTGTTGATACCCCGAAGTGATGCACCCCGTAACCATCCGCCCCCTGACTATGCGTCGCTCCCATAGACCCGGATGACTTTTTACGTTTTCGCTCACACCCCTCACCAGCATTTTTTGTCTTGCCCCGTTTGCGGCTGGGTGTAGCTGCATTTCCCTGAGAGATTCCGTAGCTGCCGTGTTCTCCGTCGCCTGCTGAGCCCAACTCGTGCTCTGCTCCATCCACACCCTTTTTAATGGCATCACCACACGTCCGCTTGTGCTTCAGCAACCGGTCCGTTCTGGAAAAATACTAAAGGAGGAACACAAGTGTGAGAACACAGTACTGCTAAACAAAACCGGTTGAAAGTCGTGCATGAAACACACCTGTTGGCAGGTGTCACACTTATATGGCTTTTCTCCACTGTGAGTTCTCTTGTGTCTTTCCATGTGATACTTCTGAATAAAACGCATGTTGCACTGGTCACAGCTGAATGGCTTCTCTCCTGACATGCAAAAAGGAAAATTAAGTTGAGGATCAAAAAAATTTGGTTTGCAAATTTTATAATAAAAACAGAAGTGACTGAAGCATGATCGACATTTTGCAGATATGAGGAAATGAAAGCTGAAGTTGGTGTGAACTTGAGGAACTTACCACTGTGGATCTTCTCGTGTCTCTGTAAGAGGTATTTCTGAATGAAGCTCATGTTACACTGAGTGCAGCGGAAAGGCCTCTCACCTGTAAATGACATGGAGTGTCAACCATTGACGTGTTTATAGTGACTACAAAGGCAGCAATACAACATGATAGATTTTAATGGGGCCAATACCACCCCTAAGTCTGAGTAAAATAACTGTATCAATTACAACTGAATCTAAAGTATTAATTAGCAAACCTATTTGGCTGCTGTTAAAACAGTGGTTCTCAACCTTTTTGACTCCAAGGGCCTTGGTTTGTACAAAAAAAAAAAAAAAAAAAAAAGAAAATTAAATACAGGTACATCTAAAGAAAATTGAATATCGTGAAAAAGTTCATTTTTTCTTGTAACATTTCAAAAAGTGAAACTTTCATATATTTTAGATTCATTACAAGTAAAACATTTCAAAAGTTTTTTTGTTTTAATTTTGATGATTAGAGCTTACAGCTCATGAAAGTCAAAAATCAGTCTCTCAAAATATTAGAATATTTCCATTTTAGTTTCAGTTAATGACCATCCCTACAGTATAAATTCCGGGTATCTCTTGTTCTTTAAAACCACAATAATGGGGAAGACTGCTGACTTGGCAATGATCTAGAAGATGAACATTGATGCCCTCCACAAAGAGGGTAAGTCACAGAGGGTCATTACTGAAAGGTGTGGCTGTTTACAGAGTGCTGTATCAAAGCATATTAAATGCAGAGTTGACTGGAAGGAAGAATTTGGGTAGGAAAGGGTGCACAAGCAACAGGGATGACCGCAAGCTTGAGAATACTGTCAAGCAAAGCCGATTCAAACACTTGGAAGAGCTTCACAAGGAGTGGACTGAAGCTGGAGTCAGTGCATCAAGAGTCACCACGCTCAGACGTCTTCAGGAAAGGGCTACCAAGCCACTTCTGAACCAGAGACAACGTCAGAAGCCTCTTACCTGGGCTGTGGAGAAAAAGAACTGGACTATTGCTCAGTGTTCCAAAGTCTTCTTTTCAGATGAAAGTAAATTTAGCATTTCATTTGGAAATCAAGGTCCCAAGAGACAACGTCAGAAGCCTCTTACCTGGGCTGTGGAGAAAAAGAACTGGACTATTGCTCAGTGTTCCAAAGTCTTCTTTTCAGATGAAAGTAAATTTAGCATTTCATTTGGAAATCAAGGTCCCAGAGTCTGGAGGAAGACTGGAGAGGCACAGAATCCATGTTGCTTGAAGTCCAGTGTGAAGTTTCCACAGTCAGTGATGATTTGGGCTGCCATATCATCTGCTGGTGTTGGTCCACTGTGTTTTCTGAAGTCTACAGTCAACGCAGCCATCTACCAGGAAATTTTAGAGCACTTCATTCTTCCTTCTGCTGACAAGCTTTATGGAGATGCTGATTTCACTGCCAAAGGTACCAAAAGCTGGTTCAATGACCATGGTGTTACTGTGCTTGATTGGCCAGCAAACTCGCCTGACCTGAACTCCATAGAGAATCTATGGGGTATTGTCAAGAGGAAGATGAGAGACACCAGACCCAACAATGTAGATGACCTGAAGGCCGCTATCAAAGCAACCTGGGCTTCCATTACACGTGAGCAGTGCCACAGGCTGATTGCCTCTATGCCACGCCGCATTGATGCAGTAATTCATGCAAAAGGAGGCCCAACCAAGTATTGAGTGCATAGAGATGAACATACTTTTCAGAAGCCTGAAATGTCTGTTTAAAATATCCTTTTTTATTGATCTTATGTAATATTCTAATTTTCTGACACAGAATTTTGGGTTTTCATTATCTGTAAGCTATAATCATAAAAATTTCAAGAAACAAAGGCTTGAAATATTTCACTCTGTGTAATGAATCTATATAATATATGGGCTTTACTTTCTGAAAAGAGTGACAAAAATATTGACCTTTTTCACGATATTCAAATTTTTTGAGAGACAAAAATATTGACCTTTTTCACAATATTCTAATTTTTTTAGATGTACCTGTATATATGTATATATATATATATATATATATATATATATATATATATATATATATATATATATGAGCTGCCAAATTGATGAATCACATCCAAAATAAAAGTTTGTGTTTACACGATGAGTGTGTACTGTGTATATTATATAAATACATATATGTATATATTTAAGAAATGGAAAAATGAAATATCAGCCAACCAGATTTGTGTGTTTGTGTATGTGTAATACTGTTTTTGTGTCAAGGAATGTATTTTTTTAGGCATATATATAGAGATATTTCGCAAACCTATTTTCATGATAAATCAATTAAAATTTTTAGGAAATAATTCAAAGAGTTTACCCAAGTAAGCAACATTTTCTTTGTGAAATACAAAAATAGTTTTGCACTTTTGTGAACTTGACAAACCAGCTATTTTAGAATGCAAGTACCCTTAATCTCTACTTAATACCGGCTGTTAATCCTTGGAACAAACTGTTTTGTGATGACACCGTGTGCACAGGCCAATCTCTACTAACATATGCACGCTCTTGTGTAAGTGTACACGCATGCTGACCTGTGTGTATAAGCACATGTCTGCGTAAATGATAGGAGCTCCGAAACGCTGCATTGCAGTGCTCACAGATGTGCGGTTTGGAGTTTGGAGACAAGCTCCCTCCATCTGGATCCAGCATCATTGACTGCAGGGAAAACAATTTTCAGCATTAGACAACACTAATATTATTTTATAAAGGGAAATCCTTTGTAAATTTTAACAATAAGCACAGCGGTGAATAATACGTTTTATGTCAATTAAGTGTTTGTTTGCACCTTCGACTCTCCTCGTTTCCTCCGTGTCTTGCCCTCCTGTCCCTCGCCGTTTGACCTTCGACCTTTCCTCCCTGAGGATTCCTTTACCAGCCGTCCTGACAGCTGGAAGGATAACAAAGATAGAATGGGATTGGGAGCAGACTAAATAAAAGACCACAAAATCCCATTCATTCACACAACTTTTGTGAAGCACAAATCTGTTTTTCATTTTGTATGCATGGTATATTTAGACTTGTGTGAATGAGAGACAATCTGTGCCTTGGACTTTTGGGGGGGATTTTTTTATTTTATTATTTATTTTAAATTGAAAAACGCAGATACAGAAATTAGACACAACTCTATATGCACATACTAGATGAGAGACTAGTTTGAATATTAAAAGTATTGGCTAATGTGTATGTGGCAGAAGGCAGGGTGGTAAATCTGTTATTTATGAGCCTCTATATCTATCCCAGGAGAATCAATGACACTTTCCCTTTTTTGCATCTATCTATGGAAAAACACCATGTGGATTATTGACCAGCTGCACATCTGAATATCATCTCACACTAGGGCAGTATAAAACAACAGGACGGTGAGAAACACACACAATAAACCTATGTTGAATGGAGATTAAAATATGAATTGTCAATGTGACACTCATTGTTCTTCTGAAGGCTATGGCATATTTGACAAAAGAGAAAACTAGAGCGAGAAAGGTATGAAATTTTAAATTGCACCCAAGACTAGCCAAAACAAATTTAACTCTTTGCTCTAGTCTGACATCTTTAAAATGACCTCTCCTTTAACAAAAAAAAAAAAAAAAAAAAAAGAGCATGAGGAAGAGCAACTGGGATAGATTAAATCCAACCAACCAGAAAACAAAAAACAGAACAAAGACATCTTGCGTGTTATTTCTTGGTGTGCCGCTAGAAATAATCAAATTAGCATGAGTCATCATTTTATTAATGTAAATCACAGCTGCCTTTGGCTACTGCACAAAGACAGAGCCAGATGCAGTGTCTCAATGCTTCAGCTCGATTTCCTTTCAGTCATCGGTGCGGATGAGATTGTAACGTTTCCTAGTCTTGGTTGACTAAATTATTATAATTTTTCATTTAATTGCTGGGGTGCCAGACAGGGTCACTGTCATTTAGTCAAACCAACCTTGTCAAGTCAGTCAAGAAACTTACAAAGGCCTATGTATCTAAATAGCCACATACCACATAGATATGAGTTAGGAAATTCATAAACCTTCAAAAAAACAAAAAACACATCAACATAGAGAGAAAACAACTGAACACAAATCACCTTTCAATTTTCAAATCAGTATATTCAAGGTTCAAAGTGCCAAAGATCAAACCACAATTAGAACACAGAAAAGGAGAGCAATCAGTTCATTAGAAGTGTCCACAATATAAGTCGTATAATCCAGCTAAGAGAAACAGATCAGTTCAAACAGATCACCCAGTCAATTCAGTTTCTGATAATCCAGCAGCATGAACTCTCAATAGAAAAGGGGCCCAACAGAAAACGGGTAATAATAATAATAGTCAGTCACCAGTCAACAGTATCCACCGCTGCTGTAATTACTCACAACCTCATTTTCTTGAAAGTCCGGTTCGAGTCCGCGACTCGGTAACTCTTTGAGCGTTACGATTGAGTTTTCCGACTCCCGCTCCATCCGTCCCGGTCAGAATACACCTTGCTTGACGGCATCCTTGCAGCGTTTAAACAACAATCCGCGTGACACACAGCAACATGTGATGAAGTGATGAATAATCCAGGCAGTGAGAAGTTATTAGATCGCTATGAATCGCCGACGGACTTAACTTTCAACGCGGGTAAAACAACAGAAACGCCGCGCGAGTCTTCAGAAAGAGCTCCGTGAGCTACTGCTTGCCACTTGGCCACTGCCATCTTGCCAAACGGACGTCATCACCTAATAAAGGTATATCAGAAGGCTGGACTCGCCGTGTAACCAATCAAATGACAGGAACTACATAAATATATATTATCCTTTAATGCTGCGTGCATTTAAAGTTAATTAATTTTACATAAACGATGAAAATTAATGATACTTAGTACTCACTATGAACATTTTACTGAAGAAGAAAGACATCATAGAATAATAATTCCATAAGAACTGAATCGATACCATACTATTTATTCCTGTGATGATATCGTCACACTCCCCTCTCCTTAAGAAAAGCCGACCCTTAGGCAAAGGCGTTAAATCAGTGGCCCAAAATCTCTTTCTCAGTAAATCCAAGGAACTCTTCCTCATCACTATCTTCTTTAAAGAGTTCTTGTAATCGACGTTTTTGTAACAACTCAAGTTCCTGTGCAGAAGGGAAACAGGGTCTAAGCTTGGAGACATGGACTACCCTTAAATCCTCTCCTGAGTCCTCCAGGACAATTTCATAGTTCAGAGGTCCCAGCTTCTGGACTATCCTGTAAGGTCCTTGCCATTTTGGAGCAAGTTTCGCAGAAAAAAACTTCTCTGCTTTGGAATAAGGGTGAGCACGCATCCAAACTCTATCCTTTTCCTTAAACACAATTTCTCTCCGATTCTTGTCATAATTCCGTTTTTGACGTTGACGAGCTGTATGTAATCTTTTCTCCACATACTCCTTCATGTGATGTAATTCTGTCACTTTGTCATAACAGGAATCATCAGGACAAATATCACGTGGTTGCAGTAACACATCCATAGGACCTCTAAGGGAGCGGTTGAAATTTAACTCAGCTGGAGTTACTCCTGTGGATTCATGGACAGCAGAATTAAGAGCAAACCTAAACTCTGGAAGAAACTTGTCCCAATGTTTATGATTATCACTGACGTATGAGGCCACCATGGTTTTAAGTGTACGATTTATTCTTTCAGTGCGATTTGTCTGTGGGTGGTATGCAGTTGTCATTTTGTGCCCGATGTTCCATGATGTACAAAGTTCCTGAAACACAGAAGATACAAACTGAGGTCCTCGATCAGACAAGATGTAATCTGGAACCCCCCAACGAGTGAGTATTTCTCTGATAAGAACCTGCGAGACAATTTCAGCTGTAGCTTTACGCAAGCTAAAAAGTTCCACCCATCGAGAATAGTAGTCCACAAAAACCAACAGAAAGACATTCCCTGAAGAACTCCTGGGAAACGGACCCATTAAATCTACTCCAAGTAACTCCCATGGCCGTTGTACAATGGTTTGTTGCAGAAAGCCAGGCGGTTTACGGCATTCTGGTTTATAAAGCTGGCAAATATGACAATTCTGCACAAATTCTTTGACATTTTGATTTAAATTTGGCCAGTACACCAAAGCTTGAAGTCTCTTGCAGGTTTTAAACTGGCCCAAATGACCAGCAAGAGGGTCTTCATGAAGAGACTGGAGTAGTTGAGATCGAAGAGCCTTTGGTATATACACTTGGTACACAATTTTGTGTGAAAATTGGACAACTCTGTAAACCTTGTCCTCTAGTATGGTAAATTTTGTAGAGGAATTAACAGTGACTTCCCCGGACTCCACTATTTGTTCATACAAATGTTGAATGTCTGAGTCTGTCTGTTGTCCTTTCCAGATGTCATAATCTGTAATAGGCAGGGGCAGGTGCTCGGTTTTCTCCGATTTGGACTTCAGGGACAAAACCGTGGAACAAGTTAGTACTCCTGACTCCTCAATGTCCAAAGGAGCTCTAGACAGAGCATCAGGGACTGTATTGTACTTCCCCTTCCGATACTCCACTGTGAAACTGAATTCTTGGAGTCGAAGTGCCCACCGGATTAAACGAGTGTTAGGCTTCTGAGTTTTGAAGATCCACATCAAGGAAGAGTGATCAGTAACAACAATAAAAAACTTTCCTTCCAGATAGTACCTCCATTTCTCAAGAGCCCATACAACAGCCAAACATTCCTGCTCCGTGGTGGTATAATTTCTTTCTGCCTGATTCAAGGTTCGACTGGCATATGCAAGGACTTCTTCTGTACCCAGCCCAGTTTGCTGAACCAGGACTGCTCCCAAGCCTACCTCGCTTGCATCGGTATAAACAACAAAAGGCAAATTCCAATTAGGATGGCCAAGCACAGGTGACGACACCAAAAGCTGTTTAAGGGTGTTGAAGGAAGCTTGACATTGAGAAGTCCATAGGAATTTAGCACCTTTCCTTTTTAAGGCATTCAAAGGTTCTGCCACCTGAGAAAAATGAGGTACAAACCGGTGATACCAACCGGCCATGCCTAAAAATCGCTGGACTTCTTTGATGTTCTTTGGCACAGGAAATTCTTGAACAGCTCTTGTTTTTTCAGGATCTGCCTGGATTCCTTCAGCAGACACTGTGTGACCAAGAAACTTCAGAGATGTCCGAAAGAAGTGCGTTTTCTTCATGTTAACGGTCAGATGGGCCTCTTTCAATTTATCCATAACAGCCTGGATGTCCATAAAGTGCTGTTCCACTGATGGAGAATAAATTATTATATCGTCCAAGTAAACAAAACAATTTTTCCTTTGCAACTCTCCTAGGACTTTCTCCATCAACCTTTGAAAGGTTGCTGGTGCATTTTTAAGGCCAAAAGCCATGACCTTAAAATGAAATAGCCCTTGCTTGCAAATGAAGGCAGTTTTATCTTGACTATCCTTCTCCATCTGAACCTGCCAGTATCCACTGTTGAGGTCCAGAGTGGAAAACACAACAGCACCATTTAAAGACTCCAGAATTTCTTGGATAGTTGGTAATGGATAAGCATCTGACTGACACACTGAATTTAACTTTCGATAATCCACACAGAAACGATAACCACCAGTTTTCTTGGGAATCAGGACCACAGGAGAGGCCCAAGCTGAAGAAGAAGACTCAATAACATCAGCATCTATCATCTCATCGATGAGCTGCTTTATAACCTTCTGTTTGGTTGGAGAAACACGATATGGTTTTTGTTTTATGGGTATATCTTGTGTAACATAAACCTGGTGGGTTAAGACACTTGTCTTTCCAAGGACATCTGTGCAGACATCTGAATTCTGCTGAAGTTGTCTTAAAAAACGTTCCTTTCCTCTTTCATCAAGCCAGGTGTTTTGACATGCCACATGCAAAAGATCTGATTCTTCCTTTATAATAGCAGGGGGAAGAGCAGAAAAAAGAGCTAGAGGAAAGGAATTATGCCAATCATGAACAAAAACATTCTTCAAAAAAGAATATTTCTGATCAGACTGAAACCAGTAGACATTATTCCTTATATCCATTTGCAGACCACTAAAGAAAAGAAAATCCAAACCCAGTACAACAGGAAAGGCCAGCATCTGAGAGGCCAGAATAACCACAGGTAAAGTTACAGTTAATGTTTGTACTACAAATTGAACTTCGCCCCATCCTAATGGCTGTCTGGCTCCTCCATCAGCCAAATAAATAGGACCCTCTGTCCAGGGTTTGAGTTGGTGAATGTGATACCCCATAGTTAACCACAATTTCTCATTTAATAAGGTATATGAAGATCCAGTATCGACCAAAGCATGACCTTTCCACAAATCAATACCTACAGGTACAATCAACTGTTGAGGGAGAGATGATGAGAAGGGATGAGTAGGTGAGTACACAGACTCCCTATGACTGACAGTGCTGACAGTAGGATGATTTCCAGAGTTACTTTTAACAGAATTTGAACTTTGCTGTCCTTTATAATTTTTATTTTTACCAGAACCAATCTGGGAACATGAAGCTGGAGAATGAGAGCCTTTACACCGCCAACAGAAGGGATTTTTAGAAACATCTAGTGCTGGAACTACCAACGGGGGACTCAGTTGAGCAGAAGCAGGATTACTTGCTCTAGATTTCCAAGGTTTTTTCCGTTGTTCATATTGTAGCTGGTTTTCCTTGTCCTTTTCCAGTTGTTGCCCCAGACGGACTAAACCATCTACAGTAGTAACCCCGTTACTGCGAAGTTGACTGGCCAGCTGAGGATTAATGTTCTTCAAAATTAACTTTATGACTTCATCCTCAGCAATTTGTGGCTTCCAGCGTTTACAGAGAGCTCGATACATGTAAGCAAAATCTCTTATACTCTCACCTTCTTGCTGTACACGTGTTCTTACTCTCTCCGCTAACTCATCCTCATAGTCTTCGGACAAGAAAGCAGCAAGAAACTTGGATTCAAACTCCAACCAAGTAGTTGTTTCAAGTCGAGCAACATCCCACCAGTCTCTAGCAGTTCCATGGAGCACATTCCTAAATGTTGCTATTAATTCTTCATCGGAGAGTGGATGGAGAGCCATGAAATCATAACATTTCTCCAGAAAAATCAGAGGATCATCACAATCTTCTAGACGACCAAAGCATGGAAACTGGATTTTAATGGGCTGTTTTCCCAGAAAACGTCCTCTCCCTTCCACAGTAGTGGCAGCAAATTCATTGCCCAGATTACTCTCAGAATCACCTGATCCATATTGTAATGTAGAATGAAGTCGCTGCAACCTGGGATTCACCACTGGAAGGTCTACAACATTAGAAGACGGGGAGAGAATTGTTTGCACGGAAGCATTTGCTTTCATGGAATTCTGCTGCGATGATTTAAAAACTTCCATATCCAGAGTTAATTGTTGAAGATGTTGCGTACACTGATGCAATTCTATCTGTAAAGTTTCATTGGTACTTGGCCCAGCAATAAAGGTGTTCATTTGATGAGTACATTGATCAGTTGTTTTTTGAATTAGATCCAACGTAGCGGCCATTGGTTCCATAACAGCATTGAAATCCTTCAATACCTCTGAATGGTGATTTTTTAATCGCCAATGCAACAAGTTATTGAACTCCTTCCGGAAATATTCAAACTGATTACCCATTAGCTGTTTCATTTCAGTTAGTTGTTTCTCAAATGCAACATTCATATTCACAGTGAAAGAGTCTACAACCTGCTTCAACTCTCCCATTTCTGTTAAAAATGTGTCCTTCAAATTCTGATATTGTGAATGGTTCATTTCACTCAATTGCTGAAGCGTCAGAGTGTCTCGAAACCCAGTCTCTCCCAATGTGGGTTGCAAAATTGGAGATAATGGGGGTCTAATATCAAAGCTTCCTGTTAAATCCATATCCAGCAAGGTATCATGAGTTGAATAAACCTGAAATTCTGGTGAGTTGGGTACACATGTTTGAATCTCCTCTTGATCAGAAGCCATCAAGTCCATAAGATCCTCTTTCAAGGCTTTATTAGTGGCCTGATTGCCATTTCCCTCCAATTCATGACATGACTCACTTAGAAGGTCAGCCATTTTCTAAAGGACTGTTACAACAGTTCAATTGCGTTTTTGTTTTTTTAAAAATGAAGTGAAAGTTCCAAAGGGTCCCATCTGGGGTGCCATTTTTTATGTAACGTTTCCTAGTCTTGGTTGACTAAATTATTATAATTTTTCATTTAATTGCTGGGGTGCCAGACAGGGTCACTGTCATTTAGTCAAACCAACCTTGTCAAGTCAGTCAAGAAACTTACAAAGGCCTATGTATCTAAATAGCCACATACCACATAGATATGAGTTAGGAAATTCATAAACCTTCAAAAAAACAAAAAACACATCAACATAGAGAGAAAACAACTGAACACAAATCACCTTTCAATTTTCAAATCAGTATATTCAAGGTTCAAAGTGCCAAAGATCAAACCACAATTAGAACACAGAAAAGGAGAGCAATCAGTTCATTAGAAGTGTCCACAATATAAGTCGTATAATCCAGCTAAGAGAAACAGATCAGTTCAAACAGATCACCCAGTCAATTCAGTTTCTGATAATCCAGCAGCATGAACTCTCAATAGAAAAGGGGCCCAACAGAAAACGGGTAATAATAATAATAGTCAGTCACCAGTCAACAGTATCCACCGCTGCTGTAATTACTCACAACCTCATTTTCTTGAAAGTCCGGTTCGAGTCCGCGACTCGGTAACTCTTTGAGCGTTACGATTGAGTTTTCCGACTCCCGCTCCATCCGTCCCGGTCAGAATACACCTTGCTTGACGGCATCCTTGCAGCGTTTAAACAACAATCCGCGTGACACACAGCAACATGTGATGAAGTGATGAATAATCCAGGCAGTGAGAAGTTATTAGATCGCTATGAATCGCCGACGGACTTAACTTTCAACGCGGGTAAAACAACAGAAACGCCGCGCGAGTCTTCAGAAAGAGCTCCGTGAGCTACTGCTTGCCACTTGGCCACTGCCATCTTGCCAAACGGACGTCATCACCTAATAAAGGTATATCAGAAGGCTGGACTCGCCGTGTAACCAATCAAATGACAGGAACTACATAAATATATATTATCCTTTAATGCTGCGTGCATTTAAAGTTAATTAATTTTACATAAACGATGAAAATTAATGATACTTAGTACTCACTATGAACATTTTACTGAAGAAGAAAGACATCATAGAATAATAATTCCATAAGAACTGAATCGATACCATACTATTTATTCCTGTGATGATATCGTCACAAGATGATCAATAAACCCTTATAATGATTAAATGGGTTCACTGCCCTTATAACCTCGGAAAGGACTTAATTATCACAGTATGAGAAGCAAAGGTGCCGTTTGCATTTACGCACACACAATTGCATGAGTCCTGTTGCATTTGACCAAGCCAAACCTCTCTCACTCATGCACAGAAATGAGACAATTTCTGCCCTACAGTATTATTGTGGAGTCTGCATTCAGCTCAGCTTGGGATACAGACTTCCACGGACCTTAGACACAAGTATGGCTTAACTCAAGAGTCTAGGGAATTTGGAAATTTAGATAATCAAAAGAAAACTACCATAATAATATATGACAAAAAGAAAAAGAAGAAGAAAAAAAACACCTATGCACTCCAAAATTCAATAAATATGACCATTACATTACTGGATGCAGGACACCCACAGTGAGTGAGTGAATTAATTTTTATAGGACCCTTGCGCAGGGCTGAGGCTGAAGTGCCATTAGCTATATTTAAATCATAACGTGTGCTGTTAGTGGGAAAACACTATGATACCTTATTAAATATCTGAGACTATACAACAATCTCTGAAACTCTTTCATTTAACACTTTCTTTAGTTTAGCAGCAAAGGCTATGCAAATGGCAAGAACAGAAAAACAAAAGACAAACTATAAACAGCACTGTTTATTAAAAAAGATATATATATATATATATATCTTATATATAGCCATATACATATACATATTCCACTAAAATTCCAAAATGTTTTCCTTGTGACACGTCTTTTCCTTTAATAGAATAACTACACGTAAAAATAAGGTTCAAAAAGGGGATTTTTTTTTTACAGCAATGCCATAGAAAAAACAACCTTTTAGTGAACAGTTCTTCAAAGAACCATTTCTTTGCTTAGTGTGAAGAACAGTTTTCCACTATAAAGAACCTTTTGTGGAACGGAAAGTTTCCATGGATATTAAAGAATCTTTAACTTTCAGAGTGTAGTGATATTGAAATTAGGGACGTTTGGTCAAATATAGAATGAGGGTTCTTTACATTTTAATAAAAGCACAAGTGAGAAATTCCTAGGTTTTTTTACAGACATACATGGGCACACTTACGTTTCCCAGACTGAGGTCGTGCACCACCAGGTTCTGATGGTTGCCCAGCGAGACCTCCAGCAACTCTCCTCCACTTCGTACTCCAGTTCCAGCTCCACCTCCCGGGTAGAGAGGCAGCCTGTAATCATGTTCAGAGACCTTCTCCTGTTTAATGCCCATGGTATGAACGTAATCTCCCATGCTTCCCATCATCCCTCCTATGCCACCTCCTCCACCCATGCCTCCAGCACTCAGCCCTCCTCCTCCACAGTCCGGCGAGTCCCTCTCCTTCTTCAAGATCATCTCATGGGGCTGTAGGTCAGCCATAACTGTTTGACTGGCCAGCCGGGTGAAGCTAGTGACAGGGGGCAGGTGACTGAACATGAGCATGCCCGGACCAAAGCCTGGCTCCATGCCACCATTAGAGCGGAGGAACTCATTGCCAAATTTGTCCTGGATCAGGCTCATGTTGAAGGGGCAAGGCTCAAAGTGTTATCACACTGACGCTGATGCTGGAACAGGGGGTGACTGCTTCAATGCAAGGCCACCTCACTCATCCTAAAGACATAAAAAGAGATCAAATAATGATGAGACATTCTTTACATACATGAAGTGATCACAACTCTGCCTGATTACCCAAGTAGCAACACAATTATTTTTAATATGTAATATACTGAGTAATAAAAGAAAATAATGTCTTTTTTTTAATTCGCAAAATATAATATACAATAATACATAATACAGTTCAATACACTCACTAAAGATGTATTTCTTTTTAATATTGTGAAATATTACCACAATTTAAATGAACTGTTGTATATTTTAAAATGTAATTTATTACTATGATGGCAGTCTTCAGTGTCAGATAATAATTCAATAAGAATAAGAAACATTTCTTCTTATCAATGTTCAAATTCAGTTCAATGCCGCCCTTATTTTACTTCCTTATTATTTTAAAGCTATATTGCTAAGAAGCAATGAAATCTTGGCACAAAAATAGAAAAGTTTTAAAAGCTGAAAATTAAGTTTCAAAAGCTGCAAGAGTGTGAATGTGCCGTGGACAACCATGTCAGTCATGTTAGTGCTAAGACTCTGACTGCCTATTACATCCTTCTGAGTACATTTGTAATTTGGAAAGTTTTCATTTCGGGTCTTTGAGACTCTTCAAAACAGGTCACTGTGACTAATGTTTGTAACAAAACTATGAAAACTTCACGATGCTTGCTAAATTCAAGGAAATCATAATTCAAGCAAGTGATGTGCAGATCTTTAAAAACAAACTTGGAAACAGTAGCCGCATGCTCTTTTGATCCAACTAATTAAGTGCTTAACTGGATTAATCACAGAGGTTTGTGGGTCATGTCAACCTCTCTTCAGTGTATTGTGCTTGCTATTTCCTCCTTTTAACATAAAACAACCTCCTACAGGAAAGAATTCACTTATGACTTCTAATGAGAAGTAATGTTAAGTACTCATAAAGATTAGGAGTAATTACGATAAGAGTGACACAAACAGATCAACATTAGACATTCACTTTCATTTAATGTCCTGCAGAAATAAAATGTTTTTTTTTAATACGAGTCATCATCACCTAGTTTCATGACACGAAAACATCTATACAGACGCGACTAAAATATCAGATCCACACATGCACAAGACATCTCTAACTCATTTTGCCCAAATTTTTAAGATTGACCATTGATTACGTATGTTTTTGCATTTTGCACAAGTTTGAATTTTTTGTAAATTAAATTAAATAGCAGCAGTTACATAGAAATATAGCTATTCATCTTATTGTCAAGGTGAAAAAAAACTGTATTTACACATGCACAGACATTCACTTTAAGATATCACACACAAAACAAACCGCCTGGTGTTTGCTCGCACGCTCTATTTTTGAACGTTAAGGATTAAGAGCCTGTTATAAACACAGATGTTGTGCCCTGTGAACCTGTCTAGCATTAGGAATGTTAGTGGATTGTGGCCTGTGGGAAATTCCTCTTAAACGTTTATGTCCAGTGCAATGTGTGTGTGAGAGAGAGAGAGATTTGTTATTAGGCCTACATCAATCAATTGTGGTGGTTATTTTATAAGCAAGTATTATCAAGTTTGAGATCTGAAGACTGGACATCCTGCTCTGACTAAATATGGTTTTCTACAATTGACAAACAGATTGTTGCAAATGCAAATTTACAAATTCAGTCAGTATGACCTAATCTACAACCAACCAGTAATGAAAATGATTCAATTTTGGGCGAACCTTAAGCACACAAAACTTAATTGCAAAACTGAAAATAACGACTCTGAGTCAGATGATGACTCAGTAACTGCTCTGAATGATCTAATATATGCATGCATAACAGCATAAACTTCTCAGTTTGTTTGTGGATCGGATTAGACTGGTCGCACCTAACATAGGTTTTTGCATGCAACCTTGAATAAAACGTAATAGCAAGATGTGTTTGTGGAATATCATCAAAATCTCATTATATTAAACTGACTTACGACTTGGGTAAAATATGATCAATAAAAGATACAAAGAATAAAGATGATATTTTTAAGAATGTGGTAACCAAACAGTTTTGGTTACCATTGACTTCCATTATATTGAATGAGCAAGCAAACCAAAAAACACTAAGACATTTCTCATGTTACACCAAAGATAGCAAGTCATACAGGTTTGGAATGACATGAGGGTGAGTAAATGATGACACTTTTCATTTTGGGTTGAACTATCCTTTTAACTGGAGCAATGTATTACTCATCATTGTCATTTAAAAATTAAATGGAAAAAAATGTACAAAAAAAAAAAATCCTCCAATCATAAATCCCATTAATAAAATACAGTGGTTTTACAATTGTAAACGAGAACTGGTATTTTGCAGAAATGTAAATTATGACGAGCACTATAGATTGGTTTCCACGTCTCACTCAATGTGTGTGCAAGCACATTTGCTGAGGGTACATTATGTTTCCGGGAAGTCAATGACCAATTGCTCTTCTTTAGATTCCTGCGCCATCCGATGATTCATACTAATTCATTTCCTCTTGAAAGGCTGCTGGATTGGATCTGAACCAGATGCTCTAACATTAGTCAGAAACACACCATCCACAGTCAAGGAAAAGATGAAGTCTAACTTCAAGAATCAATATGAGCCCATTCAGGACATGGAGAGTTCATGTCCAACATTTAATTATAAGATTCAAAATATGTCTATTTTTCTTGTGGTCCAACACTTATATCAAAAAATTTGAGGTGGAATATGGGTAATGTTAGTGGCAGGATTCACAGTATGATTAGGTTAAGAGTGGGTTTAGGATTAACAATGTAAACACAGAAATTAAAGATGTAATTACATCCAGGTATTTTTGTATAAATGCAGCCTAGAACATGTGTACGCAATAAGTGCCCTGCATCAAACGATTGATTTAAATGTTAGTCCATAGCAATAAAAGACACTTAATATAGAGTGGGTTCAAACATATCGTGGAATAAAGAAATGTGAAATAAAGGAACACTTTGTCCCAGTAGAGGCGTCTTTTATCTCGTTTAACAGCACACAGCTCGCGCCTCTTTGTGTTGAGAGTGCGCGCAGACGGCACGCGACGCAGATGGTATGTAAATAGCTCGTGCATACGTTAGCCAACGGAGCTAGCTCATCAATCAAAGACATAAATCATTTATTTCACACGCTCAAATCAAAGAGAGTCCCAACTCGGGACGCAGTGACCATATTGGCCAGAAAAACAACACGACTTCGTGGCACGGGACCCTGAAGTCTATATACTGTGGACGTGGGAGATTTAAGTTTTTGTTAGTAAGGCAGGACCGTTATGGTGGGATCCATATTAATAACTTCATGCCGACTCACAAAGGGCCTCGCTGCTAACGCGCTAGCTAACCGGCTAAGCGACGCTTAATAAATAAATTAACAGTTACACTTGCGAAGTGTAGAGCATGGAACGTGCACTCATATAATCACAAATACAATAATTAACTAAAAATCACTTTGCAAAGTCAAAATGTGCTTTTGTTTTACACCACAAGTTCACAACAAGAAATGAAGGCATATAGAATATGCACAATGGCATTGCTGCGAGAGCGACAGCGCTTACCCATAATAAACAGCCCCATGCAACTCCAACGAACAATTGATGCCCCGCGTCAAGCTACGCGGCTAACGTTACATGCTACACTGCGCTGCGCTTTGTTGTCTGCCCCGCTTGCGTGCGCCTCTCCGGCGCTTCAAACTTCACGCAAAGCTGATCTCAGGATTTCGCTTACCAGTGCATGTCCACCGTTGGCTCTCTGTGTGTGTATTTTTCCCCCTCGATCGTTTCTTTTAACGTTCAGAGTCCAAACATTGTTCTCCCGCAGCTGCTGCGTTCCTCCATCTTGTCTGAGCGCGGGGAACTGTGGGTAGCGCCGACGGGTCCTGCGAGGAGACAGACTGACGCTGTGATCCAGGGCATTGGAGCAGCGTCCGATAGTGAACTATCGCACAGAGGAATACACACTAGACCTAGTGGGTGCTATTGGGAAGATTTTCAACTCATTCACTTTTGCATTATAGATTGTATCAACGCTCACAACATCCACTATTTTTTTCTTTTCTTTTTTTTATTCATAGAAGAAGACGTCTACATAGACTGCTTTTCATATTTTTCTCTTTGAAAATCTGTTGAAGTTTCTATTCCCCATCTTATTCTCTCAGACTGTGTTTGTCTCTCAGAAATATGGTGGTATCCCTTTGGGTCTCCCAAAATTAGGACACAGCACATCCTACCGTGTAATATGGCTCTCAAATTAATAGGGTGGCTGTGGCACAATTCATTAGGCTAAAGAAAGAAAGAAAAAATCCTCAAATAGCCTATTAATTAACTAGACTTTCCTAATTGCAAGCAGAAACGGTGACCCTAAGAAAAGATCCGGAGAGCAACAAAGAAAGAGACTAATTAATAAAATAAATCCATACAAAACAAAATAAGCTAAAAATGATGTGTTTTGGAGAACAGAGGCATTGGTTGGTGAAAAACATTACCCAAAAAGCTGACAATACGAGAACAATCAACTCAATCTCATACACACAAAAATAATAATAATAATTTGAGGTCGCAATTTTGTATAAATTAAAAAGGAATCATATAACCTCAAACAATAGGCCCAGGCATGAAGGTCCAACCCTAAATCTAACTGTCAACAGATTGTATGTAAATAAAACACATATGAGATTTTACAGATCCATTCAAATTAGTCCATTAATGACTGTGACTAATTTATGTTTTGGTGAACTGACAGTTAGGATGGGGTAGGAGTAATGCTTACTTTCCTAAAAATTGTACATTTCCATATAAATCACCATACAAATGTGTACAAAATCACCACCTTCTTAAATAGTTGGTTCAGTTGTATATCCTACAATAATTGTCTGTTTTATGACCCATTTAGTCCAGACTGAGATAAATAATGGGCATGATGGATAGACTGATACTTTTAAAAATAAAGGTTTTAAATGTTATATTATTACAATAGTCTTTACACTTAGGAAAAAAATAACCACTTTGTGTTTTTAGAATGACAGTAAACAGTTCTTTAATAAATTCTTAGAATATTATAATACTCAAAAGAACCTTTTGACATTATAAAGAAACTTTTGTGCATTAAAGGTTCTTAGTGGAACCATCATTGTCAATAAAAAAAACTTTATTTTTAAGTCTAAGACGATTTTTTCATTATCTTCTTGCACTTTCCACAAAATGGCAAACTATTGCAGCCAATATTTGTGTTTCTTTATTTTATAATTTGCTTTTTAAATGCCTGACAAATGTATGTGGCATGACTGCGTTTGTTGCAGTTTCAATATAGGGATAATAAATTCTTTCAATCTGAAAGTGTAGGATTTTTTTTCTTCTTATTCTGTGAATATGATGTGTGCGAGGAGAGGTGTTTGTATATTTCTCAATACCGGCGTCTGTGAAATCGCTCCCATCTCTGGACTGGTTAAATATGCATTGAACTTTCTTTTCAAATGTTATAGTCTGACATGTCCTATCATAAAGTGACCTGTGTGTTCATATGTATTTCATACGTCACTGTATAATTCATTTGAAACATTATTATGTCTAGGATCAGACATTATACAATAATGCTATTCATAACCAACCACAACAAACTAATTATAGAAAGACCTTTAAGCTCCAGACTAATCTTATCAGAGACTTATTATTCTCTTTTACATTAACGTGTATGCAACAGAATTAAAAATAAAATGAAATATGCAATTATTACATATTTAATCAGAGGCTACTATGATAAAGTTACTGCTAAAGGTTGTCAGATGTGTTTACAATTATTTTACAAAGATTAGGTACACATTATTATTATTTTTTATTAATCTAATTCATTACATAGCCTTCAGTTATCAGATATGCAGAAGAAATGGAATACAAATAACAGCTTGCTTTATGTTTGCCAAATGTTTCCACTGTTGTTGCTATTATTGTAGCTGTTTAATTTTGAACATACGGCTCATGACTGGTATTTAAGAAAACTTGACAGTTCATGTGATATTAAGTAGATGTCATCAATTCTTAGAGCTCATTCATTATTCAAGAGCTAGCGTGTATTAATACACTCACTATTTCCATCTCTGCCTTTCTCATTCATTTTTTTTTTCATTTCCAAATCTGAAGAGCATCTGGTGTTCTAATACAATATTATGTTGTTTATTTACATGGAGAAGAATATATATCAATCCCAAACTTCTATGCATCATCCACATGGGGCCAGAGAGAATCTGGAGGGGGGCGACACTGTTCCTGTCAATCACCTAGCATAAAGAGAAGACCCATGGGTTTTTTCCCAGCACTGCTCTCTTCACTGTTGTTTTGTGTGCTTGAGCCTTGTCTATTGGATCACACTATATATGATCAAAGACATGTTGAAACGATCCCATAAATCATTGTAGTTTGCATATTAGTTGAAAATAAAACTATTCTCTAACAATGTTCATGGACGCTCACAGGCCTCCTAATAAAAATACTAGACACTGCTCCATATTTCATTACTGCTGTATCTCATTCCCCTGATAAATGTGTTTAATAATGTTTTTAACCCAAGACAGAGACAAATACACAGTGCCTCCCCTAACAAGAGAGATGTTTTTTCATCTGTGTTCAATATTCCTCAGAGCCAGAAGAGTTGTCATTACAAGGCACTATAATTATTTTTAATATAACGCACAAATAGATATACTGGCCTGGTGGCCTGATGGCTGCCCATGTATTTGAGATTCCCCAAAGGAGCAAACAGAGAGAGGAAGAGGATGCAGTTTCAAATTTCTCTGCAGTGAATAACTGCACAATAACCAAAAATAAGCATGCCATTAGACTGGTGGGAATATTATGTTCATGTGTCTCCACTGCTCACAGCTATAAGTTACAGCTACTTATAAAAAAGACAGACAGTGCCTTTCTGTTAGCATTAACACCATCATACTTAGCACTTTCTGACTGGCTGACTTTACACAATTCTTTAAAAGAGCACCATGTGAGGTATAGTTCAAATTTAGGAAATGCTTTCTGTTAAACTAAACATGATGATGTTACTGATGGCATTGTTTAGACGCTCTGCAATCAGTTTGTTTAACACTTTTCAAATAATCATCAAGAGAAAGAGCATTAAACATAAATAAATATATAAATTCAACTAAGGGTGCTATATGAATGAATAATTGTGCGTTTATATATATTGAAAATATATAATGTATAATATATAATGTTAATGTAAAATAAATGTATTATGATTATTATTATGTGCATTTCTAATAATAATAAAAAATAAATGTAAGAAAATCAGAAAAGGATGCTAAATCTGTAAATGTATTACAAGAGGAAGAATCGTTTTTTATTTTCTTTTATTAGGACCAATAACTTTCAGATCTTTTTGTTTTGACTTGCTTTGAGATGACTTATTATAGGAATAAAATCTCGTAAAACCTGAGTGAATGAAAGAACGAACGAATAAAGGCTATAGTTTGTTTCAGTGAATGGTGTACTCACGCATTTCAGTCAGCAGATGGCGCTGTTAGTTTGATTAATTGACTACGAAATTGCGTTTAGTTTTGAAGGGAAATTATGATTTGATTTTTGGCTTTAATCACAGAAAAAGACACTTTTCATATTAATGCTAACATGACAATACAAAATAATGTGCCCGCTTTAACATGACACCAAAGTAGCCGACTGAGTAGCGTATTGATTTCAACATTGAACTGGAAATCCAATCTTCTTCCCAATGCCGGGGAACACACACACACACACACACACACACACACACAAGCATCTTTTCCAGTGTAGAAAATAGTATTTCGCTCACCCAAGCCCCCTCCTCCCACCCACTCTCTTTCTCTCTTATTCTCCTGTTCATGCCATATTATGTGCAGAGGAGCACAGAGAACACAACCCGTGCATTTCAGACGGACATCCAGAGAAGAAGAGAGATAGTTCAGAGATCCTACAGTAAACTGACACGCGTTTTCCGGACTACATTTACAGTCCAGATTTACACAAGAAAAAAAAGTTGGCAGAGAGACCTTGCCCTACCTCGCAACCTTTTTTCATCTACTTTTGAAAGTGCAAAGGCACCGAAGCCATGCTACAGAGAAAGTAAGTTTCCTTTTTGTATTTTTAAGATAATAAACTCCCAAATGCGCTGAAGTTATGGCAGCGCTAAGGCGTAAATTTGGAGAGGACTACCAGGTGGTGAACACGAACAGAGGCGCGACTTTCCCGAGCGCGCCGGTGAAGAAGAAGCGCCAGCGCTTCGTGGACAAGAACGGACGCTGCAACGTCCAGCACGGGAATCTCGGCGGAGAGACCAGCCGCTATTTATCTGACCTGTTCACCACGCTGGTGGACTTGAAGTGGCGCTGGAACCTTCTCATTTTCACCCTCACCTACACCATCGCCTGGCTGGTCATGGCCTCGATGTGGTGGATCATCGCGTATATAAGAGGGGACTTGAATCATGGCCATGACGCTTCGTACACTCCGTGCGTCGCCAATGTTTACAACTTCCCGTCGGCGTTCCTCTTTTTCATTGAAACCGAGGCGACCATTGGCTACGGTTACCGCTATATAACTGAGAAGTGCCCTGAGGGCATCATCCTGTTTCTGTTCCAGTCTCTGATGGGCTCCATAGTAGACGCGTTCCTCATCGGCTGTATGTTCATTAAGATGTCCCAGCCCAAGAAGCGCGCGGAGACGCTCATGTTCAGTCAGGACGCGGTGATCTCACAGCGAGACGGAAAACTCTGCTTAATGTTCCGCGTGGGCAATCTGAGGAACAGCCATATGGTGTCCGCGCAAATCAGGTGTAAACTCATAAAGGTGAAAACACACACTGCACACCTACAGCTCTACTTGGCCTTTAGTTTATCTAATTATTACACAACGCAGCCAAACACAAAAGGCACACATAACACATTTTTAAGAAAGGCACTAATTTAGACATAGCCTTTTTAAAAAAAAAATCATAATCATTTTCTTTAACCTCGGCCATTTGACTGCAAACATAGTACATTTATAATAAAAGCTGGCAGCTGTTTACAGAACATTACGAGATTGTACTGTGGTGACTGTATAGCCTCCAGTTCCATTTGGTCATTAAAATAGCCTATAAAATGTCAATTCCAACCTATTTATATCTCAATATCCCAAAATGTACTCTCGTTAGCAACAACCAGGCAGTAGCCTAAAGACAGCATGCAAAATATCATAACACACATGATACTAAAAAATGCAATAAACTTAACGCCTTAAATGCAACATTAAATTCTCCAATATAACGAAGAACAAAATGTAATTTAAAGGCTGGGAATTAAAATAATGTTCTTTATGTTTTTTTATTTATAAAACATTTTTGACAGTATTTCACTATGATGTGTTTGATATGGTAAAGTGACTTACAGTTACCAATCAAGGCTTGTGTTTAAATCACCAAGCTGTTTAAGAACTATTCCTTTACATTTCTATTCATTCATTCATTCATTCATTCATTCATTCATTCATTCATTCATTCATTCGTTCATTCACTCATTCATTCATTCACTCATAGGTTTTTTTATGTGCCAAGATGCAATATTGGAAAGACCTCTAGTTATTAATCCCAAGTATTTAATGTTGTTGTTGTTGCTCTCAGTATGTGCATAAATAGGTTATGGTGCAGTTTATTTATTTTTATTATTTTTAATTTACTTTAATACTCTTTAGCTATTTAGCAGTGTTGTATCATTAAGTTTTATTTAGCTTATTTATTTCTCTTTATTTATTTATTTATTTATATTTAAGAGTTATGTGTATTTTGGTATATTTAAATATGGCATGTGATGTAGGTAAGGGAATCCCTTTTGACTGTCAGAAATTCAATAAGCTTTAGTGGTGCTTCATTATAGCAAAGTTTGTCAATGAAAAATAGTTAACACGGGTAAGTGGTGGGGCAGCACTGAACCTTAAACAGAATGTTTAAGTAATTTCTCCAGTAGTGGAAATTCATATATTAGCTGACAATATGGGTTTTCATATTGTGTAAAACATTGAACTTCAGAAATATCAGAAAGTAATTATAATATCAGAAATGTATTATTTGCATTTCTTTTTACCAGGAAAAGAGGAGGCTTCTTACAAATATTTTAATAATATTTTGCATTGCTGAAATCAATAATGTGTAGGAATAACTAGTCTTGTCTGTTACTCACAGAAAGTTTAATAAGTTTTAAAAGAGTGGCATGATTAATGATTAATTTCTTTCATATTGTCATTCTATTTTGTGATGCAAATGTATGTATGCCAGTGTGAATATTAATAACGCAAACACCTGAGTGTCTTTAAGGGAACTGCATGGGGTTTGTGAGATTAGAAAAAGCTAATAATTATTTAAATCATAAAAAATGAAATTAAAGAAAAAATGTCAAATAAAAACAATCAAAATAAAACAAAAAACTGTGACCATTAACCAACATGTTAAATTATTAAAATAGTAACTTTTTAATTTTAATCATTGATATTGAGTTTCTCTGGAATGGTAGTCATATTTGAATTTTTCCTCAGAAATGTGCTGTCGTCTTTCACAGAAAGCATACTGAGCAAATATTTTTCAGTATAAGTGACAATCAAGGGACCTGTGAAATGTGATTTAGCAGAAAGTCAGTACAGCCGAGGCGCGTGGGTACCCCTTTCACAACTGATTACCAGTTACATGAAAAGGCTTGAAATTGTATTATTGTAATCTCGACATGGACAGCCATCGTCACAGCTGAACAAGATGAGACTCCAGTGACAAAAGGCTCAGATAAGAGAGTTTTACAGACGGCTAACTGTGTCCAACATCTGTCACTCATAACCAGTGACATTTAACCCGACCTGCTAATTGGAAGGCGGTTTCCACGTCTCGGGTTTTAGAGGGTTCGTTCCAAAATGCAAGGAGAAAAGACAATGTATCTGGGTTTTGAGCCCATAAGCCTCTCCGGGAGCTGAGGTCACAGCCAGAGAGATGCTGGAAAATTTGCATTTGCACACTTGTGAAGGAGGATTTTTTTGTGGATCATAACCTCAGGCAGTAACTTTCAGAGCCTTAGAAAATTTAGCAGAATAATTTACAGAAGTGCACGTGAGAGCACTGTTAGAGTTGTATGAAATATATTCTGAGGTGGGAGAGGAGTTGCTCTTGTCAATGGAAGCTTTTTTCTAGAAGAAGATGCTTACATAACAGCTCTAGTAGAAATATCCTATGCGTTCTTACACTGCGTTTTGATGCATGTAAGAACGTGTGTCTGCTGTTCCATATCAGCTCGGTCAACGGAAAGGCTTAAAATGAAATGAATAAGGCATGGAAAGTTGACACAAGGACGCCATACTCACACAGTAGGAATTCTTCCTAGTAATTGATGAATAGGACTGTCAGTCAAAGGTTGCTGATAAGGTGAACAAAGAGGTCAGTGTAATAGAACTGAACTTTTATGGCCCATATGCTTTAAAATTAAATCTATCCAGTATTATAATATTAAAATAACTGATCTCAGCCTGCAGAACAATTATAGAGTTAAAGCCATCGAATATTCTTCAAAGATACGGATGGATGACCTTTCAGGCCCACTCCAAAAATCTTTTGCAGAGCTCACACTAATTATCTAGTGCCAAGTGAATGCTGTGATTGATTAAGAGTCTTTGGTCAATGGCGTCTGACTTAATGAAGCAGACTGTCAGTATAAGCTATGCTGAAGTTTTTCTCTCGATGAGAGAAGAACAAGGGGAATAGAGAATAAACAAGGAAGGTAGAGTAAGATAGTGAGAATAGGTTTGCCAGAATGGTATAAGGTTGGGACGGCATCAGAGAACACAAACAAAATAGACAGTGAGAGAAAGAGAATTGGATTTATTGGAAGTAAAAGTGGAAAATAAAGAAGCAGAAAACTGACTCAATAAAAAGAAGAGAGTGATGAAATTTTTACATAAATTGGAAAGAAGAAATCTCTTTCTTTCTCTCATATAACCCTAAATCTTTTCTCAGCAGTAGTTGTTCCTTGTGCTTCAGGGCTATTTAAGCAGCCAAGCAGTTTTTTTTTCTTTTTTTTTCTTATCTTTAAAGTTCCCACTTGCAGAAAAGAAGTGGTTACAGAACAAATATAATACGTAAATATATAATATAAAATAATATATATGCTATTTGTGCCTGGGTTACTTTGTCAAAGAATATAAATTTATAACATTTTATATTAATAAATAATTATATATATTGTGGCAGGAGGAGCAAACGACAGACACAGTGGGTGTGGCGTCAGGCCGCGGAGAGGCTTTTATTAAACAAAATAATAAAATAAAGTGTCAAAAAGGGGTTAAAGTATCCTTAAATAAACAGGGGGGATCTGGTGTACTCGTGCTGTGGGGTTTGTGAAGGAAGGCAGTGTTCTGAAAGGAAGGGTCCAGGTAAGGGGCAGAGTCCGGGGCGCGAGGGGCAGCGGCTTCGCTGGCTTCGTGGCGCTTCCGGGGATAGTACGGCCTGGCATCCTGGCCCGTCAACCGTCTCGTGGGTGCGGAACTCGATCCATTCTCAACGCTCCCCTCCTGGACCCACGAGGACACCAGCGTGCATGCACGGGGAAGAGACCGGTCTCCAGAGGAGAGGCGCGCTCGGCATTTAAACAGCATATATTTATTTATTTATTTATTTATTATTATTATTATTTTTATAACAGTACTAGCTGGATGTGCACATGAGGGGCTTGCCTATACAAAAACTGTTGAAGGAGGCTACTTGACACTTAAGAGCACTTAACATGTACCTAAGCTGGCATTGCTTTCTGTGTTTTAATCACATATAAACCAGCTCTTACTCTCTCACTCTCTCGCTCTCTCTCTCTCTCTTTCCATCCTGCCAATGTTTTTGTTAAAGCCGGCATATCCAGTCCATTTAGATTCAGTCGCCCACACACGCTCACACACAGTCTCAGTCATTCCCAGTCACCTTTTGTCAGATCATGTCTCATCATGCCAGATAAACAAAGCAGAAACATTTCAATTGTGCTTTGATAATATTGATCATGCATTTATAATTTCAACTGTGAGATGCACACTTAAAGGGACATGCTTAAATGTTATAATTGAACATGAAGATTTACATTAGATCCAAGATGTGGTGTTTTGTGTGTGTACTTATTGTACATCATTCACTGGAGATGCAAATAACACTAGAGACGGTCATACAAGACGGACCCTCTCACGTTTCATCTCATATTCTTTCTAATATGCAAACGTAGAGACATTAGGAAGCGTCAGCTTAAAAATTCTGAATGTCATTATTTACTCACTCTCATGTCATTGAAAACATTGTGCTATATTTTATTTAAAATAATGACAGAATTACCTATCCCTGTAATACTTTTTGCTTGTTCTATTGCTAATTGCTGTCTTTCCGTGTCCTCCAATTTGAGAGAAGCATTGCCATATGAATTTTTCCCATCTTTTATTGCATCTTCAGTTTCAAACAAATGAAGTGGTATCTATAACCTTCCTCTCACCTAATTCCAGTTCTGAGTCACTGTCTCTATTGTTTGTGAATTGATGAACAGAGAATACATAGAGAGGGTATAGAGAAGACAAAAAAGGACAGATGAAAAGAGCAAAAAGATGAAAAGAGACAAAGATCGTTATCATAAGGGACAAAAAAGAGAAAATACAAGGCATGAGTTGGGAAAGAGTGGGAGACGCAGATAGAATTCAGCCTTCTGTTTCAGGAAGACACATTCTAATGCAACATGGTAGAAATGAGGAACAAATGAATATCTCTCTGTCTTGTGAAGGTCTGGGTTGAGTTGAGCAAGGAAACATGAGCAAGATGAGAGGACACTGGACACGCGACAGTACCACAATGTGTATAGAATAGAATAGAATAGAATAGAATAGAATAGAATAATTAAATGCAATAGACACTTGAGATTATCACAAGAATATAATAGAATAATTAAATGCAATAGACACTTGAGAGTATCACAAGATAGAATAGAATAGAATAGAATAGAATAGAATAGAATAGAATAGAATAGAATAGAATAGAATAGAATAGAATATTAACATACTATTTAAGTCAGGGTTTCCCAGACTAGTTCATGAAGGAACTGCAAAGGGTTTGTGAGCTGATGAAAACCTAATAATTACACATAAAAATTAAAAAATAAAGGAAAAAAGAAACACTTACTAAACAAAGACAAAACATTTTATTTGTTTACCTGCATGTCATGTGATCATTAACCACCATTAGAAAACCGTGAGCACGTACATGTGTTTTTAAATTATTTAAATACTCAATTCTATACAATTATGAAACAAAGACACATTACGTTTTTACATTTTTATATGGCTCCAGAAGAAATAACTATAATAAATAGTAAAAATATACAGTAAAAGCATTTTTTTTTTGTTAACACTAATCGATGGTGTGTGTGTACCCTTAATTTGCCTGAGCAAAACCTTTTTTTTTTTTGCCTTCTAGGAAATGCCCATTCTGCACACACAGATTTTCACACATACATTCTCACAATTTATGAGTTCTAAATTAAATTTATTAGGTGATGTGATTACCCAGAGAGAAAACCCATTTACATTGTACGACTGAATATTCTTATCTAAACACACACACACTATGATCGTGATAACAAAGCGCTAATTGTGCAAGCAACCTCGTAAAAGCTGAAGAGAAACCCGCTCCCACTGCACTTCAGCTGGATCTGTTTGATCTCATTTAGCGTGTCTTACAGCGAGAACAGATGTTTGCTGTTGTGGAGACAGTCACATGTGTGCTGTGATGAATGAGTTAATTGCTGATAATTCGATTTCAAGGGATAGGCTTTGACTCAGGTTGACTGTGTGGGTGTGTAGTGTGTAAAGGTCGTTGTGTGCTTATGTGTTGGTCTCTTTTGTGAGCATAAAGGTTCATTTTAAATGAGTTTGTGTGTTTATGCTTGGCAGTATGTTTGACATGAAAGAAAAGGTTTATAATTACTTATAAGGTTCATGCACATAACCTCAAACCGCTTGAATGTATGTTCATAGGACACGGGCATGCTGGGAGCTATTTATGCCTTTGTATGAATACGTATGCTTTGGTGTGTTGTGTGTGTGTGTGTGTGCGTGCGTGTCTGTGTGTGTGTGTGTATGTGTCTGTGTGTGTATGTGTGTTGCAGGACTGGCAGTGATGCATGAAATGTGAGGTGGACGGCATGTTATTTGTCTGGTCACTGACAGGCGTTGGGGACATGTGACCCAGCAGTGATACAGATGGATGAGTTTGTTATGGACATGGCCTTCAGCAAGATACCCACTAAGAGGTGCACATTACATTGTCTGTTTAATGCATGTGCATTTTATTGGGTAATTCCCCAGAGAAGAGAGAGAGAAAAAGAATGCATAAGCCAATTTGAATTACTCGGTAACAATTCAGTCCTGGTAGCACTGAATAGATTCTATTGATTCTGAGTAGAAACTGAGTAGAAAAGTATTGCATAGAGTAGAATAACTCTAATGAACACTGAACTGTGCAGTGTGCACTATTCTAAAGAGTTCTATAGAATTTATATGCAAAACTGTTCAAAATTGTAAGCACATTAATACTTTAATTCGGCAAGGATACATTAAACTGACAAAAAGAGACAGCAAAAACATTAATAACATTCCAGAAGATTGTTTTTCAAATAATATGCAGTTCTTTTAAACTTTGTTCATCTAAGAATCCTGAAAAATATATATATATATATCATGGGTTTTACAATAAATAAATAAATAAAGTAGAAAAACTGTTTTCAACATTAAAATAAAAAACTGTTAATCTAAATTGTGATAATAGATCACAATATTAGTGTTTTACTCTATATTTCATCAAATAAAGTCATCAAATAAACCTTGGTGAGCAAAAGAGACTTAAACATTAAAATTAAAATTTACAAAAATCTTTCCCACTCCAAATATTTGAACATCAGTGTAAATAAATGAACCATTACATTTTTTAAGCATAATCAAATTGGCTCTACAAGTAATTTCAATTTAATATATATTAAACTGAAAAAACCCCAGCTGAATTATGTATTGTAACTTTAAAAAAAATTAAGTTGGAATTGGTTAAATTAATTTAATGTGTTAGAGTAGTGTGAAAGCATATGTTTTTATGACATTATGACTGCATTTATTGATCAAATCATTTTTACAGTGTTGCATAAAACACAATTAAATGGAATGTCATATTTTACTCTATTCTGTAGATAGATAGATAGATAGATAGATAGATAGATAGATAGATAGATAGATAGATAGATAGATAGATAGATAGATAGATAGATAGATAGATAGATAGATAGATGTGTTATTCTGTTGAATCCTATCTTAATCTGATTACACTGGTAGACTGATTACATCATAAATTTCTATTTTGGTTATAGTATCACCCTGTTAACAGTGTGAAAGTCCCATCTATTAGCTAGTGAGTACGCCTCCTCACTGTGAGTCAGAGGAAGGGAAAGCAGTGCTAGTCCAGCTTTTATTCACCCATGCACATGACTGACTCAAACGGATGGCTGCTGATACCTGCTGCAGAGGAAAGAGGTTTCGATCCACCTCCTCCTGTTTTCCCTCTTATTTAAGACTCTCTCCTTTTTATCTCTCCTCCTCTTTCCTGTGGGATATGAAGAAGAATGACAGGTTTGATCTGGCAGCTCTTTAGTCTACAAGGCACACATAAACACACACAGATAAATGTTCAGGCACACAGACACATTCAAATGGCCATTTGAATAATAGCTTTTTCACTTCAGTCACAGAGGTGCTGTTTTTAAGATTGCTTTGGCTCTGTGTGGCTTAAAAGCCAATGGATACTGAATTAAGACAGCCTTTAGCTTGACATCAGTCAGCATTAATGTAAGCATTAGAGCTCATCAGACCCTGCAAACATATCATCACTTAAGATCTTTTTCAAATTAAGTAACTTGCTAATTTTAAACAGTTTAAGATTATCACCACTGCCCACTGTGATTTGGTGTGAATGTGTGTATTTAGCCGCATTTTCCTGAAATGTGTGGGAAAGACGACGTGTACGATTTGCTGGTCTGTTTCTTGAACTCAGTGATCTGTCTTTTCAAGCTTAACTTAAAGAGACAGGAGTAAAAATAAAGCCATTGCCAAGAGTGGATTTAAGAAACAGACAAAAGCAAGAGAACGTTTGTGCTTCAATACAGCCTGCTGGGAAATAGTGTAACCAAATTTATACTGAATACCACAAACCTTCCAATGAACCCCACATCATGAGTATGACAATGGTGGCTTGAGTTTCATGCATTGTGTATTTTAGTTACATGCCTGAGAGGAAACTGAACATCAGAGCAACAATCAAAGGAATGCTGACGGGTTTGAAAAGGAAGTGATGTTCTTAAATATTTTAGTTTCTCATTGTCGTGATAAACTTTCTGCCCCAGCACTTGTGTTCAAAATACATTGGAAGGAGAGCTCAGGGCGTCAATATCCTCCTTCTAACAGCCCAAAAATAGCAAAGATGGCATTATGTTTTAGTAGGCAGAGGCACCCTGTCCAGGAGAAATAACTATGGTAACACTTTAGTATAGGGACCAATTCTCACTATTAATCAGATGCTTATTAGCATGCATATTATAGAATATTGGCTGTTCATTAGTGCTTATGCACATATTCTGCATGACCATATTCTACATCCATACCTAAACTTAACTATTAATAAGCAATAATTAGGATAATTAGGCAAACGTCGTGGCTAATAGTTAGTAAATTGACCTTAAAATAAAGTGTGACCATAACTATTTCCAAAAATTGAATTTCTGTCAATATTTACTCACCTTCATGTCAATCCAAATCTGAAGAAAGAAAGCAAGAAAGTGAATGTAGGAGCCACACATCTTTATTTGAATTGTTTACAAACAACATTAAAGCTGATAATTTGATATTTTGGTCTGTTTCTTCAAAATATCTTTGTGTACCTCAGAAGAAAGGAAGTCATACTGGTTTGAAATGAGGATGAATAAATGATGAAAAAATTAATTCTGGCATGAACTATTCCTTTAAAAAAAAGAAGAAAAAACATTTAAAAAAATAAAAGTATAATATAAAAACAACACAAAGTAATAGCAATGGCTAACTTGTAGGTAACTCTGATTTGTACATAATCAGAGCAATTCTTATCTGGAGCAAAAAATGGTGATCAACTTTATAGTGGCATTAAAAATTAAAAACATATTAATAGCTGACACTCCATTACTATGTCTGAGTTAAGAACATAGTAAAAAGTAACATTTAACTACAAAAAAGTAGACGCTCACTACCATTGAAAAGTTTTTTTAAAGAAGTCTCTCATGCTCACCACAAATGCATTTAAAGTATACAGTAAAACAGTAATATTATGAAATATTATTACAATATATAATAACTTTTTTTCTATTGTAATATTTTAACATGTAATTAACATGTAAGCTGAATTTTCAGCATCATTACTTCAGTCTTCAGTGTCACATGATTCTTCAGAAATCATTCTACAGTCGTGGTCAGAATTATCGGCAAATATGAACAAAGAAGGCTGTGAAAATTAATCTGCATTGTTAATCCTTTTGATCTTTTATTTAAAAAAATCACAAACATCTAACCTTTCATTTGATAATAAGAATTTAAAATGGGGGAAATATCATTATGAAATAAACATTTTTCTCTAATACACATTGGCCACAATTAACGGCACCCTTTTATTCAATACTTTTTTAAACCTCCATTTGCCAGTTTAACAGCTCTAAATGTTCTCCTATAATGCCTGATGAGGTTAGAGACCACCTATCAAGAGATCAGAGACCATTCCTTCATCCAGAATCACTCCAGACCCTTTAGATTCCCAGCTCCATGTCGGTGCTTCTTCTCTTCAGTTCACCTCACTCATTTTCTACAGGGTTCAGGTCAGAGGACTGGAATGGCCATAGCAGAAGCTTGGTTTTGTGCTCAGTGACTCATTTTTGTGTTGTTTTTGAGGTTTGTGTTTGGATTATTGTACGGTTGGAAGATCCAAACATGGCCCATTATAAGATTTCTAACAGAGTCAGTCACTTATTGATTTTTTATCTGTTGGTATTTGATGGAATCCATGATGTCATGTGTCTAAACAAGATATTCAGGACCTCCAGCAGAAATATAGGCCCACAACATCAAAAATACAGCATTATATTTCATTGTACACATGGGGTACTTTTTATCCCTGTGTTCACCAAACCCATCTTGAGTGTTTGCTGCTAAAAAGCTAATTTTTTAGTTTCATCTGACCATAGAAGCCAGTCCCATTTGAAGTGCCAGTCGTGTCTGACAACTGAACATGCTGGAGTTTGTTTTTGGATGAGCTAGGAGAATTTTTCTTGAAACCCTCCCAAACAACATGTGGTGATGTAGGTGCTGTTTGACAAATTTTTTTTAAAAGGTTTTCTGACCACGAGACTCAACTATTTTCTGCAATTCTCCAGCTGTGGTGCTTGGAGAGTCTTTAGCCACTCAAACAGACACGGCTCATCTATATGGGCAGGTGTATTCATTCACACCAAAATATTCATTCAAAACATAGACCTCTATATAAATTAAACCAATAATAAATTGTAAATGTGTTCAGTATTCTGCAACAAATATTTTTCGGATTTTCTATACTATTTTAAATCGTAAAGTAAGCAGTATAGATTAAAATCCCACGCATGGCTTTAGCAGGCATGGATACATGATACTAAGCGGGGCAGACGGTTTCTGAGCCCTCCCGAGCTCAACAGCGCCCCACTATTTTGCAACGTAAATTTGTGATGAAAAGGGGAACTGCAGCGCGCTCTAATTGAGAGCCATTGGGGCAGATTTGAGACTGCCCCGCTTATTTTCACGTTACTTTATGTGAACCTCGCTCCACCAAGATGATATCAATCCGCTTCATTTATGTGTCTGCATCAGGTCAGTAACTAGTTGGCATGTCTATTTTTTTGTTATTTTCTATGTGGAGTAGTGGATCAAATGAACAAAGTAGGCTAAACGTTAAATCCTTTAGTTTAAATGTGCTCACATGAACAGCCTTTATATGGTTCTGTTGTGTTTGTTTTGTTTATTCTGAGAATAGACATATGATCTTCTTTCCTCACCCGAATTGCTCCACAATTTGTAACATTCTAAATCAACATTTGGAGGTGATATATACTATATTAAGGCAATTATTGTTCAGTATTTTATGCATGTAACATTACTTCTGGCCTGTCAATCAACATTAGCGAGCCACTCACAGGATAACGCAAGGACATCTCTGCCAAAAATTTGTGTGTTCAGAGATTAGAATATAAAGTTTACAAAATAAAATTCCCCACCTAAATTTACGGTCAGGAGCCACTACTGCACTCAAATTCTCCTCCTCACCGTGCATTAGGATGATATAAACACATGTCCTCTTCCAGGCAGTTTCGTAACATTTTCTGTTGATTGGAAATTCTTAATTATTGCCCTGATGGTGGAAATGGGAGTTTTCACTGCTCTAGCTCTTTTCTTAAAGCCACTTCACTAATTTGTGAAGCTCAATTATCTTTTGCTGCACATCAGAAGGTTTTTCTCATTGTGATAGATGATTAAGGGAATTTTGGCTTTGTTTTCCCTCCTATTTATATTTCTGTGAAACAGGAGGCCATGGCTGGATAATTTCATGTTCATAATCCCCCTGCAATGCTCAAAATTGTGAATATGAATGGGAATATACTTCAGAGATATTTTACTCATAAGAATTTCTAGGGGTACCAATAATTTTGTCCAACGTGTATTTGAGGAAAACATTTATTTCATAATGAGATTTTCTCCCATTTTCAATTGTTTTAGTTCAATGAAAGGTTACATTTTTGTGATTTTTTTTAAATAAAAGATCAAAAGGATTAATAATGCAGGTTTATTTTCAGAGCCTTCTTTGATCATATTTACCAAGGGTGCCAATAATTCTGACCACGACTGTATATGCTGATTTGCTGCTCAAGAAACATTTTTTATTGATTTTGAAAACAGTTGTGCTGCATAATATTTTTTGTTGAAACTGATATTTTCTTTTAGGATTCTTTGATTAATAGAAAGTTGAAAAGAACAGCATTTTCTCTAAAACGAATGGTAGTACTAATACTAACAGTACTAATTACATCACACAATTTTTGCCATACTGCTTCATTACTGCTTGGCAGAAGTAGTTTTTTTTTCTTTTTTCTTTTTTTTACTGTAAATACTACTGTTTTTTAGTTATAACTTAGTTACTGACACACTACTACAAAAACAACAACACAAAAACAGTCAAGTTAATGCTACTACTTTTTTGGGGAGAGCTATTTACTCCCCAAAACCGGTCCAGGCAATGCTAGACTGATATAGTGGGGGATGGAAGACAGGAGTGCTACTAAATAAAAAGCAGTAGGCACGTTGATTTTTGGCAGGGATGTTTGTGTGTGTGAGCAGGCATACACTGGATATAGGTAGTTGGTGTGATGCGACTTCACGGTGGAAGTGCTCCTTGTGGGTTGATAGAGAGTTGAGGAGACACTTAGTGCTGCTGCTCCAGAACCTCTGTGTGGGTGAAGGTTGTGTATCCGTGTGTGTGTGGGGGGATAGATTCTTGCACAGCAGAATCTACTGTGTGTAGAAATGTGTATGTACAGTGGTGTGAAACACTTTTTAATGTTTCAGATCATCAAAAAAAAAAATATTAATCAAAGATAACACAAGTAAACCTATGCCCTGTGTGAAAAAGTGAAAAAGTTTCTCTAGCCACACCCAGGCCTAATTACTGCCACACCTGTTCGCAATCAAGAAATCACTTAAGTAGGACCTGCCTGACAAAGTGAAGTAGACCAAAAGATCCTCAAAAGCTACACATCATGTTGAGATCCAAAGAAATTCAGGAACAAATTAGAAAGTAATTGAGATCTATCAGTCTGAAAAAGGTTATAAAGCCATTTCTAAAGCTTTGGAACTCCCGCGAACCACAGTGAGAGCCATTATCCACAAATGGCGAAAACATGGAACAGTGGTGAACCTTCCCAGGAGTGGCCGGCCGACCAAAATTACCCCAAGAGCGCAGCGAAGACTCATCCAAGAAGTCACAAAAGTCCCCACAACAACATCTAAACAACTGCAGGCCTCACTTGCCTCAGTTAAGGTCAGTGTTCATGACTCCACCATAAGAAAGAGACTGGGCAAAAATGGTTCCAAGACGAAAACCGCTGCTGAGCAAAAAGAACATAAAGGCTCGTCTCAGTTTTGCCAGAAAACATCTTGATGATCCCCAAGACTTTTGGGGAAATACTCTGTGGACTGACGAGACAAAAATTGAACTTTTTGGAAGGTGTGTGTCCCATTACATCTGGCGTAAAAGTAACACAGCATTTCAGAAAAAGAATATCATACCAGCAGTAAAATATGGTGGTGGTAGTGTGATGGTCTGGGGCTGTTTTGCTGCTTCAGGACCTGGAAGACTTGCTGTGATAAATGGAACCAATTCAGCTGTCTACCAAAAAATTCTGAAGGACAATGTCTGGCCATCGGTTCGTGACCTCAAGCTGAAGCGAAGGACAATGGTCCAAAACACACCAGCAAATTCACCTCTGAATGGCTAAAGAAAAACAAAATGAAGACTTTGGAGTGGCCTAGTCAAAGTCCTGACCTGAATCTTATTGAGATGCTGTGGCATGACCTTAAAAAAGCGGTTCATGCTCAAACCCTCCAATGTGGCTGAATTACAACAATTCTGCCAAGATGAGTGGGCCAAAATTCCTCCACAGCGCTGTAACAGACTCGTTGCAAGTTATCGCAAACGCTTGATTGCAGTTGTTGCTGCTAAGGGTGGCCCAACCAGTTATTAGGTTTAGGGGGCAAGCACTTTTTCACACAGGGCCATGTGGGTTTGGATTTTGTTTTCCCTTCATAATAAAAAACTTTATTCAAAAACTGCATGTTGTGTTTATTTGTGTTATCTTTGATTAATATTTAAATTTGTTTGATCTGAAACATTAAAGTGTGACAAACATGCAAAGAAATAAAAAATCAGGAAGGGGGCCACCACTTTTTCACACCACTGTATGTGTAAGAGATGAAATAAAGTTTTACATCATCAAAATTGTATATCACCTTTGAACAATTAAATAACAGTTAACACTCAATATGTAGTTTTTTTTTTATTGTTGATGTGTTAATTTTTAAGAGAGATAGAGAAATGTCATACTGTGTCTGTATGAGCACTATTAAATTTTTCTGCTTGGACGCACTGGATGTAGGAGTGATAGGCCCTGTCCAGCAAGCTTTCTCTGCAACCAGAGTTCAAACTCACCTAGCAACTCGATAGATTCATCACATGATATTAAATAAATATTCACCTTACTCGCCATATTGACTTCAGTTTACTGATCAGCTGATATCAGATATGGATTTGAATCAGCTATTAGCTATGTACAGATCTGACAGTCAGTTAGCAAAGTTGTGAAGTTTGAGCTGATTTGTGTTGTGTAATTTCTAAACATGCAAATATGTCTGCTTAAATATATATAGTATATCAACTATTGTTATGATTCATTATTAAGATCAAACATTATTAAATATTATGAAGTCTCTTACTCACCAAGGTTGTATATATTTGATCATAAATACAGTAAAAACAGAAAATAATATTGTAAATTTTACTAAAAATAGAAAGTTAAATGGTATTTTATTTTAATATATTTAAAATGTTTTTCTTTTCCCCTGTGATGGCCAGGATGCATAATTGATCAAAAATGAGTGTGTAAAGACATTTAAAATGTTAGAAAAAATAATGTTTGTATTTCAAATAAATGCTGTTCATTTAACTTTCTATTTATTGAATCATGAAAAAAAAGCTTATAGTTTTCACAAAAAAATATAAGATAATAATAAGAAGAATCATTATTAATAATAGAGTACAAATAATAAATAACAATAGAGAACCAAATCAGCATATCAGATTTCTGAAGGATCATGTGACACTACATACTGAAACACTGTATGACTGCTGAAAAATCAGCTTTGCCATAACAGCAATAAATGACATATTAAAATTAATTAAATTAGAAAATAGTTTGTTTAGACTGTAATAACATTTTAAAATTGTACTGTTTTTATTGCATATTTTTTAACAAATAAATGCAGCCTTGATGAACGTGTATTCTATTTTGTTATAAAACTGAATTGTATGACTTAAATTTAATAATAAAATGAATTTCATTTAATTTAAATAATTGTAGAACATTCTAAACTACAGGAAGTTTAATCAAAAGAAGAAAGAAGGAAGAATAAAATGACAATTCTAAGTTCTAAGTTATCATCCTTTCACCTTTGTAGGTCTAAATGCACTTTGGCTGTATTTAGAGACTGAAAATTCTTCCCCAGTTTTGTGTAGTTTACATGGAATACGATTCCACGTGGAAGCTTTTAATGCCCCACTGAGCTCCAGTGTTTTAAGTAATGGGCCTATTTATAGAGGGTTGTTGGTTTACATCCCATGAGGCTGTTCTACAGCTGTAGGGCCCTTTGGAGACGCTCTTAGCCTAAACAGCTCCAGCAAGACCACTGCACTGAGAGTGGATGATATGGAGACTTGGGAGTGAGAGGACATCCGCTGAATAAGAGTGCCCCCCCCCCCCCCACTTGGTATTCAGAGCAACATTTTTGAGAAGAAAATTTGTGCATGCAGCTTCATCCTTTGCCTTTCCACATACAAACACATGTGTAGAAAAACATAACCCTCACGCTGGAGTTTCCTTCTTTTCTTCAGTTTGACATCTCCCTGTAAATCATCCGGTCTGAAATTTCACTAGTTTTCTGAACAGACACTCTTTATCATTTTAAATCATGGCTGAAATGATACAGTGCTTTGTAGGCATTTTCTTATCTCACCCCAGCCTCCTCCTTTGCTCCGTCTGTGTTTTATTTGACTGTGCTGAACACTCATGCTTGTCAGAATTCCCCATTCACTCCTTTCCAGCCACAAACACTCTCTCTCTCTCTCTCTCTCTCTCTCTCTCCGCTTGCCTAAAGAGGAATATTTCCCTCACACACTAAACAGCATGAATATTTCCCTCAATTTTAATATATTCTGTTATTTCAGGTCTGATTACCACTGTATACAGAAGAAAAATTGTAAATATACATGCTGACATTCTTCTTTCAATTTCCTATTTCCATTTCCATCTCCATTTCTCACCATCCTTGATTATCTTCTCTCTTTTTTCAGATTGATTGTTCCTGCTGTAATTTGTCTCGGATATTGATGTTTTTGATGTGATGACTGCTATGATGATGATGACTTCATCTCTCACCAGTCTCGTCAGACCCCGGAGGGCGAGTTCCTGCCGTTGGATCAGTGTGAACTGGATGTGGGCTTTGGAACAGGCGCTGACCAACTCTTCCTGGTCTCTCCCCTCACCATCTGCCACGAGATCAATCCCAAGAGCCCTTTCTTCGACCTGTCCCAACGCTCGCTCATGAACGAGCAGTTTGAGATCGTCGTCATCTTGGAGGGCATTGTAGAGACAACGGGTGGGTAGCATCTTTCACTCCAATCTCCATTTCTTTAGGAACAAAATCTGGCTTAACCCAATTGTTTATTTACAGTGTTGCTCGAATCCCTTCAGTTATTTTGCAGTAATTTTTTTAAATAGTTTTCATGTAAAAAATATCAGTAACACTTTACAATATGGTCCATAATATGGTCCAAAAACAACTGTTTATTGTTAGATCATATTTACAGAAGTCAGTTTCCACCACACAATTTTATATCTCGCAATTTTTCTTGTTTCTGCCACAGAATGAAATATAAAAAAGGCAATTGCGACTTTTTTCCCTCAGATTTGAGTTCTTTTTTTTCCTGCCACTGAATAAAAAAATGTAATAGTGATTTTTGTTATTTGAAGAATAGTCAGGAGCTCGCTGTGTCTTCAAAATAGTCCAAAGGAGGTGTGTAGACCAAAAAGAAAATAAAAAAATTCCAATAATAGAAAGAGCCCACACACTCTACCAAAAAAGGTCATCAAGTTCAAGATAAAATCAATATAGATTTTACTATATTGATTTTATTTTGCACTTGATGACTTCATTTTTTTCTCTCAAAATTCTGAATTCTTTTAAAAACCTATAAGCTCAGAATTGAGATATAAAAGTAAGAATGATGATATTACCTATTAATTCATTTGTTCGTTCATTCATTCATCCATCCAACCATCCATTTATTCATTCATTCATTCTGTGGAAAATCAGTTCATCAATGGTGGTAAGAATTTCAGATATCAGAAATTGAAGTATGTCTGCATGTATATTTACAATTTTTCTGCTGTATGAAATGAATGGTAGTCACGCCCCAAAATAACAATGTATTTTTGTTTTTGTTTTACATTGTTAATTCTTTTTAACTAATGTTAACAAATGGGACATTTGTAAAGTGTTACCAAATTATCTTAACATTATTACTGTAAAACAATAAAACAATTCCCCAAAAAACAAGATGAATATAAGATTATTTTTCACACTTGTTCTTGTATTATGCATAAATCTAACTTTTTTGGACAAAACTAAACAAATTTGCCAATGACAATTTAATTTCATCAAGATGTATTCTCTGAGAACCAATCTCATGCAAATTTGCTTCCCAAGTAAATGTATCTTGTTTTAATGGCATTAAGATTTTAATGGAAAACATGACACAATTACTAATTAAGAATATTTTTGCAGGGTCTTCATTTGTCATCATTCATCTTTTATCAGATCTAATTGAACATATCACTTTTCTCATACATTCTTTGTAAATTTAAACTGTGAATACTTCTCTGTATTCTTCCTCACATCTCTCAGTCTGAATGGATGCAGTAGGTACAGTCAGGTCAGTAGGGGTGATGAGTGGGTTGTAAAAGAGTGTCTTTTTGATTGCATTATCAGGCCTGTGCTGTTAGCAGCGCCTTCTGCATAATACATTTAGATTTTTTTTTAAGTAACATGCTTGTCAGTTTGATGTATGAGCTGCAAACCTCACTCGAAGGCAGGATGGGATTTTCTTTTGAGGATGTGAGAGTAAGAGATAGCGAGAGCGGTTCTTTTAGCATTCTTTTTCACTGTACAAATAAACAGAAATATAATTAGAATGACCTTTCCTGTCTCCTTCTCACCCTTTCAATCAAATATGATTCTCATTTGAATTTTACTGGTGTTTTCTAAGCATCCCTATTCCTAGTGGCCATATTTAGGGTTAGTGATTTGAACAGTCCCCCTAACTATTATACTTTGATATAGAACTCATCTGACACCTGAACAACAAGAAGGACACCTGAAATCATTGGAGTGGTGCATGCTATTAATTGCGTTTCTAAATTATATGATTTATCTAACCATAAAATTGAATATAAATACCTTAGATTATCTCACTCTTCTGGCTTGAGCTAGTAAACCACATTTATATTTTGGTAGCATTTCAATTGTATTATTTGTATTTATACTAGCATTTATTAATATGCTGAATTAGCTTTTATTTTTTATTTATGTTTATTTCATATTTCATATTTTTCAGTTTTATTTCTATAGTTGAATTTATTTCAATTTTAGTTATTACTTAAAAAAAAATCTAAACAAAAAATAAATATTGTCTGGGCAGCTAACAAAAATAAAATATGTTATTAGCTGATATTTATTTTATTTCAACTTTATTTCAATTAAAGAAATACATATTTAATTCTATTGCATTTTCATGTTGAGAGCAATACATAAAATAGGCAATAATAACAAAGTATTAACAAGGAAAATAAATAAATATATAAAGACACAGTAAGCTCACACGCTCACACACACACTTAACAAGCGTATCAGTGCACACTAGAGGAAGGCTCCTGCTGAACCATTTATTCATTCACTCTTTCATTCAGTAATTTATTTCTTGTCAAGCCAGTGACGGGGCAAACAGTCATGTTGTGATTTAAAACAGTTAACCACCCTGCTGATCGAGAGCTGAGGCCTGTCATGTACTCATAAGTGCTTATTGATCCACTGAAGCCCTGGACACAGACAAAAATGTCAAGTTAATCATTTTACACAGAGGTACAAGACAAAGCCACAGCGCTGTATCACTTTAAGGGCTGAATATTTGAAGCTCACAGAATTAAAAAGTCTAATTTTAAATTTTAAAAGTCTAATAAGAAACAACAAAGAACAAAATATATGTGCAATTTAGTCAAATAGACTAAATGCATATGTGAAAGCGGGAAGCATGAGGCTTCCTTTAATCAATACCATAGATCAGACCAAAGGAGACGACAGACAGACTTAAACACATAATTATGTATGCTGACAGAGTATTGCAATCAAGAGTCTTACTGTGAAATTTGTCTTGCTTTAAATGAGAGTTTAAAAAGCTACTTTCAGCTGAACTGCAGTTAAGCCATTGATACGTTCGCAAAACCTCTTCCAGCATTGATCCGTCATTTAAGCCTTTAGATGAAGCCATGCCACCCCATTGCTCCCGCTCAACACGATCACTCCAGCAGAAAAATGTGGCATTTTCAGTGTGATTAATGTCACATAAACTAGTTTAATTACATGGAATGATGTAGTGCCAGCAGAAACGCTCTTAGAGAGTGAGTTGTTGTGAGCTTCATCCTTCATTTTTGAAAACTGAGGCTTGTTCATGTTTCATATTAGGTGCTGCTAATTAGTAGGCTATTTAATGATAATTATTTAATCATGAACAGGCCCACACAGAAGCTCTGCAGACACCTGTCACTGATTAATTTTTACATATCCCCTGCCTTTGCATATTTGTCTATTAAATATTTGGCTAATTTGATGCTTATGTAATACACCCAAGGCCAGTTTAACGCATTTTATCATGTTTACATTCAATCTGTAGAAATCTGCCGATTTTTCCTTATAATCAGTGCTAAAACTGCTAAAAGACTGCAAAAGCCTGGGCCTGATTATGAATAAATAACTGTGCAATATCACAATAGCAAGAGTGCTGATGCACTGAATATCACTTGTGATGTTCAGACCAACAAAACCTGTGCTCATGTGATATTCCTTTTAAAAAGTTCAATAAACAATAAGTAACTTACATTTTAGACAATATTTTTGCATGCTTGTTGTATTTTGACCCACTAACAGAAATTAATCAGTGGTTTTGACAAATCGTTTGAATGCATGATTCAATGTCCCACTCATATTCACTTTCTTCATTCATGAATGAATCAGTGTTTTTTATAAAAATGTTGAGTGAATGATCCAATGACTCACTCGTGATCACTTGTTCGATACAGGAATGAATCAGTGTTTTGAATAAATTGGTTGAGTAAATGATTCAATGACTCACTCATAATCACTTGACTTGTTCAATAATGAATCAGTGTTTTAAACAAATCCATTGCACGAATCATTTAGTGGCTCACTCATAATCACTTGTTTTGTTCATAAATGAATCCTTTTTTTAACAAATCAGTTGAGTGAATGATTCAATGACTTACTCATGATTGAATCAGTATTTTTAAAATGAATTGGTTCAGTAACGATTCAAAGACGCACTCATAATCAGTAGTTTTGTTCAATCATGAGTCAGTGTTTTGATCAAATCAATTGAGTGTAAATATTATTCAATGACTCACTTATGATCACTTGTTTTGGGCCTGAATATTTCAGTGTTCATTGAACAAATCAGTCCAATGACACACTCATAAGACACGCTAAACAACCTACTGGCATATGGATATAACCAGTAAAAACAAAGACACTGCAATATCCCCCACCACTACACAGACTATCAGTCTCAGCCAATTAAATCCGAGGACTGGATCTATTGCATAATATAAGCATATAGCCTAAACACCATTTTGTTTGCAATGACACAAATGGTACTTCAGCATGACAGCATACACTTTCCAGCTCTCTTTTTATTTACTAGTTTGTGCCCATGAAAATAATAATTCCAGTTCTGCAGAAAATGAAAACAACTACACACAATGCATTCCATAGGTAGCTGTTGGCAGTTGTTTAGTGATTTCTCTATTGATTGTCTTTAATTTTATTGTGGAACAGATCAGATTTTCAGTCTTCCTGGCCGTGTTATAAGCGAAAGAGCCCAGCCTTGTAAAGCTATGTCTCGGGCTGTGTTTATGATTCACTGAATGGCCCTCTGGCTGAATTATGATTGTCTTAAAACTCTGCCTTGCATGGCCTTCTCATGCACATTATGTACTGAGAGTCTATAAATCACATTCTTGGAAGACAAAGGTACAGGGCAGTATAAATCATTCTCATTGCCAGGCTAACCTGACAATGAAAGCCTCCTTATTTGTAATACAATTTGACCATAAACCTTTCCTCTCTGTTGTAATGCTTGTTATTATATGCTGTTTCTCACAGGCATGACATGTCAAGCTCGTACCTCGTATACAGAAGATGAGGTGTTGTGGGGTCACCGCTTCCTTCCCGTCATGTCTCTGGAAGAGGGCTTCTTTCGGGTGGACTACTCCCAGTTTCACAGCACCTTTGAGGTTCCCACGCCACCCTACAGCGTGAAAGAATACGAGGAGAAATCCTCGCTGCCCTCCCCACTGGTCACGCCGCACCGGGAGCGAGTGTTTTCCATGGACTGCCTGAAAGTAGGTGAGGAAGGGGTGCATCCCGGAAGCGCTTCTTGTAAGCTGCCCAGCAAACTCCAGAAAATGAGCTCGTCTGGTAGAGAAGATCTGCAGAGGAAAGTTCTACGCTTGAGCTCGCAGCAGTCCGAAAAGGCTTCGAGCACAGGGGACCTTCCTCTTAAACTACAGCGCCTCAGCTCCAGCCCTGGGCAGGTTGACGGAGAGGCACGATTCCACCTCAAAGCCCTCAAGGTGGGTTTCCAGCCCATGGCCATGTCCACGGGGGACCTCCACCAGAGAAGTCTGCCTCCCACCCCAGCGGCCATCCCCACACACCCCCACGGTCCTCCACACACACCTGGTGGCCGTCCAGAGGATAACCTGCCTCCCAAATTAAGGAAGATGAATGCAGATCGCTGACCTAGAAGTGCTTTTAAAACTTTCTCCTAATCTGAGAGCAGTTTTCTGTGTTTATGTACAATGAGCACGGACAACTACGTCCAGATTAGAGCAAAATTATTGTTTTGTTTGGAACTAAATAAGGACTCTTGTAGAGTAATGGCAACATGTCAGGAATTAGCTTTCTGACTGCACAATGAATGAATATTTGCATTGGCTTGCACTGCAAAAAAAAAAAAAAAAGTAATAATGTATTTTTAATTAGTATTTTTGACTTCTTTTACAGTAAAGGTTTTAAAAATCATTGAAAAACTAAATATTTATTTAAAAAAGTTAAATGCCTAAAGATTCGGGAAACAAAATAAACCAGATAAAAACACTTGAAACAACATTTACAAAGACAACACATAAAATACCATATATACTAAAAGTTTGGTGTCAGTAAGACTTATTGTTTTGTTTTGTTTTTTGTTTTTGTAAGAAATTAATACTTTTAGTCAGCACTGATACATTAAATTGATTAAAAGTGACGGTGAATAAATTTATTTATTTATTTTTGTTATTATTAAAAACAATTTCCAAACCTGAATAACAACATGATTATCACAAATCAACTTTCCCACCACCCTCCCACCCACACTTCCTTTGTGGTCTCTTTAAAATGGGGTACCTAATGAATAGAAAAGTTAACATAAAACCAAAGCCACAGGAATCATAAAACATGAATTCCAGCCATCAAGAATGTGAAAGAAAAAAATAAAAATAAAAATAAAAAAACTGTAAAGAAATTTATGTTACAAAACTATTCCATTTCAAATAAATGCTGTTCTGGTGAACGTTTTTGATCTGAATCCTAAAAAAATAAAAATATTCATTCAATACCGATTGTGATAACAAATATTGAGCAGCACAACTGTTTTCACATTGATAATAATAATAATAATAATCTTGGGAAACAAATCAGCATATTAGCATGATTTCTGAAGGATCATGTGACACTGAAGACTGGAGTAATGATGCTGAAAATGCAGCTGTGCAACACAGGAATAAAAAAAATAAAATAAAAATATATTAAAATAGAAAACAGTTGTTTTAAATTAAAAATAATATTTCCCAATAGTACTGTTTTTACTGTATTTTTGTTCAAACAAATTCACCCTTAGTTAGCAAAAAAAAGCTACTTTTAAAAACATAATATGTTACTGATCCCAAACTTTTGGGGGAAAATACACCTAGATTTAAGGTATTTTCTTTGAAAACAAGTCTGATAATCTTATATGCATTTTCAAACAATGTTTGATCGTTTCAGTGATTTTAGTTTAGATATTCTAGCTGTAAAATTAGAACAGAAATACTTGTTAAAAATAGAAAGTTTTGCAGTGTGAGAACTAGTTGGAGGTACATAGTAGAAAGCACAAGAGGCAACATTTAATTTATTGTTTTTGTTTTTATTATTATTATTTTGTTGTTTGTAGTAGAAAGCACGAGAGGCAACATTTATTTTTATTTTTTTATTATCATTTTGTTGTTTGTCTTTTCTTTCTTTCTTTCTTTCTTTGAGAAAGCACAAAACTCCAGCTGGAAGTACTGTGATTTGAATTCTTTAGCTGTTTACTGGTGACTATATGGTCACCCAGTGTGTCTCACTCACACACTTAGTAATATCACAAATTACAATATGTGCATGCCTACTTCTCATCTCTAGCTGTGTATCATACAACCCTCTGATATCCCTAGTTAAAATGAATAAATTATATTCAGCTGCAACATAGTGTGTGTTTAGTAGTCTCTCTGGTACAGAAGAATCAAAGATAAATGAATTCCGTTTAATACTTTAAAGCATATACATCTCTGGTACATACAACTTTAAAGTTTAGTATTTAACAGTATTTTATAAAATGCTCTCTTGTGACGTTTTATGTAATGCACAAAAGGTCATTACATTTCCATTAAAGAGGATGCATTATGTTGAATTAATCATTTCATCCTCAAGTCCAAACAGCTTGTTCATTAATAATGTCTGTAGAATCTTGTACTTTAATTAAAAATTAATGCATCTGTAGAAATGTTTAATGACCATTGGATTTTGACACTGGCAAAGAGAGAAATTCTGTAACAAATCATCAAATGGACACAACACACTTCTTGTGGAGTCATACATGCCAAGAAAACTAATGGAAAATAGTTTCCATCAGAAAATGGAAATGAAATTCATAAATTCAGTCAATACATTCAAATCTGACAATGTAAGGATGCAATCATTAGGCTGTTGACATATTCATATTCAATCTTTCTGTCACCTTGTATGCTGCGTGAGGTGAACTTTTGATGCCCTAATCATTATCCATGGTGAGAAAGAAACACATTAAATGCCCATTTTGTCTCAAAATTATCCATTAGGAGCTTTCGCTGTGATTGGTTGAGAGGATAATCATTGTGGGGCTTACTGGTGATTGAAAGTGTAATGATTGGTTGACAGAGTAAGTAATTAGAGGAGTCATCAGGTCAGACAGGAATGGCAGTTCCATCAAAGCACATCAAGATCTGAATGCACATAATGTTTTATTTTTAATTGTTTTATTTTTTAAGGCAGAATGATCAAGAAAAGAAAAAGTGTAAAAATAGTAATATTATTCAACCCGATCTCAAAAACAAATTGACTTTAAAACACATCTTTAAAACAAGTTCTTTGAAATGAAATCTTTGTCTTCATGATGGTTTGGAAAAATATTTAGTTAATAATAATAATAATTATACTTTGCTAAGTGAGCACGCTGAAATACCCCTTCAAATGTCAAGTGTTGTTACCATTAATCATGAATTAAGCAGACTGAATACACTTGACAAATGCTCATCGTTATTTTTCAAATGTTAGAAAAAAAACAACAACAAGGTCAAGGAATATTGACCTGAACTAACCCTGCCTTTTCATAAAAGGTCATAGCATTTAATAATAATAATAATAATAATAACTTGATACACAGTCCTAAGGGTTAAATAGGTCACACTGACTTTGATTCAGTTGACAAAAACCTTTCTATTATTATTATTGTAAAATAATAAAATTATACTAAATTACTAAATTATTATACTAAATTCCAAAGGTTTTATAACCTTCTTATATGAGTAAGGGAGAATGGGTTTAAATGGGTATGAGAAAGAAAGAAAGAAAGAAAGAAAGAAAGAAAGAAAGAAAGAAAGAAAGAAAGAAAGAAAGAAAGAAAGAAAGAAAGAAAGAAAGTGTGGTTTCAGCACCATGGACAGGGCTTTGTGATGACTGCTTGAATTAAAAGCATGTCCATTTAACAGCTCTGCTCTGCAGAAAATAACCGAGAGAGAAAAGCTGAGAAGACACTCAGAAGGGTTGAAAGGTGAAGATTGAAATACAGGAGGGACAAAGAGAGAAAAATAGGTCTCCACGGACAGAGCTCAGATGGTGAATGAGTTTCAGGTTTCACTGCAAAAGTGACATATTGCCGGGACGCAGAGAGCTAAAAGATGAGAATGAAAGATAGACGACTAAAATAAACAGTGACGTATTGTGAGAAGGTGTGTGTGGGGGGGGGGGGGGGGGGATGTCTATGCATTTGTATTTATGGAAAATAAATAAAAAATAAAAACAAATCACATGTGTTCGATTATCAAAAAGAAGACATCACCTCCTATATGTGGTAACTGACCATAGGAGCATAAACACACCTAAAATAAAAAGACCTAAATAACTAGAGAAACTCATGTCATGCTATTTCATATCCTCACACCTTTCATAATAAAACAGGTGCAGAACTTCATTCTTGAGAGACTATCCAGACTATATCATGTTACTCTTTTCATCTTTTCACATCTGAGTTTCAGAAATGACAGTTTTCTCCAGCTCATCTCTCACAGTGTCTAAAAGCTGAGGAGACTAATAACGCTGACAGACTGCTGGTATAAAAATACTTCTGACATTAAAGTTTCAGAAGAACTTAGAAGGATGAAGGAAAGGAATAGGACATGAAGAGTCAAACTCTCTGAAAGATTTGATGAAGCTGAAGGATTAATCTAGACAAAGAGACAGCAGCGTCCAGCAGCAGATGGACATTCTCGCGAATGTCTCTCAGGAGTAGTTAATAATCAAGACCAGTAATGATTAACAGTAACACCATCTATTACACAGTGCTCTGGAACATTCGATACCGACTGGTCAGTCGCGGTATTTGGTATCTTTAAAATTTATCGTCCATGACAACAATGATTATCGAGTCAGACTTGTGTCTTGTTGCTTGACTGATTGTTTTGTACACTGTAGTGGATTTATTTTCTTAGCTGTTCATTATTTCAAAACAATATAGGCCTGATTAGAACTATTAAAGTAATAGTTAAGTTTACCAAAAAATGAAACTTGTACTCTAAAAATGTACTCACTCAGGCCATCCAAGATGTAGATGATTTTGTTTCTTCAGAACAGAATCAGAACAGATTCAACATTACATCACTTGCTCACCAATGGATCCTCTGCAGTGAATGGGTGCCGTCAGAATGAGAGTTCAAACAGCTGATAAAAACATCAATTAATGTCTTATAAAGTGTGTGTTTGCATTAAAAGTTGCATGTTTACGGTGGCCGAGAGAGCTCAACGCGCTGCAACTTCAGAAAACACATGTAAATTGAAAAAGCTCCAGCAAATCAAGAAAACATCTTCATCAGTTTGACAGCAGGTGCTGCAAATGCTCACAACACAAACAAATAAAGAAACACACTGCAAATGCTCACAATACAACCAAATATATTTTATTTGCAGTGCGTTTCTTTGTTTGGTTGTGTTTTGAGCATTTGCAGCGCGTGCGTTGTAAAATTGAGGAAGTTGTTTTCTTAATTTGCAGGCGTTTTTTCTATTTTCAGTGCGTTTCTTTGTTTGGTTGTGTTTTGAGCATTTGCAGCGCGTGCGTTGTAAAATTGAGGAAGTTGTTTTCTTAATTTGCAGGTGTTTTTTCTATTTTCAGTGCTTTTCTTTGTTTGGTTGTGTTTTGAGCATTTGCAGCGCGTGCGTTGTAAAATTGAGGAAGTTGTTTTCTTAATTTGCAGGTGTTTTTTCTATTTTCAGTGCTTTTCTTTGTTTGGTTGTGTTTTGAGCATTTGCAGCGCGTGCGTTGTAAAATTGAGGAAGTTGTTTTCTTAATTTGCAGGTGTTTTTTCTATTTGCAGCGCATTGAGCTCTGAGCATATAAACATGCATGTGAATGTGCTTGTCTCCTGGAGTGTATGCGCTGTATCCTCAGTGAGTCACTAGTTAAGGTGAGTGGAAATGCTCATTTCTCAGTGCATCCTGTCACTCAAAGCTTAGAAAAGAAAACATCAAGCTACTCAAATAGGGCATGTATTTGATTCAATACTGTTTATTGTTTCTGGACCAAAATTCCTAATAGTCAACCACAGCCCTAAAACTACCCCTAAAATCAGAGGGCAACATCAACTGATGTTGATTCAGGGACATGTTGTACTTCTATGCACATGAATAAATACCATCACAAACAGTAAACCACCACAGAGCTTATAATAGTACCTAAAACCCATCACAGCAAGAACATACTGCGGTATTCCTCCAACTAATGAGACTCTACAGTCCAGAAGGACAGATTTGCTCATATTTCGTTAGACAGCAGATGCCCTGAGCAGATGTATCATCCACTCTCTACGTAGAAGACATACTGAATCCTTCGAAGATTCTTAAATGGCTGTAATAGGCACAAATCAGCCTGAGTGGGATTTAAACAACAATCTCCTTATGTGTCCGCTCCAGACATCACTGGAAAATGGCGTACGCTTGCTCACTTCTGGCATTCCTCAATAAAGACGTGCATTAGAGCTGCACAGATTGTAGTTGCACAAGGATCACACAGACTTGGAGCTTTGTTCAATAAATATAAACTCTGTAACACAGAGTGCAGCACACAATGTTCCGTAATTGCTGTATGAAGCTGAATATCCTTTCCACTGAGGCAGGTTGTGTTTATCTCTCTGTTTGCTTTATTGCTTTTCTTTTGTGAATTACTAGTTGTTACAGTTGAGTTACTTCACAGTTGGATCTTTATGATGTACTAAAACCAGACATGTCTAGATGGTGGTGTGTTGGAGTTGCTATTATTGTGTAACTATTACCTCATTTTCGACTCAATGGAACAAGAAAACTGACAAAAAGGTTTTGCAGACTTGAAGCTTAAAATCAGATTTTTTTAAAATATAAAAATATAAAATGTTCAAAACTATATAAAATTTTGTTTCGAACATGTTATATTTTATATATTATATTTCTGGTCTAATAGTGTTATTTAAATAATTATTTTTTTTACAACTGAAATATTATTGTTTTTATTACTATATTATTTTATATACTATATTATTATATTATTACTATATTATTTTATGCACTAAATTATTTTCATTTTCATTTTAGTAGTTTTTTTTGTTGTGTATTTCTGTTTATTTAGCCTTTTTAATACATTTATAATTTTTTTAATACATTATTATTTCAGTTTTAGTTTTAGTTATTTTACATCAAGTTATTTTGTACATCAACTTTAGCTCAAATAATTTTTTGTTAATTCCTTTTTTTATGAAAAATGTTTTATGTTTATGGTTTAGTAGTTTTACTTAACTATAATAGTCGCGCCGGGTGACGTAAATGATGCGAATTGGGAGATGCGTTTGCCACGAACGCTCGATATTCACCTCAATCGCGTCTTTCTTGCAAGTGGAAACATTTCAAATCGAGCAGTAAATTTGCATGATGTGTTGTCGCAGAAGCCATTCAGCGAAGCGCTTAAAGGGTTACTCGACCCCAAAATGAAAATTGTGTCTTTAATCGCTTACCCCCATGTCGTTCCAAACCCGTAAAAGCTTTGTTTGTCTTCGGAACACAATTTAAGACATCTTGGGAGAAAACCGGGATGCTTGTGACTGTCCCATTGACTTCCACGTAAAAAACACTGTCAAGGCCCAGAAAAGTATGAAAGACATCGTCAAAAACGATGTTACGTCAAAATTATGTCATTGTAATTTTACGCTGCTACGAGAATACTTTTTGTACGCAAAGATAACAAAAATATCAACTTTATTCAACAATTCGTCTCCTCTGCGAGAGTGTAACGCCATTTTAGAGAGTATCCACTGGATTCAAACTGCGTATGCTGTTCTGTGTCAGCCGCACCACACGGATAAGTGAATTGAAAATGTATTCGTGTGGCGCAGTTGACACATAACAGCATACACTATTTGCGTCCAGTGAATATTCTCCAAAATGGCCCAACGGTGACATTTTTTTCTTTATTCAAACATTTTTGCTTCTGGACAAATTGTTGAATAAAGTTATAATTTGTGTTTTCTTTGTGAACAAAAGTATTCTCGTAGCTTCAAAAATTACAGTGAAGTAATTTTGATGTAACATCATTTTTGACAATGTCTTTCATACTTTTCTGGGTCTCGACAGTGTTATTTACTTGGAAGTCAATGGGACAGTCACAAGCCTCCCGGTTTTCACCCAAAATATCTTAAACTGTGTTCCGAAGACGAACAAAGCTTTTATTGGTTTGGAACAATATGGGGATAAGTGATTAATGACAACATTTTCATTTTGGGGTGGAGTAACCCTTTAACACATCCGGTTTGACATGTCTGGTTGTATCAGAAAATGGTTATTGTTTTTATGTTTTTATTCGCGCAAGTGACGCAAAAAGACATTGCGCGAGTAATCAAGAGTGAGTAACGCAATGCACACCATTAGACAGGAAGGGTCTGACAGACAGGTAAGTGGCCAATCAAAGTTGTTTTTGTTTGGTTTGGTTTTACACATGCACTCTAGGTGTGTATTGTTTGTCTGAAATAGTTTACACAGTAATAGACTGGTGTGCAAAAAAACTTACAAAGGGTCAAACAGAAATCACCAAATGTGTGCATATTTTGTAATCCCAATTTCAGAATCAAAATACAGATTATTTCACAGACAAAGCCTATCCATATTTATACAGAGTATGTTTCAAAGATTTGATGTCACTAACCTGGAAAACCCAATCAAAGTGTCTCAAAGTATAACTGGTAAGCTCTTTTCTCTAATGGATGACCTTATGTAGCAGACACAACTACTGTTTGTCTGACTTGTTTCTAGAGACGGTTTGTACTTGATGTGGAGAGCATGTCTGGCCATGTCATTGGTGTAAAGAGATGCTTAACTTTATGAGAAAATCAATTCAAAACTCTCTGTCAGTTTCTAATCATCCTGTCTTTTATGTGCATGTGTGTGTGTGTTTGTGTGTGTGTGTGTGTGTGTGTGTGGAGACTGAAGATGTGGTCTGTGTGAACACTCAAGATGAAATAGTCACACTTCACTGAGCAGATGGATTTGGTGCAAAACGATGCAAGTGCAATGATCCACTTGACATTTCCTTGATTGCATTTGCCTGGACATGAACAAACACATTCACACACACAGATATGCACACCTCAAAGAAGCTGAAATCATATTTTTGCAGCTACACTAAGGGCAAGAAAGCAGACTTCCTTATTCTCTGTAGGTGGTAGCCAAACAGAAACCTCCAGGATACTGACTAAATATCATTCATGAATTATTTAATGGACTAACTGGAAAGACATTCATGTGACCCCATGTAGTACATACAATGAAGAAATGCATCCATAAACATATAATAGGCAACAAATGATATTGATTTTGAAATTATATATGAATATTAAAACTAGAAAATAAAAAAAGAGAACTGTAGTCACATTGTGAGGTATTATCACAAGATACAATGTCACAATTATGAGAAATAAAGTTGTACTTGTGATAAATAATGTGCAATTATGAGAAATAAAGTTGTACTTATGATAAATAATGTGCAATTATGAGAAATAAAGTTGTACTTATGATAAATAATGTGCAATTATGAGAAATAAAGTTGTACTTATGATAAATAATGTGCAATTATGAGAAATAAAGTTGTACTTATGATAAATAATGTGCAATTATGAGAAATAAAGTTGTACTTATGATAAATAATGTGCAATTATGAGAAATAAAGTTGTACTTATGATAAATAATGTGCAATTATGAGAAATAAAGTTGTACTTATGATAAATAATGTGCAATTATGAGAAATTAAATCTCACGACCAATTCGTACATATTTTATGAGGTGGCTAATTCATACGAATTCGTACGACCTCACTTGTATGATTTTGTACGATTTGTCTAAGTAAGTTTAGGGGCGGGTTAGGTGTAGGTCATTTGTACAAATTCATACGTACTCGTAAAATCTCGTAAAATATGTACGATTTGGCAAAAATCATATGAATTTCAACGAGTAAGGTCGAAATCAAAGGGTCGATGAGGTTGATAAGAAAATCATACAAAAACTTATAAGAATAAGATTGTACAAATTCATATGAAATTGCCACCAATTCATAAAAATGTAAAATAGTTGTAAACTTCCATGAGTATGTTGGTTTTCTAGTTTTGCTAATTGCATTTAATCATAATATTTCATTTAATGCTGTTACCCTATAATTTAAATTCTAGGTAACACTTTAAGGACTTATTCTTGCTATAAACTAGTTGCTTATTAGCATGCATATTACTAACATATTGGCTGTTTATAAGCATTTATAAACCATATTAATGCCTTGTTCTGCATGACCATATTTTAGATCCCTTAAACCTACCCCATACCTAAACTTAACAACTACCTTATTAAGTATTAATAAGCAGCAAATTAGGAGTTTATTAAGGAAAAAGTCAAAGTTAATAGTGAATGTGTTCCCTATTCTAAAGTGTTACCAAATTCAATTTTTTTGTTGTGTTAGTTAAATCCTCTGATAGCAGAATTAAAAATTTCATCTACATTTATTACAATTGTGTAATCATTTTTTTATTGTTTTTTTTATCCAGCCCTAATCTTTAAGAAAACTATTCAGAATTTATTGTAGTGTTGAAACATGTCAATCTGTCTTGTTCTCCAGGGTGTTTTCATCATGAAAACAGCTTTCACCTCGCTCCAAATATCACCTGCTTTAGTGTTACTGAATATCCTGTCAGATTCTGACATAATGATGCATTTGAGCTTCTATACCCCAAGATTTGGAGACTCTAGATTAAAGTCTAGCAGTGCTAATCAGACTGATATTAAAATCAGTCAAGGGTTTGTCAGAGTATAATGAAGAAAGCAATCTTTCATACAGAAACCAACAATATTAGAGCAACAGTACAGTTTCACCTGTCTGTCTATTGCCCTCTCTTCCTGTTTCTCTCTCACACACACACACACACACACAGAGTTAATTTAATCAGGTGTTAAATCTGCTTATTTCTATCAGTATAATGAACGTTAATGAATTCACCAAACACGCTCCTGAAAAAAAGGCACATAAATTCATTTTCATCTGCTTTGAATTAGAACTCAAATGTGGAATAATTAGTGAGCAATATAGACGACTCTGAGACTTAGTGTGACTGATAATAGTATGAGGGCAAATGGAACGGGGATGTTATTACCCTTTATTGTTTGTTCCAGGAGGATATATTTATAAAGCTTCAAATAAAATATAACAAAGTGGCCCCCACTGATGCCACTTTCTCAGACTGTCTCTTAAGATTGAAGATTCAAAGGCATATTAAAAGCATGCATATACATACACATTTCTCCCTTTCTATAAGTGTTGATGTTGTGAATCATGCAGCACTGCATAAAGCAAGGCAAAGAATATGTCAAGTATTGTTTACATAAGTGGCTTAATCTTTACAAAACACAGACATGCAGATAATGACCACAGTCGGGATTCTCTGTCTGCATGTAAACATCAAAACACAGGTGTGCTATTACTCTGCCTGAGAGTGTGTGCATGATAACCGCTGTGGGTGGATACTGACTGAGCTCATTGTAACTCAAATCAGGTGTGTTCGTCTCTCGGTCATCAAACAAATAAACAAATAAATATGTATCATCCTGACTCATTTCTCTGGCAATTTTAACCAAATGAGATAGAACAGAACTATTGATAAGACATATGTCAGTGTTTGCACTATTAAATATAAAGGTTCCAAAAGGAAGTTTTCGCAGAGATGTTGAAAAAGAACCATTTTTGGTTCTTCAAAGTATGTTTCAAGAACGTCTTAAAATAAACACTTGTTTCTTAATGCGAAGAACTTTTTAAAAATCTAAAGAACCTTCTTCCAATATAAAGAACTTATTGTGGAATTGAAAGGTTCCATGAATGGTAAATGTTCTTTATGGAACCATTCAAATCAATAAAGAACATTTAATTTAAGGGTGTGTGGTAGGAGAAATGGTGTCTGTATTTGAGAGAGATATGAAGAACATTTTTGAGAGGAGGCTTTACTCTAAGTTACTCAAGCTGAAAGAATTCAAACGGCTATCTTTAATTATTTCCTATTCCATTAGTCGTGGAAGTGACTGTCCATAAGAACACTCTGATACTTTGCTGGATCCATGTCTGGAAGAGTGAAGGATGGCTACTAACTGAAAACCAGCCTTGATGCATTATTCATCACAGCACTCACCTCTTTTCATTTGAAAAAACAAAGCCATGATTTGAGGCCATTTATGTCTAGGGTCATCTAAAATCAAAGATAGAGCCCTATTGAAACAGAAGGTCTGATAGATGTCAAACTTGGTTCCTATTGCAACAGAAAATTTGAGGTTTAAATGGAGAAACAAAGAACAATACAGTTGGGTTAAACCCTTCAATTAGTAATTTCTTGTTGTTCTTATGTTTTCTGTTTAATTGTGTTTTTCTTTTTAACCCAGGGCTTTTTGCCATAGTTCTAGGAGCTTTGGCAAATATCACACAGTGAAGCCATTTTTTAGTCGTCAAAGTCAGCTTTAGAATTTTAGTATTAAGATCTGTCTAGTTTCATTGTTAAAAAATAAAGGAGAAAAGGCAAAGAAAGAAGGAGAGACAGAATTTACGGTGGATGAGAGGTGGTCTGAAAAGGGGGACTTAAGGTTAAGAAATAAACCAGGACTGGCCAGAGAGTTGCCATGGTGTTTTGAAGAGGGCACTCAAGCTATTTTTTCACACTCTGCTCGGAGAAGCTGAAAGGATCTTTTCACAATGGAGGGAATCAGCTGTTTTCCTCATTGTGTGCATGTACATGTCTCTGTGTGTGTGTGTGTGAGAGAGAGAGAGAGTGTGAGAGAGAGAGAGAGAGAGAGAGAGAGAGAGCTATTTTATGTTTAACACAGCTCCATCTAATTAGAAACCCTGGGCTCAGGTTCGCGAGAGCATGTGTGGAGTATTGTATTGTCATAATGTCAAAAGTACATCTGAATTTTTGTTTTGTTACGGCCTGTCTGCATTACACTGCACTAACAGTTAAATCAAGATTCTGAAAAAATCCTGTCATTTTCTCAATCACATACACCTTTTTGATGTTTGGGGTTGGTAAGATGTTTTAATGTTTTTGGAAGAAGTCTCTTATGCTCACTAAGGCTGCATTTATTTGATCAAAAATACACTAAAATAGCAATAGTGTGAAATATTATTACAATTTAAAATAACTATTGTAGTACACTGAAAGTAAAGCAAAAATCTTTTAAAATAACAGCATTTATTTGAAATAGAAATATTTTGTAGTATTATCAAATTTTGATTAATATTTTTTATTCATTTAATGTATCTTTGCTCAATAAATGTATTAAATGACTTTGTATTGCTCAATAAATGTATCAAAATCTTACTGACCCCAAACATTTGAACAGTTGTGTATATTGAATTTGACTTTATTTATTACAAAAACTCAGTGTGTAACTTTAATCATTTTATTTCATTTCTCCTCACGAATTACGGACTTGTAATCAGTTATGATAACTTGTAATTCAGTAAGTGAGTCGGACATTGATTGATTAATTGCACAGGTGTTGCAATTAGTTCGGTTCAGTAAAGTATTTGTCACCTGACTAACTTGTCTTTTATTGCTATTGTTTAAACTATTCATTTTTTTTTTTTTTTTATCTGTATGTTTTCATATATGTTTAAATAAAATAAATATGTTTTCACTAAACTTGGATTCTGGATTCTGAACTGCCCTGGATTCTGAACTGCACTGTTTGCGAATTTTTTTATTTTTAATTATTTATTTTTTGTATGTATGTGTGTGTGTGTGTGTGTGTGTGTGTGTGTGTGTGTGTGTGTGTTAGGCCTACAATGATAACTCAATAGAAAGACCATTATTTTTAGAGTCTTTTTTATTGAATCACACTCAATGCAGTCAATAAATTCTTATTCTTTTTTTTTTTTATTATTCAGTACGCCACAGTTTGAAACACTCTATTCTAACACTGCAGATGAATTTCAGTCAAGTTGTTCAATGATAATATTCACCTCCACCAATCCTTGTATGTAATCTGTAGCCAGATTAAAAATGGCAGTAAATGATGTAGAGATTGTCCATGGGCAAACTATTCTTAATTGTCATGGGCAAAACTTAATTTGACAGAAATACATTTCTAATTAAAAGCGAGTAAAAAATGTTTGTTGACGAGGAGTAATTATTTACTACAGGTTGTGCAGCATTTTTTTTTTTTTTTCATTGAGTGATTCAGTATGTTGAATGCTGCATCATATTTAAATATACCACTGTGCAGCGGCAGCCAAATCAACCTATTTATTTTATTTTATTTGTTTATTTATTTTAGTTTTTTAATGCAAAGCCTTATCCAGGAAGAGCATATTCAAATCTCAAATTTTGGTCAATATGAGGTGTCTAAAATGTCAGTAAGAGACCGAACTTGTGCCAGAAATGCACCTTTGGTGACCAGAAAAGCTTTGTAGTTTGACAGGTTTTGAGATAGAGCTTGTTGAGTGTATGAACATCTGTTCAAACGCGACAATGAACAGATGTTCAAACAGTGCCCTCTGGCCTATGTGTGCATGTATGTGAGCGTTTGTGTTTAAAGCAAACCCTATGTGTTTTGGAGATTAGGGACACACAGAGAGCACAGCACCACGAACAAAACTATCACACAAGGTTTATAGCAGAGAAAAATAGCAGAAATCTGGAGTAACAGGATAAGCCAACAGAGAAGAACTCCAGGTATTCTGAATTCCTCAGACACATGCAGAGAGGAAATGTGCTAAGGATAGTGAAATACAACAAAAGAACAGAGGAGCGAAATAAGAAGAGGATGATTGAGGAAGGAAGAGGACTAACGGATTTATTTCCTGGAAGACCAAAAGAAAGTAATCAGAGAATTCATGATGTCTTCTTTAGCACCATGCTGCTTTTCATTTGAACTTTTTCTGCCTCTGAGCGAATGAGTCCTGCTTTTCCTGATTGGCTCTGTCGAATTGTGACAGCCCAACAGAGAGGCCATTTTAGAAAAACTGTTGGAAAGACTGAGGCTTCAGCAGGCTTGTCCTTATTTATCATCAAAGTTTAGAAGAGGAGCTTAGGGAGAATATCTTCAAATTAGCTTCTCGAGCTGTAAACTACTCAAAGTAGTTAAACAGCCTTTCTCTAAGGAGACAACATCTTAAACAATTCTAATTTTTACGAAGCAATACCAATTCGAAACAATACCAATACCAATAGGGGCAGTCGTGGCCTAATGGATAGAGAGTCGGACTTGTAACGGGTTTGAGGGTTCAAGTTTCAGGTCCGGCAAGGATTGTAGGTGGGGGGAGTGAATAACCAGCGCTCTCTCCACCCTCAATACCACGACTGAGGTGAGACCCTTGAGCAAGGCACTGATCCCCCAACTGCTCCCTGGGCGCCGCAGCATTGGCTGCCCACTGCTCCGGGTGTATGTTTATGGTGTGTGTGTGTTCACTGCTGTGTGTGTGCACTTGGATGGGTTAAATGCAGAGCACGAATTCCAAGTATAGGTCACCATACCTGGCTACATGTCACCTCACTCACTCAATTCCTAAATCCCAAGAATCGATTAATCTATAGCATTTTTTGTTGTTGTTGTAAATTAATTGCGCAACGAAGCTCTCCATCCAATATATAGAAATAAGTTTTGTGCTTTGTTACTTTTGGCATGAAACGGTCTCATATTTCAAATTCTGTCCATTTTATTACAGTATTCAAACAATAAATGCTATCTGTGAAGTAACAGATCGCTGTAGTGCCTCATTAAAGAGAGGCGCACATGAACTGATTTATATTTCCTCCACTTACATTTCCTCCACTTTAATATCAGTTGCAGCACAAAATAAACCTATATAAACATCTGAAAGTATATTCTAAGAGAGAATACAACTTAACGAAACTGATTCTTAAGGTTTTGGCCTGTGACCGCCATAAAAATTCCTTAGGACCTCTGGATGCAGCAGTAGTGGGTGAAACAAAGAGAGATCACAAAGTTCCATCCAAATCCATTCATAACTATGTTCTCAAACCTTAAACTGATGCAAACTACAACACACATCTTAAACTTATTCAGAGAAATAAGTATTCTCAGTGACAGTGACGTGTAGTGCAACATATTACACAAACTCAGCTGTTGATGGACAAAAGTATGCATGCATGACAGTTCAATCTTCTTCCATCATGTTTGGACTTAATGTGGTCGTAACATTGCCAAAGGTATTCTGGTAGTGGTTTGGTAAGTGAAAGATGCATTGGTAAAACTTTAGTGACACTTCTCTAAATGTGTGTTTGGACTATGCAAATAAGTTCCACAGGAGGAAAGAAGGGTGGGCCACACTGTGTCCCCCACTCTGATGGAAACAGCCAATCACAGCCTGGAAATGGAGAAGCGCCAGATTGCAATCTCCTCCTCATTGGAAAGAGATAAAGGTACCTTCCCAAAAGACACTCCTTGTTCTGAGTCTGAGTCGCGAAAGGGAGAGACACTAACAGAAACACCGGAGTTCTGAGTTTCTGGCATGTCCAGTGAGACAACAGCAGATCAACCTACGTTCTGAGTCCGAGTTCTGTTACCGGGAAGGCAGCAACAGAAACAACCCATTTTGAGTCTGAGCCCTGTCAAGGAAAGGACTGCAAAAGATCACCAACGTTCTGAGTCTCGGGCCCTTGAGGGAAGAGGCAATAATAGATACCAAGTCCTGAGTCTCCAGCTTCGAGGCAGCCACAGATATGACCACGTTCTGAGCCTCCAGCCTGCGAGGAAAGAGATAATCTGCATTCAGACTTCAGAGTCTTCATCCAGCGAGACAACAACAGATGCAGCAGGTCCTGAGTCTCTATCCTAGAGAGACAAAGCGGATCGACCAAATTCTGGGTCTCTAGCCCAGAGAGGAAGAAAACTCATCTGCAACAAGGTTAAGCTCTGGCAAGTAAACCTTCACTCCAAGGTACCTTTGCTTGCATGTTCCAGGCTAAGGACCTTCTGCACCTACTCCCGGGCCACATCTGCGTGTTCCAGATTTTAGGACCCTTTGGTGCTCCAGGAGATCAGCATCCTCCAGTGCTTCGTGTTCAAGGCTGTCGAAACGGATTCTCACTCTTTTCCCCACATTGTTACCAGCACAACCAGAGGATGAAGTCACCACCACCGGGCTGCTCACTCAATAATAGAGAACGTAACTATCACCTATCCAAACCTCTTCCAGAGACCTATAGGCATTGTTGTGTATTATCAGTATATGATTTCTCTAATTGACATGTTAATAGATGTCAATTAGATCTCTAATAGATGCAATATAGCTGATTGGAGTTGATAACAAATAATCTTTCAGGTATTTGTTTGATGCATAATAAGGTTCTTCACCTTACTTGTTTCAGAGTAGAGACAGTTTATCTTTCCAGATAACGTAGCTCTGACATAGCAACACCGAACACAATCACTTGTATTTTATGCATCTTATACACTTTATTCCTTTTTCATTCATGGTATTCATTTAGTAGTTGTTGATTACTCTTGTCTATCTTTTGTTAATAAAATTAATTTTATTACACTTGTGTCTTCCTTGTGTTGATAATGCAGTAAAGGTTCTACAAGTTAGATATCCCACCAATCTTTCTTATATGATGTATTCATAACCGCACCTTAAGTGACACGTGATCCCAAATTATAATGTCATCTGTGACGTGAGTACCCATCACTACACTATTTCGCCTCCTTAGTATGGCGAAAGCAAAATTCACTAAAGTTATTATATAGGTTTTTGCATTATTATTACTACAGTCAACCCTGAACACAGAAAGCATTTTGTTACACAAAACATTAAAACTGGTCTATTTCAATATTATAAAATTTCATTACGCATAATTTAAGTGTTTATATACAAATAAGTTCATTTTAACCTTCAATATTATAATAATTTAGTATCAACCAACTCTCATGTATTTTACAGCATTAGTTGAAAGATTTTTTTTTTCCTTGAGAAAATTTGCCATGTACTGTACCTGATATACTGTATATACAAAATAATTGAAATTGAATCGAAATCTAATCAAATTGCAAGCTTGTAAAGCATCAAATCGAATCGTGAAATTTGTGTCAAAATCCAGCCCTATTAAAGATGCACAATGAAAACTTAAGAGGTTCAAGACAGATATTATGGAAAAGATATGATACTCTGATGTGAAATTACAGGTGAGAAATGACATGTCCTAATCAGCCATTCATATTGTAGATCTGGTCTGTTTTAGAAAGAAAAGATTTCAAATCCAGCAAATATCACCCCGTGCCAACTGAGGAGGCCTTATCACTGATCCGCCACAATAAAATGTTTTCTGGCAGCAAAGGTTAATATATTATATAATTTCCTGTTGGCAGATGTTTTGTGTATCTGCTTGGAAAGCCAAAAACTAATGAAATTTAATCTAATTTAAATTGGATGCCAAAACATTTTGCAGTACTTCCAAAAGCACTTGAGATCATTACTTTAGCAATTTAACCACATGCAATGCATAAAAGTCGACAAAAATTTGCAACACATTTACTTAAAAATTTAATGTATATGTCTGATCAAAACAGAGCCACAATGAATGTAAGTTTGCTAAAACGAGGGTTAAATAACTGACATTATCTATCTATCTATCTTTTTACTTACTAATTTACTGTAGTGAATCACACAAAGTGAATTTTGATTTCACGTTGAATACATATTTCAGTTTCACATTCACACATGAGCCGGCGATTTGGAATGACATTTTCCTTGTTGAAATGCGAATGAATATTATATATATTGTTTCTTTACGTTCTCATGCAAAAAAGAAGGTTTAAATAAAGGAAAGGCAGAGGAATGTTCTGTAAAAAAGAGAAAGAATGCTGGCTCCTCCACACACACACACACACACACACACACTTGTGTTGTAGGGCAATGCCTCCATCAGATCAGTGTCTCCACAAGGTGTTATTTCAGCTGTTAATCACATACTTCTCACACACAGACACCCTTCAGAGAGATAAGTAGTTGTTGCAGACCTCCACAGAAATAGCATGGCATATGTGCCAAGCTGGCAAGCAAAAGACAAAACTTTGTGTGTGTGCCTGATTTTGTCATGATTACACATGCTTAATTTGTTACAGGAAATATATTAGCGTGTGGACGTGACTGTGTATTTACACAGATTTTAGAGGTTTTAGAGGTGAGAAATTATTTTGTGTGGGTTGCACCGTCTTGGTTCTCACCTGCAGTAATAAGTGTCAGCACGGCACTCTCCTTTTCTCCTCCTCTCTTCCTTCATTTCCATCCTATCAACCATCCTTCTCTCTCCAGGGAAGCACAGAGACAGAGCGCAGGCACGCACATACATGCACACCACTTAACAGCCATCTCCACATCCTCCCGCATGTCACATGCACTTCTCTTAATACAGAATCTGCTTGATAATACCGCGGCAAATTATCACCAAACCTTTTCTAAATTGGTATTATTTAGAAAAGATAGAAAATATTTTCCTTTCTCTGATTTTTTCTTTCTTTCATTCATCAGTCTCTTTCCAATTATATTTCAACTAGTTGTTATACATAAATTTATTAATATATTTTTGCGAAGCACTTTCTCGGCGGGAGCGCTGAAGACATACAGGTGTTAATTTCCAGAAGAGTAGATTAAAGTGAATCAATAAAAAATTCAATTTTGCATTAACATGCAATTTAGAAGGCTATACATATTTTACCGTTCAGACATTTGAGGTCAGAAAGAGTTTTTAATAAAGTCTCTTATGCTCACCAAGGCTGCATTAATTTGATACAGAAACAAAATACAATAAAAGCAGTAATATAATAAAAGATTATTAGAATTTAAAATAACTTTTCTCTTTCAATATATTTTAAAATGTAATTTATTCCTGTGATGGCAAAGCTGAATTTTCAGCATCATTACTCCAGTCTTAAGAGTTACATCAGAAATCATTTTTATATGCTGACTGGTGCTCAAGAAACATTTCTCCTTATTACTAATGTAGTGCTTCTTAATTGAATTTTTTAGGATACTTCAATGAAAAGAAAGTTCAACAGAACAGCATTTATTTGAAACAGAAATTGATCACTTTTGAAACTTCTGAACAATATTGTAGATGACCTGTTAATATGAAGAATCAGAACTTTAAAGTACCATACTCATTTCATCAGCCTCACGTAGACCTTCAAAATGTTTCCAAATTTTCAATTCATCATGACCAAACATTCATTTAAAGGCGTGGTTGATTGCGATTTCACTTTTTAACGTTAGTAAGTGTGTAATGTTGCTGTTTGAGCATAAACAATACCTGCAAAGTTATGACGCTGAAAGTTCAATGCAAACGGAGATATCGTCTTTTCTGGCACTTTAATGCCTACAAAAACGACTGGTAAGGGACTACAACGAGTTACTTCCCGGGTCCGACAGATAAACCCCGCTCCGGGAACACGCAACGAAGGGGGCGAGGCCATGCTGAGCTGCTTTTAGAGAAGAGGAAGAGAAAACTTGGGGTGCACGTAAAAATCTATGAATCGCGATTCTGTCTTCTAACGATTCTAATGGATTCACAAGTTTCAAAATCATATGCTCTAAAGTAGCTGTTCTTAATACAGTTCCTCACGTCTCCCTGCTCTGCATCTCTCTCTCTCTCTCTCTCACTCACTCATTCAGATCGTCAGATCAGCTCCAGCAAAGTTATTTACACGCTTATTTTCACATAGCTATGAGAAGACTTATACATGGACGCGCGTGCGGTTGCCATGCTGTATTAAGGCTTTAATTAGGATAAAACTTACGCCTATATTAAAAGCTAACAGAAGCAGTAGCACTTATGAACCAACAACAAAAAACATACCATTAAAAGCCGTGCTTGCACAGGTTCTGCATGATCTTCTTCACTAATATCCTCTGCGTCTCATTCGGGCTCAAATTGATAAGCAATATAGACGACGCCATTGTTTACAATACAACTGGAGCACAAATAATCGGGGCAGAGAAGGGACAGAGAGGTGTGGAATAAAGGTAAATTATGTGAAAAATAATGTATTGGTTTTTTTTTTTTTTAAACTATGCATGAACACATGTATATGACTGCACCCCATAAACACAACCAAGCCTAGAAAAAAAAAACAGTCAACCACCCCTTTAAGTCTTTTAATCCTTCAATTAATTTGTTGATCTGGTTCACAGAACTGGCCATTCATGCACAAATCAAACTGATCCAGTTTTAAAGTTCAATATAATGGCTTAATGAACATGTCACAAGCTGCTATAACAACAAGTTTTTAATAACTTTTTTTCTTCAAACATAGCTAGCTATCATATGACTTTAGAAGCCAGCACACACCTAATATGGACCACTTTTCAGATGCTTTTGTTTCCTTGAAATCTCTGGTCCTTATTTACTGTAAATACATAAACACCCAGCACATTTTTTTAATTATCCACAGGAGAAAGACATAATGGAAAAACAAGAGGATGAGTAAATGATGACAGGATGATTGGGTGAATTAGCCTATCTATTTCAAAATGCTATAGAAATATGCGGTCCTAAAATATTAGATGGAAATCCTTTTAATGACAGCAGTTCATAGTCAGACTGGTGTTATATTTAATCAGAGAATGGCACTGTTTTTCACTGTACTGTAAGTGGTATTTCTAATACATGAGAATCATGGGTTAAAGAGAATGACAAGATTCTTAAATCAATGTGTCTCTACATTTTAAACTGGTGTCTTGAATGCCTCCGATTGTAATTTCCAGATGGACTATTCTATGAATAAATAGATTTTCTTCTGTGTTTCCTGTTATTTTTTATCAATTTTGGAAAGATATATATAAATAAATAAAAATAAATACATCTTACTGACTCAAAACTTTTGAACAGTAGGCCTAGTGTATATGTTTGGCATGTTGTCATTGTATTTAAGCTTCAAGAAATTATTACAATATTATCTGAAAAATGGCATTATTAAATCAAAATACTTAAAGTCAGAAAAAATACATAAAAAAATCACAATAAATAGTGGTCAAATGAACTTTTTATTTGTACATTTTTCAAATTTCCTTTACACTGTCTTGAGTCCCCCTGAGGGTGTGTGGACCCTGTTTGAAAACCCTATTAACAGTACATAAAAAAATTAGAAATTAGAAGTTGTCACACAAAAAAAGGAAACAAAAAAAAAAACACCACAGATAGGCCACTTTCAGGTGGGCCAGCATCTCTGTAGGAAACTATTTTGAGAAGGGTTTAAGGCCTCCTGAAAGGAGAGGTGTTGTGGTTATCTGTCCAATTCACACTTCATGAAGGTGAGAAGAGAAGAGGAAAAAACGTAAGAGATAGACAAGCTATCACATGCACACCACCCCCCTAATGACCCTCATCGGAGAGTAAGGGAAAACAGTACGGTTGTCACAGGAAAGCAGATGAGGCGTATACCAATCCTAACAGGCACACCGTGCACCTTATCTCCAAAGCAACTATGAGCTGACACACATGTAAAGTGGGTGACAAGGCACTGGTGTGTGGATCTGCAGCCCTCCAGCAAGGCCATCTGTCCACATACACCACACCAGGCCTAATGAGGCAGCTAAAGGTCAGCTTAGCGCCGCTCCAGTCAGGAATGCCCTCGGCCACCCCAAAGGACGGCCAGATGTCACGATTACAAAGGGCTGCTAGATTAGCAAAGGTGGTAACTGGTACGATACCTGAATCAATGCCCTGTAGTAGAAAGAAAGAAATCAGAAAGTATAAGTTGGAAATTTAAATCCTCATGTTCTGTATTGCCATTTTAACATCTCATAAGATACAGTCAAGTAAATTGTAATTGGAAACTAGATTCTAAAAACAAATATTTTGGTTTAACAACAAAAAAATTAATGAAACTGTTTACATCAGTCTTTCTTAAAATTATTTAATTTGTTCAAACAAACATTATGTTTAAACAAACTACACTGAGTTAGAGGAACGTAAAGATTTGCAGCATAAACCTTTTTTTTTTTTTTAAGTTGATTACTACCCACAAATTATGTGGTTCTAACTAATGTCAGCATAATTGGGCTGTGGTGCTGGAACTGTTCCCATAGGAAAGAAAAATAAAAAGTGAGATCTCTTTAACATCTCAAATATTACACAGAAATGAGGATATTTTAAGAGCGAATGGAGATTTTTGCTTGAGACTCCTGCATCTCAAACTTGTCTCCTGAGACAAAAACTCTAACACTCTCACAATGGTCTCCTTTATAGCTTTAAAAGAGATCTCAACACCACCACACACAGTGCTCAGATATTTCTCCTAGTCTAAAGACTCTGGTGCTCTCATATTTGTCTCCTTTAAAGCTTTAGAGGAGATCTCAACAACATCACACACTCTGCTTGGATTTTTCTCGGTTACACTTTATTTTGATTGTCTAATGTGGACTATCTACTAACTAGAAGTAACTTTGCAACTACATGTCAACTAATTCTCATTAATATGCAACTACATGTCTACTAACTCTCAGAGTAGACTGTTAGGTTTAGGGTTAGTAGAATAAGTTGACAGTATGTTGTATGTTGTGGACCCATCAAAATAAAGTGTTAGAAGATATTAAACAGATAGTCTACCAATAATCTAATGACTGCTAGTTGACATGTAGTTGCAAAGTTACTTACTGTTAGTAGAATGTCTAAAGTGGACTATCAAAATAAAGTATTACCTTTTTCTCTTTAGCTAAATAATCTGGGGGTCTTATATTTGTCTCCTGTAAAGCTGTAGAAGATATCTCAACAACTTTACAAAATATGCAAGTCAAGTACTTGAAATGCACTAAATAAAGGGGGAAAAGTCATAAATTTAGAGTTAAAGGCTATACTGAGAGAGAAATTATGCAGAAATAAGGATAATGTTACTTATTATAGGACTAGGTTTATGTACAGGTACATCTCAAAAAAAAATTGTCACATTTCAGAAAGTGAAACCCATATATTATATAGATTCATTACACATAGAGTGAAATATTTCACGCCTTTATTTCTTGCACTTTTGATGATTATGACTTACTGATAATGAAAACCCCAAATTCAGTCTCGGAAAATTAGAATATTACATAAGATCAATAAAAAAATAAATATATATTTTAAACAGAAATTTCAGGCTTCTGAAAAGTAAGTTCATTTCTATGCACTCAATACGTGGTTAGGCCTCCTTTTACATGAATTACTGCATCAATGCGGCGTGGCATGGAGGCAATCAGCCTGTGGCACTGCTCAGGTGTAATGGAAGCCCAGGTTGCTTTGATAGCAGCCTTCAGGTCATCTGCATTATTGGGTCTGGTGTCTCTCATCTTCTGCTTGACAATACCCCATAGATTCTCTATGAGGTTCAGGTCAGGCGAGTTTTCTGGCCAATCAAGCACAGTAACACCACGGTCATTGAACCAGCTTTTGGTACTTTTGGCAGTGTGGGCAGGTGCCAAGTCCTGCTGGAAAATTAAATCAGCATCTCCATAAAGCTTGTCAGCAGAAGGAAGCATGAAGTGCTCTAAAATTTCCTGGTAGATGGCTGCGTTGACTGTGGACTTCAGAAACCACAGTGGACCAACACCAGCAGATGACATGGCAGCCCAAATCATCACTGACTGTGGAAACTTCACACTGGACTTCAAGCAATATGGATGCTGTGCCTCTCCAGTCTTCCTCCAGACTCTGGGACCTTGATTTCCAAATGCAATGCAAAATTTACTTTCATCTGAAAAGAGGACTTTGGACCACTGAGCAACAGTCCAGTTCTTTTTCTCCACAGCCCAGGTAAGAGGCTTCTGACGTTGTCTCTGGTTCAGAAGTTCAAGTTCAAGTTTATTTGTATAGCGCTTTTTACGATACAAATCGTTGCAAAGCAGCTCTACAGGAAATTAAGTTTCCACAATATATTTATATATTGCAGAACCTTAATTTATTTAATTTATGGCAAAATTTGGTAATTCTGTATGTTGTCTGAGCGTTGGCATCCTCTGAGGTCCTCTGAGAGGTTGGCATTATCTTTTCTCAGGTGTTTGGTCATCTCAGATCATTTAAGGGTTGGATCCAGACTGAAGCTTCTGTAATTCCTAGTTACCACGGGATGTTAATCGCGTGACAGAAACAGAGAAACAAATAGAGACATAATTAGCGTAGCTGCTGTTCCATCTAAGCAAAAATGATTTGTTCATCCCAAGCTAAAGAATAATAATAATAATGTACATTTGATCAGATATAACTGCAGTACAAGATTATAAGATGCATTATATGAATGCTTGGCTAAAGAGATGTGTCTTTAATCTAGATTTAAACAGAGAGAGTGTGTCTGAACCCTGAATGTTATCAGGAAGGCTATTCCAGAGTTTGGGAGCCAAATGTGAAAAAGCTCTACCTCCTTTAGTGGACTTTGCTATCCTAGGTACTACCAAAAGTCCAGAGTTTTGCGACCTTAGGGAGCGGGTTGGATTGTAGCGTGACAGAAGACAAGTTAGGTACGCAGGAGCTAAACCATTTAGGGCCTTATAGGCAAGTAATAATATTTTGTAAATGATACAGAACTTAATAGTTAGCCAGTGCAGAGACTGTAAAATTGGAGTAATATGATCATATTTTCTTGCCCTGGTAAGAACTCTACCCGCTGCATTTTGGACTAACTGTAGCTTGTTTATTGAAGACGCAGGACAACCACCTAGCAGTGCATTACAATAGTCCAGTCTAGTGGTCATGAATGCATGAACAAGCTTTTCTGCATCAGAAACAGGTAGCATGTTTCAAAGCTTGGCAATGTTTCTAAGATGGAAGAATGCCGTTTTTGTAACATGGGAAATATGATTTTCAAAGGACAAGTTGCGGTCTAATATAACACCCAGATTTTTGACTTTAGAGGACGTAACCGTACATCCATCTAGTTGCAAATTGTAATCCAAGAGATTCTGTGTACTGATTTTTCGTCCAATAAGTAATATCTCTGTCTTATTTCATTTCATTTCATTTCATTTATTTATTCTCTTTTCATGGTAATGCAACACGAAATGCCACAACAATCCAACAACACAACAAAAATACATTACATGACAAGAAGAACAGGAGTAGGATGAAGAAAATAAAATCGTATAAACTCCTACCCCATTCTTATATTAAGAAAGTTACAAATTAGATGGCCTCACCGACATGAAAAATAAAATAAAAATAAAATAACAACACCAAAAAAATAACAAAATAGCCCAGACCAGATGTAATCTACTTTCAATTTTAACAATTTTCCCTTTTTTTTTTTTTATTTATTTATTTTTTATTATTAATTCTGCTTACAAAACATTAAACAAACAAAAACAACAATGATACAATAATAACAACTCTGGCAACGAAAACAACGACGAGACCATCATTGACCATCATCTTTGTACAAATGAAGTATCTTCTGTTTATACTTATATTTAAATCGAAGAATATTTGAACAACATTTTAGATCATTTTCTAATAAATTCCATCTTTTCACACCAGAAACTGAGACACACATTTGTTTGAGGGTATTTCCAGCAAAAGGTTGTTTAAAATCATTATTTCTTCTGTTTGTCTCACTATTCACAGTAAAAAGGGTTTGCAATCCGTCCGGTAACAGGCAATGTTTTGCTTTATGAACAACTAATAAAGTTTGTAAAGAAACCAAGTCCTTCAATTTGAGTAGACCTGTTAAATTCTTATCTGAATTTAATAGGAGGAAATTATTGGTCATCCAATCTTTTACATTTTTTACACAATCTATTAGCTTAGATAGTTGAGAAGTTTCATCTGGTCTTGTTGAGATATATAGTTGAGTATCATCAGCATAACAATGAAAACTAATCCCGTATTTTCGAATAATATAACTAAGGGGTAACATGTATATTGAAAATAGTAGAGGACCTAGGACAGATCATTGTGGTACTCCATACTTTACTGGTGATAATTGAGATGACTCCCCATTTAAATGAACAAAGTGGTAACGATCGGACAGGTAGGATCTAAACCATCTTAAAGCCTGCCCTTGAATACCAGTATAGTTTTGTAATCGATCTATGAGTGTGTCATGGTCTATAGTGTCGAACGCAGCACTAAGATCAAGTAATACTAGCAATGAGATGCAGCCTTGGTCTGAAGTAATTTGTAATTTTAACAAGTGCAGTTTCTGTACTATGGTGAGGCCTGAAACCTGACTGAAATTCTTCATAGAGATACATTTTTTGCAAGAAGGAACACAATTGAGCAGACACAACTTTTCCTAAAATTTTAGACATAAACGGAAGATTTGAAATGGGTTTGTAATTTGCCAGTTCATTAGAATTTAGTTGTGGTTTCTTAATAAGAAGCTTAATAACCGCCAGTTTGAATGGTTTTGGGACGTGACCTAAAGATAACAATGAGTTAATAATATTGAGAAGCGGTTCTTCTGCTACAGGTAACAACTATTTCAGTAGTTTAGTGGGTACAGGATCTAATAAACATGTTGTTGGTTTAGATGCACTGATAAGTTTATTTAGCTCTTCCTGTCTTATAGTTGTAAAGCACTGCAGTTTTTCTTTGGGTGCGATGAATGAAGCTGAAATACTAGACGCAGTAGAATCTACATTTGTTATTGTATTTCTGATGTTATCTATTTTGTCAGTAAAGAAATTCATAAAGTCATTACTATTAAACTGAGAGGGAATATTTAGATCGGGTGGCGTGTGTTTATTTGTTAATCTAGCCACTGTGCTAAATAAGAACCTTGGATTGTTTTGGTTATTATCTATGAGTTTGCGGATATGCTCTACCCTGGCAGCTTTTAGAGCCTGTCTATAGCTGGACATACTGTTTTTCCACGCAATTCTAAAAACTTCTAAGTTAGTTTTTCTCCATTTGCGCTCAAGATTACGAGTTTCTTTCTTGAGAGAATGGGTATAACTGTTGTTCCATGGTGCAGTACGTTTTTCTCTTACCTTTTTCAATTTGAGGGGGGCAACAGCTTCTAATGTATTAGAGAAGATAGTGCCCATGTTGCTAGTCATTTCGTCTAGTTCATGTGTATTTATGGGTACACAGAGCAGTTGAGGTAAATCAGGCAGGTTATTTGAGAATCTGTCTTTGGTGGCTGGAACAATAGTTCTGCCCGGACGATAACGCGGAGCCATATAATTAATATCAGTAATACGCAGCATGCACGATACAAGGAAATGATCAGTAACATCATCACTTTGAGGTACGATATCTATATTGGTAAGATCAATTTCATGCGATATAATTAAATCTAGCGTATGATTAAAACGATGAGTGGGCCCGGTGACGTTTTGCTTGACTCCAAAAGAGATTATTAGGTCAGTAAACGCAAGTCCTAACGCATCATTTGTATTATCAATGTGAATGTTAAAATCTCAGACAATTAGCAGTTTATCAACATTAACCAATAGATCTGAGAGGAAATCTGCTAATTCTTTTAGTGAATCTGTATATGGCCCTGGCGGTCTATACACAGTAGCCAGAGCAGGAGATGGGAGATTTCTTTTGCATATCTAACAGTGTAACATTAAGCAGAAGTATTTCGAATGAGTTAAACCTCCTGTATCCTGTTTTCTGAGTAACATTGAGAATATCACTATATATTGTTGCAACACCGCCGCCACGACCAGTCTGACGGGGCTCATGTTTATAACAGCAGCTTGGTGGAGTAGACTCATTTAGACCAAAATATTCATTTGGTTTCAGCCAGGTTTCAGTCAGGCAGAGTACATCAAAATGATTATCTGTGATCATTTAATTTACAATAACTGCTTTGGGTGCGAGTGATCTAATGTTTAGGAGCCCAAGCTTTAAAAATGGTTTTTGTACATTTATTTTGCGTTTTTCTGGTTTAATCACAATCAGATTTTTTCTAGATCCTACATTAAATTTATATTTTGACCTCGCTATTCGGGGAACAGACACAGTCTGTATAGAAGTGGCTTGGTAGCCCTTTTCCGGAAGACGTCTGAGCGTGGTGACTCTTGATGCACTGACTCCAGCTTCAGTTCACTCCTTGTGAAGCTCTCCCAAGTGTTTGAATCAGCTTTGCTTGACATTATTCTCGGTCATCCCTGTTGCTTGTGCACCTTTTCCTACCCAAATTCTTCCAGTCAACTTTGCATTTAATATGCTTTGATACAGCACTCTGTAAACAGCCACACCTTACAGTAATGACCCTCTGTGACTTGTCCTCTTTGTGGAGGGCGTCAATGTTCGTCTTCTGGATCATTGCCAAGTTGGTGAAATGTCACTTACACCTTTCTGGTTCTGACCCCTCGATATGGTAGAAATGTTTGAGCTCATATTGAGGCATTTGCACACTTTGTAAAGTTATTGAAATCACTTCTGAAATTTAGAGGAGACAAATATGAGAGATCCAGAATATCTAGCTAAGGAGAAAAATCTGAGCACAGTGCAGGATGTTGAGATCCCTTTTAAACCTTCAAAGGAGACCATTCTGAGAGTGTTAGAGCTTGTCTCAGGAGACTCCAGCAAAAAGTTCCATTCAATCTTAAGGTAACCTCATTTCTGTCTAGGAAAAATTTGAAATGTTAAAGAGATTTTTAATTTAATTTTTTTTCCCTCTGGTTAGCTCCAATATCATTTATCCACACATTTCAATCAAAGACAATACATGCATTGTCATATTTGAAGTTATTTTATGTAGACGGTGTTTTATTGCACGATGATTTAACAAAACCATAACCTATATTTACATAATGAAAAATGGGCTGTACAAAACAAACACAAAGCTCTTATAATAAACATCTTGCATTTGCAAGTCCTTTCTAGTGTTTGGAAAATGTGGTGTATAAACAATGATGGACATTGAAGATAAATGCAAACATTTAAACTAGTAACCCTTGATATTCTGAAATGTTCAATGCTATTTAAATTATAGTTTTAGTATTTACAATATTGATAAAAGTTTAGCATTTCTCCCAAAATAAAACTGAAGACATCTTAAGACAAGGCTGATATCTCAACACTGTAAAAAAAAAAAAAAAGTTGAGCCAACTTAAGATTTTAAGGCAACAAACTTCAGCAGAGTTTTGAGTTCTCAACTTGTTGTTTTAAGTTTATACAACAAAAAGTTGATAATCTCCTACAAAAATAAGTTGCTCTAAATCTGCAAAAAGCTGCTTGCTTTAAAATTTTGATTTGGCTAAACTTTTTTTTTTTTTTTTACAGTGAAGGAGACATAAAAGAGAATCACCCCTTAGTATCCGGAGCGTAGAACAACCTCTGTCAGAGCCATAGCCTTGTGGGCAGCAGCAACATGAGGGTTCGAATCCCAGCTAAAGATACTTTCCTGCTTAGTTCTCACCTGTCCAATCGTTTCCTGTCTCTACTGGAGATGCAGTTTCAATGAACACAGTCATTAAAAACAATATACACGGGCAAACACTAGGCAGGCAGGCAGGAGACACACATATGGACATAGTAGAGCAGACAATAAATTCTTCTTCTTCTTTTATGTTTAATGGCGTTTGGCAAACCACCTTAAGGTGCATTTCCGACACCTACTGGGATGGAGTGTGAGGCCTCGATGAACGAAAACATTATATACTATTTATGTAAAAACAAACAAATAAATAAATAAAAACAAACAAACTAAATTATTCTAATCAAATCAGTATCTCTCAAATATTTTAGAAGAAAATCATAAACCCTTAACGGTTTCTGCGCATTCTGAAATATAACTGAAATGTCACTAATTTCCATATCTCTTAATTTTTCAACAAACTGCTTTCTTTGACTATTATATGCCGCACAGTGTAAGAGGACATGTTCAACTGTTTCTGTTATTCCACAGTACTTGCAGTAATCTGACTCACTTTTTCCTATTGTATACAATGAATAATTAAGGTTAGAGTGTCCTATTCGGATCCTGGTTATAACAATATATTCTCTTCGGTTTACATATACCTTTCTTTCAATCCCCACTTTCTGTTGAATGCTAAATAGGTGCCTCCCTTTTGACTCTTCATTCCATATATTTTGCCACATACTTCCAACTGCTGTTTTAATAATACCTTTTACTTCTGTTTTACTTACAGGAATTTCTATGTCAGTCTCTTCTTTTCTCAATGCTGACTTAGCCAGCTTAGCCACCTCCTCATTCCCTTCTACACCTGCATGGGCAGGGATCCATAGAAACTCTACACTTACTCCTGTTTGATTTACTCTATATACATTTTGTAAAATTTCATGGAGTACATCCTGGCTAGCTGCTGATTTACCACTATTTAAACTGTTTAATACTGAGTATGAGTCTGAACAAACAACTACACTTATAGGATTAATTTCTTCCACCCATGGATAGCCATTAGAATTGCCATCATTTCTGTTGTGAATACAGATACATCGTTAGATAACCTCTTAACAGTGCTATATTTACGATAGGGTATATATATATATATATGGCTGCTGCTGTATACCCAGAATCAGGATTTTTCGACCCATCAGTATATATTTCAATACTATTGAAATAGGTTTTTTTTTTTCAAATATTGATCCACTGCAATTTTTTTTGGCATACACCTTTCCTTTTCATTTATTTCAAAATGCAGCTGGAGATCTACCACTGGCATTTGGACCAGCCAAGGGGGTATTATTGGTATTGCTACCATTGAACTTATTTTTATATCATTAATTCCTATCTTAGCATCTGCATCAGCATTCCATCCAAAGCTATTATAATTTACATACTCATATTCCCAACCTTTTTGTAATACATCTTTGACTGGATGGGTTTCTACATGCCCCCTTACAGAACGCCAGTATGTCATCTTTAACTTAAGTCTCCGGAGGTCTAAAGACGACTCTGCCATTTCCACCTGCATCGCTGAAACTGGCGATGTTCTAAATGCCCCACTTCCTATTCTTAGTGCTTGAGATTGAATGCCACTTACTTTCTTTAACATAGATACTGATGCCGAACTATATATTAAGACAATAAATTGAGAACTGAACACAACTAATGAAGGGTAGCTAATGACGATAACTGATGACACACACCTGAACCAAATGACACAATCAACAGGAGACAGAAACTAGGTCACATAGAGCACATGGAGAATGAAAAACACAACAAAAATAAGTTTAAGTACTAAAGTTAAAATCTTATTAATAAATACCTTAAAAGTAGTATCTGATTCTAAACAGAACTTTTCTACATTGACCATTAAAATGCATTCAGATAAAATATGTTTGAAAGCAACATACACTGTAAAAAAAAAAGTCCCGTAAAAAATGGTCAAATGACTGGCAGCTATGGCTGACAAACAAAAACTGTAAAATTAAAATAAAATATCATAATTGAAACAAGGAAAAATGTGTAAAATAACATTTTATTAAATACATTTTCTGTAAATGTTTTAATGAAAATTTCTGTAAAATAGTTTTTGCACTTTATTTCAATTAAGATATTTTACTATAATTTCTTGTTTTTTGTTTAGCAGCCGTAGCTGCCAGTCATTTGACTGTTTTTTGTTGTTGTTTGTTTGTTTTTTTGCAGTGTATACATGCACTGTAAAAAATGATCGTGATTTTAACGGTAAAAAACTGTGAAAATGCTACGGTAAAAACCTGTTACATGGTTAACGGAAAGTTCCTGTAAAATTTACAGGGAAAAACCGTAAACTGACGTTCCCAGAATTCCCTGCGTTCCATTTCAAATTATGTTTCTTCTTAGTTTTTTCTTATCAGTTATGTTTATTAGGGTTGTATGTTACATCTAATGTTGTTAAATTAATGTTTATAGCATTTTTCAGTTTAATGAGTCTCACCATGATGGTGTTTAGTGCTTGTGTGAATGACACTGTGCACCTTCTGTATATACTATTGTTTAAAAGTTGCTTGTGATGGGCTTTGGCTCATCATGTGACTTTCTCATCATCACCTGCATTTGGTGGATATCAGTGTATTTCAAAGGAACAAAACAGATTTCAGTACTTTAATAGGTTGGTATATTAAGATTATATCAGTTAAACAAATTACGGTATTTATCTGTAAATTTAAGTTAAAACCGTAAAACCTAAAACTTTGCTACCGTATTTTTTACGGTAGAATTCTGGCAACCACAGCTGCCAGTTTTTTTACCGTAAATTTTATGGAATTTTTTTTACAGTGTGGCCAAAAATTCTGCGATAATCCACATCTTCTTTGAAGTGCTTTTAGAAGTATGAAATGTTGAAGAATTATGAAATTTCATAATATCAAAATATGTTACTATTGATCACACTAAACTAATTTGTAATATGCAGCATATGCAAAATACAATGCATTGTGTGCATTAAGACCTTACATTTGCCAAAATGTCAAGTACCCAGTGCCCAGGTAAAAATAATACAAAATAACCTAGCAAAATGACCCAGGATTTTTAAACTTGAGACTTGTGACAAAAACACACAGTTTAAAATATCTGTTGTGTATAATAATGTTTTATGTAGTATTACTAAAATATTAAGTAAGCATACTCTACAGTATACATGAATGTGTTCATTTAATCGGGGTAAACTTAAACTTAAGATCAGCAACTAGCAGAGAAATGACACAGTTTTAATGATATTTCTTATTTTTGAGAGCAGAATGACCACAGGTATGCATTGAGCACTGAACCAGCAAGCTACATCTACATTATTCCACCTCCACACTGAATTACCCTCACTGCACTGCACAATAATCTTTCTCTGCCTGTCTCTATCATGCCTACTTTGCTCAGTCATTGACAGCTTCTCTGATATCCAGGTCATTATCAGAATTGATAGTCATGCAGGATCAGTACAGGACTCAGATGGACCCCTCTGTAGACAAGAATCCCAAGCTCTCGATATTGTGATGACGACTTTAGGGGTGGGAAAAAAAATTCCTCCAGCGCCCGGAGCCCTTGGACCACAGCAAATTGAAATCTGTCGGTCATGAATCTTCAATTAAAGGGGAGAAAATTTGAAAATATATTACTCTGCAACTTTCCAGCAGCTGTCACAAAAGGAGATCATCCACACTAATGACTTGGATCCATCTGAAATAGAAATATTCACAAAATGACTGGACGTCAAATTAACTGGTTTCATTGCTTTCATCCCTTTCATGTCTGCAACCTCACATGCCTCTCAATGGCCACAATGCATTATTATGCTTTAGATGTAAATAAATGGACTAGAACAAAATAATCCTTTGGCTGAACTTAATTTGATTCAACACAGTGGTTCCATGCATTCGGAAATGGGTTTCTTAAACATTAAATTAAACTGTGAACTACAGTAAATGAATGCAATACAATTACACGTCAAAATAACACAAAAGTAGTAATGCAGGGAACCACAGCACAAATTAGTATGCTAAACACATCCATTTCTAGCCTATATAATGTATGATGTTTACAGAAAACATAAGAGAGACATAATTAGCCTCTCTGCCAGCATTTGCACAGTAATTGCTAGTAATTCCAATGAAGCAACATATACTGTTCTTCTACTTATTCTCCCAAACACAAGATCCACGCTTCACCCCAAAAACTCCAATGTAACAAACTATTCTCAATTCAACATAACACTTTAAACACTAATAAGTCCTCTTTTCTCATTTTGGCAGTGTGGGAACTGAAAGTCAATGGTTCAAACCAAGGACTCATGGTCAGACTAGTTAGCACAACCCTGTTAGTCTCTGCTGGAAGATGTCATAACTGCACAATCTGGCTGTTGTGATTGTTAACTAAAATTAAAACTAGAGCTGAAACTAAAACTAAAATTGAAATGAAATACAAATATTAGATGGAAAAAGTCTTACCTAAAGAAATTAAAAATTAGATATGTGTCCTTTGCAAATAACTGAAATAAATTGGTCACAGTTCGGTGGATAAACGCACAAAGGAGATGCAGTTTCAATGAAAATAATCTTTAATAAATCCACACACAGCCAAACACAAGGCAGACAGGCAGGAACCACACATATGGACATAGTAGACCGGACAATAAACTGAGAACTGAACACAACTAATGAAGGGTAGCTAATGACGATAATAGATAACACACACCTGAACCAAATGACACAATCAACAGGAGACAGAAACTAGGTCACATAGAGCACATGGAGAATGAAAAACACAACAAAAATAAGTTTAAGTACTAAAGTTAAAATCTTATTAATAAATATAATAAAAGTAGTGTCTGATTCTAAACAGAACTGTTCTACATTTACCATTAAAATGCATTAAGATAAAATATGTTTGAAAGCAACATACACTGTAAAAAAAAAAGTCCCGTAAAAAATGGTCAAATGACTGGCAGCTATGGCTGACAAACAAAAACTGTAAAATTAAAATAAAATATCATAATTGAAACAAGGACAAATGTGTAAAATAATATATTTTATTAAATACATTTTCTGTAAATGTTTTAATGAAAATTTCTGTAAAATTGTTTTTGCACTTTATTTCAATTAAGATATTTTACTATAATTTCTTGTTTTTTGTTTAGCAGCCGTAGCTGCCAGTCATTTGACTGTTTTTTGTTGTTGTTGTTTGTTTGTTTTTTTGCAGTGTATACATGGCCAAAAATTCTGCGATAATCCACATCTTCTTTGAAGTGCTTTTAGAAGTATGAAATGTTGAAGAATTATGAAATTTCATAATATCAAAATATCTTACTTTGTGTTCGGCAGAACAAATAAATTCATACAGGTTTGGAACTACTTGAGGGTGAGTAAATGATGACAGAATTTTCATTTTTGGGTGAACTATCCCTTTAATTGACATCAGGTGTGTAACATTGTAAGATATCAGAGACTGAATAAGACAAATTTAAGATGCATCAGAACATTGAAACTTCAGGAGATGAAAAGCAGAGAGGCCTTAAGGAAACAGGATGTCGTAAATCAGATTCCTAGCTCCAGCTACTCTGAAGCAAGCAAACTAACCAGCAACCCTCTTTCACAGAATAGCTTACAACCTTGAGACAAAAGAATACTTATTGATAATACCAATTCAGGAAGGAGACTGTCAAAATTGTTGCAAGTAATCAAGACTGATGGTCACATGTAAACCTGTGATAGAAAATCATGAGCTACAGACTCTTTTGGGCAGGTCTCCACACATAGAAGACAGACCAAAGCAAAATTCCTTTGTCTAAAGAACATGCCTTTGTTCTCCATAGAACTACACAAAGACTTTCTTTTTCATATGCACCTAAAATCATCATAAAAGGACATTTCTATGCAGAACCCCATATTATGTTTGTAACCCACACATTTGACTATCCTTGTTTTAATCACTCATTGTGTATGTCTTGCTTTTAATAAGTATTGAATAGCTTAAGCCTTAAAGGGTAACATTCATGTTTGGTATGTATGAGTTTGAAAATGCATACTTGAAATGTTTCTTCTGTAAGGATTACAGAACCTCAGACACTTTGAACTCCTGAGATGAACAACACACACACACAGTGCATTAACATACAGACATCTGTCTCCACACCCCACTGAGAGAGAATACAAGAAAATGCCTCCCTCGCATATGCATAAACTCCTTTTCATCCCTTCCTTCCTTCCCCCATCCTTCACTCACTCAGAATGGTCAATAGAAGAATGTAATATTCTACATTAATGCAAGTGTTATTTACAGTCATGTTTGGTATCATTTGAATTGTCTCAGGGCGACTGGTATAATGGTCTCATTCTTATAAGAAGTAAACTAAAAGGTAATACAAATCCTAAGAGTTCAGAGACATTTTGCATACTGTAGAGGGCGGACCGCACCTAATGGTTTTCATGCAAATTACCTTCTGTCCCAAAAGGTGCCAACTCGACTTGATTAAATTGCAAATTACAATTGTTAGTTCCTGTCTCGAGTTTGGGGAATGTTTATTCTGGTCTGAAGTACTTAAGGAGAATGTGGCAAAAGGATCGGCGCGATTCTGTAACCAGACGCCCGTAGTGTGGTATGTCTCAATGCCCACACTATGTATTACTATAAAGTCAGGTATGCATTCTTTACTCATAGATTTATCTTTGAGAATTCGATGTTTTGTATTGATATGAATTGATCTCTTTGAATTGCTGTGGAATTGACATAATACATACAGTATTTACCTGACTGATAATAAATTGTTACATTTGACATTATTCTGTCTTACTCTGTAATTATTGACTCTAGTAGATTACGTTGCATCCTTGTTAAAGACATGAGCAACCGAATGAACGAGTAAATATAAAGTCAAGAGTTAACTAGAATAATCAAATATCAGAAGAATACAAATTAGAAATAGACAATCAATTTGTATTTCAAGCTAAATACGAGGTCATAATAACATGGAGTCAGATTAAATGATAAAATGGAGTCAGATTAAAGTTTAATTAAAATTGAAGAACTGTGCACATTTGGAAAGACCGAGCACGCAGGAAACCTTCATCCACCACCGGAAACCTTCCTTGGGCCGGATGGGTGGAGCCTTACACTTCCAATTAATTATTTGTAAAATGTATCATATTCTGGTTATAGAAATCACATTCAAAAGTATGCTTTGCAAGAGCTTGTAAAGTTTGGACCTCTGACTGAACAGATAACAATGATTTATTAGTGGGGTGGAGAAACAAAGCAATACCCCGAGCAAGGACAGTATCTAATTGGTCAAGACGTCCAGATGGGACGGTCTGAAAGCCGAGTTTAAAAACTCAGAACACCATCAAACTATCTCTTACTCAAAAATGCTCTTCTTCTCTTTTGCCACCGCGTTTTGACGCTGTTCTTTGAGCGTGCTCTGGCCCACGTGCCAGCTACCATAATGAGAAGGAACTTAGTCTCGTTACATCCTTTTATTCTTATTCTTTTACTTTAGTTTCTTTTCTTTCCGTGGAGTTTCGTGTGTTAATGTAAGTTTGCTGCAAAGTCCAGCTCCGACTGCACTCGCTTCAAACTTCAACCAGACCAACTCCGCATCCTCAGCCAACGCCCAAGACGTCTCTTCAAAGACTATTGAACTCTCAACCAATCAGACACTTCGGGCAAGGACGATGACAAAAGGGATTCCCTTAGCAAAGTAAGCAAGTACACCTCCAGGTTCTAACTGAATCAGGTGTAGTTAATATAAATTTTAGCCTCATTAAGAAACTCAAAGCGAGGGTTAAATAAGTGATTCAGTTTAAGTGTTAATCAGTTTAAACATTTGTTATGTTGTCTATGTTCTATTGTGAATAAAATATTGGCTCATGTGATTTGAAATTCTTTTAGTTTTCATTTTATTCAAATTTAAAAACGTCCCAACATTTCCAGAATTTGAAAATATGCATCATAGTAAGTTTATTAGTTTAATTTAAATGGTTTAATCCAAATGGAAGAAAATTTTATGTGCAAATCAAATAATTTTAAAACACATATAGGCCTCTGTTTACTCAAGTTCACAATAACTATTGCACACTATTCCCTTGCGACATTTCTGTGAGAATGTAATGACAGGGAAGAGGAAGTAAATGGAAGAGATGAAAGCTTGCAGTCTTAGGTATGTGTACCGCACAGGTGAGATCCAGTGAGAGTGATTGTTGACCTCTGTTCCTCAGGACTCCAGTGGGGTGTGAGAATGAACTGAGATGCTTATCAGTCCTATATTAGCCTGCTTTTAGACATAGCAGGGGAGTGAGAGATGGACACTACTGATGAAGTGAGAAAAGAGAAATAGCTCTTGTAGCTCCTATTATAGCCCCGGTCGTCTGACACATGTTCTATAATCAAGTGAAAAATATAGCATGTGGCTGTACAGCAAAATTACTTTCTGCTTCTGCCTGTGAAATATAACAGCATGTGTCAGATTGAGAGAGTACTAGCAAACACACGTCCTGCACACAGACACGGTGTGAGATGCTCTGAGAATGTTTAATTTCCTTCTTGACCTCAGATCACATGTTTGAACAGCCCAGTCCCACAGCGTCGCAGTAAATGTTAGCATTAGCATTTTGGCATTTCAGGTGTGTTTGCAACACTGAGTGTGTGCGTGAGTGTGTGTGCTTATATCAGCAGAGAAAAAATGTTATAGGTCCCATCTCCTTACGCACACTCGTTGACCTCCATGACCCTATAGCTCACTAAGGCACAAAGCAAGATGGGGGAAGAGAGAAAGAAAAGGAAACGAAAGATTCATTTGGAGTTCCTGATGTAAATGGGCTGTAAGTGTCGACTGAGTCAATGAGACTGGGGTGTGTTATAACACATTTAGTGTCAGTGACTATAATGTTTTGTTTTTCTCTCATGTGTAAAATCGATATATCTTATAATTGTGACTTTATATCTCACAAAATCTCACAATTTAAAATTGATATCTTATTGTGACTTCATCTCTCACAACGGTGACTTTATATCTCCTAATTGTGACTTCATATATCACAGTAATTACTTTTTATCTCATAATAGCAACTTTATATCTCACAATATTTCACAATTTGACTTCAATATCTTACCATTGTGACTATATATCTAAAGTGTCTTTATATCACACAACAGTGGCTTTATTACCATATTTATCTGATTCAATTTAATGTACTTTAAACTACTTAGCCCCAAATGGTGTAAAAATACAAAGAGGGCTGTTGTTACAACCTACAACCTACAACCTACAACTAAAGGAGTGTGCTGTAATAGTGGGTGGGGCTGATTGTAACATTAGATTAAATCAATTATGAATTTGTTATGGTGATTTACTCATTGAAAAAAACTCATGTTAATCAGCGCCTCGAGATTCTAGATGTGTCTATAAGATGTTTTTTAAATGGTCTTAATACTAGCTGAAAGCAATGTGACAGGATTAATAGAAACAAGATAAATATCATGCCTTTTATTTAGCCCTAACATAAAGGTCTTCTCATACCTTCGCCCACACACAATGATGCATGCTGGGAATAACATTTAACTCTGGTGGCTGCTTTTACTGTTTGTATATGCATCTGTGTGTAATTGTGTAAAGCAGTGTAACAATGATTTCTATTAGAAATTTCCGACCATGTCAGTTCAACGTGGTGGGATTTTCTCATTCTAGCAATTCCACACAATGGAGGCTAAAGGTTTTATCACAGCACAAGTCAGAGATATAATTAAACTGTCCTGTGTACACCACTTAGCTTGGGTTAGCACATCAGCTGAAGTGCCACTTCAAGCGAGACACAAGTACATAATGGCTGGTTTTATCGTTTCACAGTAAATGTGGTATGGTTTCATGACTTGTATGCTACAACACAATAGATTCATGCTGACGGTTATTTCTGAGCACAGTTTGTTGCTCAAGTGTGACTATCAACTACGTGATTGATTCATTCCTAATACTACTAAGCAGTGAGTCTGTGTGTATGTGTATGTGTGTGTGTGTGTGTGTGTGTGTGTGAATGACTAAACCTATAACCCAATAAATGATTTAACCAATGCAATGTTACTTTTACTGACATATTTCCTATTGAAACAAGTTGGAGCAAGACATACCATACGTTACAAAGTCTATTTATAGCCAATAGACTATACACTCTTAAAAATAAGGGTTCCAAAAGTGGGTTTTCACAGCGATGCCATAGAAGAACCAGTTTTGGTACCCCAAAGATCCTTTCTGTCACGAATCTGGTTCGTGGCCTTCCGTCCGACTGCCACAAGAGGTCGCCTCTCCATCATATTGACTCTCACACCACACATCACACTGGATTGCATTTCCCATCATCCATTGCACTGATGACACACACACAGCTGAATGCACTGATTGCACAGCCATTTCACGATCACACGCTCACACCTGAGAAATATCACACACTCTACTTAAACCATGGACTTCCCTTCACAGATAGCTGAGTATTGTCTATTGTTTAGCACTCTCCTAAGCCCCTTTCACACTGCACGTTGGTCCCAGAAAATTGCCGGAAAATTGCCGGAGTGCCTTCTGTGTGAACGCAACCACGTCCCGGGATTGATCCCGGAATCAATCCCGGGTTGGGGACCTAGTAACATTGCCGGGTTCAGTCCCGGAACGAGCGCTGTGTGAACAATGCCGGATAAATGCCGTAAAGGCTGATGACGCGCGTTATCATGCGACTCTTTTACCGGGTGTTTTGAAGGCAGATCAAAGTTCACACAACGAAAAATGTGTAAACTGGAATGAAGCAGCGATCGGAGCTCCTCACTATCCGCGCTGAAGCTGAAATCGTTCGCCAGTTTAGTGAAATGGTGCGCGGCGCATTATACACGTCACATGAAATGTCACGTGTCTTTACGGGATCTTTGCGGGTTGTGTGTGAACGCACGTACAGATTCCGGAAAATCACTGGCAGTTTGAATGAACCAAAATCTAACGATCCGGGAACAATTTCCGGAACACATTACCCGTGTATTTTCCGGAATCTCTGTGTGAAAGGGGCTCTAGTGTTAGCTACTTACCAAGCCTTTCTGTGTTTGTTTTTGTGTTCAGTCTCCTGTATTGCTCTGCGTTTATCACTCTCCGAGTGTTAGCTGCTTTACGGAGCCATTCCTAGTTTCCGTTTCTCATTTTAGTTTAAGTCTAATCTTTTTGTGTTGCCTTGTTGTCTGGTTCCTTATCTTCTGCCTTGTATCTTGGATTAACCTTTGCCTTCCGTTTGCCCCTGCCTGGACCATTGCTCATGTACCTGGATTACCTCTCTTGTCAAGCCCTCTGGATATTGTTCGCCGATCGAAGACCACGCCCATTTATTTGAGTACTCATCTGTCTTGCCCTCAATATACCTGTTTGCCATTTGTTCGACCCCGCCTGTGTTTTTGATCATGTCTATTAATAAAAGCTTGCACATGGCTCTGCACGCCTCACGTCTTGTTCGCCATGTTACACTTTCAGTGAACAGTTCACGAGTTCACACTTACATATATTTAGCACGAGTAAGGTAATGCGTATTTGGCGAGTATAGTAATGCGTAGTTGGCATGCTGTCCTGGGGAAGGGCTCCGGGCTCAGGAATGGCCCGAACCCAGAGTACCCCCCATAGTGTGGTGAGAACTCTAGTGATACCTCTTGAGCGGAGAAGGGATGGTGGAGGGATGCTGATTAACCGTCAAATGAATAGAGGTATGTCAGATGTATTTATCTTCGTGTGTTGATTAACTTGAGTGCGAAGCTCCTGTGTTAATTAGGCATTTAATTAGGTATCTGACGCACTCCTCCCGAACTTTGTTAATAAAACATCATTTCTTAAAAGAACCATTTTTGTCTTGGCGTAAATAACATTTTAATAATCTAAAGAACCTGTTGTGGAATGAAAAGATTCTATGGATGGTAAAGGTTCTTTGTGGAACCATTAATGCCAATAAAGAACCTTTATTTTTAAGAGTGTAACTTTTATTCACTATATTTACTGTATGTGCTATTAAGGGAGTGAAAAGGGAAAGTGAAGTGAGGCCAAGTATGGTGACCCATACTCGGAGTTTGTGCTCCGCATTTAACACAGAGCAGTGAACACACACACCCAGAGCAGTGGGCAACCATATCGCTGTGGTGCCTGAGGAGCAGTTGGGGGTTTGATGCCTTGCTCAAGGGTCTCATCTCAGTCGTGGTATTGAAGGTGGAGAGAGTGCTGGTTATTCACTCCCCCCACCGACAACTCCTGCCAGACCTGAGACTTGAGGCGGCGACCTTCGGGTTACAAGTCTGACTCTCTATCCATTAGGCCACAACTGCCCATGTGCCCATGACTGAATGTTCCATGACCGGGAATCGAACCCAGGCCACAGCAGTGAGAGCACCAAATCCTAACCACTAGACCACCAGGGAGTAATATTCTCACATAGAGAACATTTGATTGGACAAAATAGTTGTTTATCTAACAGTTAGTTCCGGTCCTCTAATTTGATTGGTAACGTTGAGTAACGTTCCAAGAGAATTGATGTTTAGTATAACATCTAAATACCAAATTGAAAGATCGTAAAAAGGCAACAGAGTGTAAAAAGACTATTTTTATGTGTCTAGATGAAACAAAAAGACTAAGATTCTTATTTCACGGTTGAATGAGGGTTCAAAATGAGGGTCATGTATCATTGGTGTATGTGGTGAGGACTAAACTTGAGTGTACCTCCTTCATTGTTTTGACTCAACTGCCTTTGTCTGACTGTTCAGAGATTTCCTCAGAAGCACAGAAGCACCAAATATGTCCTTGTGTGTGTGTTTAGCGTTGTGTGTGAGTGCTCCAAAATACGTTTCATCTGCCAGCTGTCGAGTCTGTGACAGCCAAACTAGAAGCTCTTTGAAGTGTGAAACGCCGGAGCCGAGCTGCATTCAATTATGTGTAAAATGCCCTACACACACATACAAACAATAACATCCAATTTCACGGAGTGCTTCGTTCATTGAAAGACAGGCTTCAAAATCAGACATGTATACACAATTACTCGTAATTGTGATGATTAAGCTTATAGAAATTAGTATAGATGGATTATGTTAAGTGAACAAAACACTGAACAGTGCACATGAGGTTCTAGAATCTGAGACCAGTTAGTAGTAAACATGCTTCTATTGCGTATGATTTTCTAACTTAATACCAAAAAAATTTAAAAAATAATTTACACCACTGTTTAGAGCCCTGCATTTCGGCCCGGGCCCGACGGGCCCCGACATTTTTACACCTCTAGGGCCGGGCCTCGGGCCAATTTCCACGTCATAGTTCAGACGTGGGCCGGGCCTCGGCCCTGTTTTGGGTTTCTCCTTATTTTTATATTGTAGACATCCATCGATTAGTGATTAAAAAAATTGCCAAAAACCCCCAGCAAACATAACCATGAATGTGTCTGCGGGAAATAGTAAGGAGATATTTGAATTATTTACTAATAAACTAATGTTTTCTGAGTCCGTGTCGCAAGGATGAAGTTGCTGATCCTGACTCGCCGTCTCCTCATTAGATGCGCCTTTAGAGATAAATGCATCTTTATTGATTATGATTAAGATTATAATAAAAGAGTTTTTGTTTTCAATTTTTTATTTCGTTAAGTAATAATTTAAATCTTTCTATAGATATATTTATCATGTCTGTGAGGCATGTATTCGCTCAGCTTCGGTTCATTTTTGTGAAGCGCTCCTGTTCAAGACGGCAGAAAGTGCATCATGATTGTTTTCTTTGTTTTATAAAAGAACTACCTTTTGTTGGTATTGTGAGTGTACACAAATACAAGTAGACCCTTTACAGGTCCGAATGATGTATTACTCTTACCTTTATCAAAAAATAAAAAAATGACGGCGTAGGTTATTTTAATTTGTTTCCACTGAAAGCAATCCAAGTGTTTGCTGGTGCCTCCATGTCCTGCAGAGCGCGCTTTAGCTTCACTCTCCGCACAAACTTAGATATAGGCTAGCGCACATTATTATTATAGCAGGTTTAGCGTTTAAACATTGTTATATACTTGAACTGTTTTAGTATATCTATAGATTTTATTTTAGGCAAGTCATGATGATATGCTGGCCGCTGGCCACTTGGTCGTTACTTTAAAAAAACAAAAACTTATTTAACAAACAAAAATGCTCCAAACGTTTTTCTCAATTAACTTAATAACAAAACAAAACGAAATATAATAATTTTGCCATTACGTAGAAAACTGAACTATTTTAATAGCCGAAACAGTAGTATAAACTGTTTTAGGAGAAGGGAGAAAAAAGACCGGTAATTCTGATAAGCTGTCGGACACGGGCCGGGCTAGGGCCTGAGCGTCTCGGGCCAGGGCCAGGCTAGGGCCTAAATTTGAGGCCCGTGCAGGGCTCTACCACTGTTCATAAAAAAAAAAGAAATTATTGAAATGAAGGAACAATTTAATTTAGTAAAGATGCATTAAATTGATCAAAAGTGACAGTAACATTGTTACAAAAGATTTCTGTTTAAAAAAAATGCTGTTATTTTGATCTCTGAAAAAAAAGAATATTGAAAAAAAGTATGATAGTTTCCACAAAAAAACAAAAAACATTTAAAAATATATCAAATAGAAAAAAGTTAACACATTTTTAATTTGTAATAATATATGTTACAATTTATAACAATTTTATAGTTTTTACTGTATTTTATATCTTATAAATGCAGCTTTGCTGTGCATAAGAGACTGACTAAAAAAAACATTTAAAAAGCTTGGAACTCACTTTATTTTAAGATTTAATTCTCACCATTAACAGACCATTAACTAAGACTTTTTCCACAGTAAACTCCCAATTTGCTGCTTATTAATAGTTGGTAAGGTAGCTGTTAAGGTATTGGGTATGATTAGGGATGTAGAATATGGTCATGGGGAATATGTGCTTTATAAGTACTAATAAATAGCCAATATGTTAATAATAAGCATGCTAATAAGCAACTAGTTAATAGTGAAAATTGGTCACTAAAGTGTTACCAAAATCTTATGTGCTCAGGACAATTTTAATGGTAGTTTACATTATCAGCATCAAAGACAAGCACTCACAGTTTAATACACATATATAATTATAACCCAAAACAAATTACCTCTCACAAGTGAAAAAATGTGTTTGTGTGTTTTAGTGTCCTCAGTTGCAAAACCTCATTCACCCTGACCCTCATCAGCTAATCGTCATAGGAATGCAACAAAACAACACGGGCCAATCAGGAGGTAAAGGTCCACAAAGGTGAGAAAGCCAATCAGCAGTAAGAATCCAACAGGCCAATGCAGATGTGATTACAGGGTCTAAAGACCAAATGACTTCATCATCCTCAAGTGGAAAACAGTAAAACCACACAATCTACAGAGACCAAACACATTGATTGGAGGGCAACATCGGGCATGATGTGGAATTACATTTCCCTAAAGATCTGCATGTTTTTAAAGTTGTTTACATGTCTATCTGGTGTTTTTAATATGCTTTAAGGACAACCCACATGCAAATTCATCAGTCAAAGTATTCCTAGACGTAGTAGTTTTGAGAGATTAAATTAGTGGCAGCAGAGGGACTTTAAATAAAACACAGAAAATTAAATTTAAATTTAAAGATACACTTTTATCTGATTAATCAATGAAAGAAAAAAAAATCAACAGATTATTCCTTAAATAGGTTGTATTCAAAAATAGAAGCGCTCCTGAAAGGTATTCTGCCCCAAAGTGTGTTGCAAGTTTCATTCTATTGTTGTGGGCCTTATGAAAAGAAAATTAAACTTTTAGCCTAATTTGTATGAAACAGATATACAACTTTCAGTCTAAAAATATAGATATTGGTATATTTTAATATTTATAATACAGAGTTTTGGTCAGTTTTTCACAGCCTTACAACCATGGTACAATACATATCTAAAATAAATAAATAAATAATAAACAGCGCAATAGTATTTTTTGTTACTTTCATGTTAGTGTAAGACTATAAAAATAATAATTTTCAGCATAAAATACAATTTCTCATCCCTTTTCCAGGCCTGCTAGCTTACTGTCTTTCACATACAAAGTCATTGTTAGTTAGATTCTTCATTAAATGTCTTATTTGATATCTGTATTCTGCACCATCTGGCTTTCCATATGATCACAGAGCACTCTGGGAATTACAATCCCTCTGGAGGTTATAGCGTGTTCTTTTTGTTAGACCCACCATGGGGTCATTATGATAGCATCGTGTCACCTCGTTTCGCTTAATTCGGTTTTAATAGGGTGCCGTCATGCAGAGATTTCTGTACCACGTGATGCATACTGCACCAGGTATTTGAAGTTTAGCATCAAATACCGACACAAAAGCTTAGTAAGGTGAACCAAAAACAGAGTCTGTATGTGCGTGTTTCTTGTGTGACTGCGTATCTCCTGGGTTTTGTTTCAGGCTTGTTTAAGCTAGCCAGCATCAGGAAAGCATGCATGAAGCGGTTAGCTTCTCTTCAGTAGATCCCCTCAGAAAGAGAGAGAGGAAAGAGAGAGGAGAAAGAGTAAGTGTGCATCTGGGGATCTGGCTTACTTATCACACACTGGCAGGATAGACCACTCACCACAGGGACCTACAATCATTACGCTTAGTCACTCAGCATGTCTCCAGCTATAAAAACAAATGCTCACAAACTGAGGACACATACAAATACAGAAACACTGTCTCATGATCATTTCTATATTACATTGTCATGTGAACCTAATGTGGCCATTCTGTGAATGAAGGGGACATAAACAATACACTTGAAATACGTGTCTTAGAGGGACAGTTTACTCAAAAATTGTTGTCTTTATTTACTCGCCCTCCAGTCCTACACACTGCTATTTTTATCTGAATGTTGCTTTTTATCTAATTACATAGTAAAGTTTGCTGTAATCTTCTCCAAAAGTGAGCTATTAATTCAAGAATAATGAGTTGTGTATCATGTGTCATTTTGATGGCGGATTATGATCCAGAAAGGATTATGTGTTTATGAAACACGTGTGAATGAAATGAAATTATATTCCAGTTTTAAACGTGCTTCTGATTACAGACAGCCTGGGATTACACAAGAATTGTATTCTAAAGTCAACCAGTTCGAAGGGAGCATAGTTTGCTTTTGGGGTTAAAAGAATTTCTTAATATGAAATTCAAATGGCATGACATTGACATCAAATTGAAATCTACACGTTAATACACACATTAATGTTGTGATGTTGTTAACATTAATAATTTGAGAATAAAGTATATCAATAATAATAATAATTTGCACGGTTTGATGTGATATGAGTTAACCGATCATTAGATTAAATCACCGTTGGTAGCGCGATTTATTGTAATACTTTTTTCCTCAGTTGGGCAGAATAAGCATGGCAGACATGTTACTTACTTGTACAGATGGCAATATACGTAAAATTCTGATTTGGGTCATATATTCCAAGACGTAGGCTAGAATCTATGATTACTAAGTGTTTGATTCACACCGGTGCGGTGACTGACAGCTACACATTCACCTCAAAACATTGGATTAATCCACGCTGAAGCCGTGCCAGAGTACAATCCATGTAATAAAGATAATTCCGCACATTGCTGCAAAACTCAGTTTTCAACAGAGATGGCGACATAGAGGCAAAACTTACGCACTGCAGCTTTAAATAATTACTCTGCTATTACACCTGTTAAATGGTCATTTGTCTATGCCACAAAGCTATACATATGGCTTCAAAAGAGTTGGAATGTAGATGTATGAATTACTGTTGTTTCCTTTGAGCTGTTGTTCTATGGTAAAAAGAAATGTGAAATTTCTCCTTTTGTATTCATGGAGAGTGACAAAATCCAGGTTTGGAACAACATGAGTAAATATATTTCTTTCAAACAGACTTCCTTGGTTATTAATGCCAAACACATGCACACACAATTAGCAGCTCCCCAGAAGTAACAGCTGCTTGTGAATGCAAGGGCAGTGTGGACTGATTTAATGAAGCCGACTGACAATGTACAACTCTCTCTACACGCTTATTAAATGACTGCAATCGTGCAGCAGAGAAGAACTTTACTGTAATCCAACCCTGTAGACGCACACACTCACCTCTGATGTGATTAGCATTAAACCAATGCAGCACACAAGACAAGTAATTAGTTGCTTTGATGAGGAGATTATTGGTTAATGTTTAATCATTCTGGTGGGGTACGGATGGGTCAAGGTTTTTCATGTTGCCTAGTGCTGTAGGGAATCAGTATTTTACTAATTGAGAAGCCATGTTGTGAATCTCTGTTGTGTAATGCAGGTACATCTAAAAATATTAGAATATCGTGAAAAAGTTCATTTTTTCTTGTAACTTATTTCAAAAAGTTAAGTTTTCATATATTTTAGATTCATTACATGTAAAGTAAAACATTTCAAAAGTTTTTTGTTTTAATTTTGATGATTAGAGTTTACAGCTCATGAACGTCAAAAATCAGTATCTCAAAATATTAGAATATTTACATTTGAGTTTCATTTAATGACCATCCCTACAGTATAAATTCCGGGTATCTCACATTCTTTGAAACCACAATAATGGGGAAGACTGCTGACTTGGCAATGATCCAGAAGACGAACATTGACGCCCTCCACAAAGAGAGTAAGTCACAGAGGGTCATTACTGAAAGGTGTGGCTGTTCACAGAGTGCTGTATCAAAGCATATTAAATGCAGAGTTGACTGGAAGGAAGAATTTGGGTAGGAAAGGGTGCACAAGCAACAGGGATGACCGCAAGCTTGAGAATACTGTCAAGCAAAGCTGATTCAAACACTTGGGAGAGCTTCACAAGGAGTGGACTGAAGCTGGAGTCAGTACATCAAGAGTCACCACGCTCAGACGTCTTCAGGAAAAGGGCTACCAAGCCACTTCTGAACCAGAGACAACGTCAGAAGCATCTTACCTGGGCTGTGGAGAAAAAGAACTGGACTGTTGCTCAGTGGTCCAAAGTCCTCCTTTCAGATGAAAGTAAATTTTGCATTTCGTTTGGAAATCAAGGTCCCAGAGTCTGGAGGAAGACTGGAGAGGCACAGAATCCATGTTGCTTGAAGTCCAGTGTGAAATTTCCACAGTCAGTGATGATTTGGGCTGCCATGTCATCTGCTGGTGTTGGTCCACTGTGTTTTCTGAAGTCCACAGTCAATGCAGCCATCTACCAGGAAATTTTAGAGCACTTAATGCTTCTTTCTGCTGACAAGCTTTATGGAGATTTATGGAGACTTGGCACACCGCCAAAAGTATCAAAAGCTGGTTCAATGACCGTGGTGTTACTGTGCTTGATTGGCCAGCAAACTCACCTGACCTGAATCCCATAGAGAATATATGGGGTATTGTCAAAAGGAAGATAAGAGACACCAGACCCAACAATGCAGATGACCTGAAGGCCGCTATCAAAGCAACCTGGGCTTCCATTACACCTGAGCAGTTCCACAGACTGATTGCCTCCATGCCACGCCGCATTGATGCAGTAATTCATGCAAAAGGAGGCCCAACTAAGTATTGAGTGCATAGAAATGAACATACTTTTCAGAAGCCTGACATTTCTGTTTAAAATATCCTTTTTTATTGATATTATGTAATATTCCAATTTTCTGAGACGCTGAATTTTGTTGTTTTCATTATCTGTAAGCCATAATCATAGAATCTATATAATATATGGGTTTCACTTTCTGAAATGAGTGACAAAAAATATTGACCTTTTGTAGATCTTCATCAGCGCAGCCCCGGGATAGCCTATCATGACAGGGAAGACAGATAGAGACAGAGGGAGATATTAATGATATTAATGCTTGTGAAGAAACTGTTGACATGTGAAATTGGATTGCATAATCTCTGTTTGCGGTTTCTGTGTGATTGCGTGTGCATGTATGTGTAAGTGAATAAAGCTTAGTTTTACACCTACACTTATACCTGTACATAGGCAATGTCTTCTCTGTTGCATGATTTGTGTGCATGTGTGATTGTGATTGCGAGTGAGAATAAGGGGGTTTTATATCTGAAACTAAATCATATAGCCTTGCCATGCAGCCTGTGCTCTAGGCAACATCCCCGCTGTGTGTGCAAATCACTGAGATAGACCTCTCAGTGCCTAGAAAATGACTTTGTATAAATGCTACATATTTACATAATAATATATTTTATAAAAATATAAAGAATATTAAATATATGTCAGCTATGGATAAGTATGGACTTTTCAAACTTATCTGGAAAGAAAAAACTTATATACAGTATTTACCATTATAAAATATTGCCAATATTAAATGTGATTTTTTTTAAATATATAAACCTGTAAATCGTGATTTCCAGTATATATGTCAGGATATTGGACTGATTTTGTTGTTTTTGCTCCCCATTTGTTCTGTGACCCAGTTTCTCCCTCATGTTAATTGTTAATTTGATTCCAGGTGTCTCTCCTTAGTTCCTTGATTGCCCTATCTTTAAAAGCCCCAGTTCATTCAGTTAGTATTTGTCGGTCCTTGAATGTCTTCCCTGCCTGTGCTCCGTGTAACCCTGTTGTATATTAAAGACTCTAATTTTGTGAATTCTCCATGTCCTCGTTCTGTGCTTCCGTGTTCCTGAGAAATATTGACAATATACCAAGTGTTTGGACTCATTTTATACTACAGTGTCCATATTAAATACATTGTATTTGCACATAAATTATTTGTTTTGTTTTTTTGTATTATATTTGTATTCATATTTTATAGTTTAGTCAGACAATTTCATATAGTAAAGATATTAAATGTGCTGGGCTTGCTTTTATCTTGCAAAATTGGTGAAAAACAGTACCACAGAATAATGTTACAAATCTAGTAAACTGCAATCGAATACTATATATAGGCCTATTATATATATAATATTGGAATCGAATATTATATATAAACTGTATAATATATGTATATACTTATACAACAGTTCTTTCTGGTTCTCGAATCTGATTGATTTATAGGCAGTGGCGTACCGTGGGGTTTCAGTCAGGGCCTTCAGTAAGCAACTGTAAACTTTTTTTAATAAAGATAAGGTCTATTTCAAAATTTGCTGTTAAACTGGCAAATGGACGTTTCAAAAAGTATTGAATAAAAGGGTGTATTAGTGTATTAGAAAGGGTGTATTAGTGTATTAGTGTATTAGACAATGTGTATTAGAGAAAAACAATTTCATAATGATATTTCCCCCCATTTTAAATTCTTATTATCCAATGAAAGGTTTTAAATAAAAGATCAAAAGGATTAACAATGCAGATTAATTTTAACAGCCTTCTTTGATCATATTTACCAAGGGTGCCGATATTTTTGGCCATGACTGTATATCCACTCATATATATATGAAGAGTTCATACTCCATTTTTTATTTTTCAGAAATCACTTTTTTTATATAATGCAAGTAATATCAATCAAACTGCAGTTGGTTTATTTTGATTAAGTAATAATAACTTAAACAAATACAGGTCATTAAAAAAAAAATTCATTGTTCATTGACGTTCTGTTCTCTTCACATGTGCAAATTAACAGTCAGCCAAACTCCATCCATAAAGTAAAGATGAGTCAGGATTCATCTGTACTTTATGGATGGAGTTCGGATGACTGTTAAATTGCATTTGCATATGCGAGAAGAACAGTACAGTAAAAGATGTTTATCCTACAAGAAAATCAAGTTACATGGCAGAAGATTGCAGTCACATTTGCACTATGAACCCCGATGAGAAGCTTACAGCCTCTGCGAAAGAAAATGCAGAGCAAACCATGAGTATCATAGACTGAGCTTCTAAGGCAGGCTCAAAGCGCTCCCGTTCATCACGAACATCACGATCATCGTGGTCTTCAAGGATCAGGCACCAGTGATGAAACCTCTAAGAACTGGCCGATACATAAGAAACCTCACCCACTGAGAAAGTGTTGCGGTTTCCGGGTGTAGTCATTAGAAGTAGGTAAGGCCTACTTGAAGGAAAACGGTATCTGCTTTCGATGTTGTGCATCTTCTTCTCACATTGCACATAATTGCAAGACTGTAGTCTGGTGTATGGAACGTGACAGTGAAGACCACACCACTGCCCTCCACCCAGGACCAGCACCATGGGTCTCCAAGACTTCAGTTTCCTCTTCAGAGCATGGCGGGGAGGAAGAATGTTCGCCATCTCCTGTGAACATCGCCTGTACCAAAATATGTGAGGAAGGTTCACCAGCCAAATCTTGTTCTAAGATATGTTTAGTTAGAGTGTATTCTAAGGGCAGTCCAGAAGCCGCTGTTAAGATGCATGCAATGCTCGATGACTAGAGCAATAGGTCACTAGTGAAATCAGAGTGTTTTTAGCTTTTTTGCATAAATAGTCAGGCTTCTCCTTATCTTCTGAAAACCTGTGCTGGAACTATTGAAGCTTCTGGAAGGAGAGCTGATGGATTTCAGATAGAGTCCATTATCGGTGATATTAGCTTGACACTACCTACTTTAATTGAGTGCAAAGACAATCTGGATAACAGGGCAGAAATACCTACCCCAGAAGTTGCTCGAAACCATCCTCATCTTAAAAGAATAGCCTCCAAGATTCCAGAAATGGATGGCAATGCCCAGATCCTCATGCTGTTTGGTCGTGATGCTCTGAGATTCCATAAATTGAGACGCCAGATAAATGGGCCTCATAATGCTCCTTTTGCAACCAAAACAGATTTAAGCTAGCTGATAGTTATATATGCTTGGGTAATTCTCACAAACGCAGCTGTGAGAAAAACTAAACTAGAGGTATTTCGTATTGCTTGATGGGAAAGTACCCTATCACACAGAAAAGCATTAAAAACTGCTAGATCTGATTACTTTTCATCTCTTTTAGAAGAAAACAACATAACCCCAGGTATTTATTCAATACAGTGGCAAAATTAACAAAAAATAAAGCATCAACAGGTGTTGACATTTCCCAACAGCACAGCAGTAATGACTTTATGATCTATTTTTATTTCCAGAATCGATACTATTAGAGATCAAATTGTAACCATGCACCCGTCAGCTACAGTATCTCATCAGATAGTGCACTATAGATCCCCTGAGGAACAGTTCCACTCATTCTCTACTATAGGAGAGGAAGAATTGTATAAACTTGTTAAATCGGCTAAACCAACAACATGTATGCTAGACCCTATTCCATCTAAACTAAGAAAAATTATATCTGTGAGGATTTCCAGTCAGGATTTAGACCATTTCATAGTACTGAGACTGCTCTCATTAGAGTTATGACCTGCTCTTATCATCTGATCGTGGTTTTATCTCTCTATTAGTGCTACTGGATCTTAGCACTGCGTTCGACACTATCTATCACAACATTCTTTTGAATAGACTAGATCTACTAGATGTTGTTGGCATTAGTGGAAGTGCATTAGCATGGTTCAAATCGTACTTATCTGACCGCCATCAATTCGTGGCAGTGAATGAAGAGTTATCATATCGATCACAAGTGCAGTATGGAGTACCTCAAGGCTCAGTACTTGGGCTGTTACTTTTCACGCTTTACATGTTACCCTTGGGAAATATCATCAGGAAACACGGGGTTAGCTTTCACTGTTATGCTGATGACACTCAGCTCTATATTTCTTTGTGGCCTGGTGAAACACACCAAATTGACAAACTTATTGAATGCATAGTCGATATAAAAAAAACTGGATGACGAGTAATTTCTTACTGCTAAATTCTGAAAAAACAGAGGTGTTAATTATCAGACCTAAATCCCCCACATGTAATAACCTAGAACACTGTCTAACACTTGATGGCTGCTCTGTCGATTCTTCGTCATCAGTCAGGAACCTAGGTGTGCTATTTGATAGCAATCTCTCCTTTGACAGCCAAGTTTCTAGCAATTGTAAAACTGCTTTTTTTCATGTTATAAATGTATCTAAACTGAGACCTATGCTTTCAATGTCAAATGCAGAAATGTTAATTAATTATGACCTCAAGGTTAGATTATTGCAATGCTTTATTGGGCGGTTGTTCTGCACGCTTAATAAACAAACTACAAATGGTTTAAAATGCAGCAGCTAGAGTTCTTACTAGAACCAGGAAGTATGACCACATTAGCCCAGTTCTGTCAACACTGCACTGGCTCCCTATTAAACATTGTATAGATTTTAAAATCTTGTTAATTACTTATAAAGCCCTGAATGGTTTGGCTCCTCAGTACTTGAGCAAGCTCTTATCACATTATAGTACTCTACGTCCATTACGTTCTCAAAACTATGGCCATTTGATAATACCTAGAATATCAAAATCAACTGCTGGCGGCAGATGCTTTTTTTATTTAGCGCCCAAACTCTGGAACAATCTACCTAACACTGTTCAGGAGGCACACACACTCTGTCAGTTTAAATCTAGATTAAAGACCCATCTCTTTAACCTGGTGTACACATAACACACTAATACGCTTCTAATATTCAAATCCGTTAAAGCATTGTTAGGCTGCATTAATTAGGTCAACCGGAACTGGGAACACTTCCCATAACACTCAATGTACTCGTTACATCATAAGAAGATTGACATCTGTGCTAATATTAGTCTGTTTCTCTCTTATTCCGAGATCAGCATAGTCACCCGATCCGGTCCGTATCCAGATCAGATGGTCACTGCAGTCGCCAGATCCAGTTCTTATCCAGATCAGATGGTGGATCAGCACCCGAGACAACCTCTACAGCCCTGAACGTCAGCGGAGACCAGGACACCTAGATGAGCCCCAGAGACAGATCCCCATTACCTAGACAGCCATCAGGAAAAGACCGCTGGAACCAGTTGAGCTCTTACAATCTGACTTTGCTGCAGTTGAAACAAACTGCTGGTTCATTTGGCCAGAGGAGAACTGGCCCCCCGACTGAGCCTGGTTTCTCCCAAGGTTTTTTTCTCCATTCTGTCACTGATGGAGTTTTGGTTCCTTGCCGCTGTTGCTTCTGGCTTGCTTAGTTGGGGACACTTTATTTCCAGCGATATCATCGACCTGATTGCACAGACACTATTTAAACTGAACTGAGCTGGACGATGACGTCACTAAATTCAATAATGAAATGCCTTTAACTGAAAATTTAGTGTTTAATCTTGTCATTTTACATTATTGACACACTATTTTCCTATTTTGATATTGTGCAGTTGCTTTGACACAATTTGTATTGTTAAAAGCGCTATATAAATAAAGGTGACTTGACTTGACTTGACAATCCAACTGTGTTGCGCTACAAGACACATGTGCTGGACAATGGTAGAACCTCTTACTTTTCCCCATGTCAAGGTCGCATCAATGTGAAGGATAGCTTCAATCTCACAGCTGACGTACAAGGAATCCATCATATCTACAAGGGTGCATGTACAAGCAAGGAAAATCACCTTGGCTGTTCGGTGTTCCAGGGCACAAGGGATGACAACAAGCTCGCTCTATCTGTTGAGGATCGTCTCTTTATGGAGATCATGAATAACAAGTTTTTCAGAGATAGCGATACCACTCGGCAGATGTCACTCAGCTCTACTCTCTCCGTCATATTCTGCTGAAGAGACCAGAGATGAAACAGCAATTCATAGACTTCATGCAAAGGTTGTTTGAAAATGCTCATGACGAGTATGCCCCTCTCTTAAGTGGTGACCAGGAACGTTGGAATTTACCATTATATGTGATTTATCATCTCAAAAAACCGAACCAAATTAGAATGCTGTTTGACTCCAGCGCACAATATCAGGGTATCTTACTAAACACCATACTTTAGACAGGGCAAGATTTAAACAATAGCTTGTTAGGTGTCCTGATTCAATTCAGAAAGGAGCCTGTTGCTGTGGCTGTCAATATACAGCAGATGTTCCACTGTTTCACAGTGAAGGAAGACTACAGAGATTATATGACGTTCCTATGGTTCAGTGAGAATGACCTTGACAAAGATGTAATCAAACGCAGGATGAAATTCCATGCATTCGGAAATAGCCCCTCCCCAGCAGTGGCGATTTACGGACTTCGTCGGGCTGCCAAAGAAGGCGAGCTTGTGCATGGAACTGACACCAACAACTTTGTGAGGAGAGATTTTTATGTGGACGACGGTCTGCCTTTGAAGCTACTGATCTACTTCAGAGGACACAAGCGTCTCTAGCAGAATCGAATCTAAGGCTTCACAAAATAATGTCAAACAGCCCGGTGGTGTTGGCAGCCTTTCCATCTGAAGACTGTGCAGAAGGTGTCAAAGATCTTGATTTCGAAGACGAAACCATCCCTGCTCAACGCAGTCTTGGCTTGAGCGGGAAAATATCAACAGACACCTTTACATTCCATTCACCAGATAATACCAAACCTCTGACTCGTCGTGGCATTCTCTCCACTTGTTAACAGCTTGTATGATTCTTTAGGCTTTGCAGCATCTGTCACGACGGAAGATCCATGGACCATGGATGATCCCTGTTGAGAGAGTTGTCAAAAGGAATAGATGACCGGGATGAACCCCTCCCTGAAGAGAAATGCAGAGAGTGGGAAATGTGGAGAAATTCACTGCAAGACCTGGAAAGAATTCATGTTCAGAGAACATACAGCCTGAAGTCACTCTCAAAAGCAAAATGTACAGAGCTGTGCATATTTTCAGATGCCTCTTTCAAGGCTATTGGAGCAGTAGCGTACTTCAAGACTACCCACGAAGATGGACAGATTAACGTTGGTTTCATTCTGGGTAAAGCTAAACTGACACCTCCAGACGAACCTACTTTCCCTGGGTTAGAGCTTTGCGCAGCTGTGTTGGCTGTCGAGATCTCAGATTTAATCTTGGATGAGATCGATTTCAAACCAGACTCAAACTGTAAAGTTTTTCTGCAAGGTCGTATTGGGTTACATACACAATGAAAGTAGGAGGTTTTATGTGTATATCCATAATCGTGTCCAAAGAATCAGGCAGTCATCAAAGGCTGAGCAATGGCATTATGTGCCTACCGAGCACAATCCAGCTGACTGTGTCTCTACATGGAAATCTCTATTGAGAGCAGTGACATGCTTGATCCATATTGCATGTTCCTTTCATTCTCTGACTAAAGGGCAGAGATGTAAACGTATAGGCTGGCATAAATGTGAGCAACCCGGCCGCCTGAATGAGTTGGCCCAAGCCATAAAGGTCATCCTTCTCTCAGTCCAGAAGTCTGTCTTTCCTGAAGAGTATAGTGCTCTCATGAGACATGTTGAAATCTCTCAGAGCAGTCCATTAGTTAAGTTGAATCCTGTTCTGGGCGAAGATGGACTAATCAGAGTTGGTGGCCATCTAACACACGCACCAGTGGCTACTGATGAGAATAATCTCCATATCATCATATCTCCACCTTACTAATTTGTCACTTCCATGAACAAGTGAAGCATCAGGGCCGTCTTTTCACAGAAGGGGCTCTGCGCACTGCAGGACTCTGCCTGATTAATGGGAAAAGATCCATTAGCAGTGTCATACATAAGTGTGTTGAATGTAGAAAGCTGCGTGGAAATACAGAAACACACAAAATGGCTGACCTTCCAGAGGAGTGTCTCAGTGCATCCCCACCTTTCACTTTTCACGGGGGGAGTCGTGGCCTAATGGTTAGAGAGTCGGACTCGTAACCCAAAGGTTGCGGGTTCGAGTCTCAGGCCGGCAGGGATTGTAGGTGGGGGGAGTGAATGTCCAGCGCCCTCTCCACCCTCAATACCACGACTGAGGTGTCCTTGAGCAAGGCACCGAACCCCCAACTGCTCCCCGGGCGCCGCAGCATAAATGGCTGCCCACTGCTCCGGGTGTGTGTTCACGGTGTGTGTGTGTGTGTTCACTGCTGTGTGTGTGCACGTTGGAATTCCGAGTATGGGTCACCATACTTGGCACTGGCAGTATGTCACTTCACTTATGTCGTTCTGGATGTGTGTGGTACTTTCTCAGTCTCAGCTCGACGCACAAGAGGAGGTCTCGCAGAGGAATTCTCTTCACTTGTATGTCCACGCGAGCGGTTCATAAAGAGATAATTGAATCCCTTGACACGTCCAGATGTATAAACGCAATTCAAAGATTCTTTGCATTAGAGGGCCTGTGAAACAATTCCGATCGGACTGTGGAACTAACTTTGTTGCTGCAAGCAAAGAACTGGAGTTCTCCAAAGTGGCGAAGGACGCAGAGATGCCCAAATACCTCGCCAACTGCTCTTGCTCATGGGAATTCAGTCCACCCCATGCTTCACACATGGGGGGAGCTTGAGAGCGTTTGATAGGTGCAGTAAGGAGGATTTTGGATTCAAAGTTGATGCAGTATGGTTCTCGTCCCCTCTCAAATGAGGTACTATGCACATTCATGGCAGAAATTTCTGCAATAATTAATGCAAGGCCCTTAGTTTCAATCTCCTCTGACCTTGACTCACCTCTCATACTGACCCCTGCCATGCTTCTGACCCAGAAGGTTGGTGTTCCTCCATATCCTGGAAACTTCTCAGGTGATGGCATGTTCAGACAACAGTGGAAGCAGGTGCACAGTCTTGCTGACAATTTTTGGTACCATTGGAGACGGGAATATCTCGCAACACTTCAAAATCATCGGAAGTGGAATAGTACTCAACCTGACATCCAAGAAGGAGATCTCATGCTTCTAAAGGACAATCAGAGCCCTTGTAACAAGTGGCCCATGCCTCTTGTGTCCAAAGTCTTTCCAAGTGCTGATGGGAGAGTTCGCAAAGTTCAGTTGAAAGTTTCTAAAAGTGGATCTGGAAAAAATGTAACGTATCTCAGACCAATTACAGGGGCCATTCTTCTGTTGTCTAAGGAGAGTTAAATGAGACATCCCTAAGATGTCTGGCGGGGAGTGCTCTGCTCCAAGTTGTATAGGTTTGGCGCCACCTAGTGGCAGTTTTACACGAAGTGAAAGTGAGTTCAGAGTAAAGGACATTTCTCATGCAAACACCTTCTCCTCGATCTTTGTATGCCATCCTTTGTTTTGCGTTTGTGAAAGCATCATCTGTAAGTTCATTCTTTGTTACATAATGATTGATTACATATATATGTGCACATATTTGTGATATGTATATTTTTTAGTAGTTGTATAATTATTTAGATTATTGTTTGATCGCTGTTTTTTAACAGTTTTACCCCTAATTCATAATGTACATCTCAATGGCATCTTATTAAAACGACAAAGATTAATCTGTACTTTATGGATGGAGTTTGGCTGACTGTTAAATTGCATTTGCACATGCGAGGAGAACAGTACAATTGAAAGTATGTTTTGTTTTTTTACATATTAAAAGTAGGGCTGCCACTAACGACTATTTTTATTTTGATTAATCTATCGACTAATTTATCGATTAATCGATTAATCTAAATGATTAATTTTTACTTAAAGAACATTTTATTTAACTTGCAACTTTGACATTCACTAGTGTACCATAAAAAAAGTAGAAATGTAAACAAGCCCTTGACAAAATGTAAAACTAAAAGAGTAAAAATGTAAACAAACTTAATAAAAAATAAAATTTTAATAAAATAATAACAAAAGTCAACATGTTCTGAATGTAAATATATCCACATGTTCAGGGCTTCTGTTCATTACAGCTGTGAGTGCAACTCTAAAGGGAAAAAAAAGTCTGTTTCAAAAGTTGGGTTTTCACATTAAATGATGTTTTATTAACAAAGTTCGGGAGGAGCACGTCAGATACTTAGCCTAATTAAACACAAGTGGTACGCAATCAAGTCAATCAACTCACGGACATAAATACAGCTGACATACCTCCACTCATTTGACGGTCTATCAGCATCCCTCCACCACCCCTTCTCCACCAATATCACTAAGTTCTCACCATACCACGGGGGGATACTCTGGGTTCGGGCCATTCCCGAGCTCAGAGCCCTTCCCCAGGACAGCACGCCAACTACGTATTACCATACTCGCCAAATACGCATTACGTAACTCGTGCTAAATATATGTAAGTGTGAACTCGTGAAACAAATGCAATGTTTAGAGTCCACTGGAATTAACATTCATTCAGTATTATGGTGTAAGAATGTCAACATGTCCACGTGTTCTGGAGCTAGGCTGGCTCTTTTCTTAGAGACAATGTTTCCAGCTGAGGAGAAGAGCCGTTCAGAAGGTGTTGACGTGGCAGGTACACATAAATAAGACTTTTCAAGACGAGCCAGAGAAGGAAACCTTGCCTCATTTGATTTCCACCACTGCAAAGGATTTGTACTTTTTGCTAAAGGCTGTTCCACAAAATACCTGAGAACCTCTTCTCTCACCAAATGTCTGTCATCTGCCTCATCCTCACTGTCATTCTGGCTGGAAGTGTCTTCAGAGTCCAACCCAAGCAATCTGTCCAGTAAAGACACAGGCCTGTTCTCTGTCCCATCTGTTAACATTTGGTCCTCTGTAGTGTGCTGCTGTTTGCAGCTTCTCTATCCCTCTCCTCCTTTCTTCGAGCGCAAGGGCTTGGATTTTCACCTGCACTTTCAGGCTTTCATCTGAAGATAAGAATTTAAGTCTGCGAAACCTGGGCTCCAGGGAAGCTGCAATTATGCTGGTGTTTGTAGCATCATCTTTGTAGGTCATCTTAGTCCCCCACCTTTTTTAGATTTCCTCTGCTGCAGCAGCCTGAAATGCCTGCACATGGGTATTGTCAAAGGTAGAAGCCTGTGTAGACTTTTTCAGTCCTTTAATGAGTGGAAGCAGAGAGGAGAGGGTCACATATGATTCCCCACTAGTATAAACAGTAGCACACTCAAATGGTCTGAGAGGTTGCTCAAGCTCCTCCAACAGGCACCACTGCTCAGCTTTGAGGTCAAGGAAATGCTTTAATCTGTGTGTAACCTCTGGGTCAGACAGATATACTGTGATGGGCCACCTCTGCTCAAGCAGGCGGCTGGTCATATGGTATGAGCTATTCCACCTTACACTAACATCTTGAATTAGCTTGTGTTCAGGTTGGTCCATTTGTTTTTGTTTTGTTTTGAGCTGGCAGCCTTACTCTTTTTAAAATGCTCCACTAAAGACCTTGCAGCTCCAATTGCTTTGGTTATTTGGGGATTCTTCAGAGCACGATTTACCACTAGCTGTAATGTATGGCCAGCACAGCGAATTGAAGATATCCCATGCCTCTCTTCTAACAGCTTGAGGGCTGCCACCACATTAGATGCACTATCATGTACAACAGCCTGGATTTTACTTGCAGGTATTCCAAACCTTTTTAACTGCTGTTTCAATCCAGGATGCAATATTCTCTGCAGTGTGCCTTTCCTCGAGTGGCATAGTAGTCAAATAGTAGCTTATGAGCTCCCAGTCATTGTTTATGAAATGACAGATTATGCCCAAGTATGCCTCTGTAGCAATACTTGTTCAGGCATCTGCTGTTAAACTGATCATGGAACAGCATGAAGAGAGGGCATCTTTCACTTTCTGTAATTCATTGGCATATTTCTTCTCCATCATGTTGGTGAAGCATGTTCTTTTAGGGAGAATGTAGCCAGGCTAGAATGTGTTAACCATAGCACAGAAACCCTCATCATCTACCATTGACAGCGGTCTCATGTCTTTGATGATCATATTCAGGACACTATCAGTAAGAGATGCAGCCAATTGTGGTGAGCAGTCCTTCTTTTGCAGGAATTCAGTCACATGGCTTTGCCTACAACTGAGAGAAAAATAAATACAACAAAATTATATAAATGTAAAAATTCAGAGTGGAGAAAACTTTCCTAATGTTCTTTTAACTGCTCCGGGTGTGTGTTCACGGTGTGTGTGTGTTCACTGCTGTGTGTGTGCACGATGGATGGGTTAAATGCAGAGCACGAATTCCGAGTATGGGTCACCATACTTGGCAGTATGTCACTTCACTTAACTTGGCATACTCTTTAGTTTCATATTGCATATGAATAGTATTTATTATGTGTATGTATTATATATAAATTTGTATTTTTAAATGTTATTCCTTATGTCATTTATGCTGTTATCCACACAATGAAATGCCTTTGAAATGGGCAGAAGTAAATTAACTAATTAATTATGCTAGGATATATCAAGCCTGCACATTAACAAACGCAGGGACAGATCAATCTTAATTGTTTACGCTGCATTGGTAACGCACGTAGCCTAGTCTATGTTTCCTCAAACACTTATTCACTTGAAAAGATAGCATACCGACAACTTCTCTTACTTCAGAAAGTATTTTGCTGAGTTAATTTAATGGACAAAAATGCTAACGGTGGCTTTTCCTTTTCTGGTGGCCCATCATCCAAAATAGCACCTGTATGTTTCCTGTAAGCCATCCGTTCCTTTATACACGTTAAAAGCACCCGGGGGCATTATAGAATCTGTTATTTTTAATCTATTAAGTTTTGCTATGTACAGGTCTATGTCTTTTGAATTAAAGTGTGCAGTGAACTCTGTGGCCTTGAAACTCATGTTGGTGCCATTCATTTCATATTCGCTCCTGGCTGTCCCTGCCTGCCAGCATGGTGGTCAGGGTTGCCAGGTTTTCACAACAAAACCTACCCAATTGCTACTCAAAACTAGCCCAAAAATAGTCCAATCGCATTTCGAGAGGATTCCGGGGGGTAAAATACATGTCTTTCGGCGGGGAACCTCTGGTAAAACTCACATTCCAGGGGCTAAATAGCACTTTACTGGGGTCGCTTCAACCCACAGTAACAGTGTTAAAGTAGCCCAATTCTGCGGGAAAAGCGTGGACTTGGCAACACTGATGGTGGTGTAAACAGAATGAGTCACGTGACGTTCGGAGCTCTATACAGCACGCTGATTCGCTAAAATGGACTTATCGGCTTCTGTTCAAAAAAGCTTGTCGGTTTCTATAGTAAAATGTGAAGTCGTGATGCCTTGGAAGTGGACAATACCGCTTTTTTGACAAAACGTGTTTAGGGTTCAGATCGCGCTATATGTGGAGAATAATGCATAGCAATCAGCTCATTTATTTTGAAAGTGGAGTTTATCGGTTTCTGCAAATAAACTCTTCATATTATATATATATATATATATATATATATATATATATATATATATATATATATATATACACATATACATACACATCTACATTATAGATAGATGGAGCAGCATAAAAGGTATTTTCTCCAAATTTACACCTCATTCGTTTTCATAAGTCCCAGCATTAATGTGAGTCAAAAACAAACAAACGAATATCAAAAGAAACACCTACTCTGATATGGCACATTTTGCATAATATGCAAAACTAATATGATGTTATGGCATGAAATGAGTCTGATTCAGTGACTACTTTCTCGTCTTGAAAAGGAGTGAAAATAAAAAACACACATGATCTTGTCCAGTCCAGTGATCAAAGAACGATCCTCAGAATTATTTCAGGAACATATATGAATCACCACCTTCTGACTGGACGTCAGAACTGAGTCAATGGGAAATGTCTCTTCCTATAAGTCCAACATTTAGGTGTCATGGTCTTCTCAGACTAAAAGATGTCAGTGAACAAATGGGGCTATCATATCCCTGAACAAAGAGGGTGTCCTGTGATTTGGCCTCGAGTGCTTGCGTCATTACCCTGTCAGTCATCAAAATGACATTATGACCCCATGCTTCAAGAGATGTGTTCAATCAATCCAAATTCTGTGTCTTATCAATTTAACACTGTCAATGAACCACAGTCTTCATGCCATGATACATTCCTGGATGTAAGTGATCTGTTGCTATACTTTTATTTTTTGTGTGTGTGTGCAACACAATATCCCAAGTAATGGATATTTGCTCAACAAAGATAATAACTCACTGATTTTAGCCTAAAATAAAGAGACAGAATTAGAAAAACATCTTTACATAAATATTACAATCATCTCTCTGTCCCTCTCCTCTGTTTTTATGCTTTTTTTCTTAATTTTTCCATCTGTCTCGTTGGCTTCTCGCCTCTTTCTTACACTCTTGCCCTCACCCCCTCCGCTCCTTCTTTCCTTCATTTTCACACCATTTCTGGCTCCAGGGGACCGTCTGCCAGAGGGAGGGACATGCAGGAAATTAGGTGGGTGACTCGATAAGGCAGAACATTAATCTGATAGGGTTCCTAAGCAACCTGTTGGGTCAGTGAAGAAGTAAAAGTATAGGAGAAAGTGTATGAGATCAGGGAGAAAAAGTGTAGCACAGGGGCATTGTGCAATTATTTATTATAATTTAGTGGAGGCACCAGTGACAGTCTTGACTCACACTGCCCCCACTGACAAGACATGACCATCCAATGCATAAATACATTTGAACAACTTTTAAAAAACTTTTAATTACCTTTTAATTTAGTTCACTAATGATATTACTATGATTTGTTGGTGTAATGGTACAGTTTTTCTTTAAAATGACCCAGGTCCAATTAGTGACATAACTTTTTTCTCATGACATGATCTACCTAATACTGTTCAGGAGGCACACACACTCTGTCAGTTTAAATCTAGATTAAAGACACATTTCTTTAACCTGGCTTACACATAACACACTAATACACTTCTATTATTCAAATCCGTTAGAGGATTGTAAGGCTGCATTAATTAGATCAACCAGAACCGGGAACACTCCCCATAACACATGATGTACTCGTTACAGCATAAGAAGAATGGCATCTACGCTAGTATTTGTCTGTTTCTATTCTGTTTCTCAATCCGTGTCCGGATCAGATGGTGGATCGGCGCCGGGAGATGATGTATGTGGCCCTGATCGTCGTAGGAGGCTGGACACCTGGATGAGCCCCGGGGACATATCCCCAGTCACCGTAGCCACCCGATCCGGTCCATATCCAGCCCAGATGGTCACTGCAGTCACCAGATCCAGTCCGTATCCAGATCAGATGGTGGATCAGCCCACAGAGACGACCTCTACAGCCCTGAATGTCAGCGGAGACCAGGACACCGAGATGAGCGCCAGAGACAGATCCCCAGTGAGGACCCCACCACTTAGACAGCCATCGGGAAAGACCACTGGAACCAGTTGAGCCCTTACAATCTGACTTTGCTGCAGTTGGAATTGAACTGCCTGAACTGAGCCTGGTTTTTTACTCCATTCTGTCACCGATGGAGTTTTGGTTCCTTGCCGCTGTCGCGTCTGGCACTAGAGACACTATTTAAACTGAACTGAGCTGGATGATGACATCACTGAATTCAATAATGTAATGCCTTTAACTGAAAATCTTTTTTTTTATCTTTTTTAATCTTAATTTTCATTTTACATTATTGACACACTATTTTCCTTTTTTGATATTGTGCAGTTGCTTTGACACAATTTACATTGTTAAAAGCGCTATATAAATAAAGGTGACTTGACATGACTTGACTTGACTTGACATGAGTGTAACGAGAACAGAAGTATCAGTTTAAAGAAAATTACCTGAGAAACATGGACTTGATTGAGCTGACCAACTGTAGACATGTGAAGGCGTGATTTCTGATACAGCATTTTAGACAAACACTTTAGGATTTTTTTGAGATTATCAAGAAAATTAAGCAGTGATGCATTAAATTGATTAAAATTGGCAGTAAAGACAATCATAATGTTACAAAAGATTTCTATTTCAAATAAATGCTGTTCTATTTTTATTTTCATGAAATAATACTGAAAACAGCAAATGATCACATTAGACTGATTTCTGAAGGATCATGTGACACTGAAAACTGGAGTAATGACTGTTGAAAATTCAGCTTTGCACCACAGGAATAAATTACATTTGAAAATATATTTTAAAAAAAATATTTATTTTAAATTGTATTGCTGTATTGCTGTTTTTAGCATTTTTGATCAAATAAATGTAGCCTTGGATAAGCGGCTAATTTCATATTGTTTTTAATATTGGCTAATGTTTAATTCTATACATTCACTGATACACTGTTAATATTATTTCAGATGAACTGACCGATATACAGTGTTGCCATGGATGACAGTGATGGAGCCATGCAATAAGATGAGCTAATGTATTATGAATGGACATGAATTATAAATGAACAATAACAAAAATATAAATTAACATTAACCAAGATTTATAAATGCTGTAAAAAAAAATGTATTTGTTAGTTCGTGACATGTTAACAAACTGAACATTATTTTGTGTGTAACAACACTTTTTACCAACAATAACTCTGCAACTTAATTATCAAAGATACTTTTTATGGTAATTCCATAAGGGGAGGCTGTACTTATTTCAATTTAGTCAGTCTCTCAAACACACACACACACACAACGGGCGAGATTCAAGTAATAGAAATTTGTGATTTGACTAATGGAAATGCACTTTGCTTTTCTGAGCAGTATACTTTTAAGAGGAGAGCTGATGTGAGGACAGGCTGTTTGTTTTGAAGCTCATTAACACGGAGAATCTGCTGGTTTTGGCATTTAAATATTATGCACATAATCACACGCAAACACTTATGTCAACATTCCTGAGAATACAGAAAGAAAAGTGAAGTTTCTTTCAAATATATATGTGCAGAGGTTTACCCCACTGTTCTCATTACTTCCTCCAGCATCTCTCCACCACACCAGTTCCACCTCTTTTTCTATACTATATTTATAAAACTGCATCAATTGCTCATGCTCAAGCCCATCCATGACCAAAATTTGTTTAAGTTAATAGCTCTCACGGGTTATATGAACATTGTCATTAATGAAACATAAAGGAAAATTCTGTCATTATTTATGCGCTGGTAACTCTTTTCCATGCAATTCATCAAGCTTCATAAAACAACACAAAAGCAGTATATTTAAAGACTTCTGAAGTCATATGATAGATTTAAGTTTAAATTCTCTGATAATCATCCCCTCCAGTGAGCTATGAACTGCTTCAACTGGATCACTGAATCAGTGAGTTGAACTTGAGAACCAGAGCACTTCAAATCACTTAGACGGTTTGTGAACTAATTAACAATAAAAAAAAAAGAGATCCAAATCAAAAATTTCAAAATGAATGATTTTCAGTCTGTTTCTCACACTAGGCATTGAATGGTTTCAGAAGATTTGGAATAGAGTGCAGAAATCTTAAGAGGCTATTGTCTGTCCCACATTAAAATGCATTAACTTCTTAACATTCAGCTGAACTTTAGCTTCTTAACTTCTAAACTTTCTAAAAATAAAAACTGCTGTTATACGTGAATTTTGCTGGCAAGACATTCATCACCAATGACTGCATTTATTTAAGTAAATATAGTGTCATTTCATGCCTGCAACTATTTAAATACTTGTTGGATTTTTTCATATAATTGTAGATATTAACAGAAAGAGTCATTACTATTCATTAGAATGAGGGAAACCAGGAAACTTCATGATGTTTCTTTATTACACTCATTTTTGTTCAGATTAAGCCTCTGACGCAGACGGTCTCTTGTTCACACAATCCCCCTATTCTTCTCCTCTATTCATCTCTTCATATTTTAACATGCAAGCACTCTGTTACCACATCAAAGGGATCAGCTTGTCCAAGAGTGTAATCCTAAATACCGGCTCCGTCCGTTTGTGTGTGTGAGAGAGAATACTGTACAGTAGTGAAAATGCATTATTTAAAATATATATATATTTTTGTTAGAAAATGACTCCTACTGTTTTTACATTGCTATCTGTGTGTGTACAAGTCATGCACATTGTAAATGTGCACTTACAGAGTCAGAAATGCAGACGGGTTGGTATGGTCAGACAGACCCAGAGGAGTCTCATCCAAAAGGTCATTTAACACCTTACGGAAATCTAATGTGACTTTGCATTTAAACAAAGAGCCTGTGGATAGACTTTGACATAAAATATTGTGTGTGTGTGTGTGTGTGTGTGTGTGTGTGTGTGTGTGTGTGTGATGTAAAATAAAACCTGTGATCAGTATGTTATTACATTACATTCCACCTCATTAGCACCCATATGAAAGATCTTTCTCCATTATAACACAGGGACAACGGCAGTGCTCAACATTTTAGTTTAAAGGAATGGTTGCCTTTTTTTTAACCATTCACAACCATTACTGCCCTTTGACATTTAAAACCAGCAACCTTAAGTTTATATTTGCAAACTAAACTAGTTCTGTCAAACCTGCTACAAAGCAGAAAAAAAAAAAGAGTCTTGGACCCTGTCATCGTTTGCAAATCTACTTAATGGCAAAGACCTTCTTCAAGCATTTTAAAAACAGCATATGGTTAATTGCATATTTAAACTGGCCAATCGTCATTTTTAAGGTGCATGTAAACATGTAAAACCAGATGTGAAATGCAGGTGGAAGTGCTTCCTGGTGGAACTGCAAGAAAAGTAACTGTAGCAGTTCTGTTGATAGTGTTGATGTTTTTGTTAATCTCTCAGCATTCGATGATGTTCAGCCACTATGTTTGCCACATACTACCCAGCAGGCAGTGCTGCTCATAGTGACAGTGCATGCGTCTGATTAAATATGAGCCTGGCACTCAATTAAGATCCTGAAGCTCAAAATGTGTGATGTACACACAAACATTCACAAGCAACTTCAATGTGAAAAAAGACAGAGGAGCGCATGAACCAGCAATGATGCACTCATCATGTCCAATCAGAAGCCCTTTACGGGCAAATCACAGACATAACAGGTCCAGCTGACATCAATGTCATTTCCTGATTCTGTGACGCAAGAAGTCAAGGTTTAATGGGTTAACATGGCCTCTCGCATTTAGCAGCACAGAGCAATATATAGCCTACCTCTCTGGTTTAATTAAAAAAGAACAGTTTGAAATTTCAACGTCTTTCAATTTTAAAAAATACAAATTTCACAGAATTTCCCTGCTCACCAAGCTGACTCCCAGAACAAACGTTTGTGGGAGTGCAGAAAAGAAACAAAAGCCATTCAGTGCTTTAAAAGGCATTGAACCATCAAAAAGATTTTTCAACACATTTCAAGGGGTTGCTTTGAGATTAAACGACAGCAGTGGGACAAGCATTGGAAGTAAATGGGGCCAATTTTGGGAAATGTGAAGGCAGAAATTTGAAACTACTACTACGAATGTACAGACTACTTAATATCAACTTAATATAGAAAATGTATATTAAATTGTCTGTTAAAACTAATTATGCATTATTTGAGCTGTGAAGTTGTTCTCATTTTTTGTAATATGTTCCATTGAAACCAGATATTAACTTTACACAGAAAAGTTTAGTAAGCGATTTTATCCCACAATAATTTTAGCATGCATATTGTTTAAGTCTTGTGGCTATATTGTTAAAACGGTACTGGATTTTTCCCATTCACTTCCATTTTAAGTGCCACATTATAACCAGAATAATTTTATGTAAATTTTATTTATTTAATTTTTCATACTAATTAATTTGGTAATGCTGGTTGATCTTAACTTTCTGAGCCAAATATATTTTTATTTATGTAATTACCTGAGCCTCAACCCGTGTGCTCCTTCTCAGCTCCTGACCTTTGATAAAAAGTGCAGAAAAATGACTTTAAGTGTGATATCAATTAGTCCCGACAGCTTAGTTGGAGGTGAGCCCCATTTGAGTCACTTAAAGGAGCAGACATTAGAAACAATGTAATCAGGGAATGAGAGGGTCTTTACTTTTAATGTCTCCTTTGTTAATTTAACAAATCTATGAAGACCTGCATAATTAAGCATAAGAATACCAGAACAATAATCAGTGCAAAACATATGCAGCAATTAAACGAGTTTCATGTGTGCTTTGTTTACATTTACATAAGCATTATGAAAACTATTGCTTTTTTCATGTTCCACTAAATAGTTATAGTGTATGTATGCCATTAAAAGAGAACTCAGTTAACATCCACAAAAAATCTATTTAGTTCTGAGGAAAGCTCCAGCATCATTTATCCGATGTCACTCATTTTGATCTAATGCAAATACATTCATACATTTTAATGTTCAGCTTCAGTGTCCAAAGCTATAGTGCTTACATATTTAGTGCCAGAAATTATCAATACATAGTTACAGTGCACAAAATTAATGTATTGTTTATATGACAGAGCTATGCATAGATTGCATCCTCGTTTGTTTTTCATGGCACAAGAAGAAGAGGGCTGTCTGTAAACATCCATCAGTAAAGAAAGCCTTAATGACTCACGGATAACAGAGACAGAGAGATAGCGAGAGAACAGAGGCAAGCACACTTTAACCATAACATCTCACTCGCTCTCATAATGCATCTTTAAAATGGCTTATAAGTCTGCATTTGTCTTTGTAATAAAATTGTTTTAGCAAGAGAAAACATTAGAAGAAAAAAAATTTGCTGCTCACCATCATGAACGCAGGTGTGTGTGTGTGTGTGTGTGTGTGTGTCTCCTTGCACCAAGAGGTGAGTAATCAGAAATCACAGCATACCTTGGCTCACACGACACGCTCACCCTGCTCTGAAATCTTTAACCAAAACTGTCAATCACTCCACAAACACATTCAGCTTCTCAGACACACGTCCTGAAAATACCAGAAAGACAGACCTCAGGAAATCTGATTACTGGTAAACAAAGTCATCTTGATTTTTTTTAAACATCTAATATCAAAGAAGTGGCCATAAATGACTATTTAACACCTAAGGCACCTTTTAAGCTGCATGTGCCAACTATTACGAAAATGGATGATAATGAGACAACCGAATGTACCAATGGTGAGAGAACAAAGCATGCGGCTCTTTGAGAGTAATGTTTTTTTTTTTTGCCTTGTGTCTCTGGTGCTTTCTTTCGCTCTCTTTGTGTCTTTCATTCTCTCTATTTCTCTCTCATATACTACATGCTGCAATTTAATGCTGGGCCTAGATTCTTTAAAATATTTTAAATAAAGAGAAGAAACATCCATTGTATCATTTATGTCACTCTTATGCAAAGGCAAATTATCTTATATTGCTTTGATACTGGTGTTAAAATTTCAGCTGTTTCCTGCCACAGTAAGAATCTGTCAGATATAATATGATCAAATGAATATGATGTTCATTGGATTGGGATCAGAAATAAAATTCGGGACAAAGTACCATGTCAAAAAGGAAGTGTGCTCAAGCACCCTATTGTTAATGTGATAAGTGACACATTATGATTGACTTTTCAGCAAAACCCTGTAAAATCCAAGAAGGTCTTTGTGCAACAGCGATCCAGCTGAGATTAAACCCATGAGCTCTGTGGGAAGCACCTCCACTGAAGCTGAAACTCCATGTAGCTGTCACTAACAGCATTCATCTTGCTTCTTTGATTTGTGCTTCAGACAGTGACAATTGTTAATATTTTGCCGTTTCTTTCATAATTCACCTACTTTCACGTTACTATTCAAAACAATAAAGAGGTCATATCACTTATTTTGTAAAATAAAAGCTGTAAAAATTTTATTATCTCAGTGGTATTTGTTCATCTGGTACTATGCATACTTTCCCATAAATTTGTCATACCTTTGGGATATTAATACCGACAGCAAAGTTTCTTTATGTAACAATTATCTTTTGTTTGTTTTTGTATCATTTTTTACCATGGTCATAATGGCTATCTTTAAAGAACTACTACCCCCGTGTGGTTAACGGCCCTTAACACAGCTTTGTGTAATCTGCTGTCTGCAAATAATGTTTATGCTATAAATGTCTAATATATTGGGAATATTATACGTATGTATATATATATATATATATATATATATATATATATATATATATATATATAGATATATATATATATATAGTGCCCTCCATAAGTATTGGAACAGTAAAGACAAAATCGCTCTGTTGGCTGTGGAGTCAAGACATTTGCAAATATGATTAAAAGATGAATATGAGACAAAACTACAGAATGTCACATTTTATTATTGGGTGATTCAACACATAGATGTTTTACCAAATAAAAAGAACAGCACTTTTAGAGTTCATCCCACTCATTGATGTGAGCATAAGTATTGGGACAGTTGAACATAAGGCAGATATAAAATATTAAAAGCTATTATTTAGTTGCAGATCTCTTGCGCACAATCACAGCAGTGAGTCTGTGACCCATAGACATCACCAGACTCTTGGTCTCATCCTTTGAAATGCTTTTCCCAGCCTTTAATGCAGCCAATTCCAATTGTTGCTTGTTTTGGGGAGTTTCTGCCTTTCCTCTCCTCTCCAGCTGGTGAAATTCATGTTCAATCAGATTTAAATCTGGAGATTGACTTGGGCAATATAAGACTTTCCATTTCTTTGCCCTTATAAATTCCTTGACTGAACTGGCAGGGTGTTTTGGGTCATTGTCCTGATACAATATGAAGCACTTCTCAATGAATCTGGTGGCATTTTCTTGAATATTGGTAGGGAAGATGGTTTTATACCCTTCCAAATTCATTCTGCTACTGTCATCATACATTAAGTCATCAGTAAAGTTGAGAGGACCTGTTCCAGAGACAGCCATGCATGCCCATGCCACGACACCACCTCCACCATGCTTTACCGATGAGGCTGTATGCTTGGGATCATTTGTAGTTCCCTTTTTTTCTCCACATTTTTGCTTTCCCATCACTTAGATAAAGGTTCATCTTTGTCTCATCGGTCCATAAACACAGTTCCAAATCTCTTCTGGCTCACCTTTGTGCTTTTTTGCAAACTCTAATCTTGCCTTTCTATTTTTGGTGCTGGTCAGAGGTTTGCATCTTGCTGTGTAGCATCTGTAATTCTGTGTCAAAGTCTCCTGAGGACAGTAGATTGTCAGAGCATCACCCCAGCTTTCTGGAATTTGTTGGTGATTTTACAGACATGTCTTTTAGGATTCATTTTCACAGCTTTTATGATTTGTCTGTCATCAACTACTGTTTTTTTCTCAGCCGATCAGGTCATTGTTGGTTGCTGGTGTCGCTGGTGGTTTATTCCAAATATTTCTCCATGCCCTTTGTTTTTGCTATAGCTCTAATTGACTTACTCTTTTCTTTTAGCATCCAAATTGCTTGCTTTTCTCTCAAAGTCAGCTCCCTCATCTTCATCCTGGTTTGTGTGTGTCATCATCAAATGCAAGACACATTCCCTGCTTTTAATATCTAAAGAATTAATGCAACAGGACACAGCTGATCACTTAGAAAGACCTGTGAGGCAACTGTTCCAATACTTATGCTCACATCAGATAGAGGGATGAAACTCTAAAAGTGCTGAACTTCTTAGCTGGTAAAACATCTATGTGTTGAATCATCCAATAATACAATGTGACATTCTGTAGTTTTGTCTCATATTCATCTTTTAATCATATTTGTAAATGTCTTGACTCCACAGCCAACAGAGCAATTTTGTCTTTACTGTTGTAATACTTATATATATATATATATATATATATATATATATATATATACACAGTGGTGTGAAAAAGTGTTGGCCCCCTTCCTGATTTTTAATTTTTTTGCATGTTTGTCACACTTTAATATTTCAGATCATCAAACTAATTTAAATATTAATCAAAGATAACACAAGTAAACACAACATGCAGTTTTTAAATTAAGGGTTTTTTAAGAAGGGAAAACAAAATCCAAACCCACATGGCCCTGTGTGAAAAAGTGTTTGAACTTTTTGGAAGGTGTGTGTGTCCCACTACATCTGGTGTAAGTAACACAGCATTTCAGAAAAAGAACATCATACCAACAGTAAAATATGGTGGTGGTAGTGTGATGGTCTGGGGCTGTTTTGCTGCTTCAGGACCTGGAAGACTTGCTGTGATAAATGGAACCATGAATTCAGCTGTCTACCAAAAAACCCTGAAGGACAATGTCCGGCCATCTGTTCGTGACCTCAAGCTGAAGCGAACTTGGGTTCTGCAGCAGGACAATGATCCAAAACACACCAGCAAATCCACCTCTGAATGGCTGAAGAAAAACAAAATTAAGACTTTGGAGTGGCCTAGTCAAAGTCCTGACCTGAATCTTATTGAGATGCTGTGGCATGACCTTAAAAAGGCGGTTCATGCTCAAACCCTCCAATGTGGCTGAATTACAACAATTCTGCCAAGATGAGTGGGACAAAATTCCTCCACAGCGCTGTGACCGACTCGTTGCAAGTTATCGCAAACGCTTGATTGCAGTTGTTGCTGCTAAGGGTGGCCTAACCAGTTATTAGGTTTAGGGGGCAAGCACTTTTTCACACAGGGCCATGTGGGTTTGGATTTTGTTGTCCCTTCATAAAAAAAAAACCTTCATTCAAAAACTGCATGTTGTGTTATCTTTGATTAATATTTAAATTTGTTTGATGATCTGAAACATTAAAGTGTGACAAACATGCAAAAAAAAAAAAAATCAGGAAGGGGGCCAACACTTTTTCACACCACGATATATATATCGAATCAAACTAAATAACTTGTTGCAGCTTGACACTTAAGGGATAGTTCACCTTCAGGTTCTGGTCCTCATTGACTTCCATAGTATGGGGAAAAAAACACTATGCATGTCAACGGGGACCAGCAACTGAAGGTGAACTATCCCTTTAATAAGCTTTTGAGTGCAGTACATGGTTCTGAAATGGTTACAATAAATACTAAAATATACTGGGTAACTCTTGTGACGGTTGCTTGTGAAAACTGCTTGACCTTTGATGTCAGTGGCTGCAGATGAGGTGAAGATAAGACAGTGAAGTGTCCATAGACAAAGCCTATGCTAAAAGTAGTTGTTATACATTCTATTTCAAAATGAAACACTATTGTAACTAAATAGCAATTGGGTAAATTATGGCCCAAGATTTTGACCTTTTTGGCTTTGCAACCAAAATCTGAGCTGTTGTTCACATTGTCACAAATATTTAAGCTGCAATGTTAAAGCCTTATCCTTCATGAAGTCTGACATCAAATCTTATGGTACAAAAATAGTAAAATAAATTAACTTGAGTTTGTCTGTTTAATTTTGGAGTGACATGAAAAAGCCTGAAATAATACATAGAAATAGAGAGTTGATGAAAAGAGGAAATTATATAAGATATTTGAGTTCCAGATAACTTAAAAGAAAACAATCAAGTGAAGTGTATGTAAGTCCATCAGTGAATTCAGAGAGTCAGTCATGAGGGAGTGTTTCTGTAATTTCCTCTATATGCTTCAATTTACTGATGGTAAATCCAAATACTTTATTCTGAATGAATTCAGTGTGATTTAATCAGTCATCAATAGTTGTGATTCTGTGGCATTGATGAATGATTCAGTTGAGTATTCTGATCTTTGTTTACCTTTTAAACAGATGATTTCATAAAGTTGTACAGACTCCGGCACCCTGACCATAACATACAGTAAAGCTCAAGCTGAGTCCAGTGCTCCAATTATTATAGATTATATGAATAAAGGTTATATGAACATGTGACTTGTGAAAGTTTATTTCACTTTTAATCATATTGAATTATTAATTGAAGTATTATTCAGTGATGGTGTAATAAAGATCTCAAGAGATTTTCTCTGCTGTTACTTCTTCCTGATGTTTATTTTAATCTCTGAAGCTCACATCGATCCGTTCTGAAAGAAACGTTCTCTGTCTGCAGGATGTTATGTTTCCCTTTCTTCTAATGAAGTAACAGGTTACACAGACGGATCAGTCCTGCTGCTCTGCTCCTGTAATAACCCTCAATCTACAGTCGAGATATTCACCTGGCTCTACTATAGAGAAAACCAGTGGACTAAACTATTTAAAGATAAGAAATACAGACTGACACTATTTGATCATTCTCCAGCAAATCTGTCTCTGCTCATTTCTGAGCTCAGAAAGAAGGATGAAGGGCATTATAGGTGCCAGACTTCACAAACTTACACAGACTTTTGGGTAAAAATAAAAGGTAAACGGAAGCTTTTTGAATCAAACATTTCAAAATGCAGTAGATTTGTTTCTTTCAGTAAAGTGCAGTGTAAATGTAAATGTCAATATGACGGTTGTGAATGTGTTGTCAGGGTGTAATCTGGATCAGAATAAACCGGCGGCTGATGTGACGGGACACTCAGGAGAGTCTGTGGTTCTGCCCTGCTTCTGTACTGAACTACAGGCTAAACCTGAACAACTTACATGGACATTTACTCCACTACACAAAACAAACTCTGAAGAAATTTACCCTCATGAACAGAGCGAGAGACACATAGGTCGAGTCAAATTGTTGAATAAAACCTCTCCAGGAAATCTGTTTCTACAGAATCTGTTCAGCTTACTTGGATCTTGTTCGTTGCAGAACTTCCTTAAATTCACTGTTTCTGTTGTGCATTTAAAATGTACTTTTCCCGAGCATATAAAGAGAATGTGCATGTTAAATAAAAGTTCTGTTAATTCCTTCGTTGTCACTGTCTCACAGGCTCTTGGTTTAAAAACTGAATAACCAATCGTACCTTGTTGCGAACTTTTTGCGCAATATCGAAGAAACCGCATGGTCTTCACAACACAACACAAGCACAAGGCTCGTGATGAATGACTCCTGGTGGCTATAGCTGAAGTCTGTAGATGCGAGAGCGCGCGACTGGCGAGGAGCGTCTCGCTGCAGCCCACAAGATCCAGGGGGCGTGGTTGGATCCAGATCCAACTCCTCCCACCTTACATATACCTAAACCTACCCATCTCCACCCCCTGATCCCTAAACCCACCCATCTCTACCCCTAAATCTCCCAATCTCCACCCCCTAGATGTGTATCCAAACACGCCCCCTGGATCTTGTGGATTGCAGCGAGCCCTACTTGCGAAGTTTACGGCGCGCTCCCGCGCTGCTGGAGATCTCCGTGCCGTCTCCGCCTGTCCACCCTAAACGCGCTTTGTTTCGTGGGACAAACGCCATAAAATGGAATGGATATATAGGTAAGATCTTAAACTACAACTATAATTGCCAATTATGTTTTAATTGACCAATAATATGTATAGCCTATTTAAAGGAACATGTGATCATGTAATAAAAAATTATTGGTGTTGCATCAAAAATTATGTGAGTCAAAAGTCTTTTCAAACAGTGACAGAAGATTCATAAAACAAGCTGGCCATTTTCTTTTGTTTGTATTTAATGAAATTAAAATATTTATTTGGAATAATGCTTTCCTTTGTTTCAGTGTAGCTCCAGTATTACACTGTGAATAGTCCGAAAATCTTTATTCAAAATTAAGGATAGAAATGGTTTAGGCCAATAACTGAGAATTACAGTTCACACAATTCTGTGTTGGTAATGCTTTAGCAACACTTTACCTTTAAAAATGTATCTTTTAAAAATAAATCTTTAACATATATAATGCAGAACAGATCGCATTGGGGTCAAAAATTTGGAGATCACAAAATGCTTCTGTTTCACCTGCTTCTCTAATTTGGTGCCAAGCCATTGTGTCAAAATGCAAAGGCTTAGTTTTTTTTAGTTAAAGTTTGTGATAACATAACTGTTTTAGTGTCCCCAAAATGCATTGTGTTTGTCAAATCCGTAGGTTAATGCAATGTCTCTGAATGGCAGTGTGATTTGAATTGGTGCCTATGGGGAGTGCACAGTATGATACGGCTAGGGGAGTCCAAATTAATCCGATTAGGGAATTATGGCATTCCAAAATATAATTTCACATAATCATCTCATCCAAATGCTACTTCTCATATGTCGTAACAGCTGTGCGTGTTCAATAAGCATTTAATCACTAAACAGACAAAATATAGTTGGGATTAATGAAAAATAATGTTTTCACTGATGTAGTTGTTAACATTACATTAAAGACTATGGTGGAAATCAAAGCTATAACTTCTCGATACTCAAGGCTGTTCAGTCCTCTGGTTTTGACTAAAAGAGCAAAGCAAACCATACACATACAGTACAGAAATAATGACAGTGATACATAGCAAACACATGGTGCCATATAAACTGTGAGCAGGTTAATGACTGACTGATCTAAGGTCTGATGGGCGTTACCCTTACAAACACACAATTACAAGCACAAGTACAAAAAAACACTCCTACTTTCATTTTTGTCATTTTTACACTCATAAAAACATCAGTTTGGCTAAGCATCAGAGAGGCCCTGGAAAGAAAGGATGAAAGGACAGTCTGAATAAGGCTTTATATATTCAATTAAAAATAGTCTAGATAATAGCGAATGATTAAGATAAGCATATAAATCAAGCTGTTATCTTTGTATTTAGTGATGCATAAGGAGAGGAAATTGGAGGACATTTTTTCAACAAGACATTATTTACTCAACACGTCACAATAATACTGGAGTCTAATTTTCATACTTTTTATTCACTATTTTGGGCAACACAAATGTAAAACTAAGCTGGCCTAAATTGCTCTGGTGGAACTAGACATACTGGAAAACTACAAGTGATTAAAAATAGTGTTTTATGTAAATTTATTTTTAAAAAGATAGATAGATATATGGGTTAGACCATTAAAGGTTATTGATGATATTGATGTAAAATGGAAGTTTCATCTTTATTTCCTCAGAATCGTCTAGCTTTTGCAAACTCCAGCTAAACAACTTTCTGACAATCCTCCTCGTTGTTCTTCATCTGTAACCATGGAGACGGTGGTGATCGTGGCCATAAGTATACTTGCCACCATCTTCTTGGCATCATTTGTGGCGCTGGTGGTTGTGTGCCGTCGTCATCGTTACTGCCACCCTCCGGACTTCCTGCAGCAGTTTGACTCCAAGTGTGTACTTGAGTGTATAAGTCATGACCTCATTCCCACTCACTGAGGATTAAACAGGGATCACCATTTTGCATTCCAACATTTTGTTCTTAGCCATGGATATAATGGAAATGAGTTTTTTAACAACTTTTTCTACCTCTTGTTTTTCTCTGTATTTCAGACCTACAGTGGATCTGATCGGAGCGATGGAGACTCAGAGTGAACCGTCAGAGCTGGAGCTGGATGATGTTGTCATCACTAATCCTCACATTGAGGCCATGTTGGAGAACGAAGACTGGATCGAAGATGCCTCGTATGCCTTCTCTCCACAGTCATCCTCACAACCATAGTATTTTATTAATAATAATATTCTGGTTTTGACACTTATATCTGATACCTCTTTTCCCTCAGTGGTCTTGTGTCTCACTGCATTGCGATTCTAAAGGTAGGTTTCTATGCACAAATTTAGCGTTTTCAAGACATAAATCTGCATGCATAATAATTACACTTCTGTTCAAAAGTTTAGGATCAGTAAGATTTTTTTAATGTTTTTGAAATATCTTATGCTCACTAAGGCTGCATTTATTTAATAAAAAATGCAGTAAAAAAATATACTGTGAAATTACTATAATTCACAATATCTGTTTTCTATTTGAAGATATTTTCAAATGTAATTTATTCCTGTGATGCAAAGCTGAATTTTCAGCATCATTACTCCAGTCTTCAGTGTCACATGATCCTTCAGAAATCATGCTAATATGCTGATTTGCTCCTCAAGATTATTATTATTAATATCAGTGTTGAAAACTTTGTGCTGCTTTTTTTTTAAATGGTGATACATGTTTTTTCAGGATTCTTTGATAAACAGAAAGTTCAAAAGAATTTATTTGAAATTATTATTTTTTAAACATTATAGATGTTTTTACTGCCACTTTTGATCAATTTAATTCATCATTGCTGAATGAAAGTTTTATTTTTTTACTCTTAATGACCACAAACTTTTGAACAGACGTTTAAGTATAATAGAACACAGCATTTTTGCTTTGGTTTAATGAAATGAGTGTCCTGGTTCTGTACAGATATGCCACACTCTCACTGAAAAGCTTGTTGCAATGACAATGGGCTCTGGAGCAAAGGTCAAAGCACCTGCCAGCCTCAATGACATCATCACCGTGGCAAAACGCATCAGCCCAAGGTAAACAGTTTGAGAAGTTGATATGACACATCTGAGAGTGTGGGTACTGACGCTGAGCTGTTTTGTACCGTCACAGGGTGGATGACGTGGTTCGATCTATGTACCCTCCGCTGGACCCCATTCTTCTGGACGCCAGGTAACTCCTTATGCTGGCAGAAACTATTGTATGTTTATGTTTCTACAAGGACTTCACCAACTTATTTTTTGGACCAGGGCCACAGCATTACTATTGTCAGTCAGTCACTTGGTACTGGTGACACGAAACGCCTGTCACATGTCTGGCAGCCTGGACTGGATCGACCAATCACTGCATGCGGCCGAGGATCACATGGTCGTGTTGAGAGAGGCGGCTTTAGCATCTGAACCAGAGAGAGGTTTGCCAGAGAGAGAGCTGTCAATCTGAGTCACTCACAAAACTGTGGCAGAAATACTGTATATACAGTACACACATTATTCAAGAACAGAACATTATTAAAGAATATGATATTTAGTAAACAATACCTCAGCATATCCATGATATGACAGAGAACGGCATCTTAGCTTAGCCTTGCTGTCAAACATTTGTTTCTTTCTCACTCTTTCACTGCATCTCATTTTTATCTCTGTTACATTCCAGTTTAATCGCTGGTCATGCTGTCGGATATTTCTTTATGCTGGATTTGTATGTAGATGCTAGTGCCAAAAATGTCTGAGACAATCAAAAAGAAGAATGTATTTTCTAAAAGTCCAAAAAATGGCAGTAATTGGAATTGCTAAGTGTGTTAGCTAAACAGTTCAATAGTTAATCTGTGATCATCCTGTCTGATATTTCCTCATGCTGGATTTATATGTAGATAAATGCCAGAGACACTCAACGAAAACAACAACAACAACAAATGGTTTTGCTATATATTATGTAAACCAAACAAGGTCTATATATTTTCTTTCTTGTCTCTCATATTTGAGACTACATAGTGTATTGTTTAATTAAAATACAATTTTTCATACATTATTTACATATTTTCATTATTAGCATCAAGATTTATGTTAAATTTTATGATCTTTTTGCTTTTATTTCTCTCTAAAAATACACACAAAAAAATTACAGTTCATTTCCTTTTTTCCAGTTCAGTCGTCTTTGTAGATCAGTTTGTAAATAGTCCATTTACAACTTGATGTCACTATGGTACAATCACGTTCAGTTGATATATCACTTTCGTATTAGTATTTTTCCTCTTTTTTATTTTATTTTGTATTGCTCTCATGTTGTGTACACTAATGTCCAAAGGTTTGGTGTCAGTAATATTTTTTTTAACATTTTTGAACAAAGTCTCCTATGCTCACCAAGGCTGCATTATTTGGTCATAAACACTGTAAAAGCAGTAATTATGTGAAATATTACAATTTTATTTGAGGACTCTTTGATGAATGAAAAGTTCAACAACAGTATTTATTTAAAATAGAAATCTTTTACTCTCACTTTTGATCCATTTAATGCATCCAGAATAACCATTAATTTCTTAAATAAAGCCATATACTAAGCCCAAACTTTTGAACAGTTAACTCGCTGGTTGTGAACTGTTTGCAGCAAGTAAAACTCACTCACATTCTGTTGTCCATCTGCTATCTAGACATGGCATGTCATTTTTCACCAGAGTCACATGAAGTCTAAATCCACACTAATACCTTCCCTCAACCCCCCACCACACTTCACACTTTCAGCAGCCACACACACACACACACACAGGACTCCTGTCTTTTCATGTATTGCATTCAGTTATCAATCATATATTATTCAGTTTCAATGCTAAGAAAATATTGCAACATTAAGTTGTTGATTATGAGTGTTTCCTCTTTTCATTTCCTCTTGGAGCAATCTTGTTACTGACATTTCTTGTTTGTTCCTCTGTGTGTTCTTTGATCCTCATACCGTTTATGTATTTGAGATTTGTAAAGGTGAATAAACATTTCACAGTGAAAAGATGTCATGATATTTTTATTTTAAAATAAACATTACTAAATTCAACTGTAAGTTCAGTAAAACCATCAGACCTCTATTCACATGTGCTGTTTTGTGTAGAGAGAGCAGGCAGACAGGGAGAGATGCAGAACGAGGGAGGAGAAACAGCTGCAATGGAGGAAGGGGAGGAAGAAAAGAAAATCATGACAGCTATTTCTCAGAGTAAACAGTTCTGTCTAGCTAGTAGAAAGCTTTTGGCCAAAATGAGCGCTGGACATTAGGCATTAAAAAAAGCAGCAGAGCGAAAGGACACACACTCACTGTTTAACACACACACACAGTTACACTGTACACATGAGTGCTATCAAGAACATGTCATCTTACAAACACATCTTTTAAAATGTTGCTTCTGTTGAGCATAGGTCACAGTGCTGCTGACATTCAGTAAAGTCCTTTACTTTTCTTCAGGTCCATTTTCTGTAAATATGATAGACAGTTGAAGTCGTTCCATGTCATTCCCAAAGCAACCTAAAACAAAAAACAGGGAAGTTACTTAATCCTCACCTGCTATATCTTTTTTTATATCCTGTTGGACTTAACAGTTTACTTGATATTAGTTGATATTACTTGATATTGATTGGCCGACATTGAAAGGCACACATATTTTGTTTTCAGTCTGCCTGGAAACCAAGTTGTATTTATAAGATATTCAGTGTTATGTTCAAGGCACTTAATAGTTGACTACAATTCCACATATTTTCCTTTTTTCCCCTAAGTTATTCTATTGTTCAAATGTTTGGGGTCAGTAAGTTTATTTGTAAGAAATTAATACTTTTATTCAGCAAGAATGCATTAAATACACGTGATAGTAAAGAGCAGCACAACTGTTTTCAACATTGATGATAATAAGAAATGTTTCTTGAGCAGCAAATCAGCATGTTATGATTTCTGAGGGATCATGTGACAATGCAGTGATGATGCCGAAAATTCAGCTTTGAAATCACAGGAATAAATTATATTTTAATATACAGTCAAATAGAAAACAACTATTTTAATCTGTAATAATATTTTTACAGCATAACAGTTTTTTCTGTATTTGTGATCAAATAATTGAGTGAGCATAAGACCCCAAACTTTTAAACTATAGTTTGCGTCGGTGAAATACTTAAAATTATTTAAATGATTATTTATCAAATATCTAAGCGAAAATCTATGTAAGATAAAACAGCATGTTCAAACTAATTTAACTGTAATTTGTTGTTTTACATATCAGTAAAGACAAATATTAGATTAAAAATAAAAGTGTAAAAATAAAACAACAGAAGGCTGCAATTCAGATACTTTTGGAGCTCATCTTGTGAGTCAACCGTAATATAATCTATATTATGTTTTAGTGTTACACCTTGAAATCATGCTGAGACAGGTAGTTCTCCAGGTGTAAAGGATCCACTCCTTCAGGTAAAGGTCTCTTCAGCAGATCCTTAAGGGGGAACTGGGTCTTATCAAGGGCAGCTAGAGCATCCTGCACCAAAGTCAGCTTTTTATGCACCGTGCAGTCCTGGAAGAAAATTAAATGTGTAAATCAGTGTAAATTCAGTGTAAATCATATTCCTCTGTACATGTGAATGTATATGATGATGATGATGATGATGATGATGATGTGCCCTCACTCACCTGTACTTCCTGTGCCAGTCTCATCTCCCATGAAGGGAATATATTAGTAAAGGTGAGAGGCTCTGCCCCTTCATCAATAAGATACGCCATGGGAGGCCGTATGGGATTCCTCTCTGAACACAAAACACCAACAATAACTAACAAATCAGTAACAGAAGGCTGTGCTTTCTAATATCCATTTGGCTAGACTCACCTTTGCAGTACTGTAAAGCAGTCTCCATGGCACACTTCTTCTCTTTGTTCCAGTGGGGGCACTGTGAGACTGAAGATTCACAACTTTGCCATAAATACACCTCCAGACAGTTATCCAACAGGAACAGTGCTGCCAAGAGAATGGTACAACACCACAGCAGTGTGAGAGAAAAATAATGCATATTATATTAAGATTTATTTTGTATGTCAACTTCCTTAAGTAGTAAACACATTGCTTTAAGTGTAGTGTTAAAGACTTTTTATCTGCACTTGTGCTTCTGTGTACAGTATGTGAACTTGCTTACTCTCACCTGGATGTGGCACAGCATATAACTTCTCCTGGAGGAAAGGCATTGCTGTAATGACACCATTCATGTGGGAGGGGCTAATAAGCTCCACACCTATGAAAGTTCCTGATTGGGCACTCAGGTGATAAAGGCGGGGGGTAAAATTAAATTTACCAGGATCTAGAAGGCATTAAATTCATCTCTTGTGAAAAATAGTTGCAAATGTTCATTGCATGACGAAGAGTAACACGTTCGCATGAGATTTATCATAGTTTGTTATACATCACACCTTGTAGCATGCAGTCATATGACTTCCTGTCCTGTGGTCCAATAGCATTCCAGAAATCTGCTGGCTCTTTCCCCTCCTCCACTTCCTGGACATTCATAAAGCTGCCATTTCTCAGACTCAGCTCAGATGGGCACCTAAACATCACATTAACCACATGAAATCAAGCACAACCTGGCAACGTGCATCTTTCATTATGTTTTATGGGTTTACATGATAGAGAATTGTAAAGGTGTTGCTCACATTTGTGTGAAGCATTGGACGGTCTGCTTGGCCACCTGACGAGCTTTGCTGTGGGCTTTGCAGCCATGCCAGAGGGAGATCGCCCCCTGCTGGCTGTTCAACAAGATCAGTGAGCCACGAGACCTCAGACTGGAGCAGGAGCACTGTACCTCCAACAGACTGCCCTCCACCGGGACGTCACCCCTCACACAGAACAGACGCCAGCCTCCTGAAACACATACCAAACATATGACATCAGATGTATTAAGTGGACCCATAGTAGGGGAGAGGATTAAATATGACCAGACCTGTGTCTCTGCTTTGTTGTTGTCTATAAATGACCATTCCTCCCTGGAACAACTGCAGAAAACAAGGCGGCTCCTCCCCTTCTACTACGAACACCTGAGAACTACACTGATTGGTCAGTGCTGGTGACAGGTCCCGCCCACTGATACTGGAGTACCGCCCCTTCCAAATGAAAAGAGCAGATAGTTCCTGACCTATTGCCATTTGATCCCCTGTGAAAAAGTACAAAAATTAACTGACACAAATAGAAGATTGTTTACATAAATTTTATACAGAATAATTTACACAACTATTATAAAAGTAGGCAAAATATTTAAATTTTCAAACTTTTAAATTTTCAAAAATGTAAATGTAAGTTCTACAGTATACATACACAGTATCGAGACAGACAGAGCAAATTAATTTATTATTATGTTTTAAAGGTTTAACAAACAAATAAAAACACAACAGTATCATTCATATTATTTTAATACTTTACAATTTTAATAATATTAAATAATATATAATATATTATTTTATACTATAAAATATATAGCCAAATACGGCTAATATTTGTTTCTTTGCTAATTTTGTTGTTCATTTTAACCAATAAAGTTTACATTTATTTTTCTAGAAGAGAGCGTTGCACCCTTTCCTCAAGCAATACTATTCTTATTATTCTAAATTATTATTATTATTATACAATTATTCTTAAAAAATCATGAGAGTAGTCTAAATTAATTATTTTCAGAATTATTTCTAAATGAATTCATTATTCAATTTTAAAGTTTTAACAAACAAATTAATAAATAAATAATATTCCCCTTGATTATATTTAATCCTGGTTCGGAATCGCTGCCATAACATATGTAGAGCCATTCGGTTTAAAAGGTCTTACCCACACATTAACTTACCTAAGGCTGTGAGGGTGTACATCCAGCGTACAGCATATGTGCTGCCCTCATTGAACTGTCCCAAACTCTCTGGGGAAACCTCACACTCCCCACCCTCTGAAATAAGCCATGCTTTCACTGCAAGAGTGCATAACTCCGCCTGCCGGCCATCACTCAGAGTGACCATGTCCCGTCCCCTTCGTACATCCACACCATCCAGAACAATCTGCGACACCCCTGAGAGACAGACTCCACCGAAGAGAGCTCTGGCATCACATGACCACTGCTCAGCCGACACTGGCTGGGGAGATGACTTGAGTGTGGGGGTCTGGAGAAAGGACACAAGACATTACTGAGCTAGAAAGAGAGAATATGAAATTACTTCAAAGTGAAAACCAATCAGGTGAGTAAGAATATTCAAAAAATGTTGAGGATGATAGAACCCATAAGTATAAAAGAGAAACATATGACATGTTGTCATAATAACTGGTGTATATCAGTCTCCTCACCTTCACCTCCTCTTGTATGGATGGAGCAATGTTATTTTTGTTCACATTTGTCTGTTCAAATGAGTTAGCAAACTTCTCTTTGAACAGTATAGTCTCGTTTTGGTCAAACACACGGCCAAAAAGTGCCCAGTCTGGCCGTCCAATACCCTGCCTGAACACACAAATTAGTACATTTGTTTGTGATAACAAGTAATAGGTTATGCAACAGGGTATTCTACTTCATCTTAAAACTCTTTTGTGACCCTGGACCACAAAACCAGACTTAAGTGTAAATTTTTCGAAATTGAGATTTATACAGCATCTGAAAGCTGACTAAATAAGCTTTCCATTGATGCATGGTTAGTTAGAATAGGACAACATTTGGTCGAGATACAACTATTTGAAAATCTGGAATCTGAGGGTGCAAAATAATCAAAATATTGAGAAAATCGCCTTTAAAGTTGTCCAAATGAAGTCCTTAGAAATGCAATTACGCATCAAAAATTGAGTTTTTATATATTTATGGTAGGAAATTTACAAAATATATTCATGGAACATTATCTTTACTTAATATTCTAAAAAATTTGGGCAAGAAAAATCTGTCCTTTTGACCCATACTATGTATTTTTGGCTATTGCTACAAACATACCCGTGCTACTTTAGACTGGTTTTGTGGTCCAGGGTCACAGTTTTATTCATTCAGTGGTACAAAAAATATATATATTCAGTTTTAAAAAATTATTGTTTTACATAATTTATAAATTTACACAAACAAATGGAGTTTATGCAGCTCAAGTGCTGCTGTTATTAAAAAGGGGACAAAGGAGACATTCAAATTTGTAATTAAAAAAACTATTTATTTTAAAGAATGCAAAACATAAGTATTTTCACTAGTAGACTTTTAGACCAGTGAACCTACTTGTGAATATGGGCACTGCCACCAGAGGGATCCAGAGGGTTGATCCTGCAGTTGCTGTAGTCATACACTCCGTCCCAAACCTGCTGAGCCAGCTGAAGGGCCAGTTTCCTCTCGCTGGGGCCGACATCTTTCCCGTGCCACAAATAGAGCTCGCTGCCGAAGTCAAACAGCAGAGTCTGGAATGGAAAAAGTACTGACATTTCACAAAACACCTTAAATGCGGTTTCATCATGTACAATCACAAGCTGCATATCAAGTGCATGTCATTCTCTAATAGTATGAACTATGGAGTGAGATCAGGACCTGAGAGGAGTTCAGAAGACTGAGGTCTGGTACGACCGCCCAGCCCTGCTCATGAGGACTGAGTCTGTCCCCCTGCAGCCTATAAATACAGTTTGACTCTGATATGGCTCTCTCATAGTGCTCATCATCATCTGCACTGTCTGGACCTGTAGAGAGAAACACACATACAAATGTCATTTGAGCAGTTTTGAGAAATAAAAGTGTTTATGATAGGAAATTTTCTGTTATGTCTCTTGCCTTTATACTGGGTCTGTCCCCCGAGAAGGTTCCAGAACTCTTCTGCCTGCAGGCTGTCTGTATTTACACCTTCATCCAGGAGAACAACACCTGTTGCCTGACAACCCAGATCCCTCTGGGTCACAATCACCGAGGCCATTTCAGACGCCTGGAACAAACCATTAGTCAACATCCAGGAGCTAAAGCCCATTCACAAAAAAGACAGCAATAATACTACAAAATGTTTAGAAATGCAAGATCTTAATTAAATGTAGTATTTGAGATTCACCTGAGCTTAATATCAAAATAGTATTAAATTAATATTTAATAACATATTATTTTATTTATTCATTTTATTTCAATAAAATAAAAGTGTATCAATAAATAACAAAACTTCCCAAGTATTTCATATCTTTTCTACACCAAAAAATATACTGTTCAAGATGCAAAAATTACTGTAATGGCTTACATAGGAATCTATGGAAGCCCGTTTAACTAAATAGCCACTAAATAGAAAATAAAAATAGGTAATTGCGACTTTTAATCTCACAATTCTGACAATTCAAATTTTATCTTGCAGTGGCAAGTTTACATCTTGCGATTCTGAATTTTTTTCTCTGAATTGCGGGATATAAACTCTGAGATTAAACAAAACGTATAATTCTGTTTTTTTTTTCTCTCACAAATGCAAGTCTGTATCTCACAATTCTGACTTTTTTTCCCTCACAATTGCACATTTATGTTTTCTTAAAATTGTGAGATATAAACTCACAATTGCAAGTAATAAAGTAAAATTCTGAGGGGAAAAAAGAACCGCAAGTTTATATCTCACAATTCTGATTTAATAACTCGCTATTCTGAGAAATAATCTCACAATTCTGAGAAAAAAAGTTTGAATCGCAAGATATAAACTCGCCATAGTGAGAAAAAAAGACTTTTTTCTCAAAATGTAGAATTTTCTTAAGAATTCAGAATTCAGTTTTTTCTTGCGATACTGATTTTATAACTTGCAATTGCAAGTTTCTATCTCACAATTCAGAGAAAAAAGTCAGAATTGCAAGATAAAAAGTAAAAATTTTATTCAGTGGCGGAAATGGGCTTCCATAGAAATCCCTCTGTTTCTGTGTGAACTGATGAACCTTTTCTCTCTCAATGGTGTTGGAGAGTTTGCCAGTCCAGAGGAAGCAGTGTGAAGGTGTGACCAGCAGAAAGCAGTCGCCACTGTTAAGAGAGCGTGATACCGGCTCCACCAACCGCACCTGCACCTGCCTCCACCCTGGATGAACAGAAATATGCACAGAGAACAATACCTACATTACTCTCGCATGAAACTCTGAGGATCTTATGGAATTTCCAAATATGAAAACCTGAGAAATCAAGTGTGCTTCCGTGTCTAATACAAACAATATGAAATTTTACAATGTATACTACCATTCACAGGTTTTGGGTCAGTACGATTTTTTTTTTTATCAATAATTTTATTCAGCAGGAATACATTGAAGAAGAGTATTTAATGAATATTAGATACACCATCATACCTTTAACCTGGATGAGCATAAGTTTGTTGTATGGCACTGTGGGTCTGCTCCCTTTTCCAGAGGAAGAGACATCAGCTGGGGTGCAGTTACAATTTTTCATAGCTAGAATAATAAAGTGATAAAACACAAAAAGAAATGATTATGCTAAATATGTTTAATGCTGTTAACACATTAGATTAATCATGACTAAATAGTTTTAACAGGCAAACCTAAAAAATTGTCAGTGCCTCAACTAATTCAGGAACAATTTTAATTGTAAACCTGTATTATTCTCCAGTTCGCTGTTTTCTTCAGACTGCATGAAATCCTGTTGAATATCTTCTCGAGCAGCAAGAGCACGTAATGGATTCCTCGAACCCTGGGTCCTGCGGGACGGCCGAACTGAGCGCCTGTGCTCGGCTACAGCTGAGCTCAAACTAAACACAAACAGAGCATTAACCTGTATCTTCTCACACACTCAGAAATCCCCCACAGATAAGCATGTACAGATGCTGGCTTTACATTGGTGTGTTGGTCTGACAGAGAGTGCTCAGGTCCGGCTCTGTCTCCCCTCCAGTGGTCGGACACGCTGGTAGTGAAGAGGGTTCAGGGGTCATCTCAGCACCAAACATGTGACTCTCATGGACTTCACTGGCACAAACGGTTTGTGTTTCTGTAAAGATGAGTTTGGGAGAGTCTTCCTCCTCACAGCTTGCCTAAAATAACAGACAAACTGAATTAGCTGATATTCTAATATACTTTTTAATATCCATTATTATATTTTAATGTTAGAATAGACTACCTTTCAAAAACAATGTTCATGTTTCGGAAAGAAGTCTCCTATGCTCAGCAAGGATGCATTTATTTGAACAAATATACAATAAAATGAAATATTATAATTTTCAAAAACTGTTTTCTATTTAATTATGTATTTTAAAATGTAATATATTCCTTGGATAGCAAAGCTGAATTTTCAGCATAATCCAGTCAGTGTCAGCATTCTTCAGCACCACATGATCCTTCAGAAATCCTTATAATTATTCTAATGCTGATTTTCTGCTCAAGAATCTTTTTTTTATTATTATTATTATCGATGTTAAAAACATTTTTGTAGTTGTTTATATATATAAAAAAATCTGGATTATTTGATTAATAGACAGTTCAAAAGAACAGTAGAAATTCTACAAATATATATATATTTGTAACAATGTAGAAGTCTTTATTTTTACTTTTGACCAATTTAATGCATCCTACCTGAATAAAAGTATTAATTTCTTTCTTTCTTTTTTAATCTTACTGACCCCAAACTTTTCAACAGTAGTGTCTATGTATCTTAAAAATGTCACCTGTGGTTGGGTTTGAGTGGTTGTGGAAACCTCCTGAGCTTCATAAGAAAGACTCCTCTAGAGAGGCAAAGAGAAAGAAGACGAGTATAATAATAGCAATTGTCTAGGTCTGCTGGTCGAATCTAAACATTAGCTAAACAGATAATGTTGAAAAGGTTTTGCTCAAATGTGACCCTGGACCAAAAAACTGTTTTAATTGCACAGATATATTTGTTGCAATAGCCAACAATATATTGTATGGATCAAAATTATTTTTTCCAAAAAATCATTAGGATATTAAGTAAAGATCATGTTCCATTAAGATATTATGTAAATTCCTTACCGGAAATATATCAAAACTTAATTTTTTATTTGTAATATGCATTGCCAAGAATTTTTTTTGCACCCTCAGATTCCAGATTTTCAAATAGTTCCAAATATTCAAATAGGCCAAATATTGTCCTATCCTAACTATATATATACCAATGGAAAAGCTTATTTATTCAGCTTTCAGATGATGTGAAATTTCAATAAATCGAATTATGACTGATTTAGTGGTCCAAGATCACAAATATTCTGTGGACCTTAATAGGACAAGGCAGCCAAAACAAAAACATAAACATACACACACATTCACGATACAATATACTGTAAAACAGATGTAACAATGTTGTGTTGAAAAGCACAGGCTTAAAGCAATAGCAGCTTATGAACACATTCATTCCAACTGTTTAATGTGGACAAAAAAATATGAAAGAAATTCTCACCTCATTGAAAAACATCACATATTGAGGTGTGGAATTTGAACAAGAATATACAGAGGAAAACACAGGCTCCTGAGAGGAGAGGAGAGGAGAGGAGAGGAGAGGAGAGGAGAGGAGAGGAGATTATTGATTGATTGATTGATTGATTGATTGATTGATTGATTGATTGATTGATTGATTGATTGATTGATTGATAAACCTGTAATGAAATCCTAAACCTGTAAAAACACACATAACATTCTTACCCAGCATTGAGTTTGGGGATTAGACCCAGCTGTAGTGACATTCTCATCCTACAGGGTGCAGTGTGGAAACCAGGGAGGAAAAAGACATGAGGAAACAGTACACCTTTGACTCACATGCTGCATGCCAATGTACATTTGACCACAAAAAACATGCTGATGCATTCATTTCATCACAAAAACAGGAATAAACCTCTTAGTCAATATGACCTATAGGTAAATTCGCTTAGATACTTTAGCTCTCTGTGAAAACACAATGGAATTATCATCTACACACATGCAGTACACAAACCTGTTGTGCACTGCTTCGACTGATATTGCACTTTTCCTTAGCACTCTGCTTCTCCTCTTCTTTCTCAGTTCCTTTTGAGTCTGTCAGCCTGTGGACAAGATTTTCTCATTTAATAGGGTCAAAACACTGCAGAATTTTGTTGAATAAAAAAACAAACAAACAAACCCAATCCACCTCAATTTTTTTTTAAATGCAGAAGAAACATTTTGAATGAATGTGCAATGAAAATAATAAACTAAATAATAATATGACAATACATAAAAACACAACACAATTTGCAATATGCCACCTAAAAGGAAAAAAAAACATTATATTAACTTTAAAATAACTTCTGTTTTAAAATCACAATTCTTCCTTTACTTAGAAAAACCCGGTCTGATTTAGATTTCAATTGCATGACAAATTTCCATCAAACTGAATTGAGTGATCTCATTATGTTCATATAATGAATTATGAATACATGTAAAGAATTTAATTAAAAATAATTAAAGGTCTTTGGAACTTCAATACCAAGAACCCCAAACAGGAAGTGAGGCAGTATCTTGGTAATACTTTAAATAAAACTTGGTTCCACCTTAAATTGGAAGTGCACAGTTTCAATTCAGCAGCACCTGCAATACTAATCTGTATCTGTTTGTACATTTTTGAATCAACATTGTTTGAAAAACTGACTGCGACGGAGTACTATATTTATATTTTGGTAATACATTACATTTATTGTTATTACTGTCATGTTTAAACAAATGAATGCGCTCAGTGTCAGTGTCATAGCTGCTGTGAGGAATACCAAACGCCCTAAATCTAGACGTCAAATTCTTTGTACAAAAAACAGAAAGCATTTCGAAGAACAAGCATTTCATCATGATTTGTATTTATTTGACTGGAGTCGTATTACTTTAATAAATTATGTTGAGTTGGCATGGAACTTAGCCTGGGCCAAAGCTATTGGCTTCATTTTAGGAAACTAAGAAATCTGTTTACTTTACAGATAAAAAATGCCAAATCTAATTTTTATTTACTTGAAACATCACAAAATTTTAATAATCCAGTTAAGTTTTGGAAAATGGTTAAGTCTTTGTGTCGAGTTGATAATATGGAGATTTCTAAAATTATTACTAAGAATAATCATTTGACTACAGAGAAGTCAGTTATTTCTGATAGTTTAAATGAACATTTCATATCTTCTGGCTCTCTATTTGAAGCTCAGCCACAAAGTAATTCTACAATAAATTCTCTTATTGTACCTTCAATTGATATTCCATGTAAATTAATTACACAAAAATGTTATTTTAACCAGCTCTCTGTCTCTGAGGTCCATAAAGCTTTGAGTGTGGATCCATATAAGCCTGCAGGGCCTGATAAGCTGGAACCGTTTTATTTAAAGTTAGCAGCTGATTTTATTGCTGAACCATTGACTTATTTATTTTACCGTTCTATTTCCCATTGTGAAATCCCTAAGATATGGAAATCTGCTTTTGTTTCTCCTCTCTTTAAAGGGGGGGGGGGGGGGGGGGGGGGGGGCTTTGCAGTTGAACAATTATAGACCAATATCTAAACTGTGTGTTTTATCCAAGCTTTTGGAGAAATTATTAAATGACCAATTAAAATCTTTTCTGGAAATAAAGAATATTCTTTCTCCTTTTCAATCTGGATTCAGAAAGCAGCATAGTTCTGTTACTGCTGCTATGAAAGTGTTTAGTGACATTATTGATGCCTTAGATTGAAAAGAATTTTGTTCAGCTCTTTTTCTTGACTTATCAAAGGCTTTTGACACAGTTGATCATGGCATACTCTTAAATAGACTCTCCATTGTTGGTCTTTCTGAAAACGCTATTAAATGGTTTGCCAACTATTGATCAGGGAGAACACAGTGTGTGCTTTTAAAAGATTGTACTTCATCTATATTGTTACTTTCCAAAGGTGTCCTTCAGGGGTCTGTTCTGGGACCTATTTTATTTTCCTTGTATATAAATAATTTATGCGATAACATTCCAAATGCTAAGTACCATCTGTATGCAGACGACAATGCTATTTACTCCTGTGCTCCATCAGCCTCACAAGCACTTCACTATTTAGAGTCAGCATTTGATATTATTCAGTTCCGTTTATGTCAACTTAAGATGGTTTTAAACACAGATAAAACTAGTTTAAAGATTTTTTCGAATTCTAAAGTTGTACTCCCAGACATTATATCCTTCCAGGGAACAAAAATAGAATTTGCTGTAAGTACCTGGGCATCCTATTTGACAGTCAGTTAACTTTTAAGCTGCATATTGATAAATTAATCTCAAAACTTAAGCTCAAATTGCGGTTTTACTACAGAAATAGATCTTTATTTTATTTAAAGCAAGAAAATATTTGGTATCTACTACCTTCTTTCTACTCTTGGATTATGGTGATCTGTTGTATATGAATGCCCCAGGATATTACCTAAAAAACTTGATCCTCTTTTTCATAGCGCTTTACGTTTTATTAGAGGTTATAGTTATCAAACACATCATTGTACTTTATATGAGAAGGCTGAGTTACCATCGTTGTATACCCGAAGAAGTTTTAATTGGTATTGTTTTATTTATTTATTTTTAAGGCTATTTATGGTATAACTCCATCCTATTTGTCTCTGAGTTTTTCTAAATCAAAGGTTTGCTACAAACTACGTTCCTATGATCATTTACATTTTAAAGTCCCTCGGGTTCGAACAGAGCTAGGAAAAAAGGGCTTTGGTTATAATGCTACTTTGTCTTGGAATAATCTTCAAAGCATTCTAAAGCTAACCGTGCTTCCATCATTACATGCATTTAATCTACTTTTAACAAGCTGTGTGTTTTATGTGTTTTATGTTGTGATCTTTGATTTGTGTTTTGTGTCATGATGTAAATTTGTTGCTGCTTTCTTGGCCAGGTCACTCTTGCAAAAGAGATTTTAATCTCAACGAGTTTTTTAACCTGGTTAAATAAAGAAAATGAATGCACCCTTCCTGTAAATCTTAATGACCCCAAATTTTTGAAAGGTAGTGTATATCTGACAATACACACAGAGAGCGAAAGGGAGAGAACCTGTCACTGATGGCTGATTCTCTGCTCTGTTCTGTGATCTGGAGGTCCTCTGATAGAGACGGATGTTCCTCAGGCTTTGGAGCAGATCTCCGTGTTCTGCCAGAGGATGCAGAGGCTTCCTTCCTTGCCCTCTGCCTCCAGGGAGCGCTGGAGAGAGGATCTGGAGATTGTGTCATATGTCTCTCTACTATCACCTCTCTCTCTCTCCTCTCCCTCCCATTCTGCTCCAGGCTGTGTCCGTTCAGGTTATCCCTGTCTCTGCTTTCACTCCTCCACACCACTCCCTCCGAAGAGCTCTTTTTCAAGATGCTTTTAATCTGCACTGCATTCTGGGAGTTGCTGTCTGATGCAGGCTTCAGATGGGATGATGAGGTGAGTTCAGAAGAGGAACCCCAGTCCTGTGAAGAGCTCAGCCCAGAGAGACGCACTTCACTGGGCTTCAGATTGATGGACTCATCCTGCTGTCGGTCAGAGAGGTGAGGCGCCAGATGAAGACGAGGAAGCTCAACAGGGCCTTTCTGAAGCTAAGAGTGGAAGAAAGCTTGTCAGTGTCTCTGAAAGAAGGTACCATACAAGTTATAGTCACAAAATAAAAAATTCCCTGCCTATATATAACATCAATGGAAGATTTGCAGGTGCAAAACTGCATTAATGCAAAGATCACGATTCCAATGTCCAGTATTTCTACCTTATTAATTATTTTTATTCTAAATTAGCCATGTATAATAATTTATTATTTAACTCCTTCCCCACCACTGACAAATTTTTCTTTCGAAAAAATTGCATGTTTAGATATTCATACATGCAAAATATTCTGGGGGCCATACGATTTTTCTGAAAATTATCAAAAATGTTGGCATTGACTGGGGGGGTGGGGTTAAAATTATTATTTTGTGCGATTTTGTTTTTTGCTGTGATGGCTATGCTGGTCCACCAGCTAAATATGCACCAACCAGCATAAACCAGCATGAAAATGTGGTCTTTTCATGAGGGTGACTATCTAAAGCTCTTGTAACACATTGATTTGTTCACCATACATACTGACTAGACAAATTTAACAGTTACTCCACAAGTGGCAAATGGAGAGGACTTCTAGTAATCACAGATATACAGACCTATACAGTATGTTCGTGCACACCAAATACACTTACCAAATTGACCTCATCCACAGTGATGGGCTGCGTGCGGTAACGTGCACCCTTCTGTCTGCGTCTCTCAGAGGCCTCTAGAGGGCTGCCATCTCTCGCGGGACACCCCACAGCACCCAATATGGGCTGAGACAGTTTGTTGAAGAGAGCCAGTTTCTCACTCATCGACAGTTTAGTGCCAGCATCATCCTCCACCTCAGGCTCAGCCTCAACTGCCTCACCCCGCTGCGGACTGGAGGAAGAATAATACAGTTAATAAGCCCATCATCTTTCTCCTAAATACGCTGCTTGTTTTTAACTCTCAGAATTACTTTTTAATGTAGCAGTGGCACTTCTGCTGTGAGTATAGCGAGAGATTGAAAGACAGATGGAGCGTTAAGCAAGAAATTTGTCCTGCCTACCTCGCTGCCATCGCTGTTTCGTCAAAGGTGATTGGCTGAGTGAGTGCCCGAGGATCTTTGTTACGGCGAACTCTGTGCTCATGGAAACTGTTACTGGAGCGAGGTTTGAGGAACAAGGAAGCCTCAGGTGAAGCTGTCTTCTCCAACTCCTGACAGAGGACCAACAATTAAATCAAAAATTAATTAATGAATGTTCATGCTATTATTTTCCTTAAAATAAATGTGAATGGTGACCAAGGGCCATCAAACTCAAAAAATGACCATAAAAGTGATTTCAGATTTCAGTCGTTACATTCATGTTAGCATACACTCTAATATACTCCATGTTGTCTCTCTCCATATTGTCTCTGATCACAATTTACTTTAATTGTACGTAAAATATTTTTGTGAATATGTGTTCCCCACAAGGATGAATATCATTAATCACATCAACATATGGATGAATAATTGACAGATTATCATAGATAAACAATTAGGTGGACAATTCCTGTGTAGGATATCAGAGACTGAATCAGAACACTGAAACCTGAGGAGCTGGAATGCAGAGAGGCCTTAAGGAACAGGACGTCATAAATCTAGTTGGAAGCAAGCAAATCCCAACTAGCAAGCCTCTGTCACCAAACAACTTGCAACACTGAAGAAAAAGAAACACTTATTGATAATTCCAATTCAAGAAGGAGACTGTCAAATTTGTTGCAAGTAATCAAGACTGATGTTCACACGTAAACCTGTGATAGAAAATCATTAGCTACAGACTCTTTCGGGCGTGTCTCCACACATAAAAGACAGTCCAAACCAACATTCCTTCTCTAAAGAACATGCATTCGTTCCCCTTAGAACTATACAAAAACTTTCTTCTCCATATGCACATAAAATCATCCTAAAAGGACATTTTTATGTTGTACCCACATATCATGTTTTAATCAAATAATATGTATGTCTTTTTAATAAGTATTGAATAGCTCGAGCCTTAAAGATAAATATTGCATATTTAGTATGTACGAGCTCGAAAATTCATGCTGTGAATGTTTCTTCCAATCAATTCTTTGTCAAAGGCATCATAGTCTTATTATGAAATCATGTTCAAAAAGGGATGCTTTGCCAGAGCCTGTAAAATTCGGACCATGTGACTGATAACAAGCTGATTTATGATGTAAAGAACACACCCTAGCTAAGCAAGGACAGTTTCTGATTGGTCAAGACCTCCAGATGGGATGTGTCCAGAAGCGAGTTTAAAACTCTTGTCCGCTTTCTCCTCCCTCTCTTACCTCTTTCTTCTTCGCTCTCTCTCTGACTCTCGTACCTTTGTCCCTCTCACCGCGTGCTGCCCTTTGAGCATGCTCTGGCCTCATGTGCCATAATGAGAAGGAAAACAACTTAGTCTCGTTACATCATTTTATTTTATTATTTTACGTTAGTTTCTTTTCTTTCGTGGAGTTTCGTGTTCTAATGTAAGTTTGATACAAAAGTCCAGCTTCGACTGCACTTCTTCAAACGTCCAGCAAGCCAACGCCCAAAGACGTCACTTCAAAGACTACTGAACTTCCAGCCAATCAGACACTTCGGGGAACCCCCCCTGTCTGCAACGAGGACACAACCCCGTTACACAGGCAAAACAAGCAACACACCTCCAGATCCTAACAGGTTCTAATTGGTGTATTTAATATAAATTTTAGCCTCATTGAGAAACTCAAAGCGAGGGTTAAATAAGTGATTGATGGTTGTTCAGGTCTATGCAATAGCACATATTGCTGTAAACTTGGGATTTCACATTTCCATTCTCTTAAACACATCTTTTCCTCACTTTCTCTCTTTCTGCAACGTGTGAATGCTTGTGTTCATGTGTTAGATTAGTTTATGTCTTAGGTTTATATAAATAAAATCTGATTTATATTTTAAAAGAGAAGTATCTTGTGTTTTCTGCTCACAAGTTAATGCCTTAATCTGTCGATTTCGTTACTGTGCTATTTAATAGTGTTTTCACTATATTTTGGATTTTAATATCCAGTGCAGAGTTTGTCATACGGCTCGTTCAGTGAATCGCCGTAACACTGATTCTGTTCAAATCCCTATAAAATCATAAATGATTCCCTTTGAGCTAAATTAAACTATTTGTTTAAATTACGTATTAATATTATATGTAATAACCTTACACCTGTCATTTGTGTATGGGCAAGAAAATAAAATTGCAATGCAATTTTTAATGTCTCTGGTGAAGTAGTTCAATGGCAGAATGAATAAAATAGAGCCTAGGTAAGGAAGACACAGTGACCAATGAAACCCAGGGGGTCACGCTGTAACCAAACACTCCAGGTGTCTTATTACCACCTCCAGCCCAAAGACAAAGCGAAAGAACAGTGAAGAAACAACATACAGGAGCAGAAATAGAGAGAGAGTACTCCAAAATTAAACAAGTGCATTCAATCATCTAATATTTCCTATAAGTTGTTTTCACAACTATATTATATTATATATTTATTATTAATTAGTATAATTATTATATATATTTGATTTATTCTAAAAAAATATATATATAGAAAAACTCTGGACGATTAAAAATATATTTGTATATGTTCTGAGTGTGTAATTTCTGAAAATATAAGACAATGATGCCTGACAAAACAGAATAATCATAAAAGTACTAAATAAATACTAAAACAGCAAAAGGTGTATTTTATGGTACTGTATAAGTATAGTCTAGTATATATAATTAGATTCTATTAAGAACAGTAAATTGGGAAGTCCCCACATGGATAAATATATACAAGGTGTGTGTGTGTGTGTGTGTGTGTGTGTGTATATTCCATCCATGGCAATGACCTTTTTCTTTTCAGCCTGCAGCAGTTGCTAAAGAGAGATATGGTAGGCTCTTGTTTCACCTACTTTAAACAGAGACATCTTGGCAGCTACACTCATCTTGGCTCTGTCATCTGTCTTTACATCCACTGTAAGAAAAACATCAAGCACACTATTACATGTGGAAAAGAATCACCCTGCTGATTCACACACACAGACACATATTTATCTAATTGAGGACATACCATAACCACTACTGTTTTGCTGAATTGATTAAGTGAATTATAATTAATGAACTGTAACACAATTCCTTCCAATAAAAGACATTTTGCAGTTTCAGAATGATTTAAAATATTATTCATATCGTTTTTATAATTGAAGATGTCCTGAAGATGATGAAGAGAGATTTTGTCCGATTTCATTCAGTTCTGAGGACAAATTTGTCCACAAACTATAGCTGTCTAAATGCATATGCGCACACACACATGCATTTGATTCACCTTAGATCACAATGGCCAAATGTCTGTGTGAGATCACTAAATGACTAACAAACATATCATCCGTACTCTCTCACGCACTCATAAATGCATTGCTCCGTGTTTGGCCAAACTCACACACAGCCTGGCAGATGTATTCTTCACCTGTTCGTACTTCTCTTGACTGGCAGATTTATGGCTGATCTCAAACACACACACACACACACTTCTCCCCTCTGTTTGTAGCTTATATTTATCACTCTTTAAGCTTGCTCTAATGCAGCCTCTTAAGATTTATCCTCTCTTTGGTAATAAAACAGAGGTCATTATAACTGTTTATGGCAGTGTCCACTTACTCAAAATATATGCATGTGTAAAAGTGTATAAGAGTGTGTTTATGTTTTGGTTTACTATGAGACCCTACACATTTCCACTACACACAGTCTCATCATAAAACCAGCAGTACTATAAAAATGCTATTTTTTAATAGGTATTACATTGCATTGATACTATGTAGCGGTAGAGTTACAAAACTTATGAAAGGCCCCCCAGACTACAGTTTAACAACCATTTACTACAAAACTCCTGCATATGTACATACTACAGTATATACACTACCGCTCAAAGTTTGGGGTCAGTCAGATTTGTTTTTCTTTAACAAATAAATCAATACTTTGTTCATAATTAAATTGATCAAAAGTGAAAATACAAAAGATTTTTATTTCAAATAAACAGTGTTCTTTTGAACTTTCGATTCATCAAAAGAATAGCTGTATTTCTTTGGATAAAAGTTCAACTAATAAATGTAAATGTAAATCAAAGAATCTTGAAAAATATGTATCACGGTTTCCACAAAAAATAGTATACAACATTGTTAATAATAAGAAATGTTTCTTGAGCAGCAAATCTTCATATTAGAATGATGAATAAATTATATTTTAATATATATTAAAATAGAAAATAGTTATTTTAAATTGTAATAACATTTCACAATATTGCAATTTTTACTGTATTTTAAATTTTTATTTTTGGATCAAATAAATGCAGCCTCGGTAAGCATAAGAGACTTCTTTAAAAAATGAATTAAAAATTATACCAACTCCAAATTTTTGAAAGGTAAACTAAAATTTCATCAATAAAAAAAATGCAAAAATACTTCAGTATTATAGCATCTTTGTTTTCATCGATTTACTTTGTCACAATTATTTCTATTCAATTTCATGAGTTTTAGCTTAATTTTCTTCATCAATAATCCAAGTCAAAGCTGCTGAAAAAGTGCAATGAGCTTCTCACTGCAGGTTTTAACTTTGGAACCACATGAATTACTACTTAAATCACCTAAATTAAAAATACAGCAATTTAAAGCACTTACTTTGTGAGGTGTCTTGATTTTCATCGCCCATTCTTCTGTGAAAAAAAGAGAACTCGCAGAGTAACAGGAAGCACCAGAAAATCAAACTCACACTCAAGCACTCACTCAAACCATCTCATGCAAAGTGAAACATACACAGAAAAAAGTGAGATGACTTCACGCCAGATCTGCTGTAACAAGCCTCTCCTGCACTACAGGCATTGTGTCAGACACAGACACATTATAAGCATGACATAATGCTAACTATTAAAACTACGAGCTCCCCCACACACCCTGTTTGATGATCCTATCAAGCACATAAGATACATGCTGAACTCACTTCCTGACTCAGATCTCTGACATCTGTTAATATATTCCAGGTATACTGTAATTATGATACTGAAAAGTACAATAGCACTAAAAAGTCCTTTGACTTTACTCGTGAATTACTAAATAGCAACAAACACGCCCAGCACTTTCTTGAACATTTATTTGTTACTATGCAGTGATTCAAAAAAGTGAATTTTGAGAACTCATAACACTGTAAAAATATATATATATATTGAGCCAACTTACAATTTTAAGGCAACCAGCTTCAGCAGATCTTTGAGTTTTCTCAACTTCTTGTTTTAATTTTATACAACAAAAAGTTTCCTAAAAACTAAGTTGAGAAAATAAAAAAATCTGCTGAAGCTGGTTGCCTTAAAATTTTAAGTTGGCTCAACTATATATATATATATATATATTTTACAGTGAACTCAGAATTGTGAGATAACTCAGAATTCTGACATTTTCCTTTCAATTGTGAGTTTATATCTCCTAATTCTGACTTTTTTCTCAGAATGTTGAGTTTACATCACTGAACTCTGGTATTTTGTTCCCACCACTGAATAGAAAAACAAAAAAAAAGGTGATTGCTATTTTTCATGTCACAGTTTAGACTTTTTCTTGCAATTGTAAGTTTATATCTTGCCAATGTTTAAAAAAGACAGAATTGAGAGATCTAAACTCAGAATTGCAAGATAAAAAGTCACAATTACCTTTTATTAATACCATTCCCTTTTTTTCTTTTCTTTTTTATCCAGTGGACAAAACATTTTATCCAATTTATGCACATATACTACTGTTCAAAAGTTGGGGTTGGTGAAATTTTTTTGTTTTTGAAATAAGTTTCTTATGCTTACCGAGACTACTTTGCCCTTTAAAACGTGCACAGTAAAACCAGTAATATAGCAAAATATTAATTTGAAAATACAAAAATGTAAAAACTTATTTAAAAATGTATTCATATTTAAAAACAATTTAAAAATAACATTTATTTGAAATAGAAAACATTTGTAACATTATGTCATTACTTTTCCTTGATTAATAATAGTATTCTTTAAAAAATAAAAAACAGACCACAAACTTCTGAACGGTACTGCATGTAAGCAATGATCAGAGGCATTTGCATGGATGAATGGTTTGTTTTCATATCATAAAAGGTTAATGACAGGCAAAACACCCAATAAAGTTAGTGTGTCTAGGTATTAAGCAACAGCTGTAAGCACACTGCAGGCCTAAGTGGAGATCAGAAACAATCGTCTCCATACCCGCAGCTGTCCTTTATCTCGCAGGCTGTAATGGGTTGAGTACGAAAACGTTCACTATTTTTGCGGCTCCCTGCAGAATCCCCTGGCATGTATCGACGGGTACGCCGGCGACTTCCCTCCACACCTGGTTGAACTGCGAGGTCTAGAGTCAAGGCCACCACGCCACCATCAGTGGCTCTAATATTTAAGTAGACAGACCATAACGGATGGAAGAGAGGAAGAGTGTGGGTGTGGGAAGAAGAAACAGAGAAAGAAGCAATGAGTCCAAAGAAAAGATTAGAAAATAGCTCTGCTACTCCTCACAGCACACTGAAGATGGTAGAGTGTTAGACAGCATCAATCACACTGCCCCAAATCTAGAGGTGCGCATTAGCATTGTTTTAGCACCACAAAATGAGCACAGAATACAATTTATTACATAAAGAGATAAGAGATAAACTCCAGTGATAAAGATAAACTAAAGTGAACCCCAATTTGAATATTTAGCATACAAGGATAAAGATCCAGCCAATATTGAATCAAATGCTTAAAATATTGTTTGACATATTTAGAATTTTTAACAGTTAGAATAAAATAAAAAAAGTGAAAACTTTTTAAAAGCTCTTTTAAAAAGTGAGAATAAATTCTATTAATTTGTTGATTCGACCGGAGCTATTTTATATTTATATTTATACACTACCATTCCAAATGGAGGTCAGTAAGATTTTTTTAATGTTTTTGAAAGAAGTCTATTATGCTCACCAAGGCTGCAATTTTTTTAACAAAAGTACTAGTGCTGTCAAACGATTAATCGTGATTAATCGCATTCAAAATAAAAGTTTTTGATTGCATAATGTACTGTGTATATTTATTATGTATCTATAGAGACATCCACATACAGCATATATTTGGGAAATATTAACATGCACATACATTTATATATTTATGTTCTTATATAGAAAGTATAAATTTGACCAGTTTAATGCATCCTTGCAGAATAAAAATAATAACTTTCAAAAAAAAAAACACTGACCCTAAACTTTTGAATAGTAGCATATACATTATTTTAATATGGATTATATATTAAAATAAATACAGAGTTTATAGGACAATTTCAAACATATTTTAAAGTGGACAATGTATTAAATAAAGTGAAATATTATGCAAAATACTGGTGTTACAGTTAGCGCTGGCCAAATAACTGAAAATGCCTGGGATAAAACAAACAGAATGAAGCAGGAAATGAACACACACACTCAGGTGTCCCTACACTCTATCAGACGGAGCTGGGCTCGAGGTTTGCTGTAGAAGCGCGTTCTTCAGCTGGCCTACTGATACATGAGTGTGTAACTGGGGAGTGTCAGGGGTCGAGGGCCCATGGGAGTCTGGAGGGTTTTCCCCAGCAACTGTACCAGACGAGCCCAACACACTTTTCCTGGAGAGAGGCAGAAGACTTCAACTAGAGACAAGAACTAAAGGAAAAGGAAAACAGTGTGCAAAGGAAGGGACAGCTGAGAGACAAGAGGGACAGGGGTGGATATAGAGAATGATAAAAGTGCAGCTGGAAAAAAAATATATTTAGGCCTAAATTTAAGATTTATGTTTTTGAATTGCATATAACATTTCCATCCATTTTCATTACGTATTTTTGACAAAGAACTAACTTAATGTGATGCATATTTGCCAGTCATACATAAATTAAACAAATAAGATTTCTGTAATAGTACTAATAAACTGAATGTGTCTTAAATACACAAGAACAAGGGGTTTATATATTTATCATCAATAAATCGACTTTGTTGCAATCTCACACATTTGAATTAACTGAATACTGCTTTTCAACTGAATGAATGAAATTGTATCCACAATAAGCAGATGCATGCTGATTCTAAGCAAGTTGAATAAATGCCTTTATTTACTTAATTACTTAAAATCAGACAGATACAAATTGTTAATAATAGAATATGCAATGTTTTTATTTGGAAATCTGCCCCGTTTCCTTTATGTATGACTATCAAATATGTATCACATTAAGTTCATTAGTTTGTTTATTTTAAAACTGCGTCATTCAAATTCAAATAATTTAGACCTAAATATTGTTTGTGCACAGGGAAATATTGCAGAATATATTCAAAGCTGGAAGTCCTGCGTAATCAGCCTAAATATTTGCAGAACATTTTCCACGTCTCCCTCATTGCAATTAATGCCTTGCTTATGCCCACGGTAAAACCAGGGATATGTTTTAGGAAAGTAAAGTAAAAAATCTTTTCAATATAATTTTGAATTTTGGCAACATTTTAGTATAGGGACCAATTCTCACTAGTTGCTTATTAGCATGTCTATTAATAACAAATTGGGTGTTTATTAGTACTTATAAAGCATGACCATATTCTACATCTCTAATCCTACCCAATACCTAAACTTAACAACTACCTTACTAACTATTAATAAGCAGTATTTAAGAGTTTATTGAGGCAAAAGTCACAGATAATGGCTTGTTAATGGCGAGAATTGGAACTTAAAGTGAAGTGTGACCAAAATTACCATTAGTTGTGCTGAGAGGAATGTTACAAATCTTTGTATGCTACAAAGGCACAGGAAAGCTCACCTGTTTTGGCGTGTGTTCTCTCCACAAGCGTTCACCTCACACCCATTGGAGATCTTTGCAGGAACAGGCCTCTCTTCCAGTGGCATTTGTCCATTCCTCCCCATCCCTCCATTCATTCCTCCCAAAACAGACTTATCCACATAGGTAGAGTCACGGACGCCGCATCCTTCCCTCTCTCTTCTCGACCACTTAGATGGAAGCTCCTCTTCCTGGCTGCCGTAACGTTCGGCCAGCTCTCGCCGTCTCTCTGCTTTGTAGCGAGCTATCCGTTCAGCTCTGGACTCCTGGGCTACACTTTCCATTTTGTCTATATCATGAACTCCCTTTGGAAGTCTGAAATATAATTCCTGTTGCGTGATTAAGATTATATCAACACCTCAAATTGGAAAAACAAGGGTGGAGTCTCAACTGAAGAAAGTTTGGATGATCATAAACTCAAATTACAGCAGGTTCCTATAATAATGCATTTGTGTACCATCCTGATTATTTCCTCGAGGACATGGCACTGTTGAAAAACAAATAAGAGTTCTTAATTAAAACAGAGGTATTCATAAGTCATTCAACGGTTTCACATATCTATAAACACGAAAGCAAGTTAATTGAACAATCATCTCACAGACAAATATAGACCCTTTTTACTTTTTCATTTCTTAGTCCATGCATAAACCGACCTGTAAATCTAGCATTACTCTTTCATAATTATCTGTGTAATTGTGCTCCATAACATGCTTTGCTGAGCTCCTGCATTTGGGAAACTCCTCTTGCACTGACACTCTACACCTCTGAAGTGCAGCTCAACTCAGCAGTCTTTGAGAGCAAGCCATTCATCAGACAAGCTGATCCATCAACACCCAACACAGGTGTATTTTAGTATACTGCAGTCTCAGCAAGTTTACTGCTTTTATAATACTGCACATTTAAATAAATAAATAAGTCAAATAGTAATAAAGCTTACAATTCTTACAATGATTCCTCCTTAAAAACAGCTTAAACAGCATACAACATTGTATAAAATGATTAAGCTAATTAATGCTTGTTAAATGTATATATGATACCTTTGAAGACCCCATTGACCCCACTGGGAAAAAACACAAACAACATCCACTACTGTTCAAAAGCTGGGGTCGATAAGATTTTCTGATGTTCACCAAGGCTGCATTTATTTGACCAAAAATACAGTAAAAATAGTAATATTATGTGACATTATTACAATTTAAAAGAACTGTTTTGTATTCAATTATATTTTAAAATAATTTGTCATTTAATCCTGTTTTGCAAAGCTGAATTTTCAGCATCATTACTCAAGTCTTCAGTATCACATAATCCTTCAGAAATCATCCTAATATGCTGATTTGCTGCTCAAAAACATATAATATTACTATTATTATTGTTGAAAACAGTTGTAATATTATTGGAGAAACTGATAAATGTCTTTCCTGTGACTTTTGATCAATTTAATTCCTTGCTGAATAAAAGATTAAATTAAAGATTAATAATAATAATAATAATATAATTTTCTTAAACATATTGTAGAAGTACACTCCTGCTAATTGTCTTTTGGAATTATTTTATTTTTAATAAAATATTTTGATTTTTGTTCAGGTCAAACTAATCCCAAAGAAAAGTTAATATTGCTTCAGTCGGAGAAATATTTATTTATACATATTTATTTATACATATTTCAAGCTACGTTATCGTGTATGTTATCATTATTTATCATAAACTATCATTTGACTTCAATTTTTTGTAAGTAAAGTATAGTAAATACAGTCATTTCTGAGCAATAACATGAGGAACCTGAAGAACAAGTGGAGCTAATGCATCTGGTCTGAAAAGAGACTGTAAGCCATCATCATGCTAGTCACACTCAGCTGTAATACATGAAATTACCCGAACAGCACCGTTCAGAACATGCCTTCCTAAATTATCATCATGAATCCACAGATTAGGTTACCTAGACTGCCATAACAACGCAAACACAGCTTTACTCATACATAAATAATGACATCATCATGTTATCACCCATATAACATGGACCTGGCATGTGGTGGATGGTCGACCCATGGGAGCCCTCCAAGAGAGCTGCTGTAGAGAATGTATCATTGTGTGTGTGATTGTGTGTGTGGAAGGCCAGACTAAAGTTAGTGATGACGAGACTGAACTATAATTACCCATTACTCATGTTTTAAATAAGCCCTTTGAAAGTGTTAAGAATAGTTTTGAAATGGGAATATCTAGTAATGACTGGTTTCAGTCTTGAAGTTTAGTCCATCAAAGAACATCTATGAGTGTGTGTGTGTGTGTGTGTATTTGTAGGGGCTCCTCTGCTCCTAAATAAGCAAACTGTAAGCATCAGCATTCTGCCAGATCCTCTCACAAATGAAACACAATAAGCCCAGTATAACAACAGCGCAGAGATCCAGCAGTACTACAGCAGAGAATGAGGTACCACTTCACTCAGCGAGCCTTATATGGTGTTTCAGGAACCCAGAGTTTGAGCTCTCAATTCTACTGAACTCATAACATGAGGAATCACAATTATTATGACCTTCCGATATATATCCTCCAAGAACTGAACAAAGGATTGTTTGCACAACACTGTTTTCAACTAAAATTGGAAAACTTTTTATGCATTTTGCCCATTCATCTACACAACAACAGTGTTTTGGGAGCCTAAAAGCGCAAACATTTGAAAACAGGTTTGCAGATTGCAACTTCTTGATAACAATATCGTTGAAAACGTGAATTTGTGAAAATGGTGGTGTCATATGCATGCATATTACATTCTTCAAAATATCTTATGTACTCAACAAAGTAAAGAAACTCATACAGGTTTGGAACGACATGAGGGTGAGAAAATGATAACAGAATTTTCATTTTTGGGTGGAACATCACTTTAACTCAATGTTGTTACAAAATTAAACAGTAGGAGTTTGTTATATGAGCCATATAGGGGGAAAAAAACTGTTCAAATATAGTCAAGACATATTGTTTCATTTACATACAGCTCATACATGAAGAGCCTGTTCAGTATTGCACAAAAAACATACAATTTAGCAAACACTTTTTTTTTTTGAGTTCATCCAAATCAACTTTCATTGCATTCAAATTATACATTTACATTTTATCAGTTCTTGCTTTCCCTGGTAATAAAACACACAGACCCATTGTGCCATACTCCACTGTTCAAGCTACAGGAAAGACTATTGATTATTATTCAAGTTATAATAAATAAACTCTGATAAATGCTGTTGTCAAATCTAATCTAATAATAGCTTAAACCTCTTAAGACTTTGCATTACCGGACAGGATCTTTAGCAGCATTGCCATGTTCTTTCTATAGGGAGCATGAGAGTCATGTCTTGTCTGAGAGAGACTTGCCTGAGAGGTTTAACAAGCTAAGCCATGTTATGACCCTGATAAGAGTCTCAGACCAGGAGAGCAGAGTGTTTTAAGCATCTATTTGTGATAAAAAGGTCTGTTATGTGCATTTAACAACATCTTTGTATTGATCTAATTAACTTCTGGCTTTGAGATTGCTTAAAACATTTTAGGTTTTATTTATTTTTCCTTACATTTATATTAGGTGAGCTTTTTAAAGACATGGTTTGTAAGTAATGATGCCCCTGCACGGCATCCAGCAGTGAGCTACCAAACAAAGCTGTTACACAAGAGACAGAGACAGAGCGAGTCACATGAGAGGGAGTTTGAGGATACGGGTAGGAAAGGCACTGTAGTGGCTGGTTGACGTTTGGGATCAGTTAGACTCATCAGTCCTTAATCCAGTAACTCTATCTGGCATGGACATGTGCTGAGCACAGACAAATGCAAACAAACACACACACATAGACAGCAGCGTTCACGATTCACCAGTCACGACTGAGGTATTCTCAGCACATGCTGCTTATCTTGCTTAATAGCCGCTGGATTAATTGTACTACAGCTAGCTTATAGAAGGTGTGTTTTCTGGCTGATTCACAACAATCCAGCTGCATTTAGATTAAGTCTCATTATAATGATAAGAGTCCAAGGTATTTGCCAGGAAAAACAAGTAATACAAGATGCATTTGAGATCATCAGACATCAATTAATGGCCAAAGGGCTTGTATTCAAACAGCAGGTGAGATACACATACTGAATCGTGGCCTAATGGTTAGAGAGTCGGACTCGTAATCGAAAGGTTGCGGGTTCGAGTCCCCGGCCGGCAGTGATTGTGGGTGGGGGGAGTGAATGTCCAGCGCTCTCTCCACCCTCAATACCACGACTGAGGTGCCCTTGAGCAAGGCACCGAACCCCCAACTGCTCCCCGGGCGCTGCAGCATGGCTGCCCACTGCTCCGGGTGTGTGTTCACGGTGTGTGTGTGTGTGTGTGTGCATTTGTTCACTACTCACTGCTGTGTGTGTGCACTTGGATGGGTTAAACGCAGAGCACCAATTTCGAGTATGGGTCACCATACTTGACAATACGTCACGACTTTACTTTTTTACTTTACATCTTAAGATCAGCTTTAAATTAATTAATTATTTATTTCTGCTTTTTGTCACAATACTAATGAACCAGGCTACAAAAATAAATATTTATGAATATCCATGATGATGATAATAACAATAATAATAATAATTATTATTATTAACAAAAATTGTTACATTGTTTAATAGTAATATTACCAAAATAATTTTTTGCTATTTGTTTTTGGCTGTTAATTATTACATATTTATCTGATGATTAATGACTGTTATGTTAGACAAGTCACTGTATTTGAGTAATATCAGACAAGCAAGAGTGTGTTATGGGCAAAAATCCAGGATCTGACATTGCAAATTCAAAAGATGTGTCCAAGCTTCCATTCCTAATTCAAAAACATCACGTTAGAACTAGCAACGGCAGCTTTCACACAGAACACGCTGCTTTTCCATTTATTCAAGCTTGTCCTGGCATTCTAAAAGAGCAATGCTAAAAAGTGTTTTTAAAATTTCAACTTTTTGAAATCACATTTTTAGACTTTGTTTTATTTTTACAATACTCTTTGTCTTGTATTTCTAAACTGTGTTAAGGGCATCTACAAGGCAAAGCAACCAACAGTAAACAATTCAATAAATAAGAAGTATTATTACTTAGCTTACATTTAAGATAAATAATTGCCAGTTTGTCTGTTCAATACTTTTCCAAGCAAAAAGGCCACAGCAGATCCGTTTCAAAATACGGTAGTGTACATTTCCTGAATGATTTGGTGTTTTTGAACAAATCAGTTGAATTAATGATTCAAAGACTCATTCAATGTGTGCTTGAATACATGAACAAAAGTGTATAATGACATACAATGTAAACCCAGTTAATGACACTTTCTGTGTCATTGTAAACCAAATGGCTTAAAAAAAAAACATAATAAACTGTTTTTTGAAATTAAAAAAATGGCAGTAGTTTTATGTGAGGGGTAGGGTTATGGGTAGGTTTAGAAAATACAGTTTGTACAATATAAAAATCATTATGTGTATTATGGTGTATCTGTGTGTGTGTGCACATATTTGTTAAATCAATCATAATCAAATGGTTAAAGCAAAAAATCCAGCACAAGAAAGATTGGCATGACTATTTTAAAGACTGTTTGCTATAAGACATATTACTATAAGACACATCCTATTACATGTCATTCTACTCTGTTACATAACAAGGATTCAGAGTAGAGCAAGTTCACGGACTTATAGCTACAACCATGATGGGATTCCAGCATTTCTAGCCCCCATCCTGAGCTATGATCAGGTAATGCAATGTCACGGTTATATTTATCAATATCATGACAGACATAGTAATAGTCTTAAGACAAGTGGCAAACAGTTCAACACAAAGATGTTTAAGACGCTAACCAGGAACAGAATGAACATAACAAATAAACAAATAGTGTCAGTGGATGACAGAAACAACATAGCTTTTGACCTTGGATATACTCGCACAACACACAGGTCACACAAGCTAGACAAGACATATCCATTACCCTCTCACACACACACACACACACACACGAAGACTAACTGACTCATAACCTCACTGCAGGCCAGGAAGAAAGAAATTCGATTTTTCCCATTAAGTTAATTATCCTTGACTAGTAATTGTCACCCACAACATTAATAATAAAAACCTGTAAGAGTTTATTTGAAGCCTTTACATATAACGTATTACAGAGGTATTCATAAGATTTTATAATAAAAATTATATTCAATGCATTTATATAAACATCTGCAGACAATATCTATTCTTGGGTACATCTTTGGGTATAGTGATATAAAAGCTGATGCTGATTATATTCTATAATACTCCATAGGTTCAACAATTAATAGTGAAGTATTAAAAAAAAAAATGCACTATATCTTTAGTTCCATGTACTCATAAAAATATACAACTCAAGATGTATTATAAAGCATTGCGGCATTATGCATGCAGAATGCATTTATATGCATTGTATAAAACTTCAAGTAATGTGTTACATTAATCACTTGTAAGAGTCATAATACTGCTTATCAGGTTCTGGTGAGTAAATGCAGACGCTCGGCATAGACACGATTCTGCTAAATCAACAGTTGTCCAAGTCATTTGAATTTGCAGTAGCGTACATGTACAGATAGTGCTATAAGAAACTCGATGAAGTGAGTTATTGAGTTTGAGGTGTAGCCTACAGGTGCGTTTGCTGCGCTGAAAATAGGTACAAGCAGATATCTAGTGAGCAGGACAGTGAAGCAGATTTGACTCATTTTATATAATGAAGATCCGCAACACAATAAAAGCTCATTTGGTTTGCAAGTAAAATCTTCTTGACACGAGAAAGACACTACTGAACTTTTTAGCATGGACTACCAAAGCAACTTTATGAAATGAACACAAAAGCTGATCGTTTTGTCGTTTCACAACGATAAAGAATCTGACTATTGTGATTCTTAAAAATCGTGAACAATGTAACGGCAGAAATGAATGAATGTACTTACTCGGTCTGGGTGGATCAGCTGTGCGCTCGGATCAGCTCTGACAGCCTCACACACACAACACCCCAATGGCCAATGAGAAAGTGTGAAAAGCCCTTTTAGGGTGTGTGTGTGTGTGAGAGAGAGAGAGAGAGAGAGAGAGAGAGAGAGATAAAAATACCCCAAGACCAGGGCAAGATTCCAATCTAAGGGGCAACAGCTCAGTTTATTAAACAGCTTTTGGTTGCTCTGAATTATTGTTTTCCCTGCTAATTAGAAAATTGTCAGTAAATGCAAAACCCCTGGTACTACTGAGGTGAACAAGTGTCAGCTAAACATTAACAGACATTTTTAGTGGACTTAATTTTAAACAGGAAAAATTCAGCGTAAATAATGAATGAACTCGCTGACCCATCTGCACTAGATTTCTTCGGAATGGCAGATGTGTCTTTCCATGTGACTGAACCAATTTATGGTCATGTGCTATTGTATATATAAAAAATGCAATTTATACTTTGGCATGACTGCCTCCCAGTGGACCACTTCCATAACTGTGGTCTGCAAGATTTTTTTTTTAATCTCAGCCCATTTAATTACAAACAGGCACTGTTGGCTCTGGTTTGTGTTTACCGAAAATACATCAGGAACAGAAGACATAAAAACTTTGCTCAGAACTTAAAACACTGTATGCGATTAAAAAAAGCAAACACTTCCAATTGATGCCGAAACAAACACAATACAAGGCACAAAAGCATCAGTCAACTTTCAAAAACAACTCTTAAGGTAGCACACTGAAACTAACTGGAAACATTAAACTTACCACCAATTGTGCTGCAACATACACAAAATGCCATTATTAGAGAGTTGTCACACGTGAAAAGACTCATTTTCATTCCTGCTCACCACTGTAAACACACGAATAAGGTGATGGTATATTAAGGAGCGAGAGCTCCAAAAACAGCTGGACTTTTTAAGGGCATTTGTTTCTTTTTAGCAGTACCAGTAAAATTGTACATTTCCACTAAAAATGTTTGCACCTCATTTTCATTAGATAAAATCGTGATCTACAGGTTAAGGTGTTGCACTTTACTCCATAATAAAAAAAAATCAATTTAACAGAATAATTCTCGGTGCGCCTGACTAATCATTTGACTCTGCCCTCTTCACTCATCTGTCATTCATCTTCACTCTTGCAGTCTGCCAGGAAGGCATGGGCCAAAGCTCTGCAGGCAGAGATGCGATGAGCTGGATTGAAAGTCAAAAACTGCTGTGTGGAAAGGGAAGTTTCAGACAAGAAAATTATTTGTATGTGTATTTTGAGTACCAGTCACTAAAATCTCCCTCATATAGGAATAAACACCACTTACAGACAGCAGGTCATTCTCCTCATGGCTGAGACTGGGCAGACTGTTTTGTAGGCTTTTTCTCAGCCCACGTAGGGCTGTAGCAGACAGGGCTTTCTATGGGCCAGTCCTCCTCACCCAGCAATCCAATGACCCTGAGAGACAGCGAACATGCAAGACCACAAATGACCACAAAAAGGTGTAGTTGTTGGCTGCAATAATATTCACTGGGATTTGGAAATGCAGAAGTATTCTGACTCACTCAAAGATCTTTTGCAGCTGCTGGATCTCTGTGAATCCAAGAAACAAAGGCCTGCAGAAAAGATGAGAGAGAGTTTTAAATTATCATCAGATTGCTTGATATTCTCAAAACCATAAACAACTACACAAGGCAAAAGAAAAATATTGTCTTGCTTTGTAGACAAATGTTCAGTTCAAAAGTTTGGGGTCATTAAGATTTTTTTAAATGTTTTTGAAAGTCTCTAATGCTCAGCAAGGCTGCATTTATTTGATCAAAATACAGTAAAAGCAGCAATGATGTGAGATATTATTTATAAATATTTTCAAATATAATTTATTCCTGTGATAAAACTGTCTTTTCAGCAGCCATTGCTCCAGTCTTCAGTGCCACATGGTCCTTCAGAAATCATTCTAATATGATGATTTGCAGCTCAAGAAACATTATTATTTTCATTGGTGAAAATAGATTGCTTAAATATATGTATAAAGTTTCCACAAAAACATGTAAAAAAAAATTCAGGATTCTTTGAAGAATAGAGGTTCAAAAGAACAGCATTTATTTGAAATAGAAATACATTGTAAGTATATAAATGTAAATTCTGTCACTGCTTTAATGTTTTTGCTGAATAAAATTATACGTATATAAAATATTTATCATTTCTTAAAAAAAATCTCACTTCTAACCCCAAACTTTGGAACGGTAGTGTATGTCAGGTTGTGACTTGACATCCATTGTATAAAATATCTCTCTGTTTGTTCTCACCTTAACAGAAAGAGCTCTGCAAAGATGCACCCCGCACTCCACATATCCACTGAAGACATGTAACTGGACTGCAGCAGGACCTCTGGAGCCCTGTACCACAGAGTCACAACCTACACACACATAAATACAAATACTTCACATGCAGGAGCTCACTAGCACCTCACTTAATACTGTGAATGTCAATCTGAGCTCCATACTCATGGGGTGAGGGCGATATGGTATGTATATATCCTGGCTAAACCAAAGTCTGCAATCTTGACCTCCCCTCGACTGCTCACAAGCACATTGTCTGGCTTCAGGTCCCGATGAATGACGGTGTTAGTGTGGAGGAAGTCAAGTCCGCTGAGCAGCTGACGCATCACTATCCTATATAAAGAGAAAGGAAAAAACACATGAACACATGCTCTAGTCTTTAATTTATCCCACACAGAGAGACAATATGCTGCTACACTGGGGCATGTTGTCACTAAAAGTGTTTGTACATTCAAACGACTGCATCTTCTTTAATGGGCTATGATGACTTTTTTGTAGAAAAGACTTACATAAATGTGACCCTGGACCACAAAACCAATCATAAGGGTCCATTTTTAAAAATTGAGTTTTATGCATCATCTGGAAGCTAAATAAATAAGCTTTCCATTGATGTATGGTTTGTTAGGATAGGACAATATTTGGCTGAGATACAACTATTTGAAAATCTGGAATATGAGGGTGCAAAAAAATCTAAATATTGAGAAAATCGCCTTTAAAGTTGTTCAAATGAAGTTTTTAGCCATGCGTAATTTGTATAATATTTGAGTTTTCCACTTAAGGTCAAGAGACCCAACTTCAGATGCCATCACTGGTGACACGAGATTTATCCAAAACACAAAGATATACATCTCGCATTAAAATAGTGTTTATTGACCTGGTGTTTAAATGTTGTTTATATGTTTATTCACATATACGCTCTTTCAAAGATGTGAAACTGTAAGTAAATTTAATTACCTTTTCTGTCAATGTCACCCAAAACCTTGAGCAGGAAAATGATTGCTGACTAATTTGGATCAATGAGACAGATCAATAAGCGTTGTTTGCCATGATTTTAATAAAACCTCACAAGACGCTGGGTTGTGCGATTTGCATCTGCAAAACCAACCAATGAACAGCCCAGGATTTTTTCTGGATATCCCCCATCTTATGTGAAGTCAACTATTCAAGAAAACGTATTCCCATGTGAAACGATTTTGTACATCTATGCACTGTGGATGTCAGCAAAAATAAATCATGTATTGTATAAATAAAAAAAAAAAAAAAAAAAAATTGCTGTTCCATGCAATGACCTTAGACATTTTTAAAATGCTAAATGTAACATTATTTAACAATTTCGTTTAGGCTTGTTCAAGATAATGATTCTTTTTTTCTTTCAGCAGGGTAGATAAGAAAAGAAACATTTATTAAATATAGTATCTGCCATTTTAAGACTTGACTCTCAGCCACACTGCCCCCTTGATTTAAAACCTGATACATACCACACAGTGATTTGTTGTTGAAATGAACATTTTTATTCAGTATGCACATGCATCCATTGTATATTAATAAGTACATTTACAGGCATCTTTAAACCAGTCTGAAATATCACTGCAACTTAAAGTCAGAAAAACACACAGATAACTGTGCAGATGACATCAGACAGAGTCTCAAATATATAATTTGAGAAAGAGCCATGTAAATCCACAGTAATTAATCAAATCTAAGTGCAACTAAGATTTCAGTTCATTTTTACAAAACACCCACAGTACAGAGTCCAAAGCATGTCTTCTGCTTTTCACACAATAAACCTTTCAAATAGAAGGTTAAATGGGAAAACTGTGTTATTTTACAGCTAACAATAAAACCATTTAAATTAAATCAACTGAATCTGATTCATTTCCCTTTTAAGTGCATTGACAACTAGATTTGAATTACAGTATAGTTGAGTTTTAAACCAGTAAGACACTTGGTAAACACTTTACCAATAAATGGGTTTTAAAATGATTAAGTGCAAATACAGTGAGCAATATTGTTAGGCAGTGCAGTGGTTATTAAATCACTCATATCTGATATCTCTGGGAATGATTATGAACATTATGTGTTAACTGATACTTATTCTTTCTTCTTGTTGTTGCCATTCTTGACTCTCTTGGCGAGACCAATGGCATCCAGGTGAAGGTTACGGTTCAGGATAACAGAACCACATGTCAGCGCTCCTGTCAGAGCTCCAGCAAAGCCACACAACATTACATCCTGACCTGTAAGCAAAGTCCAGATTTAAAAGAGAATGGGGATAAACCAGAGTGCTTTACACATTCTTCATTCTAAACATTAGTTACTATCAGCTAAAACGAATACAAAAAAAAAAAAAAAAAAAAAAAAAAAAAAAAAAAAAACTTACGGCATGGAATGAATCTCAAAATCTACTTCTGGATGGCCTACATAAGAATTTGCATAAGACAAACTCACCCGTGAGGAAGAGGTTTTTAATGGGCGTCTGTGGTCTGATGGTGGCGTTTAGTTCAACATTGAAGCGAGCAATACCATGATCAGCGCCATAGATTTCTCCTTTAGGAGCAGCAATGTAATGCTGATTTGTGATTGGGGTGCCTGCATCCACATATACAATCTACAGACAGAGAGAGACAAAGGGGGCGGGGGGGGGGGGACACAAAAACGGTGTATAATACAAGAGCAGGAAATAAGTGCAATTTAGAGACAAAGACCCTGTTTAGAGAGTTCATACCCTGTCCTTGATCTTAGGATAGATCTCAGTCACTGCCTCTAATATGTTGTTGATGAACGCCTCTTTCAGCTCCTTATAATCTATGCTTCTGTTCTTCACTTTGTCATCTTTCCACTCTTCAAACCATGCATAGTTAGCAAAGCTAACGACAGTCACGGTGGATTTACCTGTAGGTGAAGCATATTAAGATTTTAATTTAACCACAAACATGATATATGAAGCAGAAGTGTCAGTTATTTTAGTGGAAAACCTTTAATAACCGATTTAACCACATTACAATCCTATTGTCAAATATGGACAAGCTCAAAACACTCAACAAGTTTGTCCACTTGTGATTAGATGATAAAATTCTTAACTCCGGATTTGAACAAGAGATCTGTTTATCTTCTCCTTTTCTCTCTACCTGGAATTCTTTCTGGCCAGGTTGAGTCTTTGGCAGAAGGTGAAGCCACAAAAATCATAGGGACCTTTTTAGAAGATTCTTCCCTGTTCCCCTTCATGTAACCCTCCAATCTGGAAAAACAGCAGACATTAACACAAAATGAGAGTAGTGCTGATGTTACAGTGGACAAAGGTTTAAAAATGAACAAGCACTTGCATAATATTTAGTAAAGGTAGGTTCACACTCACAGTTCATCCAAATTGTTCTCAGTGAAGATAAAATAATTGTCTGCTTTTAGGCCCAACTCCTCGTTTGTCCCATCCAGACCAATGAAAATACTGAGACCACCATCTCCATGCTGCACCATACTCAGCTGTTTCTGGATTGCTGTACAGTACCGTCACACACACAAACAACCTATACTTATGTTTCTTATACACTCTCTGGCCACTTTATTAGGTACACCTTGCTAGTACCGGGTTGGACCCCCTTTTGCCTTCAGAACTGCCTTAATTCTTCGTGGCATAGATTCAACAAGGTGTTGGAAACATTCCTCAGAGATTTTGGTCCATATTGACATGATAGCATCACGCAGTTGCTGCAGATTTGTCGGCTGCACATCCATGATGCGAATCTCCCGTTCCACCGCATCCCAAAGGTGCTCGATTGGATTGAGATCTGGTGACTGTGGAGGCCATTTGAGTAAAGTGAACTCATTGTCATGTTCAAGAAACCAGTCTGAGATGATTTGAGCTTTGTGACATGGTGCATTATCCTGCTGGAAGTAGCCATCAGAAGATAGGCACACTGTAGTCATAAAGGGATGGACATGGTCAGAAACAATACTCAGGTAGGCTGTGGCGTTTAAACGATGCTAAATGGGCCCTTTAGCATCGATGCTAAACGATGATAAAGGGGCCCAAAGTGTGCCAAGAAAATATCCCCCACACCATTACACCACCACCACCACCAGCCTGAACCGTTGAGACAAGACAGGATGGATCCATGCTTTCATGTTCTTTATGCCAAATTCTGACCCTACCATCTGAATGTCGCAGCAGAAATCGAGACTCATCAGACCACACAACATTTTTCCAATCTTCTATTGACCAATTTTGGTGAGCCTGTGCAAATTGTAGCCTCCGTTTCCTGTTCTTAGCTGACAGGAGCGGCACCCGGTGTGGTCTTCTGCTGCTGTAGCCCATCTGCTTCAGGGTTTGACGTGTTGTGCGTTCAGAGATGGTATTCTGCATACCTTGGATGTAACGAGTGGTTATTTGAGTTACTGTTGCCTTTCTATCATCTCTAACCAGTCTGCCCATTCTCCTCTGACATCAACAAGGCATTTTCGTCCACACAACTGCCGCTCACTGGATATTTTCTCTTTTTCTGACCATTCTCTGTAAACCCTAGAGATGGTTGTGCGTGAAAATCCCAGTAGATCAGCAGTTTTTGAAATACTCAGACCAGCCCGTCTGGCATCAACAACCATTCCACGTTCAAAGTCACTTAAATCCCCTTTCTTCCCCATTCTGATGCTCGGACTGAACTTCAGCAAGTCGAATGCATGTATGCAGTTGCTACCATGTGATTGGCTGATTAGCAATTTGTGTTACCAAGCAATTGAACAGGTGTACCTAATAAAGTGGCTGCTGAGTGTATGTTTCGTTACTTATATTTCAACTATAATTATAAGAAGTACATCAGGTAGCTCTTTAAGAATCTTCTTCCAAAAAAGCAGAATAGACGTAGGCTCTCTCTCACCAGGCATAGTCTGCGCATCTTTGGGCAGGAGACGTTCGTAGGTATTGAAGATTCCAGCATCTGAAATCACGATGGGAGCATGAACATGCACCTCCTCCTGCCCCTTCAGGACACTCACACCTGCATCAGTGCCAACAAAACAGCCCAGTCATTAAATCCTGGCTTTAATTGTAATTGCTTTTGTAATTCTAAAATGTAGTGTGTGAAGTGTTACCAATAGCCTCCTTCGCGTCATTGAGGAGAATGCGGTTGACAGGGGCTCTGACAAGCACTGCACCCCCTTCCTTCTCAATGATGGGGATCATGTGGTAGGCGATCTCACTAGCACCACCTTTTGGGTACCAGGCACCATTCAAATAGTGGCACAAAAGCAAACTGTGCATGGAAAAGCTTGCATCTTTGGGCATTTTACCTGTTTAAACAAACACAAAAACTGAAGAAGGTCAGTAGCTGTGAGTTACTGTATGGTTTATGGCTAGAAATAGAGAGGGAACACATGAAGCCACAAATTTTCAGTCAAGTCAAAGAGCTGGATCATCTCACCGTAGGTCCCAAAGATGTAGGACATAACAGCTCTCAGGTCCTTATTCTGTGTGAGCTCACTCACCACATCTGTCAGGCTGCGGGACGCATAGCGGAAGAAGGAAGAAAGGCGACTGGCCAGGCCTGTGTGCACCAGGAACTTTGCGAGAGGAGTCGGGAGGAGCTTCAGCAGGACCATGAACCATACGCCATTTGCAACTTTCTGACAGGAGCATTCAAGATCAGTGTTACATTTTGTGTTATACTCTGTGTCTCCACGAAGCTCTTTAACAAGTGGATTTCAGGTCTAATCAGTTTCTAAGTCTAGTCTTTGTAACTAATGAAATGCAATATACTGTATAACTGATTTGTGCCTTAATCATAAAAGCAGGGCACAAATAGATAATGAAGTTGATACAAGCTCATGTGCAAGCATGCAGTGACCTCATTCCTCCTTTAGAGAGCCACAATGCCCTTGGATGAGTCTGTCTGTGGATATGATTGTAGGGGAAAGGTCATGCAAACATGACATACAGTTATAAAGACATTTCATCTTTAACTCCTAACCACATTAAAATCCCCTAGATTTTCAGAGCACTGAATGACTAAAACTACACTACAATTCAAAAGTTTAGGATCAGTAAGATTTTTTTAAAGAAATTAATACTTTTAACAGTAAACTCATTTATAATATTGCAAATTACAGTTTTTCCTGTATTATTGATCAAATAAATGCAGCCTTAGTGAGCATAAGAGACATTAAAAAACACTTTTTAAAAAAACATACAGACCCTAAACTTCTGAATGGTAGTGTATATATTTGAATATTTGGTTCATGTGACCAGCATGTGCAGTGACACCCAACAGGCCTAAACTCCTAAACTTACTAAACACTATCCTTGTTTCTCACCTTGGAAAGTCTCACATATTCATCGATGGCCTTTTCTTCCCCTGGGAAGCACTTCTTCAGTTCATCAATGTAGCGTTTTTTTCCACTGTAGATGGGGTATATGCGCCGGTTTTCTGGTGGACCCAGGACCACTTTGTCAAAGGGGTTCTCCAGCGGGTCCCACTGCAGCTGTCCATTGGTCAACTGGTCAACCACACAGCGAAATGGCTTGTGATCCAATAGTTCCCCAATATAATGGATGCCTGTGTTAGGGAAAAGACATTCAGATCACCACAAACTGACCTATTCATGTGATATAGCACATTAATTGTTTAAATAAGACTCAATAAATGTGCTTATCTTTGCCAAAGCAAGAAACAATAGGGTTTTAGTTATATAAATACTGTTTCATCAGGTTGATCCATTGTGAAGTACAGAAGTTTTTCTCACCAATATCAAACTCAAAGCCTTCCTCTGTGAAGGTATGACAGCATCCTCCAGCCCGGTCATGTTGCTCCAGAACCAGAACCTTCTTACCCACTTTAGCCAACAGGACAGCAATTGCCAATCCACCAATCCCACTGCCAACCACTATTGCATCCAAGTCCTGAGGGACCTTACTGGCCAGAAAGCCTGGATGTGGATACAAATATGGAGTTAGACAATTAGGTGTTTCATAAAAACACATGCATATGGTTAGTAAAAGTTAGTTTACAGTACAGAGTTGGGATTTTAACTTACAATTCCGTTAAGCATAAATACGTGGTAACGCGCAGGGTCATATTTTGAACTCACCTTGTTTGAGGACTTTATTCTTCAGCTTCCTGTCAAACACCATGGGCTTCAGCGGCTCGCGCGTGTCCATAGCAAAAGGGTTCGGTCCAGAAGTCCCCAACACATATTTACAGAGAATGGCCACTAAAGCCAAGGAAATTACGATGATAGCGATCCACATGTTGTGAGGCGCAAAAGTTTTGTCATATGCTAACAAAAACTGTTAGGCTATTGCGTACAATGAAACACTTTCTGACGCCACTGCCCTGACTCCTCCTCCGAAGACGATTCTGACCAATTACAAGGTTGTTTTTAAATGACGTTTTGTTTGTGGAGAGGAGGGGCGTTTTAACCAATAAAACGTATATAAATGTACGTTAATATTATAATATTACGAATACTAAAATTGAACTACTTCATCGGTCCGTGTAAAATAACAACTAAACGGAATGTGCTTTCGTCTTAATAAACCAGACAAATAAATGCAACCAGCAACAATCATAAAACGTGCTCTATCAATCAGTTCTTAGTTTGCTGATCATTTGTATGCAAATGTCTGGGCAATGTATAAATCATTTCTTTTTGCCACCGAGTTTCATTTTTAAGAATGTTAAGTAAATTAAGTAGGCTAGTAAAACACACAGACTTGTTTTATACAGTAGACAATGTGTATATTTATAGCTTCATTTACAACATATGCAGTATGCCATGATATATGACCTATTACAACTCATGATTCATTCAAAGGAAATGACAACAGGTTTAAAGTTTGAAGCATGTTTTAGCATTTATTTGACATCTAAATCTTTTGTAACATTATACATGTTTTCACTGTAACTTTTGATCAATTTAATATATCCTTACTGAATAAAAGTATCATTTATTTTAAATAAATAATTTTTCACATTAACATTCAGATTATACAAGCATATACAGACAAAGGAAAAAATACACACACAAAAATGTGAATAATACAAGATGAGAGCAGGAAATAAATGTGATTTAGAGACAAAGACCCTGTTCAGAGCAGAATGAAGAAAGGCGACAGGCCAGGCCCTTGTGCACCGGGAACTTCAGCAGAAACATGAACCATTTGCTATTCCCAACTTTCTGACAGGAGCATTAACAGTCAAGATTACATTTTGTGTTTTACTCCGTGTCTCCATTAAGTTCTTAAATTTTTTTTATCTTCTAAATTTTAAATTAAATTTTTTTTTTATCTTCTAAAGGTTTAAAGGTTTCTAGGTTTAAAGTTTAAAGCAGGTTTTAGCATTTATTTGAAAAATAAATCTTTTGTAACATTATAAATGCATTCACAGTCACTTTTGGTCGATTTAATACATCAGCTGTCAACCAGTAGTTCTCCAATATAGTGGATACCTGAAGTATTGGAAAGACAAATCATCACAAACTGATTATTTGGAAATTAATGTGTGCTACTCCGCATGTGAAGTGTGTGTGTATGTATATATATATATATATATATATATATATATTATTTTTTTTTTTTTTTTTTTTTGAAGAGTTTACTTGCAAAAACAGATAACTTTTTTTTTATTTTCAAAAATCATGTTTTTTATTATGTTATCTTGTTTTACTGTGTTTTGTTGTGCTAGATAGCTGTATTTTTTAAATTATTTTCTTTAACCTAATCAAAAATAACCCAACTGCAGTTTGATTGAGATTAATTGGAATGCACAATGAAAATACATGATTTTTGAAAATTGTTAAAATCTGTTTTTGCAAATGAGCTCTTCAGGTATATTAGAGAGAGAGAGTTTCAAACTGGACAGACACATGATTTAATTATGACGACATGTGACAGCACATTAATTGTTTTAATAAGACTCAATAAATGTGCTTATTTTTGCCAAAGCAAGACATGATAGGATTTTTGGCAGATAAATACTGGTATATCAGGTTGATCCATTTACCAACATCAAACTCAAAGCCTTCCTCTGTGAAGGTATGACAGCATCCTCCAGCCCGGTCATGTTGCTCCAGAACCAGAACCTTCTTACCCACTTTAGCCAACAGGACAGCAATTGCCAATCCACCAATCCCACTGCCAACCACTATTGCATCCAAGTCCTGAGGGACCTTACTGGCCAGAAAGCCTGGATTAGACTAAAAAAAGTTAGACTATTAGATATTTCATAAAAACCAAAGCATTTACTGCAGGAAAACAAAACAAAAGTTTTGTGCACGTTTTGTCTATACGAAGAACGAAGATGCAAGACTGGAAAGACAGTCAGTAAAAGGTAGTTTACAGTACAGTTTTGATTTTTTTATACATATTGCCAAGATAGCGTACTGTATATTGTCTAGATAGCAATATCAACAATAATGCTCATATTTTTAACTCATCCTTTTTCAGGACTTTATTCTCCAGCTTTTCGTCAAACACCATGGGCTTCAGCGGCTCGCGCGTGTCCATAGCAAACATATTTGAAGAGAATGGCCACTAAAGCCAAGGAAATTACGATGATAGCGATCCACGTGTTATAAGGCACAAAGTGTGGTTGTAATATGCTGACTAGCAGCCTGCTGTTATACTGTAAACATTTCATCACACCACCACCCAATAGGCTATAATACGTGTTTAGTGTTGACGACTCCTCCGATAATGCTGAGATGATTTAACTAATAAAACGGATAAAAATGTAGGCTATGTTTGATAGTAAAATTGTAGATAAGACAACTACTTATATTTATCTGCTTTTTGTTCATTGTGAAATAGTGCTTTCGGATAAGACCTCTGCAATACCTTTTGTAACATTTGGACTACAATTGTATTAAAAAAATCTAAAATAAACAAATAACTTTGGCCTCCAGTCTTCTTCAGAGTGTGTCAGCTTATCTTATGAATTCTTAATTTTGGCATGTTTTATGCAAATAACTGGTCAATATTTAAATTGTTTACATTATTTTACCAACAAATTACATCATTTTGGCATTAAGAAACATTACATTAAGAAAATAAGTTTGGAATAGAATTAAGTAAAATAGTAGGCCTATAAAATAGAAAAGGATTGAACAATTTAGTTGTGTATACAGTATACAAGGTCTAAATTTATGGCTTAATTTACAAGCATAACATACATGGCATGATATATGACCACTAACAATAGCCTATTACAACTCACACTCATTCGCAGGAAATGACAACAGTTTTAAAGTTTAAAGATAACGATCTAAATACAAGCAATAAAAGTGATCTAATTACTTCTTATTTAAACTTGTCAGTGAGGTGGAGAACATGATATCTCACAGATCCTCTTCTCTTTCTTCAAGCAAGAGACATCTCCCCATTTTTCTCCTTTTAAGATAACACAGTCTTCACCATGCAAAGGATTTTCAACCTTCCAGTCATCTGGAGGAGATTCCCATCTAAAATAACCATTCAATTATCAGTTACATGTATGAGGTCAAGAACTAATTAATGAGGAACAACAACTGTGTTGGAAAAAAGCTTAATTTGTATGTTATTTGTAGCTAATCAATACAAAGGTGATTTTAAGAAGAATTTTAAAATGATACTTGCAAGAGGGTGTTGTTTAAGGGGCTGTTGTTCACCCAAAGCCACACGCCCTCCGTCTGGCTGTCGGTCAGGCCAATCCAGTGATAGTCATTTACACCATTTACTCTTTTAGACAGAAATTCCTACAACACAGAAATAAGTGCTTTTGTCTTTGTCTTATATAATGAAACCCAGAGTCTATTAGTTTTACACTGTTGTCTTCACACTGCTCCTAGTCTGTACCTGTTCGTCTTTATTGTTGATGATGACCAGATCTCCTCCCAGATCCTGACAGCGTCGTCTGCTGCTGTTCCAGTCCATGATATCAGTGGAGAATACATAGAATCTGCCCTGTGCTCTGATCCACTTCTCTTGTAAATCTGCACAGACAGTTTAAGTTTAGCTTAATAAAGATGTACAGGATGTGCACTCAAAAAAAAAATCTGAGTATGTGGTTACGCTGAATATTGAAACCGGATAGGTGAGAAAAAAATGAAAAATTTACAAGTGAATAACTGTATTTAATCTTGTGTACTTCTGTCTTACTTAATAAACTGTGTTACTAATCAAATTCTGACCTAAGAAATATAGAAATGACAAGTATACAAACAGAGAAATCAAACTGTATTGTAACTGAAGTAGATGTAATGTCAGGTTAACTGCATTTGTGATCCACCTGCCGCTCTGGCCATTTTTTTTACAGTAGACCGAATGGAAATGTTTTTTCCTATTTATGAATTCATAATGACTTTACTGTACCTGAACTGTAGTTTGGTAGACTGTGGTTTTTAATGTTCATGGAATTTATTTTCATGATTGGTTGAACATCTAAAAGCAATCCTGTGGAAAGAGCCAAATTGGTAAGACGATCAAGCTAATGTGCCTGTGCAGCTTTGGATGAGGAGAAATTATTATTTACCTGAATTTAAGCAGTTTCTTCTTGGTTCACAATACAGAATTGCATTTTTTGTGATATCTGTAAAGCAGTGTGGTGCAATGAAAATAAAATAAGACCCCACTGAATTTCTAAAACCTTATTTAAACATGGAAATGAATGGAATGTTATGATGCAAAATTGTATAGGTCACTAAAGCCCGGCTCACACTGTGCGATTTTGGCCACGATAAAATCGGTTGTCTAGATCGCTGGTTTGCCATGTTCACCGACAGCCGATTAATGGCCGTTGCGATCATTTTTTTCCTCCGATTAAATTCTGGCATTGTCAGAAGATTTCAGACACTTTCCTGCAGTGTGACATCTCCTACGACGACCGTCAAACCAAGAACCAACAGGAGCACTGAACTTGATGACGCAATTAGCGCGACAACTTCAAACTTCAACTTCGTTATTTGTAAAAACAATATATGTACAAAGTAAAGTTTACTTAAAGTTTATTTATTAAGGGGCATGATGTTTAAACTCGAATAACAAAATTACCTCAAGTTCGCTCTGTAGAACTGGAAGTCCATAAAGTCCTCTTTTGCCCAGCCATGAATTGCTCCACACACGTCGTCTTTTTCGTTTTTTTTTTTTTAACATCAAGGCATGTAATTAATAAAACTAACGCTACACGTTGCTGCTGTTTGCTGGCTACCATTAGAGCGAGAGAACGCGGGTCACGTATTGATGACGTAAAACTCCGGACAAGTCTTCTTGAGTACGTCCGTTTTTGTCGCGTCTTGACTGTCGTACAGTCTGACATTAAGACAACTGAGATCCTACAGTCTGACATGGGGATCATGTTCGTACAGTGTGACAAGCAACAATCGCAAAAGACTATTACAAATCGCACAGTGTGAGCCCGGCTTAATCAAATCAAATCAGTAAAACATAAAATACTCACACAGGTATGCCAACACCCCATTTGCTAACAGAGACAGGAAGAGAAGAACTGAGAATTTCCTCAGCATTTGTTCACAACAGTGCCCTGCATAGCAAACATAAGCATACAAATAATATATTTAATAATATATATTTTATTCAGTGGTAAACAGTTTTGGATTTCATATTACTTCCTATTTTTACATCTGTTGCGTTTCTCTTTTGTCATCCACTTGTAAGCAAAACGCACAGAGAGAATGCACATGTAAACCATTTGTCAGAACTTTAATGTAGCTGAGTAACGAATAACTGACAAAGGAGAAATAGAGGTGCTAATACGTAGTACAAATGCAGGAATATCAAAAGATTAAACACTGACAATTTAAGTATTTTAATGCCGTGAGGATCTTTGAGGAAGATTATATTAAGTCAATATTCTATAAAAGTCAGTAGTAAGGGAAAGAAACACACTTGCTCATCTTTATCCGCTGATGTCAGTTTGGGGTCTGATAAATAGTTAGAACAAACATTTTCAGCCATCTTTTGTCTGAAGAGAGATTGTCATCGCAGTAATTTGAGAGAACTGAAGCGCTCTGGTCTCATGTGACAAAATACTCATGAAGAAAGGTTTAATTTAACCACATTGACCCAATAACGGTATATGCTAAAATTTCCAGTCAGCAGCTGGTTAGTGTTGGTTATGCATTCACAGCTATGTTGTGATACTTAACATGCCTTTTAAGTTGCCATTATTTTCCTAGGTTGCTGTTTGTATTGACTACAAAATCCTTTAGTAATGATTTATTGTTAATAGTACACGTTTATTTCTCAGGATTAAAGCCCTTGGGATAAAAACAGCAATGAAGACAGACATTATAATTAATAACAAGACAAAAAAGTTGATGTATTAAAAATATATACCATCTAGAAAAGCACATTTTAGAAATACCTTTCTTGCTGTGGAAGTTAGGAGGATTTGCAGTGTAGAGATATGTACAACAGCAAAAACAAACAAAACAAAAAAGACAGTTAAAGTAAAGGCCTTACATTTAGTTAATTCTAATTTAAAATTAACATGACTTACTAGTGCTAATAAATTGTTTCGTTAACTTTATTGTTCATAAACAGTGCTGCCAAGACATTCATACATGTTAAAGTGTCCAAATGCATTTTTAGTAGATGCCATAGCGGCATAGCCGACGGCTTTCATTCCTCTGCTAAATCTTTATCTACAAAATGCATTAACACACAGAAAAAAATACACAAAATATTTTGACACTACATTTATGTATGTTTGTGTGTCTGAGTTACACATTGTCATTGCATAGTTCTTAACACTATTTAAAACTACGATAATATGACAAACCTATGAAAAATTATGAAAAGTATGAAATGCATTCCCATATCAAACATGGCACAGTAGTACAGAATGTGAAAACAAGTAAACAAGAAAGAATATCAAATGTATCAATCCTATATTTAAATGAGCGCACAGTGAAACAAAAAGTCAACTGTAAAAAAAATGAAGTAATCTACTGTAAGTCTATTGAAGGCATGGGATCTCACAAATGCTCCTCTCCTCTCTTGAGCAAGAAATGTGTTCTTGTTTATTTCCTTTAAGTACAGCACAGTTGTGTTGTTTGGAGTCCAGATTTGACCAGTTTCCATCCTTGTTCCCAGCCCAGTAGAAATCAGATTCACCAGTAACACACAGTCTCTGAGCAAGAAATTCCTGCATCACAAACACAACCTATTACATTTATTCTCTTCTGTATTTGTTCATAATATTCAATTAAATCTTTATTATACAATGATTCATGCATAGTTTTACTAATGAAAATGCTTAATATAAGAACATTATGCAATGTGACTATTTTACACTGTGTTTGAGAACACACGCTGTGGGTTTTCACACCTGTACCCACTTCTCTCATGTTTGTTCCTCTTTTAAAAACATTGCTTTAATTAATAATGTTCAGTGAAATCTTTATTTTTTTAAATATTTATGTATGGCTTTATTATCGAAGATATCTATTATAAGAATAAAATTTGATGTGACTAATTTACACTTGCCTCTGTATTGGTTTTTGCACACACTACAGGTTTTCACATCTGGAAACACTTCTCTCATGTTTGTTCCTCTTTTAAAAACACTGGTTTTATTTATAATGTGAAATCTTAATCATAAAATTATTTGCATATGGCTTTATTAACAAAAAGATCTATTATAAGAACAAATTGTGATGTGACTATTTCACACTGTATTTGTGAACACACACTGTGGGTTTTCACACCTGGATCCCACCCTCACATTTCTTCCTCTTTTAAAACCATGCAGAATGTACCTTCTCCTCTGTGTTGTTGACAATGGCCAGATCTCCACCCAGACTCTTACAATACTCTCTGCTGGAGCTCCAGGTCTTGTTGTAACTGGAGAAAACGTAAAATCTGCCGTTGCCCTTATACCACTGCTCTGGCAAATCTACAGAGACAGTTTTCTATGTTTATCAAGAGGAAACACACTTGTGTGTCTGCGTTTCAGGCTTGTGGTTTAGCTAGAAATACATGTACATGTTGGCGGAGAAAAGCAGAAACCCCGCTGAACTGCACCTTTACATACATAGATGTGTTTCTACGATATTTTGGAATGACTCGCTGTTAAAAACACAAGAACAGACACATGGCAAAGCTGTACAGAAGCACTCAAGACTGATATTTTACTGATGAGAAAAAAAAAACAAATGATGGAAGCCTTGCTGGCCAAGGTTCTTAAGGCGATTAGTTGCAAATAATAAAGATAATCCACCAGTTCTTGTTTATGTTGAAAAACTAATAGTTTTACCTGGGCAGTAGTTTATTGAGCTCCAGTCCTCATCGTAAGTGCAGCCTTGACTACCTTGTTCATGGTCTGAATATGGGTGAGAGAAATTAAGAAAAACAGTTAATTATCATATATAATTTGAGCAGATAGAGATGAATGATTTACCTGAAATTGAGCAGTTTGTTACTGGCTCACAATGCAACAGCATGTCGTATTTAGCGACACCTGCAAAAGACAGTGAAATGAAACAAAAAGTGTAAAAGGTAGTGTAAATATACCACTGTATGCAGTTGGTTAGTGGTTTCTGTAAAAATCGAAGGATATACTCACACAAGTATGCCAGTACTCCATTAACCAGCAGAGACAGGATGAGAAGAACAGCGAGAACCTTGGCACAAATAGGTCTACATCGCTTCTCTTTGCCAGATTTCCTAACTCCAAAATCAAATATACGTTTAAAACGACACTCTATAAAAATGACTTTAATTCTTTAAAGCGTCGCACGTCCTTTGCACCAACAACGAATCGTTTAAAAATCTTTTTATGTCCAAAAATAGCTAAAGTTAATAACTTACATGTCTAAAAATACAATTTCAAGCATATGTTTAAACTACATTGCTGTGGTGGAAATTAATGTAACGCAAAAAAAGTCTTAAAATGACTTGAGAAGCATATTAAACAAAATGATATATCGACAGTTATCTGTGATATACAATGCTTTTTTTTAATGAAACATATCCTAAACCTTTTAAACCAATACAAATTTTAAGCAGCCCCTGCCGTAGCCTTCGTTTATCTTTAACCTCATTTGTTGGTCAAGAATGTGCTACACACTTGTAATCACTTTTAAACCTAAATGTGTAATTATTATCAAGGAGAAAAAGAATGAAGCACTTACTTCCAAATGAATCCTTTTTCATCCAGTTGATGTTGTCATAAATATGGTCAGACATGTCATGTTTGCCCATTACTGTCAATCAGAGAAGTGCGCAGCAGAAATGTGGTGAAGTGCTCTGATCAGTGGGTGTTAGTGAAGACACAATAAACAGACACGCTAATGCAAACCAAATGTCATTTCCTGTCAACATTATTATGCTGGCGAATTTTCCAGAAATGTTGTTCTATTGACAATTTGTTTCTGATCGTGTTGGCCTATTGTGCAGACATATTAAAACTCCATTAAAGTCCACTGAAGCTGTGGTCACAAGAATTAGTCTACTCTTATCTTAATGTTTCTAAATCATGCTAAAATGTGGAAATAAATAAATAAAGCTTATCTAAAGCTAAATGAGTGATGAAGAAGGTCTACAAGTTATAACAGATCATCATAACAGGTCTAAATATAAGTGTTTTGTCCTCACTGATAAATTCAGTCAACATTATTAAGATTCATCTGTTTACTTTAGTTCAAACAATGTATTTGAATCTTTGTTTTTATTGAGTAATATCTGTTATATATTAAAAACATGCCATTATGTTTCTAACTACATTATTAAAGAACATAAATGAAAGATTTTATCCTCCAACAGAAGTTGCCATTCATGAGCTTGGTTAAACTGAGATTTATTCATTCAAAATGGTATTGTCTCCAGCTGTATTGCATATGTCCCTGTCACTCATTCTGTTTACACCACCATGCTGGCAGGCAGGGACAGCCGGGAACAAATATGAAATGAATGGCGCCAGCATAAGTTTCAAGGCAACAGAGTTCACTGCACACTTTAATTCAAAAGACAGACCTGTACATAGCAAAACTTAATAGATTAAACATAACAGATCCTTATGATGCCCCCGGGGTGCTTTTAACGTGTATCAATATATGAACGGATTCCTGACCTGCAGTATCCTGATATGTACTACTACCTCCTCAACTTTCCCTCCTAACATTACTCCGGAGACTCTTTAAAAGCCTACAAAAGCCCGGAGGGGTACAAATGGACACAATCAAATTTTTGGATGGATATTCAGGAGTCTACAGGTGTTGTGCCAAATTCTGACCCCCACCAGATTGCTACCCCCTAGTAGGTTTAGGGTTAGGTGTTGGGGAGGGGTTAGGATTAGGCAATCAGGTAGCGAGCTCAACAAGAGGGGGTAATAATTTGGCAGGGGTTGAAAATGGGCACAACAACGGGACACATAAATTAAGCCAATATGTAATAATAATGGTTCGGAGTCAAACACAGCAATACCAAGGGGAAATGATACACAGGAAGATAGATATAATAAACAGCCCCGTCCTTATTGGAACATGCAACTACAAATAAACTTCCCTTTATGTGGCCGCGCTACAACGGGACGTCTCGGCTAATACAGGGCGGTTGGCAACCCTAGCTTTCTACTGCATATTCTGGAATCCTAACGCACAGCAGCTGTCCACCATGTTAAAATGGTGTAAGGTTTGTAAGGTCTAAATAGTCTTGTTTTAAATTATTGTTCTACAACTGTCGATAGCAATGCTGTGGCCGCTCTAGCGCTCTCCTGATGGCCTGCCAAAATGATGGAGTTTAGATTGCGTGACGTCAATCTCCGGAGCTCATATGGGAGTGTGAAGAAGTCAAGGATTTTTGGATAAATGTGAAAGAGATGATAGAGAAGATAACATTCCACTGTCACCTTTAATCGTTTTATTTCATTTATATCCTAAGGAGGTCAAGTTAAAAAAGACGGAATATATATTTATAAATATATGCATTTGTAGCGTGTAACACGTGTCAGGTCTGATGAATCACACTTGTATAGGGATCAATATGGGCCAACTGATCAGAAGGTAAGGAGCGGCTACTGGAGAGAGGGAAGCAACACAGCGGGTAGGTGAAAACCAAGAGTTTCGTTTACTGGTTAGAATCTTGCATTCATTGAAGAACTTCTTAATTGCAATTTGTCTGGAGTATGTAAATCTCAATACTGTCATTTAACAACATACAATGTATGGCAATGCTTATAGTCAACTCTCTTTTTGAAATTTTAGGAAGTTGGACTCATCAACTCAAACAAATCAACTCAATTGAGAACAGTTGTCATTTGTACAAAAAATGAAATAATAAAATAAAACTTATTGGAAAACTCAACAGACTCTGTTTATAACCAAAAAAAACTGAAGGAAACAATAAACAATGTTTTCAAAACAAAATATTACAACTCAATTCAAATCACTCTTTCCCTTCACAATATAGCACAGTCTTTCAGCCAAATGAATCAAATATACAAGATTCACTGGATTGATTCAGTTAATGTCAGTTCAGAATCAAATGACTCAGATCAAAAGATTTGTTGACTCTTTAGAATCGTTCAGTTCAGAATCAATGTCTCTCCGTTCAAAGCTCAAGGAAAAATATGCAAAAACTAAGTCTCAGTCCTGTTGGTCCAAAAACAAAAATGGAAAAGATTTCTCTCATAAGTGATCAATTTTACATACGCTCATATGCGTCTCACGTGTCCAGGATGATGATCGTAATTTCTCAAAAGAAACACAAAAGAGAAGGAGAAAAAAAACCCAGCCTTGCAAAACACAAGGCAGAACAATAATTAATCTTCCATCCAAACACTTTCATAAACAAATATCATGTATACACGTCAAACAACATATTAACTCAACAACTCGACACTTATACATGACATTGTCACTCTTCATTGACTCGTTTGCATCTTCACATGTGGTTAGCTTTAGCCCAATGTGCAAATATTACATTACTGATTTGCCACTGAGTCTTCAACAGTTTTCTTGTAAAATATCAAGTAAATATAAAAAAAAAACTCACCAAGGCAAGAATTTCACAACTTATTCAATAAGAAGATAATTTGCGGTGCTTTGGTGCTCCGTGTATCTACATCGGCCTTTATTCTCGATTCTCTGCCTCGTCGTCTTCTCACTTCGACATCAGCTCTTCTAAGTTCACTCAGAAATGTAATCTTTTGATTGCATTCAAGTTTCTTTTTCTCAATATCTATTTTTTGATGCGGAGTATCTGGAAATCACTCAGTGTGCATATGCTTCGTCTGACTCACTCGCTCGCTCGCTCTCTGGCAGCGGCAGTGTCGCCGGCGCAGTCTCAGTGCGCTGCTACCATTGGCTCGTTGGAGTGTCAATCAATGCAGCACGATCAAGGATTGGACGAAACACTTTCTCTTCTAAAGCACTCGTTTTTCTCTCTTATTCTCGTTTTCTTAATTTTCCCATCTTTTTACATAACTTTCAACTCTTTTACTGGTAGCCTGGATCACCCGGGTTACACATTCTTCAAGCAAAACGGCTTATTTCTATAAATTGGAAAAGTATGTGTGCACCAAATATAGGACGTTGGCTGAAAGTAATGGTAACAAATATGTCAATGGAAAATGGAATATATAATTTTTGATAGAGTTTGGGGACCTTTCAGATTGTTCATAGATAGAAGACTAAGAAAGACTAAGAAAGGAGGTGATACTGTATAATAATGTAACATACTGAGAAGCTTTTTTCCCACCAGCTTTTTTTATTTTCTCTTTTACGTGGAAATGTATGTGTACATGCAATAAAAAGATTTGAAAAATTTATTTTATTGAAATCAATGAACAGCTTAGTAATTAGCAACATTTTTACCACAATTTTGCTATCAAGCACAACACATCTACTAACTATTACACATCAATTTACACAAGGACTCTAAAGAGGAGAAGCTGCTCTTTAAGACTGTTAACATTTTCAAGTGATCAATTAGATTTTTTTCCATTTCTAACTATACTTTTATTCTGTCTTATAATTAAGTTTTAACCTTTACATTATTTTAAATGTCTTATGTTTAATTTAATCTTTATTGTACATCCCTCGCCGGGGGCTTAAGCACATTTGACTACCTCTGTAAGAATGTGTAAAAGACATTTGAGAACATTATTTAGTACGAACATGGAATCTCACAAATGCTACTCTCCTCCCTCGAGCAAAAAACATCTCCCCACTTCACCTCAAACATTCGTCCATTGAGTACAACACAGTCTTCTCCCAGAGGATTGTCAGCTGATTTGTGATCATCAGGAGGCTGCGCCCAGAAACTGACATTAAAAATAGAATGAATAATTGATTAGATGTTTAGACAGGCACTTATTCTAAGATTTTTCAGATACATTTATATGAATACTTGCTTAAGATGATCCTTGGTGTCGTCCACCCATAGCCACACACCTTCCGTGTGGATATCAGTGAGACCAATCCAATATAATGTTTTTGCGCCAATAGCGTGTATTTGCTCTGAAAGGTAATTCTACGAAATAGAAATGAATCTACTTCATTTATTATGTCTAATGCGCATATTGCATCTTAAATTAGATTTTAAATGAACCTGCTCTACCTGCTCCTCACTACTGTTGATGATGACCAGGTCTCCACCCAGATCCTGACAGCGTTGTCTACTGCTGTTCCAGTCCTTTTTATCATTGGAGAAAACATAGAATCCGCCATTTTTCTGGACCCACTTCTCTGGGAAATCTTACATGAAAATTTCTGAATGTTTAGTATCACTGTGCAGTACAAAACCGTTGTATGTCACATGAGTAGTGAGACTCAGCTTCTAATGTTTCTAATATGTGCTGACATGAAAAATAAATTGACTTGCTTTTTTGGGGACAGTGATGTGCTTGGGACCTGTTTTCCATATCTTTGTGAAAGAACTGTTCGATTCGAGCATTGTGGCCAACATGCTTTTCTAGCATAGAAATAAAGAAAATTATAAATAAACATTGTGTACTATTATCCGTTTTGTCATGTAAATGAAGATGATGAGGAGTTTGTCTACCTTGATCTGAACAGTTCCTTACTAGTTCACAATTTATAAGCCAGTCTAGGTCATTGCTACAATCTGCAATACAAATTAGAAAAACTTCTATTTTGTATGTAATATACATTGTATAAAAATACAATGCATTTTAGACACCAAATGAACAACAAAGTTCATAAAACTAGCTTGTAGTCTATGGGAATGCATGATAATCTGAACAAACAGCAGAATAAACACAGACCATTTCAAGACTATTGTGTGAATGTTATGTGAAAATTATTTTAGAACAATTTTACACAAATTACAACTAACCCTCAAGAAAAATTGTTACGTGTGAGAAAAATTCGATTTTTTTTCAATAATAATAATAATAATAATAATAATAAAATGTGAAATGCATGTAGCATGCTGCAATATATAAAACATAAGGGTACTCACACAAGTAAGCCAACACCGCATTAGCCAGCAGAGATAGGAAGAGAACCGGGAGAAAAACCATGATACAGATAGCTTCTTTCTTATCAACAAAGCTATTTCTACCTAAAACGAAAAACATATAAATACAATAACATGAAAAGTTAAATAAAACTGTTGAAACACATCACCCGCAAAAAATTAAGCTGTGAAATAACACTTACTTATGTCTTTATGTGCTGATCTTGAGATGGTGTCGGAATAAATATCTGCAGACATCTTTTGCAGATATGTGAGAAATGAAGAAAGGATCTGTTGAAGTATTCTGGCTAGAGGGGTTTAACTTTAACTGTACTTCAGTGGTGATATTTCCTGTCATCATTTCCTGTCAGTTGGTTATTAGTTCTAAGGGGCATCATCTCAAACAATGAATGATACATTTTTATCTGTGGTCAATACTTGCTGTTTATGGTTTTGCTGAATTTATTGCGTAATTGCTGAAATGTTGCTCTAATTGAACTCTGATCTTACTCTAATTCAATACTGATGCAAAGTATTACACTGGAAAGAAACATGGCTTTCTTTTTCATCCCTCTCTTACCGAACCAGAGAGGGGCTTCTTGCTGTTCACAGTTCAAACAAATATAGACATGAAGAGTTATAAGGCAGCAGCAACCACATACCTTTAGACATACATGCCATTAAAACACAAAGTACATTCAAAAATATATGTAGTTTACTTGTGAGCATATATATTACGTTATTTAGTTTAAGGTTATATCACATATGAGAGACTTTTTTTTTTTTTCCAAAAAGGTGATTGTATGTCGAGTTGAACCAGATGCTTTGGGGTAAACTGAGACAGCATTTGGGATGAAGAATATTTTTTTTTATAGAAAACTACACTGCCTTGTGCTGGTTCTGACTGCTCGGTCATTGAATAATAATAAAAAAAAAGTCAGACTGGATCATTCTTATTGTAATGAGGACTGGAAACAAACAGACTGTAGTCCTATTTTACTCTGTTGGTACCTGCTAGTGTGAGTTTTAAAAACAACTGATCACATCAATCAATCAATCAGACATTATTATAATAATGATGTTTTAATATAAAAATACATTTGACATTATTTTAATATTGTGGTGGGCATAATACATTATGAATTGCTTTACAGTAATTATTACAATAAACACAGGTCTTAAGGCCCGTTCACACCAAGCACGATAAAGATAACAAATAAGGATATAGTTCTAAAAATCGTTCTCAATATTAAAGAATAGCAGAGTCCACACCGCAACTATAACGATAAAGGCACAGAGAAACGATATCGTTGGAATCACTTTCAGATCGATTTTTCCAGCTGATGAACGATACAAACATTGACAGCCAATCAAAATCCATCCTGCTATAACGAGCTGGAGAATTTAATGAACGATATCGTGCGCTGGTGTGGACGCTAATATTATCTTTATAGTTACCTTTATAGTTTTCGTTCTTGGTGTGAACGGAGCTTTACTCTTGTATCTTCCTTACATATGTTCAACTCAGTTTTCTACAAAATAGTGTATTAAATATAAAATCGGCATGTTTTAGTCCAGTAAATATTCATTTTTACTGTTACTTTCTCAAAATCAGAAAAGATTTCCTAGCAAAAAGATGTAACGACATGTATCAGTAATATTAAAAGTCCTACTTCTTAAAGGAATAGTTCAACCAAAAATGAAAATTTGCTGAGAATTTACTCACCCTCAGGCCATCCAAAATGTCAATGAGTTTCTTTCTTCATCAGAATGAATTTGGAGAAATGTAACATTATTTACTTGCTCACCAATGGACCCTCTGCAGTGAATGGGTGCTGTCAGAATGAGAGTCCAAACAGCTGATAAAAACATCAGCTTCATCAGTTTCAAGTTAAAAACCTCTTAATGATGAATTTGTTCATTACAAACATGCAGTTTCTCAGTCCACAAGATGTTAATTGAAGGACTAGGATTACTTGTGGATTAGTGTGATGTTTTTATCAGCTGTTTGGACTCTCATTCCGATGGCACCCATTCACTGCAGAGGATCCACTGGTGAGCAAATAATGTAATGTAAATTTCTCCAAATCTGTTCCAATGAAGAAACAAGCCCATCTACATCTTGGCTAGTGTGAGGTAGTACATTTTTAGCTATTTTTATTTTTGGGGTGACAGTTGTTTCTGCATGGATAATCCAACCAGGGGGCAGAAGACATTGATAAATGATTGCAAACAATGATAAAATATAGTAAATTATTTGATATTGCTATTTGCTACTTGATGTTGATATCATTTTAATGTATTGTCATAATTATAAACATACTGGTTTGTGGCATAAATTGTTTTACCGTTTACTGCATTTTGCTATTCTTCTAGTCTAGTTAATTACTAGTTAGTTACCAATATATGGAGTCAATTTAATGCCACTTATATATGCAGAAGAATAATGTTTTGCAAACAGAAATAAAAGAATTGCAAAAATTAAGATATAAAAAATCAATGACAGTTGTAAAAGAAGCTTACGAACTTTGATTCTATTTTATCTCTGCAATACATATTTTCCATGCTCACACCTACTCATTTATTTGCAACGCTCCATTTATTTTGCGTTTCAGTCAAGCGTGATACAATTTTCCTTCACGGTTCACTTTTCTGTGCGTTTCACCTAATGGCACTGTTTCGACGTTGGAGTCAAGAAACACAGGGTGTGTTCAGCGGGCCTGGGCACGCCCCCGCGAAGCCACATCATTATGCAGCTGGAGATGCAGGTTTGAAAGTCAGCATGGCAGAGCGGAGGCCTGCGGGTGGATTCTAGGTATGTAAAGTTGATTGTTTCCTTTTATTACACTAACATTAAAAGTGTTGTTTTGTTAACAAATCACATGTTAAACTAAATGCGATTACTATTAACCTGTTAACCCCCCCCCCCCCCCCCCCATTTGGGGCCTCACAGGTGAAAATAACCTACCTAAATTAAAATCGTAACAGTTCCTGACCAAGTGTGCTACACAAACAAATGAGGTATCTTTGGAAAGAAGACACTCTAGGCTTTACTATCCATCATCCAGAGTTGATAATGCTCAAAAAGATAAAAAGTTATAGACACTGACGTGCCTTGAAAAATGTTTTTCCACACTGAATGTTTTTTATTTCATATACAAATACATGAAATAACGTGCCCAGGCCCGCTGAACACGTCCCAGTTTCTTGACTCATCATTGGGGAAAACATAGAACCTGCCCTTGTCTTGAAGCCACCTCTCTGGCAAACCTGAAGTGAAAGATTATTCTGGGTTAATTGAGGGTTATTTTAATTATATGTGCATGAATTCTCATTCAATGGCAGAATGAATAATCTCCCAATTTAAAAAAAAAAAAAAAAAAAAAGTACATCCAATATACACACATATATATATATATATACATATTATAATTATGTATATTAACTTGAATATAGAGGAAAAACAACTTGTACATACCAAATATGTGAAAAGCAGTAATATGAGATACCTTTATAAGAACAGGGAAGTGATGGCTTGTTGACTTCTGCAGTTGTGTTAGTGTTTAGAAGAAATGTATAAAGAGTCAACCAATTATTTTATAGGATAAATTAATTGAAAATGATATATTGATTTATAATAAAATAAGAAAATGTGGTTTACAAACCTGTATTTGAGTTGTTTGTCACTGGCTCACATCCCATCAAATGATTTGTGTTACTGTTGTAATCTGTGAAGCATAAAATAGCAATGAGAAACTGATACACAGTGCTAACACAACATATACAAATACAATTTAAGGTAAGCCAACACTGCGGTAGCCAGCAGGGACAGGAAGAGGAGAACAGAGAGAAGGACCATCATACAGACACCATATCTCTTATTGCTGACACACTTCTTATCTGAAAATACACTAACTATGTTACAGAAACAAATAATTTTCAAAACAAATCAACAGTTTAAGGTCATACTTCTCCAAAGCATTTTCTGTCAGGCAGATTGCAGGTTATTGTGGGTGACCTAACACTGTCAACAGTCATTTTTAAATACGGGGTCCCACAGGGTCATGTCATGAGTCCACTGAAGTAATCATCATTGCACACAACTGCAATATATTCTTTAAAAATAAGACCTCTGAAGTGGAAAGCACAAAAAAGTTTTATCCCAGTTTTGAAACGTGAATATTATTCAGTGTTACACATGAAGAGAGAGAAAAACAGAAATAATACCATGTTAATCTTATGTAACAATATTTCTGAAATATGTATCTGATTGCAGATTACTTTGATTATATAGAATATAAATTATGGAGAAAAAAAATGCACTTTGATCATTCTCTGCTGATCCTGAATTATGTCGTCGGAGAGTATTTATATAAATATTTTCTGTCATTTTGTGGCTACTGCTGATTTTCAAACAGAGAACTGCTCTGATTGAACTTGGTATTTGAGGGGTTCAGCTCCCATAGTTTCCTTTTGTCATTTCCTGTCAGGCAGTCATTAGGTGTTTGGGGTATATAAAACCATTTAGGACACATTTACATCTGTAGTTTTATTCTTAACACTTCATCAATGATAACATTGGTTTAATCAATGACTCTATGTTTGTCTCTGTGATGTAGAGCTGGCACACACAGCATACAGTAATGTGATTAATAAAACATTTAAATAGATATGCATATATCTGATGGCATTGACTATATGGTTGTAATTGCAGAACTACAGTTCCAAATATATTGTATAATTAAAAGAAATCTCTACACAGCTCTGGTTGTTATTCAGGTTGTGTACTTTCAGATTGTTGTTGTTCACATAGATTAAAAACAATTATGTTATAAAATAAAACAAATCATAGATTATTATTATTTTGTCTGCTACCACTCTGTAATACCACTATATTGCAAGAGATTGAATTGACACACCATCTGGAACTTTCATTTTCTGTCCATTGTTATGCAAGTTTCATTCCTAAATGTGGTATTCTCTAAAACTGTGTGTGAATGTGAATTACAAAGGTAATTCATTGCCAAAAATGATTCTTTTGTGCAGGAAATGAGGAACATTTAGCAACACTTATGCTGAAACACCAACGCTCTTTAAAGCAATCCCGGGACATTTAGCACAACGGCCAATGAGTGATCCTTCCACACTCAAATGTCACAATGGACCGACATGAACTTTGTACAGAGGAAACTAGGAAGTTTTGTAACATTTTTTGCTTTAACCGTATTTTATTTGTACTATATTAAACTTTGCTTACACTTGCATATCTATTTGCTACAAATTAACACCAACATGACATGTACAAATCTAAGATAATCTAAAGAAAGACTGTAGTAATGTGAACCATAACCATTTAAATGAGGCATTTTACTACTTTTATGTGGGTTTTGTAAAAATCCACAATGCCTATAGTTGAAAAAGCACAAATAAATTCCTACAGTTAAATTTTTTTTTTAAATTGTAGCATTTTATTTTATGGTACCCAAAAATACAAATTCTGTCATCATTTACTCACCCTCACGTAGTTTGTATGAATTTCTTTGTTCTCCTGAACACAAAGGAAGATATTATGAATTAAAAAAAAAACCTCACTGACTGTGAACTTCTAAACAGTAGCATACCACTACCATTCAAAGGTCTGGAGTCTATTTAACAATAAATCCTGAAAAAATAATTTACATAAAAATATATCCATTTTTAACACTGATAATAATCAGAAATGTTTCTTGAGCAGCAAATCAGCATATTAGAGTGATATTAAACAAAGGTCTTATGGGTTTGGAACATAAGGGTGACAGAATTTTCAGTTTTAGGTGAACTATCGCTTTAAGAATAATGTGAATTATTCACGCCAGTGATTCTCAGGGGGAAGATGAAAAAAAAAAACTGTTGGGACACATTTGATCAATCATACCTCAGACATTTCATTGTTAATGTATGTGCACTAAACTAAGAAAACAGAATATTGTGAGTGCAGTACCAGGTGACAATGTAGATTTTACCCGCCAGGATTAGAGTAATTTGTTTCTGGCCCACATCCCATTAAATGATTTGTGCCATTGCTGTAATCTGAAAAATGGTAATTCTATCAAAATAATGCATAGTGTAAAATTAAAGGTGCCATAGAATGCATTGATACAGTATTTTAAATTGTTCTCTGATATCTACACAGAAGGTATGTGGCTTAGGTAAGGGCAAAAAATCTCCAGAAACGATTTTACATGTCCATTTACAACCCTAGGATTTCTCCCTAGAATGAAACGGTCTGTTATTGGCTTATTTGGCAGGGTCATGAATAATAATGAGCTCTGCTCTGATTGGCTGTTTCACAGTGCTGCTCAATGTTGAGCTCTGCTGTGATTGGCTGTTTCACAGTACGGCTCATCAGCAAGAAGGAAGCACAGGGAGGAAAATATATATTTAAATACTTTCTCTCGCAGTTATATCGTCGGGTAATTATACTGTATATAAAACGCGGGCATCAGGGAGCCGTTATTAATATGCGAGGCATTGAAATTGCTTTTGAACGATCCATCGATCGCGTTATAGTTTCACTTTCAAGAGACGCGATCACACAAACTATGTTTACATTATGGAGCAACAGTACTTACCACACATTTCACAAGATCAGATGCTTGTCAGTGGTGCTCAGGATCTGTAAGTCATTCGCCATCATCCTCATCTCTCCTTACTGAGAGTGAAAAATCGACTGCACTGTAACAGGCTACCGCTAGCAAGGAGCTAACCATGTCCCTTTAGTGGCTCGCGTTATTTGCTTTCTGTGCCTTTCTGAATACAGACACCAACCCATCCCTGCACTTCACACCCCCTGCACGGCCTGGAACATAACATTTATTTTGTTATTTTCGCTGTTGTCCGCGCTTGTTTATTTACAATACCTGCAGAGCTTCTGATGGTTCGGCCGGCTTAGAACAAGGGCGGGTTTATGCAAATGTTGGGGGCGTAGTGATCCCGACTGTTGCGTCACAGTCGGTGTTATGTTCTGATTCGCCTGTTTTTCAGTGGTCTTTTTTAATCACGAGATTTACATATGAAGGAGGAAACTATGGTGTTTGAGGCTCACTGTATGTCATTTCCATGTACAGAACTGTTATTATTTAAATATGCCAGGGTAAAGACAGTTTTTCATTCTATGGCACCTTTAAGACTGCACCATGCCTGTGGTATGCGTGTTTGTGTGTATATGAAACTTGAGGATACTCACACAGGTATTACAAGACACTATTAACCAGCAGTGACAGGAAGAGGAAGAACCTGGACACTGATACAATCACTCCTCCTGCTGCTGCTGGATCTGTAACCTACAACATACACATTAAACATGGACAGAGAGACATGTGGAAAACAGATCAGTACAATAAACAAGCTTTTAGGAAGTCAAAACCGTGTATAATTGATCAATCCTCTGCTTCAGATTAATTTACTAAATCACTGCAGAGAATCCAGTGATGAGCAAGTAATGCAGGGCTAAATTTCTGTAAATCTGTTTTGAAGAAACAAATTCATCTACTTCTTGGATGGCTTGAGGGTAATTCTCATTTTTGTTTAATTTCTCCTTTAAAATATAAGATTTATCCTAAAATAACAATATCCTGAGCAAAACTGTACAAAGGAATAAGTGTTTCATCCTTGAGCCTATTTTTTATACACAACTAACAGAGTGAAATTTTAGTCACATAGATAAGAAGATAAGAACAACTCAAGAATCACTTACATCCATATGCAGCTTCCAGCCTTTCTCTGGACAGTGGAGCAGTATTACTGTAAATATGAGCAGTCATCTTAAGTTTGGCAATGATCGTCAGACAAAAGTGAGGAATTAAAGCAAAGATGGCAGGTGTACTTTGATTTCAGATGCTGCACTGTCACACACACACACACACACACACACACACACACACACACACACACACAGTGTTAATATGTATCACTTCTTGTTAGAAGCCAGTGAGCAGCTGACAGTGGGACTGTTTACAGCTTTTGTCAGCGGTTAAATGCAAATCAGTCAGGAAGTTAACAATAGTTTAATATCAGCTATAAACATTTATGCACATCTAATTTCTTGTCTAAATGTGTCGATGTGATTCAGCTGAGATCTCGCTAAGCTTTCAAGTATCAGCATTTCCTGCTCCAAGTCTGAATTTGTAGGACAGAGTGCAAAACCCTTTAACAGTTACATACACAAGCTTCACCTGCACAGAGATAGACTTTTTTTTTTCAAAACATTCGAAACAATTACACACTCTAAACTTTTAGTGTATGTTGCAGGATTTGAAATAAATCAGGCGGGTCATTCTTCAATTGGGGTGGCAAATGAGAGGCAGAAATTTTAAAAATGTTTGTTTTCTTTTAATAAAATTTAATGCTATGCATTTAAAATTAGTTTAATATTATATATCAATTAAAACTGAAGCTTAATAACATTTAGATTTTTAAATAATTTGAATCAAAAACTGGTGAAACAACCACTTATGTCTATGGTGTTACCAATATTTGAAGTAAAATTTTGGTTTGTTCTAAAATGAGCAGGGATATGCAACTTTAGGTAATAATTAATAAATACAAAAATTACTGTAAGGACTCAGTTGCATTGATCATTTAAATTAATTTTTTCAAAAGAAATGCTTAATTGTTCATCTTGGCCCCTATTTTTGCCAAAGAAGAATTGTTTCGTTTTTTAAAAAATGTGTATATACATTAAAAAGGGCAGGAAAAATGGTCTGTGCTACTTATATAGTCTTTATTCTAAAATATTACAACCACTTTACAGTCTAAAAACATTAAATTATATGATCAAATGGCTCTGAAGGAAAGAAATTTCAGATATTTTTTGAAGTAACACCACAGACGTAATATTGCATAAACGGTTTAACAATTTAAAGTTTATTGAGCAAAATACTGAAATTCAAAATGAGTAGGATTACAAGAACTATCTTCTCTGAGAAAAGAACATTTAGAGAAAAACTGAATAAAAAAATATTATTAAAACACTACATAAACACTGTTTCTCACAGTGAGTGTTTCACTCTCTCAAAAAAATGTCTGCACAATGGATTGTGCTGCAATCACAATGTGTGATATGTTTCAACAGAGAGATACAATTATATGATTATGGCTGTCCTATGTGTTTTATTAAAAATACAACATTTCTGGTTGTATGTTGTCTGTGGAGTTACTATAGAGTCTGTGGTGTTACCAGGATAGGCAGTAACACCACAGACAAATTAGCCTAAATCCAGACTTTTCTAAAATGGAGGCTGCCATCATGATGATTTAAAGATCAGGGGATATTTTGGAGATATGAATAAGTATGTATTTATCAAAATTTTGATTAAAATTTGTAAAATCTGCAAGTTATCAACATAACACCACAGACACCAATAAAGTGCGACACATGAAATTGTGAGGAATTTAGCTAACTTTAAGAAAATTATTAAGAAAGAATGTACTCACCATGCACCCCTCAGATCAACCAGCACCTGCAATGACCTTTACACACAGCAAGTAGTCCAAATAGATCTCCCCCGTTTCTTAAAGGGACGACGTCCATTGATGTAACACCACAGACATGAATTTGGGGGACACTACTTTTTTCTTAAATATTACAAAATATTTTTTTTTTTTTAAATTTAATATAATTGTACATGTTAAATCAAATCTATATTCACAATATAACCACTTTATTTGTGTTAAAAATTTTATTTTGTTGCAATTACATTCCATGAAACCTCTCTGAGGTATGGCGGGAACATGCATATTTTGTTACAAATGTAATCTCTCAAACTCAATTAAATATGTATTTTAAAACAAAAATGTAATTATTAATAGTGCACAAATTGTGTTTATCCTACAGAATACAAAAATGCAAAAAAAAAAAATATTATTGGTATTTAAAGTTTATTTCAACTGTTTTAAAGTAGAGGGACACCACTTGCCACCACAAATGAAGAATGACCCAGGCAGTTTCTACTGATTCGTCTGGTTCTAGGGTCTACAATAAACATCTACAGGACAAAGGTTTCACGTTGCTTTAAAAGAACATGTTGTTGTTGACCTCATTGAAGTTTAACTGATCTTGGTGGTGGCTAAACTTAAAATTTCCTACACCAAGAACTAAAAACGCATGCAGAGGAAATAGCAGCATTAAAGAAAAATATTTGCATTTCTACCCTCTGTGATGATAACCCAGCAAAAAAATTGTGATTTACCGATTTCTACATAAAATTCAAATATTCTGTGAAAATGTAACCTTTCTATCTTTAATATTGACTGAGTAAGGACATGTGAAATGAATGGTTGAAACCAAACTTTGATGCTTCTCTCATAATTAGATTGAGACTTTAGCCTGGATTTCACAGAGAGGGTCACAATACCATGTGTGAAACAATGAGAGACAAAACTAAGAAATGGCAAACCAAAACCCAACCGTTCACAGCAGCTGCTACTTTTTATTTAGCACAAAAAAAACAAAAAACAAACAGACAAACAAAAAGTAATACGTTGACGTCTTTCACTCCATCATAAAAACCTAAAGACCCGTTTTCAGTCGCTTCCATTGTACTTTCCACAACCCGTTTCCTCAAATTACCCATACTATGTTCAAGAAAACCACAACTTTAGATAGATACTGCCAGTTACTCATAAAACTGTACTGATCTGATACGACAATCGGCTTTCATTCGGACAGAAGTCGTCACGTGATAAATAAGAGTTACAATACAATCAGGATCTTCTCCAATCCATAGAGCTGTACAACTTTATGAGCAGGCAAAATCTACCGTCCACGACACAATTCATTCTTAACTCCATGTTTTAGCTACCCCACTCACCCCAATCAAAACCGTTTCCTCAATAACACCATCATTATTGCTAATTTATGATGATCCCCCTCCCTAATCTGCTAGGTATACAATAAAGTTCCAACCATTGTCAACTTGTGGATCTTATATGGTATTTCTCATTGTTTCCTTGTTTCTGGAAAACATCCGGTGCTTCTCTGTTGGCAATACAGTGAAAGAGGATCACAGGCAGTTAGAGACAAATAAGCAATAAACTGATTAGAGGACAGATTAAAAGCAATGACAACGCAAATCCAGGACAAAAACAGCTTGCCATGTACCGCACCTGTCAGTTGGTCAACGTTTATCAAAAGAAAGCAGACACATGGCAACAAACAGTTTAAGATGTGTTAAGGAGAGAATGACCACAGGAAAATCATTGACAGCAGCCCTTGTCATGTCCACTTGGGATTTTTATTATTTCATTGGCTGTTTTCTTCTCTTGGAATTTTCATGTGTCTTTGATTGTAGTCTGTTCTATTCTAAAACACTGAGGAAATAACCATTTTCATTCATGTTTCTGCAAAGAGCACCTCCCGTTGGATAGAGAGTGAATCATGTTATACTGAACGAGTTGAATCTACCGATGCGAATAGCGCAACACTTATGCATCAGGGTTCATCATGAGCTTGTCTGGTGTTACCTATGAGCATGTGTGTGTGTGTGTGTGTGTGTGTGTGTGTGTGTGTGCACTGTTGTTAACAATCATAACAGATTAAGGTTCCTCATCTCTGATGATGGTAATTACAATGGCTTTAGGTCCATGCGCAGAGAGAGAATAAGAAGAGTGAGGGAAAGAGAGAGAGAAATAAGAGAGAAAAGAGAAGAAAACACATCTTCTCTCAGTCTGGCAGCAGTAGTGCAGGTCCAAAAGGTCAAAGTTCAAACTTAAAAATGGCCGGTGAATTCTCCTTCCTGAAGCAGGAAGTCCACTGGTAGCATCTGTCAGGTGGTCAGTGCGTGATGCCATAAATCCACCTCGCTGTCATGCGAGAGACAAATTATGGATGGTGGAATGGGTCACTGTAGAACCAAACCCACCTAAAAAAAATAAATAACAATTATGGCAGCTCAGTAAGCTATATATTAGACTTCCAGGATTTTTACACATTGAATTAAAATAAAGAAATAAACTGCAAAATAAAAAATAATCAATGGAAAACCATACAAAGTGACACCTAGGTACTTTGGGAGCCAGATTGTGAAGCACTATGGCCACCTAATGAATTAACTTGGCATTGTCAATGCTAACTTAGTCAGAGTCAAGTAAAGTTCATTGACTTGTACACTGACTAAAAAAGGACCGACTTTATTCTTCAGTCATGTCTATGACGTCTGAGAACCTGTACCTTTTCTGACCCCATGCTGGGACATTTCCAATTGTAGAGGTAATACTGCAGGTTTCCATCTCCAATGCCAAACTTGAGCTTCTCCAAAAATGTCTTGTTCTCCATTAGGTCCAGTGCATTAAAGACATCAAATCCTTTCTGAAGGGGCAATGATACAAGAAAAGCTTTAAGAAATCTACTCAAAGTTTAATGCTCCAGATCCTGTCAGTTACACACTTCAAACTGATGTTAGTCAGATGGTAGTCAAAATAAACGCAGGATTGCCTATGGTGCTTCATTGCTAGAACAACATTAATTCATTTATGAATCACTTTTCTAAATGAGAAAAACTGTAGCTCACTTCTAGCAACAAATTTACACCTATAAATTTGTTGCTAGAATATAACTATAAGTAAACTCAAATTAAGGCTATTTATTGAAAACTGATCATGAAAATCAACAACGAACTTAGGGGTGGGCGATATACTGGCAGACACACTATTAACCAGTAGAATTTTGTTTTTGCTATATACATGCTCTCTGAGACACTTCTGAGCACTGTCAGAGAGGCATGCGTGCGTGAAGTCGGTGCTCTTACTTTTTGCTGCTTTATAGGCCTTGAATGGTTAAATACAAATACCTGTATGTGTCAAAATGTCCATCTTTGCCAGTATCCTTGTAAACACAGTAATTTAGGTCTTAAGTGAAAGCAAACAGCTGAGAAAATAAGACACGTGTTACAGTATATTGGATACGGGCAGCTCTTAAAATGACAGCAGTCGAATATCCCTGCTCTCTGTAAATCGTGTTAATCAAACAACAAAAGAGAGAAAATCTCTTGCTCTTGACTAAATCAATTTTGTAACTTTAATGAGAAGAAACATTTTATTTACACTGAAGAATAGTGTTTTAATTCATGTGATTACTTTGTACTACATACAATGTATGTGGCATTTCTTATTTGTTACTGTAGTTTTTTTCAGCCTATTGCTTGTAATTAGTTCCTTATTCTTATTTAATCGCTGATTCTCCAATTCAGTGAGCTTGAGTTTACTTTTTTAAATTGAGCTGTTTTGTGATATTGACACTGGTAACAAGAATTCTGAAATTTCTATTTAAAAAAAATAAATAAAATCTTATTCTGGAGCACCCCCTGCTGGTCTCACCAACACCTCTTCCAGCAGCAACCTAGCTTTCCCAGGAGGTCTCCCATCCAGGTACTGACCAGGCTCAACCCAGTTAGCTTAAGTGGGCAACCAGTCTTGGGCTGCAGGGTGATATGGCTGCCGGCTATAGTGTGATATATATCGCTACCATGAAATAACATTTCACATATCGTGATATAAGACTTTTGGTCATATCACCCACCCCTAAACAAACTTATCAATTAATTGCCACTGCCTGCGCACATGGAAAAAGATTTAGGTTTAGATTAAATGTTCAGATTTTAACCCTTTTTTGCACAATGTATATCACAGCCTTCATAGATAATCACTACATTCACTTTCCTTGGTAGCATATTGTTTGGAAGACAACATTGGGCAGGATTTTATTTTACTTCTTTTGGGAAATAAATGCAAATTTGTGAGTTTTAATTTGATTCATTGAACACATAATTGATTATGAGAATAATCATTAGTTGCAGCCCCAACTCATGCACACACACACACACACACACGCGCGCTTTCACTGACTGACCGACTTGGCGAGGATGAGAGCGTCTCCCATCAGGTCCAGCAGGGGGGTAGTGGTGTGTACGTTATAGAAGGAATACGCGGCCTTCAGACTGCGATGCAAAGGATGGTTCATGATGGTGGACGGCAGAGTGTAGAAACTCAGCATGTCAGTCACTTTCCCATCTGAATTCTACAATGATATAAAGGATAAGCAATTCACATCAAATGTATTTTGCAGATATAACCTGATTGTCCACTTTTATTTCATTAACACTTTCCTGTTTGATATCACTAGGATGATACATGCTGTAGGGTTCAGTGAGTGCAATACCTCCACTATAAAGGTGTCAATGATGTTCTCCTGAGGAAGCAGCCAATGTTGGACCTCCTCAGGGCTCATGACGGGAAGCAGGTTAAACTGGCTCAGGTATTCCTTCAGCAGGCGGTGAACTGCTGGCACATCCTTTACAGTCATCGGCCTGAGGCCTGGAGTCTTAGGAGCCTACAAGAGAGAAACATGCAATAAGAAAATGAGGAAAAAAGAAAACTACCCAGATATTACCTAGGGAATCAGGCTGGCGCACACCTCTGGCAGTCGGTAGAGCTTCATGGTGCGTTGCATAGTCATGTTTCGACTCAGGTGAGAGAACTTCACCTCAATCAGCTTTCGTGGGTTCAAGGACCGGTGCCAGTATCTACCATACATATAAGCAAGGCAATTAGTCTGAAACAGTGCCATGTGAGTCATTTGACAATTGTTACTTCTCTACACATCAGGCTGGATTAATAGGAGTTATTAGTACTTACAAAATAAAGCTCTAACACTTTGAGATTTAAATTTTTATGGGAACTTTGTCGTATATGCTACCTCTCAAAAGTTCAGGCTTGGTACAGCTTTTTTTGTTTTCGAAAAAGAAGCCTTATGTTCACCAAGAAAAAAGTGAATGTCAAATTTAACTGATTTTTTTTTCTATTTGAAAAGATTTTATAATGTAAATTATTCCTGATGGTAAAGCTGAATTTTCAGCAGCCATTACTACAGTCTAGTGTCACATGATCCTTTAGAAATCAATAAATAGACAGTTCAATATAACAGCACTTATTTGAAATAGAAATCTTCTGTAACATTAATGTCTTTACTGTTACCTTTAAAATCACTTTAATACATCCTTGCTGACCAAAAGTATCATTTCACTCCAAAGTCACTAAAATCTAAATTGTATACTTTTAGTAAAAAAACAAAAAAAAACAAGTGGCGGCAGAATAAGGCATCTTTATGCACCAAGGTCATTTTGAGTCAGAGGGAGGAGTTAGAGGCAAGCAACAGGCACTTTCGCACCGTGTAGTTCTATGGACTAGCCAGCAGGTTCATTCCTGGAGAACCAATTTCTCCCTCTGGCCGTTTTCCTGACTGCATTCGCACCAGCAGCAGGAACTCTGAAGCTGCCGACAGCGATGTCTTTGTTCTCTGCATTAACAAATGTCAGCAATGGAGGACGGGGGGGGGGGGGGGGGGGGGACAACTTATAGTGTTATCGTTGAGGCTGAGAAAGGAACAACCCTGCAGACAACAGGTAAATGCTGTTACTGCTGTTTTCCATGTTTGTGGAGTAAATATTTTTACATGGATTTTTTCAAATGTCGGGTAGCCAGTGTTTCATATGCGTTTGGCCAATCAGCGTATATTTTTTACATCACTGATAGTTCCTATACTGTTTTAGACTCTGAAGCAGGAGCTAATTTAGTTCCCCCAAACAGAGTTCCTAGAACTAAATACGTACCTAGTTCCTGCGGTGCAAATGAGCCAAAAAAAGGGAACTTCCGCCAATAGTTGTAGAAACTGTGAAAAGGTTCCTCCTGTGCGAATGCGCCTAACATCTGCTACCCAATAGCCAATCTAATGCTACCTTTCACTCTGCACAGAGGCACCTGTACATATTAAAAGAGGGCAGGTGTGTGTCCTACCTGCAGGTGCCCACTGGTTTGGGCAGCACCACACCTGCGGTGTACACAGCCTGAAAGATGCCCTCCAGGTTGACCCGTCTGGTGATCTCCCTGATGAGTACTGGAGCCACTCGTTTCGAGCGAAGTTTCTTATGCACACACAGGAAGTTAATCTCCACCATCTTCTTCTCTCTGGGAGGATCGAAGAGCAAAGATGGGTCAACAAAGGAACTGAGTGATCAACATAAGTACTCTCTGTGTAGACTAATTTAAGTGCCTCGGATTCACCAATGCATTCATGTGACTGGTGACAATGGTCACTAAAATGTTAATCTTTTAACAACAGTCTTTCTTAAAAATGGTCAGTTATGAATAATTAAAATAGAAATAATTGTTTATAATCATTAAATAGTTTGATTAGCCTTATAAAAGAATGAATGTTTTTCTTTCAGATGTACTAGCGGCCATTAGATGTATGTGGATATATTCATACATACATTAATCGTGATTAATCGCATCCAAAATAAAAGTTTTTGTTTGCATAATACGTGGGTGTGTACTGTGTTTATTTATTATGTATATATAAATACTCTCACATGCATGTATACATTTAAGAAAAATGTTACGTTTATATATTAAATATATTTATATGAATATAATACATATACATATAAATATTTTCAAAATATATGCTGTATGTGTGTATCTTTGGATATACACAATAAATACACACAGTAAACACACATTATGTAAACAATTTTTTTTTTATTTTGGATGTGATTAATCGCGATCGATCTTTTGACAGCACTAATAAATATTCTTTCTTCTACTGAACACAAAAGCTATTTTGAGAAATGTTGGTAACCAAAAAAAGTGGTAGCAAACTAGCAATTGACTTTACAGAAAATATTTTTTCCTCCATAATATGGAAGTCTATAGCTGCAGTCAACTGCTTGATTACCACCAACATTCTTTTGTGCTCAACAGAAGAAGAAAAAAAAACACACACAAAGATTTCAAACAACTTGGAGTAAATGAAGACAGAATTGTCATTTTTTGGGTGAGCTATCCTTTTAATCATTCATTTTACCCATGTTGAATAAGTTGCTTCACGACCAGTTTGAAAGTTCAGTGCTATTGCCACTAGAGGCGGTTGAGGTGTTCTAAACTTAGATTCTGATTTTAGTGCATTTAAACCAACATGTAGAAACACTTCTGAATGCTTACATTTCATAGATGCGGATGTTGGCTGGAATGGCACTGATGAATCCAACTAGCTTCTGATTAGAATTCACTCTCACTCCACAATGCCACTGAGGCAACCAGCCTGGAGGACGCAGAGCCCTGGGACAACAACAAGAGCACAGCTAAACTGAGAGGTGAGGACACATATCAGTTAACTATTAAACAAATACAGATATAAACAGAGAGCTCTTCAAAAACAAACACCATTTTACTCAAATTTGGGAAGACTTTAAGTCAAACTTTCTTACCAGAGCAGAAAATCAGGGGAGTAATCAAAACGAAACATGTTGTCATCATCCTCCACATAGTTCTCATTCAGCAGAGTGTACAGCTCTTTCAGCTTCAGAGAGAGGAAACAGAAAACAGCTTTAAAACGGAGTTATTTAAAGCTGCATATTTGTATGTACAAGATATCGAAGGTGAGATTTAGTGGTTTGTGTGTCGTACCACAGCAGCGTTTCCCAGGTCAAGAGTGTCCCAGGTGAAGCCCTGTGGGAGGCTGTAGGGCTCCTCTCGTATGCTGTCTTTATCTGGCTCAATGCAGCCATGTGACGTCACAGTCTCTCCTACAAACAAACAAACAAACAAACAAACAAACGACAGAATCAGACTTCTATCATCAGGCAATTCAACAGAAACTTCAGTTTCACACAGAGTCATCAGTCTACACTGTGCCACAAGTCTCAAAAAAACAGATGGAGCGACAGTCATTTGCATTACTAAAAAGAAATAAGAGATGTCAGATCAAGGAATAGTAATAAAAAAAGAAAGCAGGTTACTTTAAATATCGAAGTAAACCGATTCTCGTTTTTTTTTACAATTTTTAACTAGTCAACTTAAAAATGTAACTACATGATTCAAGTAACTTTTTCTTTATTAACCCTCTAGTTAAAGAAAATTCTATCCCAAGTGCACCACACATGGAGTTGCCAACATGATTTAAATGTAAAACAAATCACTTGTTAAATATCTCTGCTTAAAAGATGCATGAACTACAACTACATCCTGTACAACTTGTCTTATACACCTTATATGTTCAGAAAATAATAGGCTACAAGGAAAATGCTTAAAAAAAATTCTCAAGTCAATGTAGCCCAATTCAAATTCAAAATGACTTTATACATAGAATCCGAAAATTGTACGTTTGTAAACTGCACACTTGAAAATATATCTGTACATCCATTAATTTAAACAGTTACATTTCTCTACATTTCTACTTCTGTATAGTATATTATTTCATTTTCAGTTTTTCTTATATTAGTGTTATACTCAATCTCTACTGTGTAATTCCTATGTCTGCTGCACTAGTTTGCACTATGTCCACACTTTCTTCTGCACTGGAAACTCAAGTCAAATTCCTTTGACTGCGTAAACATACTTGGTCTTGTATTTAAAGCAGCCGCAAAGGAAACAAGCAGGTTGATCTTGTGCAGATTGACCACAAGTAGGGTATAAGTTAACCTCATGAAATATTTTAATTGTGAAAGTAAGTGATCGATGGAAAGAACTTAATTATAGTTACATGTTTGCTAACGAAATAAACCAATAAAAGCCATTTGTGTGGTGTGTTTGTGTGTTCATGGTTAAATGCTAAGTTAGTGTAATTTCAACATGCAGTTTATATGAGACGTTTACTAGCCTAGGTCTTTAATTGACATTAACATTAATTTGTGCGCAGCCTACACACCAAACTGTTCTGGTTGAACTGTAGCCTAACCGTGCGTTCACGCCGCCACCGGTGAGAGCGTCAAAGTGGCCGGAAGTCATTAATTTTCAATGTCAGCCGGTGGCGAGCTCCGGCGAGAGCGGCGCGTCTTGGACAGTGAGGGCGTCGAGGAGAGTTGAAGTCAGGTCAACTTTATGGTAATGAGCTATGACGCGGTTGGGCAGCAACCAATTGGAATGTAGAAGTCCTCCGCTTGAGAGGGTTCCAGAGAACGCAGTCCTGTAAAGTTTGGTTCTGACCGCACTAGTTCCCAAGCATTTTCACGCTAGAATGCTTGTTTTTCAGCGGAAATGCAATTCATTTGCTCAAAACACCGACTTGACTGATTTGGTTGTTTGACATGTCGGTCTTATGGGCGGGCCTTGGCCAATGAAAGCGGACATCTATTCCAGTCCTTCAGCTGTCAGTCTGAAGGTCTGGCTACACGAGACTATCATTGGCATATTGTCAAAGTGTCTAATTCTAACGCCTGGTAATATTATTTCTATTCAAAATCGCAATTCCTCGATTTATAAAAAATAAAATTGTGGAAAAAACATTAAATTTAAATTAATCGATAAAATCTGAAAAATCGCCCAGCCCTATAATGGAACAAATGATCAATACCAAGTTTAGGAACAGGCTGAGTGTCCCAGAACTGATAACTGCGACGTGTGGCCTCCTCCATGGTTTTAGCCGGACCCTGTCCCACCGAAAACAACTCAATGGCCTTCTGGATCTCCTGTAACTTATCTGCAGGAAGGGAGTTTACCTATGGAGGAGACAAAGAAATGGCTAAATGGGTAAAAACAAAAACAAAAAAAAAATCCATTAAACAGAAAAGTGTGTTGGCAGTGCCATGGTGCCATATTATCAGACAGTAATTAATACTTTAAAGAATACCATGGTATTCATATTAACTGTACACACGTGGGCCATTAATTTGGGACATCCCTTGTAAAGAAAAACTATACTTAAGAGGTCATGTGCCAATTTTACATTTCAGGCTGATACTGCTATAAGCTGAAATACAAGACGGCAAAGGTCATCTAGATGTAAACAGCCTGGTGTCAAACACACAAAGCCATACAGACACACTCACTTTGTCCAGCGGATCTGGTGCTGCATCTTTTACTCCTGACTTGTCTTTGTTCTTTTTCTTCGGTTTCTTTTTCTTCTTCTTGGCACCTGTGTCGCCCTTCTCCCTGCGGGTCACATGAACTCAGTTTATATGGGCAGATACAGTCAGGTCCATAAATATTGGGACATCGACACAATTCTAACATGTTTGGCTCTATACACCACCAAAATGGATTTCAAATGAAACGAACAAGATGTGTTTTAACTGCAGACTGTCAGCTTTAATTTGACATCCAAATCAGGTGAACGGTGTAGGAATTACTACAGTTTGCATATGTGCCTCCCACTTGTTAAGGGACCAAAAGTAATGGGACAGAATAATAATCATAAATCAAACTTTCACTTTTTAATACTTGGTTGCAAATCCTTTGCAGTCAATTACAGCCTGAAGTCTGGAATGCATAGACATCACCAGACGCTGGGTTTCATCCCTGGTGATGCTCTGCCAGGCCTCTACTGCAACCGTCTTCAGTTCCTGCTTGTTCTTGGGGCATTTCCCCTTCAGTTTTGTCTTCAGCAAGTTAAATGCATGCTCAATCGGATTCAGGTCAGGTGACTTGGCCATTGCATAACAGTCCACTTCTTTCCCTTCAAAAACTCTTTGGTTGCTTTTGCAGTATGTTTTGGGTCATTGTCCATCTGCACTGTGAAGTGCCGTCCAGTGAGTTCTGAAGCATTTGGCTGAATATGAGCAGATAATATTGCCCGAAACACTTTAGAATTCATCCTGCTGCTTTTGTCAGCAGTCACATCATCAATAAATACAAGAGAACCAGTTCCACTGGCAGCCATACATGCCCACGCCATGACACTACCACCACCATGCTTCACTGATGAGGTGGTATGCTTAGGATCATGAGCAGTTCCTTTCCTTCTCCATACTCTTCTCTTCCCATCATTCTGGTACAAGTTGATCTTGGTCTCATCTGTCCATAGGATGTTGTTCCAGAACTGTGAAGGCTTTTTTAGATGTCGTTTGGCAAACTCTAATCTGGCCTTCCTGTTTTTGAGCCTCAATGGTTTACATCTTGTGGTGAACCCTCTGTATTCACTCTGGTGAAGTCTTCTCTTGATTGTTCACTTTGACACACATACACCTACCTCCTGGAGAGTGTTCTTGATCTGGCCAACTGTTGTGAAGGGTGTTTTCTTCACCAGGGAAAGAATTCTTCGGTCATCCACCACAGTTGTTTTCCGTGGTCTTCCGGGTCTTTTGGTGTTGCTGAGCTCACCGGTGCGTTCCTTCTTTTTAAGAATGTTCCAAACAGTTGTTTTGGCCACGCCTAATGTTTTTGCTATCTCTCTGATGGCTTTGTTTTGTTTTTTCAGCCTAATGATGGCTTGCTTCACTGATAGTGACAGCTCTTTGGATCTCATCTTGACAGTTGACAGCAACAGATTCCAAATGCAAATAGCACACTTGAAATGAACTCTGGACCTTTTATCTGCTCATTGTAATTGGGATAATGAGGAAATAACACACACCTGGCCATGGAACAGCTGAGAAGCCAATTGTCCCATTACTTTTGGTCCCTTAACTAGTGGGAGGCACATATGCAAACTGTTGTAATTCCTACACCGTTCACCTGATTTGGATGTAAATACCCTCAAATTAAAGCTGACAGTCTGCAGTTAAAGCACATCTTGTTCGTTTCATTTGAAATCCATTGTGGTGGTGTATAGAGCCAAAAATGTTAGAATTGTGTCGATGTCCCAATATTTATGGACCTGACTATATAACGAGAGGTTATGTCCACTCGTCAGCACTAACGTGGCTGATGCAGGTGAAAGTGCAGCACACAACATCTCAATGGAAACATCACTGTTCCAATCAGCAGTATTTTAGGATCACTCTCACTAGTGTACAACAAATCTTATATGCTTCATTTTGTTTTTACATTTTTAGCATATGAACAGGATTTTTTTACAAAACAAAGAGAAATGGTCCATAATTTTTATAGGGATTAGTTATAGGGATAGTTCAGCCAAAAATGGACTTCCTGTCATCTTTTACATGTTGTTTCAAAAACTAAAATAAAATATATTTTGATAGATATTTAGAAGAACTACCTCTTTAATGAACCTAACTCAGCTCAATTATATTTGTATTTAGACATATATACACTCTACACACCAGTAATGACATTGTGAATGAAAAAGATCAAGCAGAATCTGAGCTTAAAGGGAAACAATAAAAAAAAAAAACACAGTAAACCTAACATATGGAAACATAACACTAATGTCCCTCTATCCCAGCATGCAATTCAACTCATGCTTGAACTACACAGACACAAGAGCCACACTCCAGTGGTCGAGCTGAAACGGGACGACATACAGAGAGACTCGCAGCTAATCCTATTAATGTCCACGAAGGGAGAGAGGTGACAGAGCTGAGCTACATTTGTTAATGGGGGACAGATGGTATGTCACATGACCTGCAGAAAAAGCATGTTTTGTGTGTGTGAGGGGAGGTGGGCTGTATGACAAAGACTGGCGGATAAACAAGCACCCCTGTGACTATTGCTTTGACAGCCGTCCATCCATGTTGGATGGGCTGAAGCCACCAGGGCTCCTCTTCTTTCTCTCTATATTGCTTCAATAAACATAAGCTGCAATGGAGGATGTCCTCTTAACATAATGGACAATTGCCTAGTAGATTTAAATTATGCATGTTTAATTTGATTAAGACTAAACTACTATCCTAGCCTGGTCTAGGCAGTCAGTTGGCTGGTTTTGGAGGTCTTTTGGGCAGATGGTAAGGTTGAGAGATCTTAAACCAGTAATGACCAGCTGACAACAGGAAACCCAGTTAGGTTGGTTTCATGTTTTTTTCCCTTCTTGCAAGGATAACATGCGTATATCACATTAATATCAATAGCAATAGAGTCATAGTTTTATACAATTTAATTGTACATAACCCTGTGTTTTAACGCAAGGAGGAACATTGAAAGCATTAGCTGAAATTTAGGTTGAAAGTAATATTGTATTTTAACTTTTCTTTTTTAAATAGAGGCGATTTTTGACATTTTTATCACTCCATAAATCATAAAATATTGTTAACAGCCAGAAAAAAAAATCATAATTTTTAAGAATAAAATATCATATAATTGAAGCGATTGATATATGAACAACCAGCTGTGTAACTTAATGTTTAAAGTACTGATAAGAATAAAACTGATGTAAGCATTAAAGAAGTGGGCTTTTCTGGCTCACTGTAAAAACCTATTGAGAAAACAGTCATATATCGTAAAGGAAATCTACAGATGCACATAGATAAAGTGTAATAAAATAAACATTTAATAGTTTTCTTTACACTAGGCAACAAGACGTGTTAAGGGACCAATTTCATAATGGACCATTTATTAAAATAAATATTCAATGCTTTTAAAGTAGCGTCTTAAGTTTCTGTATTGCTTTCTGCTGCACTGTGATTGACCTCATGAGATTAATAAACTATAAATCTACCAAACATGCCACATGACTGTTAGATACGAATAATTAAAACTAAAATATAATAAGATATTAACTGGTGAATCATGACAGGATAGGCGGTGTATATTCATGCTACCTGATATTGGGCACACTGCCATTACTACAAAATGATAATAAACGTAATATTTCACTCTCTGTTGCCTAACTTATTCTAGACAGTGCCTGTATATGACCTTGAGGGCCATGTAGCTGGATGAGAAGCTGGTTAATGAGGCTCTTTCAGGAAACCAGGGACAGCACAAGGAAACTGGTGAAACACAGGAGCTCTTTGGTAATGAAAGTGAAACACAGGCAGCACCGGTGAACACCGACAGCAGGGGGATTAAAACATTAGCTATTAGCAGCACTCAAGGTAACGTCTAAATATCGGTTAACCACAGGAAATCCGTATTACTAACAAAGTTGTCATGAAGGCCTGCATACCAGGTTTGAAAGCGATGGTTATTTATTAATACTGTTCGGTTTATAAGTTGTTGAACACAATATGGACTTTAAACGTAATAGCTTATTCGTTTTTTACCAAGCCAAGAATTATAGTGAGGCTGTTAAACCTCTCACACAAATGCTAATGATCATATAGAACTGTCCATATGGAACCGTCCTTTTATTTGATTGACGGCGTCTGAGCCAATCGTTTTCGAGATCAAGCCTGTCAATCAAGGCAGTGGTCCAATAGCGTAGGACCAGTGGGCGGGCTAATGTGCTGTAAGCGTGCCACAGCCTTGCTGAACAATGGCCCTGTCTTATCGAGCCTTGAGGACGAGTATTATATATCTACGAGCTAACAATAAAATGCATGCACGCTCACCCGTCATCAGAGTGGTGCTCTTCATTTTCACAATTGCTGCAGTGTCCGTGATCCACTTCTACCTCAGTTTCTTTCTCCGGCAGCGGTGCGGTCTCATTCTCATCCGCCATCTTTAACCAGGAAGTGAGGATCTCACACCCCGCAAGACTATTGGTGGACTGCCGCAAAGCCCGATGGTCTCTGTAGTTCTGGCATTTTAAGCAGGACAGTCTTATCCCATTTGTTGAGATGTTTAATTATTTATTCGGGACAGTGGCAGTGCACATGAATAAACATAACTGTAAATGCATCAGAGGTAATAGTTAAAGGCTATGTTTTTAATCTGTAGTCCCCCTGGACAGAGTCACCCAAACTGAAATGGGAAAAATTGATAAAATGTAGCCTACGATAAAGTTGTACACATGCACATACAGGCAAACAGAAGTCATTAAAACACACAATAAAGTACAATTAGTTTTTTTTTAAGTTGATAAAATGTAGGCATGCTTTCAAAGGCACTTCATCTTTCCACATATCAATAAAAACAATTAATGAGCACAACTGCACAATGGAGACTGATTCACATATTTTCATGTTTTCTAAAATAGGCCAGACAAGCAAAAAAAATAAATAAACAAAACAACTAATTAGCATCTGTTCTTAAATATGTGAAGATTTGCAATTGATGTATGATCTTGATAATGTAAAAATAAATACTAGTTAATATTAAATTAATTAATTACTAATGATCTATTTCAATACAACTTATAAAAAGAATGAATTATGCACATATACACAAACATACAGATACAGTACTGTATAAACAAGACGTTAAAATCAACACATGTTCTGTTTTCTATTGAAACAGAAAAAAAAATCTTTACCGAAGCATCTGACATTATATTGCTATATAATATTATACTAAATTAATTATCATAGCCTAGTACAAAACACAGACCTTTATGAGTTATCAATAATCACAAGTTTTCAAGATTCAACAAACTTAGATATGAAACAGCGTATCTAGTGGCAAGTGCTATTGTTGCCTGCGTCTTCATTAAAGCAGCCCTGATGAAGCTGTGTAATTTGACCAAATTTGAACATCCTTCAAGACTGAACATTGTTAAACATAGATTTCATCATTAGTGGTAGCTGTTTAAAAATATTTAATACTTATTATTTTTATTACATTACATACATAATTATTATTTTTCAGAAGTATCTTACTACTCTGATTACTGATAATTACTGATTGCTTATTACTTATTTACTGAATCACAGTTGGTGTTTGAATCAGCTAAAACATAAAAATAGTCATTACTCTTACTAAACCGTCCATATACTTGCTATGCTTTCAGTATTCTTTCAAAAGTTTTTTTTTTACACTTTCCTCACCTTGCTGTCAGTATTCAGCATATCAAAACCACCAACGAAATGATACAAACTATAAAAAAACATTAAAGACAGCTAATTTTTGTCTACATGTACATATAATTCTTGTCCAGTTTGTAAAGACTAGTTTAAGTTCAATTAAAATATCACATTTTCATAAAATGTGTTACATTTTCGGATTTCAATGCTCACAGACTCAATAGAAATCGGTCTCAATGGAAACAGACTCAATAAACAACACTGACTTGTAACTTCGAACAATACTGACTCGATAACACTTCTATTACACGGTTAGACGTTCTGCTTTGCAGACAACACCACAAATGAACAATAAAAAAGCAAAATGCACTACTTTCTGCAGATTGTTGTGCTTGTATGTGCAATGTCACATGCTTTTTCATGTGGTCTCATTCTGAAGAGTCCCAGCACCTCAAGAGCCTGGCTCAGGGGCTTCTCCTTCAGTAAGGTACTACCAGAAATAAACATTTCCAGGAATCACAACAGGAGCCTCAGGCCTTGCCTATCCGCTCAGAAATGGTTTTAATAGGAACTCCTCGCCGAACCACCTTGACATGGATGAAGAGGGTGGCAGGAGACAGACTGGAGCCGTCAGCTTTTAGCAGGTGAACATGACGATAACCTGGAGGACAACACAAACACTGGAATAAATATATGTGAAAAATCTAGTTAAAGCAAGTGTTGGAAGTAATAAGTACCAAATTACACCACAGATTACTATTATTCTTTTAAAGATCTAGGCATTTTTTAACCATTACTTGCTCTAAGCCACGGACCGAGAAGCAGATTTTCAGCTCATTGATCTCTCAGTGAAGTATAACAACATTCCAAAAACTAATGCAGCTAAAGGCAAAGGTTCATATGACACTTCATTATGTATTTGATAAATAATTCTTTGTTACAGTTGTTCAAGCACTTTATGTAATAGTTTATTTAAAAACATTAATTTATATTATTTACACTACCATTGAAAAGTTTGGGGTTGGTAATTTTTTTTTAAAGAAGTATCTTATGCTTATCAAGGCTGCATTTAAGTAACAGTGATATTGTGAAATACTAAAATAATTTAAAATAAATTTATTACTGTGATCAATGCTGAATTTTCAGCATCATTACTCCAGTCTTCAGTGTCACATGATCCTTCAGAAATTCTGATATGCTGCTCAAGAAACATTTCTTACTATTATAAATGCTGAAAACACTGTCATACAGTTTTAATGATTCTTTAATGAATAGAAAGAGCAGCATTTATTTGAAATAGCAATATTTTTAACATTATAAATGTATTCACTGTCACTGATTTATTCAACAAGGATGCATCAAATTGATAAAAATGTATTAATTTCTTGACATAAAAATCTTACTGACCCCAAACTTTTTTACACCATTTAGAGTTGTAAAATTTAAAATTCATACAGTACTTTCACCACAAATCATGTTTAATATATGTGTTTACATGCTCATGCACTACAAATCATCCTGCTCTGTTCCCCAACCAGCTGCTTGACTCAAAATGTCTCTCTTTGCACATGTACAGTATTTATGTGACGCATTCGTATAGTTGTATTTTTGATCTTTTATTTATTTTTTTAGTTTGTATAGGGTAAATATTTATATATAGTATACTTATAGTTAAATTCTGTCAGTAGGTTAGTTGTGTATAGGTTTATAGTGTATAGGTGTATAGGTTTATAGTGTTTTTTATAGGTTTATAGTGTTTTTTTTACTTCATTGTTGTATGTCTGTATTTATGTAGCACCGTGGTCCTGCGAGGCATGACATTTCGTTCCACTGTATGTCTCCACATGTAGCGGCATGACAATAAAGCTCAACTTGAACTTGAACTTGATATGTTTTATAAAAACATCATACTGTGTGATCTGAACACACACACACACCTGCTCGTAGGCTGGTGAAAGGGAGGGTGAACTGGCCAATGAAATCATTTTTGGATTTGTAGTCGTGATCTTCCACCATGAAACGCACCAAGGCCAGTTCAGGCACCTGCAGCTGAAAACTCAAAGTACAGTCCCAGCGAGGGTTGAAACCTGCAGGGGGAGACAAACACACACAAACACAATCACACAAACACGTATGCACGCACGCACACACACACACGAACACACACACACATGAACGAACACACACACACACACACACTCTCACTCTCACTCAATATTCAATCCTGGCAGGAACACCTCTCATTTTACTGCTAGAATATGTTTATCACACACAAAATAAATGCTCAAAACAACAACATAAAAACAAATGAAACACTGTAATCAATACGCCAACCATTAAAACTAATGTTTCTATCACACACACAATTTTAATGCATTGATATAGATTAAACGATCATAAAACATAACATAATAACTATGGATAACTGAATATCTCAGTGGTCTCACCATTGTTGTCAATGCGCTGGGTTTTTGCACGAGCCTTATCGATGGAAACTCCATGGATCTCCACCCAGACCTGCGGGTCCACAATGGAGTTGGGATTGTCTGTGTTTATTTTAGGAAGTTGCTGGGCCGAGATCACCTGCAGGAGAAACAAAACGGCCCACAAGTATAGTAAAAAAGAGATTTATCACAATATTTACAGAGCACGCGGGATTCTGAGCAATATTTCCTGTCAGACCATCATGATAAGCTAAAAGAGAAGAGGAGCTGTTACTAACCCGTATGGTAAGCTGTGTGGGTATATGTCCTGGTCTTCCACCCGTGTTCTCAGGGTCAAAGTTGGACTTTGGGTGACACAGGAAGTCAGGTTTGAGCACATATCCACAGCGACCGTTGGGCAGAAAGCGGCCCTGGTTCAGGTCCATCTGCTCTCCTGGGGTCTGGAAGTTCAGAGCCACTGGAGAACAGAGAGAATGAAGCGTTCAAGCTTTGGCTGCTATACCTGCAGACATGCAGGAATGTCAGAGCGTTCAGTCACTCACCCATCTGACAGCCTGCGTTCCACATGTCCTGGGGGTCGTAGTTGGAGGACTGTAACCTCTGGCCTGATGGGTAAACCCTGCTCAGCTGCTGACTGTTGTGTCGAACAAACAGCTGCCCTACAGGGGACAAAAATATGTACATAAAACAAATCAACAGACAGAGATACTCACACAAGGAAAAATACTTATTTATAAATATACTTTTAAACTAAGTTTCTACAGTATTTTTAAAAGTAGATTAGCTGTTTTTTAACAAGCAGATCAGCATGACAAAATGCTACATTATTACTTTGTATTAGTAATTATAAAAATGTGTTTATTTATTATTTACTATTTAGTGTAAATGTTGTTACCTAAATTACATTCTCATTGGCTTTGTGGCAGATGCACTACTGTTCAAATGTTTGAGGTCAGTAAGATTTTTTAAAAAATAATTTAATACTGTTATTTAGCAAGGATGCATTAAATTGATCAAAATTGAGAGTAAGGAAATTTATATTTTTATAAAATGATTTATATTTCAAATAAATGCTGTTCTTTTGAATTTTCTATTTATCAAAGAATCCTGAACAATTGTGTCAAGGCTCACACACACACACACACAAACAAACATAGATACCAATAAGAAGTATATATTAATAAGCAGCAAATCTTCATATTAGAATGATTTCTGAAGGACCATGTGACACTGAAGACTCTAAGAGTAATGATGCTGAAAATTCAGCTTTGCATCTCAGGAATAAATTACATTTTAAAATACATTCAAATTGACAACAGTTGTTTTAAATTGTAATACTATTTCACAATATTACTGTTTTTACTGTATTTTTTATGAAAAATTCTGTCATTAGAGATGACTCTAAGCATTAGAGACTTCTTTCAAAAACATTTAAAAAAATCTTACCGACCCCAAACTTTAATAGTGTAAATATTGTTTTGATTTACTAAATACATTATATAATCTGATAGTCTCCTATAGTTCAGTGTATCTAATTTTTCCCCAAAGGACATTGCGACTTATCTTTGACTATTTTATTTTTTGGTTGTCACAGTTATTATAGGTTGTGTGGTAAATGCTGAGCTCTGAAAAGTGGTGACATGACCTAATTATGAAATGTGAGTTTGATGTAAATTTGCCGTGCCGCTGACTGTCAGTGTTGGCTGGAAGAGCAGTGTCTTTGCTTTGAAAGTGATCTGATGATCTGTTTATTTATTATGAACCATCTGGCGGGGCCCTAGGCAATAAGCCGGCCAAGATAAAAGCAGCTAACATTAAAACAATACAGTTCACAGTAATATGTGACATATATTCCTACAGTAGTGCATCTATCTATCCATCTATCCATCTATCTAGCACTTATCACATTTGTAGTGGTTCTGTTGATCTGATATATGATTAACATGATGAGACTTGAGTGAATGCAGTGCAAGATTTGTCCTGTCCATCTCACCTGAGTCTTTGATGAGTTTGAGCGCCTCATTCTCAGAGAAAGAGGACATCATGCTAGGAGGTCTCTGGCTGGCTGTCTCGAAACCACTGAAGGGCACACTCTGACAGTACACCACCAGATCTGACAGCTCTGGACTCAGTTTAGTGCTCACAGACTGGGGAGGGAATGTAAACGTGTCAAAGTATGTGTTCACACACAAGAAGTTTTTTTTAGTGAACATTTAGGCATTATATGCATCATAAACACACACATACAGTATATACTATAATGAATCTAATTCATTTACCTGAGCTGTAATCATACCCATACGCAGACAATCAAACAACACAATCTTCCAACAGTTTACATATAAACTTCTTGGCCCAAAAAGCAATTCATATCTGGACTCACCCTCCCAAGATCCTTTTTGGATTCATTTTTGTTCCCGCCCCCTCCAGCAGTAGACTCTTCATCTGAGCTATATGAGAAGCTAGTCCAGCTGTCAATCTTCCCCAGCAGACCACCTAACTTCTTCCCCTTCAGCAGGATCCGCCCCATCAACTCCTACAGTGAACCAGGAACATGTGAGTAACAGAAATGTTCACAAATGCCAGGAACACTGTCTTCTAACTTGGAAAATGGTATCTTTAAAACATTGTGACAATAAACAATAATTTATTTCAGAGGCTGGAACAGCCCTTAAGTAAGATGGAAAAATTGTGATAGAAACTGTCAAGAGTGAAAAAGAGAAAGTAAATTCATCATAAATATGTACAGTAAATGGAGTCAAGTGTGCTTGAGGCGGTATAAATGTGTACACTACAGTACATGAGTGTTGACTTTAATTCATTCCTAGTACGATACGATTACACATTTCCAATAGTTTTTTTTTTTTAGACAGCAAGGGTCAGTTGTTTTCAGTGATAATCCTCAGAAAGTAAACAGGAAGCCTCCAAAAGCAAGAAAGGAAGGGTTAGCAACATCAAGATCTTAGGCTTGATTTCCAGAGAATGTATGGAAGTAACTTTGGAAAAAGTGTCTGCCGAATTACACACATTACGGTTCAAAAGTTCGGGGTCAGTAAAATGACTAAAATACCAATTTTATTCAGAAAATATGCATTAAATTTTTCAAAAGTGACAGTGAAGACTTTTACATTGTTGCAAAAAAATATATATTTTAAATAAATGCTTTTCTTTTGAACTTTCTATTCATCAAAGAATCTTGACAAAAAAAATCATGGTTACCACAAAAAAATTAAGCAACCCAACCATTTTCAACATTTAATTTCTATCTTAAGAACAAAATCAGCATATTAGAATGAATTATTAAAAATTCAGCTTTGCCACCACAGAAATAAATTACATTTTAAAATATATTTAAACAGAAAACAGTTATTTTAAATTGTAATAATATTTTCCATTATACTGTATTTTTCTTAAAATAAATGCAGACTGAGCACAAGATAACGACCCCAAACTTGAACAACAGTGTACATTTTGAGTGTAATTACGTCAGTGCAAGTGACGGTACTCTATAGCTATGTAAAATGCGAAGTGAGGCATAGTTACAGTAATTATTGTATTATGTATTACCACTGTATTATGATTAACACTGAGAAATTCAGCATGCTTACTGGACAGGACAGTACATAATACATACTGCTTATATAAAAAGTAGCATGAGAAAGTACAAACATTTTTGAAATACTAAATGCTTCAAACAGTAGTTTGCTGCACTGAGATCACATTACATGGAATGTTTAATTTAGTGAGTGGCTTCCAATTAGCATACTGAAAATATTTTTTTTTTACTTAAAAATTTCTGTACAACTGGAAATTTGATATATTGTTAAGTTAAGTCAAAACTGGAGGTGTGTGTGACCTCAGGTGAGGGTAGGTCTTTGAGGGGCAGGTCATTGAGCGGCTTCTTCAGGAGCTTCTTTCCCAGAATGGAGCAAAGGTGCTGCGCCATGACTGCCTGCTGCTCCACTGAGCAGTGATTCTCCAGGGACAAAATCAGAGGATACAGAGATGTCTACGAAGAGAGAGACATGGTTGTTCAAGAGAATCGATTTGATCAATTATCAAACATGCAAACCTAGATTGTATATTGTGGCATTATACAAAGACTTTCGTCATAGGCTGTTATGGTTCATGTGTCTGTACCTTGAAGGCGTACTGAGCAATGGTCTCAATGACTTCTTTAAAGAGCACTTTGGAGGTGAGTGTGTGTCCGTGGAAGATCATGGGCTCTCCTTTATCACCGTCCCAGCAGTCCAGCTCAACACAGCGACAGCCCTGATGCAGAGCTCTAAACACACACACAAAACCCACGAGTTTAACCACAAACAAAGAGTATGAACAATAAATATCATCAGAGTATGTGAATTAGCGCTGTGTTGTATCTCATAACACAGTGCTTATGTTTTGTATAGCTGTCACTAGTGATCAAATATTTCATGAGGTAAAGGCCTAGATGGAAAATGAAGGGAGGGGGGGAAGGGGAAGTGGTGTGTGGCCAAGTATGGTGACCCATACTCGGAATTTGTGCTCTGCATTTAACCCATCCAAGTGTACACACAGTAGTGAACATACACCCGGAGCAGTAGGCAGCCAATGTTGCGGCGCCCGGGAAGCAGTTAGGGGTTCAGTACATTGCTCAAGGGTCTCACCTCAGTCGTGGTATTGAGGGTGGAGAGAGTGTTGGTTATTCACTCCCCCCACCTACAATCCCTGCCGGACCTGAGACTCGAACCCACGATCTTCAGGCTACAAGTCCAACTCTTGAGCCTTACAGATTTCCATAACTTATTCCATAATTTTTCATAACAATGACTTTTTCATAAGTCCTGAAAAAAGTGCTTACAATAGTTACAATATCATTCAGAGGTTTGGGGGCACATCAAATTTAAAAATTGCAGCGAAGACACGATAGATTTTCAAAGATATTCAAATAAATGATGTTCTTTTGAACCTTGAACCTTCTATTTATCAAAGAATAAAAAATAACTGCTCTTACAAAAACATTAAGCAGCACAACTGTTTTCAACATTGAAAATAATATGTTTCTTGAGCTGCAAATTAGCATATTTGAATGATTTCTGAAAGATCATGTGACAATGAAGACTGGCGTAATCACAGGAATAAATGACTCTTTAAATATATATTTAAATAGAAAATAGTTATTTTAAATTGTAATAGTATTTCACAATATTACAGTTTTTACTGTGTGTTTGGTGAAATAAATGCAGTCATAGGGCCAGATTTAGGCTACTAACAGCTTGTGCCAGTGCAAAACGTCTTTTGGCGTTAACATAGTACTGTCAGGATTTACTAAAGATGCGCAGTAAAGAATTAGCGCTAAAAAGGTGAGGACACAATTATTTTTGCGCCTGACCTTATTGAATATGCATTTGTAGGAGTTTCCCTTTCAGATGCAAAATTTTTGGGAGGTGAGTATTAAAATGAATCATGCAATGTGATTTACTAATGTTTGCGCTCATCAAATTACTGGTAGATGTGCCATTATTTAACGCCCCAAAAAAGCATGTTTTAAAGAAGGCAGTAATTTCCATTGCTCTTGGTAGATTGCACTGGTCATTATGGAAATGAGATGTTGCGTCTGAGTTGTTTAATGGGCGCATTGTTAATAAACTAACCGCAGAATTTACCCCTCCCATCTGCACTTTTATGGAATTGCGCTCTAAAGCTAATTTACCCTGTTCAGTAAATCTGACCCATAATGAGCAAGAGAGACTTCTTTCAATAACATTTTAAAATCTTACCAAAAGTCACCTAAAGTCAGTTTAAAAGCCTTTCCTTTTACTGTGACCTTAGGCATAATTCTTTCTCCCAGTGCAATAGCATTACAGAACACAAATGGTTGCTAAATAAACTAAGCTTAGTGAAGGCTATAATGGAGACACAACAAAGTATAAGTGTGTTTTGGTCTACTTGCAGTATCTCTGTGGTGCTGGAGGCAGATTATAGGGTGCAGTTGGGTGGGTGTTGTACCTGATATAAGGCTCAGTGCTGCTGGTGCTGGTCACCTGGTCTTTGGTGAGGTATGTATTATGAGAAGAAGAGATGTAGTAGTGCGCCAGCGGTTGGCTCATGTCCTGATACACGTGAGCGTGATCTGGGTTAAACACATCGTTCTCTTTCGAGAGCATGTACATGGTGAAACCGTTCTGGGTCATGAACAGATTCTTCCGGGCTGAGGGTCATAAAGAAAATATATCGGTCAAAAGTTAACATGGTTAAAGACAACCTTCAGTAGAGCTGGATAAGGAAATGTTTAATACAGATTTTTTTATCCAATTTTTGTATCACTAATGTATTACTCTCAGTTCTATTAAGAGCGGAAAGGAATAACCAAGGTTTGTCAATTATTTGACACAATAACCGTGACACACGACTGAGCTATGCACTCACACTAGTTCGTGGAAATGGGCGGGAGTGGTTTTTCAGTTTACTGTTGGACCTGCACTCCAGTTTTCAACAGGTTGGATATTTCACATCATTAGGTCACACAATGACAAACTGAAACCAGTTCTGAGTTGGCCTTTGTGCCATTTTTACTGACAGTATATAAACAGTAGAGTGCAGACAGGAAATGATGGGAGAACAGCAAGGGAAATGTGAGCCAGATCTGAATTGACACTGCCCACATGAGCGCCATGGGTCGACTGCTAGACAACAGCTCTGACAAATAGCTCCTTTTGTTGTAACTTGTTGGTCATTTCTCAAATTACAGTTGTCACTATACGCTGGAGCAAGAGAAAGAGGAAACGAGGAGTACTTCAAAATACAATATATTTTAAAGGGGAACTATTATGCAAAAATGACTTTTATAAGCTGTTTGAACACAGATGTATAGCTGCAGTGTGTGAAAACAACCAGCCTATAATATTAAAAAACTCATTTTCTTATAAAACCAATAAATCATGAACAGTCTCTTCAAACGAGCTGTTTCAGATTCTCCCTCTGTTCACGTCACAGAGGGGAAAAAGTCCCGCCCATTTGTGACGCTCTCTGCCTTATTAGCATAAACACAGCCCTGACTGAGAAGCTGCAGTCCGCCATTACTGGAGATCTATACAATGTCAGCGCCAAAGAGGCTTCACACAAGTGTTGTGTTTTGGGATGCACTAATGAACGTAGGAGTCGCCATAATCTCCCCCCATCTGAGCCGAGGACACTGTGGTTAAATTTCATTTTCCAAGGAAATATCCCAGCAAAAATTGGTAACGTTATCTAAATGTTTAGGAATCAATACCAACGCTTCGTGCTCAAACGTCAGCTCCAGATGGAGTGAGTATCATGCGTTTGTTTTCCAACTTGCCCTTCTGAAAGAGCTTCTTGGCACTCTGAAAGGCTAATTGCTAAAGCTATCATTGTCTCCGTGTGTTTTCACTGATGCTGCCTTCAAGTGCTGCCAGAATGATCGTGAATAGGAATGTGGTAGTTAAAAGTTGCATATGAAAGCAATGTGAGTCGATCATTTGAAGTTGTCGAGCTCATAATCAGAAGTGGGACTTATAAAGTTTGTGATAGCATGAGACCAGCTATGTTGTTGTTTTTATCCCGCCATGCTCCCCGTCTGTGTAATTCATAAACGCGAATTTATTATGCACAGTATAATCAGATGACTGACTTTGAAACAGAGTAGTTTTCTGTAAAGATAACAGGCTTGTACTAATAGTGGAATGTTTATTTGCAAAGGCTAGTACTGCTAAAGCCGGAGCTTGAGCTCTTGAAGCTCCGCCCTCTTCTCCGAGAGCAACAGCTCACTCGCATAAAGCAACACACTCAAATCAGCGTGTTTGGGCTCATACCCTAAAAGTGGCAATTTTAACAAGCTATAAAAATGATCTGTGGGGTATTCCGAGCTAAAACGTAAGAGACTTATTTTACATCTTGTAAAAAGGGACATAATAGGTCCCCTTTAACACTAGAATCCACAGGGCATCAAACGATGGAACACAAGGAAGACATTTAAACATAACAGCGGACGTGGACACAGGGAAACACAGGGCTTAAGTAGTGAGGACTAAACGAGGATAATTAATTCAACACAGGTGGAACTGATGGAACGAGAACAGGAACAGGAAGTTCAAAAAAGGGCATAAACAAACACGAGGGAAAATTAGGTCAAGGAGCATATGGCACAAAGGCAAACACAACAGTACTGACAACAGTACAGGGCTCAAAAGTAAGATTTATTTTTCTCTGCTGGATCAGATTTGTACTTGCACTGCTGATAGTATCATCCCCATAATTTTTTTATGGCCAATAAAAGATTTATAAAAAAAATAATAAAAAAAGGTATTTTCAGCAGTGAAAATTTAGACTTCTATTTTGTTTTATTATTATTATTTTAAGAAATTAATAATTTTATTTAGCAAGGTTACATTAAAACATCAAAAGTGACAGTAAAGACAGGAAGCATCATGTGACACTGAAGACTGAAGTAGCGGCTGCTGAAAATTCAGCTTTGACATCACATGAATAAATAACATTTTGAATTAGATTAAAAAAGAAAACAGTTATTTTAAATTGGAAAACTATTTCACAATATTACTGTTTTAATGTATTTTGGATCAAATAAATGCAGCCTTGGTGAACATTGGTGGAGACTTCTATCAAAACATTAAAAAAATCCTCTGTGGAAGAATTATTTTTATGTATATCATGCTTAATTTCATTTTAAAAACAAAGGGTGATAGAGCTTTTTCGATTGCTGCCCCTCGTCTTTGGAATCAACTGCCACTGGACATTCGCCTTGCACCTTCTATTACAACTTTTAAAATGAAGTTGAAAACATATCTTTATTCTCAGGCATTTTAATTTGATTTATCTATGTTGTATTGTTTTACTGTATCATCTGTTTTATTTTATGTTTATCTTTGACTTTGTTCAGCACTTTGGTCAGCTCTGCTGAGATAAATGTGCTATATAAATAAACTTTACTTACTTACTTACTTAATAATACACCATAAACATAAGAATATATTTCTGATTCAGCATTGCAAGAGAAATAAAAATAATGTTTAAGAAGAAAAAGTGGAATTCAAGTAAGTTGCATTCTGGGAAGTCTTGTTTATGCAAGCAAGAATATAAATATTGTGCATGTTGTTGTCTACTCTCCTGGATGTATACACTGAAGAATACATTATATACAATATATATATATATATATGTGTGTGTTTGTATACATATATATCTCCATGTTAATGTATGGTGCTGATGATGTACCCCAGTTGTTGAGCTCATAGGTGTGGATGAGAGTCTTTGCATGGGCCAGTGATGCGTCTTCGCCCTGGTCCCCGAGAAAATCCCTCAGCTCCAAGGTGGTGAGCACACACCCGTTACCAGAATAATGCCTGAACACCGCATCCAGCTCCGGCCTACGCATCAGCTCACGACAGAACTCCTCTATCTCCACAGGATCCAGCCGGCCATCACACGAGCGATCACACTTCTACAGACAAGAGGAGGAATAAAAGAGAGAGAGATTGCTTGAGGCTTCATTTAAATTAAACTCTTTTAGTTTATATGACAGCTGTTGCCACTTCTACATTGATCTCTCACACGAACCTTAAAGAGTGTGCGTGCATACTGTTCGTTCAGGTCAATGTTGATCAGCTGTAGCAGATGTTTCACCTCGTTGTAGCTCATCTTCCCATCCTGGTTCTGATCAGCACGTCTCAAATAGCCTCGAATCCAAGTGTGCACAGTCAAGGAAAACTAGACGAACCAATAATACGCATACACAACATGCTGCCAGCCATATAGTATTAAACAATAAACAATCTCTCTGCTATTATTATAATTAAAAATATAGCGGAATACATTCTTTGCACACAAAAAATATTCTTGTAGCTTCATAAAATTATGATTGAAACACTGATGTCACTTGGACTATTTTAATGATGTCCTCCTTACTACCTTTCTTTGTGGTGTCCGAGAGAGCTCAACGCGCTGAAACTTCAGAAAACACATGCAATTAGAAAAAACACCAGCAAACCAAGAAAACATCTTCATCAGTTTGACAGCAGGTGCTGCAAATGCTCACAACACAACCAAATAAAGAAGTTTTATTTTTTATTTTATTTGTTTCTTTGTTTGGTTGTGTTGTGAGCATTTGCAACGCGTGTGTTGTCAAATTGATGAAGTTATTTTCTTAATTTGCAGGTGTTTTTTCTATTTGCAGCGCGTTGAGCTCTCTCGCCCACCGTATTTCTGGGCCTTGAGCATGTCAGTTACATTGCTGTCTATGGAGGGTCAGAAAGCTCTCAGATTACATTAAAAATATCTTAATTTGTGTTCTGAAGATGAACAAAGGTCTTATGGGTTTGGAATAACATGAGGGTGAGTAATTAATGACAGAATTTTCATTTTTGTGTGAACTAATGAATTTCTTTAAGCTGAGATCAAATAAAAACTAACACATTTTAACATGCAGTTAAAGTTAGAAGCAGCATGTTGTTGAAAATTAACATAACACCCAAAACAAAAATATTAGAAATATGAGTACAACAAATTGGTTACAGGTTAGAAAAAGAAAATACAATAGAGTGAAAACCACATGAGAGGAAAGAGAAACATGACAAAGGTATTTTTGAAAAAGGAGAGATAGCATGATATGTTCCGTGGTTCACATGTGCGGTGGAGTGGCGTTTAGATATCTGTTCTAGATCTGCTCTATATTTAGTAAGCTCTCTCACTGAGTAATGCTGTGCTGTAATGGAGAGTATGTTTACGTGTGCATTTATTGGCATATGGTGGCCTGTCTGTCTGTTTAAATCCTCTAATTAAATGTCTATTAAATGCGGTAAATATGCAGTGGACGTGTCTACTTGCAGTTAGAAAATTATTAGCATTTTCTCTCTGCAGGTATGGCTTTAAGGATATTGGTCCAGCTTTTCTTTCTGGCTCATGTTGGAGACATGGTCTTTGAGTGTGCGGAGGCCTCGAACCCAGCGCTCCGCTTCGTCCTGTGTGGAACAGCACAGATCCAGGCTTTTCCTTCCTCCGCGGAAGACCACAGTGAAGCAGTGGGTCTCTGGAACCAGACCTGCCATTCGTCGCAGACACTCTGACTGACAGCCCTCCCGCACACACTCCACCTCCGTCACACAGACTGACAGAAAGAACCCACACACACAAAGGGGTGATTGGACTATCGCTACTAATAATTTACATAATCTGTTACTTAAAGGTGAATTGTGTAATCTATGCACAGTTAGTGGCATCAAATAGAACTGCAAAAAATAAATAGTTTCAAACACCAGTCTGGCCACTCAAACAAACTAAATTTAAACATGAAACTTCTGCTTTAAACAAACCCTAATATTAAAGTGTCTCCATTATATATGTCAACTTATGAGCAAATGTCCAACATTTGGCAACCTCTGACACACAGAAGCTGTCAACCTGAATTAAACAATACAAAACTAAGACACACAAAAAAGAAAACATTAAAAAATGTACACAAAACAAATGTGTACACAATTTTTTTTTAAAGAACATCTTAATAATTACAGTATGTTGTTCAAAAGACATAAAAAGATTTAAATTAATCTAAACTAACTGAATGATCACAAAACTAAAACATTAAAAATAAAACCTAAAATAAAATAAAAAATAATAAAACAAAAAGCAACTTAAAACACTAAATTAAACTAGCAGAATTAAAAAGTAAATATGAATCTAAACAAATTTAAACCAAAATAAATAAAAGTAAAAATAAATAAACTAAAAGCAACTCTTAGCTGTATCATTCCAAAGAACACTTCAAAGGAACTAAACTAAGCTAAGCAAACTACCTGAATAAACAAAAACAATATATATTTATCTAAACAAAATTAAAAATAAAACTAAACTAAAATTAAACAAAATAAAAGCAGGTCTTAGCTGTGTCATTTCAAATAAGACTTCAAAAGAGTTAGAATGTAATGACCTGTGCAACAAAGTGCCAAACATGTGCACAATGTACTCCTAAAACACACACACGCACACCCATATAAACCCACCTGATTGCCAAGCAGAGGCTTTGGACAGGCAACCATTTAACCAATTACGAAATGTTATGGCTAATACAGTGACAATCAAACATAATAAAGCTCTGTGTATTACATGGACTTCCTTCTCCTCCATCGTTTTACAGTAAGTGTATACTTCAATTCAGCTACATGAGGAATTGTACTAGACAGTAGTTGCAACAATAACGTCTTTGACCTGTGGATACTCCTACGCTGCAAATAAACAAAGAGACATGCAGAGACTGCAGGGCAAGACAAACACATGCTCTTTTAAATAGCAAAGACTCTCTGCCCACTTCCAAACACTGACAAACATGCATTCATAATCTTGTGTAATTCTTGTGTATATGGAGAAGAAGTGTGTGCAGAGACATGTGCAGTGAATGGGTGTTTATTACGCCACTAGCATTCCTCACTAAAGCCTGCTGCATAGATGCACAGGAGCATGAACTCCTGCCCTGCATGAGGAGCTCCTGCCCACCAGCACAATGACACCTGCACAGCCTCATCTCCTACACAGACCAGCATAATTTAGTGCAGGCTATTTGACCTTATGCCATAACCATGTGACTTCTATCTTTATCTACCTTAATAAATAGCCAAAATAACAAAGGGATGAAGTGGTGCATGATGTAAACGTCACACGCACAAACACATTCACATAATGCAAACACACACACAGTCATGTATTATTTGGACTATGTTTATTCCCTCAAGTGTGTGGCAGTCCGTGAGCTGTGAGGGGCATGCTGGGATTGGACAGGAGCAGCTGAGCCTGCATTCCTGAAGCCAGTGTGACGCAACACAAGACAGAAACAGAGACAGAGGCCGTCTCATCAACTTCAGCTCGAGTCGAGCAGTACAAACAAAAGTGTTTGGTTTATGAGCAAGTGAAGTTTCATGCTACTCTACCATTCAATAGTTTGGAGTCAGTAATACGGTCAATGTTTTTGAAATAAGTCTCACCTACAAATACTTTGTATTTTGAATAATGGTTTACTACCATGTGAACACACATACTAGTAAATGTATATGACTTTCAAATCACTTATCTAACAATATTCCCCCAAATATTGTCCCAGCTAGTCTAACGTACCACTAAGTGTACCAAACAAACAGTTTCATACTGAATGTTTGCCAAGAGTGAAGCAATTATAGCAATACTATATACTGTAAATTTTACTGTTGTTTCCAAATATGCTTCCAAATGAACAGAACAAAAGTAAGGTTTTGAGTGGAACACACTGATATTTTAGTCGAGAGCCTGTATAAACTGAACTTCATATGCTTCACATTATCTGCGTCACTACCCACTACATACTGACGTCTGGCATATCAAAGAACTTGCATAAAGTCCTATGTTTAAACTGTTCTTTTACTAAAGGGAATGATTGACAGGTGAGTGGCCGGTCTTTTTATGTTGTTTGGGGTGCATCAAGATTTATGTAAAGCAACATTTTGGAGAGAGTCAAAAGAAACAACAAAGCACCAATTTGTTCCAATTACAACAAAAACACTAATTATTACATAATGATATTACATAATCAACATCTTACATAGAAAAATCACAAAAGTGATTACTAGCACTGCCGTGTGATTATTAATCACACTGAGTCACATGATTAGTTATAAGTTCACTTTAGTAGTCCTCAGGGTCTCATCAGATGTCATCAGAATGACCCATAAATCCCCCCTAAGAGCAGGGATTATTCATAAACACATGACCTGCTTTTTACTGTACAGCTGCATGTGTATATGGAAACTTTGCAAGTTTCAAAATCTAGAAACATATGACTACAATAGATAAATACAAACATGCATCAATTCACATGTTATTATACAAAGGACACAGTTGTTGTTCACAGTCCATTTGTGAGAATGAGTCAAGAGTCATTTTAGGATTTAAGTCTTAAGACTGTTAAACTCCTTGTCTTGTGGGCCAAACCTTTACTGCTTTAAGAGCAAGCAGTCACAAGTTCGAATTTAGCTTGACTGACTTTTTTTTAATCATATATTTTGTTGCATTTCAAGTTGAGTAGCCTCAGATATCTGTATGCAGCTAATGTTTTCAGCAAATGTGAAGAGTGATCATGTAATTACAGATTTTTGAGGGTAAATGACAGCGGAGATAATCACAGATATTTCAGAGAGTGGAGATAAAAGACAGAGGGGCTGAAGGCTCCCTAAATAGGGTCCACCAACACCAGTGGTCTAATAAGAGAAACAACATTCCCATGCTCCAGTGAAGCACCATGAATGGGATTATAGCAGGAAGTCTGATTCTCTTCACTCTCACAGCAGATTATCAATCCATTTGAAGAGCATAAGTGAGATGAAAAACAGATTAAGAATCATCTGGACAGCTAGAGATTAGAGATGATAGAGCTGCTCATTTCCCATGATGCCTTGTTTCCATTATGCTAGGAGCAAAAGTTGAATTTGTGTGATTAAAAGGAGATTACCAATCACTTGAAAAGCAGGTGAAAGTAACAGATTGAGACAATTAATTGGGACATGTCCCACAACACCTCTATTCAAAGTAAGCACCAAATCTGCTGGTGTGAAATCAATTAAAGTGAGTTTCAGACAGTTCAGGACCATAATCATGGTTTATAAATGGAAATATTTCTAGCTTAATTTCCTGCCTTTGTTTGATGTTGTGAAACAAGCCAAACAAAAGCAGGAAATTAAACTGGAGAGAAGCAGAGGGTCTGAGCTTGTAGTCTATACAGACAAACACAAAACCAGACACGTATTAATGAGTTCAGACATATGACCACAAAACTTTATGGGTTTTCTGTTTGCTGTTGCATTGATTGAAAAGTCCCGTCCCTCAACAAAAACCTGCCGAGCAATATGTCACAGATTGTCAAAGGTGAGTGGTTTACTATGAGAAAAAAAGCATGATACTGGATCCCCATAATACTGATCTAGGACTAAAATAAAAAATCTATCATCATTTAATCATTCTAAATGGTTAGAACTCTAATATTTCAATCTAAACGAAAAAACAAAAGTGGCCCTAATGCTACTTTTATAATGTCTATCCAAAGATAAACTAAAATGGTTAAAATGCAGTCTACCAAAAATATAAGACCCATACATAATATATTGTGATGGCACCTGTAATGCGTCACGGTTCAGGGGGTCTTCTCGGCTCCTCGTGCTGTCTGTGTTGTCCTGTCATGTTCGGTATCAGTGCTGATCGTGCAGCGGGAGGGCACGGATCACGAGCTGACCCTCCCCCACCTGTCGCTCATTCCCCCACTCCCATATATGTCCCTGTTTTTCTGTTCCTCGTTGTGAGTAGATTGTTTTGTCCTTCCTTGTGTGTGTATGAGAATCTCACTTCTCTATTTTGACCCCCTGTCCCCTTTGCGGGAATGGCACATCACGTGTGCTTATACTGCCTACTGCGTTCATCATAAAATGCATTTTTTATAATTTTAGGCAGGGAAGCAGAGGACTAATTAACACTGGGGAAAACTAGATAATTAATAAAACACGGCTGGAGACTAATAAACTAATGATGAGAACTAAACAAGAACAGGAAACAGGAGACTGACCAAATAAGGGCACGAGAGGAGGGGAAACACAAGACACAGGAAGATAGGACTTGCAACATCCAACGGGGGGGGGGGTGCTCTGGAGGCCTCCAGGGACCAGGAGACATGACAGACGGCCTCCAGGGCGGCGCGCGTTCTGGGACCAGTAGGGCTCCTGCCTCAGCCTCACGGCATAGTGCTTTCGAGGGGCTGGAAAGGCGGGCACTGGAGGAACTGGCCCTGGAGAAGCAGGCACTGGAGGGCGCTGTTGATGATCTGGCACTGGAGGGCGCTCAGGAGGCGCAGGCACGGCATAGTGCTTTCGAGGGGCTGGAGAGGCGGGCACTGGAGGAACTGGCCCTGGAGAAGCGGGCACTGGAGGGCGCTGTTGATGAGCTGGCACTGGAGGGCGCTCAGGAGGTGCAGGCACGGCATAGTGCTTTCGAGGGGCTGGCACAGGAGGGTGCTCTGAAGGCGCATCGACTGGCAGGCTTGCCATATAAACCGCCATATGAACCGCGGCGTAGAATTCCCTACGGATGGCAGCATTAATTTCCCCGCAGACGGCAGGCTTGGGAGAGCCACGGACAGCGGCGTTAACTCAAAAAACGGTCCAACGCCATCGCTGCGGCAAGCTTGCAGAACTCCCTGGCAGTGTTAATTTTGGCAGGCATTTTTGATTTAGTCTTAGTCTTTATCTTGAGACGAAAAAGCTTAATAGTCTTAGTCACATTTTAGTCATTTGAGTCTTTCATAGTTTTAGTCGATGAAAAGTCATTGCATTTTTGTCAAATTTTAGTCATTACTTTTAGTCAAACTGCAGTTACCAACATTTATTTTGGTAGCTATTTTATATGTAGTATTCTAACAAAAATAGTCATCAATACTTCTCTCTTTAGACCAAATCAATTAAGCTTAGTTATGAGAAATTTGAATCAAGGATTGAATTTGGAAAAACTGGAATACATTTTCATTTTTTGGTAGAGATTTTTCAGATACAGTAGGTTTACTTAACAAGTATACTTTTATTTAACATCTTTTGTTGGTTAACATTTATGACAGATAATTAGGAATGCTGTCCATTTAAGATGGAAGGAATGCATGTAATAGCCTACAGACATACATTCAGTTTTCACCCACCTGTTTAAGCTCACTTAAACCATAACGGACTGTATTTCCATGAGATACTCTACATGAGAGACATGTGGACTGCTGTTTGTGTATTTGAGCACTGAGAACTGATTGCGCGCTGTATGAGAACTGAAGAAGTGGAGCGTGCGCGAGAGAGAGCACTTCTATCAGCGCGTTTCCGCCTATCGCACCTTCACTAACTTTAAGTTAATCGACAATGAATTGTGACTCCCGGGAAAAATGGGACGTCTGGTCACCCACTCCCTAACCCTTCGGGTGCTGAGCCCATTGTTTCAGATCGCTAGTTCGCGTTTTGGTAGCCTATCCGTCCACTGCGGCTGCCATACTGAGACTAGATATGCAAACGCACCTTATCCAATGACAGAGACGCACATTTTGAAAGACAAGACAGTTAACTTAGCCTATAGGATGTATTTTGAATGTCCGGTAGTCCTCAAATAACATTTTAGTCCCGTCTCATCTTATTAACGAGACGTGACATACATTTCGTCATAGTTTTTATCATCAGATATTAGTTTTAGCTCGTCAATGTCTCGTCTTAGTCACAGAAAAAAGGTTCGTTGACGAATATTTTTTGTCGTCGTCTTCGTCAACGAAATTAACACTGCTCCCTGGTGTACTCATAAAAGGGGAGATCCAGATGGGCTAGGGTAGCGAAACGAGTGGCCGGTCTTCTGTCACAACACATTGGAGCCAGGGAACGAGGAGGCGAGGAACTTCTTCAAAACATAGACTTTATTAACCAAAACTTAGGGAACGCTGGAGACACAGAAAAACATGCACAGAATGACGATTAAGACTGGACACAGAGACAGGGAAGCAGAGGACTAATAAACACTGGGGAAAACTAGATAACTAATAAAACACAGCTGGAAACTAATGACGAGAACTAAACGAGAACAGGAAACAGGAAACTGACCAAATAAGGGTACGAGAGGAGGGGAAACAAGACACAGGAAGACAGGACTGACATATATATATATATATATATATATATATATGCTCATATTTAGATTTTTATTTATGTATATGTAGCTATATGTTAATATTAATATAGAACGAAAGTATTTTTTTTTTTTTTGAGCAACTGGGATGGTGGCCCCCTTGGAGTTGGTGCCCTATGCAAACTGCATACTCTGTGTACCCCTGCATACTCTACATACAGGGAGCGGCGGTACTGCTGCCTGTGTTCTCTCTTCCATGATCGCTGTTCTGACTCAAACATATTTCAGCAACATTACATGGCCAAAATACACATTAGACAGCAATCAGAAATTATTACAAACACTCGATGGTGGTTTAAAGAGAGTTTTGAGTAAAAGCGGAATATAAATCTTATTTATTGTCTTATGTAGCATAATGCTACATTATGCATGAATGGTCACATAACACGTGCTTTCGGTCGTGTAGTATGAACATACATCTGCATATGATCGGAACTCCACACAGCTCCCGCACTACTTTCCATTGGAAATGAATGACTTCCGGTTTGTCATTTGTCGACTCGGAGATAGTGGAAAGCTGTCTTGAAACGCAGTGGAAACGTCAGTATGACAAGGATCGTTTTTATTTTAAAACAAAAACACACCAGTGTAAATGTAGCCTTACATCTAAGGGGGCTGGGACGCATTCACACTATAGCCACATCTCTGAGTGTAACCGGTGTTAAGAAGTAGATGTGTTCGTCTTGACGCGGACCGACTGTGCAGACCGGTCGGTGTATTACAGTACCACGAGAGTTATAGAGAGCAGACTGCTCCGTACGCTTTCGAATCGCTCTCGCGGATGTCACACACTGATGGATCTGCGCCGCCCTGCTTCTAGTCGAACACACCTAGTGCTGCAGGCTTATTGGCTCACTGAAGTTGATGAGATTAACCCCTTAGGTATCGAAATTTGGTACAGAACGACAAGACATTTTTCGATACTCGATGGTATCGAGGCAATTCGGTCGGTGCCTAAAAAGTATCGAACTCGATACCCAGCTCTAGTAACATCAGTGGTTCAACCGTAATGTTATGAAGCTACAAGAATATTTTTTGTGTGCAAAGAAAACAAAAACAGAGACACAAGAATACCATGACACATGCGCGCAGTGCTGCTGATGTATAGCCCAGATGCTCGAAAAACTGACCCTGGTTTTGTGGTCCAGGGTCACATATGAAACTATTCATATGAAAAATTTTCAATTGTAGAGATATAGGGAGGTAAACTCAAAATGTAGAAACAAAATATCTTGCTAAAAAGCCTTCAGCTAAGAGCACTTACTGAACCAACCCTTGCTCATCTTGCCACATAATTTCTGAACTCACAAATGCTGTGCTGAAAGCTGAATTTTGATATTTGTTTTTGGATGTAGTTCAGTTACAGATGGTATACTCACAGGTCTGCTGGCTTTTGCCTTTGCGAGTGGTTTTGCTGGACTCACACCACACAGTCACACAGTCCTCCAGAAGCTTCAGGCTCCTGTCCTTCCGCCAACGCTGAGATCGAACCTTCATCATCTTTGACCCCTGCAGCATCAGCAGCACATCTTCATTGTCCAGCACACCTACGACACACACATACATAATTTTAAAATATGAGCACCTCCTGTTCTTTCTAAATGTTTTTGAGTCTGTCCAACACAGCTGCTGTATGCTACAAATCTGAAGTGTCAAGTGTCAAGACTGTGATTCAGTCATAATGTGCCGTCCCAAGGTTGTTCTCACATTCACAAAGTTATATGTGCCAGAGACTAACACTTCCCGGCACTGAGTCATAAACAGTTTTAATATTTAATCCAAAACATGGACCAAAATCAACCCATTACTCAGGCATCTTCCAAAATAAATATATATGTGCACACTCTCACATACTCGAGACGTGAGAGCCCTGGGAGGTCAGAAGCGGAAGTCAGAAGTCAGAACAAACACGAGGGAAGATGTCATCCCACAGTGATGCAAGACATCAATATCTGTGTGTCAACGTCAGCAGCAATGACTGCACGTATAACAGGATACCAAATGACAATATTGATGATTTTTCATACTTAATCATCAACATATGTTTGTTTCCCAGATTAAAGTGACTTGTTCAAGCTTGGAAAAAGACTATTCACTAAGAGCAAAGATTGCAAAATTGCCAGTAGCGCACACTGAGCTCTTTATAGTCTTTTCAAAGCTAGGTTAAGCCTGGCTGTGCATCGTGGTGCTGTGTTACAATAGCCTGAGGTGGAAAAAAAACAGGATGAGGGAGGAATTCAGTAAGAATGAATTGCGCTTGTTGAAAGCGTTGCTTTCTTACAAACACTATTTTGTTTTAGTGCAAATTCATGCGAATCAGATAAAATCTTACTAACTTCAGTTAGCAACCTAACAGCTTATCCTGCTAATTTAGTATAGCGCAAAGTGGTTAAGAAAAGCTCCTTTGATTAGCTTGAACAAGATATGGATTACTACCATCATGACCAATAGAAAATGCACACAAATCAATGCTAACCATCAAATGTTTGCTATATATTTGGAATAAGAGTAAGTTTTTTTTTTTTTAATGTTTTTTAAAATAAGTTTCTTTTGCTCACTAAAACTGCATTATTTGATAAAAAATATAAAAATTTTAATACATGAAAAATACAAATTTATAATGACTATTTAAAATGCTAAATATTTTAAAATGCAATTTATTTATGATGAAATCATTATGATTTGCTGCTCATAAAACAATGTTGAAAACAGTTGTCCTGCTCAATATTTTTGTGGAATTATTTTCAGCATTCTTTGATGGATAGAAAGTTCAAAATTTACATTTTAAAAAGCAATCTTTATAACATTACTTTTAATAATACTTTTGATGATACATTACTTTTAATAATACTTTTTTTAATAAAAACCTTACTGACCCCAGACTTTCTGATGGTAGTGTTCCTGTCTTTTTTATTTAATTAATTGCTTACTTAAACCATAATAGTTCATCAAATAGCACTAAGTTATATGAATAAGCCACAATCTATAAGCCATGATTTAATTTAAATAAAGTGCAGCGCTATTTTAGTGCATTTAGTACTTAATTTAACTGGATTGCAGGCAAAAAAAGCAAAAAGCAAAAAAGAAGTTTTGCATTGAAATACTGTGTGAAAATGTGGTCTAACCATTTAGTGAATTCACCCCGATTCTCTGCCAGGCCTTTAACTGGATTCAAAAAGACCTGAACAATGATAGAGGTCATGCTCACAGTGAAATAGCTGCTCTGCATTCTTTCACAGCATGAAGATTTGCTCTAGTCAGCACTACTTCAAAACTTCTTCTCTTCATCAGCTCTCTGAAATATCATAAAACCTTGCTTTCTTTTTATAAATTTATTTTTAATACTTTTCATGTGACTTCAGAATAAAATAACTATATTACAAAAAAAAAAAGTGGAGTGACAATAATGGGCCTAGAAGTAAATAATACAAAAAAGTTGGCAATCAACAAAAGAGAAATGACTAAGAGAGAGGCAATGCAAACTCCCTCAACTCTTCCTGCTGAACAGCCAAGAGTGTTTGCAGCAAAGAGACCCTCACCACAGCAACCAGAACGTAAAGACCCTGATAAAGTGTCTCTGACAAGCATGTGTAAGTGAAAGAGCGCATAGAGATCAGGGGGAAAAGCGGACAGAGGGAGGGAAAGAGAAAAAGAGAGACAAAGCTACTGGAAACATGGCAATGAAATGCTACCACAAACTAAACTAAACATGTATAATGAAGAAGACTTTGAGAAATATATGATTTTAGGTAAAAACTAGCACTCAGTATTTTTCCTACATTCTCAAAACTACACATGAATGGTACTTTTGATAAATATGCCCGCCCACATAAGAAGACTCCAATGCAAGTCTTCAGTAATGCTGTTATTGTTAATTAAAACTATATACAAATGTTAATTCACTTAAGCTCAAATAAAATAGAATATAAATATAGAATATATAAATATAAATATAGAAACAAAAAGCCTCTGAAAGCTTCTTTCTTAAGAATTTGGAGCTTTTTGTTCTGTGAAAATGGCTGGTGTAAACTTTTAAGCGCTGCGCAAACTAGATATTACAGTAGCCCGCAACACCTAACCGTAGTCACTTATTTCATATGCAAACAGGTTCGCCAGTCATAACAGAGGTCACTTACTTTGAAATCATAATGAAACAGTAGTGAAAACAGGACATTTTATTTTACGGTAAAGTAAGAGGGAGGAAACTGGTCATGCAAAATTAAAATTACCACCTAGGGTCCTTTTCAGTTCAAGAAACCTCAATTAACTTTAAGTATACTATTGCTCAAAAGTTTGGGGTCAGCAAGATGTTTTTTATTTGTTAGAAAGAAATACTTTTACTCAGCAAGAATGCATTAAATGTATCAAAGTGACAATAAAACTTTTATAACGTTACAAAAGATTTCTATTTCAAATACAGTAAATGCTGTTCTATTGAATTTTATATTCCTCAAAGAATGTAAAAAAAAATCTATCAAGATTTCCACAAAAATATTAAGCAGCACAACTATTTTAAACATCGATAATAATAAGAAATGTTTCCTGAACAGCAAATCAGCATATTAGAATGATTTCTGAAGGATCATGTGACACTGAAAACTGGAGTAACGATGTTGAAAATTCAGCTTTAACATCACAGGAATAAATTACATTTGAAAACAGATCTTTTAATTCTAATCCCTTTACTGTGTTTTTACTCAAATATATGTTATTACTCAGACTTGGTGAATATAAGAGACTTCTTTCAAAAACATGAACAAAAATTTTTGAACACTAGTGTGAAAAAACTTATATTATATGGTCCCTTATATGTAATCATTGGTGAAGAGATGACTCATGCTTTCCAACATTTAGACTCCTAGAGTTACCTACAGTTCACCTGAGGTGCACATTGCCCATAGTGAGCATATCTATATTTAGAATAAATGTGGGCACCATTGCATGGACGACTTGCTCTCTCTCATTACTTTGTCATTAAGCAGAAGCACAAGAAAAGTAAACCAACTAGAGCAACCTGGAAGCAACTTAATTTAGAAAAAAAAACAAAAACAACAACTCTAGATTATTCCCACTGGAGTGCTGTATTTTGAAGTACTGTCATAGTCACATTAAATCACACCACTGAAGAGCACCAACTTGCACAGCCTCTTCATACAAGCCACCTAACATCATTTTACAAGAACAATAAATATGAGTAATACACTTATAGCATATCTATTGACGGCAGTAGCCATGGCAGAGATAAATCAGCAGCACTACGGTAGCCATGGAACAAGTAATTGTAAAATAAAAATAATTAATTCTGCATAGGTTGCCATGGAAAATAATACAGATGAGCACAACATCAAATAGAGTTAATTAAACTGAAGCAGGGTTATTGCCCACTTGCAATAGTTTAAGCTAAACTTTCTCATGCAACTGCAGTCACAGCGCTGTAGTTCCAAGCCAGGGAATGCAGACAAGTCCTCAGAGGATCTTGTACTCAATATAGCGACAACATTCGTGATCAAATGCAGAAGAAACCCAGCTAAAACAGGCAGATAAGGTGAGATAAACATCTAAAGAAAGACCAATAAAAGCAATGCAATAACAGACTGGTACTGCGAAACAATGACATCTTGGAAATCAGCCATTGTTCTTGAAGAATGCTGTATACTATTTGTTGCGTATATACTACACTACAATACAGACATAATGACGTCCATTTAAAATATTTTCAAATACTTGTATCTCTCCACCTTCTTAAATGTGGTTCATTTCAAAAGCCTAAAGCATAAACTAGCACAGTTATTTTGGTTTGATTTGAGAACTAGGCTGATATTAACATGGCGTTTTAGTTTCAGATATCAGCTTGCTAGGATATCACACGATTGCGAAATAAATGTTCATGTTAAAAGAAAAACATGTAGAATGGTTTTTATGTGGACAGCACAAGCAAGGGTCATAGGTGTAGGTGGTGGTGATCTCAGCTGGAGTCATGCTGCTGAAGGGTGGAGATGAGAGGTAAACATGAGTGGGAAAATAATTGTGCGAGAACAGTCCATGGTTATGAGTTTGGCAGTGTGGTTATATGCAGGTTATGCTAATCACGAAAAAAATAACATGTCAGGCCATCCCAGACACACCAAAAAAACAAAAAAACATAATACTGCTTTGCATACATTGCAGCAGCATCCAGCTTAGGGGGCTGTTCACACAGAATTTGTTCTAGGAAAGGTTGTTGAAAAGGAAAGCAGGGGTCTTTACACATTCTTCTAAACTTTAAAGAATACATTTTAACTTGACTTAAGTTTATCTTGATCAAAGGGTCACTTGAGGCAAAAAAAAAAAAAAAAAAATCACACAATTCTGCATCTAAATCACTTCCAAAACACCAGCTTCTCCCTGCTCTGTTTCAGCTCACATATCAAAGTAATACAAACAGTGAAATGACATTTCTGTCAAGCACTCTTGGAATGACCAACCAATCAAACAAGATCAAACTTCTGTATATCTATAATTATATAAACATTACAAAGCCAGGTCCAAATGCTAAAATAATGTGCATTAGCCTATTCTTCACCAAAAGCAGGTCAAAAATGACACCTAAACAATAAAGGGTTAATAAAACACAGAGAAATTCATGGGGTTATTATACTAGATTTCTCAAAACATCCACATGTCACGCAAAATGAGCATTTGTCAAAGATTAAAGGTCTTTATTGATTTAGTGTGGAACGACTGAATCTGCTCATTTCGACTTCTAGGGTTGAAAACAAGTTAGTGGCTGAGATTACGTTTACTTTCTGTGAAAGGTTATATTAGACATTTTCGTCCTTATGTAGCCTATGGTCTCACCAAGCCTCCGAAGCGGATCGTGGGTTTTCGACTCGAACGCTTTGGGTTCAGTCTGAGTTGCCTCTGGTTTCTTCTTCCTCCCCAGCATGTTGAAATCCCTTCGGCTCCAGGCAGAACTTCTTTTAACCGTCTTGAGGTAAATGTGAATAATCAATAGACGCAAACTATCCAGAAGAACGCGTTTGAATGTCTGGGTCAGCGCATGTGAATCTGCTGTCTGTCGTAACACTTGACGCGTCTAAAAACGCAGCGCGTAATTGGAGTCCAGCGAGGAGTCATTCACTCACACTCTGCGACACGTTTACTGTGTCACAGACCCTGCTTCATGGCAAACCATCTCAATTGAGAAGTCGATTGTGTAATTAGTTAGTAACTTTTATTTTTAGCCTATATATTTGAACTCGTCTCCCTAGCTGATGATGTCACACAAATAGTCTTTGGAAACCAAAGAAATGAAGCTGTCTGAATGCAGAACACGAGCTTCACACAGACCTTTCCCTGGACTCCAGCTATTGGGTTTATTCATATAACAAATGTTTTACAACATGATTTGTGCGGCTGTGTGATTTACTGGATTTCTCTCACATATCACCGTAAATGCTGCCATCTGCTGACGTACTAACGAAATGACGGGAAATAAATAAATGAATTCAGAATATCAAATAAAACAAGAAAATTAAATAAAAAAACATTAAAATAAAATATACTATTAAAAAATTCAAATTGATCAAGATTAAGAAAAGCTCGGAGTTTTGCAATTAGCCTACTAACTCACATCTTCACAGGAGTGCAAACCTTACCTTTTTGTTGACATGCAAATTAAATGAAATTAATACATGAAACTATTTATTGATTATTGATACAGTATACACTGTGGAAACAGCAGTAGTCTTTTTGGTACCGGAATTCATACATGCATATATTGGCCTACACGCATTTTCTTTCAAATGAGCTTCTTTTTTTTATCAGGCTCATATGAAAATATCGTTGGACATTTTTTGAAAATAATGCATTCAATAACTGATTAATAACCTTTTCTTTGCCATTAAAGGAGTCTAATAAAAATGCGCATAAAAATCTCAGATGTTTCAATTGTCAAAATAGATTGTAGCCGTTGTGAGCACTTTAGTACTTACGTGACAAAGGTGTCATGTTGTTCATAGAAGGCAACATCTGACAATCTGTTTTAATATCTCTACATATAGGTTACACTGATATTTAAAGATAAATGATATTAAACGCCCTGTAAGTAAACTAGGCCTATAGAAGTGACTTTATATAGGCCTAAAGCATATATAAATGAAATACTGTAAGCAAGTACAAAAACTAACTACGCAGACCAATGCTAAACACGTTTAAACCTGTTAAACAGTTTCATTTAACACACTGACCTTTATACAGGTTTTTCAGGCCCCTCTATACTGCTGTAAACATGCATGCGCACACACACATAGGTTTACTTAGCTATCTAAATGGGGACATTCCATTCATTTATGTTGTTTTTATATAGTTTGTTATAAGTACTATAACTTAACCCACACATACAAATATACAAAACTGTATATATATATATATATATGAAGAGTTCAGATGCAAAAGCTTCTAAGTGCTGTCTGAAATTTTCTTCTAAAAATTAGCATTTTTACCAGGCTCCTATGTGTAGGTTCAGTAATCTAATGTTCAGTTACTCTAATGGCAATGCATTCTATGCCTTATATAAGGCAGAAACAGTGGCATTTCTCCTATACCTTTCTCGGAAATCTTGCTCTGTGCTAAAATTCCTGCAGCACAAAAAAAAAGCACAAAACCAGAATGAAATATGCTCTGCAATAAGAATTTATTATAGCTTGTGACAGACACTCTTTGCAGGTTAGATCTCTGTTCTTTGCATTGAGGTGAATAGATTTCTGCATAGTATTTGTAAGTCACAGAGAAAGGCCATTAACAGGGAAAACAGTCTAGTGGAGTTAAAACAGGTACACCCCAAGATTTCCAAATAAAAGTACTTATTATATTCATACAAAATATATGTATAATATATACTGTGTATAAAACAAACAAACAAAAAATATTAAGGAAAAACATTTCAAGTAACATCTTGAAACAAATGACTGTGCACCTAAGTGCACTTTGTAAACCATATATAAACTAAAATAAAGGGGAAAACAAAGATAATATGTTTATTTACAAGGTTAACTTAAGCAAGGCTTTGTACAAATATTACAAAATCTTTTGACACACATACTCGACCACATAATGTATACACAGGCAAATTCAGACACACATACACACTCATATGAAGTGATTTCACCAATGAGCCATTACTCAATGTAGATGAACATGTGGGAAGGTGAGCACACGCTGCCTCTTATAGATCTTAATGTAGTGAGTTACTGGCAGAATTATGCACCTGCTCTAAGCTCAATGACCTATGTTAAAACTAGTAAAACTGTCACTATCAACACTGTTCTTGTTTGATAACACTGTTTAACCAATACTGCACCGGCACATTTGAAGAATTGGTTCATCTGGGACTTGAAAACACAAAAGCACTGCATGGCATGCGAGTCATGAGGGTCTTGGCAGTAAGTTTGGCAACACTGAAAATCCCCTTTGCCTTGCAGGTGAAGTAAATCTGAGTAAAAGTAATGTAAATGTGACTTAACTGAGGGCTTTAAAGAGTTTTTTTTATTTTGTATTCACACGCCAACTTAAAGGGGTGTTCACACCGACAGCGATTTGCAGTGACAAAGTGATGGATTCATTTTCATTGAGAACGATTCAAGAAAACATAAGCAAAAGCAACATTGGTCGCTCAACTGCATAAAGAAGAGATCATGTTTATGCAATTGAACAGCAATGTGATGCAGCAACAATAGGAATACAGACCAGGGCAAGGCAAAATTTTGTTTTTGCTCCCTTTCAATTCAAAGAAATCCAGCGCAATCAAATTTGGTCTCACTCTAACAGAAGTTGATTTGGACAAATTAATTAAAGTAGAACTTATAATTCAAGGAAATTACAATTCAAAGAAATTTCAACAGGTAATTATGTTTTGGGAAATTAAGTGTTTTTACACCTTTGTCAATAAAATGAAACTTAATTTGTAAAATGGCAAAAATGTATATAAAAATTAGAACAAATTTTAATAGGTGGCATCATTTGAGGCAGATGTTTGTCTTGATAACTTTCATTTCTGACACTAAGGGCATTTTCACACCTGGCTTGCTTGGAGCATTTGTTTCAGAAGTTGACACTGTTCTGATCATTTAGAAATGGCGATCCCATTCAGATCCGCACCAAAACAATTAGTCCAAGGTGGTTCGCTTGTGGTGAGAATGCAATCTGACCTAATGAACCAACAACCCAAGCTGTATCATAATTCATAATGTGAAATGCGTTAATTCAGTGGATGAGCACATTATTTATGACAGTTGAAAACCAAAGAGCATCTCTTCATTTTAAAATGTTATTGCTCTTCTCTGAAACAGGTGTATTGCAAGAATGCTGTCCCAATTAAGTCTTGATATACATATACATTTATACGTATGAGTGTGTGTAACAATCATGACACGGTGAGCAGAATCCTGGAACATGAACAAGTTCACTCTGACCAATGAGAGGACAGTTTTATGCACATGTGACTTGCATAAACCTTTTAATAAGTGAAATGTTGCCTTGTGAAAGCAAACTGAACCAAGGAGAAAGTGCAACATTAGCTCCTTTCACACAGTAATACCAGTAAATTGCCGTAAAATTACCGGTAAAGCACCATTCACACATAGTGCCAAATTACCGGTAAATTCTGTGACATCATTAACCAAATGACCTCTTAACGGTTGCGCCTTCCGGTTTTGTGTTTGTAAACATGGAGGGGTATATGTGGTCAGTGCTTTTGTTGATGTTTTAATTTTTGTGTCAAACGTTCGCATTCATGCAGACATTGCATTACATGACTTCAAATCGAACTACACAGCGTGGAGTAAATGCGTCTTCTGCATCAGAATGATTTCTTACATCACCGCGTTCTGAACTTGTACGTGCTCATACCAGTCATTTTCATTCTGCGTTCACACACAGCATCATTGCGGCAATTTACTGTTAATGTTACTACTTCTCATATGGGTTAATTGCCGGACTGAATTTACTGGTATTTTTTAAAAGATCCTGTTCACATGATGTCTTAACGGTAATTTACTGGTAATTTACCAGTAAAGACTGCATGTGTGAAAGGGGCTATTGTAACAATTTAAATCCCTGTTCCAGAACAAAGCAAACAGTCTACAGGTATGAAAATGCCCTTGTTTCAGTTTTATTAGATTTTCAGTTAATTTTAATTCTACTTAATTAAATTCAAATTTTACATTTGCTACCTCAATTTAAATTCTGTTCAAATTCCAAAACTAGAACTAGAATTTAAAATCATTCTCAATCCAATTCTGAATGGTGCACAATGACGCTCACATCATCCACTACTAGACACAGATACTCCAGCAAAGTCCCTTTAAGGCAAGTCCTGTCACTCAGTGGCTGTCTTTGAAACACCTCTCGGGCATGCAAGTGCAGCTCCTATCTCTTTGAATGGGGAAACATCAAATTCTCCAAAACTGTTCGCAAAGCTTACGATTAAATTTCATATTTGAAATCACCAATGAAATCTGACAACAACTGTGTCATAAATGTAGTTTATTTTGCTCAAATAGCATAAAAAAAGCTTATTTCTCAAGCTATACCAGCCAGTGAGCATGCGCAGTCCTGAGCGCACTCTGATTGTCAGCACAGAACGCTGACAGTTTCTATAGCAACCTGGACTTCTAACGGCAGCTGCAGTGATGCGCTGACCTTACCGATTAGCTATTGGCTCTTTTACTCAGAAGGCGGGGCTTTGTTTGATAGAGCGGCCATATTGAGTGTTACATTTTCCCCATTCAAAACTACACGAGTGACATGTCTTGGTTATTCTATAGTCTTTGACTATAGTGAGTATGAATGCCTAGCGGTCAACAGTACTTGGCTACCACGTAATCGCTGTCAGTGTGAGCAGTATGAACATACTGAGGACGCAGCTACAACACAACCCAAATTCAGCTCTCTTGGTTCACTAGCCTGTACACACCATCACTGCTACAAGAAATCATGAAAGCGCGAGGTAGGCAGGGCCCGACGTGCTGTAGGGGCTTCAGTCTCTGAGCACTCTGGGTGGGACTCTCCAACGTCCTGCTTTTCAACAGGGGAGGGTGAAGCTAGCGACGCTGGAGTTTTTTTGTCTGAACTGTCCGTAGGGGAGACCACCACGGTGTGCCTCCTCCACGCACGTCTCTTTCGGCGTGTCTCCGGCGAGAGCTGCTTCCTCAGGCCTACGCTGCGTAGATCATCCGCCGAGCCCATCAGACGCGCCCGGACCTGATCTGCCAGGGAACCCTGCCCAGTGGACAACAAACAGCTCTTACTTCCTAGACCGGCTGCTGATGTTGGTGTGCACTCGTTTCGCATGTTAACCCCTTTAATGGAGGATTTGGCTTTGGGGGAAGGAGACAAAGAGGAATCAGGGATTTGATTTGCACCTGACCGCCGTTCTCCCTCAGTGGTGGAGGAGCTGGACAGTTTGGAAAGGTCCACTGAAGGTGCTTTGGCTTTGTCTGCTTTGAGCCGACGCCGCGCGAGGGTGTCGCACTGTATGAGGCGGTGGGAGTTAAAAGAATGGCGGCTGTGGAGGCGCTGAGAGGCGGATGATGAGTAAGAGGAGGTTGAGGGAGTAGATGAACGTGCTGCGCTATCTTCAGGACTGGTTGTAAGGGAAGGAGGAGGCGGAGCGAGGGTGGAGTCAGAGGCAACAGAGGACGTCTGCAATTTGCATTGTGCATAGAGGAAACTGCACGGAGCGGTTGGTTCGGGTGAGGTGTGGGAGTTCTGGCTTGAACGGCTTGGTTTTTCTGGCCTCTCTTGGGTGAGGGAGCGTGAAGCGAATCCGCTTTCGTTATCGGTTTCACTCACCAGTTCGCTATGCTCGTCGTCTGCATCTTCACCCCGCCCCTCTGATGTTAAGCTCCGCCCAAGAGTGGACAGAGTAGAGTAGCCTGACACTATAGACCGTGCATCATCTCCTCGCCAGCTGCGACCTTTCACTTCAGACCTTTGCTCTTCCTCCTCGCTCAGCAGCACCGCAGGGGCCGCTTCCTCTGTGGAGGAAATGCTGGTAACTACTTCTTCCTTCTGCTCCTGTGCCTTCTGTCTCTCAACCTCTTCCTTCTCTTCCTCATCTTCCTCCTCTTCCTCTTCATCCTCTTCTCCCTCTGCTCGAGGGGCGCAGAAGGATGCAACCTGCCCCATCTCTTGCAAGTTGTCTTTTTCAGAGATGCAGGATTTAATGGGTTCGTGCTCTGAATCGTCGTCTGTGCTGCTCCCGAGGAGACGGCCGTTATGCCGTTTCCGGCGTTTGCGGGTCACAGCAGACATAATCGATAGCGTCAGGATATCCTTGGCAGTAAAGTCACGTTTTGATCCCCACGACCCCTAAGTATCAAATAAAAATAAATAAATAAAAACAAATATATTAATGTTGATTATTATGAAATGAAATGTATTATTAAATATGTATTAAATAACACAAAATATATATTTATATTAAATAAAAATTAAAGAAACCATTAAAAATACAATATAAATAAAAATAAACAAACTATTAATAAAAAAAATCAAGAGAGTGAAATAAAATAATAACAATACTTATTTCATTACTAGTAAAAGTAAGCATCCAAATACCTACAGTATTCTCTTCAAACTTTAAGACACAACAAACAGATTAAATCGTTTTTGGTTAATACTGACCTTGGACTTTGCAGAATCACTGTTGGTTGAGTCTGGCCAGTTAAAAACAGGGAGAGATAGGGAGAGAGATTTTAAGAGGAAGTCAGTGAAATTAACAAATATTTTGGCACCATGTTAAATATATGCTGTATTAATGAGAGGCACAGAGGAGGATCAACCTTGTGATTGTAAGGAAGTTAAATTAATACATTAATAAACAAGACATATAGCAGCCTCTGTGTCAATCACTGAGCATCACCCCCATAAACAGTGCTTGTGAGACAGTGTTCACAAGATCCAGTATAAACAGCATCTGTGCAATAAACAACCAGGCGCTGATTGTCAGTTAATGTACCAATGTGAACAGGGTCTTAGAAGAAGAAGTGAAGGAGCCCATATATGCAGAGGTAAAGATAAAGTGCACACTGATGACATCACATAACATACTGATGGCATCGAACCACAAAAGAAGCTATGGGAAGGCCAAGGCAGAAACAGTAATTGTCAGAGGGGGAGAAGGACGAAACAAACACAGTTTGCCACCACACACAGGCCCCGTTTACCTGGCTTGGCCATCACTTTGTTTTTTACGTTAATTACGTTAACTCTTCAATATTATTTAGATTTTGCACAAATAATTTTACATAAAATTTACTTTTGTGATACATACCACTAATGTTCAAATGTTTTTAAAGGAGAGGACATAAAATTACATTTACACGCAAAAGACTACCAAAAAACTGTTCTCAGCAAAAATAGTTTTCAGCACTAATAATATTAAGAAATAAGCAGCAAATCAGCATATCAGAATGATTTCTGAAGGATCATGTGACACTGAAGCCTGGAGTAATGATACTGAAAATTCAGCTTTGCCACCACAGAAATTGAAACAGGTTGCATTTTAAAATATATTCAAATAGAAATTATTATTGAACGATCTTTGTAATAATAGATCATAATATTTTTAAGGTATTTTACTGTATTTTTCATCCAATAAATGCAACCATAGGATACCTTGTTCGAAAACATTCAAAAAATCTTACCGACCCAGTTTGAACAATACTGTATATGGTCTATACTATGCAGTACCTAATTTAGACCTACGTTATCATGCTCTAAAATGACTAAATATTAGATACACCTGAGCTATTCTATTTGAATGTGGTTGGTTTGAATGAGAGGATAAAAATGTATCCTGTTGACAGCTTTATTTAGCACTTTGAATTAACACAGATGTTATCAGCAGATGTAAACGGGGCCATAAACACCTCCATCACTTGTGCATATACTGTAGCCATTAAACACACACTCATGAACACACACACACACACACAGAGAGTGCATGGCAGGGGAAACCCATCCTACCGCAGTGTTTGTTCCACAGGCTCAGCTAAGAGAGGGATGCAGAAATGTACAGAGAAAGACAGCAGAACGTGAATATAATAAAAGAGATTGTTTAAAAAAGAAACCAAATCTCAGAGAAGTAAAGAACCTTCAACATGCAGGAACACAGAAACATGTTGGACCTGTTGCTGTTTACTACTGTCACATGCTCAACAGACAGACCTGTCCATCCACATGCAGATGAAAGTGTGTATTCTAGTGTTAGTCATCTGAGGTGGAATATGACTGATAGCCAAAAGTCATCTAATGGAGACTACTGTCAACTATAACTGGCTGTTATTTAACCTGAATATTGTTGGTTGTAACTGGTTAAGCACTCTCACCTGATACCTCCCCAAGCGGGCCCGTCCGACCAATATTAGAGAGGAGGTGATCTATGTTTAGGGTGGGCTGAACGTCCTCTGTGTCCACTGGTGTCTGAGGGGCGACGTAAATATTTAGCCATGAAAAAAGTTACAATTTAAATGCTTAGTTATTTAGTCATATAGATCACTTATTAATTAATTATGTTTTATAAATCTCAATAACAGTAAACAAAAACAAACAAACCTTTTCATCTTTTTCGTGTTCTTCACTGAAAAACCAGGCATGCTGTGAAGAGAGCAAGACCATCATGGTTTAAAATCATAATTAAAATGAAGACTAGCTGTAAAACTGGTGGTAATTTTTTGTCAGCTGTGTGCCTCACGTGCTGAATGAGTGTCTCCACAATCTTGTAGCGGTCTGGCATGTGGGTGACCATGTCTGTCATGTTGTCCTCTGAGGTCCGGACAAGAGTGGGACCAAACACCAGCGCCAAATTACGCGGCTCCATCTGCACATACACAAGTGCTCAGTAAAACATCCTATAGCTAACATGAATCAGCATGCTACTGTGTGCAACAGTTTACACGAGCAACTCTGCTGCTTTTTTAACAGGAAATGCCAAATTCTGATGCTGTTAATCTGTAAGAAAATTTTATCAGTATTACTTATTCAAATCTCTAGAATATATGCAAAGGTCTGCTGCATAGGCAAGGAAAAAAGACATGACCCAGCTGGTTTTTAAACTCAAAACAAATCCAAATTAATATATAAAAACAACACCTGTGTTTAATTATGCTTTGTATATACCAAAGCTAAAAATATACTGTAATTTAAAATACTGAAATATCTGAATCCCTCCCAGTGAAAAATAAATACATTCAAATTTATTTGAAATATATTTCATGCTAAGTATACTACAAATACATTTACATATTTATGTGCTTAATAAAAATATTCTGCAATTGTACTTGTTGTATACTAAACTGGTATAGTTACTAAACTAACAAACTAATTTTGTGCTTAATGCACTTTAATTGTGCGGAAGTCCAACTAAAGATATACTGAAGTATATTTGTTTGTGCTGAAGTGCAACTACTGCAAGATTACTTCAGGCACACTTTAAATATCTTGCATTTAAAGACAGATATTATTCAAAGCTCATACGGTCCTCATCAATGGTGACATTAAAACACATTTTAGGCTTAATATTAAGAATTTAATATTTATTTGAAGTGCACAAGCAGTACTCCAAATAAAGTTTAATGATAATTTTTATATCAGTAAATCTCAAGCGATATACCAGTAAATATGTTAATAGATTTGAACCCTACATAGTATGAAAAAAAAAGTATTTTAAATATTACTTTTTTACTAGGGACAGAAAACCAAGTATTGCTCACTTTGTTCTTCTCACAGTGGTCTGCCACAGTCTTTAGGTGTCCAATTAGAAATTTTAGAGTGTGGAAGTAATGATCTGGTAAATCACGCATCTGCAGGAAGACAAAGAGAGACAAAAGGAAAGGTCAATATAAAAACAAAGCAAAGAAAATACCAAATAAATGCTATACACTACTGTTAAAAAGTTTGGGGTCAGTTTTCTTTTTTAAATGTGACATTAAAGTAAAATAAAATATTTCTATTTCAAGTAAATGCTGTTCTTTTGAACTTTGTATTGATCACAAAATTCTGAATCAGGGTACCCCCAGGATCCTCCAAATGAAATTCAAGGCTTTTTAAGACCTTTTTAATACCATTTCAAATGAAATTCAATGCCAACTTCGTACCCATTCCGACAGAAGTATGAGGGGAAAATGTCAAATCTGTATAAATTTCGAACCCTAGAAAATAATTATGTACAAGTAGGCTACTTGAATTAAATAAAACATTTTATTGAAATTATCAGTTATATTTAATACATACGCAACAGCGTAACACACATTTGATTTGTAATAAACAAATAAATTTGAACTTGGTGTTGAACACTACAGCCTTCGCAGCTCTTTGTTGCAAAAGGCCTCGCGGTCATTTCCTGGCACAGGCTTGACCCAAACGTAATTCAGATTGCTTGGCCACAGCGGATTAAACCGACACTTTCCTATTTTATATAATATTACGAAATATGAAATATCCCATTATATAATATTGTGAAATATTATTGCAATTTAAAATAATTGTTTTCTATTTTAATATACTTTAAAATGTAATTAATTCCTGTGAAGCAAAGCAGTATTTTCAGAGTCACATGATCCTTTAGAAATCATTCTAATATGCTGATTTTTAATCAATGTTGGAAACAGTTGTACTGCTTTTTTAATTTATTTTTTTATACTGTATTTTTTGGGACATGTGATATTTTTAAAAAATAAAAAGTTAAAAAGAACAGTGTTTAGTCAAAATAGAGATTTTGTGTTACAATATAAACTATTCAAAATTTTGGGGTCAGAAATTTTTCTTTCTTTTTTAAAGATACTTTAAAAAAGGTTTAAAGAAAGTTAAATAAACTTTATTCAGCAAGGATGTATTAAATGGATAGAATTGATAGTAAAGACTTCTATTGTTAGAATATTTCTATTTTGAATAAATGCTGTTCTTTTAAACTTTTTATTAATCAAAGAATGAAAGAAAAAAGAAACACAGGTTCCATATAAATATGAAGCAGTACAAGTTTCAACACTGATAATAAATCAGTATATTATTATGATTTCTGAAGGATCATGGGACACTGAAGACTGGAGGAATGATGCTGAAAATACAGCTTTGATCACAGGAATACATGCTATTTTAAAGTATAGGTATTAAAATAGGAAACCAATATTAGAAATTGCAATAATATTTCACTATATCACTGTTTTATCTGTATTTTTGAAATTAATACAGCTTTGATGAGCAAGAGACTCAAAGTCAAACACCTGATAAATAATTGACCTTGTTTTTGAGTCTATAATATAGGCCTAACATAATATATTATCAAAACAAACTATTTAAACTGATAGAATAGAATAGAATAGAATACAAACTGAAGCAAAATTTAAGCTGAGATCTGTAATTTAAATATAAAAAAGTGAACATATGAATTATTCTATAGCTGTCTAAACATCATTATGAAGTACAGTTTGTACAATACTCTTGTGTGTGACCGTACGTTTCAGAGTTTTGTTATCCATCCTCCATTATTTCCAGCACTTAATCAAGCCACTCTTCTTTAATACAGGAGGACGTTTTATTTCACGTCATTGTGTTTGTGTTGTCTCTCGTGTTGAGTACACCGCAACCATTCAAGTATTTAGTTTCTACAGCGACTCATTTGGTGCACATTGTTCTCTTTCTGTGAAACCGGCTCTAACTCTGTCGTGACATCAGCTCTATAGTGGTTTGCCCGAGCCTTGCTATTCTTTCCCTTTTACTGGCGGCATTCAATCAAACGCGCGGTGGAAGAAGAGCGCGGTCGCGCGTGCGCTCAGTTTAGAGGGAACACTGCGTGGGAGCCCTGTATTTAAGGTAGCCCGTCGGGCAGGGCAGTGATACATTTTGGTAGCCCGACTGGAAAACGCAATAGCCCCGGGACGTCGGGCTAGCGATTTTGCGAGCCCTGCATAGTAACGGGTGCGCGCGCTTTCTGCTATGACGTGGAGCGTGAGGTGCACTCAAAGTTACGCTGCATGAATTTATAATTAGCCTACATTAGTAACAGTTAATTTTGTTACGGTATGAACTTAATCCTAGGAGAGGGGAAAAAAAAAAGACCTTTGTAACGAAATCCAAGACTTTGTATACCAAATTCAAGGCTATGAAGGCCTTAATTTGAGATTATCAAATTTAAGACTTTTTCAATGCTTTTAAGACCCCGCGGGTACCCTGTGAATGAAAATATGCATATATTCTAAAATATTTTAATTAAATAAATACAGGCCTTGGTGAGCATAAGAGAAAAAAATCTTACAGATCTCAAACTTTTGAACGGTAGTGTAAATTTGCAGCAGAATGTGGCTTTTAAAGTAACATGCTGAAAACAAGTTCATACCAGTTTCTTCATTGTCTTTAGCCTATCACTGGCATTCTCCATCCGATTGGCCTCAATAAAGTCATTGTATTTGTCTTCAACAGGATAATGAGAAACAGAAACAGAAGGATAAAATGTCACTACATGACATACTTCATACCTTTCAAAATATATTTCTTCAGGATTCTACTTTATTTACAGTTTTATGCACATAAAATAGCACTAAATCACAGTTGGCGTGCTCATAAACTCACCATCTGTGAAGAGGGGCTCTGGGAGTTTACGGAAGAAGGACTTTAGCAGGCTGCTGACCACATTCAGGTCTTGCCATTTCTGTACAGGAGTAAAAAGTGAAAGCAGTTGTTGTTGTTGAACCCAATTATCACTGAGTCTTCAGTATGAGGAAGCATCCGCTTAAATATGGGAAGTGAATATAACCAGTATGTTGACTCAGTCTCAAAGAGCCAGTGGCAATTTAATAAACACAGTGTCCCTGACAGAGATCGTGTGTGTGAGAGTAAACAGCTCACCTCCTCAGCTATGTTGATGTCTCCTCCTTTGTTGAGCTGCTCCTGCAGACTGGACACTACTGCATTGTTTCCTGGCACTCTGTAGATCCCTGTATACTCCAGACCCATGTCCTCCACCAACCCACAGCAAATCTCCACAATCTGGGGAATGAACTACACAAACAATACACATTTAAACATATTAACCTAAATTTATCAGTAAGCAGAAGAAACACATTCAGCACACTGCAAGAAGGACACACCTTGTTGTTTGTAGCAGGCTGGCAGTCCTCTAGACGCACACCAAATGCTTTAGGACTTGCTTTTTTAGCCTTTTTCATTATATTTATGCCCCATGGGGATTTAGGAGGGCTGCTTTCATCTTTGGCCTCGTGTTTTGGGGAACGTGGAGGTGCGCTGTTGTCTTGCTTACTGAGCAGAAATGTCATTCGAGGCACTCTGGGTGAGGAGTCTGGTTTATTACCCGTTGGACTATAGGAGGGAACCAAGAAGAGGATGATTGTTTTAAATTCGGAACAGTGAAATGTGTTAAAAATGCTACAATGATCTCCAATCTCACCTTTGCTTCCTGTAGTCATTAAGTTTCTTATTGATGAGAGCTTGTCGTGAGAAACCCAATTCCTACAGACAAATATGAATAAATAGCATTTAAACTTGTCCCACCCCAAACACCACTGATTGAGCAAATTTAGCCATTTTGGGCAGTGCAAAAACCACAGGCCACAGAACCAAAGTGTTCGGGGAAATTAACCGACAAGCTGTGCTATCGGTAATGAGAACTACAGCAAACTGTAAATTAAAACATTTTCACACACTAAACATAATTGGAAAACTAAAAATAAATAAGAAAAATTCAAACAAAGTACATTTTCATATTTCTTAAAAAAAGTACTTGATTTTAATTTTAGTTTTCCCCATAAATGTTATTATTTTTTATTTTATTATTATTATTTTAGAATGTGCACAAAATAAAATAAAAATAGAAAACAAAATAAAATGTACTTTATATTTTATTTTTCCCAAGCATGTTGGGTTTTGTTTTAGCCCATTCATAAATTTAATTAAATATATATATATATATATATATATATATATATATATACACTGAACAAAATTGTAAACGCAACACTTTTGTTTTTGCCCCCATTTTTCATGAGCTGAACTCAAAGATCTACACAAAAGGCCTATTTCTCTCAAATATTGTTCACAAATCTGTCTAAATCTGTGTTAGTGAGCACTTCTCCTCTGCCGAGATAATCCATCCACCTCACAGGTGTGGCATATCAAGATGCTGATTTGACAGCATGATTATTGCACAGGTGTGCCTTAGGCTGGCCACAAAAAAGGCCACTCTAAAATGTGCAGTTTTATCACAACACAATGCCACAGATGTCACAAGTTTTGAGGGAGCGTGCAATTGGCATGCTGACTGCAGGAATGTCTACCAGAGCTGTTGCCCGTGAATTGAATGTTCATTTCTCTACCATAAGCCATCTCCAAAGGCGTTTCAGAGAATTTGGCAGTACATCCAACCGGCCTCACAACCGCAGACCACGTGTAACCACACCAGCCCAGGACCTCCACATCCAGCATCTTCACCTCCAAGATCGTCTGAGACCAGCCACCCGGACAGCTGCTGCAACAATCGGTTTGCATAACCAAAGAATTTCTGCACAAACTATCAGAAACCGTCTCAGGGAAGCTCATCTGCATGCTCGTCGTCCTCATCGGGGTCTCGACCTGACTGCAGTTCATCGTCGTAACCGACTTGAGTGGGCAAATGCTCACATTCGATGAGTCTGGCATTTTGGAGAGGTGTTCTCTTCACGGATGAATCTCGGTTTTCACTGTACAGGACAGATGGCAGACAGCGTGTATGGCGTCGTGTGGGTGAGCGGTTTGCTGATGTCAACATTGTGGCTCGAGTGGCCCATGGTAGCGGTGGGGTTATGGTATGGGAAGGCGTATGTTATGGACCACGAACACAGGTGCATTTTACTGATGGCATTTTGAATGCACAGAGATACCGTGACGAGATCCTGAGGCCCATTGTTGTGCCATTCATCCACGACCATCACCTCATGTTGCAGCATGATAATGCACGGCCCCATGTTGCAAGGATCTGTACACAATTCCTGGAAGCTGAAAACATCCCAGTTCTCACTGGATATGTCACCCATTGAGCATGTTTGGGATGCTCTGGACCGGCATATACGACAGCGTGTTCCAGTTCCTGCCAATATCCAGCAACTTCACACAGCCATTGAAGAGGAGTGGACAACCTAATCAACTCTATGCGAAGGAGATGTGTTGCACTGCGTGAGGCAAATGGTGGTCACACCAGATACTGACTGGTTTTCAGACCCCAGACCCCCCCAATACAGTAAAACTGCACATTTTAGAGTGGCCTTTTATTGTAGCCAGCCTAAGGCACACCTGTGCAATAATCATGCTGTCAAATCAGCATCTTGATATGCCACACCTGTGAGGTGGATGGATTATCTCGGCAAAGGAGAAGTGCTCACTAACACAGATTTAGACAGATTTGTGAACAATATTTGAGAGAAATAGGCCTTTTGTATAGATCTTTGAGTTCAGCTCATGAAAAATGGGGGCAAAAACAAAAGTGTTACGTTTATAATTTTGTTCAGTGTATATATATATACATACAGTATATATACACACATACAGTGTATATATAGATAGATAGATCTCAAAAAACAAACACCATGTAAACATGCACTGCTTCCTGCACAGGCAATGACAACCTCAAAAATCCATTGTCATTCATCTGGACAAACCCAGAACAACAAATTTAGTCTTGCCATTTAATTCGGTTGAAGTCTATGTGCCATCATTCTTACACTCTCACCTCATTGTCAGTCTTGCTGTTTTCTCTGATGACCCTAATCCACTCTAGCATGTCCTCTCTGTCCTCCGCCTGTAGCAGGTATTCACAGAAGTCCTGTGTGGTCAACCTCAGCGCGTGTTTGCGCTTCGTTTCGCTGTACGCAATGTCAACAAGGCAGCCCCGGATGCTGATTGGCTGTTCCTCTTCGGACCCGCCTCCCAGCACCGCCCCTTTGAGCACTGCCTCTCGCTTGTCTTTGTAGAGGAACAGAGAGTGGGACCGAAGCACGGAGAACACCCGCCTCCAAGGCCAGATGCCACTACCCACCTTCTGCAAGAGAGAGAAAAGTCTAAGCTCATCCATCAAATCATACAGGTGACTATAATTACGGTGGTCTGTTAACAGACACTTTTATCTAAAGCAACTTGTATGGTGAGTTTGAACCTAAAACCTTTCTATTACAAGCCCACGTTTATCTAAGCCACTAACAACTGCTCCCCCGGATTAAAAATGAACCCTCGCTGTCTGTTTAGCTTACCTTGCCCTTCTCCGTGTGGATCTGTTTAAAGTGGAGCCAACCTTCTCTCTTCACGTCACTATAGCTGATGCTGCCCAGCTCTGAGGTAGAGTGTCGTTTAGAGCGAGCCTCTTCTGCAGCACCCAGACTGTCCAGAGACTAAACCATGACACAGGACAGAGAAATACACAACTGTGACACTGACCTGACATGGAACTACAGAATATAAAGAACCAGGATACAGGAAGAGAACATTTAAAGCTGCATACTACATGTTTTGAGTTAAAATATCATACAATTCAATTTGAAACTAAATGGATATTTTTTACTTTTTCATCTATTCTTGGGTAATTAGAAAATGTTAACCAATAATTAAATAACTATTTAGGCATTTGTTTAGCAAACGCACATATTCAATTGGGAAAAAAAATAGATGATGGAATATTAGCTGAAAAACATGAACTTAAGAAATTAGATGTTGCCTTTGCAGCTAACAGAAATAAAAAATTTGAAGTACTAAAATGACTAAAACAAAATAAAATTAATAGAAATTAAATGTATTTTTATACAAAAATGAATTAAAATCGACAGATGCACAGTTTTTAACGGATACAGTTTTTAAACTTAAATAAAATTAAATTGAAAACTTAAGTTTAATGTATTAATAAAGCTTAACTATAATAGTATATGACCTGGTTTCACAGACAGGGTTTAGACAAAACCAGGATTAGGACATAGTTCAATTAGGACAGTTAAGTAATTTTTATAAACGTGCCTTAGAAAAAACATTACTGGTGTGCATTTTGAGACAAAATAAAGGGCACTGATATATTTTAAGATCAGTCAGAGCAAGTTTCTTTTAGTTGAAACAGCTGAGATTTAGATTTTAGTCTGGGATTAGGTTTAAGCCTTGTCTGTGAAACCGGGGGTATGTATATATATATATATATATATATATATATATATATATATATAAACAAAAACTTCAATTGAAATTAAACTGATAACTAAAAACTTAAAAATAAAATCCAATTCAAAATATATTAAAAAAATATATATAATAGTGAATTATTATATAAATTAGTCCAGCCAGAAGAAGCTGAAAATATGCATTGTATATAGCATATGCTAATTTGCATCTCGAGCCTCTAGAAAGGCTTTTCTTAAAAAAAGAAAATAATGAAAAAATATTAGTCATAAAAAGGTAATAATAATACTAACATAAAACTGGTATTGACCAATCAGCATCCAACATCTGATCTATACACAGAAATATATAATATTGCGTTGACTAATGTTGACTCAAAACAATTCAGTTTTGTTCATGCCGAAATTTTAGGGTGTATGACCCAGTTTCTACGGTAATTTAGGAAATTAAACTCACCCCTTCAGTAAAGAAGCTCTTAACTCTTTTTGGAATCCTCCTTTTGAAAAAGCACAATATGTTAAAAAATAAAATAAACTCACACATTCTTACTTTTTAATCCTAGTAGTAAAGTCCCAAAACTCACGAGAAGACCCGCCCCTCTTCTCTATATGCATTAAGCCCCTCATCACATGACTTGGAGCGCTCAGTGGTGATGGCCAGCAGGTAAGAAGAGCGACGATTAGACTTGGGATCACCTGCTTATAGAGACAGAAAAAGACAGACATCCATTCATTACAAACAGTGAAAATGACAAAGAACTGCTATACAGGAAAAGAAGAGATAGAGCTGATGAAGGACAGTTAGTGTGGAATTGGTAAGGATAATTTGAGATTAGGAGGTAGGAAGGCGGTCATCTTCATCACAGTCTCAGTGAAGTCCAAAGACGGTGCACGGGCATTACTGAACGAGCATGTGAGCATATGCAGTACAGCATGCACATACATTTGACTTTGTGCTGTATGAGTACGCATGCAGTAGGAGCGATCACATGCAGCTTCTGAATGTTTACATAATTTCGTAAACTTGTCGCGATGCTTTCATGTACGCAGTGATTTGATCATTTAGTAGTAACAGTAACAGTGTTTCTCTATCTCAGCATCACTCACTGCAGTCGTGGGAGAAAAGGCGGTCGAGGGGAAAGGTGAAGGTTGGGGAGGCGGGGCTTGTGGCCACAGCAGGGGCGGACTTTATACCGCCACTGGACACGACGGAGGAGGCGGGGACATGACGTGCCCGCAGATCTGCACTTGGACTGGTCGGCTCATCTGTGGGAGGAGTGGAACGGAGGAAAGGATAGGAAAAGGGGGAGGAAGGAAGACAAGAATAAAAGAAAGTTATATTGGAAAAAGGAGTAAGATTGAAAAAAGGGAAACCAATAACAAGGAAGGAGGGAAAGGTTAGAGGGAAAGCAAAATGGTTTTGCACAGTTAATTTCAAGATATTTAAATATCATAATACACCAAAACACAAGAAACTCTTCCTCTCTGACACGAGTGCATAGAAAAGTAAACAACTGAATTTCCAAACACTCAATTTATTGCAAAAACTAATGAGATTTAGACACTCTTAAAGAGAGGAGGAGTAATCGAGTGTTACTGTAAGCAGAAGCTATATCTGTACCCACTCATCATGTGTTAAAGCAAGTAAAGTTAAAGCATGTAATATGTGACAAAGTGAAAAATGATGAGAGATAAGAGAAGAGAAAGAATGAATAAATCATACAGCATTTTGTACCTGACTCGTGGCCCTCCATGAAATAAGTGTTCAATGTGGAACTGAGCTGTACAAGTGCTTTTTGTATTAGCACGTGGTTTCAGTTCTTGCTAAAGTGCATAGTGTTCAGTGTTGTGCGTTTCTTGTGGGAAGTAGTTGGTTGCTGCAGGTATGCTTTTATAACAACCTCTTTGGAGTGGTTAACTGGTTAAAGCTAACAATACATTAAAAGATCCATCCTGTCAAAGTCTTTCTTTTCCCCAAATGCCTCATACATAAGCACATATTAGCCATGTGTGAGTGAGATGAGTGGCACCTTCAATGAATTCTTTAAAAAAAAACTGTTTTCAAAGTATGTGCTTGCACTTTTGTGTCAGGTCTTTCTTGCCCTGCGGCGGTAACATGATCGCTTCAAAAACACAATTTGACAGCACATTGGTATTTCAGTGACTAAGGAGATTCTGTAAACCAGTAAACCACCTGAAACAACATCTGTCAACACCACCAGGTGGCAGCAGAACACAAACACCGCTAAACAAGAGGATTTCTAAACAAGGTTTGGCTGGTTAGCACAGTCCAGTTAGCTCTAGGCCCAGTTGTTCAAAAGTAATTTGATCAGATTTTGGCGGATTAGATGAAATCTTGAAAATCGTTTGTTTAAAAGAAAACACAAAGCATTCTGGGTTTGGAGTTGATTGTGTAATCCATTCTTGGTTTTGATCTGGATCAACCCTACAATATGGGTTCTTCAAAACACATTTTAGTGGGATTGGCTTACCTTTGATCAAAAAAAAAAAAAAAGAAATCGTACCCTGATCCCAGTAGAAGCTGGGATTCAGAGAGATTTCAGGAACAAAATGTACTAAAACTTGAAAATTGTTAAAATAATAAGCATTTAGTAGTAAACATACACATGTAGCCCCCTAAACAGCTGTCAATAACAAACAAAAATAATAAGCTGTATCAAATTTTAACAGTCATTTATCATCATTATAATCCTTTTCAAAACTATCAAAATGAAAAGTGTTCTTATTGTTCCATCAGCCAATCACTGTTGCTATGATGTCATTTTCCTGCTTTGATTAGTCACATGATATTTACGGATCAGGTGACTAGACCATTAAAACCAGGCTGAGGGAGTTGAGAAGAAGGTTCATTCTAACAGACGGCTTTCTCCAGGTATATTACAGACCCTCATGTTTCTAGAAGGCTTCTAAATGCTTAAAATAATATTTCACCCAAAGAACTCACCCTCATGTTGTTCCAAACCTGTAAGACCTTCGTTCATCTTCAGAACACAAATTAAGATATTTCTGATGATATCTGAGAGCTCTCTGACCCTGCAAAGACAGCAACAGTACTACCACGCTCAGGGCCCAGAAAGGTAGTAAGGACATTGTTAAAATGTGGCATCAGTAGTTCAACCTTAATTTTATGAAGCTACGAGAATACTTTTTGTGAACAAAGAAAACAAAAATAACAACTTTATTCAGCAATTTCTTCTCTTCTATGTCAGTCTCTGCAGCACGTTCACAAGAGTTTCACAACGCATGTGTCAAGTGCGTTGCTGTCTATGGGAGGGTCAGAAAGCTCTCGGATTTCATCAAAATTATCTTAATTTGTGTTCTGAAGATGAACAAAGGTCTTACATTTTTGGGTGAACTATCCCTTTAAGAAGTTGGTCCCCTGTTTAAACCTATCAGCATAGCATACTGCTCTCTATTCTCATTATTTGTGTTTCTTTATCTCTGTGCACAACGTTTTGTCATAATAATGTGACTATCTTTATCTCAGCCATCCAGCTTTTCAGACTTCATAGAAGTCCAATTCTTTTCTTCTTTGTCATCAGTTAAATCAGATTTTTAAAAGTCTCCAACATTCATTACAATATACACACAACCAACCTCTAATTAAATATGTTTGTCTTAAATCAAGTGAATCCTCTTTCTTTTAATTCACTGATGTTGTCTACTCTTTCTCTCACACACTAGAAGGGAGCAGGGGCGGAAACATTCCCAATCTAGGATGTGGAATCTGGACTGTGCTTGTTTTCCAGCCACTGGCAGAAATAGCTGTTCTGTGGGTTTAACAAAGGCCCTCATTACTGAAGCCTGAGTATGAGCTCACACACACACACACACACACACAATCTGTATCATGGACATACAACACTAGCACATACAAAATCCATCTGTACTACTTCAACATCAGTCATGTGCAACAGTCTTATTTTGAGGTTCAGATGAGATGCTGTAAATAACCCAGCCCACCAGAAGTACTTCCATGAACGGACTCTCATTGGCCACAATATGCAGTCTTTCTGCTGACATATCCACAAAACCAAAGAGTGAAGAACACAAATATAATGAACATGGCGAGGTTTCCTTTTATAGTGTCACAAATCAAAATGAAACCAGGCCTGACAACACTGTAATATGAGCAAAAGTGTGGTGAGAGGGATTTCTCCAAAAACGAGATGGGTTTTAAGTGAGACAACCTGTGTGCAGATGTGCAAATATCTTTTGCGTGTAGAATGTTAGTGTGTGAATGGTTGGTGGAGGGAAGACTCCTCCCCTTTTTATTGGAGACACAATGACCACATTGAGGGCAGAAAGAGCTGAGTGTGCCGATTGTGTCCGGTAATATCTGATTGTGTGTGTGAGTGTATGTGTGTCCTTCACCCCTAACCCCAAAAACCCCTGCTCTCTGCCCCTCTTCCTTCTGCCATTCTCAGTTCATTACACGATTATAAAGTGCAGTCTTCAACAACTAAACAACACAACAGTAAACACTGTGTGATACAGCTTAATTTACTCCAAAACAATTTTAATTTTCCTCATTCCTCTGAAAAATGTTTTACCTGAAATGACCCTTCACTAAGCTCCAACTCCCTCAGTTACTGTTGCTAACTGAGACAAGTTTTACAGAAACTTCAGTAAGAATGAAGAATGATTTCTGATCAGCATGACTTTTAGTAAAATATGTTCATAAAGTGATAAAAACTGATTGGGTATTATTATTCTGTGGGCTGGAATGAATAAAGATATTTGTTTGTTATGTATTTTTTCCTTAGAATGTATTAATTTTGGAGTAACCAGGTTACCAGGTATGTTATGCAGTAACCAGGGTTATTATAGTTAACTACAATAAAATAAAAAATAATATATACAAATTTTAATAAAAATGAAATAAAAACAATATAGGCATATTTACAAAAAACAAACAAAATTACTAAAATTAACTACTTTAAATGAAACTGAAAAAACAAATATATATATACAGCCTTCAATAGTATCATAACTATCCTAAAATAACACTTTCAAGACCAAAAGTTTGTCTAAAAATCTTCTCGGTTTTAAACAAGGCATGAACAGGCTTTTAGTTTATTGCATGATGCAGATTGATATATGTAGATATGGCCCTATGCAATGAATATTATTTATGCTTTCTGGTTGTAATCATGACTTGAATGTCATCTTTACACAAAACAAAGATCCAATTGCACACACACAATAACGCAGTTTGAAAACCATTCACCCCGAATCAATAAGAGAAATTCCAGTACAAACAACTCCACTGACATGGCAGGTAGAGCAAGAACAGTCTGCCTGTTGTGTTTTTATCAGTACGGTATAACATGCCCCAGCTTGTGAGCATTTCTGTTAGTTTCAGTTTAGTCCTCTCCGTTTCAAAGTCTTTTACGCTGTTCTGCCTCCATCAATCACTAAACCAGGGCCTGGGATACACCGACCTGCTCTCATCCCAAATATGTAGTCACATTTTTGCAAGACTCCACAACTTCTCCTAAACATACACATATAACGTAAGCAAGATCATTTTAATAAATGTAATCAAACTGAAGGGTCTAACTCAAAGGTGTGTTGCACTGTACAGGTGTGTGGTAGTAGAAACATGCTTCTCGTCTGCACTGAATGCTAAAGGTGGGGCACTTTTATGCATAGTGGTTTTAGGCTTAACCTCCATCAGGAATGAATGCACTGCACTAACACCAGCTTATGCAATCACAACAGATGATAAAAAGATGGCCAGCAGTGAAAAGATCTGAATGATCTAAAAATCAATAAGAAATAGCCTGAAATTAAGTGATTTTGCTTTAATGTTGCCATTGCTCCACTACCACTCCTCATGCAATGTTAAAGGAAAGCAAGTGGCCAACTGAAAGCTTTTAAGGAAACTGCAAAATCAATAGCACTCCACTTGAATCCAGCTGTGCTATAAACATATAATTAGAGGAAACAGAGACTCATGGCCAATCATATACAGTATAACCACTCTGTAGCACATTTAACATTAAGAGTTTTGGTGTCTATGTGTCTATCACCATTTGTTTTGAATGTTTTGCATTCAGCCAGCCATTTTGTTTCAGATTTCCTCTTGCACTCTGGTTTAGTAATAAAGGCAAGCAGAGACAAGATCACTTTGAGCTACAGGCCAAAGCAAACACACAAACTACACACACTTAGACAGCTGCTTTTTTCAAATAAAACCAATCAACCCCTAACCTTACCCTAAGACTTTACTTATTTAGTTTATTTATAAGCCATTTCCCTATTTTAGGGTGACCTAGTTAACTTCAGCAGATATGTTTCAGCTATTTTGACCCTAAAATAAGGGTAGGTTATAAAACACACTTATTCACACAATATGTGCCTTAGCCAATCAATCAACATTTCTACAGTATGTAAATATTCGAGACAATTCACTTCAAGTCGTTTAGCTTCATAGCGTTCCCATAACTCAAACAGTTATGCGTGGCACTAACAATGCAAAGGTCATGAGCTCAATTCCCAAAGAAGGCCATCAATTTGGACAGAAGCGTCTACTAAAACTGGAGAAACAGGATGGAATTGGGCACTGGAGGAGTGGAAAAAGAAGGAGAGGAAGAACGAAAAATAGGACTACTTTAAATCCAGTAAGTCTGATTCAGCCACAGACAACTAATATTGTTAGGCTGACCATGGGAGATTCCAGCATTACCTAATGCACAGACATGGTTCACCAGACATAGGAAATTAAGTGTAAGACCAGTGGGGTTGTGAGTTATTAAGACATTCTCCAACATTCCCATCAGTCTATTTTAATGGTGTCTGGATACTTAATCAGTTTCCTTGTTAAAATAACAACCACGTGCAGGATAGAGCGAGCAAATGATGGGAAGAGAGGAAGAGAGAGAAACCGGGAACTAGATGGAACGGTATTCTGAATACACCAAGAAGAAAAGGAGAACATGAGAGTCAATAGGGCTTACCTATGAAGGGAATTGATGCGAGGGATTCATCCTCTATGGATAGCGGTGGTAGGTTACCATTCGTACGACGATGGGAAATAGCACTCTCCGCTTTGGCAGGGGGCTCCGTAGGATCAGAGGTAAAGAGCAGTGGGTCACTGGAGTCAAGTGCTATGCCGTAATGTGGATGTCGTAGGGCATTCGCACCCCTTCGGCCAGTGGGTGGTTTCTGCCTCAGAACCACTTCCTGTGTCTGGGCTTCACCTGTTGCTTCCCCTGCCCCTCTGTCATGATTAGTGGGTCGGTAACTTCTGTCTTGTCCTTCAAGGGGTGTGGGAATAGCAGTTGAAGAAGAGGTGGCTGGTGGAGTTGGGGAAGGAGAAGCCGAGGGTGGAAGCCCCTCTGGAGGATTGGTTTTGGTTGTAGGGGTCCAGAGGTGTGGGCCTGTGTAAGAGGGGTCTCTGAATGACTGGGCTTGCTGCAAGATACGGCCAGTCTTCCGGTTGAAAGAGGGGCTGTAGCTACGATAGCCAATCGGCTCCTTATCTAGACTCTGGCAAGAAGGCAAATGTCTTGCCTGTGGAGCTGCCTGCTGTGGTTGTGGAGTCTGAGTCGAGTGTTGGTGCACTGCGTGTGTGAGGTTTGGATGCTGAGGGGTGTGTTGGTGGTGTGACTCACAAGGTCCGCCACGTCTCAGATAGCTTTCAGTCCTATTTGGAGGATACTGGACCCAAGTGGATCTTTCGAGTCGTGGTGAGAGTATCCCCACAGCTCGGTCGAGAGTTTCCAGTGAACGTCCCGAATGTCCGTACCGGCTTGTGAGAAGGTTTTCGGAGGACTTGCGCCCATAGGCCACTGAGGATGGGTGCTGTCCATAAGCATGCTCACCCCGCCAGTCTCCCTGGTTCCAGTGGGGATCGGTGTATGCTACCGAGCTCTGCTGAAGCAGCAGTAGTGTGTCTTGTGATGCGCTGTGGGGAAAACCTGCTTGCTGCGAACGCCTGGCCCTTCCAATATCACGTAGACGGTCCTGTGAGAAACTCCTGTGGCGTGGGTGCATGGAACGAGAATTTGATCGCTCTCGTTCCCGTTCCCGTTCCCGCTCCCGGCCTGGTACCTGGCTGTAGTACCAGTTGGAAAGGGCTTGTTGGGTGTGTTCGCTGCGGCTGGATGGAGGTGTTGATGTTGACTGAGAAGGGCTGGCCCAAGGTGGGCTTTCCTTGCGGCCTCCGATGTGCCCCACGTTGTGGTTGGCGAGATGAGCATGATGCAATGGACTCATCATCCCTCCTGAGGAGGAAGATGATGAATATGAGCGTCCTCTCATTTGTCCGGTTGCCTGCTGTGTCCTCTCAGTCATTCCATACTGGATCTCCTCAGTTCGGTGTGCAGGGCTACTGTGACCAACACCTCCTGGCTCACAGGTCCTGCCCTCGGCTGCCCAGACGGCATTGGAAGCTACTGTCCGGTTGTCAAGGGGCAGAGAGGGACCAGACGAGGAGCCGGGCCAGCGGCTCCAGTTGTCCAGCTGGTTTTGCCCCATGTGTGAAGAAGCTGGGGCAGGGCTGGGGGGGTACCCCGCAGGAGGCTGGGTCTTTGTACGTGGAGGGTAGAGGACAGGGGGTGGTGGAGGAAGATTCTGGGCCTTTCCTGTATATGGATTGTTCCCTCTTAGGTAGGCATCATGGGAATATGCCTGAAAGAGAGAAATACAACTGTTTAATTCTAAAGGAACATAAAGGGGTGACATAAGTTCAAGAGAGTGAGAAAGGGATCAAGGAGTGGATGTAAAAAGTTCATAGAAAAAAAGAGAGATAACATTACTATTACATACTGACCATGAGACACTATTACTCTACTGATCATGTGACTGTCATAATACTGAGTTTCAGTGTAGTACTAGCTGATTTAGTTTTTCAAACACCAAAACTGGCTTATCTAAAGATCTCGATAAATAAAAGCTGATGATTTATAATAATTTTCTAAAATTATCTAAAAATCATGAGGGAAAAAAAAGGAAATCATTGAGAGATTCATGAGAGATTCACCACAACGTAATATTTTTTTCTAGTAAAAAAAAAAAAAAAACCTTTGAGACAAAAACAAAATATATTTTACACAAATTATGTTTCTAATTTATTTAAAGAGATTCAATAATTTTTTAAGAATTGATTTAGTTTTAACATTAAATCTCTCTGGATATATTATAAATGTATGTGATATTTAGATTCATGGTTAAAGTAAGAAAAATACATAAGGAAAGGATAAGGATAGTATAAGAGAAAGTTAAAACTTAATTCACGTCATATTATAAGAAAGGTAAAACCACCTTCTAAATTAAATTTATCTTGTTTTAAGGATGTTTAAATAGAAATATGAATAAAATACTGATTTTGAAAATTATTTGTGCAGTATAATGTTATAAAAATGATAAGACATCGACTCTACAACCTCAACAACTTGCACGACCCATACAGTGTAACTGTAGAGAGGATGTCAAGCTGACCAGAGGCACCAGCCCTCCATCAACACTAACACAAACTCGACATGTGCTACATTAAGAATTTATGATAACAAAACAGACATGGCTGGCTGACGAAACGCTGTCCGGCTCCAGGCAAGCAAATTGACTAAGATAGCATAGCATAGTACATGCAGTCTGCTAATACATGCAAATACAACCAACACAGAAAACCGAAACTCACTAAAAGAGAGAAACATTCCCTAAAGCTCCAATGTGTCAAACGTCTCTCGTTTTCTTTATAGCGTTCCCTTTAACAGCTTAAATTTACCTCTTAGGTCCTGATTCATGCTTTTTCAAGTTCATGTCTCGTTGTCACGTCCCTCTGTTATTCTCTATATCTCTTTTCCTCTTTCTGTCTATGGTGAGCCCTACCCAACCCAATGCTCTTGAACTCCCTCCTTTCTCTCTCTCTCTCTCTCTCGTTGTCTCTCCACCCTGTGGGAGTGTGGGAGGGGCTACATAACTGATGATGTCATCTCTGGAATGTAGCTGATGGGGGTGTAAGGAGGGGTGTGTAGAGAGACAGAGAGAAGGAGAGGTAGACATGGGGGGAAGAATAGAGGAGTAAGAAAGAGTGGGGTCTCTTAGGAGGCTATATGGGGAATTCGCTTAGTATGAGTGCCCTTGTGCAAAGATTCATTCGAGTGTGTATAAAGCATATGTCTGAATGTGCCGCACAAGTGCATAAAGGTTTCCCTTCGCCTTTAGTGAGTTGCATGTCCGATCATGTGGGCAACTGGGTAATTTGTACACTGAAGAAAATATGCGAGTGGGAATGTTTGTGCGCTGTGTGAAAGAATGCATATGTGTTTGTGAGTTTTTGTGTGGTAATCATATGACTGTCTGCATGTTTAAGACATGACTGATTCTTGATTTCTTCCTTGGAAATTCTTCAAAAATCCTGCTGAACCAACCTACTGCTATAATATAAAATATCAGATTTGTCAAACGTCAGTTCCTGTGTCTATAAGTGTGAGAACTGTGTACACACCTCTGAGGGTGTGTGTGGGTTTACTAGCTTTACCTCGGAAAACCAAACTAGACCACAAAGTTACCTAAATTCTATATTCTACAAATGCAAAATGTTCACATCACAAAACACTTTTTATTCAGTATTTTTGATTTGTCTCAGTAAAAATATCATAAAACATATTTTTACTTGAAAACCAACATGGCATAAAATATTATGACAAATATTAAAATTATAAAATCAAAATAAATTAATTTAACAAATTTAATTAAAGTTAAATTAAAACAAAAATAAACCTAAATCATGAATCATTCTTTCCAAAACAAGTCTTAATTTAAACAATTTAGTAAACTGATCTTATTTTATGGATGTTTTACTGGAAAACAAGACTGTAAATGTTGTATAAATGCTTTGTTTTCCTTTACGGTTTGGGTTCATCTGGAGTAGCGTTAATTTCAGTAACAAAAACTCAAAAAAATTAAGCTGACAACCTGTTTTTTATAACCGACATAATTTAAAACTAACTGTATAAACAGGAAATATCGTTGACAAAAATTAGACTAAAATGTAGTTTAAAAAATAAAAACACTCTATATCTTAATTTTCTATTTTCTTCAACAACAAAAAAAAAAATAGGAGAAAAAGAAAATGTGGACCTCCATGGGGTTGCCAGATGTCAAGAGTTTAAATCCACCTATGAGATACTCTCTTAAAAGGACACATTTTCTTCCCTGTGTTTTATTTTGTCTTCAGAACGTGGCAACCATTCACACAAGCTCTCTCTTACACAACAGAAAAAGCGCCGATGAGCTGAAAACATCAACAAGCATATAAGTTACAGTTTAGAAATCTCCATTGAGATATTCTGCTCAAATGAAAGAATAAAGCAGCCAGTCTGTGAAAAATCAGGAACCTAGATGAGGTAAAATAAACCATGTGCATGGGCTGGCACTCTTGATTTGTGCTTATTGGTAAAAGTGAAATAATTCTGATAAAATGATGACAACAATCATGATCAGTAATAGTGACTGTAACTTTGTAAATAATTATGATTATCAGTTTCACCATTATGCAGTATGACTAAAATGCGACTATGTTTTAATTGGCTAAAACTAAACTAAAATTCCCAGACTTTTAGTCAACTAAAAACTTGAGTAAACAAAAAACAGGACAGGTTGAATAGATTTTTTTTTTTTTTAAAAGGACACTTGACACAGGACTATGACTAAAACTAAATAAAAAAACAGCTTACTTTATTGAAAAATAAAATAAAATGAAATAAAAGTGTATGGCATGCACTTCTTAAGACAACGAGGTAAATGAGTGGGTGTCTAAGACAGAAAGAGTGACAAAGTGTGGCAAAAATGCTAAAACGTACACTTACCAGCTGCAGCACGTCCTCATCCTTTGGCATGATGGAGAGCTCCAGTACACTCTCACTGCAAAGAGAAGACAAAGACAACCAGAGAGCATGAGATTCAACAGGAATATCTACAGTTCATAGGACTTACAGTGACAATGGAACAAACTCTCCATTAAAGGTTTTGGGTTGAGCACAAAGACAACCTTCACACTGAGGTCAGTAGTAACCTTTTTAAGTAATGCATGTAATCGTCCAGACAGCAAACACTGCCTGAGGTCATTCTGTTATGTAAAACATATGTCACAAATTCCACATGAACAAGACTCGTGTGAAAATGTTTAGTTAGGTTCTGCTCCTTCAACTTTTAACTCAACAATCCAAACAATGCATTTACATGCATTTACTTCCCAGGATAGATTTGGAGCTGTAGAAGAAAGTGCTTTTGAATAGATGCTGTTTGACTTGAGAAAGCTTACCTGTTCTGAATCAGTGCAATGACCTGCGAGTATGTCTTGCCCAGCACACTCTCTCCATTCACTTTAACCAGCCTGTCTCCTGCAAACACACACACAAAATAACACACTTATTGTACGACAAACATTTAGAGCAGGGCTTCCCAACCTTTTTTGCCTAATGTGCACAGCCCCATCAAGAAGACTCAAGTAGCCCTTACAAACCAGAAATATGTTCCTATAACTGATATTATACTGGAAGTCATTTTGCAGAAACATTAATATTATTATAAGTCACTTATTACAAATTAGCATATACATTACCGTTTAAAATTTTGGGCCAGTAAGTTTTTTCAAGAAATTGATCAAAACTAACAGTAAAGTCATTAATGTATCTGTAGTGTTTTATTTATCAAACAATCCTGAAAAAATGTATCATGATTTCCACAAACACAGCACAACGGTTTCTGAAATTGATAATAACGATACATGTTTCTTGAGCAGCAAATCAGCATTTTAGAATGATTTCTGAAAGATCACGTGACACCGAAAACTAAAGATGCTGAAAATTCAGCTTTGCCATCACAGGAATAAATTACAATTCAAAATATATTAATACACACAAAAACTATTTGAAATTGTAATAATATTTCACTATTTTACTATGTATACTGTATTTTTGATTAAATAAATGAAGCCATAGTGAGCAATAAGAGACTTGTTTCAAAAGCATTAAACAATCTTACCAACTCCAAACTTTTGAACAGTAGTGTATTTTTTGCTATTAGTATCAATCACACAAATGTACAAAACTTATATTAAACACTATATATTACATAATATTACAGAATTACATGTATTTTCCATTACCCATTCATTTCACAACAGGGTTTAGTGATTTTAGCATTCTTTACATAGTGAGAGCGAGCGAGCATGTGCATTCTGTTCAAATAATAAAGATTAAGTAGACTCATTCCATGTGTTCACTTTGTTTTCCTTAGATCTCTGGTGTGTTTTGGGTTCATGTCAGGGTTAGGTTATGGGATCATCTCCACCAGCGGCGGTTTGTCAGAGGAGTCAATGAAGGCTGAACCTTCTATCCAGTCATAACCAATCATATTAAAATACATTCATCAGAGGTAGTGCATGATCTGTTGCACCAGGTTCCACGGAAAACTCTATTATGAAAAGACATTGGAACACTCATCATGTTTGTTTATGAAATATTATCCGATTATGCTGTCAGCTACTCTCAGATCCATGTCACAAATTGTATGCATTCCATTGACTTTACATCAAGATGATCACATAAAAAGTGTATGGTAGCATAGTTAATGGCAACAAATATGGTAAATATACTACAATCCTGGATTGTATTGGACACTTTAAAGAAAGGAGGTAAGAAGGACATGCCAAACATACCCTCATTGAACTCAACTACTTTTTCCTGCCCTGGAAGCAGCCAAGTGTCTCTCTCACACAAACCAAGAGATAATGAGTCACCTTCTGTCACACTGAAAGTGTTGTGTATGAATAACAAACCATAATTCACCAAATAGATATACTGCTCTGTATAAGATTCTCTCTCAGGTTCAGATTTATTCCATTCATAGAAATCAACAGAAGAAAGACTGAATGCAGTGAGGGCACAGTGAATGGCATTTAGGTGACATGATTAGTCACAGGAAGCATGACATATCTGCACTTTAAATATGTCTTAGTACCGAGGCACATTCCTATAAATCTGTGACAGGCTCTAAAGAAGAAACAGACTACTATCATTGAGTTAAGTGGGTAAGTCATAACAAGAGATCACATATGAGCTGGGTATAATCTTAAGCTAAAATCGTTTCTCATGTACACACACACAGCATGTACATGTCTACAGAATGAATTAAAGTTTTCAGGAATGAAACCATGAGTAAACTCAACTTCCCATTGAATTTCAGGGTTATGTGTGGTGAGGGTTGCACCGCCTAGATTACTTAGTAAAATGAGTAGTCACTAGTATTGAGGGTGAAATGATTAATGCACAGAAAATGTCAACAACTCTGACTGTTGAGTCAGTGAAATAACGATCAAAGCCTGTTCACAAACAATAACACAAATTTGGTCCAGCTATCATATGGGCTGAATGAAAATGCAAATCCACTCCCTGACAGTAGGTGGCTCTTATAGAAAAGCAGCAATACAGGCATTACCCCAGTATACAAAGCACTAGGCCTACACATCTTATCAGAGACAAGAGACCTGGTTCTGGATTCTTTCTCTGATATTTACTGTATTACTATTACAATTATAATGCTATTTTGTATAATAGTACTTATTACAATACTATTTCATAATAACAGCAGTTTGTGAGTGCCACCAAGTCATAAACTTATATGGGCATGGGACCAAAAAACGCCAATCTTATTGGTTGGCTGGTTTTCTTTGCAGTGTGATGGAAATTAGAAGCTCTCTCTGTCAGACTGAGGAGCGTAAACATTTGTATCAGTCTGAACAGAAATATTAACAGCCATTCATTCAGATTCAAATGTATTGCACCAAACATTCAGTCTGATGCCATGTAGTTTCTATGAACATATCATCACACTCTTTTACCTGTACATAAGCCAGCCTGGTGGGCGGGGCCTTTCTCCCTCACACTCTTAACGAAGATGGTGTCCATGGGCTCCAGACGACTCTGATGCAGCCCTGCATCAAACACACACAAAATATACTTCATAATTCTTACAGAAGGGGAAAAGACTGAAATTAAATATTGAAAATCGAGGATTCAAAATCTAATTCAAACTTGCATATAATCAAAGAGGTTGTAGTTTTTTTTTTTTTTTTTTTTTATAATATATGAAATATTTAATGTTCTGCAATTTCTAGGTCACTAAAAGTGAATTAGTGACAGGTGAAGGTCACATGTTCTTCTTCCACTGAAGCTCAATATGCTCTTTGGATAATTTCAAGTCATGCTGGATATCAAATGCTTTTTTTTTAAATATATGTATTAAAACTGTCCATTTATTCATCAGGCTCAGTTCAACAAAAGAAAAACTAAAATACAAATCACAAGGTTGGATGCAAACTAGTGCTGCTGTCATTAAAGCAAACATGGAATACTGAATAAAACAATTTGACATTCATGTTAATATTTAAAAATGCTGTTTTATAATTTTAGAATTTGTAATGAAAAAAATAATCTATTTTAAATTACAAATATTCAAAATAGAATTGTTTCACTGGTGGACTTTTAGACCTCACTGTAGGGGTGTGCGATATGATGATTTTTGATCGTGGACGATAAAATTGTCTCCACGATCTGCTTTTGAAGAAATATCGTAGTATCGTGCACATTATATCAAACACAGTTCTGGTCTCCGTCTATATATAGCTGTACAACACGACATACAGCAGTAGAGTTACTGTGACAGGCCACTGCACTTATTCGCGATCGCAAAAGTACATTATTTGCACACAAGCCTTGCTGGTTAAATGTTTCATTCGCGCGCTGGTCTGACGTGCGCTTGTTCTGAGCGCATACACCTGAAGCACGGACACTAAAAAGCCTGTCTAACAGCGCCTGATTACTCAACTAACTTATTTTTTGCGCTAATAGTGTCAAAACACACAAGGTTTACATACAGACTCAGTTGGGTATCTCTAAAATAAAAGTAAATAGTTAAGAGAGAAACGGATGCGTGCCTGTTAGATGCGTGCAGCTCTTAAAGGGACAGGACACTAAACATGCTGTCGACTGTCATTAAAGGGATAGTTCACCCTAAAATTTAATTTCTGTCATTATTTACTCACTCACATGTTGTCCCAAACTTCTATTAATTTCTTGTGCTGAACCCAAAAGAAGATATTTTGAAGAATGAGGGTAACCAAACAGTTGCTGGTCTACATTGACTTTGATAGCAGTAAAGAAAAATCCTATGGAAGTCACTGAGGACCAGCAACTGTTTGGTTTTCCACCTTCTTCAAAATAGCATTTATGTTCAGCAGAAGAAAGAAACTCATTCAGGTTTAAAACTACTTTTGAGTAAAGGATGGTATAAAAATAAAACATTATGACAGAATTGACAGACAGATGACAGAATATTTATTTTTGGGGGGAACTATTCATTTAACGTCAACAAAACAACAAAACGCAAAGAGAAAAATCACTCACTATTCTTGACTGAAAAACTTTAATACAGTTGCTTTAGGAATCAGTCTATCTAGTGTTTTATTTTTATATTTGTTCATTCAATTTCATTGAATGCTCTGCTAAATACACCTATTGTACCTGGAAATAAAGCACTGTTTGTTTTATTTGTATATTATGTGTATTTGTAATGTGTATCTTTGCTCTTATTTTTTAATAAGAAAGATAAAATGATGACAGATTTTTATCTTCGCCCACTTTGGCCTAAATATCTGCCATGTCTTTTGTTTTGTTTTTGTTACCTTGAAAGGCTTTGTCTTTCTAGTTTGGCTGTAATGCTCAGACAACTTGTAAAACCAACATGACAAAGAATCGTGATAAAACCGTGAATCGTGATATTTTTAAAAAAAAAATTGTGATATGATATTTTTCCCATATTGCCCACCCCTACCTCACTGTACAGACACACAAAAACGCACACATTCACAGATGTTTAGACTGGCACTGTGGAATGTGTTTTGCTCATACTGATGCCAGTGTCTCATGATGGCATGATAAGATGAGGACAGATGGTAATAGTCAACAAACAGGTTGAGGTAGTAACGCATAAACTGATCTGGGAACTGTGTAGCATCAATACTGGTCTTATATCATCAGATGATCTATCGCAAGTGGCTTTCATTCTCAGCTCTTACACAAATCTCTATGATCTGAAGCTACAGTGTGTGTAGATGCATGTGTTTGCTTGTGCACCTCTACATCAGTCATTGGATTTTACTTGCATTGTAATTGCCTGGGATCCAGCAGTATGTCATTATGACAATATGTAAAGCACAAGAAGACATTAGGGCTCAACTTTCTCACTTCAGATCTGGACATCTGGATTTGCATCTTTTTTCATATACAAGTACTGTGACATATCTTTTTTTTATATGGAAATAAGAAAACATTTTCATATGTCAGAACTTGCAAATTATACGGCACACATCTCATATCAATCATGCTCCTTCCTGTAATCCTGCTTAAACTGGACTGATCTGAATGCAGATGGGCTCCCTGATTGTGCAAGAATGGAAACTTGCTCTAGGAGGCGCCATGTAACCAACATCTGTTTCCCTGATCATTGACATTGCTTCTGCCACTAATTCATCTCAGATCAGTCCCTGATGATAATCTAAGTGATAATGTAAGCAAGAGGAAGAAACACAAGTCATATGAAGTTTAGTCAATGAGGGGGTCAAATGATAAGAAATGAGCTTTTAATGACTGCAATTCACATGATGTGTGAACATAAAAGAAATATAAATGTTAGACTCACCCTTTCCATTCCCGTTCTCTTCATCCTAACAGGAAACAATAAGAAGAGAGTTAGATCATAGCAAAATTACTACATGACCTTAAACTTAATGGTTTAATGATCTTTAATATACTTTACTCCACTAATCGTATAATAGAAATGACAGTGGAGTCTTGGAGTATTTAACAAATTATGCTCATCAAGCCTTTTAAAGTTGTTGTTTCACCCCCAAATATATATATATATATATATATATATATATATATATATATATATATATATATATATATATATATATATATATATATATATATATATATATATATATATATATATGTCATTTTTACTCACTCTTATATCACTTTTAAAAAATATGACTTTCTACTATGGAACAAAAAGGAAGACATATTAAACAATCATGCTAGCCACTCATTTCTATGCAATTACAATAATGAGGACTGAGATTTTAAACCTTCAAAATGGACATAAGCTATTAAACAATCTATTATTAATAATATTTATTTTGTATTATTATAAAATAGTAATGTTATATATAATAATAATAATGTTATATATGTATAATATATGACGTATAATGTATATATAAATATATTATTATAATTACCAATTTATACTTTTACGCTGCTTATTTGTCACTAAAAAAGTGGCCAAGATTTTAAGCATTCTTAAATATGCAAAACATGAGAAGAAAGTTTGGAACAACATTAGGTTGAGTAAATGATGACGGTTTTCATTTTTGGGGGATGAATTATACTATTTACGTCTTTGGTGTGCAAAATGAATTAGAAGTCAATAGTTATCCTCAGAGTTATGCATCATATTAGGCACCAACAAAAAACAAAAACAGGAAATCAATTTGGTTTGATCTCTATCATGGAACTGATATCGACACTGAATCTGTCCCAGCACTAGAGGTCAGCACTGGGAAAAATGGAGCACTTTAGCAGTGAATGTGCTGCTTTTAGCCACAAACACACATAAACACACCTCCGCATGAACAAGAGCCGCAACAACATTAATCTTTCCATCTGTGCAGGAAATGACATAGTCTTTATAATATTCACTCTGCATCTTTATTTACAACAGACACAGTTTACATAACACATGCACAGCCTTCACAAAATAACCAGACTGCAAACCAGAGGCTCAAATCACACACGCACGCAACGCTGATCAGGCAGTTTAAAGTGGGCAGCCCAATGTTTAGTCTGCGCTGACTGGGCTCATTCCTTACAAACTCACACAATACTGAGGCTTTGCCGTCCCGGGAGAAAGACAGACAGAGGGGCAATCAGAAGGGTAGAGACTAGAGTGACGGACAGTGACCACAACTTTAAGGTTTATAATCAACATCCAACCCACAGATCAAAATGAAAGTCCACGTGTGCATTGACTTGGAGCTGGTGGGGTGACAGATGGAGAGTGCCACACAGTCATGTGACCACGTGGAAACTGGGAACAGTGAATGGACCACAACACATTGTCCCAGCAGCCCTGGTACGGCCCGGACCAGCCCAGAGCGCGTGTGGTACCAGTCAAACACAAAGTAGGCCTTTTGAGTAGGAAAGCAAACAGCAGCTTCTCAGAGAAGAGATGTCATATCCAATCATAATGGGACTTTGTTTCTCCAACATCATGTACACACACACACCGTTTAAACTTCTGTAGCCTGTTCTAAATCGGCAAGATTTATTTATTTATTTTTATTGTTTGAAGTCTCTTATTCTGCCTGAAACTGCATTTATTTGATCAAAAATACAGTAAAACAGTAATATTGTGAATTATTATTACAGTTTAAAATCACTGTTTTCTATTTCTATGTAATTTATTCCTGTGATGGCGATGCTGAATTTGTAGTCTTCAGTGTCACATGATCATTCTGATATGCTGATTTACAGCTCAAGAATCATTTCTTATCAATGTTGAAATATATTTTAGGACTCTTTGATGAATAGAAAGTTCAAAAGAACAACTTTTGAACAAGAAATGTAACATTATAAATGTTTTTACCATCAAACATTCAAATGGTAGTGTAGGTCCTATTTATAATATATATATAACTGATAAAGATACTTTGTCTCATGCTTTCAATAGGCCTACATTTCTACATTTAATAAGACACTTAAACGTGCACTGAATATATGTTCTGTGCAGCAACAATGTAAATTGGTTTTATAGAAGTAAAAAAATATTACTAAATATGACTGAAACAAGTTGACCATATTAGATTACATCAACAAAAATAATTAAGTGTCAGATCAGGTGAAACGCTCTTTAAAAAATAAAAAAGTAAGTTACCTGTATATATCCACATTTAACATGGTGAACAGAACAAACAGATGTCAGACATGATTAGATATCTCACGGCTTTCCTTATATAAGCCCTTGATATTTTTGCTCTAATTATGATGCAAAACACAATTAATCTCTGCTGAACTGTTTCTTTCAGGAGCTAAAAGGAAAACTGATGCCACTCTTGTTCTCTGTGAGGTGAAGTCCTTGGTGGACCAACTATTGCTTTTATGGCCTATAGTCCCTTAAAACAAAAAGGATTTTAGAGTCTGATGCCATCAATATTTTTTGAGCCCTAATATCATGCAAAAGGCTCTTCATTACAGAGTGGTTAATTTTTCAGATAAAAGGGTTTGAAGGCTCAATGAGCACAACTTAAATACTCTTTGCAGTTGAGAGACAAGGATGTTTTATTTCAGCTGTTTATTGACTGTAAGTCAGGGCTGTCCACATTTTGTAGCCTGATTTTGTGATAGTTGGCAGAAAATCCTCACCTTAAGACTGGTGTGCAGGGCGGACTCTGGCGGGTAAACGATGAAGTGACGTAGTGTGAAGCCAAAGCCCTGAGAGTTCTTATGGAGCAACAGTGTACGTGGACCCTGCCAGGACACACCCAACCCATCTGCCCCGCTCCTGACCACCGGCCGAGGGTTCTCACTGGATGAAGAGATCCCATCTCTCCGCCCCTTAGCCTGGAGGAAACACAGAGAGATAGCTGTAATTAGACATTCACCATTCATTCATTCATTCATTCATTCATTCATTCATTCATTCATTCAGTCAGTCACTCAGAATCAGAATCAGAATGAGCTTTATTGGCCAGGCATGTTTACACATACAAGGAATTTGTTACAGTGACAGAAGCTCCACAGTGCAACAGAAAGACAGCAACAGGACCGGACACAGATAATAAAAGAATAATATACAAATAGGCAATGTACAAAATAGCAGTCAGTCAGTCGTTTAGTTCAAAACTATTATTCCAATGGGATAACATATCACACACAACACTGCATCTAATGCAAATTAAATGCATCTGTGTTGACAAACAAGTCACATTTAATGTGATAATTGGAGAATACTCTTGGCAGATGATTGCTAGAAATAACACCCTGTTGTTCTAAATGACCATTCCCAACTGTTTTGGATCTGTCCGTCTACTTACGCCACCTGTGCAAACAAGACGTGGGCATGTGAGGAAAAGTAACCAAAAGGGGGAGGGAACTGGAAACATCTCTCCACATTTGGGAACCATGATGTCATTTTTATGATGTCAATATTCTGTAAGGAATTCTTAGAGGCCACTAACAGAAAAGAAAAGAATAGCTTTCGTAATAAGTATTTAACACATCAGGGCTACGTTTCCCAAAACCATCATAAGCATCATAAATTGATCGTAGCTCCATGGGTTTCAATGGGTCTACGTATGATGTCCTTCAGCTTACGATACTTTTTTGGGAAACGCAGCCCAGTTCACTAAAGAGTCCTTTTGATTGGGACAAAACAGGTCGCAGACGTGGAGTGGGGTTTCATTTGAAAGGTGACATCATCATTTCCCTCATTTTGCAAGAAAATATCTATTTTCTCTTCAACATAAAATCAACAACCTCACCAGCCCTGTGGTTTCACTATTACAGGAAGTCCAGTTAGGGCAGGAAGTTCCCTAAGAATGGTGCCATAAAAAATTTTTTTTTTTTTTTGGCACCTCATTTTATATAAAGCAGACATTTGCTTCTTAAATGTCTCCTCTTCACCCCGTTACTCCTCACATCTCTCTGCACTCAGCAGAAGTCATACTCTATAATCCAGCGGTCCTGACTCTGACCGCAGCCTCACCCCCTCTCTGCTTCTCACTCTATTTCTGTCTCACACGCTGTTTTCATTTGGCTGTGCTTATGTCTGAACCTTCTCTTTTTCACTTGCATTCTTACCAAATAGCACGCATGATCACACACATACAGACAAATGGTGATGCTGCTTTTAAACAGCCCTCATATTGTGTGGAATGATGTAATGTTTTTATTTATTTAGTTAAAGGGATCGCTCATCTAAAAATGGACACTCTGCCATCATTAGCTTACTCTCATATCTTTTCAAAAGCTGTATGACAGTCATTATATGGAGAAGAGCAGCAAGAACATTCTGTTAAACGTCTAATATCTACTTCAGTTTTATGGAAGAAAGTTATACAGGTTTTGAAACAACATTTTATTGGGTGAATTATCCCTGTGAGTATTTTGAAATAGAAAATAGACTAATCTGTGGAATGGAGCTAAACACTCCACATTAAACAGTCTGAAAAAAATAGCAAAAATATTTCATAAACAATTTACATGAGAAGCTAATTTGCATAGATATTGCAAAGACATTAAGGCTCATTTTCAGAGAATGTATCTTGTATTAAATCTCTTGTCTTTCTCCACTTAAATCCGTGGGATCTTTCTGCAGAGTTCATGCGCGCGTGGGCCTGCTCAACGGATTAGACAGACAAATAAAAGTGAAAGACACAATAAGGCTGTGTAAGTGACAGGATGAATGTACAGAGGCATGTGTGAATTCCATAACTTTTACTGTTAAGCCAGGACATGTTCAGACAGAGACGGAGAGGCTAGCTTTAGAAAGAGAAAGAGAGGGAGAGCTTCATCTCCAACAGGCTCCAACACGCAGGTTTCGACCACAAGGTTCCTCCCAGCACTGAGAATACCAAACCCTGTTATTACCCCCCAAGAAACATACAAGTGTACACATAAACACATGCTGGTCACCTTATGGTCCAGCAATGTCCATCCATTTAATGTATTAAACTTTCCCTTCCGTTCTGTTCTTGTCATGTATGTTTCTTCATCACTAACATTCTAATGGATTGGAAACGTGACTCTCCAAGGAAACCAAGCACTCAAACAAGTCATCTGTTTGACGTCAGAGAGACCTCCAAGAACACTTACTACATTTCCATTAGATTAGAAGCTTTTGAGAAGTTTACTGACATGTTGCAAGCCAGAAGAAGTCCAAAGATACAATGGCATACAACAATGTCCTTCATATCACATCTCAGAGAGAAAAAAACAAAAAAAAAAAAAGAGTAATTTCAAGGCAAAAATATGTGAACAATTGACACGAGAAGCAAAACTATTAAAAAAATTAAGAGATTGTCTCTTAATTATTTATTTCATGCACCACTGTATTTTCTTGCATTGCATTATCCATAAAAATCACAAATTATTTCTTAGATGTATGCTTAAATACCCAGGTATGCAAAAATTATTATCTCAAAATAAATTTTAATAAAAAACTAAACAAAATTATCTGTATATATGTCACACTTCATGGACTTTTGTGTTTGTTTTCATTTCATCCCTCGTGTTCCTTGACCTAGGTTCTGTCTCCCCTTAATTGTGTCATTTTGTGCAGGTGTGTCTTGTCAATTATCCTCATTTACTCTCCCATAAGTTGTGGTCAGTTCAGTGTCTCTTTGTCCGGTCTCGTCAATGTGTACGTGTGTATTCAGCCTTCCTGTTGTGGATTACCTTGTGTGGATATATTAAAGACTTTTACTTTCATCTTCGTGCGAGTTCATTATACACAGAACCATGACAGAATATATATATATATATTTGTCTGTCTAACTATGCGTCAGCCAAATTAATAAATGCAAATATCGTTGAAATCATACTAGTAGTACTAGCGTAGATAGCCTAGTGGGAAGAGCACTGACATATAAGCCTTTGTGTTATGGGAGTCCCAATTTTGAATCCCAGCAAACTACCAAAAATAAATCTAAAAAAATAAGAATCATAGTAGTGTTGTGCACTAGAATTACACCCTTATGACTTCTGCTCAACATCCAAAATTCATTCAGCCCAACAGTTGGGTTGAGCTGATGATGGGTTAACACACACCGACACATTTTTCTTAGAGGGTGAAATGTTTCTAGTGTTGATTCAGGGTAATTTGGTCATAAATCAGGGAAAGAATTGGAAACTAAATGTGGACATTGACTTAAGAATGTATACTGCTAAATGCCCTCAAAATACCTCATTTGATGAGTGTTTTATTATGTCTCCAGTCCTCTAAGTTTGCAGGCTATGCTCACACACACACACACACACACACACACACAGTCGCCAGAAACAATACACTGCAAACAGCTGAGTGTGGGATCCTGCTGAAAAGTTAAGCGTAATTAATGTTGAGTGTTTAATCCCTGACACCCTGCCCTATGACTGCAACACACACACACAACTGAGAAGAGGTGTGTGTATGTGTGTTTAAACCTGTCTGTCAGCTTTTTTAAGTTCCGCTGGAGCTCCGTTAAACAGGGTTTTCCACCTTTATAGCAATGTTTGAATCCAGGATAAAAAAATAAACAGAACTGCAGGGAATATGAATGAATGTACTTGTATCCAGCAGAGCGAGTTCAATATCAACATAATTTTAATATCAAATAGACATTGTTTATACTCTACATAATTGTAACCATATAATGACAATACAATGTACTAAATGGACATCTTCTGTGGCGCATATCATAGCATGACCTTTAGAATCAGTGTTATTTTAGTAATATTTATAATATTTATTGCTTTATAGTTGTTGTTTTTTTAAAGATTTGTAATTAGCTTTTATTTTTACATCAGTTTTCAGTTTGAGTTATTTTTAGTCATTTTTCTTCGTTTCTTAATTGTAAATAGTTTTAATTTCTTTTTATTTCAGTTTTAGTTTTAGCATTTCAACTTAAACTTCAAATTATTTCAGTTAGCTGCAAAGGCAACATTTCAAATGAACAGTTTCATAAAATAACAGCTTTAGTTAACGATATTACAGCTTAAAATAAGCTAGTTTTACAGTACTGGAGTGGTATGTCATAGTGGCTAAAGATTTGAATTGGTGACTGAAAGGTTGTAGGTTCAAATGTGATATATGAGCTTTCACTGTTGTGCCCTCGAGCAAGTAATCTAAACCTATGTCCAGGGGGATTGTCCTTAAACATACAATAAGTCACTTTGGGCCATGGCTGCTAACTGACTACTTAACTATTAGTGGTCCAAGCAGGTATTTGAACTGACATTCTTATTATTTAGTCAATTTAGTTTAAGGTAGTCAAATTCTACCAACAGGGGGCACTATAACAGAAAAACTGATAGCCCTGCGACTGTTTGATTGAGAAATTTAAAATTAAGTCTGGTGTTTCTTTGCTACAAATTCTAACATATTCTAACTAAAATATCAACAATTTCTGGATGAATCAGCTAACAGCCAACTAAAATTCACAAATCAATTATTTCAATAGTAAATGGTAGATGTGTATGAAATTTGGTACGCATATGCAGATAGCCTTAATGAGGCTATGTACCAAATTTTATGGCAATTGACCCTTCGGAAAAACCCGCCCTCCTTAGTTACAGTTGCTATGTCTGACAAGCCATGCCGCTCTCACATTATACATCATGTTCCCATATATTGAAAAATACATTGCGGAGCAAAGAGGACACTGACAACATGGACAGAGCAGGTCACTTCTGGTATGAAACATTCTGGTCTCAGCTTTACAATTTTGTAATTTTGAAGAAATTCAAACAATAAATACCCTTTTTTGGCACTTTAATGTGTCGTGACAGATCGCTGTAGCACCTGTTGTTTATTTCAGCCGAGGAAAGATGTCAATACACACAATTTTTCAAGTTTAAGTCCACCGAAGATAATCTATTCTCCTGTCTGATTTGTTTGTCGAACAAAATGGAGGATTCTGCGTTATGATTGATCAGATCGCCTGTCAATCAAGCTATTTGCAAAGGGTCAATTGGCCATAAGTTGGCGCAATAATGGGCAAGTTTACACACAAATTATAACAGAGATTAGTATTAAAATTCCTGTCCTGTCTGTCAGTCGTTTTGAATTTTACAAAAAAAACTATTTTTTATTATTTGTCCCGTCATTGGTTTGATTCACATAAAATGTGGTGTGTATAATCTAGAGTGCATCCTGACAAAATGTTCAATAACCCTACAGTGCACCTCTAGCACTGTATATTTTAACACAGCCTTGCTAAAGGACACCACCTGGCAAACTTCTGTCAGCCTAATAACCCAAGAGAAACACACAGCTGAATGACTGAACAAGAAAACTAGAGCATTAAGTCCTACAGTAAATCTGAATGAACCCAAGCAGCTTCATTTAAATTGAAACAACATGGCTCCTTGCCTTCATTTGCAGATCAGAGTCTGTCCCTTCTAGAAACATTTTCCTTTTCTGCGATGGGAAAAAATGGAAGGGTTCACCTCTGAATGGATTATGATGGTTGTTCAAACATGGTGAGGCACAGTTTGCTTTTTTAGGAGGACATGGAGCAGTTAACCCAACTGAAGGAGCAGTCCGACCACACATAGTTGAAAGCGGCTGATTTTGGTTTGGGTTAGCATCTCATATGAGCATATGTCTGGCCGACAGCTGTTTACGTTTATGTACAAATCTGAAGAATATGGCATCCCATTCCACACTATTCCGTCCTCACATGACAGAACAATCACAGACACAAACAGACTCCTATATACACAACAGTCCTAGACATTCTCTAACTATATCGTATAATCTAGGTGCTTAAAGCAAAAACCACACCAACCAATCAGTTTAACACACACACAAACATACACAGTCACCCGAAGGGCTTTTATAACCCATTATCTGGTGCCTTTACTTTCTAATTAGTGTATCTGACCTTCCACAACTATCTCTATGGTTAAAGTTTCAGACAAGAAGTAAATGCAAGTAAGACGCATTCACAGAAAAGTTTTTTTAAGACCCAATATTTCTCCCAGAAACTGACCTTTTACAAGAGCATTTTTTCCAAACCTTGTAAAGACTAATAATCATATTAAAAATATATCAAATATTAAAATATAATGCTAAACAATATCATGTAATTCTAATGTATTTTTGTCCATTTTGGGCTTTTATATATATTGGGCTTTTTTGGGGGACTTTCAGTGGCATTTTTGCTAGGGTAAATTTCTAACCTTAATGATAAATAAATATAAAAGTCTTTCAAAAGCATTTTAACATGTATAAACACACACACACATAAATAAAAACAGCTTACCATACAGGTCTGTGAGGGTCTTGGCAGTGCTCTGCTGGCATTGATCCCATTTGTGCTTTCAATAGTGTCATTTTGGAGGTTCGAAACGTTTATTTGTGGTGTATCCCCGTGTAAAACCGCCACCCAGATACAGCGAGGTTCTGGAGAGCTGCAGTCCACCCCTACCGCATCCTGAAAACACCAATCCTTACCCCCCACACGCGGGCACACTGCAGGCATCGCCAACGGCACCTGACCCGCTGACCACATCACACATCAACACGCACGGGAGTGTGCAAGGGCTCACAAAAGGATGAGTCGCAATCACAAATTAACCATTAAGACCTTTTGATGTGGCAAAAAAAAAAGAATCTGATAACCAGAAATAGGGAAAAGTTACAAACTAGAAAGATGCTTAAAGATGTGTCCGTTCTCTCCCAAAGAGAGGAGAAATTCCAGATGTGGTTTCTGTTGAACATGCCCAAATCTCCTCATATTTCGTTAATCCATGCTGGTGAAACTTCTTAAAGGATTCCGGAGTTAAACTGATAGTTCCATATCACACCGGTGAACTCCACACCTCCCATGCTCACGCACACACACACAGACGAGTGTTACGACCACAGAGGCATATCCAGAAATGGGAGTGATCCAGGATGTGGCCACATACCCCTGTCTGGCAGACCCAGAAATGTGTGTGTGTGTGTGTGTGTGTGTGTGTGTGAGGCGAGCACGTGGCAGTGCTGGCAAGATGTAGATCCAGGGAAGCCGGCTGCAGGATGGGAAATTTAATTAAATCCAAGTTTTTACGCATCAGTTTCCTCCTCTTTCTTTGCTTCAGTCTTTTTTTTTCTTATATTCCTTCACTTTCTAAACCATTCAGCTCATTCAGTCTTTCTCTTCCCACTCTGTCATGTCTTAACAAACTCTAAACTCTGGTTCTCTGTCTCTATGAGTGGGCCGGCCCTCCTGATTTTCTTTTGCTTGCTCTCTCTCTCTCTCTCTCTCTCTCTCTCTCTCTCTCTCTCTCTCTCTCTCTCATTCATTCAGGTGTCTTTCCCTTTATCACTTCTATCCCTTTGTCTTTCCCTTTATCACCTGCCTGTATCTATTTGCTGCTTACCAGTTATTCTTTATCTCACTTGCATACTCTCATATGCCTATTTCTAATCTTTTCAAATGACCCACAAAATCAAACCAGAATTTTGTTGCTTTCAGTCCATGTCTGTTACCTTTTATAAATACTGATGACTCATCCCGCACTGCACAGAATTGCATCCAATCAGATGCTCCCTAGAATGAGAATGCCCTGCCCTATAATACAAACTGTAACTCATTTTCAGCAATCATTTTTTAACCCTTCTAAACATTTTTTTTTTTTTAATTGACAAGGTGACTTTTTTGTTGACTTGGACTTATCGAATCCTCTTTGTTTAGTTTAGGGTTTTTTTCAAATTACATTTCTAAAATAGTCACAAAGTTTAAAAGAAATCAGTGAAAAATAACCGAAAAGTTCACAAGGGTTAAAAAAAATCCCTTCAATATTAAGCTTACTCAAACCAGAACTGTAGGCTAAGGCTTCATTTTCTTTTTGCCATCTCTATCCCTCTAGCGCCTTCTCTTTCTTTATCACTGTCATCTCTACAGTCTCTTCCATCAGCCCTCATTACCGTCTGCCGCAGAAAAACCTTTGCTTTTGGCCCTCAGAGCTCTCCGATTTCTGCATTATCTAATCTTTCCATTTCATTTTCATCTTTTTCACTCGATCCTTTGTTCCATCAATCAAAAGACATGAAAAAGAAAAGTCTGAAGCCATCAGACACTACCTAAAAAGTCCATGTAGTCCAACAACATGTTGTGGCTGCGCTGAAACCTGCCGGAGCCCCCAGCAGCTCTGAAAGACCATTCGACTGTGTGCGAAACAGGAATCAACAGAGCAATGCAGAAAAAAACCGCTCTCTAAAAGTCCCCTCAGAGAAAGAGCAAATTAATGGCTCTGCTGGCAAACACAATGAGCCAAGAAAGTCTAAAAAGGACAGAAAAACAGTGCATATTGCTTCTAACTAAAAAAGCACAAATGGAGGAATGACCACTATGAGAAAGAAAAACCAAAAGACAGAGAGAAAAACCCAGAATGGCAGACAAAAACACAGGGTGCCAGGCACCTCACTGCAGCTGCTCTCTGAGGCCAGACTAAAACAGCTGCTATGAAACAACACACACAATTACATCAACACAACACAAGACATGCACAGTAACATGTAGTCTATCAGGTCACATATATAACACACACACACCCGTGGAAAATCTCACCCAACAGGAAGGTCTCTGGTGTGTGTGTGAGAGAGGCAGGCAGCTGGCCATCGATGAGACATTTCCTTCTCATTCAACGCCACAAAACACACACACTCACACACCTGAGATCCGTTACAAATGAGGATGGACTGGTTTCACCTGCCACACTGCTAGACGTGTACCGGCACGACAACATACAGCCAGAACATGTACACAACAATACATGCAGCACAACACAAACACGGTTTATCACGCCAGGTGAAGCTGTCATGAACAGACTGAAGATTAAGTCATTCTGAATCATATAAATGCCTCATATTTTATGTTTACACACAAAAGATACTTATGACCTTAAATATCCTTTTGTGTTATTATGAAACCATGCATGGGAAGCTTTAATGGAGGAACCACACACACACACACACACACACATGCCTGAGGTGTGTTGGAGATGAAGACCCATAAGCTCTATTAATTAAATATGAATATCAAGACTTCCTGCAGTCTAATCTGAAGCTCATCTTCCTTTTCTTCACCCCTGTATGAACTAAACAGAACAATAACAATAAGAAGCAAAAAAGAGAAAGATCTCAGTCTCAGATTTGCCAAGACACAAAAGTCTGTGATTTAAAGTCAATATGAACTTACTTCGCCTACATTTTTCCCATAAGAATTTATGAGCTATGCAATCCCCATTCATTTGTATGTCAACAATTCCAGAAGAAAAATTGTATTTCTCTGTGGTTAGTCTTTTTAAAGCCAGAAAACAAAAGAAAAAAAAACAAGAAAAAAAAAAAAAAAACCTAATAGAGAATATGCATCATCTTTGTCGCAAATAATTTTCTTAACCTTCTGGTGGTCCTTAGTTATTTTAGATGGATTTTTTTTACTTCAACAAAATGCCATGCACCTGCTATATAAACACACACACAAAAAAAACTTGGCCTTGATTAGAAAAGACTAAATGTAAAAAAAAAAAAAAAAAAAAAATATATATATATATATATATATATATATATATATATATAAATAAAAGAAAAAAAAAATCACATTAGCAATAAAGTTCCATAGGAGAAATACAAAAACACAAAAATACATAGCAATAATCTATAGATCATGTCTATTTATAAAAATAAATTATTATGTCTGAAAATACTCAGCTAGGGAATGTAGTATTCTAGTGCTTACATCATGGTATTACATATTATTTTCTTTATTTCTCCCACCAGATGGCACTAACCAATCTGCCTTCCATGCACTTTTAAAAATCCTTTTAACTTAAATACTGTATTATTACTTGATGGTAATTTTAATAAAAAATGTTTGTAATATTTCTATTATTTCATATAGAAATAAATGGTGGATAATTGAGAGGTGACTACTACCATGAAATCCCCTCAAAATACTATGTGTGTGTGTGTGTGTGTGTGTGTATCAGTGATGTGCAATGGTGTTTTAAAATATTTATACTACTTATTGCCCCTGCTATATCTATATCTATATATATATATATATATATACATATAAATACATAAACTTGATATACCGCCCAGCCCTAGTGTATGTGTATATATATATATATATATATATATATATATATATATATATTAACGGTATTGCTTCATACCGTATCACTTATAAAATATATATGTCAATATATCATTCAAACTCGATATACCGCCCAGCCCTAGTGTATGTGTGTATGTATATATATATATATATATATATATATATATATATATATATATATATATATATATATATACACACACACACACACACACACACACACACACACACATATGCCGCTAATAGAGACGCGCTGAGCTGTTTAATGTGTTTGAGATGTGCTGTTTTCCTTAAATGTATAATTTACATTTCACAGGTATATTCTCCATCTGTAAATGTTAGAAAGCCATGGAAATATTTCCATTTTGCTGTCAGAAGTGCATGAGCTTTTGCTTTGCGATTCTCGTTAAACTTCACAGATTTCATTTAGAACGAACGGCGCCACACGCATGAATAGGAGCGCAATAACTCTGACTAAACTTTTGCTGAAATAGTTGTAGTTGGACAATATATGTGACATGTAGAATTTTAAACCTACAAGTAAGTGTATTTGTATGATAGCACTAACTGTAAAGTGACTGTAATGGGGTAGAAATAGCCTTTTTACTCAGTCAGTGCTTTTTTATTAAACTTTTTAGTAAATTTAACTTCTGCTTTAAAAGCATTATTTTTGTTTTTAGATTGCAATGTTACAATGTTAGAATGTAATGTGATTTTAACCCTTTTTTGCACATAATATATGCCTACATGGTTACATTTACTTTATTTGTTTATTTGTTTAATCCAAATCCAAAATACCAAGATATACACCATATCTGCCAACCGCAAATCAGCCCAAAATTACTGAGATATGAATTTTTGCTCATATCACCCAACCCTAATATATACACACGCACACATACATTGAAACAGACACAGTGCATTCATTCAATTATGAAAAGGTTTTTAACCGTTTTGTAGCCTGTTTAGACCTCATGGATCACAAGCACGACCCCTAAGTGAGGAATACCAGGGTTAACATTCCTAAGGAGAAACAAAATATACCTTAATTATTCTTATACCTTTTGTTCTTTAATATTTTGATTTGTTTTTAGCTTTATATTTTGTTTTCATGTAAATGTTAAGCTTTGGAATTTTGTTGTATGCATTTTTATTTAATTGCTTTATTTTTTTAAATGTGTATATATAATATTTATAAAGTTTTAGCTTTTAGTTTTGGATCTGTTTTAGCTGTTTTAATACTACAATTGATTGCTTCTGTTGTCCTCATTTGTAAGTCGCTTTAAAGCGTCTGCTAAATGACTAAATGACAAAAATAGAAACAAACTAGATATTTGTTGACAATAGAAGTAGGAGTCTCCATTTGAGCTCCATTTAATCTTACTTAACATCAATAAGCCAGTAACTATTTTCATGTTACAACCAATAGGCCTAACTGATGTCACACAATATAATTCCATACCGATTTGTATCTACAGTATACTGCTCTTAAAGGGTTAAACCTTTGCCATGATACATCAATATCTCTTCAAATTAGTGATGATCTATAGCTATTAACAAGTGGAAACATATATCCAATATCAGCAGATAAATAATTAAATATCCATTTATGTCCGATAGTAGGCCTAGTTTAAAACACACACACACACACACACACACATATATGGAGGCAATATTTTGTGCATCCATTAAATGGAACTCCAAAGAATCACTTCTAAGGAATGCTGAACATTTTTTCTTCTGAGGTACTTTATCGACAAAAACACAAACAGCACTGTAGAGCCCTCATGTTTAAATAGTCTGGAGCTGTGAAAGCTACATGAGTGGGAGATGTTTGATCTGCACATGCTCTGATATGAGCTAATGCCTTTCATCCCCATACAAACTTGGCTGATTCATTTATCAACACATGCTGATGGAACAGATACTCTAAACCAGAGGAACTCAGCTCATGCGTCACGCATCTCTTCTGACAAAGTCTAAAAAATAACGCTTTATACAAGAGTAACCACATAACATATAAATCATACATGCCTACATCTTCATAGAAGCACACATGCACGCTCACTCGTGTGCAGTCTGCCCCCTGCTGGTCATATGATAATAAACAGTCTGCATTCATACACACTGGCACTAAAGTATGAATGAATGAGAGCTGCAATAACACGCGCCAAGCTAAGATCAGTTCAAACAGTACAAAATAAACACAGCCACATGTCTGTGTGTGTATAACGTGTGCTGATATTGAGTTTCAGCTGTTTAAACGAGGCCTCTGTGAGCGTTTGGCGATACAGAGACAGGAGATAATAGGAGACATGTCAACACCATTTGGTCCCAATAGCATTAGATAGTAGAACGGTCTAGACCCACTTTAATGTGACTTTCCTGAGTGTGTGTGTGTGTGGGTATGTTTTTGTGTGTGTGAACAAAAAAAAATACTCTGGTAGTTTAAGCTGGTTAATTTTAGCTGTAATCCTCAGCAAAGCCGTTGACCAGTAGACTGCAGACCTGAAGCAAAACCAACGGATTGTAGTGAGAAGAAACCACCAACAGATGGCAGCTCTACAGCACAAGAGTGTTTCAGTGTGATATCTGTGCTACAGTATGTTGTGCCTGAAACCTATACAGAGGCACATTTAAAATAAAAGTTTAACGGTCTACTAAGATACCTCCATTTTTTTTTTTTTTTGTCTGAATTATTTCTGAAGTCAGGTCAGATTAACTTGCATTGCATTTTCACAAAACATATTGTTTCAAACCAGTTTTACATTGCACTTTTTTTGGCGAATGCAAAAAAAAAAAACCCTGACATATTTTTTTAATGTACTATTTACATTGCAAAACAGGTAAATTCAATTTCCAGTTAATAGTCAATAGCAATTTGTTAGAACATGAAAAATGCTGTCCAATTCTCAGTTTCACCATTGTCATGAAATATTCACTAGGTTATGTCTAAAGCTCACTTGAATTTGCTCTAGGTCACTATATGGCATTATAGTTTCCTTGGACGGAAGTCTGAAACCAGTTTCCTTCATAGTAAAAGTTATTGATTGGGAAAGTGTGGCAGAAAGGCAGCTGATTTAGGTTTATGACACAGCCAGACAAAAACTCTCAGATTCAAATTAACTAGGTGTATTTATCAAGGATAATAATGTGCAGTATAACTGGTAAGCATGTGTATGACTGGACTGAATTATGTGCATGAGAGGAAGTCAAAGGGGGTGTGAGGGGCATCACACCTGTTGTACTTGAAGACCAGAGAGATTAGAGCAGAAATTGAACACAGAGCAAATGTGCCGACATGAACACATGCACTATACTGTTCAAAGGTTTAATGTAAGTATGACTTTTTTTATAAAAAAAATTAATACACTCATTCAGCAAGGATGCATTAAATTTACAAAAAAGCACCTGGGTACCTCACGAATAAAAATCGGACTGTGTCCTGTGGTGTGACATAGCAAAAATGTAGAAAAAAAAACTTAACATACAAATAACATGAGAAAAATGTATCTTCATTCTTAGAGTTACAAATAGTTTAATAATTTCTTTTTACATTTTTCCGTCACACCAGGACACATTGATACTTCAACTACTTTTCAAATAGATGCTGTCCTTTTGAACTTTACATTCATCAAAATTATCACAGTTTCCACAAAAATATTCAGCAGCATAACTTTTCATAATTTGATAATCCTTTTTTTTTTTTGAGCAGCAAATCATCATATTAAAATTATTTCTGAAGGAACAATGAAGACTGGAGTAATGAATGACTACTGAAAATTCAGCTTTGAATCACAGGAATAAATTACATTTTAAAATACATTAAAATATAAAACAGTTCTTTTAAATATTTTAAAATATATTATTTTTAATAATATTACTGTTTTTACTGACTGTATTTATTTAACAAATAAATGTAGCCTTGGTGAGCATAAGACATCTTTAAAAAAAAACAAAAAACATTTAAAAAACCTTACCATCCACAAACTTCTGAACAGTAGTGTCAACTGAAATAAAAGTGAAAATGTCACTTCTAAATGTAAATGTACACAAATGTGACATGGGGCCTGGAAAGGGTGGAGATGAGTTGTGTATGTGTCAGATACCTGAAGACATTCTCCTCACCAGCAGCCATCTCAACACTGACCCCTTTTAAGTCAACTGTGAAATTGTTCTGCTCTAAAAATACATCCTGTATGGCTCTGAACGCTCATGTCTGTGTGAATAGTGTGTTTCAGTGTGTGCGGTTTCCCTTCTGCATTACTGAATTCCACATCAGTACAGCTGCTTTAACAACCACACCCCATCACCATCGCGACCGTGCCTCCTGGCAACCATCAATGTTTCCACAATCGAGAGGGTTACGGGGCGCAAAGCAACTTAAAACTGGCTGTTCCTGTAACCACAAGCCAAATCATTTATCAATAGGGGCGGACTTTCAGTTCTTGTTTATTAAAGCAATATCTTGATATAGATTTCTGTGTTGGAGTGTTATGAATAAGATTCTCTGATGCACACACACACACACAAATTAATGTTTTAGCCATTTAACCAACTAAAGTTCTCAAAGCCTAAACGATTTTTTTACCACCAGTGATTATTAGTCACTACAAACATTGTAAAGTAGGGATGCACAATACATATAGGTATCATATGGGTTATAAGACAATATTAGATATATTTGGAGAGCTGCAGAGAGAGGGGCTTGTTGTGGTCAGAAGTGGCCCAGCGCTCTCCCTTTTAGGACTGGGCCCCTTAAGTTCACTCAACCCCTGTGTAATTAGCAGATGTAAATTACAATGTTGGACTGCAAGGATGACGTGTTTCTTCCGTGTGTGTGTGTGTGTGTGTGTTCACATCTGTAGAAATGCAGTGTGGACCCCAGTGGCTGAAACTCAAACCTCCACTGGGATGAAAGCAATGACTAGAGGAGAGCCAGATCATGGTCCTGCAAAGCAAAACCAAATTTTGACAGCCTAATATAAGATGACTAAGACATGACCCTATAGTGGTCAGTTCATTCTCTGTGCGCCAAGTGTCCAAGTGAGAATCTTAAGGTCCTGGGACACTGGCCCTCCACAAATCCAGACACGGTTACTGAAGATGATTCATGCTGATCCTGCTGTATTATTTTTGCTACATCTGCCAATGACGAGTGAATTGAAAAATTTACAATAATATTTTCCTGGTCATCAAATTTTATTTTACTTTTTCTTTATATACACCACCATTTAAAAGTTTGGAGTTTTTTTTGTAAATAGATCAAAAGTGACAGTTACGACTTTTTTTTACTTTCTATTCTTTAAAGAATCCTGAAAAAAATGTACCTGGATTTCCACGAAAAAATATTGAGCAGCACAACAGTTTTTATCATTGACATTAATAAGAAATGTTTCTTGAGCAGCAAATCAGCACATTAGAGTGATTTCTGAAGGATCATGTAATGATGCTGAAAATTCAGCTTTGCCACCACAGGAATAAATTACATTTGAAAATATATTCAAATAGAAAACAGTCTTTTAAAATTGTATTAATATTTCACAACATTGCTTTTTTCATGGTATTTTAGATCAAAGAAATGCAGGCTTGGTGAGCATAAGAGACTTCTTTTAAAAAATAAAATAGAAATCTTATTGACTCAAAACATTTGAATAATAATATACATTATATTTGTGTCCCTATTACAATAAAATTATTCTGCTGTTGTTTTGTGTGTGTGTGTGTGTGTGTGTGTGTGTGTTTGTTTAAGCTACACTGTGGGGATCAAATGTCCCCACAAACATAGTAAAACCTAAACTTTTTGACATTGTGGGGACCGCAATTATTAAAAATAGTAAATGATGTTTATCTGAAAGTGTAACAATGCAAACAAGTTTTCTGTAAGGGGTAGGTTTAGGGTTAGGGGATAGAAAATACTGTTTGGTCAGTATAAAAGTAACAGAAGTCTATGGAAAGTCCCCACAATTCGCAGAAATAAACGTGTGTGTCTGTGTGCGCGTTTTTGTGACAAATGAGGACAAAACAAATTTGTATAATGACATGGGTATGACATAGGTATTACAAGGAGAAGGTGACTTATGAGGACGTTTTCAAAACGTTTATAAATCATACAGATGTATAAATCTAAATCATAGACTAGGTTTTGATTTGAATAACAGAGAGGGTCCAATTTCCGTTACAAGCTGATATAAACAATGCGTTATGTTCCTAATAAAGTATTCAGCCAACTGGCAGGTAGATTTATTCACTTGACAAAGTCCATTTTCTCACATTAGCCACTTGCCAAGTGTTAATTCTGGACCCTGAATTCAAATACAAAGCAGGGACTTGAGGATACTGTAGCAGTGCCCCCCGAAATCATCCAGACGATGGCACTAAACCATAACAGAAGCTTCCAGCCCGTCTCTGAACCGTCTCTCAACCCTCTGTGGGTTTTTCAATGATACTGACTGAATCTCACACACACTCCTGCACGGATCATTTTGCTTTCCTGTCCCAATGACACATTGTCACATAAACACTCACAAAGCACCAGACATGATTTTTAAAATAAACCATGTTTCTCACTATCAACCCATCTGTGCTCTCTTTCCTGTTGTTTGTAAGGACTGTGCCACGATACAGTCTGTGTGTGTGTGTGTGTGTGAGTGAGTGAATGGGTTCTTGGAAAGGTGTATTGTCCCACTGGTCTCTTGATGTTGCCATGTGAGATTCATGTTAACAGAACTGGCCAAGGAGTCACGCACATGCTGATTACAGATGTGGGAAGCACTTTCTGCTCTCTCCATCCGTGTCTGACGGGGAATTTTTGTTTGCTGGAAACCATTACTCTTGCAGAGCCATTTTTTGACAACAGGGTCAATGACATGGAAGACTTGGAGGGTTCATTTTGAACTATGGTTTAAAAATTATTCAGCAAGGATGAATTAAATTGATCAAAGATGTCAGTAAAGACATTTAATGTTAAAATGTTTTCAAATAAATGCTGTTTTTGTTAACTCTGTGCTCATCAGAAAATTCTGAAAACATTGATAATGATAAGAAATGTTTCTTGAGCAGCAAATCAGCATATTTTAATGATTTCTGAAGGATCACGTGACACTGAAGAATGGAGTAATGATTCTGAAAATTCAGCTTTGCACCACAGAAATAAATAACCTGAAACAACCTAGCCTTGTCATAAAAAGATAGAATTATCTGATATTTTACGTGACCTTGACACACAGTTGTGAGGGTCTGCAAGGCTCCTCATCACCTCCATCAATTTTTTAGTTATTTATTTGATTTTTTATGACTTAATAGATCCAGATAAAAGCATCATGTAATTGGCATAAACAGGCTAAATTCCGATATTCTTTGTAGCTTATTCTGGACAAAAAAAAACTGCCCACTTTCACTGTCTGACAGATAGATCTACAGTATGTAACGCAATAAACCAATTTTGCTATATATTTTTTGAAACCATGCATAGTAAGCATACCTATGATCACTAATAATTTTTGCTAAGTAGGCAGCTCACTAGGTTGTGAACCTCTCAGCTACACTCCTGTGTTAAAAAAACCCAACTGTCAGACCTACACAACAGCTGAGAGAGAGAGAAGATGACTGGAAGGAGGAAGAGGGAATGTGTATTCATAGATTTCAGCTGAGAGATAACCAAATAAGGCAACGGCTTATAGAAGAGACTGATCTTGAGAAAGAAAGTCGCTGAAAAGATAGACAGAGGAGACAGAGGTATGGTGGGAAGTTAGTGGTGGACATAACAAACAACAGCATGTCCAATAAAAAAAACACAAGCTAAAGAGAGGATTCACTGATAAAGAAAGGTCATGAATTGCTGAGATTTGCTAAAGGGGCCATATCATGGAAAGCTGAGCTTTATTTCGTCTAAGAGTTTTATGTTGTATTACACTGACATACTTTAATGTTCATGAAGCAAAGATACTTAACCAGTCCATTCACTCTTTATGGAAACTAAGCTTCAAAAATGGGTCATTCAGAAATCATGATGAAATTGACGTCACAATCCATGAGCACTTTAACATATGACCACCCACGTTTGGCCCAGACTGATGAAAAACACGTATGTGGAAGTTATCCTGCACTACTTTCAAAGTCGGATGTGGGATATTCCTACTTTACATTTCCTTACAGCCATAAATTCATTCCACTCCCCAATGCTTGGAAAAAGAAACAAAATGGCAACACTACTGTTAACTTTGCAAGAAAGAAGAAAAATCTGTATTTAAATGTACAATTATCAAAATAGACACTCATTTACCATGTTTTGCACAACTGTCGCTAAGCAGCATTTTTGTCATGTAATGTAGGACTCACATTATAAATACAGTCAAAACAGCAATATTAAAATATGATTTAATATTTATATATTAATAAATTACAGACCCCAAACTATCTTTTTAAACTCTGACTTCCACATGAGTTTCTAAGTTTAATGTTGATCTTCAAGTGCTGTTTTATTGCATGATTTTAAGCAGGACACTGCAAATTCCACCCAGGGGTCAAGAACATTTGTCTTAAAGGCGCATTAATAAAAAATACAATTCTAAAAGTCAAAGAAAAGGATGAAAATGCTCATTTATATTAAATAGTTTGATGCAAAATAACATGTTTTGATGCAAAACAACATTATAAGTAGACCTCAGAGAGAAAAAAAAAAGCACAGAATATGGCTCCTTTAAGAATGAAAACATGAATTCTGATGGATAACTAATGAAGAATATGACAGGAGTGGGTAGACATGTGAGAGAATGAGATAAACGAGTTGTGTTAGGAGAGTTGTCCTCCCTGCCCTCGGGCTGCTGCTGTATTAGCCTACGCTTGAATTATCTCTCCATCAGCCGCTCCAGCTAGGCAAGTACCAGGCTCCAATCCCGGCCTGCCTGGACACGCTTCCCTAGGGGAAAACATCTTATCCCTTAACAGACTCAGAGAGAGAGGGATTTTTGTGCTTACAGGGCAAGGGTTGCATGTTCAATCATATACAGAATGTGAGCCTGTTAAACTGTGTGTTTGTTTACAAATAATGATAAATATGATGCTGAGGTCAACAAGTTTGCAAGTTGTTAAGGAAAAACCAATAAACTCATAAAATCCAAACAAAAGATATACACAAAAAAAGGCTGAAAGCACATGGGATGTGATAAAGACTAACCGGCCTTGTAACAGCATTCGAGTGCCAGATGTAAAGAGAAATGTAATTGGTTGGACCTATCAAATAAATGACTCAAAAGTGGTGCTGAACAAGTTTTATGAAACATCTGCCAGAACAAAGTGTCTAGTTCATGAACAAACAAAGCAAAACTGAGGCATCTTATTATAGACCAAGGATCTCCTGACTGACTAAATGTGGGTTCGGTATATGAATTAATCTTATGACCAAAAAATTGACAAATTTATGAATGTGTAAAAATGACTGATAACCATGCACAATAAAATGAATAAAGATGTTAGCCTATTTAAAATCACAATCCATTATTTAGGCTATTGTTGATTTTATCTAAAGTTTGACAAATGTCAAAAAGTTGCTAAATTTGTGGAATAGATGAAGAGAAATGGCTAATGATGCTAAAATTAGTAGACCTGCAGATTTTAATAAAGGGTAGCTGGTTTGGTCGTGAATCAGTCAGTTTTTAAACAAATCTTAATTAATCTGTTGGACTAATTTGTTAAGTGAATCATTCCCTTATAATAGACATAACCTACAGAAAGGATCACTGAACAAATCTTTTCAATAAAGATTCAAATCACTGGAATGAATAAACTCTGGACTCATGCCCAATGAGTTTTAGCTAAACACAGAATCTGATCTGTCTTCTCTTCCTTCCTCTCTCTCACTCGCTCTCTCTCTTCCACACACACCAGCTGTGTACCATCAACAAGCGGAGCTGCATTAGCTGCTGTGTTCTGCTGAAAGAGAGAGTCATTGTGCGAATCTCCTCATAGCACAACAGCCCTGTGCCCTGCCCAACTATTCCTTTAATTCTGCTCTCCTCTCCCACTCTCTCTCTTTCTGCAGGGCACACAGGAATGTACTCCAGTGGGAAAAGAGGCATTTTCATCATACTTACAAAAATTGCCCTCTGCCCACTCTGCACTGACAGAAATGGAAAGTTTTGGCTTTTGCTCTGTTATTACAATCAAATGTGCAAAAAGTTTTAGGGGCTGAAATTTTCAAAGATAGATAGATAGTAGGGGTGGAACGATACATGCATTCGTACCGAACCGTTACGGTACAGACATCTCGGTTCGGTGCATGAGGCCTTACAACGAATACAGGCAATTGACCCCCAATCCAGAAGGGGGCACCTGCAGTAATGCAACGCTGTTTGATAACTGCCAGCAGAAGAACAGCGAATGCCATGAGTTGCGCGCTTGAAAACTAAGATTCTGAACGCGTCTCTCACATAGACTGACAAAGGAGTATACTTTAAAGGCTTGTGCACTTAACTGTTAGCGAAATGGAGCTTTGTGCTCGTGTATCCTACCTCTCTCATTTGGCACTATCCAAATATTCCATAATATTTCCATATTTGCGATGTAACGTATCTGAATGCTAAACTATTATTTATTATGCAAATGATAGGCTTTGTATTTCAGTCGCGTTCCAACAGTGACACAGAGGCGGGCCAGCTGATGTTTGGTTCACTGTATTTTATTTTGATAAAGTACCAACTGTGCTGTCAAGTAAGCAATGCTGGAACTCGTGTTGTGTGTGCGCGCATTCCGGCGCGATCCCTTCAACTGTTTCCTTATACCAGCAGAATCAACTTTAAACACTTATTGTCTTATTAATAATCACTGTAGGGTCTGCTTTTATTAGTGTGCACTCACAATGAAAACAAAACATTATGCTTTTGTAAAATAAAGAAAACAAATAAGATGTAAAATAAAAAACAAATAAAATTTACTGAAACTCAGCATAGGTGACCCTCTCTGTGAAATCCAGGCTAAAGTCTCAAAATATAATTATGAGATAGCAAGCATCAAAGCTTGATTTCAACCATTCATTTCACTATGAAATCAATCTTTGGCATGGTCTAACTCAGTCAATATTAAAGTTATCAATGTTACATTTTCACAGAATTTTCTTTACCTTATAAAGTATTATTTAATGTAGATAACAGCAAAAAAAAAAAAAAGAATTTCACCAAAAAATTACTTTAGCTAGGTTTTCACAGCCAGAGTCACAGGCTACGTTACGTGTCACACTGTTTTTTTTCCACTTGTTGATCTGTAAACTAAATCAAATATATTTTAAGAATTTATTCCTTGTATACATGTACTGCAGATTATATATATATATATATATATATATATATATATATATATATATATATGACAATGTAATAATATTTATTTTCACATCTAGGTGGAAAAAAATGTAATTTGTACTACTGTCTGTTCAAAATAAATGAAAAGAATGAATGAATGATGCATTTATATAGCGCATAGAAACACAGCATAGTAGATTTATTAATGTTTTTCCCTGTTGTACCGAAATCGTATCGAACCGTGCCCCCCGAACTAAGGTACGTACCGAACCATGACATGACATCTGTGTATCGTTCCACCCCTAATGGATAGATAGATAGAACTAGTGGCCTTATGATTAACTCTTTTTATTTTACCACCGATATTATCATGGGGGCTATCTGTTCTTTTTAAGGTAAAAAAAGCATGTTTTGATACTTCAAGTATAGCCTAATATGCTGCTTTATAATCCCAGAAACATTGTCACCATATTTTTTAGGGCAAATATCTGGCAACCTATTTTTGTAGCGTAGCAAAGCTCATTAAATATACACTGACTGCAATGATTTCTCATTGTAGAAAACCATTATTTGAAACAGTTTATATGAAGTATAACATTACAATGCAGGACACTTGTCTGAAATTAAAATAACCACCCTATTTGACAGCAGTAACTGTAAAAAGAGCTATTTTTAGTAGAAACGAAAGTTAATGTGGTACGTTTTTGTAAGGAAAACTGTAGTATGAATGACTGCAACCCAACAGAAAACTCATACAGAAACATACGTACAAAAAAATAAACTCAGTCAGATAAGCTGATAATAGCGATGAGTAGTCAGGGTCACTGGGTCACTGTCATGGCTATTCCCATCAAACACAGGTCACTGGATTGACTGCAGGCTACCGAGACAGTCAAATGACTAACAAGAGCACTTCTGTAATGGTTCATCAGGTTCACTTTAGGTTACAGAGACAGGCAGGGGTGAAGGAGAGCGCAAGAGAGAAAGAGATCAATAAGCAGCCATTATGTGAGTGCTGTCATGCACTGGGAACAGCGGAGGCCAACGCCCATCTGGGGCTCTGCATTCAACATCTAAACCTACAGCCAACATTTTTCAAATACAGTCCCAATAATGCTGCAGTGAATAACAGCATACTGCTCACACATGTTTTATACTGTGCCCCTGCATTTCAATACAATGAGTCAGCAATATCTGAAGGGTGGAGCGCTAGAGCGGAGTAGCTCAGTACTGTTTTAATGTATGTCACAGGAAGCCACTGTTGTGCTGTTGATGAGAACCGTTCTATTAGTTAAATTATCAAATGTTATATTCTTCTTCTGTTTGTGTAAACCACTGGAGGAGGGTGCGTGTCATCTCGCCCCACCCAGACCATCAGGCTTCTCAGAAAGGAAGCCTTTCTAAATTTGGGTTTGTAGCGTCATGGATCGGTGTACAGCAATTCCTGATTCACCGCACAATTTCCCGAACTCACAGAAGCATTAAACTGGCATGAGATGACAGAGGATCTAAAACACTCTCCTCTGTGTCAGTCTGACCAATCGAAATCCTGGATCACTCTTAATGAACATTCTTTAGAACTGATTTGAGTATCTTCTAAAAGGAGTTCTATCAGGCTATCTTTGCATCTATCCATTTATCTACCCATCTATCCTCATTCCTTTTTTCTTTTTCCATCCATCCATCCATCCATATGTGACCCTGGACCACAAAAGCAGTCATAAGTCACACAGGCATATTTGTAGCAATAGCCAACAATACATTGTATGGGTCAAAATGATCGATTTTTTTTTTTAATGCCAAAAATCATTAAGATATTAAGTAAAGATCATGTTCCATGAAGATATTTTGTAAATTTCCTACCAGAAATATATCAAAACTTCATTTTTGATTAGTAATTTGCATTGCTAAGGACTTAATAGTCTTAATATCTCAGCTAAATATTGTCCTATCCTGACAAACCATACATCAATGGAAAGCTTATATATTCAGCTTGATGTATAAATCAATTTTAATTGTTATGACTGGTTTTGTGATCCAGGGTCACATTTGTATCAAACCCGATGATCATGCTCTTCTGCATGGTTTGATGTGATTCAAAAAGCATCTTGAGCTTAAGTAGAAGAACATCTGACCTTCTGTACAAAGAGTGATGATCAATGTCACTAATTTACTTATAAGATTAGTGACATATGCCCTGCAGAATGTGAAATATTTCTTATTTTATTTAATAACTAACTTACAGTTTTAACATTTGAATAATCACAGTTTTTGAATATGATTATAGACATTTAGACCTCATTGAATATTAGCAAGGACACATTAAATTGATCAAAATTGACAGTAAGGATATAATGCTAATAAAAGATTGTATTTTAAAGAGTGGTTCTCTTTAAGTTTTTATTCATCAAAGAATCCCATCAAAAATGTGTCTTGGTTTTCATGAAAATATGAAGCAGCCCCAACTGTTTTCAACATTAAAAAGATATGTTTCTTAAGCACCAAATCAGCATATTAGAATGATTTCTGGAGGATCGTGACACTGAAAACTGGAGAAATTATGCTGAAAACGCAGCTATGCATCACAGGAATAAATAACATTTTAAAATGCATTAACATAGAAAACAGTTTCTTTAAATTGTACTAATATTTCACAATATTACAGTTTTTTATCAAATAAATGGCAGGGACCATAAGAGACTTCTTGCAAAACATTTTTTTTTAAATGCACCAAACCAAAAGTAGTGAATAAAGAATGAAACAACTAGAGTGAGTTGAGTGTGTAAAGCAGCTCTGGAGGCCTGTGTGATGATGTTTCAAACAGAGTCTGAGTAATGGACCTCTACTCTCACATTCACCCTCTCCTCTATCATAGACCTAATCATTACGTTTGTAGTTTTGCACACATTCTCTCTCTCTTTCCATACTACAAGTAATCGTGAAAGGACTGTCAAAATACATAAGACAAGAAAGGTCATGAAGCACAAACTGCTCATGAGAACCTTCCAGGCTTGAATCAGACCTTCTAGGATAATGAATTAGCAATGAACTGAATTTTTAAAGAAGAGGGGGAAATCACAGTTGTGTAATGTTTCTTTGCATGATTAATAGATCATGCAAATTAAATAATTACATAATATAAATCATGCTATAATTAAGTTATATAGACTGACTAAACAAATTTGAATGTGTTCATTACTGTGTGACTGACTGCTTTGATCTGATGTTTGTGAACACTAAATACAGTCTGCTGATCTCTCTAAATGAAGTGAAGTGTGTTCTCATGTTCTCTTCTCTCTCCATCTTTCTTCCCCTCCTCTCTGCCTAACCGCTCTGTGATAATTGAATCAGGGTTCAATTAGGCATGACTGGGAGAGAGCAGTACATTCACTCTCTCTCTCACACACACACACACACACTCGTACCACACCCTCTGAGCAAAACAACACCAGACTATATTTATCAAGTATATTTGGGTCCATAATGAGAAAATAGCATCTTTCTTTCTAATCTCCCTCCCTGATCTTTTCTTGTTCTCTGTAAATATCTTCCCTCTCTCTTTCTCTGTGTGGGTTGGGGACATGGGGTTAGATTCACACACAGACTCAATTCCTCACATAAATTAATTTACTGTCACACTCTAAGAGATTATTATGCCACAATAATATTATACCTTTTATGAAAAAAAACTAAAAGAACAAATCAACAACAGGCCTAATGGGTCTGTTAACGTACAGTATCTCTGAAACATCAAAGCGAGTGTCAAGTATTTGAAATAAAGATACAACAGCCCCATGTTTTTAATTTCATGCTAAAATGACATTGATATACTGATTAAAATCTGGACTGGTTTCAAGTGCACATGGAACGCTTGTATCTCTGAGCTGGATGTTTGTCATTACCACATCATGGCATGCATTCAAATCAGAAACATAACATGGAAGTATCTAAACAAAACAAAATTATTTTATGGTTAACCCAAATAACTACACCTGAATTCAAAATTATGAAACATTATCACTTATTTACAAATAGAATACAGACTTGCCTTATGCTCAAGGATCTCTAAATACAGATTATAGTTAAATATCATGTCTAGATCACTCATGTTCTCTGAACTAATATCAAACTACTTTCAATATTTCCATCTCCACTTGTAGGGCACAAAGAGATAAACCACACCTGTGGTTACTCTGACAGAACACCTTGTGTGAACCGACTTCATCCACTGAAAATCCTTTTGACAACAGAATGGCTCATAAAATAATCAGAATCATTATTTATACCAATTTCCATAGAATTTGCCAATTTATACAAGCAATACATTTGTATTGGTGACAGAACAAGCTTTCAGATTTGACAATTCAGATATTTTTAGGCGTCTAAATAATTTTGGTTCTACAATGATTTTGGCTTGCAAACCCAACAGCGTGGTAAAATCACTAGATAAAACACAGGTAACTGAACAGACACAATAAGAGAAATGATGGAATACAATCTATTGCTAACGATGCACCAAAACCATTTAGTCCTGATGGCTACATGCATTCTTTCCTTCCTCATTTCACATCAAAAGGGTCCAATAAAAGAGCAGAGGAAAACCTCTGACTGTAAAACAAGAATTATGGCAAAGAAAAGATCTGAGACGTTCAGTAAAGCTATTGCCCTGGGTGATGTTGTAATGTGCGGCCGGGTACACACCCAAACACACATGGACAACACACACACATACACACTCCCTCACTCAAATATACAGTGGTTTACAAATAAACGGTTCCTCTTTCCCTCCTCATAAATAAAAACAGACATGCTGGAGAGAGAATTGTCCAGAAATAAATCAGACAATTCATTTTACAGGTTTAAAACCGTCAGTAGTCAAGCAGATCAATCAGCATTAAACTGCAAATAACTAATTCACAAAATAATGTTGAATCTCAATTTATATAATATTTCAACTAAAAACCACAGAATATTTGATATTGTGATATGTGACATTATAATGTGATATCATGAGATAAATCAATAACCAGTTTCACCAATATCAGTTCTTCAATATCAGATCTGCATTTATCTGTAAATTCAAATGGTTTCTAAAGGAATATTATTTTAAAATAATAATAAGTCAAGACACCTTTATTTATATAGCGCGTTTAACAATACAGATTGTGTCAAAGCACTTAACAGTATCAAATTGGAGGATAGAGTGTCAGTAATGTATAAAAATAAGATTAAACACTCAATTTTCAGTTAAAGGCATTTCATTATTGAGTTCAGAGATGTCATTGTCTAGATCAGTTTAGTTTAAATAGTATCTGCTAAATCAAATTGACAATAATAACAATAATGTAGCCTACTGTTTGAATAAATTATACAACTTTCTATGTAACAGCCATTTTTAAATGCAGTAAACGGAGAAAAAAGTTGTAAATAATACCAATTTATTAACTTTTACATTTATCAATAATGAAGTCGATTCTGCACATCAGACACACAAAGGTTCTGTATAAAATACTAAAACGTGTTTCTAATTATGATGAGCATTTTCACTTAAACTCTATCGTTTACCACACAAAAAAAAAAAAAAAAAAAATCTGAGATATTTATGCATGGAAAACAATATAAACTGACTGAACTCAGTCAACAAATACGTGAATGGCGCATGCGGTGCTTGATTGACAGGCTGTGCAGCTGAATCCTGAGCTCACGGCAGCGTTGACAACAAAAAAATTTTTATTTTTATCTTAAAGTACGACTATTTCAGTCGTTTATCACGGCAAATACACGCTTCATAAGCTACTGAAGGGTAAAATGCGACCATTAACCCAAGCGCGCGGTTAAAAAGAGTTTCTGTAGGGATAGCGGTGTCATCTGTTTGTACACACTGTAGCCACGCTACTTAATCTTCTTAGGAAATCATGCTCTCTGACTAATACAACACACACAACGATGTTCAACTCGACTTTACTCAAACATCTGCGCGCTTTGCGTAATAGTGAGGAAAAGTCTTGCACTTACTTCGTTTTCTGGATACGGAGGTATTCCAACAAGGCAAAATGCAACTCCATTCATTGGACAGTTTAAGTTGTTTTGCAGGGGGATACCGATAGGGGGTTTCGGGAGGGGGGGGTCGCGATTAAGATGTGTATAAAATAATTCTGCTTTGAGCGATTTATCTCGGACCGTTGCTTTCACCTAGGCTATCGAGTTTTCTTCCGTCCCCTCGCCTCTTTCCTTCCCGTTGTTTGGGCTGCCCGCAGTGCCCTCCCTCTTCCCTCTTCCCTCTTCCCTCTTCCCTCGCCCCGATGCAAATCCGTTCAATTCCTCCACCGGCCTGTCCCACTAGACTACAGCACAACGCGCTACATTAATCTGTGGTAACGAGTGGCGCGGCGCGTCCTCTGGCGGCCTTTAGGTGAAACGCCGCTACGCTTCGCGTTGCGTTTGCGATCGGAAACCTGACGTAGCAGGACGCGCGACGGGCGCCAGAGCGCGGTGCGTTCAAGGCCAGGAAAACAAAGCCCTCTTTGTACCCTGATAAAAAGATAGACGGGAAAGAAAAGACATAACAGAAAATAGGAAGGTGAGTAAAGTATGAGCGTGTAGAGAGAGAAAGATACAACTGTCAAGACCTCTTTATATGTTACTAGCAGCCAGCTACAAATGTGACCATGGTAAAGTGTTGGAATCTGATGATAATACCGTGATGATTAGTAAAAACAGTGGGTTTTATATGTGTGTTTCGCCAATGGACCATCATATTTTTGGGCTACCATGTAAAAATCACATTAAATACATTTCAGTATCATGATAGGCTACATAAATGATACATTCAGTACCATGTTACATTTGCATGTTTATTAATGTTATATAACCTTGGTATGTGTCCAAAAAAATTAAAATTAAATTCAAAATTAAAAAACAGCCATTCATTCTCCAGAGAGACACATGTAGCATTTTAACCTCAAAGGGTTAAAAAAATGGTTTTCATGATTTACTAGGCCAAAAATGAGAAAACAATGTTTTTAAAAATGGTAAATAACAGCTTAAATAAAAAATGGCATGTATTTATAACTAAACATCAATTCTGCAAATCAAATATAAAAATTACCTGTATAAATAATAAGTTGATTTTTATATTACAGTATTCATTTTATCGTACTGTAATTTTACACTTAAAGTTTATTGTTTGCCACAAAAAGATTTTAAATATATATTTTAAAATATATACCGCAAATGCACAGTAAACATACAACACATGAACACGGAAACCATGATTTTGTAATTGCAGTAAAACCATGGTAGCTAAAAATAACATGGTATTACCATGGAATTTTTGTTAGTGTATATTCTGACTCATACTGACTCATCAATGGCTTACTAAAGAGAAATCGTGGCAAAAATAATTTTCTCTGAAAGAGTGACACAACATGGGATGGTTATGAATCATGCATGGAGGAAAATGGGAGCTGTAGAGGTCAGAGTTTACAGATTGGGAACTATAGCCAATGCAACCTGCAGAATGTGACGATTAAACACACAGGCGCTTCAGTCTCTGCAGGTCACGCTGTGGTCATCACAGATCAATCAATGAGATGCAGGCAAACAGATGAGCAAATGTAGTATTGATTTAAAGGCCACTGCTTTAGACCAGTCATTCTACCACAGAAAAATACAATGCCGAATTTAAAGTCTTACTTGAATAAAAATAGCTCACAAAAGCATTCATGTTTGTGTTTTTCAGTCTTGACTTCTTTGAAGAACTGAAGTTGCCTGTCTTTGGTATGTTAGTTTGATTTGCGGGAAGATTTGGGTGTGAAATGACTGTCAAGTAAATATACAGTAGGAAGTCGACTCAAGCTGGCTCATTGTTATTGGTCGACCGGCGGCACATTGACAAAGCTGCCTGGAGACATGGCAAACAGTGACCTCACTTCATTGCTCACTTAGATCAAGTTAAGAAACTCAGCGGTGGAGTACATTAGATCACAGCGGGAAAAAGACAAAACAAAACCTTTCTTTTGTATGCTGTCTTGTTGATTAAACCGAACTGTATTGAATTGAAGAGTTTGCGAGCTCTAGAAAGCTGCAGACCCTCAGCCAGCACCTTCTTGTCCTCAGGCCACTGAGAAACACTGAGAACGTGGCACTGGGCCCTTCCACTGACTCAATGCCTCAGCAGCCCATGTGGCTGTCATTAGAGAGACAGAAAGAAAAAGAGAGAGCCTTTTGCAATACTCCAAGCTCCTTTTTGTGTGTTTCTTCAACACATAAATCAAACAAATCAAATAAATGCAGCCTTGGTGAGCATAAGAGGCTTCTATTAAAAACATTTAAAAAAATCTTTTCAACCTCAAACGTTTGAACGGTAGTGTATTCCTCAGGCAATGCATCTGTGTTTTACACTGATGAATTCACTCCTAACTTTAATGTGTGTGGTGTGTATGTGTCTGTGCTTGTGTGAGAGAGTGTGTTTAGCTCAGAATCCCCTCCAGTGCCCATTATCCTCTCTTACCACCAAACCAGATCAAATTATCCCAATAACCCCTGCAAGCCACAAGATAAGAGGAGATACAGCGATTGGGAGACTCTAGCTCTGGGCCAAAACACAGCCACATGTAGGTTATTTTTCACATAATTTCCATTATGCTGCCCTTTTGCTTATTAAGCTCTTTTGGGCTAAAAAAAAAAAAACTTTTTCTTTTTATTTACTTTTATGTTAAAGTCACTCTTATGCATTGTACCCAAACATTTGTTAAATCAAGCATGTATATGGCTCCAGCAGAGTCCTTCCCATGTGCTTCTCTCATCATCATCATCATCATCCATGCAGCGCTCGTAATAAAGCCCGGCAGCTAGCTTGTAAAAACTACACTTTGTTTTTATGTAATGATCTAATGTTATGCTATAAATTCAAGCTGTGTGGGTTTTTTCCCGTTTCTTTAAGATGTACAGTGGGGTTCAAATAAGGAAAATGCCTAAACTTTGTATATTTCTAATTTAGTACTTTTTTACATTAGCATTTATATTATCAGCATAACAATTACATGAATTTCTGTATTTGCTTTAATAACAAAAGAAGTCGTGGCCTAATGGTTAGAGAATTGGACTCGTAATCGAAAGGTTGCGGGTTCGAGTCCCCGGCTGGCAGGGATTGTAGGTGGGGGGAGTGAATGTCCAGTGCTCTCTCCACCGTCAATACCACGACTGAGGTGTCCTTGAGCAAGGCACCGAACCCCCAACTGCTCCCCGGGCGCTGCAGCGTGTGTGTGTGTGTGTGTGTGTGTGTGTGTGTGTGTGTGTGTGTGTGTGTGTGTGTGTGTGTACCTGGTATTCATCACGTCCTGGGGACCAAATGTCCCCACAAGGATAGTAATACCAGTAAATCTTAATCTTGTGGGGACATTTTTTGGTCCCCATGAGGAAACAAGCTTATAAATCATACAGCATAAAGTTTTTTGAAAATCAAAAACTGCAGCATGTTTCCTGTGAGGGCTAAGTTTAGGTGTAGGGTTGGTGTAGGGCAATAGCACATACAGATTGTACAGTATAAAAACCATTGCGCCTATGGGATGTCCCCATAAAACATGGAAACCCAACATGTGTGTGTGTGTGTGTGTGTGTGTGTGTGTGTGTGTGTGTGTGTGTGTGCGCATTTTTTGACTACTCACTGCTGTGTGTGTGCACTTGGATGGGTTAAACGCGGAGCACCAATTTTGAGTATGGGTCACCATACTTGACAATACGTCACGACTTTTTTTTTACTTTACTTTTTACTTTACGACTTTTTACTTTACTTTTTACTTTACGACTTTTTACTTTTACTTTTTACTTTAAAAGAGCTGCATGAACCCCACAAGTTGGTGTTTAAATTTGAATTTGATTGTCATATGATCCAGCATGATTTGAGACGATTCAAAGAGCATCTTGAGCTATTTGAGAAGAAGACTCTTTACAAAGAGTCACTTGATCAGTGTCTCTCATTTACTTTGATTTCATTTCATTTAATTAAATTACCTCTCTTAGTCATTTTACGTCATTTATACTTTCTTAAAATCCTAAAGCCTTTTGTGTATTTCCAAGTAAAATAAAAAATCCCAAATTAATATGGACTCATATGGTTGAACCCCACTGTATGTGTCTGGGACAGGAGGAGGGAGGGGTCACAGGGTTCACGACCCCATGTCTTCTGTGGTCCCTGTTGTAAATCTACGTTGTTCAGTTTCTTCAGTGATGAAGAGACGCTGTGCTTTGTTGTGTTTTACAAATTACCATGCTAAAGAAAGAAAGAAATGTCATACTGAACCAGCAACAATTACTCAACTCTGACTTAGATAAAAAAAATAATTATACAAGTGTTGACTACTTGCTATAAATATTTAATGTATTTCGAGGCCCTTAAGTAGTGTTTATATATAGTATATATGAATGTGCAGCAGAAAAATCTGGGATATGTGCTATATTATCCCTGGAGGAAAGAAGAAAGCGCTAAAGGTAAAAATAACTGGAGTGAGAGGAAATGCTCTGAATTGTACTATATTGTGTTACACGAACTACCATTTTCTCTATTTATGAGCTGTGATGAGGATACTGAGGTTGTTTTTGGTCGCTGAGACCATCTCATGGTGCTTGTAAAGCGCTAACGTCCTGTTTCCTCATAATTCACATGTGGCATAGCATACATACCACTATTTCCTTTCTTTTTACATCACTTCCTTTGGGCCAAAGGTCAAACACCAAAGGGATGATGTCTCTGTCTGACCCCTATATGTTCAAAAACATCCATACATGCACTACAGTGGTTTTGAAATGTTCATGAACTATTTCAGCACTGAGAAAATAGATATTAAATGCTAGAAGAAATGTTATTGTTTCTACTTTTGGCTTAAAGTTCATTAAATGAGCTCCTTTGAGACGTCACCAACATTTACAAAAAATGTCTGCGTATAATATCCTAATATCCTGTTCAATCCAACTGGTCCCAGGCACTGCGAGCTGACTCTGTTAAATACATTAAGATCTGGAAAGCGCGTCATTAAGATCTGTAAAACATATCTTAGAAGTACATGCCAGTGTCTTCAAAGCCTGACAGTCCATGCTCCATTTAAGAGCAATGGTTTTGCCCCGTAACCTCCCTTATAATTTACTGCAACTACAAAAACAATGTTTGCATTATAAATCTATCAATAATATTAGTTAGTTTGCTAATATGAGGCCGTTTTCTGCTGCCATGTGGCAACACGTGCAGATTAAACATGGAAACATCTGCTTCAGTGAGCACAAACCCTCTGCCATCTGCCCACTAACTGCAGAGTGGGATGAATTTCCCTCCAAATATAATCCATAATCTGTGTAATCTAACCATCATGAAAACAAAACCGAAAATATCGCAATATGGCCACAAGAGGGATGAAATAAATGACATAGGCAGAATAGAAGAGCTAATGGATGTGAAAGGGTGGAGAAGAGGGCACAAGATGAAGAAAATATGAATGAGATAGAGATGAACGAGTGCAAAACAATCTCTCTCTCACTCACTCACACACACACACACACACATATATATATATATATATATATATATGGATATATATACAGTATATATCAATTCAGGGCTGGTGGACAGTGATGAAGTAACACGTCATTAGCTCCAGGCTGTAACGTCAATAACTACTCAGACAGCCGCAGAGAAAACAGGCTCACCCAGACAACATGAGAGCTCTTTTGTCTTGTGGTGAGCCTTCAGAAGAAAGATGGCCTAAAGTTTGTCCCTCTTAAGAACTTTGCAGTAAATTTATTGTCTACTTCAAATAGAAACTCGTTTTATTAAGTGTCTTCTATATAGAGTATAAAATGCACAACTGCTGTCTGAATGTTGATCTGGAATGATTTAATGCTGATATTGCTGGAGCATCTGCAGTATCCTTTCAATAAACTGCAGTGCAGTATCTCACAGATTCTGTGTACATTTGTAGCCATTCCCCAGACACATTAAAAATGGCCCGTAGACAGTTTGGTGAAAACGAATCTCATGTAAGATGAGACCAAAACTTGATTCAAAGTCAGAGCAAGGGAATAAATAAAGTCTCTTGGTAGAGATTTTTTGTTTGTTCATAAAGGATCCATTTGCAAGCCATATTACTTCAGTAATGTGACAAGTACTGCACCACTCCAAGTGTACTAATAAACTGTCCAACAGCACTAGGACTTTTCATTGTTTGTATCACTCCCCTTCTCTGTTTTCACACATTCCAGAGAGACTATCAGCCTGTGGGGATTTTACAGTTACTCCTTCTGCAGGTTACATCAATAATTAATGATAATTGATGTAATACTGAGTGAAAATATTTTGGGTATAGGATTAGTGTTGCACCTTACTCACCAATGGATTCTCTGCAGTGAATGGGTGCCGTCAGAATGAGCTTTCAAACAGCTGATAAAAACATTACAATAATTCACATGACTCCAATCCATCAATTAATATATTGTGAAGTCAAAAGCAGAATGTTTGTGAAAAGCAAATCCATCATTAAGATGTTTTTAACTTCAAACTGTTGTTTTTGACTAAAATTTGAGTCCTATATCCATAGCATTGCTTAAAAAAAGTCATCTTGTCTGAATCAGGAGAGAAATATGCACAGATACAAGCAACCATTTGCAAGCGAAAATAGTCCAACACAGTTCTAAAGAAATATATCAGCATTAAGGAAGCAATTTATATGGATTATGGACTCAGATTTGGCCAGAAGTAGCCGTTTAAAGTTACACCACCTTAATGATATATTTGTTTCTTACAAACAAGCAACTTTTTGCTTCTAGATGTTAATTGATGGACTGAAATGGTTACTTGTGAATTATTATAAAGTTTTTATCAGCTGTTTTAACTTTAATTCTGATGCCAATATTCAGTGCTGTGGATCCATTTGTCAGCAAGTAATTTAATGCTAATGTTTTCTCAATCTGTTCAGATGGAGAGACAAACTAATCTACATCTTGGATGACCTGAGGGTAAGTAAATTTTCAGCAAATTTTAATTTATGGTTAAACTATTTCTTTAAGACAATCTAGTGGGGAGAATCTAAAACAAAAAAATATGGATTGGTTAGAAATTTTATCTGACTTTTTCCGACACCACCAATGAAATTGATAAGAATATATTGGTATTTAAATAATATAGGCTTATGTTGAACATTATTCTTGTACATACAGAAGCTGTATTAAGCAGTACAGACAATACTGAACAAAATGCTTCTGTTGATGTATGTAAACATCTGTTTATTTGACAGATCTTGCATCTAATCCACATCATCTGAGATAAAGAAATCAAACAATGTGCATGTAGTGAGTGGGGCGGGGCCGAGAGCCATGGGAACGGAGCGAGGCCGGGTGGAGTTAATGATAATGAGCGACACCTGCACCACTCACCGGTCTCGAGTCCCATGGAGGAGCTCCGGAAGGATAAAAGGAGGAGTGACGACAGTGGAAGACGAGAGAGGACCAGGCCTGGACTTTATTTTGTGTTTTGTGTGCAGCAGTCGTCCGTGAGGGGCTGCCGCTTTACTTTTGTGTTTGTTTATTTTGGTTATTAAATTCTTAAATGTTTGCCGGTTCCCGCCTCCTTCTTCCCGATCTACGAACTTTGTTACAGTGCAAGTTTCACTCAGAAATGAAGCTGACTGCAAGAAGCAAATCACACCAATTAATAAGGTCAGCCGAGGTTAAACACACCTAAAATGAAGGCTTGTCACCTTATCCAAAATGGAAAGTCAAAGCTGGAGCGAAATTATTTTGCTAAAAGATTACAAATAATTGCTGCACATTAGATACCAATAAATAATGACCAGTCAAATGAACCTGATTGATGTTACAACATGGGTCTCCTTCCTCATTAGGTCTGATTCATCTACTGCCACTTCTTTCATTTTGTGAAAGTCTTTAATCATCCCTCTATCCCATGAGCACACCACCAGCTTGTGCCAACTGTCTGTTTATGCATTAAGGGGGGGGAGGGGGGTATGACCGAGTGACCCGGAATTTTGTGCTCTGCATTTAACCCATCCAAGTGTACACACAATAGTGAACACACACCCGGAGCAGTGTGGGCTGCGGCACCCGGGGAGTAGTTGGGGGTTCAAGGGTCTCACCTCAGTCGTGGTATTGAGGGTGGAGAGAGTGTTGGTTATTCACTCCCCCACCTGAGACTCGAACCCACAACCTTCGGGTTACAAGTCCAACTCTCTACCCATTAGGCCACGACTGCCTACAGTTGCAGCAGTGTCTTGGCTCATGGGCCTGTTTCATACATATCACAGATAAATGTACAGCTTTTTGACAATGTTAAGACAAGAAGGAGCTGCAAACAGATCAGAAGAAACTAGCAGGACGAACTCAGCTGTTATTTTTAGTAGGTTTGCACTTGTGCTTACAGAGACAGCTACTGTTACTGTCCTACAGTCATTCCATGCACCTGATCAATGAGACGACCTTCACACACACACACACACACACACACACACACACACACATATTCTGGACTGTATCATAGTCCAGGGAAAATGTCAAGTATGTGAAGCATTTATCTTTTACCTTATACTCCCCTGCACCAATTAGAGCAGAGAAGTGTGTTACTTTTTTTGTAGTATCGATCTACTGCTATTCTCAGTCCATGGTGGACTGTTGTTTGGCTAGTTAGTTGTTAGTGCCTGTTGGCATTTTTCCATGACAATGCATTTACACAAATAAACACACTTTTGAAGGTACGATCAGGTCCCTGTTCAGCACTGACCTGCTCTGCCCATAACAGCCTCTTCCTATTCCTCTCATAACATTCAATTACACATGAGAGATACTTCTGAATGTCAAACACTATAAATCTACAGAGGAAATGGGAATCTGAGATAACAGATTGATGAAACATGTAACATCCGCATCACAATTAGCATAAATCAAACTAAGGGTCATGTCACAAACTAATATGTCATTAAACTGACATAAATCACTTCAAAAATGTTGATGATTGATTCACATACACAGATTTTATAGACATTAAACAGTCTAATGGTACAATATTAAATGTTGTTTTAAATAACCTAATATAATGACAAACATGTTATATTCCAGTGGTGCCGCTATTTTGGAAGGATTGGTGTATTCACATGCCCTCATATTCTCACACACATTCACACAATGTAATGTTTCTAATAATACAACTGTCCTATTTAATGGCATCCCTACTATTGCATGGTTATGACATCACCTGGTTGACGATAGCCCAGTGCAAGACGTGGCTGGGGACGTGCCGTGTCCACGTCTGAATGAGTGCGTGAATAATGCATCACTGGAGAGCGGGAAAAACAGCATGCAACCCGCTTTGAGAGAAAAATATTTTTTTATAGGAAATAAATATTTTGCTAAATGCCATTCAAACGTGGCTGAAACACAAACAAAATGCAGTGCCATGGTGTGTCTCTCACACCCATGGCTGTCCCAAAGGAGCAAGACTATTGAGACCGTGACATAATGCTCAGGCAGAAAATTCAGCCCAGGGAATCAGCATCCTTGTTTTTCTTTAGTGTCACTGCATGAAAGAAATGCAGCCACTTGTCATACATTTTACTTGTGTGTGTGTGTGTGTGTATATACTGTATATATATAATAGTAGCAATATTTAAGAAATACTATATGAAGTGTTCAGATGCCTCTTATTGGAGCCTTTATTCAGATGCCTCTAAGTGCCATCTGAAATTTTCATATAAATGAGCATTTTTATCAGGCTGCTATGTTAAGGTTTAGTAATTTTACTCTAATGGCAATGTATAGGTCCTTTTCTATGCAATTAAATTAAAATAACTGAACGAAAATATAGGGGCCTGATAAAATGCTAATTTTAGAAGAAAATTTCAGATGACATTTAGAGGCTTTTGCATCTGAGCTCTTCATATAAACAATCGATATTACTATTAATTCATATATATAAATTAATAATCATATACCCTTTAATCCACATTTAATATTAGCTCTATATTAGTGGAATGTTTAATGTCTGTGACATCTGTATTTATGAATCCATCATCACCTTTTTGAGATCTTTCAGTTGAATGATTGAATAAATATATTAACATACATTTCACTTGCCATTTATTTATTGTCTCCTCTCTTTTCCAATAAAGGTGTCCTTGTTACAGTGTAATTATACATTTAAGCACTGAGTAATATTAGTTAACTACATGTACTTACTATATGGTTAGGGTTTGGCTTTGGGTTGCTTGCATGTAATTATGCATAATTTATTGTTATTATACTATTATAATAGTAAGTACATGTAACGTGTAACAAGGACACTTTAAAATAAAGTGTTATATATATATATGTAAACATTCTATATATTTTATTTTATTTATTGATTTTTTGTGATTACAGAAGCACCTCTGTAACCCTAGTAATTTCCCCATCAAGTTTGACTAAACTAAAACAATCTGTCAAGTGCAAAATTACCCTAAACTTCAGTACAATGCTTACCTAAATCTGCAGTTATTAAATATGATATGCTTGTCTGAACTAGTATCTGCATGCACGTGTTTTAGGTGCATCGCTGTCATGCAAAGCAGAGTTTAAGGTTACTCATATCTGATTTTAAGCAGTGATACGGGAAAGACTGTATTCAGATCTAATGGTGATTCTGATACCAACACCCTTTGAAATGCTGTGTGATATTCTTTGAATGATATCAGCATCACAAAGAGACAATCATGAACAGAATAAGCTAAAAACATAAAAAGAAAGCCACACTGTACTATTGAGGGTTGTCTTGCTGTTAGAGATCGATGCGAGCATCCTGCTGTGCTGTTTGCTTTTGCATGAAGCATCAGTGGCATGAAACAGGAAACATGTTTGTTCTGTGTAATAGTACACAGGCTGTGTGGCTCACCTGCTCCATGCTTCAGCAATCCCTCTTCCGTCTCCTGTTCCCACTCATGGCACACTATTCCGGCTTCTCAGTGCAATATTCCCTCAATATCTTCCCTAATTAAGCAATCCTTACAAAAATCCACAGACGTCCTTACATAGCCGGGAGGCTCCCTGAAGATGAACCCTTGAGATGCATTCCCTCTCCGGCAGCCTGTTATCCAGTCAAATGCTCCAGAGTGTTCCTATTAACTGTGTCACTTTCTCTCTCTCTGTCTGTCTGGTTTTGTTGTGATCCTTTGCTCCAGGCTATGTGCTAAAGCAAAGGCACAGGGTCAGGGCTGTGGCTATGATTTCCTCTCCTCCGTTACGGCGGAGGATATAGGACTGCCTCTCACTCGATTGTTTGCTTCACACTCTTCACCTTGCCTTCATGCTTCCAGCTCAACCCTCCCTCTTTCTCTCCCCACTTCCCTCCTCTCCTTCCCTTCCCCCACTCGAATGGATTCTGAGGGAGAGGAAGGGGGGGGTTGGTCATAGTGGTACCATGTGACTCCCAGCGCTAGGCCATGGAACCCAATGAATTGAAGCTTTTTCTGTTTCTATGGTGGGACCCCCTGATGCCCAGCCCGGCTCATGCCTGAGAGGAAGCTTCTGTCACCATTGGCAACCATAGAGCACAGCAGCCATAATGTGAGTGTGACATACTCATGTGAGACTCTGCAGCAACATGTTGTGCTGAGAACATGCAGCTACATGCAGTTTGCTTATAAATGAAATAAGGCTGCTTTCGCTGTGCGTGTGTGTGAAAGAGAGAGTCAAATGTTTGTGATTTAGAGTTTTACTGACCTCTGTAAGGCATGCATGTTTTTCATACTCTTATATAAATGTCATGTTCCCACAGTCCTGGAAAACCTGTACACTTTTAAGAATAAAGGTTCTTTATTGGTATTGATGGTTCCATGAAGATCCTTTAACATCCATGGAAACTTTCCATTGCACAAAAGGTCCTTAAGATTATTATTATTTTTTGAATGGTTCTTTTAAGAACTGTTCAATGAAAGGTTTGTTTGGGAAGCTAGAATGAACCTCATTACGCAAACCCCCTTTGGAGCCTTTATTTTTAAGCGTGCAAATTTCTTCTTAAAATGTTAAAAATATGTTATTTATAGATCTGTTGAAATTAATAAAAGGTCATGTAAAAGATTGTGTTCTCTGATTTTAATGTATTTCATCAACAACAATGAGATTTTGTCACTGCTACTGTATCTCAGTATATATAATTATCATGCATGCAATAATGGTTAATATCCTGATATTCTGAATAATAACGTAATCACAACCAACAGCACAATCATGAGTGTGATATTGCTTTTATACAACCGTTTAATAAACAAGAAGTTAGTATTGGGTAACTTATAACAGTAAGATAACATTGACAATAATCTTCATATCAGAATGGTGTCTTAAGGATCACGTGACACTGAAGTAATGCCTGCTGAAAATTCAGCTTTGCCATTACAGGAACAAAAAAAATACATGTTAAGATATAAAAAGAATTGTAAAATAATATTATATAATTGTAACAAGGGAGGCAACAACAAATTGGGGATCCAATTGCAGACTTTATTAGAAGAGTGTGGTCGAAAACAGGCAGGGGCAATCATCAGCAAACAATCACATCCAAGGCAATGACAAAAGAGTAATCCATGGAACAGGCGAAAGGAAAGGCAGGTAGCAAACAATCAAAGTCACTAAGGCAAGGCAAAACTAGGAAACTTGGAAAAAAAGGAACTCATAGGAAACTAGGAAAACATACAAACAATCAATCACCAGCAAAGTCCGAGAGAGTGTGTGCTACTTTCGACCTTCTAATGTGAGACAACTGTTAACTGATGATGAGATCTGAGGAGACAGGTGATTGCAATTGATGAGGCAGAGGATTATGGGAAATGGAGTCCGGGGTGAGTGGGAAAGGGTACAGGATGAGGTGCCCTCTAGCGGAGCTTGTGGGCACTCCAGCTAGAGATTGTAACAATAATATTGCCTTTACTGTATTTTTTCTTATTAAATAAATGTAGCCTTTTTAAACATAAGTCCCTTCTTAATGTTCTTAAAGCATTAAAAGCCTTACCAACCCCATTTATTTTTTTTACCTTTACTGTTTTTGGCATTTACTTTGTTGGTAAAAAGGTAATGGCATCCCATGGTTAAAAAAATAAAATAATTAAAACATCCATGTCTGTATTGGTTTGTATTTGTTAAGTACACCAAAAAGTTATTTGTTCTACAACATAGGCTTCTATATTGTATATAAAGCCAATTACAATCAATGTACTGTAACAGTAATATAAAACCTTTTACATTATCAAATACAAAACAGTATTTACCTTTCTTTAGAGTCTTTCAATTGATGACACATTTGGATGCCCTTAAAGGAAGGTTATGCCAGTTTTAGCGCACATTTGCGGATGTATTTTCCCCAAACTATAGTCCACACATACACACACAGACATACACACACTCACACACACACACATGTTGGTTTTTGTGGTTTATAGGGACTCGCCATAGGCGTAATGGTTGTTATACTGAACAAACTGTGTGTGCTATTGCCCTACACCAACCCTACACCTAAACTTAGCCCTCACAGGAGACTTTGTGCATTTTTAGATTTTCAAAAAAACACCATTTAGCATGTTTTTTAAGCCTTTTGAATTACAGGGACATAGGCAGTGTCCTCATAAACCACCTTCATATTGTAATACCTCTGTCATACCCATGTCATTATACAAATTTGTGTCCTCATAAACCACATAAACATGCACACACACACACAAAGTCCCTTGTACAGACAGGAAAGGCTTGGAAGGAACAGGCATGCTTGGTTAATCAGGAAAAAGACATCCTTGGTCATTTCCCTCATCCTACATGGAGAAAATCCATGATTCACCACACCACAACAGGAGCAGAGCCAAGTCTGGGAAGCATTATCTGTCACACTTCCCCTCTGCCTCACTCATCTGTTGTCACTCCTTCATTCTTAATTTTTTTTTTTTCTGTTCTTGCCTGTTTTCGGTATCTTTCCCCATCACAGAAGGGATTCTGCGGACTTAAAAAAAAAAAAAAAAAAAAAAAAAAAAAAAAAACCTCCAAAAACATTAACATGCAAATATCTACAAACTGGAATGAAATAAAGCCTAATTTCTGTGAGAAGGCAGTACAGTCTGCAACTTTGAATGTGGTTGCTATCATTGTTCAGATCAGTCACATGTTCTCTTGTGTGGCTATGAGTTCATACCTCCTTCAAATCTAGATGCAGTTTAAATGTTTGCCCTCTAGATGGAAGTAGAGTGAATTATAGATCTGACAACTTTTTCTTTAAAGAATCGCTCACACCCTGAACAAACTGCCAAAGTATCGTTAAATGTAATAAGATAGGCTACTCAAACTTACTGCTCCACATGACTTCTTTGTTTCTATTGCTGTTGAGAAACAAGATTTCTTCCTCGTTCCACTTAGGGATTTTTTTAAAGTGTTGTTGCACCATTCTCAAGTTACTTTGGAGAAATGTGAAAAATACTGTACATATGGTTTAAAAAAGAAATTCTGAATGAATTAATGGATTGTCAGTGTAGGTTGTACATCTCTGTCTCTCTAATAAAAAGTGACATTTCACATGCAGTCAGTTGGGGATGTGACTAGATTGATAAAATAGTAATGGTTAAAAATCTGTAACCAAACCTATTAAAAACCAATGTACTTTTTGAAGAATTTTCTGTGCACAGAACAGAACTATAATTTGTCATTGTCAAGGACATTTTAATGACGTAATTTCATGGAAACACTGCATGGCATGACATTTTTGTTGATCTCAAAAAGTTTGTTTTGTATACAGTAATTTGAGGACGTGAGTTTGACAGGACTAACAGGTTTAGTGTTTACCTGTGAGTGTGTACATTCCATTGTTACAAAAGATAATGTTCTTGGATCTAAAAAGATTTACAATCTAATGAAATAAACCCACTTTTACCCCCCCCCCCCAGGTTTGCAATCAAGCTGTGGATTTCCTGAATTGTTCTAGAGAGAAAGACAGACATAGATTACAAACTTTTTTGCTGTGCTTCATAGTCTAATGTTGAACAACTCAGCTCTAGTTTTCTGAAACCTCAAGCCAAGATTTTTTCTTCGTAATTTTATTATCAAATTCAGCAATGTTCTTTACCATGGAACAATGTTGCTCAAGGCTTAGTTCACCCAAAATCTATCATTTACTTACCATCATGTCACACTAAACACACATATAAAGGGCTGAGAAATTCTGCCTTAAAGGAACACTCCACTTTTTTTGGAAATAGGCTCATTTTCCAACATCCCTAGAGTAATACAGATGTGTTTTACCGTTTTTGAATCCATTCAGCCGATCGCGGGGTCTGGCGGTCCCAAAATTAGCATAGCTTAGCATAAATCATTGAATCCGATTAGACCATTAGCATCTCATTATAAAATGACTAAAGAGTTTCAATATTTTTTCTATTTAAAACTCGACTCTTCTGTAGTTGCATCGTGTACTAAGACTGGCGGAAAATGCAAAGTTGTGATTTTCTAGGCTGATATGTCTAGGAACTATGCTCTCATTCCGGCGTAATAATCAAGGAATTTTGCTGCCGTACCATGGGTGCAGCAGGCGCAATGATATTACGCAGCGCCTGCTAATAGTATAACGTGACCACCTGTTTGCACAGGGAGCGTGCCTTGCAACCATGGAGACATTAGTAAGAGACGATTTAGAAAACATTTCCTTTGGTACAGAACCTGAACCATATCTGTTTGAACCTGAATACACAGAAGACGAACTTTTACATACATTTTGGCAAAAGGCTGCTTGTAAAGCTGATTGTGAAACCACGGACAGAGCACTTTCAATGATTCAAATGCCACTCCCCCCTTCTACAGTAAATCAATATAGCATAGTAGGCCTACAGTCTTGAGCAGTGCTAATTTGTTACTCTGAAAAAAAAAATCGGATCAGTTTCGGTGATAGGGCTGTATTTTGTACCACAGAAAATTCCGATAAGCAATACTGACAATTACACACGTTTCTTTTAATCAAACTATGAACTACCTCTCTAGAACTGTACAACAGAACTAATATATACTGTATAAGACAAATGGTCGAGCAAATCTGATAGTAGGGCTGTGCAATTAATCGAATTCGATTAATTGCACAGCCCTATATAGCATTACACAGGCAGCTAATGACAACAGCAGTGCTTTTTCAATGTGGTCAAAAGTGATAATAATGTTACACTTACAGCCATGGGTGATGATCCACTTGGTCCTGTCTGTACTCTGAAGATTGTTGGGATAGCCGTATTCTTTAGATGCCGTACCATAGTATGGGTAACACTTTCCATGTTTTCCAAATAGTCATCTGGTCCAAAATGATCGGAGCAAACACGCCATTTCTTGATTGATTCTACCGGTGTTTTCAAATCTATGTTCAGAGCAGCTAGCTATTGATTCTTTTGTTGCTTGTTTTTCGTTGGAATTCTATGAAACATGACGGTGGAATACACCTTCGACTTACTATTACAGCCCTTTACAACGCACATAACCATGGCTAATCGCACACAGGTAAATCCAGCCACTAAACTCACCGGCTGTAACTCAGCAACTACACAAACATAGTGCCGGTCACTTTGGAAGTTACCTAGATGGGGACTTCTTTCAGGCGCTGCGTAATATCATTGCGCCTGCTGCACCCATGGTACGGCAGCAAAATTCCTTGATTATTACGCCGGAATGAGAGCATAGTTCCTAGCCATAGCCTAGAAAATCACAACTTTTCATTTTCCGCCAGTCTTAGTACACGATGCAACTACAGAAGAGTCAAGTTTTAAATAGGAAAAATATCGAAACTCTTTAGTCATTTTATAATGAGATGCTAATGGTCTAATCTGATTCAATGATTTATGCTAAGCTATGCTAATTTTGGGACCGCCAGACCCCGCGATCGGCTGAATGGATTCAAAAACGGTAAAACACATCTGTATTACTCTAGGGATGTTGGAAAATGAGCCTATTTCCAAAAAAAGTGGAGTGTTCCTTTAAGGCGAGACACTGCAGGTGAATAGGGTAAAAAAAAATAACTAACAGTCATCGCCTTACTTACCTCGTTGATTGATTACATTGATAATTGCAAGCATTTTTTGTATTACAAGCTTTCTAAAATGTTAGGTTTAAATACGCAAATGATGCATTATTTAATGAAATATGCGCTAATTAGCATACATTTCTAGAACAAAAATCTAAATCAAACTACTGTATTCATACTGTGAATTATAACAGCTTTTTCTGTCAAATTAAATGCAGTACATTTCTGTGATTATTTCAATTTACAACATCATTATGGTCATTTTAAATTCACTCTTTATTGTACCAAGGCATAAAATGGATAGAAATAATTGGACTGAAGATTAATTACTTATTTAATTTATTTCAAATCTTTTTTAGTTTTTTCAAAATCTAATATTATTTAATGCCTTTGTAAAGAGTGAATTTAAAGTAACCAATGATTAATTAGATTTACAGTCGACATTGTTCTGTGGGCTACACACATCTACTTAAAATACATTATATTGAAAGATCTAAACAAGCAAACACTTAAAGAATATAAATCAAAATAAAGTTTTATTTAAAAGAGCAGTCAACATTTAACAAGGATTCAAAACTAAAAAATGGTTAAAAAACCCCCAGTGAAGACAGATTTTGGCTAACAAACAAAAACTTAAAAATAAAAACAATGGCAATAAAAAATAAATAACAGACACAAACATAACATAATAAGTTACAAACATGACAACCTGAGGTCAAACACATTAAACATCTTAACATTTAACATTTTTTTAACATTTTTGGATCTGCACTACTCAGAACATGCAACAAATTTAGTGAACCGTTTTAGTGAAAAAAACATTTGTTCAGGGGTTTTTCAGAACTTTTTTAAACATTCCAGTGAGGTGAATGACTTTGTAATTTTACACCCATTTAACCATGACGACCTGGCTGCATGTTGTCTCCTGAGGTATTCCTGGTACCTCTGTAAAACATCAGCAAACAAAAAAAAGAATTGTCATTGTAGAGTACAACCCAGATAACAAGGAGATTGCTGATAGTGCTTCCTGCATTTCTCAAGTCAACTAATTTTTCCATAATAACTATTTTTTTACACGTTTCTACTGTTCAGATTCTGGATGTTCCATGTTTATATAACAGCACAAAATTATTCCTAAGATGTTACCTTTTGTATAGATGGTAAAGAAACCGAATAACTAACACTCGGACAAATGTTCAGCTACAATGGAATGAACCCACTTATGAAGTTGCGATTAAGAGCTTGTCGTATTCAAGTGCTTTAATGTCGGAAAGAATAAAATGTAGCATCCCATTGGTTGACAATCATATAAACATTCACCACGCTATACATGCAGTTTGCTGACAATTCTGGAATTTCGGACAAATACATGCTTATTTCACTGCTTATAAAACATACAATATGCTTTGAATGATCGTTCATATCTAGCCTATAAATACACTACTTTAGCGAAAAGACGTAGTTGTTGGGAGAACAGCACTGACAGCAGCAATGGTTGTCCCCTCCACCATGTTTAAAGTTTATGACCTGCCCAACTCGGAAACTCTGGTATTAAAATTATTTCAGAATTTCCTAGTAGTAAATTCGACTTGAGAGGCCGCTCACGTCCAAATTTCCGATTAGGAAACTCGTATTTACGATAATTCTGATAGCACATAAAGGCAGCATAATTCAGTGGTTCTCAAGCCTGTCCTGGAGTACCACCAGCCCTGCACATTTTGTATGTCTCCTTATATCTGACACACCCATTTTGGGTCTTGCAGTCTCTACTAATGAGCTCATGAGTTGAATCAGGTGCGATAGATTAGGGAGACATACAAAATGTGCAGGGCTGGTTGTACTCCAGGACAGGTTTGAGAACCACTGGTTTATTTGATTTGATAGTATTTCATTTTTTAGACTTTCATTCCTTTACACTTTAGAAAAATGTTTTAAAGGTTATATTGCTTTTGTTCTTTTTAGCACACTTTTACTGTTTAAATGAACTTTGTGGTTTAATGTGGCAACATCAGTCTGTCAAAACAACACAGACAGAGACAAGAGGAGAGCTCACTGACCTATATGAAGTCCCACTGAAAGTCGATGAGGTTCTTCAATAATGTGGAGACGTGCATTCACTGTGGAGAATTTTTTCTGGACAATCGCCCCTGTCCTCGTTTAGGTAACCTTTCCCCGGGTGGCCTTTGTGCTTTTTTCGGGATTGATGCCAATGAAGCGCGTGGAATTGCAATCATCAGAGACTGAATGAAAAACTATAAGGAACACCTTGTAAACTTAAAAGGGTAGTTTGGGTTTTGCACATTATGCTAATAACTAGTACTGACATCATGAGGTATTATGTCAGATTTTGCTGTCTGTTTTTATATATCTTGGAAGTAATTTACTTGTAAAAAATTATAAGTGTATTACTATGCACAGGAGACAGCATTATGCCTCTATTTAAGCTTATATGCAGTGTGATTTTGAAAATCAGCTCCACTGCAGTAATAATCTAGCATAAAAAATAAATAAATAAAGATGCAGTGAGATCAGACAAAGGCATCAAGCAGCTCATGCATTTCATTTGTATTGTTCTTTTAATGTTTTTGTTGTGTTGTTGCTTGCAAAGTTTTATTATCTGACCACTGTTCTGCTACTAATTTTTGTCCAGCAATTACGTAGCTGGCAAGCCTTTTTGATCACAAGCCTGACATTAACTAAGGCAGGCCTGTGTTCAGAAATCTCCTAGTCAGCCAGTTAAATGTTGGGCAAAAAAAATAGCAGAACATGGGGTCAGGTAATAAAAATTTTGCAAGCCACAATAAGCAACATAAGATGTTTCTTTTAACATAAGATGGTATTGCTCGCAGGAAATACTATCTTGGCATAAATGTAAATTATCCCTTTAGGCAAAGTAATAGTTTCTGGTGATGCAGGTTTCAACAATTATAAAGCTATAATTACGAAAAGGAAATTCAAGCAGTCTCACCTCTGAATGAATTCCAGAGTACAGGCTGCTTCCTCTTGATATTGGAGGTTAAGCGTATAGTAGATTGCAAATACAGCAGCAAGTCCCATCAAGAAGGTTGGTGTGATGCCTTCAGATATGGCACGACCCTCAAACGTGATCATCCAGCGCCCAATAGTGACTTGCCCTGTTCCACCTTAGAATTCAAGTAATAGCAACATGCATCTCACCTTGCATAAACATCTGTACATTCACAGAAAAATAGCAATGTAATATGTCTATCAATGAAATGTGTACCAAGTAGAATCAGGTGAGGACTTGCAGGTACTGTCAGGGTTGTCTCAACGTCAGCTGCAGTGGCACACACCTGTAGGGAACAGACATTTTAAAAGATGTTTTTACAGGGTTAGTTCACCCAAAAATAAGATTTCTGGCATTAATTACACACCCTCATGTTGTTCCACACATGTAAGACCTTCGTTCATCTTTGGAATACAAATTAAGCTATTTTTGATGAAATCTGAGAGGTATCTGAACCGCACATAGGCAGCAACGTCATTGCACTTTTTAAGGCCCAGTAAGTAAGTAAAGAAATCGTTAAAATAGTCAGCGTGACTACAGTGGTTCAACTTTAATGGTATTGAAGCGACAAGAATACATTTTGTGCTCAAAAACAAAACAAAAATAATGACTTTATTCAACAATCTTTTCTCTTCACGGTTTACGTTGTAAACATAGTTCAGCGCTTCCAGGTTCTACGTCAGAACGTTGGCTCATTATTGGCCGCTCCTGCACCAGCATCACATGTATGTGTTGTGCTGCTCACGTGAACAGCGTTGGTCAATAGTGAGTTGGTGTTCTGATGTAAAACACGGAAGCACTGCACTGTGTTTACAACATAAACAGCTCAGGAGACTGACAGGGCAAAGAAGAGATTGTTGAATAAAGTCGTTATTTTTTTGTTTTTGCGCACAAATTATTCTTGTCGCTTCATAACATTAAAGTTGAACCACTGTAGTCACGCTGACTATGTTAACTATGTCTTTACTAACTTTCTGGGCCTTGAAAAGTGCAATGACGTTGCTGCCTATGTGCGGTTCAGATACCTCTCATCAAAAATATCTTAACTTGTATTCCAAAGATGGATGAAGGTCTTACGGGTGTGGAATGACATGAGGGTGAGTAATTAATGACTGAAATCTAATTTTTGGGTGAACTAACCTTTTAAAGAGCAAAATAAACAAAACGGGCAATTATCAGAAAACCTGCTGTGAATAAATAGACATGGCATTCAGAATTTAAAAGAAAGGGAAGAAAGAAAATCTAAACTTAAATCTGTAAAAAGGACCGGCCCTGTTAGTTTCTCTCCAAAGTGCGCCATGAGCAGCTGAACAACACAAAGTGCCATCTCATCATCTTCACTTTTGGAGAGGACATTCTTGACATCTTGATTGGTAGGTTTTCGTGTGAAGTATTGTGTGATGACTGTTCCACATTCCTCCATACTGAGTTCCAAGCTACGAAGCGCAGTGATGTATGTAAGCAACTCAAAATGAGCATATATGAACTTTTGAGTGAAAAGAAAGAGCCATTTGCTTCGCAAATCTTCAACGTCAGGGGGTGGAAGGGCATTAATATCACGGCGTTGTAGACAGAATGTGCGTTCCATTAGATTTTTGACTTTCAGCTCCACCTGCACCTTCCTGACTGTAAAAGCTCTGCTCCAGTGTTTCGTCAGTTTCTTCTGGAGGGAGGTCTGGCTGAAATCTTGTACAACCATAACTGTCGCTTGGCCCGCTCTTGGAACTGCTTCTAGAGGCTCTGTGACGTGTAAAGCTTACTTCACAGTTCACATTCTCGATGTGGTTTTTCACTTGGATCAAAGCAAAATCTCCAGTGTTAAAATCCTAGTGTTGAGGACTTTTATGTGTGTGTGTGTGCATGTTTCATATATATTCATATGTATATGTTTGAAAATAACTTTTCAACATACTCAAACTCTCTAGGCTACTGGGTGAGTTAAATTGTTAACCATTCAAAGTGAATTTGTGTCATCACAAGACTTGGAGTATGACACATGAGTAGCATGAACTACAGATCAGATATGAGTTTTTGGTATACTTGTACTGTCATTTATTTATGTGCTGTCCCATTTATGTGCATTCATTTTGATAGGCGGAGCCCTGCCTCAGTGCAGTGAGATCAGCATGCATGGAATTCAGGAATTGTGACCAATTTTCCAGTAAGACTGACTTTCCTTTTACAAAAAAAATTTATATACACTTACAGTGAGTTAAATGCTTTTCCTTAAAGTGATAGTTCACCCAAAAATGAAAACAATCATTTACTCACCCTTGAGTTTGTCTAATGCTGTATGTCCCTCTTTCTTTTTCGGACCACAAAAGGAGATCTTACATTTCACTGCTGGTTATACTCTGTATAACTGTGTATGTGACAAATAAAAATCTTGAATCTTGAATCTTGAGATTAAAATAAAATGTCCCGATTGTGCTTGTCCATATAAAGTCAGTCTATGGTAATTAACATTAAGCTTTTAAAACAGGAGCAAAAGTATAGTAGAGTGGTCTTATGCATCATGTGCTGTATATTCCAAGTGTTCTGCAGGTATACAATAAGGTGGTATGAACAAACTGAAATTTAACATATTATTTAACAAATATCCTGACTTGATTGTTGGTCTCTGTGCATGACTGTGTTCATGAGACACTATTAGTTCAGTTCACTCTGAAACGACGCATAGAAATCCACCAAAGAGTATTTGTGTACTTTCTTCACTGAGCTGAATCTTTTTCACTGACTCTGGACCAGAGCTTCGGTTGTCATGTCAGTCAAAATGACAGCTGACAGATGAACGTGATAAGTTCCTGTTGCAACGAGCACAGCAGATATATTTACCTCAGAGAAAAAAGCACATAAATTGTATGTCGTGTTGTGTTTTTATTAATCTTAATTGTTCACAGCTTGTGTACTTTTCCTGGTTGAGTCAGACTGAACTGCTTTGCTAATAGAGTCTCATGAACGCGCGCATTCATGCACAGAGACCAACAGTCAGGTCAGGATATTCTGCAAATAATATGTTCAGTTTGATTCTCACCACTCTCACGTGGGACCACTCTGTGATACTTTTGCGTTTTTTTTTTTCAAAAGCTTGATGTTAATCGCCATACTGCCATTATATAAAGAAGCATGTGTGGGACATTTTAAAAAAAAGAAGCTTTTCATGTTCCGAAAAAGGAAGAAGGGCATACGGCATTAGAATAAGAAAAAAAGTAAATAAATGATGACAGCATCTTTATTTTTTGGGGTGAACTATCCCTTAAAACAAATTGTTCACCTGAATTGTTATTTACTTATACTCATGCTGTTCTACAGACACCATGTATGCTATACAGGTTTGGAATCACGCGAAGATAAAAAATAAAGAAAGAGACTACTCCAAGGAGGTCCAAACGCCACTGGCACAGACTTTGTTCAGTGAGCATTAACACACATTCAGCGTTGATGGTAATGAATGAGATGCTGTTGTTTAAGCAGATAAATGTATGCAATATAAACCCAATGACATTCAGAATAAATATGGACCAAAAAAGAATATGTATTTTGTGCCTTTGCATTGTGTAGGATATCAGAGACTGAATCAGACAATTTTAAGATGCATCAGAACACTGAAACCTGAGGAGCTGGAATGCAGAGAGGCCTCAAAGCTGTAACAGGACAACGCCATAAATCGGATTCCTGCCTCCTAACCAGCGAGCCTCTTTCACCAAACAACTTGCAACACTGAGACAAAGAACACTTATTGATAATTCCAATTCAAGAAGGAGACTGTCAAATTTGTTGCAAATAATCAAGACTGATTGTCAAAGAGATGGCCATCACGTGTTCCACGATTGTATTCACTAGCTACAGACTCTCTCTTGGGCTTGTCTCCACATATAGAAGACAGTCCAAACCAACATTCCTTTGTCTAAAGAACATGCCTTCGTTCTCCTTAGAACTATACAAAGACTTTCTTTTTCATATGCACATAAAATCATCCTAAAAGGACATTTTTATGCAGAACCTCATATTATGTTGTAAACCACATATCATGTTTTAATCAAATAATATGTATGTCTTTTCAATAAGTATTGAATAGCTCGAGCCTTAAAGGGAAATATTGCATATTTAGTATGTATGAGCTTGAAAATTTATGCTTTAAGTGTTTCTTCCAATCAATTCTTTGTCAAATGCATCAGTCTTGTTATTATGAAATCATGTTCAAAAAGGTGTACTTTGCCAGAGCCTGTAAAATTCGGACCATGTGACTGATAACAAGCTGATTTATGATGTAAAGAACACCCTAGCTAAGATAATAGCCTATCTAATTGGTCAAGACATCCAGATGGGAGGGTCTGAAAGCTGAGTTTAAAACTCTTGTCCGCTTTCTCCTCTCTCTCTCTTACTCTTCGTACTCTTTTGTTCTCTCTATCTCTCGTCCCTCTCACCGCGTGCTGCACTTTGAGCGTGCTCTGGCCCACGTGCCATAATGAGAAGGAAAACAACTTAGTCTCGTTACATCATTTTAATTTTATTCTTTTACTTTAGTTTCTTTTCTTTCCGTGGAGTTTCGTGTGTTAATGTAAGTTTGATACAAAGTCCAGCTTCGACTGCACTCGCTTCAACTTCCAGCAAGCCAACGCCCAAAGACGTCACTTCAAAGACTACTGAACTTCCAGCCAATCAGACACTTCGGGAAACCCCCCTGTCTGCAACGAGGACACAACCCCGTTACACAGGCAAAGCAAGCAACACACCTCCAGATCCTAACAGGTTCTAATTGGTGTATTTAATATAAATTTTAGCCTCATTGAGAAACTCAAAGCGAGGGTTAAATAAGTGATTGATGGTTGTTCAGGTCTATGCAATTGAACATATTGCTGTGAACGTGGGATTTCACATTTCCATTCTCTTAAACACATCCTTTCCTCACTTTCTCTCTTTCTGCAACGTGTGAATGTGTGAATGCTTGTGTTCATGTGTTAGATTAGTTTATGTCTTAGGTTTATATAAATAAAATCTGATTTATATTTTAAAAGAGAAGTATCTTGTGTTTTCTGCTCACAAGTTAATGCCTTAATCTGTCGATTTCGTTACTGTGCTATTTAATAGTGTTTTCATTATATTTGGGATTTTAATATCCAGTGCAGAGTTTGTCATACGGCTCGTTCAGTGAATCGCCGTAACACTGATTCTGTTCAAATCCCTATAAAATCATAAATGATTCCCTTTGAGCTAAATTAAACTATTTCTTTAAATTACTTATTAATATTATATGTAATAACCTTACAATTGATTTGCTGACATTACATTTTAAGTGTTGTAAGAACATGTTCTTTACATGTATTGAAAACACTGAATGTGAAGACATTTTGGTGCAGGGTAAAAGATTTGCAATGTTTCAATTAAAATAAATAAATGTAAACATGCATTGTTTTAATGGATAAATGTTTTTATATTTTTCTCAATTCGAGTCAAATTTAACACTCCTGAAATGTATATATGACTCCCTCCATTTTGGAGTTAAAATAACACTTTCGAAAGTGTGAAATATGTACATTACTTACGGAGTACATTTTAACACCATAAGAGTTTAAAGATACACTGGCTTTTTTGCTGTGTGATGTATAACCTCCACCCAAAAGTGACCCGTCCGCCGCCACATCAGCAAAACATTTTGGGAACTGCCTGATGATATTTCGACTCACAGAGAGACACTGTGAGCGAGTTGGGTTGGCCTCATCCTGATTTCATCAACAAGTACTCGCACCATCTGGTGTCGCTCCACTGGTTTCGGTCTTTTGCCATCCACAATAGCAGATCTTATTTCCTGTGGCATTTTTTTCCCATGAAACCTGGAAGGTTTCTTTTTTTGTAACTGTTTATTGAGTTTTCTTCTGGGAACAGTAGTATAAAACAAAAGCAGCTGTACAAATTTAGAACCCACCCCCTGGTAGACTTAAAATTAAATAAATAATAACAATAAATTAATAAATTAATATTAATAGATAAATAACTAACAATACAATAATTTTTACAAAGATGTTAGAAAAGATGACAACATTAAAAGCTGAATGCCATGAATTTACAGTTTTCACATTAGATCCATGTATACGAGAAGTTGAGAGTTCCATCGAGATAATGTCCAACAAATACACAGTCCAGGTTCGTCTGTCCATTGTGTGAGGAGGATTCCAATGGTTGACCAGCTGTGAGAGCAGCTTACAGTAAACATATTTGTTGGACGGACAAGGTGAAGTCCCAAAAGTCATTCATGAAAAAATGGCGCGGACTCAAACATATCTCAGTACCCAACAAATATGATAGGTGCTGTGAGAGCTGAGTCCAAAAAGGTGAGAGAGAGGGGCACTCTCAAACAAAATGCAAAAACATGCCAAAAACTCCTTGGGAACAGAGATTACACTTTCATGTAAAAACGTTTCATTGAGGTTAAGTAAACCCTATGCAGCAATTTTCAATGAATCATTTGGTGATCAGGGTTTTTAGAAGACAATTTAAACATACCCCATACCTGATCGGAAAATAAAACATGTACATCCTCATTAAGATCCTTAGCCCAAACAGTTGTAATAGATAAAGGTTTGTATGAATGCTCAAGAAGAAAGAGATAGATGACTGAACAGAGGAGGATATTCCTCAGAAGGAAGGATTTGTTTGCGCAAAGGGTGAACAGGCAGTTGAGAGTTCCACTGTAAAAAGTCATTCTGTAGGGTTATAGATTTCATAAAATTTATTATGCAAACTTTATTTAACAAAATTAATTTCTTGTTTATATATATGAGTTAAAACTATTTAAAAATGTCAGGAATAAAGTCTACTTAATTTTGTTGTTTAGGATTTAGCTATTCATTTTGAATAATTGCAAATAGAGAGAATATTGAATAAATCAAACATGATTGAAATGAGCTGTTTTCAATTTGCAAGCATTTCCTGTTCCAACGCGCTGTATAATCAGCTCATGAGCACAAGACGCGCCTGCGCTGGAGTTCCCGCTGATCGCCACTCTTTTTCAGTTAATTTCACAAAGGTAAGGGCTCTTATTTTATTTATATAGGAAAAAACGGTTGTAAATTTATTCAAATGGTCTACTTTATCTGATATAGGCATTATTCATAACAGTCGGCTATTTAAAATTGATTGGTGGTAGTGCAAGTTATAGTACTCTTGAAAAATAAATATGCTATTTCGTTCATGTAGCCTATTTTTTTTGGAGCTTACTAACGTTATCTTAATCAGCGGGCAACGAGAAACATTGTTTAATAATGGCTGTAGTCAGTGTCCGATCTTGGGCAACGGATTCTTATTTTGTGGCCTAGTGTTAACGTTAATGTTATATCCACTTCACGTAACTTTATTGGCTCTGTACAACTATCCTAAAGTTTGGGAAATCACATTTTACACCGATTAATGGCTGAAGGGGTTCATTTTAAAACTATTTAACGTTAGATCTGCCGTTGAACAGTCACTGTTCAAAAAGTTTTTTGGTTTTTTTTACACATCTGTGAGGACCTAAAGTGGCGATCTGCCAGGACGTCCCACGCTAATGTACAGTAATCACTGGCACGCGTATGTATCTTATTTAAATAAAGTCCCTTAACCTTAACATTCCTCATCTTGTTAGGATCTATTGATGAGATTGAATGGTCATTCTGTGCGATCGCAATTGTACGGAAGCCCTGAACTTAGTTTAACATTATTTTTGCAGACTTGCAGAACAGAATTTAAGAACAATGAAAAGATGAACAAAATATTTGCACATCAACGACTCAAAATTATTAATCAATGTCCAAGTGTGCAAGACATAAAGGAATGATGGCCAGCCCTGTTTCAGCCTACTCGAGTGAGTTAAGTTACCAATCATGTTTAGAGACCACAAGGAACCTAATGTATCTGAAACCCCCTCTCAAAACGTGATAATTTTTTTCTCTCATTCCATATTTCAGGTGAATACAGCATTTCAAAGAATAATCACTGTGCATCTGGAACCTAAATTGGTCCTCATTGGATCTTCACACTCCCAAGCTGCTGACTGTTTTGTGCTGAAGGAGGAGCACTTGGAGAAAGACTGAAAACTGAGATGGAACTACCAAAGGTACAGTTTATAATGAAGCATGCAAGCCATTTGGCTACTTGTTGTTTTATGTAAGGGTGAGAGGAATTGTTTATTCTTGTATTTTTCTTCATGATCAGCAGGTAGTACTTCCCCTTCTACTGTAAATTAAATATTAAACATGATGATATTTAGGTACTTAAAAAAAGCTGACAAATGCATTTGTGTGACAACAGTTCAGTGAGGTTATGTTTTGTTACCGTTTGTTAATTTATTGGACTTTCACAGAGAAAATTAAGTAATTTATATATATATATATATATATATATGCATGTATATATATATATATGTATATGTTCAATTTAAGTTATTGCAACAACTTCAGTAACAAACTATAGTAACAACCTTGAGTTAATTTCATGCACTTTTACAGAAACTATTTGCCACGTCTGTTGAGTTTCTGTTTTTAACCTAGTTTAACCTAGTCTTGTTAAGTTCATCGTCACCACCTGTTGTTTAATTAATTATCCCATTAGTCCCTGGGTTTATAAGTCCTGACTTTTCCCCATTTCGGTTGCCAGTTATTGTCTATGTTACACGTTTTTGAGTGGACTGTTATTAAAGACTGTTATTTTGGATTATCTTTGCCTGATCTCATCTTCCTCCTTGGAGCACTCATAATAGAATAACTGGCCAAAACTGTTTGAGCGGCGTTTTTCCCCTTTTTGTTTTGTTTAAAATTTTTCATGGACCTTCCCGTCGTAAAACTTCTCTGCCTGGAGCAGGGAGATCGCCCGCTTGAAGCTCACACCCAGGATTTTATTCAGCTCGCGTGCCTCACTCACTATCCGGGCCGCTCGCTCAGGCTGGTGTAATAAAAAACACAGAGCGAGCGTTCCAGCGGGCGGTCCTAAAGAGGATTTCGCCGCCTTTGTAGAGTGGGTGCTGGTACACAACGACTCTAGGGCTTTTCACACTACGCTTAACGCCGGGTTATCTACGTTCTAAACACCGCATTTAACCCCTTTTACCCGGGGTTATGAAACCCTGCTTCGGAGCAGGGTTAACACAGAATTTGCGTTGTTAAACCCGCATTGTGGTGCTAAATTTGTTCAGTGTGAAACGGAGCGGTGTTTGCTTGTTGCTGCTGGATGCTTGGCCAATCAGAAATTGAGCGGCGAGGCGTACGTCACGAAACGCGCGTGTTGTAAACAGCAGCAGGTCAGTAGTGAAAAAAAGTGAAAAGTAACGTAAAGTAAGAACTTCAAAAGTAAGAAATGTCAAACGACAGAAAGCGTGTGAACTGGAGTGATGAGGAGGTTTGTCTTTGTTGTCTTGCCTTTGTGCGTCTCATGAGGCTTAAAACGGCTAAAGACATAAGCGGCGACATTTTTTTAAAAATAACTGGCAAGACGCGGAAAAATGTAAACAGGTTGCCTGCTGTTCATCCAATCTGTGACAGTGACACCGCAAATAGGCAAATAAGAACGTTAACCTGGGGTTTAGGAATGTACAGTGTTAAACGTCTGTTAATGAATACCCAGGATTAACAGTGAATCCCAGGTACAGCATGAGCAGTGTGAAACGGGATTACAGATAACCCAGGATTCCATTTATCCGGGGTTTAGGATGACCCAGGGTTAACAGTTTCAAGTGTGAAAAGCCCTTCTGTGTTCACCATCGGCCCTGTGGAGGATGATTTCGCCACCATCCCCACTCCATAACTGCCAGAGACCAGCCCACCACCAGCGAAAGATGCGACGGAGGTGACGCACGAGCCCACCGCAGACCGAGGAGTTCGACGCGCCGCGATGGAGGAACTTGGACCGAGGACAAGGTCGGAAGTTACCATCGCCCTGGAGCCTACTTCTCCTCAATGGTCTGACCAGGTGTGTGAGTCGGCTACACCGCTGAGGGAGTGTTAGTGGAGTTCGGGGAGTTGGAAGATTGCCCCGCCCACACTCCTACCACGATGAGTGAGTACGAACTGGCCTCTGGTGGATATTATGATGAGCTGAAGGACATTTTCTCTGTGAACCTAATCGACTTTTTGGGAGAGGTGAACCTTAAGCCCCCTGTTCTTTCCAATACTCCTGTGTCTCCGCTGGTCCCGTCCAGCCCTGAATCTCCTGTGTCTCCGCTGGTCCCGTCCAGCCCTGAATCTTCTGTATCTCCGCTGGTCCTGTCCAGCCCTGAATCTCCTGTATCTCCGCTGGTCCTGTCCAGCCCTGAATCTCCTGTGCTTCTTGTGTGTCCTGAATTCCCGCCCAGCCTCCCTCTCCCGCCTCCTCACTCAACCAGTCCTTCAGCCTCACCATCACTGATGTCCTTCAGCCCCTCTGCACCTCCTACTGGTCAGCTGGACATGCCGAGTGTCTTCGGACCATCAGCTCAATCCTACACAGAGGATCCCCTGTCTCCGCCTCAGACCTCTGCGCCCCCTGCTACACCTCGGTCCGTCGACACTTCGGCTCCACCTTGGCTCCTCCCTCCCTCGGCTCCACTGGAAACCATCGGCCATACGGCTTCTCCGGGATCCCTCGTCCATCCAGCTCCGCCTTGGTCAGTTTCCGACCTGCCTGCACCTACGGCTTCGGCTGGCTCCTCCTTCCCTCTGACTCCACCTTTGTCCTCGGTCCCACCGGCTCAGCCACCGACCTCTGGATTTCCTGTTCCTCCCTCTCTCCTGCTCCACTCCCTCCTCCAGAGCCCCCACCCTCCCTCTTCAGTTTGAACTCTTTTCAGCGTGAGGCCACGCCTTCCCGGGAGGGGGCGATATCTGTCACATGTCTGTGTTGAGTTTCTGTTTAACCTAGTTTTTGCCTGTCTTGTTAAGTTCGTCACCACCTGTTGTATAATTAATTATTCCATTAGTCCCTGGGTTTATAAGTCCTGACTTTTCCCCATTTCAGTTGCCAATTATTGTCTGTTACACATTTTTGAGTGGACTGCTATTAAAGACTGTTATTTTGGATTATATTTGCATGATCTCATCTTCCTCCTTGGAGCACTCGTAACACTATTCAATAAGTCATGTTTTTATCCAGCAACCTCTGTTGATAGATTCAAACCGTTTAATCCATTTTTTTTAGCCCATGTGATCAAGCCAAATGGTTAAAATAGTAAGGAACAAAATATTGTGGAGGCAAAAACACCTTGGGAGAGGCTTATACAGTTATGTTGCTCACCTGTTGACATTTCTTGCACCCTGTTTTACACCACTAAATTAAAGAAACCTCTCTGTGGAGGACATAACATTTTAATTAAAAAAAAATTTTTTTTAGGATGAGCAGTGTTCTGTTGATATGACACAAGAGGTGGTCATCAGCTGCATTATATAATTCCTTGGGGAACATGGAGACCTCATCAAAGAACTGAAAGTATGCAATCGTAAAGGTCCCATATTGTACACCTTTATGGAGTTTTATTTCAGGTGTTGATGTCCTTAAGAATATATATTTGCCGTATAAGTACCAAAAATCATCTCAATATATTTTTACATCTCCTCTCTCAGGAGCTCTGCTAAGAACAGGTCGATTTTGGCCTGTAATAATATTCATGAGCCTCTCTTATGATTGGCCTGTTGTTTTCTGAGTGAATCACGGCCTGGCCAACCACAGGTAACTAGGGTTATGTATGCTGTAGCCAGCTGTTGCTTGGTGATACTCAATAGAAAGGTCAATAGAAACACTGGTAATGATGGACACTGCTGAGGGAAATGTTTGAGCCTGAGTCAGACCCCGAATCGGCGATGACACGAGACAACCAACCACCTCCTCAAACGCGCTTACAACAGGATGTTTCAGAATGGTAATGTTATTTTTTTCAAACACCAAATGCAGTAAGCTATGTAACTACTGCTTTCCTACTGATATAGTAAGTTGACATGATGCAATGTATTTTACAATGTTACTTTTTCCTCTAAAAGGTGTAATTGTGGTTAGTGTGCAAGGATGCCCACAGAACGCGAGAACATATGCTGTAAAGAGACGCTTAAGGTAAACTTTTAAAACTATGAATAAGAAATTGTTACTGTAGCAAATTGCATTACATTGGGGTATAAATCACAGCCATATCACCCTGCAGCCCAAGACTGGTTGCCCACTGAAGCTAAGCAGGGTTGAGCCTGATCAGTACCTGGATGGGAGACCTCCTGGGAAAACTAGGTTGCTGTTGGAAGAGGTGTTAGTGAGGCCAGCAGGGGGTGCTCACCCTGTGGTCTGCGTGGGTCCTAACACCCCAGTATAGTGATGGGGACACTATACTGTAAAAGCACCGTCTTTCAGATGAGACGTTAAACCGAGGTCCTGACTCTCTATGGTCACTAAAAATCCCATGGCACTTCTCGTAAAGAGTAGGGGTGTAACCCCGGTGTCCTGGCCAAATTCCCTCCACTGGCCCTTATCAATCATGGCCTCCTAGTAATCCCCATCCACTTGATTGGCTCTATCACCCTCTCCTCTCCACCTGTAACTGGTGTGTGGTGAGCGCACTGGCGCCGTTGTACTGTGGCTGCCGTCGCATCATCCAAGTGGATGCTGCACACTAGTGGTGGTTGAGGAGAGACCCCCACATGATTGTAAAGTGCTTTGGGTGTACGGCAATACACAATAAAAGCGCTATATAAATGCATCATTCATTGATTCATTATAAAGGCTTAAAAACTGCTCCTGTTCATTAGGTTCTAAGACTAATTAACCCGCTACCATCCCCTCCAAACTGCATGATTGATCATCCCCAACATTATCCTGGACTTCAAACTGTGTGCTTGGATATTTATTCTTTACAGAATGCTTACAACATTTACTGGGCTGATTATGGGCATTTGAGGTTTAGTTTACAACGGTAAATAAGACACATATTCATAAATATGACAAAGAATATGTTTTATTGTGGGTATAGTAACTGGAGTAAATTGAAATGGCTATGCATTTAAAATTTCACAATTGCTTTGTAATGTATTTATAAAATCTGAAATCCAATAGCAAATAACAAAGAATTTGATAAATAGTAAAAACTTTATTACAATCATATTACAGTCATTTATAACAGGAAAATAACTATATCACACTGTGTTGCTTATTGCTGTAATATTTATGGGATTACAATGTGTATCTGTCCAGCCTTCACGTATTATAACAATAGCTGATGAAGCTTGGACAAAAAGAAACATTGTAATCCCATTAAAATTTCTATGTGCAAGGTTTTCTTATAACTATTGTCAAGACACTCCGATGTGCATAGACTTTTCTAAAAACATATAGAAATATACAGTGACAATAGGTAATTGTTACAAATATATTTTTAGAACTATTGCTCTGATTGCATCCTTTCAGGTCTATTAAGCACACTAAACGCCAATATGTTCTCCACCTCCGCGATGTATGGTCTAGGGTCGTCAAGGACATTTTCAAAAAGGACTTCCATCAGTTCCTGGATGTAATCTAAAAACATTGTTTACCAGTATAACTAAGATGTTCATTTGCCATTTTTATAATTTATATAATAAAGAAATATTTTTGCACTGACTGTATGTTGGCACCGTTTTCACTGGCTTTGCAGTGCATACACCCTTATTTGCCTTTGTGAACTTTATTTTGTAGATGGGCTTTCCTGAAGAAGAGGTTGCTTGTGTGTGTTGAGAATTTTCATTAAAGTGAATGGCCTTTTGGCTTTGTCCAATTTGTAAAGCGATTTAGAATCTGAAATTAAAATATGAAATGAATGTTGAAACCTATTTGGAGACAGAGGTAGTATAAATATATCTAGCAAAGTTGTTGTTAAGTAAGTTCAATGAGGACATGCATCTAATTCATACGTTTTTTTTTTGTTTTTTTTCCACAGGTACACTGTAATGATAATAACACATAACACTGTGTAAACAGTCCACGTTTACAATTAAATTACCATTTAACCCCTGCAAATGAAAAATAGATAGGAAGATGTAGAATTTTGCATATTCTGTACCTCCTGGCTGCAACCACTTGCTTGGGTCTGTGGTGGTTTTGTCTGGATGTTCACATTTCGGGAAGTGGGGGTCTGTATGAGTGTGGACATCTTGCAGGTGGTCGACGAGTGACTTCCACTTTGCCACTTTCTCAGGTCCAGATTTGGATGATGTTGCAGTCCAGTATATGTGGTTCTTGATACTACGCTGACATTTCTTTATCTCTTGACAATCTTTTTCATTGGCAATCTTGTCTAGTTTCTTTGACAAGCCTGTATACAAATGGAATAATATTTGACAAAGGGCTCATTAAATATAAAAGAAATATAAAATCAAACTTACATTAGACATACAATCTTGTTTGACCAAAAAAAAAAACATAAAAAACAACTCACCTTTTTCCAGATGTCAGAGATCATAGAACGGTGTGATATTGTTGTCCTTTAGATATTTTTGTATTTGCGGGTGACGGTCAGTGACGATACCACATGCTGCCAGCTTTTCCAGGCTCCTTTTCAGGCCCTCCAGTTCCATATGGTAGCTACCTCCAACTTTGTTGCTCTGGTGGTATAGATAAGATATAGATGTTTCATAAAAGATATTTCACATAGTTATTCAAGTTGTAAGCAACGGTTGTCTGACATCTCTGCACTAGTATAAAAATCCCTCATAATCAAGTTGTCCACCATTGTTTTTTCCACAAAATATTCATGTATATCAGCTACAGTATTATAAAAAATAAGTAAATACATGTTGAATCATGTGACTTGAAAAGTCTATACTGAATGTATTATGTGTTATTTCTGTCACAATTGCTTTGAAACATAACCACCACATCAACAAAATTAACAGTGACTATCACAACTGTCATCCTTGTGTATTTCACACTGACCTGCACCAATTGGATATCAATTATTTTGTTTTCCTGAAGATGCATCACACTGTAGCTACCATACTTTGCTGAGTGTCCTGAGGGAAAAGCCAAAAGACAAGAGGATACATATGAATACAAAACATTTATATTTCAGAACAGATACAGCAAAAAATAGTACAATCAAGCTGACAAAATAACATTTTATACCTGGTGAGTCCGCCCTCATATCACCTCCAATAATGACCTTATTGTCTTGGATGAGCTGGTGCAGAAGTGCCTCCTGGTCCTTCCCCCATTTATGGATAATGGTTGGTTCCAGGTACATTCGGGTATGTCTTCTAAAAGTGTCGTATGTAAACATCGCTAAATGCATTGCCTTGAAAATCTTAAAAAAGACAATACACATAAGTTATTTCATACCCATATTTGGCCAAATTTCTGAAAAGTAAAATATATGTACAGGTGCATCTCAGTAAATTAGAATGTCGTGAAAAAGTTAATTTTTTCTTGTAAGTTATTTCAAAAAGTGAAACTTTCATATATGTTGCATGTAAAGTAAAACATTTCAAAAGTTTTTTTGTTTTAATTTTGATTATTAGAGCTTACAGTTCATGAAAGTCAAAAATCAGTATCTCAAAATATTAGAATATTTACATTTGGGTTTCAATTAACGACCATCCCTACAGTATAAATTCCGGGTATCTCTTGTTCTTTGAAACCACAATAATGGGGAAGAGTGCTGACTTGGCAATGGTCCAGAAGACAATCACTGACACCCTCCACAAAGAGGGTAAGTCACAGAGGGTCATTACTGAAAGGTGTGGCTGTTCACAGAGTGCTTTATCAAAGCATATTAAATGCAAAGTTGACTGGAAGGAAGAAATTGGGTAGGAAAAGGTACTGTCAAGCAAAGCTGATTCAAACATTTGGGAGAGTTTCACAAGGAGTGGATTGAAGCTGGAGTCAGTGCATCAAGCAATTAAGCCATATCTTCAACATTTACTACTGAATTTATGACACATTTTACTCAACTGTGAGCCAGCTGATGCTTGCTGTAGGTGTCTCACCTTTTTATTGAGAAAATCATATTACTGTTGTCTTAAGTCTGGTGCGCACTGTATAATAGTCCTTTACAAGTGTTGCTTATCAGACTGTAGAAACAGGATCCCAAGCCATATCGGATCTCAGCTGTCATTAATGTCAGACTGTATGGCGGCCAAGACTCGTTAAAAATGGACATACACAAGAACACTCAAGTTTTACATCATCAATTCATGACGCTTTCAGTAATGGTGAGCGGGATTTACAAGAAGGACAAAAATGGTGGCTAGCAAAGAAAAAGTCTTAATTTTGATCATGGCTTGTCTTGAAAAGAAAAATGGATCAAACAAAGATGGTGTGTGGAGCAAGAGGTAGCTTGTTGTTGTCACTAAGTGCACCTATCCCAAACAGCAGCTGACTCTGCGCTGGATCCGTTTTCAAACCGGCAAATCTGCATAACAGTCACATCTGTTTCAGTGCTGTAACACGAATCCAGCCCCGGCCTGGTTTCAGTGGACGGGAACTACTGTCGCAGAGCAGGTACTGGCCGCCTCCGAAATGAGCGCATGTTTTTTTCTGGAGTTCAGAAAAGATATTTTGCGGATCACACTGCAAAATTTCAGCATCACAGTGATGCTGAAAATTCAGCTTTGATCAAAGCAATACATTTTATTTTGAAGTATATTAAAATAGAAAACCATTATTTTGCATTTTGATACTTCAAAATATTACAGTTTTTTTCTGTATTTTTGATCAAATAAATGCTGGCTTGATGAACATTTTGCAGAAAGAGTAAAAAAAAAATTGTTATAATATACTGTTTCAATATCTTAGACTAGAGAAATCAATTTAAGTGGAAGGATATAGTTTTTTTTTTGTTTTTTTTTTAATAATGCTTTTACCCGACATTCTGGTCCACACTACATACCAGATGGTGGCAGTAATGCACCACAAAGTTGTTTGCCAACCGCCAATAGAGAATGGGAATCAACGTCACGCCTGGATTCCGCCATGTTTTAGGTCCCGCTCAGGAGCGCACAGTGTAGACACCATAGACTGTAAAAAAAAGATGGACGACGCGTCTCCGCTTCCTTCCATTATAGAAAAGTGAAGCCAAAATATTTCAGTATGGCCACTGCCATCTTGAGTAAATGACATAATTTGGAGCCCGAGTCTGCGCAGTAGAGATTCGTTTGGAGCCAGAGTCTGCGAGTAGAGATTCGTTTGGAGCCCGAGTCTGCGAGTAGAGATTTGTTTGGAGTCTGAGTTGGCGAGTAGAGATTCGTTTGGTGCCAGAGTCTGCGCAGTAGAGATTCGTTTGGAGCCCGAGTCTGCGAGTAGAGATTTGTTTGGTGCCAGAGTCTGCGAGTAGAGATTCGTTTGGACTCTGAGTTGGCGAGTAGAGATTAGTTTGGTGCCAGAGTCTGCGCAGTAGAGATTCGTTTGGAGCCTGAATCTGCGAGTAGAGATTCGTTTGGTGCCAGAGTCTGCGAGTAGAGATTTGTTTGGTGCCAGAGTCTGCGCATTAGAGATTCGTTTGGAGCCCGAGTCTGCGAGTAGAGATTCGTTTGGTGCCAGAGTCTGCGAGTAGAGATTTGTTTGGTGCCCGAGTCTGCGAGTAGAGATTCGTTTGGAGCCTGAGTTGGCGAGTAGAGATTAATTTGGTGCCAGAGTCTGCGCAGTAGAGATTCGTTTGGAGCCCGAGTCTGCGAGTATAGATTCGTTTGGTGCCAGAGTCTGCGCAGTGGAGATTCGTTTGGAGCCCAAGTCTGCGATTAGAGATTTGTTTGGTGCCAGAGTTTGCGAGTAGAGATTCGTTTGGTGCCAGAGTCTGCGCAGTAGAGATTCGTTTGGAGCCCGAATCTGCGAGTAGAGATTCGTTTGGTGCCAGAGTCTGCAAGTAGAGATTTGTTTGGAGCCTGAGTCTGCGAGTAGAGATTCGTTTGGTGCCAGAGTCTGCACAGTAGAGATTCGATTGGAGCCCAAGTCTGCAAGTAGAGATTCGTTTGGTGCCAGAGTCTGTGCAGTAGAGATTTGTTTAGTGCCAGATTCTGCGAGTAGAGATTCATTTGGTGCCAGAATCTGTGTGTAGAGATTGGTTTAGTGCCAGAGTCTGCGCAGTAGAGATTCGTTTGGAACCAGAGTCTGCGAGGAGAGATTCGTTTTGTGCTAGAGTCTGCACTGTAGAGATTCGTTTGGAGCCCGAGTTTGCGCAGTAGAGATTTGTTTGGTGCCCGAGTCTGCGAGTAGAGATTCGTTTGGTGCCAGAGTCTGTGAGGAGAGATTCGTTTTGTGCCAGAGTCTGCGCAGTAGAGATTCGTTTGGAGCCCGAGTCTGCGAGTAGAGATTCGTTTGGTGCCAGAGTCTGCGAGTAGAGATTTGTTTGGTGCCCGAGTCTGCGAGTAGAGATTTGTTTGGTGCCCGAGTCTGCGAGTAGAGATTCGTTTGGAGCCTGAGTTGGCGAGTAGAGATTAATTTGGTGCCAGAGTCTGCGCAGTAGAGATTCGTTTGGAGCCCGAGTCTGCGAGTATAGATTCGTTTGGTGCCAGAGTCTGCGCAGTGGAGATTCGTTTGGAGCCCAAGTCTGCGATTAGAGATTTGTTTGGTGCCAGAGTTTGCGAGTAGAGATTCGTTTGGTGCCAGAGTCTGCGCAGTAGAGATTCGTTTGGAGCCCGAATCTGCGAGTAGAGATTCGTTTGGTGCCAGAGTCTGCAAGTAGAGATTTGTTTGGAGCCTGAGTCTGCGAGTAGAGATTCGTTTGGTGCCAGAGTCTGCACGGTAGAGATTCGATTGGAGCCCAAGTCTGCAAGTAGAGATTCGTTTGGTGCCAGAGTCTGTGCAGTAGAGATTTGTTTAGTGCCAGATTCTGCGAGTAGAGATTCATTTGGTGCCAGAATCTGTGTGTAGAGATTGGTTTAGTGCCAGAGTCTGCGCAGTAGAGATTCGTTTGGAACCAGAGTCTGCGAGGAGAGATTCGTTTTGTGCTAGAGTCTGCACTGTAGAGATTCGTTTGGAGCCCGAGTTTGCGCAGTAGAGATTTGTTTGGTGCCCGAGTCTGCGAGTAGAGATTCGTTTGGTGCCAGAGTCTGTGAGGAGAGATTCGTTTTGTGCCAGAGTCTGCGCAGTAGAGATTCGTTTGGAGCCCGAGTCTGCGAGTAGAGATTCGTTTGGTGCCAGAGTCTGCGAGTAGAGATTCGTTTGGTGCCCGAGTCTGCGAGTAGAGATTCGTTTGGTGCCAGAGTCTGCGAGGAGAGATTCGTTTTGTGCCAGAGTCTGCGCAGTAGAGATTCGTTTGGAGCCCGAGTCTGCGAGTAGAGATTCGTTTGGTGCCAGAGTCTGCGAGTAGAGACTTGTTTGGTGCCAGAGTCTGCGCAGTAGAGATTCGTTTGGAGCCCGAGTCTGCGAGTAGAGATTCGTTTGGTGCCAGAGTCTGCAAGTAGAGATTTGTTTGGAGCCTGAGTCTGCGAGTAGAGATTCGTTTGGTGCCCGAGTCTGCACGGTAGAGATTCGATTGGAGCCCAAGTCTGCGAGGAGAGATTCGTTTTGTGCTAGAGTCTGCACTGTAGAGATTCGTTTGGAGCCCGAGTTTGCGAGTAGAGATTTGTTTGGTGCCCGAGTCTGCGAGTAGAGATTCGTTTGGTGCCAGAGTCTGCAAGGAGAGATTCGTTTTGTGCCAGAGTCTGCGCAGTAGAGATTCGTTTGGAGCCCGAGTCTGCGAGTAGAGATTCGTTTGGTGCCGGAGTCTGCGAGTAGAGACTCGTTTGGTGCCAGAGTCTGCGCAGTAGAGATTCGTTTGGTGCCAGAGTCTGCGAGTAGTGATTCGTTTGGTGCCAGAATCTGCGATTGGAGATTCGTTTGGTGCCAGAGTCTGCGCAGTAGAGATTCGTTTGGAGCCCGAATCTGCGAGTAGAGATTCGTTTGGTGCCAGAGTCTGCAAGTAGAGATTTGTTTGGAGCCTGAGTCTGCGAGTAGAGATTCGTTTGGTGCCAGAGTCTGCACGGTAGAGATTCGATTGGAGCCCAAGTCTGCGAGGAGAGATTCGTTTGGTGCCAGAGTCTGTGCAGTAGAGATTTGTTTAGTGCCAGATTCTGCGAGTAGAGATTCATTTGGTGCCAGAATCTGTGTGTAGAGATTGGTTTAGTGCCAGAGTCTGCGCAGTAGAGATTCGTTTGGAACCAGAGTCTGCGAGTAGAGATTCGTTTGGAACCAGAGTCTGCGAGTAGAGATTCGTTTGGTGCCCGAGTCTGCGAGTAGAGATTCGTTTGGAGCCCGAGTCTGCGAGTAGAGATTCGTTTGGTGCCAGAGTCTGCAAGTAGAGATTTGTTTGGAGCCTGAGTCTGCGAGTAGAGATTCGTTTGGTGCCAGAGTCTGCACGGTAGAGATTCGATTGGAGCCCAAGGCTGCGAGGAGAGATTCGTTTTGTGCCAGAGTCTGCACGGTAGAGATTCGATTGGAGCCCAAGTCTGCGAGGAGAGATTCGTTTTGTGCTAGAGTCTGCACTGTAGAGATTCGTTTGGAGCCCGAGTTTGCGAGTAGAGATTTGTTTGGTGCCCGAGTCTGCGAGTAGAGATTCGTTTGGTGCCAGAGTCTGCAAGGAGAGATTCGTTTGGTGCCAGAGTCTGCACGGTAGAGATTCGATTGGAGCCCAAGTCTGCGAGGAGAGATTCGTTTTGTGCCAGAGTCTGCACGGTAGAGATTCGATTGGAGCCCAAGTCTGCGAGGAGAGATTCGTTTTGTGCTAGAGTCTGCACTGTAGAGATTCGTTTGGAGCCCGAGTTTGCGAGTAGAGATTCGTTTGGTGCCAGAGTCTGCGCAGTAGAGATTCGTTTGGAGCCCGAATCTGCGAGTAGAGATTCGTTTGGTGCCAGAGTCTGCAAGTAGAGATTTGTTTGGAGCCTGAGTCTGCGAGTAGAGATTCGTTTGGTGCCAGAGTCTGCACGGTAGAGATTCGATTGGAGCCCAAGTCTGCGAGTATAGATTCGTTTGGTGCCAGAGTCTGCGCAGTGGAGATTCGTTTGGAGCCCAAGTCTGCGATTAGAGATTTGTTTGGTGCCAGAGTTTGCGAGTAGAGATTCGTTTGGTGCCAGAGTCTGCGCAGTAGAGATTCGTTTGGAGCCCGAATCTGCGAGTAGAGATTCGTTTGGTGCCAGAGTCTGCAAGTAGAGATTTGTTTGGAGCCTGAGTCTGCGAGTAGAGATTCGTTTGGTGCCAGAGTCTGCACGGTAGAGATTCGATTGGAGCCCAAGTCTGCAAGTAGAGATTCGTTTGGTGCCAGAGTCTGTGCAGTAGAGATTTGTTTAGTGCCAGATTCTGCGAGTAGAGATTCATTTGGTGCCAGAATCTGTGTGTAGAGATTGGTTTAGTGCCAGAGTCTGCGCAGTAGAGATTCGTTTGGAACCAGAGTCTGCGAGGAGAGATTCGTTTTGTGCTAGAGTCTGCACTGTAGAGATTCGTTTGGAGCCCGAGTTTGCGCAGTAGAGATTTGTTTGGTGCCCGAGTCTGCGAGTAGAGATTCGTTTGGTGCCAGAGTCTGTGAGGAGAGATTCGTTTTGTGCCAGAGTCTGCGCAGTAGAGATTCGTTTGGAGCCCGAGTCTGCGAGTAGAGATTCGTTTGGTGCCAGAGTCTGCGAGTAGAGATTTGTTTGGTGCCCGAGTCTGCGAGTAGAGATTTGTTTGGTGCCCGAGTCTGCGAGTAGAGATTCGTTTGGAGCCTGAGTTGGCGAGTAGAGATTAATTTGGTGCCAGAGTCTGCGCAGTAGAGATTCGTTTGGAGCCCGAGTCTGCGAGTATAGATTCGTTTGGTGCCAGAGTCTGCGCAGTGGAGATTCGTTTGGAGCCCAAGTCTGCGAGTAGAGATTCGTTTGGTGCCAGAGTCTGCGCAGTGGAGATTCGTTTGGAGCCCGAATCTGCGAGTAGAGATTCGTTTGGTGCCAGAGTCTGCAAGTAGAGATTTGTTTGGAGCCTGAGTCTGCGAGTAGAGATTCGTTTGGTGCCAGAGTCTGCACGGTAGAGATTCGATTGGAGCCCAAGTCTGCAAGTAGAGATTCGTTTGGTGCCAGAGTCTGTGCAGTAGAGATTTGTTTAGTGCCAGATTCTGCGAGTAGAGATTCATTTGGTGCCAGACTCTGTGTGTAGAGATTGGTTTAGTGCCAGAGTCTGCGCAGTAGAGATTCGTTTGGAACCAGAGTCTGCGAGGAGAGATTCGTTTTGTGCTAGAGTCTGCACTGTAGAGATTCGTTTGGAGCCCGAGTTTGCGCAGTAGAGATTTGTTTGGTGCCCGAGTCTGCGAGTAGAGATTCGTTTGGTGCCAGAGTCTGTGAGGAGAGATTCGTTTTGTGCCAGAGTCTGCGCAGTAGAGATTCGTTTGGAGCCCGAGTCTGCGAGTAGAGATTCGTTTGGTGCCAGAGTCTGCGAGTAGAGATTCGTTTGGTGCCCGAGTCTGCGAGTAGAGATTCGTTTGGTGCCAGAGTCTGCGAGGAGAGATTCGTTTTGTGCCAGAGTCTGCGCAGTAGAGATTCGTTTGGAGCCCGAGTCTGCGAGTAGAGATTCGTTTGGTGCCAGAGTCTGCGAGTAGAGACTTGTTTGGTGCCAGAGTCTGCGCAGTAGAGATTCGTTTGGAGCCCGAGTCTGCGAGTAGAGATTCGTTTGGTGCCAGAGTCTGCAAGTAGAGATTTGTTTGGAGCCTGAGTCTGCGAGTAGAGATTCGTTTGGTGCCCGAGTCTGCACGGTAGAGATTCGATTGGAGCCCAAGTCTGCGAGGAGAGATTCGTTTTGTGCTAGAGTCTGCACTGTAGAGATTCGTTTGGAGCCCGAGTTTGCGAGTAGAGATTTGTTTGGTGCCCGAGTCTGCGAGTAGAGATTCGTTTGGTGCCAGAGTCTGCAAGGAGAGATTCGTTTTGTGCCAGAGTCTGCGCAGTAGAGATTCGTTTGGAGCCCGAGTCTGCGAGTAGAGATTCGTTTGGTGCCAGAGTCTGCGAGTAGAGACTCGTTTGGTGCCAGAGTCTGCGCAGTAGAGATTCGTTTGGTGCCAGAGTCTGCGAGTAGTGATTCGTTTGGTGCCAGAATCTGCGATTGGAGATTCGTTTGGTGCCAGAGTCTGCGCAGTAGAGATTCGTTTGGAGCCCGAATCTGCGAGTAGAGATTCGTTTGGTGCCAGAGTCTGCAAGTAGAGATTTGTTTGGAGCCTGAGTCTGCGAGTAGAGATTCGTTTGGTGCCAGAGTCTGCACGGTAGAGATTCGATTGGAGCCCAAGTCTGCGAGGAGAGATTCGTTTGGTGCCAGAGTCTGTGCAGTAGAGATTTGTTTAGTGCCAGATTCTGCGAGTAGAGATTCATTTGGTGCCAGAATCTGTGTGTAGAGATTGGTTTAGTGCCAGAGTCTGCGCAGTAGAGATTCGTTTGGAACCAGAGTCTGCGAGTAGAGATTCGTTTGGAACCAGAGTCTGCGAGTAGAGATTCGTTTGGTGCCCGAGTCTGCGAGTAGAGATTCGTTTGGAGCCCGAGTCTGCGAGTAGAGATTCGTTTGGTGCCAGAGTCTGCAAGTAGAGATTTGTTTGGAGCCTGAGTCTGCGAGTAGAGATTCGTTTGGTGCCAGAGTCTGCACGGTAGAGATTCGATTGGAGCCCAAGGCTGCGAGGAGAGATTCGTTTTGTGCCAGAGTCTGCACGGTAGAGATTCGATTGGAGCCCAAGTCTGCGAGGAGAGATTCGTTTTGTGCTAGAGTCTGCACTGTAGAGATTCGTTTGGAGCCCGAGTTTGCGAGTAGAGATTTGTTTGGTGCCCGAGTCTGCGAGTAGAGATTCGTTTGGTGCCAGAGTCTGCAAGGAGAGATTCGTTTGGTGCCAGAGTCTGCACGGTAGAGATTCGATTGGAGCCCAAGTCTGCGAGGAGAGATTCGTTTTGTGCCAGAGTCTGCACGGTAGAGATTCGATTGGAGCCCAAGTCTGCGAGGAGAGATTCGTTTTGTGCTAGAGTCTGCACTGTAGAGATTCGTTTGGAGCCCGAGTTTGCGAGTAGAGATTTGTTTGGTGCCCGAGTCTGCGAGTAGAGATTCGTTTGGTGCCAGAGTCTGCAAGGAGAGATTCGTTTTGTGCCAGAGTCTGCGCAGTAGAGATTCGTTTGGAGCCCGAGTCTGCGAGTAGAGATTCGTTTGGTGCCAGAGTCTGCGAGTAGAGACTCGTTTGGTGCCAGAGTCTGCGCAGTAGAGATTCGTTTGGTGCCAGAGTCTGCGAGTAGTGATTCGTTTGGTGCCAGAGTCTGCGATTGGAGATTCGTTTGGTGCCAGAGTCTGTGTAGTAGAGATTCGTTTGGAGCCCGAGTCTGCGTAGTAGAAATTAGTTTAGAGCCAGAGTCTGCGCTGTAGAGTCGTGAGGTGTAGCCGCAGAATCAAACTCCCGCCCAAACTCCTGCAGACCCAATCAACCATAACAACACGCCCCGTTTTTATTGCATCAAATTACTAGCTAAAATCAAACTTACCACAAAAACGAACAATTGAGCATATATCAGCGTGATAACAACTATCTTAAATGACCAAAATCATATTTTGGAAAATTTTATTGGAAGTGTAATTAATTTTTTTGTTATGACTGAAGTCCCATTCGTTCATTATTCAGTCTCCTTCACTACAGTGGTAAAACACTTTGGTTAGCAAAACCATGGCTATTGTTTTTAAAGGGGAGAATACATAGCTAGATCTTAAACAGTGGATCGTTTAGCGTTGTTATATTCGGGAGTGTACATAAATCAGAAAAAGTTATTTCGCAGGAAAAACAAAAAGCAAGAGAATGCGCGGGCGCCTCCGTGTCATGCATATGTGCACACACTGATATACAGTGCATATTCATCTAAAAGAGGCAGCTGTGACAATGCCTGAAACAGCAGCAGTGTGGAACAATGGCAAATTTTCTCTCTTTAATGTTTTATTTGTCTTCTTTCTTTCTTTCTTTCTTTCTTTCTTTCTTTCTTTCTTTCTTTCTTTCTTTCTTTCTTTCTTTCTTGTTTGATTGTTTACAAAAATACTAGCTTTTTTACTTCACATACATGAACAAGTACTTACAGATAGGCTAATAAATCCTCAAAATTTATATTACATACGACGACATGTTTACAGGATAATTGCCTTTATTTTCGTCAAATACAGTTCTTAATACAACATATTTGACTGTTTAAACAACAAGCTAAGCTATGTAAACTTTTACACTGCTTAATTTGTGTGTAAACGCCAAAAAAACACAAAAAAAATGTGAAAAAGCTTATTCTGGCCAGTACTAAATGCAACACGCAATTTAAAATATATTTTTTATATTTTGCAGATTCTGCAAGCTGATTGTAAACTTATGAATTAAAAATTTGCGTGTGTCATGAATAAAGTGAAAATTAAAAAGTCGAGTCTATTGCGGCATTAAATTTAGATCTGTGCATGGTGCATTTCTTTTCAAGAGTTTTTACAGCATTTTACATTATAACTGATCACACGATTCTGTTGATTTTGGCAGGTCAGAATGGTTCAGAGGATTCATCTCATTGCTGGAAAGCTGGAGTGTTGGTCATAGCGCGCGCTCACTGACTGAATTCTGCACTCTGGCGAATTAAAAAAAAAAGAAAGTGTTTTTTACATTGCATACAGCATCACTGATTATAACTGGAGCTTTTATAGAGTGCGCTAGACTCAGTGATTATTATTTGAAAATGTAAATGTTCTTTTCTTGCTTGCTGTATAATTTGTTCGTTGTTTGAATAACAGTGGCGGTGTTATAATTAGAAACGTAAATTTTTTTTTTTTTAATAAACCGGTGATCATCAGGTTAAATACAAATTCAGTCTTATTAAAATATATTGTAACATAAATGTTACTTGACTAAAAGGACTTTATGACGTGGGTGTAGTTCAGGGCTGTCCAAACTCGGTCCTGGAGGGCCGGTGTCCTGCAGACTTCAGCTCCAACTTGCCTCAACACACCTGCTGGGAAGTTTCTAGTATGCCTAGTAAGAGCTTGATTAGCTGGTTCAGGTGTGTTTGATTAGGGTTGGAGCTAAAATTTGCAGGACAGTGGCCCTCAAGGACCAGGGTTGAGAAAGCCTGTGGTTTGAGCGTGCTTGACTAGAAACTATAGCGCAGTTAAAGAGCTGTTATATGTGATTGTACGTGGCTGCGTCTTGAGGAGCGAGAAAGCTTTGGAAAATGAATCATAAAAAGGATGAGGATGTGAATGCTTTTACAAATCGGAATCTAAAATGCCGGTAATATGGCAAGAACATTTCACATGAAATTATGTCAGTGAGAGGGGAGTTGCGCAAGAAAAATACAACCAAGGCAAGGCAAGGCAAGTTTATTTAGATAGCACATTTCGTACACAGTGGTAATTCAAAGTGCTTTACATAAAAGAAAGTGAAATAGACATTAAAAATCTGTAAAAACATGGAAATAAAAATAATAAAAACAAGGAATTTTAAAATTATATAGAAATTGATTTAAAATAAATTTAAAGAAAATGATTATACATAAAATTCATTGCAGTCAGTTCGGACATATAGCACAGTGCTCATTCAACAAATGCACAGTTAAACAGATGAGTTTTGAGTCTTGATTTAAATGTGGCTAATGTTTTAGCACATCTGATCTCTTCTGGAAGCTGGTTCCAACTGCGGGCCGCATAATAGCTAAAAGCAGACTCCCCTTGTTTTGTGTGAACCCTTGGTATTTCTAACTGACTCGATCCTAATGATCTGAGTGGTCTGTTCGGTATATATTCAGTGAGCATATCAGCAATATATTTAGGTCCTGGGCCATTGAGTGACTTATAAACAAGTAAAAGTACTTTAAAATCAATCCTAAATGTAACTGGAAGCCAGTGTAAGGACCTGAGGACTGGTGTGATATGCTCAGATTTTCTGGTTCTAGTCAGAATCCTGGCAGCAGCATTCTGGATGAGCTGCAGCTAATGTCTTCTTGGGAAGGCCGGTGAGGAGACCATTACAGTAATCCACCCTGCTGGTGATAAAGGCATGAACAAGTTTCTCCAAGTCTTGACTGGAAACAAAACATCTAATTCTTGCAATGTTTTTGAGATGATAGTATGCTGATTTAGTTACTGCTTTGACATGACTACTGAAAGGTCTGTCTCCAGAATCACCCCAAGATTTCTGACTTGATTTTTAGTTGTTTGACCCCTAGAGTCAAGGTATGCATTCACCTTGAGAACTTCATCTTTGGTTCCAAATGCAATGACTTCAGTTTTCTCCTTGTTTAACTGAAGAAAGTTCTGGCACATCCAACTGTTAATTTCATCAATGCATTGGCAGAGGGAGTCAATGGGGCTGTAGTCATTTGGAGATAAGGCTAGGTAAATCTGGGTATCAGCAGCATAGCTGTGATATGCAATTTGGTTCTTCCTCATTATCTGACTTAGTGGGAGCATAAACAGGCTAAACAAGAGTGGTGCAAGAATTGGGCCCTGTGGGACTCCACATGTCATGGCCGTCCACTTAGACTTATGCTCTCCTATACTCACATAATAACCTCTCCCTTCTAAGTATGATCTGAACCATTTGAGTGTCATCCCAGAAAGCCCGACCCAGTTTTCCAGTCTCTCAAGAAGTATGTTATGATCGACAGTGTCAAACGCAGCACTAAGATCTAGTAGTACCAGCGCTGATATTTTGCCAGAATCAGAATTGAGGCGAATATCATTTATTATCTTAATGAGTGCTGTCTCTGTGCTGTGATGTGCTCGGAAACCAGATTGAAAATTGTCCAGGTATCCATTTGAGTTTAAGCAGTTGTTCAGCTGATTAAAAACTACCTTTTCAATAATCTTACCTATGAAAGGAAGATTTTATATGGGTCTATAGTTGCTCAACATGGTGTTATCAAGATTGCGCTTTTTCAGAAAGGGCTTAACAACTGCAGTTTTAAGGGAGTTTGGAAAAGTCCCAGAAAGAAGTGAGGCGTTCACCACTTCTAAGAGATCAGCTTCTAAACAGTTAAGCACATTTTTGAAAAAGTATGTGGGAAGTGTGTCAAGATAGCAGGTTGAAGATTTAAGGTGCTGTACTATTTCTTCCAAAATTTTGTTATCAATTTTTTTTAAAACACACATAGTCACTTCTTTTTGAAATTGCGGTCGAATCTGTGTGACTTCTGCATAACTTGAGGATGTGCCAATCTCCTTTCTGATATTATTGATCTTCTCAGAAAAGAAGGAAGCAAACTCATTTGCTGTCGGAGAGAATTTACTGGGAATCTGACTTGGGGGGTTTGTCAGTCTCTCAACAGTCGCAAAAAGAGTGCGAGTGTTGTTTAAGTTACTGTTTATAAGGTTTGAAAAGAAAGTCTGTCTAGCTGTGGCTAGTTCCACATTGAAAGCATGAAGGCTGTCTTTATAGATGCTATAGTGAATTTCGAGTTTCGTCTTCCGCCATATCCGCTCAGCTTTTCTGCATTGTCTTTTCATGCTCTGAACTGCTGTTGATTTTCTCCAAATTGATTTTTGTCTGCCCGTCTTCTTGCTGACCTTTATTGGAGCAATATTATCAATAACATTCTTAACTTTTGAGTTAAATGACTCCAGGAGAATATAAACAGTGTCTGCAGAAATGCTTGGTGTTAATGATATTGCCTTCATAAATAGCACACTAGTGTTCTTGTTAATGCATCTCTTACTGATCGTGTTCGTCTCGTTATCTATGATTTACCTGTGTATATTAGTCCTGTCTGTTCAGTTAAACTTCGTCTGGTCTACTTGTTACTCCCCGGTGTTCCTGTTGATGTCTGTGTCTTGCCCTGCCTTGTCTTGCCCTGCCTTGATGTCAGTAAAGAATGTTATTTGAGTTTATATCCTCGTCTGCGTGTTCCTGGTTCCTCCCTCGTGTGTGCACCGTGACAGAAGACCAGACCAAATCAGTAAGCGGCGCCCCTTCACCTCGTTTTGTTTTCTGTTTTTCAAAAGTCTTGTTTTGTTCCTGTTTTGTTGGTCCCTCGCGGCATGGAAGTCGCCACTCGTCCTTCTGCCCTAGCCCACGACATGTCGGCGTGGGAGTTCGGCGGGATCACCGCGAGTGCCGCGAGTCCACTGGCCGCGAGCCCTCCAACCCACCGATCGTGGGAGATATCCGCCGCCGTCCGCGGCTCCCAACCTCGCCGCTCACCCCGAGCCCGCCGTTCGCGGGAGTTCACGCCGCCATCCGCGGCACACCGAGCCCGCCGTTCGCGGGAGATCACGCCGCTTTCCGCGGCTCACCGACCCCGCCGTTCGCGGGAGATCATGCCACCGTCCATGAGGAAAGCCCACTCACCGTCGGCGGCTCCCCCTGTTCACGCCGCCGTCCGCGGCTCCCCTGTGCACGCCGCCGGTCCGCCTCTGACTCAATGCCCACCGGATTGCCGCTGACTCAAGCCCACCGGATTGCCGCTGACTCAAGCCTGCCGGCCGCCGCCTCTAGCCCTATCCCCGTGGATCTAGTCCACACTTCACGGCCAGGAGTGCCGTATGTATGTCTCGTTGTGCCCACAGGAACATTTTAAACTTACCATACCATGTCTTGTCTTGTCGTGTCTATGGAGACTCGTCTGGGGCAGGCGGCTCCTTGAGTTGTGGCCATGAAGGCCAGTCGCAGCCGCTTGCCCCCCCTGTCGCAGAAGTGGAGGAGGTTGCTGAGGGACCTTGTGAGGGCCCCTGACTCCTCGTCATGCCCAGAGGAAGCCTCAGCTTCCTAGCCAGCCCAAGAGGGCTTCTGGTTCCTGTGGGATGTCTTGTCGTGTTTGTCTGACCCTGGAGGGTTTCCTGTCGTCTCATGTACTGTCTTGTTTGTCTAGCCCCGGAGGGCTCCTGATACCCCCTGGATTCCCCAAGGAAATTGGGGGGGGGGGGGGGTAGTAGAGCTCTGGGTGGAGTGGGCGGGCCGTAGGAGGCCATGGCCGCGAAGACCACCCGCCATGGCTTCCTGAGCTCCCAGCTCCGCCGGGGCCTCCGTCTGTTCTGCTCTGGAGGTCCCCGTCCTGTGTTTCTGTGGATGTCTGTCCTGAGGGGCCTCCAGAGCGCCCACCCCCCCTCTCTGATGGAACTGTTAAGGCTCGGGACGAGCCTTTCGGGAGGGGGGAGTACTGTCAGGGTTCTGTCGTGTGTGTCATATGTTCCCGCCTTATGTTTCCTTATTTGGTTTGTTTCCTGTCCTTGTTAAGCGTAATCATTAGTTAATTCTTGTCTAGCCGTGTTCGTCTCGTTATCTATGATTTACCTGTGTATATTAGTCCTGTCTGTTCAGTTAAACTTCGTCTGGTCTACTCGTTACTCCCCGGTGTTCCTGTTGATGTCTGTGTCTTGCCCTGCCTTGTCTTGCCCTGCCTTGATGTCAGTAAAGAATGTTATTTGAGTTTATATCCTCGTCTGCGTGTTTCTGGTTCCTCCCTCGTGTGTGTACCATGACACATACTTTTTAGTTTTTATTTAACACTGTTGGATTTCAAATTTATAAAATGATAAATCTAGGTTCCAATGTAATCGTATATAAAGTGAAACATTGTGTTTTAAATTTTGAGGTAAAGATGACATTCTAAGATCAAGTCAGGCAGCCCAGGTGTCTGAGACCTTAACCTTTTGTCTTTATGCACTTCCTGACCATTTGACAGGGTCCCAAGTTAAAGGTGAATGCTAAAGCTCAGGTACAGCTGTGCCTTTGTCTCTATGATAATGTGAAGGTATGGGTGATACTGTCAGGCTGATTGGATTAGCACCTATGCATTTGAATGACACTGTTATGCTGATGAGGTCAGGGCTGGGGAAATTCTGGTAATGAGCCGATTCCTGTACTGCATTTGCATGCTTTGTTTAGATTGTCTCCACCTCTATGAATCCCTCCCTCTTGAAAGGTATAAACTCTACTGTGCTGAAATATAGTCAGACTTGGATGACTGCAGTGACGCACAGCGAGTTCTCAATAAAGAGTAACTTCTGCTTGAAAGATATACCATCGTCTCCTATAGGATATTGGTTAAATGTAAAACACAATGTTTCAGTTTATATACTATTACATTGGAACCTAGATTTAAAAAAATCAGACTCTGCGTAACGTTACAGAACAGACTGGGCTAATATAACTCAACCATGGTCTCTGCTTCGAGGAAAAAAGTTTCCTACAACACACATACTTATTACATTTCAAATTTGCACCCAACATACCTGTACATACTGAATTGTTTATTTTGTATATTGTGTTTGTGCTATTTTGCATATTGCCCATTTTGTCTATTTGTCCATTATTTTTTTATTATCTGTATTCTGTCCCTCTATGTCCTATAGTATTGTATTAGTTCGCTGGTGCATTTCTTTATTTTCCCACTTGGGGTCAGTATGTCCTTTAGTGTTTCTTTTGGGTTCTTCTTCATGGATTATAACGCGTGTTCTTCTCGGCGCTCGGTGGTGATGTGCTGACGCTGCAGGAAAGTTAGTTACACGCGGTGTGAGAAAATGTCCAGAGGTCAGGTGTTGACATTCTTCCCTCTTCTCAGTCCCCTTATCTTTGGGAAGCTTTGACATACCATAATCTGTAAGTTATTAGCTGCTAATTTTGTTTTTCTTTATGTTTAGTAGGTGGTTGTACAATATCTTATAAGTCAATGTGAACACTACTTTTACTCAACTTAGGTCGTCAGGTTGTACATACAGGTCGTAAAAAGTAAAACTAGTAGCTTTTGTTTACTGTGTGGCTTTGATTAAGGCTTGCTGAGTTCATGTTCTGCTAAATCTAGAGGAAAAGAGTCGACCTGTTATATTCCTACTGATATGTTGAATAGTATTTTGAATTGCCTGTGAATCTGTGCTCTGAAAACTGCAGTATATTCTGCAACCACATGGTGGCAAACTGTATCATTTAAAGATGTTATGTTGTGATTCTTATATCTTGAACTCTGGTTACTTCCAGTATTTAAATTCACAGCTATGAGTCTTGGTTCGTTAAATAATGTATTTTTAATTATATTTGCTTGTTCACAGTTTTACAATCAAAAAAGAGAGGTCTTCAGTAAAGACACTAAGAAGAAAACTGTGTCCTGTTATTCCTGGAACCACCTTCTCTTACTGTTTAGCTCACTGCATAGGCTGAGTAGCCACACACTCAACCGAGGGCAGAAGAGTAAAAAGATTATCTACTTATCAAGCACCCAAGATGTCTCAGCCTGAAGCTACACCGCCTATGTCCCAGATGGTGGCCCGGTCAGAGTGCTACTCACGTTCTTCACGTTGTTCGTCCACCAGCCAAGCTGCAGCACGAGCCCGAGCAGACGCAGAAGCCGCCCGCACAAGAGCACAGTATGCCAAACGCCAGATCGACATGGAGGTTGAGAAGGCGCGCATCGAGGCAACGCTAAACGCTCTGAAAAAGGAGGGTGAGGCTGAAGCAGCGCTTGCTGCAGCTCATGTCCTGGAAGCGGCAGCCGACGAGGAGCACCACGCCATCGACCTCACTGAGCAAGGCATCTCCCCTAGGACGCCTCCTTCCATCAGACGTGCTCGAGACTATGTGAATGCTGAATTCACCAACTTCAGTTCGGAAGTGAAAGAAGAAAAGCCTGACACAGGACAACTGGTCAGTCATAACGACTCTCACTATCTACAACAGAGCCAAAAACGAGTCGCTTCCTCTCCAGGTGAACATCTCACTGATTTTGTAGACAGGGAGCAGCTGAAGTCCCCTCCTACATACATAAAAATGGACATTTCACCTCAGCCTAGACCTTCAGCGACTCCTCAGACAGAACTGTCGCATCTAGCAGCCTACCTAGCACGCCGTGATCTGCTGACAACGGGATTCAAGGTTTTCGACAATCGTCCTGAGTCCTACTTGTCCTGGAAGTCCATCTTCTGCAACGCCATAGACGGCCTCAACCTCAAGCCCAGCGAAGAGCTTGACCTTCTAACCAAGTGGCTCAGCGGGGAGTCACTTCAACATGCTCTGAGGATCAGGGCGGTCCATGTGAACAACCCACAAGCAGGCCTCCAACGTTTGTGGCAGCGTCTAGACAAGAGTTACGGCTCTCCAGAGGTAGTCGAGGCATCACTCTTCCAACGCTTACAGACTTTTCCAAGGATATCCAATAAGGACGCTCACCTGCTGCAGGAGCTTGCAGATCTTCTGCTAGAGTTAGAGTATGCACAAAGTGAAAATTATCTGCCAGGCCTGAGCTTTCTCGATACCCCAAGGGGGATAAACCTGATAGTTGAAAAGCTCCCTTACGGACTCCAGGAGTCATGGGTGAAACAAGGGACAAAATATAAACGAGACAATGGTGCAGTTTACCCACCTTTCTCATATTTTGTTCAGTTTGTAAATGACTATGCTGAAATGAAAACAGACCCTAGCTTTATGTTACAAAGTTCAAACATAGTAGCTCCAAGAGTTGACAAAACTCTAGTCAAACCAACCAGATACAGAGTTCCTGTTGCAGTGAACAAAATAGATATCAGTCAAACAAACAGCACAGCTCAAACATCCGTACTCAATCCGGACAAGCAGTGTCATATTCACCACAAGCCCCATTCACTCGCTAAATGCAGGGGATTTAGGACAAAAACACTGGACGAAAGAAAAGGTATCCTCAAAGAACACGCTATTTGTTATAAGTGTTGTTCTTCCACAAGTCACAGAGCTAGAGACTGTAAAGCCATTATCCAATGCTCAGAATGTAATAGTGATGTGCACGTGTCCGCCATGCATGCTGGTCCTCCTCCGTGCACACCTAAAGACTCTAACCCTCTGCCTCAGAGCCACGGCGGGGAGTCCGATTCCCCAAGCACTGTAACTACAACCAGTTGCACAGAAGTGTGTGGCCAAGGCCTCAAAGGTAAATCCTGCTCTAAGATTTGCTTAGTCAACGTGTATCCCCGCACATTCCCCGAAAAGAAAAGGAGGATGTACGCCATGTTAGATGACCAAAGCAATTCATCCTTAGCCAGGTCTGCCTTCTTTGACATGTTTAATGTAAAAGGTACCATACTCCCATACACCATGAAAACATGCGCTGGCTTATCAGAGATCGGAGGGCGCAGAGCTAGTGACTTTGTGATTGAGGATCTAAATGGAAAAGTGTCCATGCTGCTGCCCATACTAACAGAATGTGATCAGATTCCAGATAACAGGGAAGAGATTCCCACCTCTGAGACTGCATCGGCTCACCCTCATCTACAGACAATCGCTTCGCAGATTCCTCCTCTGGACCCATCAGCAAAAATCCTCCTCCTCTTAGGCAGGGATATCATCGAAGCTCACAAGGTCCGCAGTCAGGTGAATGGCCCAAACAGTGCCCCTTATGCTCAACGCCTTGATCTGGGATGGGTAGTTATAGGCGATGTCTGCCTCGCAGGTGCCCACAAACCCACAGTGAACACTTATAAGACAAACATTCTTGACAACGGCCGCCCTACCTTCCTCAGGCCCTGTGAGAACAAAATCCATATCAAAGACAAATACACAGAAAGCTGTCATACACTTAAGACACAAGCTGAATTGGGCAGACACATTTTCCAGCAAACAGCAGACGATGACAAAGTGGCACTTTCAGCAGAAGATGCTTTGTTCTTGGACATTATGCATAAAGACTTTGCAAAGGATGATGCGAACAATTGGGTAGCTCCTCTCCCATTCCGCACCCCCAGGCAGCGTTTGCCCAACAACAGGGACCAGGCCCTCAGTCGCTTAATGTCGCTCCGCAAAACGTTGAAAAGGAAACCTAAAATGAGGGAGCATTATGTTGAGTTTTTGGATAAAATCTTCAGTAAGGGCCACGCCGAACCAGCTCCTGCTCTTACTCCAGACCAAGAATGCTGGTATCTCCCAAGTTTTGGAGTTTACCACCATCAAAAGCCAGAGAAAATTAGGGTAGTCTTCGATTCGAGTGCTCAATGTAGTAATGTTTCTCTCAATGACGTGCTACTAAAAGGGCCGGATCTCAATAACACTCTTGTGGGAGTTTTGATGCGTTTCAGGTCTGACCCATACGCAGTCATGGCAGACGTGGAGCAAATGTTCCACAACTTTCTGGTCAGAGAGGACCACCGCAACTACCTTCGCTTCTTGTGGTTCAAAAACCATGATCTGGATGGAGAAGTGCAGGAATTCAGGATGAGAGTACATGTATTTGGGAACTGCCCCTCCCCTTCAGTGGCTATCTATGGACTAAAATGGTCAGCTATGGAGGGAGAGGGGGAATACGGCAGTGATGCAAGGGAGTTCATTGAGCGTCACTTTTATGTAGACGATGGACTGAAATCATTCTCTTCCGCAGATGAGGCCATCGACATTCTCTGTAGAGCTCAGAAGATGCTGGCTCAGTGTAATATACGCCTGCACAAAATCTCGTCCAACTGTCCTATCATCACAAGTGCTTTCCCAAGTGAGGACCTTGCAACGGACATGCAGGGCCTTGACCTCTGGCAGACTACCCCACCTATGCAGCGCAGCTTAGACTTGGGCTGGGATCTGTCCTCAGACCTGTTCAAGTTTCAGGTAACAGTCAATGAAAAGCCCTTCACTAAACGAGGAGTGCTGTCAGTCATTAATAGTGTGTACGACCCGCTTGGCTTTGCTGTCCCAGTCATTGTAGAAGGCAGGGCCATAATGAGAGGCATTTCCACTGACATTTGTAAATGGGACACCGAACTGCCTAAAGACAAATTACAACATTGGCAACAATGGAAAGACTGCCTCAAATATCTACAACAACTTGAAATCCCCAGAATGTACACCTCAATACCACTATCTGCAGCTCTAACTAAGGAGATCCATGTTTTTTGTGATGCCTCCACTAAGGCAGTGGGCGCTGTTGCTTACCTCAAACTCACAGATAGAGATGGACACAGTGAAGTGGGTTTCCTTCTCGGCAAAGCACGGCTTTCCCCTAAACCAGACATCACCGTACCTAGGCTTGAACTTTGCGCAGCAGTCCTGGCTGTGGAGGTGGCCGAGTTAGTCCTGGAGGAGCTGGACATCGCTGTCGAGCAGGTGAACTTCTACTCAGACTCCAAGGTAGTGCTCGGTTACATCTTTAACAAAAAGAGATGCTTTCATGTTTATGTGCATAACCGAGTGGAACGTATTAGGCGCTTCACACAAGCTCACCAATGGCATTACGTGCCCACTCATTTAAATCCTGCTGATCACGCCTCACGAGCACTACCCGCTGAGCAGCTCTCTGACTCCACATGGATCAGTGGACCCGCTTTCCTTTCCAATTCAGGAGAAAGTCAAGCACAGGCAGAGTCGTTTGATCTTGTAGACCCAGAGACTGACAATGAACTGCGACCGGAGGTCACTACTTGTGCCACCTCTCTCTCAGAGGATAGACTCAGTAGTGCCAGATTTGAAAGGTTTTCGAGTTGGAATGTACTACTTAAAGCTATATCCAAACTCCAACACATTGCCCTGTCATTTAAGCCGAACATAGAGGGCTCCTGTCATGGCTGGCACAGCTGTAATGAACATTTAGCTGAAAAACAACTCAACCAGGCCAAGAACACCATCATCCACACTGTTCAAATAGAAGTTTACGCTGAGGACATAAGACAAGTTGAGAAAAGTGTGCCCCTAAAAAACTCAAGCCCACTTAGTAAACTGAGCCCTATTGTCGACACAAATGGAATCCTCAGAGTGGGCGGGAGACTAAAACGTGCACAGTTGACATCGGACGAAACAAATCCCATACTCATCCCTGGAAAGCACCACCTCGCCCAGCTCATTATAGAACACTTCCATAAGAAAGTATGCCACCAGGGCAGACATTTTACTGAAGGGGCAGTCAGGACTGCAGGTTTTTGGATTGTGAGAGCAATAAGCAAAAGAGCAATAAGCAGAGTGATATTCAACTGCGTCACTTGCCGCAAACTAAGGGGCAGACAACAGGAACAGATCATGGCTGAGCTACCTGAAGACAGGTTGTCCACGGACCCTCCTTTTACACATGTAGACCTTGATGTGTTCGGCCCCTGGCCTGTCACAGTCAGAAAAACGCGTGGTGGACAATCGGACGCTAAGCGATGGGGAGTCATATTCTCATGTATGAGCACACGCGCCATCCACATTGAGATTATAGAATCGATGGACACGTCGTCGTTCATCAATGCCCTGCGTCGTTTCTTCGCCATCAGGGGTACAGTCAAACTTCTTAGATCCGATTGTGGGACAAATTTTGTGAGCGCCTGTAAAGAACTGCAAATAGACAAACAGGGCTGTCACAACAGCAAACTTCACAGCTTTCTCAAAGACTCTGGCTGCAAATGGCATTTTAACCCCCCACATGCATCACATATGGGTGGCTCCTGGGAGCGCATGATTGGGGTCACACGCAAAATCCTCGATGCAATGCTCCTAGAACATAGAAATGCAAAACTTACCCATGAGATATTAGTGACATTAATGGCTGAAGTCACTGGAATAGTAAATGCTCGTCCGCTCACGGCAGTTTCTACAGATCCAGAAAATCCAGCCATTCTTACCCCTGCCATGCTACTCACACAAAAAGTTGCAACCCCACCAGTCCCACCAGGTCAGTTTGAGAGCAGGGATCTTTTCAGAGCGCAATGGAGGCGCGTGCAATACCTTGCAAATGTTTTCTGGGGCCGATGGCAAAAGGAATTCATCTCAGGACTTCAGAACCGCCGCAAATGGAAAACAGTAAAACCAAATTTGCAAACAGGAGATGTTGTTCTGCTAAAGGAGGCACTTGAACATAGGAACAACTGGCCACTTGGACTCATCACCAAAGTCTTTCCGAGTGAGGATGGACTTGTCAGGAAAATAGAGGTTAAGATTTTCCGCAAGGAGGAACTCAGATACTACACAAGACCTATAAGTGAGGTTGTGTTATTGGTGTCTAAAGACAGTACTTAGAATCAGGTACTTGTTTCATTGTATTTTGTCTGTAGTTGCATGCTAGTTATGGATGACATTCTACTGATGTCAGGCGGGGAGTATTCTGTCCCTCTATGTCCTATAGTATTGTATTAGTTCGCTGGTGCATTTCTTTATTTCCCACTTGGGGTCAGTATCTCCTTTAGTGTTTCTTTTGGGTTCTTCTTCATGGATTATAACGCGTGTTCTTCTCGGCGCTCGGTGGTGATGTGGTGACGCTGCAGGAAAGTTAGTTACACGCGGTGTGAGAAAATGTCCAGAGGTCAGGTGTTGACATTCTTCCCTCTTCTCAGTCCCCTTATCTTTGGGAAGCTTTGACATACCATAATCTGTAAGTTATTAGCTGCTAATTTTGTTTTTCTTTATGTTTAGTAGGTGGTTGTACAATATCTTATAAGTCAATGTGAACACTACTTTTACTCAACTTAGGTCGTCAGGTTGTACATACAGGTCGTAAAAAGTAAAACTAGTAGCTTTCGTTTACTGTGTGGCTTTGATTAAGGCTTGCTGAGTTCATGTTCTGCTAAATCTAGAGGAAAAGAGTCGACCTGTTATATTCCTACTGATATGTTGAATAGTATTTTGAATTGCCTGTGAATCTGTGCTCTGAAAACTGCAGTATATTCTGCAACCACATGGTGGCAAACTGTATCATTTAAAGATGTAATGTTGTGATTCTTATATCTTGAACTCTGGTTACTTCCAGTATTTAAATTCACAGCTATGAGTCTTGGTTCGTTAAATAATGTATTTTTAATGATATTTGCTTGTATGTTCACAGTTTTACAATCAAAAAAGAGAAGTCTTCAGTAAAGACACTAAGAAGAAAACTGTGTCCTGTTATTCCTGGAACCACCTTCTCTTACTGTTTAGCTCACTGCATAGGCTGAGTAGCCACACACTCAACCGAGGGCAGAAGAATCTGTGTCCTGTCGCTGTCATTCTGTCGCACTGTGGAGCTACTGTCAGTAAAACAAATTCCTCTATGTGCAAACATACCTGGAAATAAAGCTGATTCTGATTTTAAGATCTTCCTGCTGGTTTCTGCCAAAATAAAATCTAAGAAAAAGCTCCATATTTATAAATGTTAGTATTGTTATTTTACTGTTGTTCTCTTAATAAGACAATGATAATAATAATTACCTACAAAAGCTCTATTCATGTATTACATGTATAATAACATTCACACATAGTGTTCAAATTGGGATCTGTAATATAGTCTAATGTTTTAAAAGATGTCTCTTCTGCTCACACAGCAAGGCTGCATTTATTTGTACAGTAAAAAATACATGCCTGATTCAAGAAGGGGGTCTCAAAAATGGCCAAAAAATATTAAATTGTGTTTTGTATGTCTGATAGAATGTTAAATGTTTAGTGTTATTTAAATATTTTTAAATTGTTGTTTTGCAATTGATTTTTTTCACAAAGGACAAAACAGTAAAAAGCACATTTTGGCTATTTAATTTATGCAATGGTGAAAAAAATGGCAAAACAGGCCTACATGGGGAACAACCGTCTTCGGCTTTGGCCAAGAATTTTCATTTCGGTGCATCCCTAGTTGTAATGTTGCACTGGATTATTATTCAGCATGTAACTTGCTCTCACAGTAATCTACCATCCATAAGCTCTCCTGAAGCAACAGTGTGGTGAGCATTAATCATTTGAACTCAATGACTCTTTATCATGACTGACAATTAAAAATATGCTCATAATTAGTAAAGACAAGAAAATTAATTTTTAGATTTAGGTGGGAACGCTGATACTGTCACCCCATTCATTGCTGGAATCATTAGGCAAACTGCCCTTAACTGTGTTTTTAATTATGTTTCAAATAAAATAAGAAACAAATAATGTAAAATGACATAAAAAGGTATAAATATATTAGTAAATGGTTACTTTATTACAGCAAAGTTAGCTTGTGGCTATTTGTTTTCACTTGTTTTACCAGAAGCGTGCAACTTGTTTCCTCCTGCTATATTTCCAGGTGATGTCTGCTGTATGTGACTCACCCTTTTGTTGAAGAAATACTATTGTAATTAGATCATATAGTCCAAAAAAATTTCCTTTGAAGAAGAATGAGGAACGACTTCTTTTTCCTGTTTCAGTTGAATGATCTTTTATGTTTGACATTTGTAGGTCACTGAAATTTTACTTTAAGCTAATTCATCTCTGCAGTTTCACTGTATCCAGTAAAGTAGGTTATAAAATAAAAAGAACACCATTTTACAGGTCTTCAGGGAATTGCTACGCATTCTCATGGCAATTAGTAACTTTTTTAGATTTTGACGAATTGGAGATTAATTGATGATTTTCGTATGGTTAGATTTAGGGCGAGGGATGAACCTTCGTGCTTTTTCATCCTAAAAATGTTTGTTTCCATATGAATAGTTGCATGAATTCAACCGAAAAATTTCACCTGTTAGTTACGTTTTATCTTGAAATCAGGTTGTGAATTCAAGGAATCTCGTGCAATACAGTTTTACCAACAAATGTTGCAAAAGTAGTTTTACAGAGGTTACAAAATCTGAAAGAAACACCAAAAGCAACTCGAGCATCCTTAGTCAATCTACACAAGGTTAAAAAACTTATCAATAAACGAACACCTTATTTTAACACATTGTTAACAAGTTTCAGATTTCAGAGTTTGCACAAGTGAGATTTATGCATGACTTAGAGTGACCAGCCTGTTCCCTTATCTCACTAAGGCATGCAGGTTGCCCAATAAGACGAATGAACACTGAAAGAGTTTACAGACTGAGAGAGACGGAGGCGTGCTTTGTTTGAATGTTGAGAGAGTGTGTGGGTGTGTAGGAAACAGGTTAACTGGGATATTTAAGAGCAGGCGCAGGTGTCTGAGCTGTGTTGTCTGAGATGATGATGAGGATGATGATCCATATACTTAGCGTAGCATTTTCCATCGCTCTTCTAATGAGAGGTAAGCTCTATTATTGGATGATTAATACTTAAGGATAATTAATTTTTATAAACTATGATACTACATACTGTACCAGTCAAAAGTTTGGAGTCATTGAAATAACAGTAAAAACAGCATTATTGCAAAATATTATTTCTATTTAAAAGAACTGTTTTGTATTTCAATGTATTTTAAAATGTAATATATTTTAAACTGAATGTTCAGCATCATTACTCCAATCTTCAGTCTCACATGATCCTTCAGAAATCATTCTAATATGCTGATTTAATGCTCAATTATTATTGATAATAAATTATTAATAATGGTTATTACTATTATCACTGATGAAAACAGTTTTTGAGGAAAAAGTGATACAGGGATTTCAGGGTTCTTAAGTGTATAGAAAGTATAAAGGATCCGCATTTTTGTTTTGGAACAGCAAAATTGTTCTGAACATTAATAATAATAAAAAGAAGTGTTCATTGAGCTGTAAATCAGCATATTAGAAAGATTTCTGAAAGATCATGTGACACTGAAGTCTGGAGTAATGATGCTGAGAATTCAGATTCGCATCAGGAATAAATAAAATTAAGTTTAAAATTGTAATAATATTTCACAATATTACTGTTTTTACTGCATGTTTAATCAAATAAATGTAGCCTTGCTGAGTATGTAAAATGTTAAAAAAAAAACTTTAGCCTGTATTGTACAGCTAATTTAATTTTTTCTAAAATAACTATTGCTTTCTTTTATGGAAAAAAATCTTTATATTGCATACAGTGTTTTTTGTTTGTTTGTTTGTTTTTCCCCCCTGAAGTTTTAATTAACTGAACTTGTTTATTGTTTTGTAGGATGTGATGCACAACTGGATGGTAACTAGCTTTTCACCACATATTTTAAAAAGCCAAATCTTATTAAAAATGTTGCTATGACCAATTGTTTGTCTAAATCGTCTTTACTTTGCTATTGTCATTGTCAGAATGTGGCAGACCACCTCTCAACTCAAGGATAGTCGGAGGACAGAATGCTACGGCTGGTGCTTGGCCATGGCAGGCCAGCCTTCACACGAACAGGGCCCATTTCTGTGGCGGATCACTCATCAATAAAGAATGGGTTCTGACTGCAGCTCACTGCTTTGCCAAGTAACTATCACAGAGCAGCCCTTGCAATTATTATTAAAATAAATACTTGTCATTCAATATATGTGGTGAATGCTTAACACTTGTTCTCCCACTAGAATTACTTCATCTGCTGCCCTAACTGTGTACCTGGGCCGACAGACACAGGAAGGAGTAAATACAAACGAACAGTCCAGGAGAGTCTCTGAAATAATAAAACATCCAGGCTATATTAGAAGTACTAATGACAATGACATTGCTCTTCTGCATCTATCTTCACCGGTGACATTTACGGACTATATCAGACCAGTCTGTCTGGCTTCAGATAGCAGTGCATTCTTCAGCCACACTGTGAGCTGGGTCACTGGATGGGGAGACATTAAAACAACCGGTACGTTTTTTAGTTTTATTATCCTTGATCATACACAACATACTGTATTATTGCAGTACTGATGGATATTTTATCATTTCATGTCTTTCACAGTTCCCCTGCCCTCACCGGAAACTCTACAGGAAGTGGTTGTGCCTGTTGTTGGAAACAGGCAGTGTAAGTGTCTTTATGGAGTCTCAAAAATCACAGACAACATGATATGTGCCGGAGCACTAGAAGGAGGGAAGGACTCCTGTCAGGTAACAACTCCTATACATCCATTTAGGATATTTCATAGTTTTAATAGGTTGCAAATATTCTTCAGTGTGAAAATAGCAATAATAAAGAATGAGTGTCTTTTAAGGACCTGTTTTATTTATTTAACGCATTTTTCCTAATTTAGGACATTTTCCTGAAATTTGTACCGTAATGGAAGAGATGTGAGACTATTGTATATATCAGTGAATTTCTAACTTTTTAATTACAAGGAATCCCAAATATGAAGATCCCGTTGTGAAAGATTCCCTAAAAGAAGCTATATATCTTTGTTTTCATAAAATAGCCATTCATATTATGTAGGAAGCAGTGTGATATAGAGACAATATGTTGTTTTACAAAATTAAATAATTGAATGTTATTTTCCCATTATTCTTTCATACTATATATTACACCTGTGAACTACTACTGGAATGTGTAGAATAGGTTACATGGCATGTAACTAACCTGTTCTTCATCCTACAGGGTGATTCTGGCGGTCCTATGGTCAGCAAGCAGGGCTCTGTCTGGGTCCAGTCTGGAGTTGTAAGCTTCGGCGAAGGATGTGCTTTACCTAACTTTCCTGGTGTGTATGCCCGAGTGTCTAAGTATCAGATCTGGATCAATGAGAAGATCACCACCAACCAGCCAGGCTTTGTTAACTTCACCTCCAGTGGTACTGATGGTGACCTGGCAATTAGCTGTAGTGGTGTACCTGCCATTACCACAACAACTGTCGCCACTACTACAACTACAACCATCGCACGTAAGATTCTTATTAAATAAAAAAATATTCCCAATAAAACATGCATAAACATTGTCCATTTAGCTACATGTCCAGACACTTTCAAAGGTAAATGGTGCTTAAACACATATTTACATTACTGGTGAATTAAATTCCCAGTGTCTTTTCCAATCAAGATGAAAGAAGTGAAGCGCTCCAGACAAAATGTGACCAAGAAAAAAAAAAAGAAAGTAAAATGCATTTGACATTGGCAAAAGTTTAGAGCTCACCACAGTGTCTGCTAAACACAATAATGAACACAAATAAATTAATCTTATGAACTGTTTCTTTTTACAGAGTTAGTCAAAACAATTCATGAAAAACAATCAGGCTTGTTTTTTTTTTTTGTTGGGGGGCAGTCGTGGCTTAATGGATAGAGAGACGGGCTCGTAACCCAAAGGTCATGGGTTCGAGTCTCAGGTCCGGCAGGTGATTGTAGGTGGGGGGAGTGAATGTCCAGCCCTCAATACCACGACTGAGGTGCCCTTGAGTAAGGCACCGAACCCCCAACTGCTCCCCAGCCACAGCATAAATGGCTGCCCACTGCTCCGTGTGTGTGTTCACTGCTGTGTGTGTTCACTGCTGTGTGTGTTCACGGTGTGTGTGTGTTCACGGTGTGTGTGTGTTCACTGCTGTGTGGGTTAAATGCAGAGCACAGATTCCGAGTATGGGTTACATGTCACGTCACACTTGTGGCTTCAATTAGACTCAATCACTTAGTAAATCTTTCAAAGCCATTAATCGAGTTCCTTCTCTGAATCATGAGGCATTTTTATTGGGCTATTAATTTATAAACTAAAAAAAGTAATTTGTTACGTCTGACATCACACTTCACCATTTCCGGGTCCAAACGGGATCAGATCACTAAGGCTAACAACAAACAGAGCTAATATACACTCACTGTGTGCTGTAGCACTACTGAAAAGTGTTTAAAAATATGACGTAGAAACCATTTTCTCTCAGAAATTGCTAGTAAATTTTGCAATTAATCACAAAGAAACAGCAAGTAACACACTGAAATGTGAAAAGACTGTAGTGTACACCATGAGTTTTTAAAAGCTTATCTTAAAGTTGATGAATACTGCTCATAAATAGCTGTTGAAATTGTATTCTCATTTCAAATCGAGTGGAGACTTGGACCCGAAGGGTATGCTATATTCCTAGTCATTTTTGTAATCTGAACCCCTTCTTGTTGTCAAGCTCATTATCTGTCAACTAATCGTTAATGAGTTACAGTAAAAGCACAAACAGAACTTGAAAATCCTGCTCTTTCAAACAATGGCCAGAAAGCCTATTATACCTTCCAATGCATTGCTCTGCGTCCGATGCTAATGGACCATGACTGTGTAGCCTAAGCATAAACAATGCAGTCATTTGTATGTATGTATGTAGTTGCTTTTTAAGACTAAGCTGTCAACTGTATTAAGCTATCAACTGTAACAAAAAATGTAAAAAATAAAATAATAATAATAATAATAATAATTGTGAAAAAGACAAAGATTATTGGAGTACATTTTACAAGAAAATACTGTTTCAGTCCTTCAACTTCAAAATTTTACATTTACTGTAATTCAATGTTATTACTGTTTATTTGTAATTATTTGTGAAATTTACTAGCAAATTAAAATGATTTGTTTCAGTGTATAAAAGAATTAAAGAAAACTACAGTAAATATTTCACTAAATATATTTTTTTTAATATTTCACTTATAAAATCTGCCATTCATTCCCTTTCTGTTTGTTACTGTAGCTGTAGTGTGTGGAAGCGCCAAACTTAACACCCGTGTTGGAGGAAACAGCCCCCTCGCCTCTCCCGGTGTTTGGCCATGGATGGCCAGCCTGCAGTTTAACGGCAGTCATGTTTGTGGAGGAACGCTGATTGCTGAACGCTTTGTCATGAGCTCTGCCAGCTGCTTTACCAGGTAATGCCCCTAAAACACCACAAACAAAAACATCTGATGAGAAATCAAAGTGATTGATTCAACAGAGTGCTTTTTTGTTCAGATCCACCAATGTCTCTGACTGGACCGTGATCCTGGGCCGTCTGAATCAGAAGGGCTCCAACCCCAATGAGGTCTCTATAAAAGTGGCCAATCTCACAATCAGCAATGGTACAGGTGACAATGTTGCAGTCTTGCAGCTGGCCATCGCACCAGTCCTCACAAATTTCATTCAGCCTATATGTGTGGACATGGGAGACAATACCTTCAGCGCTAACACTCAATGCTGGGCGGCAGGATGGGGCTCAGGAGCAGGAGGAGGTGTGAAGGCTTTAAACACTATGCTAACTGCTTAAGTTTATACGATTTTTTAATAATTATTTCACACTTCTTCTTAATTTGAATTTGTTTTCTTCCTTTTATAGTGAGTCAAACTCTTCAGGAGTACCAGACCTCTGTTATGAGTTGTGGAAACTCATCTTCAAACAGTATTTGTACAAGTTCCTTGAACTTACAGGAGGCAAGTTAATACTGTTTAAAAACAAAAAACATTTTGCATTACTTTTGTAATAAAAGTACTTACAGATAATAAAAGGAATGGTTAAATACCAGTAAACTGAGGCTTCTGGGAAGGAAGTGTATTTACAGTTCACAATAAGGTTCAATTCATTATTATTAGTAAATGCATTAGGTAACATGACCTACAATGAACAATACTTTTACAGCATTTATCAAGCTATAGGTTAATGTTCATTTCTTTATATATTGCTAATACATTTCAGGTTGTGAAATTAAAATTGTTCATGATACCTACTAAATTAACACATTTCAATGAATGGAACCTTTTTGTAAAGTTTTTTCAAATAATGTATAAAACCATTTAAACTTTTGGAGAATTTACTGCATTAATTATGCCTTGTAATGCACATTATAATGCATTCTACAATCTAATGAATAATTACAGTTAATAGATTATCACACTTGTCAATTCATTGTTACACTATGCATATTTCAGTTATAGTTATTTACGACTAGATACAATGTACAATGCACATTATGAATAATTATAATGCATTATACCCTTTAATAATCCTTTATAATGCATTATACATAAAAGCTTTAAGTAAACTTTGAAACTGTAGTGTGTGTTCTTGTCAAATATTAAGAACTCTGATATTTTCCATATACCAAAAATCTCTTTTTACTGAAATGATAGTATTTGTCTGCAAGTACTTAATAAATAACACCATTTTGTAACATTTAGTAAAGAGTTCTCTCTTTCTCTCTCAGGGTGATCAGGGTGGTCCGCTGATGTGTAAGCTGGGTCAGTCATGGATCCATGCTGCTGTTTTGACCATACAAACTAGCATTTCAAACAGCAGCAGCTCTAACACAAGCTCCAGCAATAGCACCGCATCCCGCTCTGTTCGCGCTCAAGATGTCCAGGTCTTCACCAAAACCTCCAGCTTTGCCACATTCCTGACATCTGTTGTGGGTCCCTTCCCTGCAAAAGCCACAAACTCCACAAATTCAACTACAAGCGCAGCAAACAACACAATCCAGGCTACCCCTAATGGGTCACAAACATCTTCTTTCTGTTTTACCATTTCAGTCCTCTTGCCTGTACTTACGGCTCTTAAAATCTTTCATTCTTTGAGTCTTTGAGTAGATTTATTGATTATGAATGTGTAAGCAAGTATTCAGACACATAATAGATGTCTTCAGTGTGCTTCCTATGACATAAACATAAAAACAACATAAAAAACTGTTGTGGGGGCACATAATTCATTTTAACTATATGAATGTGAACTCTTCAGATCTCTATTGTTATCTCAGACCATGAAGCTGCTTCCCGTTGTTCTTGTATAATTTCACTGTATGACTTCACACTGGTAGTAACAAGTGCATAGCTAATAATGTTTGTAACTAGGTTTATATTTACACTGTAGCAGATGTATCATGTAGTTGTTATGCAGCTTTATGGATTTGTCCCGTTTGAGTGGTTCAGTCCTAATACTGTCTACACTGTAGCTTAACTAACAAGTATACCTCAAGCTGTAACACAATTAGGACATTACTTCAAGTTAAATATACTGAAGAGTAAAATATATCCATTTTATAACTGTTTATTTATTTTTGCCACAATTTTTGGAAGAGTGTGATTTATCTTTAATCTCACTTCTGTTAAATTTTCAAGAGAGAAGTTATCATATGATTTCTTATGAATGAAGTAACTCTTTTCAACACACCGTTTTTACACTGTGAAAAGTAAGCATGTATATTTTTTGTAAAAATGATGATTAAAATTACAAATTGAGTTAAGATAAAACAATTTTGGTGTTTTTTTCCCTCAATTGTTGGGTAAAAAGCCAAGAATGCACATGGTAAAAATGTGGCTTGGATTTTGCCTAGTCATTGCTGTAAACACAAGCATGTGCTGTCCACCAGATAATATCTCCTCGTGACATGAAAAAAAAGTCTCCTGAAATATTTCACGAAACAACCTTCCTTGAAAATCCCAAATGTCACTTTATTTCTTTAACTGTTTTTAAATGCTATACTTTTAGACTGTCATTATAAATGTTTTCACATATCCAATAGAAGTAATAACAAATGGATTAAAAAAAATCTATATTTCTAATTTTCTATTATAAATAATCATAATGGATAATGGCTAGTTAAAGATGCATATTAAGAAGTACCGGTATGTTTCTATTTTTTTTTAAATAGTTGGATTTAAAGACTTGTTTCATATTTCAAGTTTCAAAACCAGTTGCTTTTAAAGGGATAGTACACACAAAAATGAAAATGCTGTCATTAATTACTCACCCTAATGTCGTTCCAAACATCAGTAAGACCCTCGGTTATCTTTGGAACACAAATTAAGATATTTATGATAAAATCCAAGTGCTTTCTGACCCTAGACAGACACACAATTGGAACGTTCAAAGCCCAGAAAGGCAAAAATATCTTAATTTGTGTTTTAATTATTTTCTTTGGACAAACTGAAAAATTGGCCGCTGTAAATTTAAATTTGGGTCCCCTGGCTGTGTACAACAAAATAGTTGTGAAAAATTTAGGTGTCTGGTTTGACAGAGAACTCAAATTTGATAAGCAAATTAACAATGTTGTTAAATCATGCTTTTTTAATCTGAGACTTCTAGCTAAAGTAAAAACTTTTCTCTCTGCTAATAATCTTGAGAAACTCATCCATGCCTTCATTTTTTCACGACTCGATTATTGTAATTGTTAGGGAAGCAGACTTCACACAAAGGATTTTTTCAAAGCAGTGGTGTTTATTGACAGCACAGTATTCAACAGATGATGAGATGGTAAGTATTACGTGCAAATATACGTTGTCGGACGAGATGAGTAGATTACAGGACTGAATTGTTTTGACAGGAACTCGTGGACATAGGGAGAACCACACGCCTCACTGTGAGACGGAGACTGGGCTGGAAGGAGATCATTAGAAGAAACTAGAACCAGGAGTCGAATGGTCACGACGCTGGAGGGAACACAGGAGGTAAGCAGACAGGCAGGTAAGTAATAGGTACAATCAGGTCCATAAATATTGGGACATTGACACAATTCTAACATTTTTGGCTCTATACACCACCACAATGGATTTCAAATGAAACAAACAAGATGTGCTTTAACTGCAGACTGTCAGCTTTAATTTGAGGGTATTTACATCCAAATCAGGTGAACGGTGTAGGAATTACAACAGTTTGCATATGTGCCTCCCACTTGTTAAGGGACCAAAAGTAATGGGACAATTGGTTTCTCAGCTGTTCCATGGCCAGGTGTGTGTTATTCCCTCATTATCCCAATTACAATGAGCAGATAAAAGGTCCAGAGTTCATTTCAAGTGTGCTATTTGCATTTGGAATCTGTTGCTGTCAACTGTCAAGATGAGATCCAAAGAGCTGTCACTATCAGTGAAGCAAGCCATCATTAGGCTGAAAAAACAAAACAAACCCATCAGAGAGATAGCAAAAACATTAGGCGTGGCCAAAACAACTGTTTGGAACATTCTTAAAAAGAAGGAACGCACCGGTGAGCTCAGCAACACCAAAAGGACCCGGAAGACCACGGAAAACAACTGTGGTGGATGACCGAAGAATTCTTTCCCTGGTGAAGAAAACACCCTTCACAACAGTTGGCCAGATCAAGAACACTCTACAGGAGGTAGGTGTATGTGTGTCAAAGTGAACAATCAAGAGAAGACTTCACCAGAGTGAATACATAGGGTTCACCACAAGATGTAAACCATTGGTGAGCCTCAAAAACAGGAAGGCCAGATTAGAGTTTGCCAAACGACATCTAAAAAAGCCTTCACAGTTCTGGAACAACATCCCATGGACAGATGAGACCAAGATCATCTTGTACCAGAGTGATGGGAAGAGAAGAGTATGGAGAAGGAAAGGAACTGCTTATGATCCTAAGCATACCACCTCATCAGTGAAGCATGGTGGTGGTAGTGTCATGGCGTGGGCATGTATGGCTGCCAGTAGAACTGGTTCTCTTGTATTTATTGATGATGTGACTGCTGACAAAAGCAGCAGGATGAATTCTAAAGTGTTTCGGGCAATATTATCTGCTCATATTCAGCCAAATGCTTCAGAACTCACTGGACAGCGCTTCACAGTGCAGATGGACAATGACCCAAAGCATACTGCAAAAGCAACCAAAGAGTTTTTGAAGGGAAAGAAGTGGACTGTTATGCAATGGCCAAGTCAATCACCTGACCTGAATCCGATTGAGCATGCATTTCATTTGCTGAAGACAAAACTGAAGGGAAAATGCCCCAAGAACAAGCAGGAACTGAAGACGGTTACAGTAGAGGCCTGGCAGAGCATCACCAGGGATGAAACGCAGCGTCTGGTGATGTCTATGCGTTCCAGACTTCAGGCTGCAATTGACTGCAAAGGATTTGCAACCAAGTATTAAAAAGTGAAAGTTTGATTTATGATTATTATTCTGTCCCATTACTTTTGGTCCCTTAACAAGTGGGAGGCACATATGCAAACTGTTGTAATTCCTACACCGTTCACCTGATTTGGATGTAAATACCCTCAAATTAAAGCTGACAGTCTGCAGTTAAAGCACATCTTGTTTGTTTCATTTGAAATCCATTGTGGTGGTGTATAGAGCCAAAACTGTTAGAATTGTGTCAATGTCCCAATATTTATGGACCTGACTGTAAGTCACAGTAATAGCATTCAGGAGTCCACTTCGTAGGAACGAGACCGGATGTTTGAGTGCAGTGAGGTGTGTGGCTTTATGGTGATGAGAATCCAATGACGTACAGGTATGTTTAATCAATGCTCAAGTGAAACCAGGTGAGGGCGTGCGCTGTGATAGGTGAGGGAGCAGGACAGAAAGATCCGTGACATTACCTCCCCCTCCCGGAAGGCGCATCCCGCGCTTTAATAGTAACATTTTAATTCGCCTGAAAAACTATGCATGCGCTGATTTGTGACTGCGTGTTTTGAGTTTGAGCTCCATCAAGTTGATTCTTTATTGTCTATTTTCGATCTTAAAAACAATTTTATACACTATCATTTTCGTTTCTATAACGTGTGAATATACCCCCTATAGCATTCTAAAACAAAACCAATCAGAGCGCCTTGTTATCACTAGTTTTATTTATATTTTTCGAGTCTGCTATTAGCTTATAGCCCGTTAGCATCACCAGTGCGGCTGCCGCTAATCACAGTGACATTACATTGCTAATACTCTATTCACACACATTACCATTGTTTCACTGTTACTTGCTTAAATGGCAGATTTGTGTCTACCTTTGAGTGCAGGTGAGGACACATTCGAGCTGCATTCGGTGCAGCTGGAGCTGGAGGCCGTGGACAAGCAGATCCGCGACCTGGTGGAGAAGCAGGCCCAGCTGAGAGAGCGGAGAGCCGCGCTGGAAACATCCAGGGCTGACGCTCACAAGTCCGGGGTAAGTATACAGCACGCTGTTAACACTCCCACCACCTCTACTCCATGTGTTTCTCTGCACAGACCCTGTGCACCCAAGACGCGATCTTCCCAGATGTCCTGCACTCTGGCGCCAGGACGCCACGGACCCTGGGTGCACCAGCAGCAGAAGACGCGAACCAGGCCCCGGGCGACAACCTCTCCGCCTCCGGTCTTCGAGATCTCCACCCAGAACCGCTTCGCTCCCCTCCGCGAGACGGAAGGCGACGCTGTGATCGTTGGAGACTGCATCGTCCGGCACATCCGTGCTACGTTAGCTGAAGGTAAAGTGCACACTCACTGTTTCACCGGTGCTCGTGTTCTCGATGTTTCTGTGCAGATACCTGCGATCCTGAAGGGTGATGAGAGCATCGCCGCTGTCATGCTGCACGCGGGGGTTAACGACACCAAGCTGCGGCAGACGGAGACACTGAAGAGGGACTTCAGGAGCCTGATTGAGACGGTACGCAACTCATCACCTGTGACGACGATCATCGTGTCAGGACTTTTTGCTTTAAACGAATGGTTATTGTCATGGTGTAAAGAACAGAAACTGCTCTTTGTTAATAATTGGAATCTTTTCTGGGAGCGTCCTAGGCTTTTCCGTGCTGATGGCCTGCACCCCAGCAGAGTCGGAGCGGAACTCCTGTCGGACAACATCTCCGGGACGCTACACTCCATCTGACTAGTAAGCCAATTCTCAAATAACTGCTATGATGGCTTTTGTTCTACCCACTTAAATGATAGAAGTACTTGCGTTGTCCAATCTATACAGACTGTGGCTGTGTCCAAATTCAGGGTCTGCATCCTTCGGAGTACTCATTTGAAGGATGTTACGTCACAGCGCCGCGACGAAGGCTGTCCAAATTCGTAGGATCCTTCAAATGCGGCCCACAAATACGTCCTCCTTTTCCCCGAATTGGAAGGATGGGTGTGGTGGATCCTTTCCCGTCCTACCTATCCCATAATTCTTTTCGGCAGAGCGTAATGGCGGACGAAGCGAGCGGTAGCGGAGTGGGAGAGGAGTTTCTCTGACAAAACAAGCTAAAGTTTATGCTTCGGCTCAATGAATTTGTAGGAGAAATTAGTAGAATACTTAAAAACAAATAAAAATAGGCTATAATGGCTTACCTGGATGTGACTGTCTTGTAGTCTGATATAAAAAACTCTCCGACAACGAGCAAAGAAAGTATTTAATTTATTTAATTGCTTTATTTCTTCCAAAAGAATTAAAATGAGGAGAATAACTCTTTGTTTGTCCATTTTCCCGCTTCTTGCTTGGCGCTGTCACGGTTGCTAGGCGACAGGATATGAGCAACGGGTAAGGGAGGGAACTGAAAGAAGGGTAGGCTGTCCAAATTCACAAACACCGACTTCCGGGTTTTGCGGACGTCGGAGGATCCCTCCTCCTTCAACCGGTTAGGAAGGATCCTAAGGAGGATGCAGACCCTGAATTTGGACACAGCCTGTGTCTGTTCCCCGAATAGAGAGGTCAAAATATAAATTTAATGCAGGATCTAGAAAAAATCTGATCAGGATTAAACCAGAAAAACGCAAAATAAATTAACAAAAACTATTTTTAAAGCTTGGGCTCCTAAACATTAGATCACTCGCACCCAAAGCAGTTATTGTAAATGAAATGATCACAGATAATAATTTTGATGTACTCTGCCCGACTGAAACCTGGCTTAAACCAAATGAATATATTAGTCTAAATGAGTCTACTCCACCAAGCTACTGTTATTTTCAATTTCAAATGTTATAAACATGAGCCCCGTCAGACTGGTCGTGGCGGCGGTGTTGCAACAATATATGCTGATATTCTCAATGTTACTCAAAAACAGGATACAGGAGGTTCAACTCATTTGAAATACTTCTGCTTAATGTTACACTGTTAGATATGCAAAAGAAATCTCCCATCTCTTGCTCTGGCTACTGTGTATAGACCGCCAGGGCCATATACAGATTTCCTAAAAGAAATTGCCGATTTCCTCTCAGATCTATTGGTTAATGTTGATAAAGTGGTAATTGTCGGAGATTTTAACATTCGCGTTGATAATACAAATGATGCGTTAGGACTTGCGTTTACTGACCTAATAAACTCTTTTGGAGTCAAGCAAAATGTCACCGGGCCCACTCATCGTTTTAATCATATCGCATGGAATTGATCTTACCGATATAGATATTGTACCTCAAAGGGATGATGTTACTGATCATTTCCTTGTATCGTGCATGCTGCGTATTACTGATATTAATTATATGGCTCCACTTATCATCCAGGCATAACTATTGTTCCAGCCACCAAAGACAGATTCACAAATAACGTCTCAGGTTACGTATGTAACCATGGTTCCCTGAGAGGGAACGAGACACTGCGTCCTCTAGAGGTCGCTATGGGGAACTCCATCTACGTGACCCGTGTCTGAAGCATATATACAACAACACCAAATATTGGCCGGCGACAGCCTATGACGTCACTCCCGGTGCGCCACAGTATAAAGGGGCGCCGGGAGAAAGCATCATCCGCTTCTTCGTCTGAAGCTGCATCCGAAGCATGGCCTGAAGTCTAGAGGACGCAGTGTCTCGTTCCCTCTCAGGGAACCATGGTTACATACGTAACCTGAGACGTTCCCTATCAAGGGAACTTCGAACTGCGTCCTCTAGAGGTCGCTATGGGGAACGATATACCAACGCCGCCATGCTGAGGGAAGTGCATGCCATTCCAAAGGCGAGCACTAAGCATCAACTCTTATCAACGATAAAGGAGTTGTCCCTGGGATGAATTGACGGCTGTCAGTGACATTATCCCCTTCGGCCAAAGGCCTGAGTTTCATACCCCGGACTTACCTGACAGAGGCCGGACCTCCTGGACCTAGGGTAAAACTCAGGGCTTGGAATCAGAAAGAAAGATTCCTTTAAGGGGATACGGCCGAGCGCTTAGGATAGTAACTAAGCCTGGCCTGTCACCCAGGGGCTACTGCTTGCTCCTACAAGAGCTCGCCGAAGGAACTGTATCAACAGACCCTTAGTAGTAGCCCCCGTGCAAATGATATCACTGGGGATACATAGGTAGAGTGGGGCCCAAGGAGACCGGGGCCCAACTGACTCAAAGAATGGGACGAAGCCTCAGCGCGTAACCCATACCATACAGGATTTTTAGAAAAGACCACAAGACACTCGGTGTGCGATCTTACCACAGCGTGGCTTTCAGAAAGTGAACAAAGACTAGCGTGCGCACTTACCATAACATGGATTTAGACATCGTTCTTTTCGTATGCTCTGGAGGGAGCAGCAAGCTCATAGATAACCCTCTATAGCGAGGGGAGCAGTGCCGGCTCGACCAACAAGGAGAGCTCGTGAGGGAGCAGCAAGCTCATAGATAACCCTCTATAGCGAGGGGAGCAATGCCAGCTCTACCACGACAGAGCTCCAGAGAGCGGAGAACTTAACTCTCAGTTCATGAGAGGATACTAGCACGTACATGAGTAGAGTGGGGCCCAAGGAGACCGGGGCCTAACCAACTCAAAGGATGGGACGAAGCCTCGGCGCGTAACCCATACCATACAGGATTTTTAGAAAAGACCACAAGACACTCGGTGTGCGATCTTACCACAGCGTGGTTTTTAGAAAAGTGCACAGAGACTAGCGTGCGCACTTACCAAATATGGATTTTAGAAATCGTACTGTCAGATGACGAGGAGGCCTAAGAAAGGCCTGACGTGCTGAAATTTCTGAATAACAGAGCTCTGAGAGCGGAGACTCGACCCTCATAAGAGGGGAAACTCAACGCTCAGCAGGGAGCGGCATGCTCATAGGCAGCAATGCCAGCTCTACCCAGACCGAGCTCCAGCGAGCGGAGAACTTAACTCTCAGTTCATGAGAGGATATTAGCACATACATGAGTAGAGTGGGGCCCAAGGAGACCGGGGCCTAACCAACTCAAAGAATGGGACGAAGCCTCAGCGCGTACCCCATACCATACAGGATTTTTAGAAAGACCACAAGACACTCGGTGTGCGATCTTACCACATCGTGGATTTCAGAAAGTGCCCAGAGACTAGCGTGCGCACTTACCATAATGATGGATTTGAAATTTCTATTCTCCAAATGCTCTAGCTTTAAACAACGTTACTCTCTATCGGATGCTCTCTGGAGGGAGCAGCATGCTCGTAGTCAAGTGACCCTCTAAGAGAGGGGAGCAATGCTATCTCGACCAGCAAAGAGAGCTCCTGAGGGAGCAGCATGCTCATAGGCGACCCTCTAAATGAGGGGAGCAATGCTAGCTCTACCAAGACAGAGAGGATACTCAGCACATATATAAGTAGAGTGGGGCCCAAGGTGAAAACCGGGGCCTAACCGACTCAAAGAATGGGACGAAGCCTCAGCGCGTAACCCATACCATACAGGATTTTAGAAAAGACCGCAAAAACACTTGGTGTGCGATCTTACCACAGCGTGGTTCTTAGAAAAATGCACAGACACTAGCGTGCGCACTTACCAAATATGGATTTCAGAAACCGTATTGTCAGATGCTCTCTGGAGGGAGCAGCATGTTCATAGATGACCCTCTAAGTGAGGGGAACAATGCTAACTCTACCAAGAAAGAGCTCTGGAGAGCGGAGAATTCAACTCTCAACATGAGAGGGAACTCAGACACTCAGAAGGGAGCGACACGCTCATAAGAGACCCTCTAAAATAAGGGGAGCGATGCCAGCTCACCCAACAAAGAGAGCTCAGAAAGGGAGCAACATGCTCATAAATAACCCTCTAAAGTGAGGAGAGCAATGCTAGCTCGACCAACTATGAGAGCAACCTGACAAGGAGGCCTAGAGAAAGGCCTGACGTGCTGAGGCTTCTGAATAACAGAGCTCTGGGAGCGGAGACTCGACTCTCATATGAGAGGAAACTCAGACGCTCAGCAGGGGGCGGCATGCTCATAGGCAACCCTCTATAGCGAGGGGAGCAGCGCCAGCTCAACTAACAGGGTAGAGCTCGGAGGGGTACAGCAGCAACGAGGAGCAGGTTGTTAAGTAACAAGCTCTGGGAGCGGAACTCTACTTACGGCAAAAGAGGGAACTCACACGCTCATACGAGAGCAGTATACTCAAGGTGACCCTCAACCGTGAGGGGAGCAAGACTAGCTCTACCATGATAAAGCTCTGGAGAGCGGAGAATCTACTCTCAGCATGAGAGCTCAGACACTCAGGAGGGAGCGGCATGCTCAAAAAATAACCCTCCACATTCTAGGCGAGGGGAGCAAACCGGCTCGACCTACAAACAGAGGGATACCTAACAACCCGAACGAGCTGCTGGAAAAGTATCAGGTAACAGGTAGCTGAACAGAAGGCAACAAGGGCTCAGGGAAACTGCTACTTAAAACCCTAATAAGGGTGGGCAGTTCCAAGCTAAACCTCGTGTGCCTATTATTGCCTCGTTTGAAGAACAAAAGGGCCAAACTCGAAATGCTGCTCCTAGTTACCAAAGCATAGTAATAACGACGCTCATCCATACCTGATACCATTTCTAAAGTAGATTGAACACATCCCAGCGAATCTGAAAATTGGATCGTACTCACCCATCCAAGGATCCAGCGCATAAGATCGGACCCAGAGGCGCAAACAGGGCCTAGGTCCAGATCATCAGTAAGGCAGGTTCTAAAGGCATAGAACCTAACCAAAATCATCATAGATCCGGTAGATGGAAATGTGAGTGTAGGAGGTGCTCACCTAGCCTCAGTTAGGTGGAGTGAACGGAGGTTGCAAGGGAATTAGAGAGGGAGATGTAAAGGCCCTCTGAAGGAAGGAAAGTCTCAACTTTCACCCTGGCCCGGGCGAGAGCGTTGTGAACGCCTCTTCCAGACCACGTCCCTCAGGTTCTGCCTACCTCTCGTCGACCTGCGCTTCCCTGAGGCCTTACCCGCAGGCGGGGGAGGGGCGCGAGTCGCGACACTAGCCTTCTGTACCCATCTTTGATCCTCAGATCCAGATGGGCCAGGACCCTCGCGTTGTTTGGGTTCAGACCTGGACCTTCTCGGGATGAAGGTTTTAAAAGCCGCTGAGCGCGCCCTCGCCTCCCTAAACTTTTCAACCACCGTCTCGACGGAGGTACCAAAAAGTTCAGAAGGCGAAACCGGCGCATCGAGAAGAAAGCCCCTCTCTTTCTTCCCAACGTCTGCCAGGTTCAACCACAGTTGTCTCTCCGTTACCACCATGGCCGCCATGGACCTGCCCATAGCAGCGGCGGCCTGTTTGGTGGCTCGGAGAGCCAAATCAGTGGTGCGGCGCAACTCAGCCACCTCGTCAGGGGAAAGACCCTGACCCTTATCCAGGTCTTTCAGCAGATCAGCCTGATAAGCCTGAAGCACAGCCATCGTGTGCACCGAGGCGATGGCCTGACCTGCTGCTGCATATGCCTTACCATTTAAGCGAGATGTCATCTGAAGGGGCTTAGATGGCAAGGAAGGAACCTGAAGAGAGGATGCCTTGCCCTCAGAGAGATAGCTAGCTAGCGTCTCTTCTATGGGAGGCATCCGCTCATAGCCGTTCTCACGCATCCCCTCAATATTAGCATAACTGGTATGCTGAAATCTAACAATACGAGAGGAAAACGGCTTTTTCCATTCCTTCTCAACCTCCGTATGAAGGTCAGGAAGGAAAGGAAGGTTCACTTGGGCTGGGGGGTTATGGCCAGAGAGATAACGCTCATCGAGACGACCCCGCGGCGCCACCACTCTGGCCCGCTTCCACGGCAAGTCAAGCCTTGCCGAGGCGCGTTCCATAACCTCCAACAGCTCCTCATACGCAGGGCAGGAGGATTGAGAGGGCTCAGTCTCGACTTCTTCACCCTCAGACATCTCCTGCTCTTCCTGGGCAGCGCCCAGCAGAGCACTAGCTGTTGAGTCAGATGGCGCCAGTGAAATCGCGTCATCCTCCTCCAGCAGCTCGCCCTCGTCCGCGACTGATGAGCGTGAGAAGGAAAGCCCCTTCTCTAACTCACCAGCGAGACTCACCTGCGAGCCCCATGAGCTCATTTTCCTCCGTGCCTCAGCAGCAGAGGGTCCTGAACCCCGGGGAGCAGATGGCTGTCCCTCCTTCCTCAAAAAGAGAGACAAACGAGAGCGGAGCGTTTTCATGGAAAACCGCTCACAGTGCACGCATACCGCTCCCTCGAGAACATCGCGTGCGTGCTCTTCACCCAAACAAAAGACGCAAAGATCGTGTGAATCATCAGGTGTCAGATAACGCGGACACGGATGCACACACCTCTTAAACGCCTTGCTAGTGCTCGCCATTATTATATTTAGAAGAAACCGTTCTTACCTCGTGAGTACACGCTTCAAACAAAGCAGTCATTGAAGACGAAGAAGAGGATGATGCTTTCTCCCGGCGCCCCTTTATACTGTGGCGCACCGGGAGTGACGTCATAGGCTGTCGCCGGCCAATATTTGGTGTTGTTGTATATATGCTTCAGACACGGGTCACGTAGATGGAGTTCCCCATAGCGACCTCTAGAGGACGCAGTTCGAAGTTCCCTTGATAGGGAACCTGCCTGATTTATCTCAACTGCTCTGTGTACCCATAAATACACATGAACTAGACGAAATGACTAGCAACATGGGCACTATCTTCTCTAATACATTAGAAGCTGTTACCCCCCTCAAATTAAAAAAGGTAAGAGAAAAACGTACGGCGTACATTTTCTCTAAAACGTACATTCTCTCAAGAAAGAAACTCGTAATCTTGAGCGCAAATGGAGAAAAACTAACTTGGAAGTTTTTAGAATTGCGTGGAAAAACAGTATGTCCAGCTATAGACAGGCTCTAAAAGCTGCCAGGGCAGAGCATATCCGCAAACTCCAAAACCAAAACAATCCAAGGTTCTTATTTAGCACAGTGACTAGATTAACAAATAAACAGACGCCACCCGATCTAAATATTCCCTCTCAGTTTAATAGTAATGCCTTTATGAATTTCTTTACTGATAAAATAGATAACATCAGAAATACAATAACAAATGTAGATTCTACTGCGTCTAGTATTTCAGCTTCATTCATCGCACCCAAAGAAAAACTGCAGTGCTTTACAACTATAGGACAGGAAGAGCTAAATAAATGTATCAGTGCATCTAAACCAACAACATGTTTATTAGATCCTGTACCCACTAAACTACTGAAAGAGTTGTTACCTGTAGCAGAAGAAACGCTTCTCAATATTATTAACTGTTACTGAGACTTAGAAGGACTGTATTTGAGTTCTATTGCTGAGTCTTATTTTGTGTGGTGATCACTCCCGGGTGTCGGTCAGGACACAGGAACCAGACCAATTGTTGGATTAAGGATGTTTAATAAACAGTTGAAGTAGGCATGGGCAAACAATTTGCAGCTGACGTTTTAATATATGCTTGTGTGTGTGTGCGGTTCTAAATTTAAACCAATAGAAAAATTATAAGTAACAGCATTATGCAATTATTAGTATCCATATACATTCATCCAAATAACTAAACAGTAACTAAACTAAACTGTAATATGTGCGATTAATTACTAGTGTAGTCAAACTAGGGGTGGGCGATATGGGAAAAATATCATATCACGATTTTTTATAGAAATATCACGATTCACGATTTTTATCACGATTCTTTGTTAGTTTTACTATTTTGGTTTTACAAGTTGAGCTTTACAGCCAAACTAGAAAGACAAAGATGCATGGCAGATATTTAGGCCAAAGTGGGCGAAGATAAAAAATCTTTGTCATTATTTTATTTTTCTTATTAAAAAATAAGAACAAAGATACACATTACAAATACACATAATATACAAATAAAACAAACAGTGCTTTATTTCCAGGTACAATAGGTGTATTTAGCAGAGCATTCAATGAAATTGAATGAACAAATATAAAAATAAAACACTAGATAGACTGATTCCTAAAGCAACTGTATTAAAGTTTTTCAGTCAAGAATAGTGAGTGATTTTTCTCTTTTGCGTTTTGTTGTTTTGTTAACGTTAAATGAATAGTTCCCCCACAAATTAATATTCTGTCATCTGTCTGTCAATTCTGTCATAATGTTGTATTTTTATATCATCATTTACTCAAAAGTTGTTTTAAACCGGAATGAGTTTCTTTCTTGTGCTGAACATTTATAAATGCTATTTTGAAGAAGGTGGAAAACCAAACAGTTGCTGATCCTCAGTGACTTCCATAGGATTTTTCTTTCCTACTATCAAAGTCAATGTGGACCAGCAACTGTTTGGTTTTCCACTGAGTAAATAATGACAGAAATTAAATTTTAGGGTGAACTATCCCTTTAATGACAGTCGACAGCACGTTTAGTGTCCTGTCCCTTTAAGAGCTGCACGCATCTAATATACAGGCACGCATCCGTTTCTCTCTTAACTATTTACTTTCATTTTAGAGATAACCAACTCAGTCTGTATGTAAACCTTGTGTGTTTTGACAGTATTAGCGCAAAATATAACTTAGTTGAGTAATCAGGCGCTGTTAGACAGGCGTTTTAGTGCGCATGCTTCAGGTGTATGCGCTCAGAACAAGCGCACGTCAGACCAGCGCGCGAATTAAACATTTAACCAGCAAGGCTTGTATGCAAATAATGTCCTTTTGCGATCGCGAATAAGTGCAGTGTCCTGTCTGAGTAACTCTACTGCTGTATGTCGTGTTGTACAGTATATAGAGACGGCGGCGCCAGAACTGTATTTGACATAATGTGCGCGGTAGCGCGATACTACGATATTTCTTAAAAAGCAGATCGTGGAGACATTTTTATCGTCCACGATCAAAAATCGTCATATCGCACACCCCTAAGTCAAACAATAATAATATCAAGGTATCCAGCTATACAATACACAATATAGAAGAAATATATTTGTTCTAAAGACAAACATAATATACACTGCGTGCATAGCAGTTAACGAGGAGAAATTATATGAATTTAGCGGTGCGTCACCTAGACACTGGCCATAAATCACAAATAGCACACTAAAATGATAATCTTAATTATTAATTAGGAGATGAGAATACAAAACTTACTATATGGCATTGACGCACACAATATACTAGATTAAATCCCCGAACAGCAGGAATAATCTCATCCACATAGCCCACGTACTGCACTCACTTCTCTTTCTTACATGTCTCTGCGCATAGCAGAGCGCTGCTCATTGCTTATTGTCTGCGCTTAGGTTGTGTTGAGGTGCATCAGTCTGCACCAGAGTTGCGCATATATGATTTTTTTGGTTATCTGCGCAGCCTTTCTTACAGCCGCCCCCAAATGTGTGGAGCACATTTGTTCCTGAATAAGTGCTTAGTTCAGTCCCTGGGAGCGGTTCTCATCTTCATCTTGAACCTCTGAGAGAACAATCAGCCTGGCTACAGGTCTAGTGTAGGTTCTGTCGTTGATCTTTACATCCACCGTCCTTATGTGTCCATCAGCACTGGGGTAAACTTTGGTGACACGTCCGATAGGCCAGTCCGCTCTCGGCAGTTGAGGGTCCACCATCAGTACCACAGATCCTGTGGTTATATCTGTAGAGGTGGAGTACCATTTCTGGCGGGACTGTAGACTTGGGAGATAGTTCTTAATGAAACTAGACCAAAACTGGTCAGCCAGAATTTGGGAATGTCTCCATTGGCGTCTGCTCAGGCGTTTCGGATTTGGGGTACACTACTTGGGGCAGGGATCCGTCCCGCCGCCCCATAAGTAGAATATTTGGAGTCACCGGATCAAGGTCCTTAGGGTCGGAGGATACATATCCTAATGGTTTAGCATTCAACATGCCCTCTACTTCCAGGAGAACAGTATGGAGCACTTCCTCCGTGACAGCTTGACTTCCTACTACTCTGTAAAATGCAGTTTTAACCGATCGAATTTCTCTTTCCCACGTTCCGCCGAAGTGGGGTGCACCCGGTGGGTTGAAGTGAAACTGTATCTTATGTTTGGCAAGCTGGAGTTGGAGTTCTGGGGACAGTTCCGTAATAGCCTCTCGTATCTCTCTTTCTCCTCCCCGGAAGTTTGTTCCCTGGTCGGAGAACAACTCAGCTGGTGTCCCTCTTCTGGCGATGAACCTCCTCAAGGCCATTAAGGAGTCGGCATTCATATTGGTGAGTATCTCTAGATGTACACATCTGGTTGTAAGGCATTTAAATATAATTCCCCACCTCTTCTCGGTGCGCCTGCCCACCTTGACTACAAAGGGTCCGAAACAGTCCATCCCCGTCGAGTAAAATGCTGGTTTGTAAAGGCGTAGGCGTGCTATAGGTAAGTCTGCCATCTTCGGAACTTGAGGGCTTGATTTCCACCATCGACAATCTGTGCAGGTTTGCTGGTATCGTCGAATTGCCTCTCGACCTCGTAAGATCCAAAACTTGCGGTGAATCTCCGCAAACACTCTTTCAGGGCCAGGGTGGCCGAGTCGAGAATCGTAGTCTTGGATTAGAAGCTTAGTGGTGGGATGGCGGTGATCCAAGATGATAGGATGCAGTCTTCAGATCGTCGTAATCTGCCACCAACTTTAATGAGTTCATCTGTCTTGTCCAGTTCTGGAGACAACAGTAGTCATCAGCACTAAGAGCGTTGCTGTTACCTGCCGCCCCTTGAAGCTTCTGTACGGTTGCCTCTACAAGGTCCCTCCAAGTGGTGTACTGATGCACATCTGGTAGGTAAGGCTCCTTGTCAGGTATGGTCGAAGTGACTCCACAGAATATAGACTTGCGAAGTTCTGTGTGACACTCGTCCACTACTGTTATTGGTGAAGTCGGCCATTTGTCTGGGCTTTGAAGAAGAAAGGGTGGCCCATGGCTCCACCGGTTAGACTCAGCCAGTTCTTCTAGCTTCTTACCTCTGGTGAGGTCATCTGCAGGATTTTTCGCTGAGTCGACATATCGCCATGAAAGTCGTTCAGTAAGCTCCTGAATTTCTGCCACTCGAGTGCCAACGAAAACCTTAAATCGACAAGACTCAGAGTGTAACCAGGACAAGACCGTGGTTGAGTCGGTCCAGAGGGTGGTTCGGCTGATTGGCAGGGTAAGCTCTCGTTCTAGCAATTTACTGAGTTGGGCTCCGGTGAGGGCAGCACAGAGCTCTAGTCTGGGCACTGAGTGCAGTCGTTTATGTGCAATTCTTGAACGGGCTACAGTGAAGGAGAGATGAGGCTGACCCTGAGTGTCAACTGTCCTCAGGTAAGCAACAGCTCCACAGGATTGTTCCGAGGCATCGCAGAACACATGTATCTCATGAGTAATTATTCTCTCATCCATGGCAGGAGGTACGTATGATCGGTGAAAGGTGATCCTCTGCAGGACTTCTAACTCTCCTTCCCAATCTCTCCAGGCTTGTAGCAAATCCTGCGGCAGTCGGGGGTCATCCCAATCTCTGTGTTTGTCCCAAAGTTGTCTCACTAGTATTTTGGCGCGGGTGGTGTATGGCAGGATAAGGCCGAGAGGATCGTATTGGCTGGCTAATACCTTGTAGATGTTCTGCATGGTAGGAGCATCATAACTCACAGGGCTATGTTTGTATCTCAACATATCTGTCGAACAGTGCCAGCTGAGGCCAAGAGCGGATTCTGGGTTGTCTATTCGGTCGTGAGCGAGCCAGAGTTCCAGATTTTCTGATCGGGCTTCTTCAGGTAGGTGACTGATGACCTCTGGCTTATTGCTTGCCCACTGTCTGAGTTCAAATCCACCAGAGGCTAGAGTCTCCCTTAGCTTATCTATTAGGGTTCTGGCTTGGTCAGGTGAGGAGAGGCTTTGCATACAATTATCAACGTAGAAGCATCTCTCAATGGAAAACCTCACATCATCCTCTGGCTGGCTGTGACTGATTATATGGTGCTGCATGGCGTAAGTGGCACAGCACGGACTACACGTCGTACCAAAGGGTAAGACCTGCCACTCAAAGACAGATGGAATGTGGTCTCTTTCCATGTTTCTCCAGACAAATCTCAGAAGGGGGCGATCTTCAGGGAGCAGGCGGACCTGGTGGAACATGGCTTTCACGTCACCGCTTATGGCTACACTATGCTCTCGAAAACGTAACAGCACTCCTAGGAGTGAGGGTCCTAAGGTGGGTCCAGGTAACAGCCACTCATTTAGGTTCAGACCTTGTGTGACGGTTCCAGTGAGTAACCGGCTAATTCTGAGTTGCAGGTGATTGGCTGATTGGAGTGGTTGCACACCTGAATGTAATCCTGGTGCTCTATAAAAGACTGGGACAGAGATGGACGCTGAAAAAAAGGAGAGGCCTGAGCTTGTGCGGGTGTTGGAACCTGCTTTTGGTTGCGCTGTATTTTGGGTCTCGTCAAGAGGCTATCGAGGAACTTGCGAGATGTGAGGAATACGGGAGATCACTGCCGCCTTTTGATCCATCTGCTTCGGGATGGTTGTTGTTTCGGAGGTTCCGTGGTCTGTGAATGGTTGGACTGTTGTCTTTTATATATACTACACATTGGCACGTACCTGCTGACACTTATTACCATTTATATTTGCACTTTATGTTGTTCTGTCTTACACGGAGTAATAAACATATTTAATAATTGGCTATGGTGTGTGGTGACTCCCTTATTTTGTTGCGATTTGGAAGAGAGATCGTAACAAATGGGGGCTCGTACTGAAGTGAATCATATGAAATTTGTTTGATTAGGATTTGGTATGATGTTGATTCGATTGAAATAAAATGTGTAAAATATTGAGCTTTCGGTATGCGCGTTGTTTTGAGAGATACATACAAATATTGTGTGTTTAAATCGTCTCGTGAGTTCAAAGGTAGTTGTTGCGGTTAAGTGCATTCTTTTTTTTGCAGGTGACATTGTTCATTTTCTCCTGGGTAGGAATAAGCAACGCTTAGCGTTGATTTGTTATTTTGCCTTTTTTATTTTTGTGCAGGCTTTTGGGTGAAGTACACCGACGTGGTTGTGAATTGAGCTGTTTGTTCAATTTCTAACCATCGGTATTTTGGTGTTTAATGTCGCTTTACTCTTGAAAGCTGCATGAAGACTAGGCATAGGTTAGTTTAGTGGGTTTGTAGGCAGTTTAGAAGGGGGAGAGTGAATAATTTTCACCTGTTTTGTTAATGCACTTGAAATTAATGCACTTAAAAGCGTAATATTTTATGAAGAACAGAATGTCATCTATTGAAGAATTTATTAAAAATCCATCAGAGGAGATATTAAATTCTTTTGTAAAGCAACAGTTATGGGAATTTATAGATTTTGTACTGACTATCGCAAGCTAAATGCCATCACTAAGCCCGATGCTTTTCCACTTCCTCAAATGGAGGATTGTGTAGATCAGGTGGGTACAGCTAATTTTGTGAGTAAGCTAGATCTTCTTAAGGGATATTGGCAAGTGCCGTTAACTCCTAGAGCTAGAGAAGTAACCTCATTTATTACATCGTCTGGATTATACTCGTACTCTGTTATGAGTTTTGGTTTACGAAATGCACCTGCCACCTTCCAGAGATTGATGAACCGAGTGGGAATTGGGCTGGAGGGGTGTGCAGTGTATTTGGATGATGTTATTGTTTTTAGTGAAACCTGGGAAAAACATTTAGTTCATCTGCGAGCTCTTTTAACTCGATTGGCCGAGGCATGTCTCACAGTTAACTTGCCCAAGTGTGAGTTTGCCAAGGGTACTGTAAGGTATTTGGGGAAAGAGGTTGGCCAAGGCAAAGTGCGTCCAGTTCAGGCCAAAGTTCTTGCCATTCAGCAGTTTCCTTCTCCATCTACCAAGAAAGAACTCAGGCGTTTTCTGGGGATGGTTGGTTATTATCGGGGTTTCTGTTCAAATTTTTCAACCGTTGTTTCTCCGCTGACTGACTTGCTTAAGAACTCAGTGAAATTTGACAGGAGCAAAAATTGTCAGAGAGCTTTTGAAAATGTTAAATTATTGTTGACCACTGCACCTGTTCTAGCTGCTCCGAGGCTGGATATGCTATTTAAACTGCAGGTGGATGCCAGCCAGGTTGGTGCTGGAGCTGTCCTATTACAGACAGGGGAGAATGGTTTGGACTATCCAGTAAGTTTCTTTTCTCGTAAGTTTAACACCTATCAGAAAAATTATTCGGCGATCGAGAAAGAGGCTTTATCTTTAATTTGGGCACTTCAGTTTTTTGATGTGTATGTGGGGGGAGGAATGCCCGTAGAGGTGTTTTCTGATCACAATCCTCTAACATTTTTGCATTCGTTGCAGTCGCCGAGTCAGTGCTTAATGCATTGGATTCTCTTTCTACAGCCCTACAATTTAATTGTTAAACATATTAAAGGATCGGATAACGTAGTGGCAGATGCGTTGTCCCGTGTTCCTGATCTGACCAATTAAGTACAGTGGTTGTGCAGTTGTTTCTGTTTTTCTTTGCTCTTTTGTCGCCTTAATTTGCTTTCAGGATCCAGATTGCTGGTGGCAAGGTGGGCAGTGGGGGAAAATGAAGAGAATTGTAAAATCATGGTTGTACTGGGATCAGAGGTTGTATAACATCATGTTTATAGAAATGTATGATTTTCTAAATTTGTTATGGTGGTGGTTTTTTATTTGTTTATTTTTTGATCCAGTTTGGAACGAATCTTTTTTAAAGGGGGATGTGTGACGGTTCCAGTGAGTAACTGGCTAATTCTGAGTTGCAGGTGATTGGCTGATTGGAGTGGTTGCACACCTGAATGTAATCCTGGTGCTCTATAAAAGACTGGGACAGAGATGGACGCGGAAAAAAGGAGAGGCCTGAGCTTGTGGAGAACCTGCTTTTGGTTGCGCTGTATTTTGGGTCTCGTCAAGAGGCTATCGAGGAACTTACGAGATGTGAGGAATACGGGAGATCACTGCCGCCTTTTGATCCATCTGCTTCGGGATGGTTGTTGTTTCTGAGGTTCCGTGGTCTGTGAATGGTTGGACTGTTGTCTTTTATATATACTACACATTGGCACGTACCTGCTGACACTTATTACCATTTATATTTGCACTTGATGTTGTTCTGTCTTACATGGAGTAATAAACATATTTAATAATTGGCTATGGTGTGTGGTGACTCCCTTATTTTGTTGTGATTTGGAAGAGAGATCGTAACACTTGGTACTGGTAAGAGCAGTTAAACACAATGCGATTCTTATTGTTGTGGGTCACCATGTGGTGTGGGATATACCATGATTCCACTGATTGTATCATCTCATGGGAGTTCAGCTTCTTAACGACTCCGGCTTGAGTCAGTTTCTGAATTTCAGCATTGTATGCCTTGGCTCGTTCTGGATCTTTAGCGAGGCACCGTTCGGTGTTCCGAAGACTGGGCATTACCATCTCCTTTGTGGCTTGGAAGGGGGGGCATTTCTTTGTGCCTAAGCAGCGGGGTAGCATAACGTAATATTCCGTCTACTTCAACTCGGGTGGTCTTTGATTCGAGCATGTTAATGGCCTCTTGGTCTTGTCGTGACCTGGTGACCTCTTTCTCATTCCTGAAAGGAAGTACGTCCACTTGCCACAGTTTCTCAACGTTCTTGAAGAGCTCTGCCACTTGGGGAATGGTTGAAGTCAATAAACACTGCTGTGGCCGAATGGACTGCTCGACAAGTCGAGTGGGGCCCTGTAATGTCCACCCTAATCGCGTCTTCAGGGCTGCCGGTCCTCCTGGGGGTCCTAACCTTACCAGCTTAACAGGAGTAATCAAATGAGGGTGATCCGCTCCAATCAGCAGCAAGGGTTGTGCCTGCTCGAATGCCTGTATTGGGAGGCCCACCAGGTGCCTGTACCTTCTCTGTAACTTGTTCATGGGGTAAGAGTGAAGCGCAAGACCAAGATGTTCTGCAGTGAAAGCATCAGTGATGAGGAAACTCTGCTGAGGCTTATCAGCTGGGGAAATACGGAATGACACCTTCGACCCATGAAGAACTTGAATATCTTGACGTATAGTCCGCAAGGCCAGGTCTTCTGGCACTCCTGTGAGGCCCAGGTGGTGTGTTGCCGCTGGTAAGAGCATAGTCCGCTCTGAGCCATCGTCCAGGATGGCATAGGTGCTCAGAGTGCGCTTCCCATGGTGGAGTAGTACTCTAATAACCTTTAATAGCACACGACTGCCGTCCACTGGTTTGTCCACGTACAGCACTTCAGAAGATGTATTCACTAGACAGCTCTCCTCTTTAGTTGACTTGACCACATTCTTTGATGTTTTGGAATTAACTTCGTGCAGCACTGGTAGGTGTTTGCCTTGACAAATACTGCAAGGTTTCCGCAGATTACACTGGGCAGCTAGGTGAGTTCTAGCACATCGCCAGCACCTTCGATTGGTACGGATCCATTCTGATAATTGACCTGTGGTCAGTTTTACAACCTCTGTGCCTTGGCTTAAGAAGTGCTCTGAATTGTTACAGAATGGGCAGTAAGGCGCAGTTCTGTTCTTAGGGAGTGGATTCACTTGTACAGGTGAAACCTCTCTCTCCATTGCTTCTCTGGATCCATGTAGCACAGTAGTGGTCCACCTCCTCTGTCGAGGCTCCTGTCTAAGCCCTTGCCTCTCCTTACTGTTCTTTACTGTTGATGAACCATCATAGTCCTGGCACCATGACTCATATTGTAGCCACTCAGAGAGATCAGTCAGAGTATGGGTTGTTCCTGGATAATGGAACTTGCTGCGCCTGAAATCAGCTCTCATCTCTGTCGGTAACTTGCTCAGCAAGCGTGCTACGTGAGATCCACACTGTAGCTCTATCTCTCCTGGGGGACCAAGGGATTTAAGCATGCCCACAAGTGCTTGGACCTGTAGGGCGAACTTCTCAAAGGCAGTTTGATCACCGCGTCGAATATCAGGTGAGTCCATAACACTGGCTATTTTATTCAATGCCATCTGATGGGGCTGGCCAAACTTCAGATTAAGAGCCGCCATGGTATCACTGTAAGGTCTGGGAGAGTTCAAATATGAATCTGCTATCAGCCTGGCCTCTTCCAACTTCAAGTGATCCACTAGGATTTGGTATTTAAAGAGCTCCGTCCCATCTAGGGGCAGTAGATTCTCTAAAGATATTTTCATCCTAGCAAACTCACTGGGGTCTCTGTGACTGAAGTAGGGAATTGATGGCATCGGACCTCTGTATGTCGACTCAGAAGGTGGAGGAATCTGGTGCCGAGGATCGATTACAGTTCTCGTGGGGGCCCTCATCGGCAGGTATGGCTGTGAGATCGCTGCAGGCTCACCTTGAGAATAACTCTTATTCTGCTCTGAGTTTGTTGCTGGACTGGCTCGAAGAGGTGGCTGAGGATGGAAATCTTGCTGTTGACTTGAATGGCCTGGAAGCATCCTGCTTGTATTCACTGTCAGTGGGCCATGATTAACGATAGGAGGGCTTCGAGTATGTGCAGCAAGAGGTTTACTCTTACTAACAGCTGCTTGTTTTAGAACTTGAAGCTCACTCATCATCTTGTCCAGAAGATCCACAATGGGCTCGCTACTGACAGACTGAGGTTGTGAGTTTCCTGTCTCTGGCCATGGAGGGGGATCCGGCCAGTCTGCATCATCATACTCATCAACCTGCACATTAGTGATCAGCTCTTCACAGGGTGGAGGCATAAACCTGTGGTCTAAAGAGAGTGCGGGTAATTGATCAGACTTATGTGGATACAGTGTATTAGACTGCGAGTACACTGTAGCTGGTTGAGGAGTCTGCTTTAGGCTGCGCACTGTCTCTGCAAGAAGTCTTAACTCAGATCTGGTCTCTCGGATTTCAGCTAATGTGGCATTCAGGTGCTCATCTGTACTTTGCAGAAGATCTTTCTGGGAGGCTGGCAGTAAATTGTACTGTACTGAAGACCAACTACTTGGAGTAGATACTCTGCTTCTTTCAGCCTGTGCTCCCTCTGTATTGTCAGCATCCCTTAGTGACTGACGACAGCTGACAGTGGGGGTTGTCATCTTGGCAGCTCCTTCATCCTGAGTACATAGCTCCTCTTCTTGCCCATGCCTACTGATTCTTGGTTCAGATAACTGTCTCTGTGGCAGCCTAAAACCCATTTCGTATTCATCATAATGACGTGGAGGCTGGGTCTGACGTTTAGGTCTGGTTGAGGTTATATCATCCATCTTCTAAGGAGAAAATGCCACACATCCGGCTCGAAGGACCGTTTTGTTACTGAGACTTAGAAGGACTGTATTTGAGTTCTATTGCTGAGTCTTATTTTGTGTGGTGATCACTCCCGGGTGTCGGTCAGGACACAGGAACCAGACCAATTGTTGGATTAAGGATGTTTAATAAACAGTTGAAGTAGGCATGGGCAAACAATTTGCAGCTGACGTTTTAATATATGCGTGTGTGTGTGTGTGTGTGGTTCTAAAATTAAACAAATAGAAAAATTATAAGTAACAGCATTATGCAATTATTAGTATCCATATACATTCATCCAAATAACTAAACAGTAACTAAACTAAACTGTAATATGTGCGATTAATTACTAGTGTAGTCAAACAATAATAATAACTGCCGCGGAACACTGTCACATGTATGGAAACGTGACTAAATATAAAGTGCGTCACATGTTATAACGAATATTACTGATTAAACTACTCAAGGTATTCAGCTATACAATACACAATATAGAAGAAATATATTTGTTCTAAAGACAAACATAATATACACTGCGTGCATAGCAGTTAACGAGGAGAAATTATATGAATTTAGCGGTGCGTCACCTAGACACTTGCCATAAATCACAAATAGCACACTAAAATGATAATCTTAATTATTAATTAGGAGATGAGAATACAAAACTTACTATATGGCATTGACGCACACAATATACTAGATTAAATCCCCGAACAGCAGGAATAATCTCATCCACATTGTTACGAATCCTGGCCATGCACTTCAGTTTACTCACCACCAGAGGTCACCCGCTCACCACATGGACTTTTACACTACACAGCACACTGGACTCAATTTCCCACAATCCATTGCACTGACGACTTGCACAGCTGTTCACTATTTCGCCCACACCTGATCACCATTTCACAATCACCATCACTCTATTTAAGCCTGGGACTTGCTCTTGCTCACGGCCGAGTATTGTTAGCCCGTCTACTCTACAAAGCGTTTCCCTGTTTTCTAGTTAGTCTTCCTGTGTCTTGATTCCTGCCCGTGTTCCTGGATTATTCTCTCTGCCTTGCCCTGTCTGGATACTGTACGCTGATCGTCGACCCACGCTTGCTCCACGGATTGCTCTGTCTTGCCTCTGCCATACCTGTTTGCTGTCTCTCGACCCTGCCTGTATGACCACGTCTTTTAATAAAGCTTCGCAAATGGATCCGCACGTCTCACGTCTCGTCACTCCCGTAACACACATAGCCCACGTACTGCACTCGCTTCTCTTTCTTACATGTCTCTGCGCATAACAGAGCGCTGCTCATTGCTTATTGTCTGCGCTTAGGTTGTGTTGAGGTGCGTCAGTCTGCACCAGACTTGCGCATATATGATTTTTTTGGTTATCTGCGCAGCCTTTCTTACATTAACTCTATTATTAACTCATCGTTATCTTTAGGTCACGTCCCAAAACCATTCAAGCTGGCAGTTATTAAGCCTCTTATTAAGAAACCACAACTAGATTCTAATGAACTGGCAAATTACAAACCCATTTCAAAACTTCCGTTTATGTCTAAAATTTTAGAAAAAGTTGTGTTTGCTCAATTGTGCTCCTTCTTGCAAAAAACTTATCTCTATGAAGAATTTCAGTCAGGATTCAGGCCTCACCATAGTACAGAAACTGCACTTGTTAAAATTGACTTGCTTCTTCCTTCAGACCAAGGCTGCATCTCATTGCTAGTATTACTTGATATTAGTGCTGTGTTCGACACTATAGACCATGACATACTTCTAGATCGATTACAAAACTATACTGGTATTCAAGGGCAGGCTTTAAGATGGTTTAGATCCTACCTGTCCGATCGTTACCACTTTGTTCATTTAAATGGGGAGTCATCTCAATTATTACCAGTAAAATATGGAGTACCACATGGATCTGTCCTAGGTCCTCTGCTATTTTCAATATACATGTTGCTTAATCAATATACAAGTGCTATATATATACACACATATATATATATATATATATATATATATATATATATATATATATATATATATATATATATATATATATATATATATACATATATATATATACTTATATCAATATACAAGTGCTACTGATACTTTCTGTTCCACTCTGACGTCTTGTTTAGATACTTTCTGCCCCTTATCTTCCAAGCCAACCCGTACCACCCCTTCTGCCCCTTGGCTATCTGATGTTCTCCAAAAACATTGTTCTAAACTTAGGGCTGCGGAAAGGGTATGGCGCAAATCACAAAATCCTACTGACCTTAATTTATATCGATCACTCCTCTCTGACTTCTCTGCTAATGTTTTCACTGCTAAAAAGACATACTATCATGACAAAATTAACAATTCGCCTAACTCTCGCATGCTTTTTAAAAGATTTTCCTCCCTCCTTTGTCCTCCTCCTCCCCCTCCTTCATCATCTCTAACAGCTGACGACTTTGCCACATTCTTCATTAATAAAATTACAAACCTCGCTGCACAATTTTCCACACCACAATCTATCAAACACATCTTACCAGCAAACATACACTCATTCACATCCTTCTCTCCACTCTCTCAGGCAGAAGTCTCTAAACTCATCCTTTCCAGTCATCATACTACCTGTCCGCTTGATCCTATTCCATCTCATCTCCTTAAAGCCATTTCTCCTGCAGTTGTACCTGCACTCACTCACATCGTTAACATATCCCTTCACACTGGAATTTTTCCCTCAGCATTTAAACAGGCTCGTATAACTCCACTTCTTAAAAAAAACACTCTTAACCCAACTCTTTTAGGGAACTATAGACCGGTTTCCCTTCTTCCTTTCATTGCAAAAACACTTGAACGAATTGTGTTCAACCAAGTCTCTGTCTTTCTCACACAGAACAACCTCCTGGACAGTAACCAATCTGGCTTTAGAAGTGGACATTCGACCGAAACTGCCTTGCTTTCTGTTGTTGAAGCCCTAAGACTTGCAAGAGCGGCTTCCAAATCTTCATTACTTATCTTGCTGGATCGTCTCCTGCTTTTGATACGGTCAACCATCAGATCCTCTTGTCAACCCTATTGAGAAAGGGCATCTCAGGAACCGCACTCCAGTGGTTTGAGTCTTACCTCTCTGATAGGTCCTTCAAAGTATCTTGGAGAGGTGAGGTATCCAAGTCGCAACATCTAGCTACTGGGGTGCCTCAGGGCTCAGTTCTTGGACCACTTCTCTTTTCTGTCTACATGGCATCACTAGGTTCTGTCACTCAGAAACATGCCTTTTCATATCACTGCTATGCTGATGACACTCAACTCTACCTCTCATTCCATCCTGATGATCCGATGATAGCTGCTTGCATCTCAGCGTGTCTAACAGACATTTCTTGCTGGATGATGGACCATCACCTTCAACTCAACCTAGCTAAGACAGAACTGCTTGTAGTTTCAGCTAACCCATCGTCGTAATCTCACCTTCCAGTTAGGCTCATCTACCATAACTCCTTCAAAAACAGCCAGAAACCTTGGAATTGTGATTGATGATAAGCTGAATTTCTCAGACCACATTGCTAAAACTGCCCGGTCCTGCAGATTTGCATTATACAATATTAAGAAGATCAGGTCCTTTCTCTCGGAACATGCAACACAACTCCTTGTTCAGGCTCTTGTTCTGTCCAGACTTGACTATTGCAATGCTCTCTTGGCAGGTATTCCAGCCAATTCTATTAAACCTCTACAATTAATCCAAAATGCAGCTGCAAGATTAATTTTTAATGAGCCGAAAAGAAGGCACGTCACGCCTCTGTTCATCAATTTGCACTGGCTACCAATAGCTGCTCGCATTAAATTCAAGGCATTAATGTTTGCCTACAGAACCACCACTGGCTCAGCACCCCTTTACCTAAATTCATTACTTCAGACTTATGTGCCCTCTAGAAGCTTGCGTTCTTCAAGTGAACGACGCATTATTGTACCATCCCAAAGACACACCAAAACACTTTCACAGACCTTTTTAACTGTTCCCATCTGGTGGAATGACCTGCCCAATTCAATCAGAGCAGCCGAATCCTTACCCATCTTCAAGAAACGTCTAAAAACTCATCTGTTCCATCTTTACTTGACCCTCTAACTCTAGCACTCTCTATTCTAATTTTATTTTATCTATATGTATTTTTATTAAAATAAATAAATAAAATAATAATAATAATTATTATCTGTACTGCGTTAGGCTAACCAAGACTTGTAATAGCACTTGCACGTTGTTGCTCTTTTGTTGGTTTTGATTGCTTCTTATGTCCTCATTTGTAAGTCGCTTTGGATAAAAGCGTCTGCTAAATGATTAAATAAATAAATAAATACATAAATGTTGCCCCTTGGTAATATTATTAGAAAATACGGGATTAGTTTTCATTGTTATGCTGATGATACTCAACTATATATCTCAACAAGACCAGATGAAACTTCTAAACTATCTAAGCTAATAGATTGTGTAAAAAAATGTAAAAGATTGGATGACCAATAATTAAATTCAGATAAGACAGAGATATTACTTATTGGACCAAAAAACAGTACACAGAATCTCTTGGATTACAATTTGCAACTAGACGGATGTTACTATATATCTGATCAAATGTACATTATTATTATTCTTTATCTTGGGTTGAACAAATCATTTTTGCTTAGATGGAACAGCAGCTACGCTAATTATGTCTCTATTTGTTTCTCTGTTTCTGTCATGGGATTAACATCCCGTGGTAACTAGGAATTACAGAGGCTTCAGTCTGGATCCAACCCTTAAATGATCTGAGATGACCGAACACCTGAGAAAAGATGATGCCAACCCCTCAGCAAGGTTATTATAGTTTTGAATTTTTAAATTTGTTTTATTTTAATATCGTTTTCAAATTTGCTATGAAATTCAGTTTAATTTTTATTAGTTTCATTAATATGTTTGTTAGTTTTAGTTTAGTTTTTATTTTGTGAACACATTTTTATTTAGTTTTTATATAGTTTAGTTTCAGTTTTAATTAAAGTTTAGCAGAATCAACAGATCACCTCCAGAGCGAAGGCCAAAGAAAGATGTAGGCATAATTTAACCTTAGTGAGGAAAACGTTTAGCGACTAAATTAACCCATGCTGAGATTGATAGACAAATATAAGTATACATATTATACAAATATACACCAAAGCAAGCAAGCCTTTTTACTAAATAAATCTTCACAAGTTGCGCTTAATGTCATATCTAATGGTGTGTTGAGATATTTAATATGAAAATAAACATAGCCTAATTTGGTTATATGTCTTTTTTTTCTTAACCATAATCATGATGATTACTTTTCCGTGAACATCCGCGCATAAATCATAACTGGGACTAATGAAAGTCAATAATAACAGCAATCGTATTTAAAAGCTCACATTTGAATATATTATTTTCTTTATTTATGAAGAATTATAAGCGTGTGTATAATGTGATTTAGCCTATGCATATTTATTTGTTCGTTATAAGTTTGGCAGTGATCACAAGATGCTATAGGACAAGTTTTGTATTGTTTACAGAAAGGTGCGTTCTCATCTTTTTTTATTCTGTTAATTATGTTGCATGTCTGTTTTTCTTAAAAGCACCAACTTGCCTAATGTTGGTTTGATTGCTTGTGTTACATGAGAAAATATATAAGTTTGCCTTCCTGATGTTGTAGATTAATGCGGGTCCGGTTCGGGTCGCGACTCTTGGTCTTTATGTCAAACTGTTCTGGTCTGGTAGGCTACAGAAATAAATGTATACTGCTGCTGTCGGATAACGGGTCGGGTGTTCTGTTAAGTACTGCTGGTGCACGTTTACAAACAGGACCCGTGCAGGACTCTGCTTTAAACTGCTTTGCGTCTCTCCGTCAGAGATGCGCCATTTACAGGTATTTCCCTAAACCGGTATTTTCAGGCAAGGGGTGAGAACGTAATGATAACGAAAACGATTTTTTATTTTTGTTCATTATTATTTTAGTTAGTTTTTTAATAACTGTTGTTAGTTTCGTTTCGTTTTAGTTTTTCAAATATTTTTATTTTATTTCAGTTTACGAAATAGTTTTTCATCAATCGTTTAGTTTTAGTTTTCGTTTACGAAAATAACCTTGCCCCTCAGAGGACCTCAGAGGATGCCAACGCTCAGACAACATACAGAATTACCAAATTTTGCCATAAGTTAAATATATTAAGGTTCTGCAATATATAAATATATTGTGGAAACTTAATTTCCTGTAGAGCTGCTTTGCAACGATTTGTATCGTAAAAAGCGCTATACAAATAAACTGGGGGGGTGGTTGGAGGGTTTATGCTAGGAGCAGGCACTGGAGGCCGCTTGCAAGGAGCAGGCACTGGAGGGCACTTGTGAGGAGCAGGCTCTTGGGAGCGCTCGGGCAGTGTGGATTCCTGGGGGGCATTCTGTCAGCACTTCACAGGAGGGACTGGCCCTGGAGAAGCGGGCACTGAAGAGACTGGCCCTGGAGAAGCAGGCACTGGGGAATGCTGACGAGGAGCGGGCACAGGAGGGCGCTGTCGAGGAGTGGGTACAGGAGTCCGAGACATCCCCTCATACACTACAAGTACTCCCAAAGGCACGTGAGCGTCCGTTTGCGGCTTTATCATATCCTTTGACGACGGGCTTGCCATACTCTGTGGACGGCGGCGGCATGGACTTCGCCGCGGACGGCGGGGACATTGACTTCGCCGCAGGCGACGGCTGGTTGATGAAGACATCCTCAGGGCTGTCGTGAACTTCGTCCACTGTGTACGGTGAACCACTGAGCCAGAGTGCATACTCCATATAGCGCCCAAGAGAACAGTTGGCATCTGACGCTGGCTTCAATTGGTACAGTTGGTTATCCAAGCCACCCCAGAAGATGGTCTTCAGGGTCTCTTCTCTCCATTCAACTCCTTTGGCCAGAACCAGAAATTCCTCCACGTAATCCTCAATAGATCGGCCATCCTGAACATTCGTGAGGAGTGCATTCTCTGGATTAAAGTTGAAGAAGTCCATGCTTGTGTGTTCGGTATGGTCCGGTCTTTCAATTGGTACAGTTGGTTATCCAAGCCACCCCAGAAGATGGTCTTCAGGGTCTCTTCTCTCCATTCAACTCCTTTGGCCAGAACCAGAAATTCCTCCACGTAATCCTCAATAGATCGGCCATCCTGAACATTCGTGAGGAGTGCATTCTCTGGATTAAAGTTGAAGAAGTCCATGCTTGTGTGTTCGGTATGGTCCGGTCTTCTGTTTCGAAACGTCTCTCTAAGGGAACACAGGACTCAGGAATTCAACGAATTGACATTTTAATGATAAAGAGCAGCGAACAAACGTTTACAACAAAGGTTACAAATGATATTACATTACTTTAAGACTGGACAAAGAAACTCAAGAAACTAAAGGCTTATAAAGACATAGAAACTAATGAGCAAACGAGATGAACATAGGTGAGAAGACTTAACGATGATAGACTAATAATGAACTAATGAGAAGAACCTGAACAAAACCAAATATGGGCAAACAGGAACCAAACAGAAACCAAACCGTAACAGTAATACTATATATTTAGGAGTTAACTAGACAGCTTTGGCGTGTTTACAGGCAGTTCAAAATGCAGCAGCTAGGCTGCTGACAGGTACACGCAAGCATGAGCATATTACATCGATTTTGTTTTCTCTCAAATGGTTGCCGGTTCGTTTCCGAATAGAATACAAACTTTTAGTGTTTGTTTTTAAATCCTTTAACAGCTTATCTCCAACATATCTGACACAGAACAACCTGATCCACATCCCAGCCAATCTCCGCGCACCTCATCACCCGAATACTAATCACCCACACCTGTCACTCATCTGCTCACTCATCACGCCGACTTCATAAGCACTCTCAGCACCTAACTCCAGTGTCCGGTCTCATTCATACGCATAGGACTCCTAATCTACGCTAGACTATTATCCCAAGTGAATTCCTTCAAGTGTTATTTCCTGTACTTACCTCCTGTGTTTTCTCCAGCGTGTTCTCCTCGTCTTCGTCCTCTATCGTCTCCTTGTCCTCCTCGCCTCCGATCAAGACACCGGTGTGCCCTCTCATTCCATCCATCCACGATCTTCAGTTCCTGTAAGACAAGCCATACCTTCACTTACCTCATCAAGAAATCCAAAGTATCATTGCCCTGATTACTCACCTGATTCCCCTGCTCATACTGCTGTGTTGTTCAATAAACCATTTAACCATCCTCTCTGTGTCCTGGGTATACTTTCGTAACAATATCTTGATGCCTTAGTAAACTGTCACACTTCTGCTAGATCCCTGAGATCTTCTGATCAGCAACTTTTAACAGTTCCCAGATCTAGATTAAAACTTAAAGGTGATCGCGCTTTCTCAGTTGCTGCAGCCAAACTGTGGAATTTGTTACCTGTGAGTATTAGATCTGCTCCGACTATCTCTAGTTTTAAATAGTTAAAAATGTATTTATTAACTCAGGCTTTTAATCTCTCTGGGTGCTGAGTTTTGTTATTTGTGTCTTTTCTGTGTGGTACGACGTTATTGTCTGTGTATATTTATGAAAATGTTTTTCTTCTTTTAGCTGGAAACAAGACAAATCTAAGAAAAGCTATGTTTGCAGTGATGTCCACTGGGACTTTCCAATTTTTGTATCATTTTGCTCACCTTGAGCGTTTCACACTGTCAGTCAGACTGTCAGTCTGCACCTAGCAGTAGGGATTTTTCAGACTCTTTTTGCATGTTATATCAGTACACCAGTAGGTAGCAACAAGCGAATGTCTTAATGACTGATTCACTGAATAATTTATTCAACTGGTTCGCAAATATACAGATTCACTCATAATACATATACAGATTCATTGCATAAAGCTGCATTTGGAACTATTTTCATTTGAGGAACAAAAATAGAATAACTGGGAATTTTGACTAAAATGTAAGTTACTCAATATTAACTTCTTGTTTATTGAATTGTTGTATAAAAGCAATGTCATGCTCATAAACGTGCTGTTGGTCTGTCTTTTGCACATATGAGTTTGCTAACATGTCTCTTTAGAAAACACTGCTGAATCAATCAATGGGGTCAGTCAGTTCAGTAGCCTTAGCAGTACAAAATGTGCATATGTACAAAACATTAACATGTATAAAAATAGAATAGTGGGTGATTTCTTGTCTATATAATTTGTGGCATGTGGCATTCTCTTCAGTGTGTATTTTGTGTAGGTCTGACCTTCTTTTATACGTTCAAACAGGTTCTGCTCAATAGTGGTTGGATTAACTTTACTATTTGTTACAAAAGAAAAGGAATTATCAATTCTCAAACATTCAATGACTAGTGTCAATATATTCAACCCACCAGACTTCATGCGTGTCATATGTCATATTATTGCATTACCTTATGTAATGACAAATTTTGCATTACCTTATGTAATGACTTTCCCTACATTTCACTGCTGGTTATACTCTGTATAATTGTGTATGTGACAAATAAAACTCTTGAATCTTGAATGTTACGTTGCGTCTCTCTGAATTTGGGACTTCATGCAAATCAAATATGCTATCCAACAGAAACATGCGCCAACAATAACTCCTTGTTACATAACTCTGTTATTTTATATGGTGATTCATCATGTGATAATCAACAAAAGAACGATCCACCTGTCTCTCCAGTAGGTGATTACACTGATAACAGTTTTATGTATGTTTGGTAACAGTTTTATATATGTTAGGGCCGGGACTTTAACGCCTTAATTTAGATTAATTAATTACACAAACATAACGCGTTACATTTTTTTAACGCATTTTAATCGCACTTATTTTTGCACCGCGGAACGTTTCTCACTGGATGAGTTTCGGCGGACCGATTATACTGGAGCACCAACTAGCGTTCAGACAAAAACAAACCACAGTGAACATGGACAAAGAAGCTGATGAGACAGCTTTGGTTGGCCCTGTGGATGGGACATTTAAAAATCCATATGAAAAAAACGTACTTCTCATTGTTCTCAGGTCAAATATTTATATGCGATTAATTTCGATTAATTAATTACAAAGCCTCTAATTAATTAGATTATTTTATTTAATCGAGTCCCGGCCCTAATATATGTGTATATATATATATATATATATATATATATATATATATATATGTATATGTGTGTGTGTGTGTGTGTGTGTGTGTATTTATGTATGTAACTGATTTATCCATTTATCACTTATGGGATTATTGGGGAACAACTGAAAATATGAAAAAAAAACTGAAAAAAAAGCATGAAAATATATTGTTCTTTGTTATCAACATCATGAAGTGCATAAAACATTATTTCGTGCTATAGGGTTTCTCAAACTGGGCTTCCTGAAAGAACTGCAGGGAGTTGATAAAAAGCTAAGACTTAAATCATAAAAAATTTCAAATTAAAATGAATACATAATTTTAAAGCAAAAACTAATAAAACTAAAACACCTGAACAGTAAAAAAAAATGTATACTTTATTTCTTACCTGCATGTGACCATTAACAAAAATCAGAAACCCGTGAACAAGCAAATGTGTTGAGAAATCATTGAAATATGAATGACAAATCTCAGGGTGCTTCAAGTAAATATTTTAGGACAAATGTAGTTGAGGTACTTAAATTTTGGAATCTGATTGCATAATCCAGATTACACTTAATCAGTTATCAGTGTAATCACCTACTGGAGAGACAGGTGCATTGTGCTTTTGTTGATTATCACATGATGAATCACCATATAAAATAACAGAGTTCCCTTCCAGGAACGTCGAGCTGCGTCAAAACGCATATGGGAACGCCATCAGCGTAACCGACGCTCTGAATATCGTCTACAACAAGTCCAATAGAAGGGCGGGGTGACGTCACGGCCAGGAGGTATAGAGGCACGTGAGGCAGAGCCCGCATCAGCTTTTTGTCATTCAGCAAGCGCTCTGTGTGTTGTCAGTCCATATCTGTTTTATGAGTCTTATTTAGTGTTGTATGTCCTGAGAAAAGAAAGTAGACATCCCTAAAGCTAAGACCAAAACAGGGGGCGATCCTAGATCGCGTTTCAGATTGTGTGCTAGTCCTCTGCCTGTGTTACATTACGAGTGGGGACACACATGATCTGTGCGTGATCTACCCGAGTGCGGAGCGCGCGGCAGTGGCTCTCGAGGGAGCTGACTGCCCGCATTGTGAGAGGCACTCCGCACACTCCGGGGATTTGTCTGTCAACCCTGCAGTTCCAGGGCACGGCAGGTCCCAGCGAGTGTTTTTCTCATAATTCCCCGCCGGTAGTGACTGCGGGCCTGAGAAACTCGCCTCAGTTGCCAGAGACCGCGTCTCCCTCCGAAGCTCCGCAGCGAGACAGCGGTCTGGCCATTTCTCTGACACCAGAGGTCAGTTTCGAGAGCCTGATTCCCTTAGTAGATCATTGGGCAGTGAGCTGCCGAATGCGTCTCTTTGGGCCCTGCCTGGCAGGGTCTGGTTCGTTCAGAGGTCCTGACGGGCGAGCCCCAGGACTGCGGAGGACGACCCCTACTGGGGTGGAGCGGCATACACCGCGGCACACGGTGACCGTCTCCCCTCGATGCCCTCCGGGGATTTGTCTGTCAACCCTGCAGTTCCAGGGCACAGCAGGTCCCAGCGAGTGCTTTTCTCAGAATTCCCCGCCGGTAGTGACTGCGGGCCTGAGAAACTCGCCTCAGCCGCTAGATTACGCGTCTCGTCCCGGTACGCCGCGGTATGGCCGCTTCTCTAACACCAGAGGTCAGTCTCGAGTGACTGATTCCCTTAGTAGATCATCTAGCAGCCTGGCAGCAACTGCCAGAGGTGTCTCTTTGGGTCCTGCAGACAGTAGAGCGTGGTTATTCCATCCAGTTCGATGGGCCACCGCCGCTATTCAACGGGGTTTGCGTGACTACGGTCCGCCCCGAGCAGGCTCTGGTTCTGGAACAGGAAGTCGATATTTTGCTGAGGTAGGAAGCCATCGAGTGGTTCCTCCTCATGAGACTCATTCCGGCTGCTATAGCCGGTACTTCATTGTTCCAAGGAAGGATGGGGGGCTGAGGCCCATACTGGTTTTGAGTTTCGGAACCTCTCAGCCAGAAAGCTGAAGTTCAAGATGCTCACAGTTAGGCAGATCGTGTTCCAAATCGGGTCCAAGGACTGATTTGTCACGACAGACCTCTAGGATGTTTGTCCCATGTACCCATCTTTCCCTCTCACAGGGAGTTCCTGAGGTTCACTTTTGGGGGCAAAGCGTGTCAGTATTGGGTTCTTCCCTTCGGCCTAGCACTCTCACCCCGCACTTTCACCAAGTGTGTGGATGCGGCACTGGTCCCGTTGCGACTGCAGGGCATCCGCATACTCAATTTTATCGACGATTGGTTGATTCTTGCTCAGTCAGAGCGGTTGGCGGTTCGGCATCGAGATGTCGTTCTCGCCCACATGAAAGATCTGGGGTTAAGACTAAACGCCAAGAAGAGTGTGCTTTCTCCAGTTCAGAGAACCACTTATCTAGGCGTGGTGTGGGATTCGACCACGACGCAGGCGCGGTTATCCCCTGCTCGGATTGAGTCAATCCTCACGGCAGTCGAGAGAGTGCGGAAAGGCCAGCCATTCACTGACAAGCAGTTTCAGAGACTGCTCGGGCTCATGGCAGCTGCGTCCAGTGTGATTCCTTCTGGCCTGCTGTACATGAGGCCCCTACAGTGGTGGCTCAAGACCAAGGGGGTCTCCCTGAGGGGAGACTCGCTTCGCATTGTCAAGGATCACGCCATTGTATGGAGAAACCGTGCCTTAGACTTGTGGAGGAAACCTTGGTTCTTGTCCTAGGGCCTGGTGCCGGGAGCTCCTTGTCGCCGTGTTTGCTTAGCGACGGACGTCTCCCTCACCGGTTGGGGTGCGGTCCTGAGTGGCCACCCTGCCCGCGGTCTGTGGAGTGGTCGCCACTTGACGTGGCATATCAACCAGCTAGAGATCCTAGCTGTGTTCCGTGCGCTCAAGCACTTCCTCCCGGACCTGAGAGATCACCACGTGCTGGTCCGCACCGACAGCACGGCAGTGGTCTCTTACATCAACCACCAAGGAGGTCTGCGGTCGCGCCCCTTGTAGAAGCTGGTACACCAGACCCTTGTGTGGTCCCAGGGCCAGCTCCGATCTCTGAGAGCTGTGCACATGCCTGGGCATCTCTATGTAGGAGCAGACGTTCTGTCGAGACAGGGGCTGAGGCCCGGGGAATGAATGCTTCACCCAGGTGTGGTGAAGCAGATTTGGAAGGTTTTTGGCCAGGCACGGGTGGACCTATTCGCGACTCAAGAGTCAGCGTAATGTCCCCTCTGGTTTTCTCTAGTTCCTCCAGCTCCCCGATCGCTCTGCTCCCGGGAGTTCTGGCGAGAGTGCGCCGGGACGCGGTCAGTCTACTGTTAGTAGCACCGTTCTGGCCGGGCCGAGTTTGGTTCTCGGACCTGATTTCTCTCCTTGACGGCACCCCGTGGCCGGTAACGATCAGGAGAGATCTCCTCTCACAGGCCGGGGGCACCATTGTGCACCCTCACCCGGAGCTATGGAAGCTGTGGGTTTGGCCTCTGAGCAGGCGCAACTCATAGCTTCCGGTCTATCGACTGAGGTTGCCGAGAACCTCCTTCAACCCAGAGCTCCCTCCACGAGGAAACTGTACGTTGAAGTGCGGAGACCGCCACCTTGACCCAGTCAACTGCTCAGTTAGTGCAGTTCTGGAGTTCCTGCAGGCCCGTTTCTCCGCAGGGTTAACCCACTCCACTACTAAGGTCTACGTGGCAGCTATTTGTCATACCACACCCTTATCGGTGGCCAGTCAGTGGGCAGATACCCCCTAGTTACATGTTTCCTCTGGTGCGCGGAGGCTGAGGCCTCTTGTACGATCACGTCCCCACGTGGGACCTGGCTGCGGTTCCGAGGCTCGGTGTGAGCACCTTTCAGCATGTCGAGGAGATAACAGATAGACTCCTCACCTCCAAGACCGTCTTCTGGTTAGCCATCATTCTCTGAGGAGGGTGGTCACCTTCAGGCCCTGTCTGCGGCCCCTTCGATGTTGACTGTGTGCCCGGTTCGGCGAAAGTCTTTCTCTACCCCTGAAAAATGGGGTACGTACCGAAGGTTCTAACGGTCGTACCACAGCCGGTCGTACTCCAGGCCTCTGTCCTCCTCCCTTCGGCCAGGAGAAGCACAACCGTATGTGTCCAGTGTGAGCACTGGGCACGTACATCCACAGAGCTGCTCTGTGGAGGAAGTCGGACCAACTGCTCGAAGGCCTTGGTCCGCCTAAGAGGGTAGGGCTTGGTAGTCCACTCTTAGTAAGTGATGGTGGATGCTGTCAATTTTGCTTACGAGGCCTCTGGGAGTCAGAGCGCACTCAACCAGAGGTATGGCAGCCTCCTAGGCCTTTCTGGACAGGTGTACCGATCAGGGCATCTGCGACGCTGCTGGGTAGTCCACGCCCCTGACTTCGCCAGGTTACGACCTCGACATCCGAGCCACTACAGGCTCTTCTGTCCTCTGGCCTGACATCAGGCAGGGACTTGTCAGTCTGGCGGCGTTGGTATAGCGTTCCCATATGCGTTTTGACGCAGCTCGACGTTCCTGGAAGGGAACGACCTAGGTTACGTATGTAACCCAGGTTCCCTGAAGGGAACGAGAGCTGCGTCTCGAAGCCATACTTCTGGCATCCCTGCCAGCGCTTGCTTCATGACATGAAGCTGACGCGGGCTCTGCCTCACGTGCTTATATACCTCCTGGCCGTGACGTCACCCCGCCCGTGACGCCTCGCCCTTCTATTGGACTTGTTGTAGATGATATTCAGAGCGTCGGTTACGCTGATGGTGTTCCCATATGCGTTTTGACGCAGCTCTCGTTCCCTTCAGGGAACCTGGGTTACATACGTAACCTAGGTCGTTATGTAACAAGGAGTTATTTTTGGAGAATGTTTCTGTTGGATGGCATTTTTGTCATAGCATGTGTAACAGATCATATGGGTGAACATGTAAAGGCCGAATAAAAGAAAATATTGTCATCATGAATGTGTGACAATCTATGCTTGTTCCTTGTTCAAAATACTGTTAGTCAACAAAACATCTTTGTTAAAGTGATAGAGTTGTCTAACCAGTTGTTTACTATGTGTATAACATCTATATAATGTCCTTTAATTTTATTGTTTTATTATGTTTATGTTGATGTTAGTGCACCAAGATGTGTAGAATAATGGCAAAAGTGTTCTTGTAAAGATTAGAAGTAGAGCTTTGATCATATGAGGAATGACAAATGGCTGATTTCACAAAATAAGTCATTATAATGCAAATCTTCTTTTTTTTCTCATGAGAGAATCTTTAATATAAAACATATACACACATATGCAGTCACTCTCTTAGCCTTATAGGTGAAAGCTTTCATCTTCTAGTCTCCATAGAATGATACGTTAAGTGGTTTGACTAACTCTAGTTTCACTTTGTCCAGGGTGTGACTCACAACTGATTGTTGAGATTTATTTTCCCGGATGAATGTTAATCACTCTATAACTAATTTTGGTAAGTGCTTTCGGTAAATATATTAAACCGGTCTGTCTGGTGGCAATAGAAAGCACATTAAACAATGACATGACCTGGGTCACAGACGGTAACATCGATGGTTAGTGAGTTAGAGTTATGAAAAAACTTATTTATATAATGATATATCATCATCATTATGTAGTATATAATAAGCAGTGCAGTGTTTATAAAATAAGGAAAACAAAAGTACCTCTAACCTGATAGGTACAGTCTGACTAACAGCAGCAATTAATACTAAGTAATAACCAGAAATGAGATCAGCTTTATAATTTAGGCATTATGATAACATATGCAGTGTAATTTTAAGTAGAATCACAGCAGTATTGGATACTACAGGATAATACACACTATTCTATACAATGCTTTGTCATTATGTTGACATGACCTGACAATAGTGTCCCATCAATACTCAACAAAAAAAAAAGAGTGTGAGTGATCATCTGAGAGGCTATTATCATGAAGTGACATGACGTCTGTCTAAAGTCACAGTTTTTCTGGAATTTCTGGTTCTCTTGCTGTTTGTTTTCTCGGTCAGTATTAACAAACATAAAGCTTAAATGGGTCTGCTTATACCAAACGTCCCAGAACAAAAGCTAAATATAGCTAAATAAATGCCTGGAATTATTTTGATTGTTTAATTTTAATTGTAATCATCGTCTGATCGTACATCAATTAGCAGAAATTACAGCAATTGTATTTAGTGTCTAAAATGCTAAATAATTATTATTAACTTCTTGTTTATTGAACTACTCAGCAAAATCCTGCTTTTTCTCTGAATATCACTATGTACTCTGTGTGTTGCCTCGAGCCTATAAGGAAAAAAATAGCATGTGATATTGCTTAAATATAAAACAATACAATGGAATTCAGGGCTTGTGTACAAAGTAAATAAAATACAATACATGCTATATTTATACAGTGTTGATATTACATGCAAATATGGGCAATATTTAAATGTGTTACAGTATGGGTTAACCAGACCGATACTGTAACAGTCAGACAGAATGTGTACTTAAAGTGTAGTTTGGACATCTGAGCGGGCAGCTAAAATAAGATGTAACATCAAGGTTTTTGTAACAATATATTTTCTTTTTTAAAGATGTCTGTGTTTCGAGATAATCAGAAATACAATGCCAAGAAAAGTATCTGAAGTGTGTTCTTCATGAAATGGTACACTGTTTAAAAAAAAAAAAAAAAGTTAACAAATGTAAAAAAGTAGCTTGAATTAAAAAAATTATAATAGGAGGATCACTTTATTATTTTGAATGAGAATGCTCTAAATGTTGCAAACAAAAGCTTTAAACCTTACTTAGATACTCAAGTACAGTATTTGTTCAAAACCTGTTGAAATTTTGCCCTGACTTTCCAAATTGAGTCATCTAAACAAACTATTTTTATGTCTAACAATGTTTTGCAGGTTTCCAGCATGCATTGCAGCTTTTATTTCACAATAATTATATAAGAATAAAAACAAAAATACATATATATATGTATATATACGTATATATACATATATATATATATATATATATATTAATGCTGATTTATGCTGCTGCTGCCACTGTTAGTTATGGTTCAGAGTTCATATTTTTACTGAATTAATATTTGTTGATTTCACCATGTTTGTTTCACCATGTTAAATTTTTCTGGGCTGTTGTGGGGTTTCATATATTTACTCATCACAGTAATATGTTTGCCTCTGGTTTTAAAAGGCAAATAACACCCATATGTAGGCCTAGTGGGCTCTGGTGTAGCTCATTGCATTGCTAAATTGGACAATCCTTGCATTGGACAATCTTTATTTACCGTACCAAGAGACACTTTGAGTTGTTTAAATCGGCAATGACCTCAATATTTCAAAGGAGTTAGCTGTAGGTTACTGCTAGCACAGCCAATGATTTCTCTTTATCTCACTTTTTGATATTGTGCTTCATTATTTTAGCATCATGAAAACAGTGATGATTGTTGTCATTTGCATGTATAATTCATTTGTTATAACTGTGATTTGGAGATGCACTGAAAAAGAACAGCAGAAATGTGACTTTAATGTTATTCAATGTATAATGCAAACCGGAAAGTGTGCTCATGCTCATCCAAATCACAGTTATAACAAATGAATTATACATGCAAATGACAACAATGACCTTATTGAAACGGGCCCCATGTCTATCAGTTTTTATCTCAAACATGTTGTGCTGATTATTATGGCACAATTGCCCCCTGCTGGTAAATGTTGTAGCTACACCATCTGGTGTACACATCTTCCTGCATTGCTGGGCATTCAAGAGAGTAAATGTGTATTTTGACTATTTTATTTTATTTTTGGATGGCTTTTATTGTAAAAGAAAAGATGGCAGATTTTGTTGCTCTTTCTGGGGGTTCAGTTGATCAGCTGCATTTCAGATGAACAGGAATGCTAACAGACAGCTTTCTCCAGGTATTATATAACTCGTCAGTTATAACAACTTGCAGCTTCTTTCCTGCACAACCAGAGGTCGCCATTGGACACACACACACACACACTCATGTATGTGTACACTAGATGGTGTAGCTACAACATTTACCAGCAGGGGGCAATTGTGCCATAATAATCAGCACAACATGTTTGAGATAAAAACTGATAGACATGGGGCCCGTTTCAATAAGGAGGTTCAACCAACTCTGAGTTTAAACTTGAACTCAGAGTTGACTTACTCTGAGATGGGAAACTCTGAGTTTTCGGTTACGAAACAGCTGAACTGAGTTAGTTTACTCAACTCTGAGTAGGTTGACTCTGAGTTAAGCGCGTGCACCATGACTATGAAAAGTCATGATCAGAGGAGCGCCGAAATTACGATTCACCATGGCAACAGCTCCTGCCAAAAGGATGTCAGCGCGCTGAATGAATGACTTTACAAACATTTGACATTAAATATCATTCAATGTCTATTTCAATGCACTGCAGCTTTTTCCACATAGTCTAACACCCTTTTCACATAATTACATATTCTCTAATCCAAGTTACATTTCTTAATTACAGTAATAAAATTAACTACTGACTTTTCGACAGCAAGAAGGCAGAGGCTCCCAAAAAGGGGGGAGAACCTGCACCTACACCACTGACAGATGAAGAGGAGATGGTCAAGTATTGGAAGATTTCTAAAAATCCTAAAGTAAAAATAATCATTTTTGCTTTTGTATTAGGAAATAAAGATGACCAAAAAAAATGTGAAGAATTTGTTTATTTAACAGCTGTGGTGGTGGTTACAGCTTGTACTACCCTTCCATCTGGCATCCTTCCATTCCATAAAGTAATCAGTTTAATTTTCAGAAGGGGCGATGGTGGGGATATGCTTGTCACCAATGCATCCAAGCTTCCACACTGGAAGTCCTGAAGGAAATGTTGATTATTGGGTTACTTCCAGACGGCACAGAAAGATGTTATCAAGTGAACATCATTTATCAGATCAGCCTCATTTAAACCAATTTTTATACTACTGACTTACAGTCCTGTGAAACCCCTCTTTCACGGATTTGTGCCCAGGAAAAAATTCTCAAAATGGGTGTGAGAGGGATGCACACTTTCCTTAGAATCTGCATACAGCGGACTTATGTGCTCTGCATCTCAGATGTTTTAAAGTGCATTTTTCTTTTTTGCTAATTATCTTCCAATAGGGTAAGAAATTAAAAGTATTCTTGTTTCCGTTTGCATTAAGATTATTTTTCTTACCCTATGGCGGACAATTTTACTTGTTTTATGTAAAAGGCACTTAAAAGGAAAATCCCACAGAAAAAAAGACTAAATATAGACAATTTTTCATATATAAGATGCATATTAAGAATTTTGTTATATTTGTACTTGAAATAAGACAAAAATACTCAGTTTTGTAAGAAAATCAGTTTTGCAGCGTGAATGAATGAATAAGGTATTTAAACTTCGCTAACACTATAAAAAGGGGGAGGAGACTGTAGAACTTTCCAGTAGGTAAATATTGTTATATGTATAATAAGAAGTGGGAGTTATTAAAATGTTCTGGGGGGTAATTGTGTAGATTTATCGCCTTATTCTAAAAGCAGACAAAATTTAGGTTATATTTTATGTATGATGTAATCTTGCTAGGTTACAGGAATGTTTATTATTATTCCTAATCACTGTTCTGTGTGTCTGTATATACTTAGTTGGATACAGTGTGCTAGCGTATTACGTTTAGGTTTCGTTTTGAGTTGATGGTCAGGGCGGGGATGACTTGCCAGTTTATAACCTGATCTAGCTGATACCGCTGATCTAATTGATCGAACAATTCTGACTAACAAAACAAATCAACGTGGGAGATTATTGTAATGTGTGCACAATAAAAGAGAACGAAAGAGATTCGAGTTGTATCTGCCGTCCTTGTCCTGACACCCTTCCAGTGGGGAGATTGCTGCGCTATAGCAGGTAGCCTAGTAAGGAACTGGACAGAGACCGAAAGAAACTCTGGGTTTACCGAAGAAAACCTGCTCCCGACCAGGTTAGGTTCACAGAGTAAGTTACTACGGTAACTGACTCGGAGTATAAATTACCTCTCCTTCAGAAACGGGCTTGACTTACCCTGCTTTCTCGGGTTTGACAAACCTCCCATTTTGAAACGGAAAACCCAGAGTTTCCCTCATTTCAGGGTTAACATACTCAGAGTTTTCACTTAACCTCCTTTCTGAAATGGGCCCCATGGTGTAGCAAAATTCAATTTGCAATGCAGTATGTAAAATTGCAATGTATTTCTGTATTTACATTTACATTTCCCCATACCCTATGTGCAACATTTAGCGCAAAATGAAAATTAAATTATATAATTAAAATGTGCCATTTTCTACACCAGTTTTAATATGCAAATTAAAAACATATTATAAAGCTTAATAAGTTGCAAAATGAAAATGTATTACCCAAATTAATTAAGATATGTTTAACATGTCCAAACAAAAACTGTAGCAAAATTATCATTTAAATGCTGTTTTTCCTAAATGCATTTAGACTTAGGGTTATGACACTTGGGATTGCATTTTCATCATGATACCGCATGATAATTGTAGCAAAATGCAGGTTAAAAATGCATTCTAAGCTATAGGTGCAACAAAGGGGTAGCAAAATGGTGATTTAAATGTCTTTTATTTTTCTTAAATGCATTGACACTTGCATATTCATTAAAAAAATACATTTTCATTTTGCACTAAATGTTGCACATACTGCATGTACGCGAAAATGTAAATTTAAATACAGAAATAAATTGCCATTTTGCATATTACATTAGCCCCTTTCGCACCGCTTTAGTTCCAGAACTAAAAGTACAGTACTAAAGTACTGGGACGATTTTGCGTGAACTATTTCCCAGTACCATTTAAAAGGTTGCATTCGCACCGACAGTGGGTACTAAGAAGTGACGTAAGCCGGTCGACAGCGACGTCATTTGTACGTGGCGTTCAACAACGAAAAACAAAGAACAACGATGTTAACAACAGGAGGATTGAGGATGCTGATCGGGGGTGTATTCCAGAAAGCACGGTTAACTTACCTTCAGCTAAACCCTGAACTTTGGGTTGATTAACCCCAAACGTTGCTTACTCGAGGTATGTGGTTCCAAAAACGCGTCCGGGAAAAAGTTCATTCAACTCAGAGTATGTTCCTGGTTAAGACTCAAGACATTCTCATCAGAGCGACGAGTCACTATGGAAACGGACGCTAAAGAAAAGCGCACCATGCTGTTTCTTTCTTCTTCTTTTGTTCAATGGTCGTTTACAAGTTTAGTGCATATCGCCACCTAATTGATGGTTGTGTAATCATTTTTTTCCCCCGTTTAATCTTCAATCCTTGAGAATATGACTTATATTTTTAGTTTGATGCTAATTATATATTAAGTCATATCAGATATGTATTTTTATTATTGAAATACATTATAGAAAATGCCAATCCATGTGTGAGATGATAATATATAATGTAATAAGTATATATAATATAATAAATTAAACATTACCTGGTCATAGTGTTTTATAATTTATACAGATAACTGTTATATATGCCAATAAAATAAATAAAATAACCATATTAGAATAATATATTACCTTATTTATTACTTATATTAGCGCTTTATATATATATATATATATATATATATATATATATATATATATATATATATAAGGCTATATTATATAATCTAATATTATATAATGTTGTGCGTTATCTGTCAGGCCCACTGAAGGCTGGTCAGTATTTCACACGTGCACTGATAGCACTGAAGTGAACTAACCCTGAACATAAGCTGCTCCGGAGCAGGTTATCTTCAGAGAGCAAGTTACTATGGTTACTTACATACCCTAAAAGTAACCTCCGATTTTGGAACCGAAAGCCGAGTTTATCCACTCGCTTATCCTCAAACTTACCCGGGTATGTCACTTAACCTGCTTTCTGGAATACACCCCGGAGCTGTGTTTTTGTTGTGTCTCGCGGGTTTCACAATAATGGACATGGAATGTTTACACTGTGTTTTAAATCATGGCGGGTGAGGGCGTTTTCGTACACGTTTAGCCAATCAGCGTACACTTATGTCATGGATAGTTCCTATGGAACTGTTTTAGACCCTACTCTGAAGTAGGAGCTAATTTAGTTCAAACGGAGTTAACAGTTCAAAAAAGTGGGTAGTACCACAATTAGTTCGGGTAGGTTCCTGCGAAGCAAAAGGGCCTATTGAAAATTGAATGTTGCTACTGTCAGAGAACCATCAGCCTCGTCAGGTCCCAACAATCAGATCAGACATTTAAGATCCACTGACAGGGCTCTTTTATCTGTCCCTCGCTCCCGTTTGAAAACCAAGGGTGACAGAGCCTTTTCAGTCAATGCCCCTCGTCTACGGAACCAGTTTCCTCTAGAATGCCGCCTTGCACCTTCCATTACCAGTCTGGATGATCGTTTTTCCATTGAAAAAAAGATTTGTAAAAGATTGTTAACTATTTGGATTTAGACCAAGCGGTCCAAATTTGCACATATAGGCCATCCCAAGACTTTTTGCTGCATATAGACATCTCAGTGTGTATTTTTACCATATGGAAATTCAATATTTAAAGTTATATATCTGTCAACATTATATACATTTAATAATTTAAGCTTTACATGCTAACGTTAGCTTCACAAGTGTTCAAGGCTAACGGTGAGCAGACATACACGACCGACAACTTCAGGAAGCGTTTTAAAAGGTAAACTTTTCATAAAATGTAAGCATTACGAGATACACAGTGGTTACGGTAGCTAATGTCTACAAATATAAAAGTAAACATACCTTTTCGACCGACGAAAGAGAGTAAACTCAAGGCCTTGTCTGAAGAAATCACCGGGAGAACCGTTAACTGTCACTAAGCAGCTAAACGTTGCCATGGATACATGCAGAGTGCCCAAAAGCGATGTCATTCGATCATGTGCGCATTTATTCGACACTTGCTTGTAGCCTGTCTCCCAATGTAGCTGTTTACTTTTCCTATTTCTTTTCCCCCCCTTTTTTTTTGTTGAGCTGCACATGGTATAGCAGTCTTAAATGCAATAACTAAAATAATTATTTTACCTAAATTTTTTTTTTAAATGTCAAGTTGTTTTATTGTCTTACCTGTTATTTTCAACTTGTTTTCCTTGGCTGCATTCATCACTATATAATATAAAGTTCCTGGGATTCAACCTTATTTTCTTCATGCATGAGTAATATTTTCATGCTATTTTCATTTTTAATATTTTAATATTTTCATTTTCATGCATGGGGAATATCATTCATTTCTTTTTAAATGATATACAGCTGTATATAGAGTAGCCTAAATAATGCACAAATCTGTACATACATCTTCTGTTCCAGATTCATACACATTATTATTTATTGTTAAATCTTATTTAAGTTTTCTGTTCTCATGTCAGATGTAGGCCTATGCATGTATGTACCAAGAGCTCCTTAAAAAACACACAACACATTCCTTTAATTACAGAAGTTCCTCCTACATACTTTTAACATCTTTAATTACAGAAGTTCCTCCTACATACTTTTTTCCAGAAATGAAAGTTATTAATTTTTACCATTAACTTTACTTTACAATCAATCTTATAGTATAGTAAAAAAAATATATATATATAAAATATATATATAGCCTAATGTGAGCAGATCTACAGGGTGGGCCATTTATATGGATACACCGTAATAACATGGGAATGGTTGGTGATATTAAAGTCCTGTTTGTGGCACATTAGTATATGTGAGGGGGCAAACTCCTCAAGATGGGTGGTGACCATGGTAGCCATTTAGAAGTCGGCCATCTTAGATACAACTTTTGTTTTTTCAATAGGAAGAGGGCCATGTGACACATCAAACTTATTGGTAATGTCACAAGAAAAACAATGGTGTGCTTGGTTTCAACGTAACTTTATTCGTTCATGAGTTATTTACAAGTTTCTGACCACTTATAAAATGTGTTCAATGTGCTGCCCATTGTGTTGGATTGTCAATGCAACCCCCTTCTCCCACTCTTCTAAGGGGGTCATATCGGGAGACCTTGGGGGCCATTCAACTGGCCCACGACGACCAATCCACTTTCCAGGAAACTGTTCATCTAGGAATGCTCGGACCTGGCACCCATAATGTGGTGGTGCACCATCAATGGAAACCTCAAGGCCACTGGATATTTGAAATTGCTACATGATGATGTGTTTCCCTCTTTATGCACTGAAGCTGGTGCGTTCCCTGAGTTTTTCCAGCAAGATGGTGCACCACCACATTATGGGTGCCAGGTCCGAGCATTCCTAGATGAACAGTTTCCTGGAAAGTGGATTGGTCGTCGTGGGCCAGTTGAATGGCCCCCAAGGTCTCCCGAGCTGACCCCCTTAGACTTTTATCTTTGGGGTCATCTGAAGGCAATTGTCTATGGTGTGAAGATACGAGATGTGCAGAACCTGAAACTACGGATACTGGATGCCTGTGCTGGCATTTCTCCTGCAGTGTTGCTATCAGTGTGTGAAGAGTGGGAGAAGAGGGTTGCATTGACAATCCAACACAATGGGCAGCACATTGAACACATTTTATAAGTGGTCAGAAACTTGTAAATAACTCATGAACGAATAAAGTTACGTTGAAACCAAGCACACCATTGTTTTTCTTGTGACATTACCAATAAGTTTGATGTGTCACATGGCCCTCTTCCTATTGAAAAAACAAAAGTTGTATCCAAGATGGCCGACTTCTAAATGGCCACCATGGTCACCACCCATCTTGAGGAGTTTGCCCCCTCACATATACTAATGTGCCACAAACAGGACTTTAATATCACCAACCATTCCCATGTTATTACGGTGTATCCATATAAATGGCCCACCCTGTATAGTGGCTTCAAAATCCACAAAAAAGAAGAGTGTGGAACATCATTGGTGCCACAGGCAAAATCAGTGCCAGTACAATACGAACTTAACATCAACATATATGTAGTAGATTGTTGAAACACTGATTGAATTGTGTTGTGTTCAACTTTGTGAAGTTCTTCAAAGAAGGGTGATCAGGTATTACAGGAATCCCTCTTATTGCCACACTTCATGTCAGTGAGGTCAGAGGTCAGAGGTGGCAGAGACAACACTGTATCAATGAAAAAGGAAATCACATTTCCATCAATTAATGCTTTTTTCTGTATTACAGGAAAAGTTCACCCAAAATGAAAATTTGCTGTTAATTTACTCACCCTCGAGCCATTTAAAATGTAGGTGACTGAATCATAAAATGGAAGTGAAGGGGTTCCATCACTTTGAGAGTAAAAAAAAAAGCAGATACAGAAAACACAGAATTAATACCCCTGGCTCTTGACAATATACTCATATCTTATGAAGCAAAACAATGAGCACATTGACTGTACATTGACATCATTACCTGTAATCCATAGCCTTAACATAAATCAAATGTTTAGTCTAGTATGTTTTAACAAGTATCCCCTTTTGCCACAAGCACTTACATTTCCAGATCATCTTCTTTTTTTAGCTCAGCACTGCACTTCTTGGAATCTGTGGAGTGACAACAATGCACATTAGCCTTTTTTTTTTTTCTTTTTTTTTACAATCTGATAAAGCAAATGTCATTAAGCTGTGACCTGTTGAGTTATCCATAAACTGCTTCTAAAAATTGCAGTAAAGTTATCCAGCATTACATGATAGAAAAGACTTGGTATTAAATGAAATGTAGCTAACTAACTAACTAACACTATGTTGACGAGAGATTGCATTTCTTGGGCTAATTTCTGGCACATGCACAAAGTTGTTCAATATAAGCTTGTTTGTGTAAAACATTACTTTCAAAAGTAAAGTAAAAAAAAAAAAAAAAAAAAGCAGATCCGTAAAAGCACTTATACTATAGTAAAATATATATATATATATATATATATATATATATATATATATATATATATACATATATATAGCCTAATGTGTGCAGATCTATAGTGGCTTCAAAATCCACAAAAAAGAAGAGTGTGGAACATCATTGGTGCCACAGGCAAAATCAGTGCCAGTACAATACGAACTTAACATCAATGTATATGTAGTAGATTGTTGAAACACTGATTGAATTGTGTTGGGTGGATGCAGAATACAAAGACATCTGCTAAACAGACTGTGATTGGAACGGCGTGGCAAAAAAATAAAAATTTTAAAGTAGAAGTATAATATAATTCCCCTCGTAAGTAAGTGCTCTCGACTGAAGTGGTGAATTTAAATGTTTGCACAAAAAAAGGAGCCTAGCACATAAACAAAACATTGAAAAAATAACATGAAACCTTTGTAGTTTTGAAAAATGTCTACTGGCAAACACTGACATATAGGCTAAAACCTTGTTCTTATCAACCGCTATCTTTTTTTAAGGATGGAGCCAACCTGACACTCACTGTGTCCATCTGCCAGAATTGAACCATTCTGTTCCTCGCTCAAAACTTTCTTTTAAACTCTTTTGGCATGTTCAATAGTTGATTCCAATTACTTTTGAGGTAGGCTCTGTTTTTGCCATCCAGCTGTTCCTATTGCAAGAGGATAGTGATTACCACATCGGTGGTTTTTATATTTTCCTCATACAATTTTTGATTTGTTTTTTTTATTTGGATTTGAAAAAGATTTGGTTGAGGTGAACACTTAATCAGTACTTCATTAAGAAGAATGAGGTGTGCCTGTGTTTAATTTCAACTGCCATACATGTAGAGATACTGATTGGAGAAAAAAATGGAGTGCTTTCTTAATTTTTGTATCTCAGAACTCCTTTAACCATATCAAGTATTCAGCTTATCAATGCTGTTTTCCTACAGTCTCTCAAACTTCTTTCTTCCAATAAGTCTATTGTGGTTATCAGAGCAAATGCGATTAGCTCACAGAGTTGGGTAGTAACTGATTACATGTAATCTGGATTAAGTAATCAGATTCCAAAAAATAAGTACTTGTAATTAGATTAAATTACATTTTAAAGTACTCACAATCAGACTTTTTTATTGATTACATTATTTCATATTATTCACACAATAGCAATAAATTATTAATAATGTATTGATTATCCCTAATCCTCCTTTTTCATCTTTTACATTTTCCTTTCTAAAATAGGCTAACCCTTATATTCAGAATTTTTTCCAGTCTTGTTGACACACAAAGACCATTCACTACAGACTACACTGCAAAAAAAAAAAGCTTTTCTTGCAAAGATTTTGTCTTGTTTTAGCCCAGATAACTAAAAATTCTGAAATCAAGGATTTTCTAGACAAGTAAAAATTATTGACTTGTTTTTAGAAAAAACAAGTCAAAATTAAGTTGTTGTTTTTTGTTTGTTTGTTTCTTTTACTTGAAACAAGAAAAATAATCTGGCAATGGGTAAGCAAAATAATCTCGTTCTCTTCCAGGAACTCGAGCTGCGTCGGAACGCTAGGGGAAGGATATATATATATATATATATATATATATATATATATATATATATATATATATATATATATATGTTCAATTTAAGTTATAGTAACAACTTCAGTAACAAACTATAGTAACAACCTTGAGTTAACTTCATGCACTTTTACAGAAACTATTTGTCACATGTCTGTTGAGTTTCTGTTTTTAACCTAGTTTTTGCCTGTCTTGTTAAATTCATCGTCACCACCTGTTGTTTAATTAATTATCCCATTAATCCCTGGGTTTATAAATCCTGACTTTTCCCCATTTCGGTTGCCAGTTATTGTCTATGTTACACGTTTTTGAGTGGACTGTTATTAAAGACTGTTATTTTGGATGATCTTTGCCTGATCTCATCTTCCTCCTTGGAGCACTCATAATAGAATAACTGGCCAAAACTGTTTTGGCTCCAAATGCTCTGAGCAGTATTGAAGCAAATTGCAGTTTATTTGAAAATAAATAAATTAAACAGATACTAAATAAACAAAAATAGACACGATGTGATCTAAAAAACCCGGAACCACTGTCCAAGACAAAACAATCAGTTTCTAGATATACAAACATGAGGGCAATACAGCAGCTGAAACTAATGGCAAAACAACACACCTGCCAATCAGGGCAGGATTAGTGAAAAGAGACATGACAGGAACACACATCATTTATAACAGAAAGAAAAATCAACAATACTTACAAAGCATGCTTTGAAGAACGTTGTGAAGTTCTTCAAAGAAGGGTAATCAGGTATTACAGGAATCCCTCTTATTGCCACACTTCATGTCAGTGAGGTCAGAGGTCAGAGGTGGCAGAGACAACACTGTATCAATGAAAAAGGAAATCACATTTCCATCAATTAATGCTTTTTTCTGTATTACAGGAAAAGTTCACCCAAAATTAAAATTTGCTGTTAATTTACTCACCCTCGAGCCATTTAAAATGTAGGTGACTGAATCATAAAATGGAAGTGAAGGGGTTCCATCACTTTGAGAGTAAAAAAAAAAAGCAGATACAGAAAACACAGAATTAATACCCCTGGCTCTTGACAATATACTCATATCTTATGAAGCAAAACAATGAGCACATTGACTGTACATTGACATCATTACCTGTAATCAATAGCCTTAACATAAATCAAATGTTTAGTCTAGTATGTTTTAACAAGTATCCCCTTTTGCCACAAGCACTTACATTTCCAGATCATCTTCTTTTTTTTAGCTCAGCACTGCACTTCTTGGAATCTGTGGAGTGACAACAATGCACATTAGCCTTTTTTTTTTTTTCTTTTTTTTTACAATCTGATAAAGCAAATGTCATTAAGATGTGACCTGTTGAGTTATCCATAAACTGCTTCTAAAAATTGCAGTAAAGTTATCCAGCATTACATGATAGAAAAGACTTGGTATTAAATGAAATGTAGCTAACTAACTAACTAACACTATGTTGACGAGAGATTGCATTTCTTGGGCTAATTTCTGGCACATGCACAAAGTTGTTCAATATAAGCTTGTTTGTGTAAAACATTACTTACAAAGGAAAACTCATGTAAATCGTACAGTACTACATAACAAATTGTAATTTTTATGTTCAGTGTATGTAATTAATTTGGATTAAAACTATTTCAGGGATAACAGTGTGTGCTGTTGTTGGCTGCCACGGCAATAAGCTAAGGTATTCCTTTAAAGTACTTTTTTTGCGTACCAGAAAATATGTCATGTACGGCGCTGTATGCAGTGCTTACAGCGCTTAAGTTAAAATACTGAGTGTGAAATAGTAAAATATGTTAAAATAATGTTTGCTCTTATCATTCTGTGGACAAAATCCCCTGAACTTCGCCCTGATCAGGAGCTGTATGTGCGCTCATCTGTTTTCAATGCAGCTAACCTCGCATCGCTTCATGTCATCTTCCCACTCATTAAACTATGACAGGTCCTTAACTGCAAATTATTTTTAACATCATTTTCATAGTTTTCACGTTATATTATTGGCTCGGAAAATATGTAAATGTGACTAGAAACCAGAAATGTAAAGCACCGTTCTAGTCAAGCGAGACTTCCGCGTTCAGAAAAGGATCTATAAGTAGGCCTGGTATTTTACTATAACTACGTTCTTTTTAATAGCGTCCCAGGTTGCCAAAACGGTTTGGCCCGATAATGGCCCAGATCTGGCAGGCCGGAAGAAATAACTCGGTCCGGCTGCGGTTGCCAGACTCGGCATGGACATGGGATGAATGACGCCCCATAATCGGCCCAGATACACTGGCCCGAGTCCGGCTGCCAAAACTGCCAGCATTGGGCCACAATCATGCCGACGGGAAATGAAACACTTAGCCAGTACTGGCCCGAGTCTGGGTACTAAAACTGAGTCGACACCACCGGCATTGGGCCACAATCACACTGACGAGAAGTTAAACACTTAGCCAGTACTGGCCCTAATCTGGGTACTGAAACTGAGCCAGCACCACCAGCATTGGGCCACAATCATGCCACCAAAAATACTACACTTAGCCGGTACTGGTCTGAGTATTGTTTGCTAAATTAAATAATATACTTGCACTTACTCCTCTTAAACAGAATTTAAAAAAAGTGTGTGTTCAGTACAACATCTAAAATATGTGTATTAATTTAGTTTTATTTTATTAAAACAGAGCTTTGAATAATTAGTTTTCCCACAAAATGACATTACCTTAAAATGTCATTAAAAAATGTACAGTGTCCTTAAGTCTATACGTGTACTCATGCATGTCAACTAAATATGTCAACTTTACAAAGATTAAGGGTTTGGCCCTTACACCCTGTTTTTTTCATGGCATCCCCACCTACTACCCCATGAATTACCCCATAACATCCATATGTGCTCCTTTTCCCCAAGTAAAAATGACACAACGGAAACTTGAGTGATATGACAATTTATTTTAAGCATATTTGAAACATTAAAAAAAAACTGTAATGAAAAACAAACAAACAAGAAAACTGTAGGAGCCTCCTCAAGTAAGCGTACCCTAACAGAGGGACAGATTGACAGAAAGAGAATAAAAAGGGGAACAGACAATGACATGTATGGTGTCAGCCAATCTCAGACTGATAACATGAATGGTAACTCTGTTAAATGTTAACATTTGGAACATACCTTTAGAAGAATTTGTTATTTTATTTATTTATTTATTTAGTCATTTAGCAGACGCTTTTATCCAAAGCGACTTACAAATGAGGACATAAGAAGCAATCAAAACCAACAAAAGAGCGACAACGTGCAAGTGCTATTACAAGTCTCAGTTAGCCTAACGCAGTACAGATAATTATTATTATTATTAATTTTTTTTTTTAATAAAAAGACATAGATAAAATAAATTAGAATAGAGAGTGCTAGAGTTAGAGGGTCAAGTAAAGATGGAACAGATGAGTTTTTAGACGTTTCTTGAAGATGGGTAAGGATTCGGCTGCTCGGATTGAATTGGGCAGGTCATTCCACCAGATGGGAACAGTTAAAAAAGTATGTGAAAGTGTTTTTGTGTGTCTTTGGGATGGTACAATAATGCGTCGTTCACTTGAAGAACGCAAGCTTCTAGAGGGCACATAAGTCTGAAGTAATGAATTTAGGTAAAGGGGTGCTGAGCCAGTGGTGGTTCTGTAGGCAAACATTAATGCCTTGAATTTAATGCGAGCAGCTATTTGTAGCCAGTGCAAATTGATGAACAGAGGCATGACGTGCGTTCTTTTCGGCTCATTAAAGATTAATCTTGCAGCGGCATTTTGGATTAATTGTAGAGGTTTAATAGAATTGGCTGGAAGACCTGCCAAGAGAGCATTGCAATAGTCAAGTCTGGACAGAACAAGAGCCTGAACAAGGAGTTGTGTTGCATGTTCCGAGAGAAAAGGCCTGATCTTCTTAATTCTTCGAATGTTAGCATTCGGGCCTGCTCTTTTCTTCCCCCATCTCTGTCCAATGTGAGCAGCAGCATCTTTTGATTAACTTTTCAATCTCTCCATCTGAGATGCACTGCCAGTACTTTCTGGCATTTCTTTGCACTGATTGAAAAAAAGAGAGATCAATCGCAATACTGTAGACTAGTGGTTTCAAACTCAATTCCTGGAGGGCCGCAGGTCTGCACAGTTTAGATATCCAACCAGCTCCAAAACACAGCTGCTTGGAAGTTAGCACTATGTCAGCAAACTCACAATTATAGCTTCATTATAACATTACTTTGATATTATATGTGTAGAACGGTTTAAAATTATATTATATGTTAGATTATCAAATGTTTACTCACCAAGGTAGCAAGTTCTTCTGGTCTTCTGGCAATCCGCAGCACAAAAAGCCTGCCAGGTTTTGTCATTAGATGTCAAAGCTAGTGTGCATGCCTTGAATTTTTTAAAGTTCCCTTAACCACTTAAAGCTCGTTTCATTATATGAATTAAATCATTAACTTCCAACTGTAGTTAAGGAAAAAAAGAGAATGTTGGATAAAAGGACAAAAATATTAATAGGAATTTAAAAAAAAAACACACAAAAAAAAGAAATAACATAACATGGGCAGATATTAAGATATTATGTTTAAGTTTAAGTGTCACTGCTACATACTATTTACCACATTGTAAACAGAGACCCACCCCCAGCACTCAACATAAACTGGTCCAGGTATGCATGCCCATATCTCAGCCAAAATCAGACCAGCCCTTATGGTCCGTAATCGGGCGGAATGTGGCTAAATGTGCCGTGTCTCAGTGCAAATAGGGCCAGATCCGCACATCCAAAGCCTAGCCAAATCTGGCAACCATTACTGGGCCAGAACTGGCTCGCAACTAAATAATGTAATATGTAATATGCAACTAATTTAATGTTTAGATTTTTTTAGATTGTGTGCAATCACAAAAAAATAAGTATCCTGTCCTGTGGATGATCGAGGAGCACAAGAAGAATCTGGAGCAAGCCTGAGTTATTAGCCCAGTCTGTTCTGTAACGTTACGCAGAGTCTGATTTTTTTGCACATTAATCTGGCAATAAATGTGGCACACCCAGTTTTTCTGATGCACACCCAGAGTCCCGTTTCTGGCTACGCTACTGATCTGGATGCTGTTGTCAACAAAAAGAAGCACTAAGATCTAGGCAATCCATCTCATGAACATTTGAACTCTTAACAATAAACATGAAACACACAACACTATCATACTTTTTAGTTTTTATTTAACACACATACTTATTACATTTCAAATTTACACCCAACATACCTGTACACACTGAATTGTTTATTTTGTATATTGTGTTTGTGCTATTTTGCATATTGTCCATTTTGTATATTTGTCCATTATTTTTTTATTATCTGTGTCCTGTCGCTGTCATTCTGTCGCACTGTGGAGCTACTGTCAGTAAAACAAATTCCTCTATGTGCAAACATACCTGGAAATAAAGCTGATTCTGATTCTGATTTTAAGATCTTCCTGCTGGTTTCTGCCAAAATAAAATCTAAGAAAAAGCAACAACTCCAACATTTATAAATGTTAGTATTGTTATTTTACTGTTGTTCTCTTAATAATAAGACAATGATAATAAAAATTACCTACAAAAGCTCATTTATTGTAACATTCACACATAGTGTTAAAATTGGGATCTGTAATATAGTCTAATATATTTTTAAAAGATGTCTCTTCTGCTCACACAGCAAGGCTGCATTTATTTGTACAGTAAAAAATACATGCCTGATTCAAGAAGGGGGTCTCAAAAATGGCCAAAAAATATTATTTTGGTAACTTATTCATTTTAAGTTAAATTGTTTTGCAATTGATTTTTTTTCACAAAGGACAAAACAGTAAAAAGCACATTTTGGCTATTTAATTTATGCAATGGTGAAAAAAATGGCAAAACAGGCCTACATGGGGAACAACCGTCTTCGGCTTTGGCCAAGAATTTTCATTTCGGTGCATCCCTAGTTGTAATATTGCACTGGATTATTATTCAGCATGTAACTTGCTCTCACAGTAATCTACCATCCATAAGCTCTCCTGAAGCAACAGTGTGGTGAGCATTAATCATTTGAACTCAATGACTCTTTATCATGACTGACAATTAAAAATATGCTCATAATTAGTAAAGACAAGAAAATTAATTTTTAGATTTAGGTGGGAACGCTGATACTGTCACCCCATTCATTGCCCCATTCAAAAGTAGTTTTACAGAGGTTACAAAATCTAAAAGAAACACCAAAAGCAACTCGAGCATCCTTAGTCAATCTACACAAGGTTAAATAACTATTACCAATAAACAAACACCTTATTTTAACACATTGTTAACAAGTTTCAGATTTCAGAGTTTGCACAAGTGAGATTTATGCATGCCTTAGGGTCACTAGCCTGTTCCCTTATCTCACTAAGGCATGCAGGTTGCCCAATAAGACGAATGAACACCGAAAGAGTTTACAGACTGAGAGAGACGGAGGCGTGCTTTGTTTGAATGTTGAGAGAGTGTGTGGGTGTGTAGGAAACCGGTTAACTGGGATATTTAAGAGCAGGCGCAGGTGTCTGAGCTGTGTTGTCTGAGATGATGATGAGGATGATGATCCATATACTCAGTGTAGCATTTTCCATCGCTCTTCTAATGAGAGGTAAGCTCTATTATTGGATGATTAATACTTAAGGATAATTAATTTTTATAAACTATGATACTACATACTGTACCAGTCAAAAGTTTGGAGTCATTGAAATAACAGTAAAAACAGCAATATTGCAAAATATTATTTCGATTTAAAAGAACTGTTTTGTATTTCAATGTATTTGAAACTGAATGTTCAGCATCATTACTCCAATCTTCAGTCTCACATGATCCTTCAGAAATCATTCTAATATGCAGATTTAATGCTCAATTATTATTGATAGTAAATTATTAATAATGGTTATTATTATTATCACTGATGAAAACAGTTTTTGAGGAAAAAGTGATACAGGGATTTCAGGGTTCTTCAGTGTATAGAAAGTATAAAGGATCAGCATTTTTGTTTTGGAACAGCACAATTGTTCTGAACATTAATAATAATAAAAAGAAGTGTTCATTGAGCTATAAATCAGCATATTAGAAAGATTTCTGAAAGATCATGTGACACTGAAGTCTGGAGTAATGATGCTGAGAATTCAGATTCGCATCACAGGAATAAATGCAATTTTAATTTTAAAATTGTAATAATATTTCACAATATTACTGTTTTTACTGCATGTTTAATCAAATAAATGTAGCCTTGCTGAGTATGTAAAATGTAAAAAAAAAAACTTTAGCCTGTATTGTACAGCTAATTTAATTTTTTCTAAAATAACTATTGCTTTCTTTTATGGAAAAAAAATCTTTATATTGCATACAGTGTTTTTTGTTTGTTTGTTTGTTTTTCCCCCCTGAAGTTTTAATTAACTGAACTTGTTTATTGTTTTGTAGGATGTGATGCACAACTGGATGGTAACTAGCTTTTCACCACATATTTTAAAAAGCCAAATCTTATTAAAAATGTTGCTATGACCAATTGTTTGTCTAAATCGTCTTTACTTTGCTATTGTCATTGTCAGAATGTGGCAGACCACCTCTCAACCCAAGGATAGTCGGAGGACAGAATGCTACGGCTGGTGCTTGGCCATGGCAGGCCAGCCTTCACACGAACAGGGCCCATTTCTGTGGCGGATCACTCATCAATAAAGAATGGGTTCTGACTGCAGCTCACTGCTTTGCCAAGTAACTATCACAGAGCAGCCCTTGCAATTATTATTAAAATAAATACTTGTCATTCAATATATGTGGTGAATGCTTAACACTTGTTCTCCCACTAGAATTACTTCATCTGCTGCCCTAACTGTGTACCTGGGCCGACAGACACAGGAAGGAGTAAATACAAACGAACAGTCCAGGAATGTCTCTGAAATAATAAAACATCCAGGCTTTATTAGCAGTACTAATGACAATGACATTGCTCTTCTGCATCTGTCTTCACCGGTGACATTTACGGACTATATCAGACCAGTCTGTCTGGCTTCAGATAGCAGTGCATTCTTCAGCCACACTGTGAGCTGGGTCACTGGATGGGGAAACATTAGGAAAGATGGTACATTTTTTAGTTTTATTATCCTTGATCATACACAACATAGTGTATTATTGCAGTACTGATGGATATTTGATTATTTCATGTCTTTCACAGTTCCCCTGCCCTCACCGAAAACTCTACAGGAAGTGGTTGTGCCTGTTGTTGGAAACAGGCAGTGTAAGTGTCTTTATGGAGTCTCAAAAATCACAGACAACATGATATGTGCCGGAGCACTAGAAGGAGGGAAGGACTCCTGTCAGGTAACAACTCCTATACATCCATTTAGGATATTTCATAGTTTTAATAGTTTGCAAATATTCTTCAGTGTGAAAATATCAATAATAAAGAATGAGTGTCCTTTAAACTTTGAATTCAAGTCACTTTCACTGTCCGGTTCATAGCAAAACTCATATATTTGAGATCTTGCCTGCACAGTTAATAACTCAATATATTATATTGTATACATTAGTGAAATTAGCAAAAAAATATTAAAGGACCTGTTTTATCCACTAAACACATTTTTCCTAATTTAGGACATTTTCCTGAAATTTGTACCGTAATGGAAGAGATGTGAGACTATTGTATATATCAGTGAATTTCTAACTTTTTAATTACAAGGAATCCCAAATATGAAGATGCCGTTCTGAAAGATTCCCTAAAAGAAGCTATATATCTTTATGTTTTCATAAAATAGCCATTCATATTATGTAGGAAGCAGTGTGATATAGAGACAATATGTTGTTTTACAAAATTAAATAATTGAATGTTATTTTCCCATTATTCTTTCATACTATATATTACACCTGTGAACTACTACTGGAATGTGTAGAATAGGTTACATGGCATGTAACTAACCTGTTCTTCATCCTACAGGGTGATTCTGGCGGTCCTATGGTCAGCAAGCAGGGCTCTGTCTGGGTCCAGTCTGGAGTTGTAAGCTTCGGCAAAGAATGTGCTTTAGCTAAATTTCCTGGTGTGTATGCCCGAGTGTCTAAGTATCAGATCTGGATCAATGAGAAGATCACCACCAACCAGCCAGGCTTTGTTAACTTCACCTCCAGTGGTACTGATGGTGACCTGGCAATTAGCTGTAGTGGTGTACCTGCCATTACCACAACAACTGTCGCCACTACTACAACTACAACCATTGCACGTAAGATTCTTATTAAGTCAAAAAAGATTCATGCATAAACATTGTCCATTTAGCTACATGTCCAGACACTTTCAAAGGTAAATGGTGCTTAAACACATATTTACATTACTGGTGAATTAAATTCCCAGTGTCTTTTCTAATCAAGATGAAAGAAGTGAAGCGCTCCAGACAAAATGTGACCAAGAAAAAAAAAAGAAAGTAAAATGCATTTGACATTGAGCCCACCACAGTGTCTGCTAAACACAATAATGAACACAAATAAATTAATCTTATGAACTGTTTCTTTTTACAGAGTTAGTCAAAACAATTCATCAAAAACAATCAGGCTTGTTTTTGTTTTTTTTGTTGGGGGCAGTCGTGGCTTAATGGATAGAGAGATGGGCTCGTAACCCAAAGGTCATGGGTTCGAGTCTCAGGTCCGGCAGGTGATTATAGGTGGGGGGAGTGAATGTCCAGCCCTCAATACCACGACTGAGGTGCCCTTGAGTAAGGCACCGAACCCCCAACTGCTCCCCGGGTGCCGCAGCATAAATGGTGTGTGTGTTCACGGTGTGTGTGTGTTCACTGCTGTGTGTGTTCATGGTGTGTGTGTGTGTTCACTGCTGTGTGTGTTCACGGTGTGTGTGTGTGTTCACTGCTGTGTGTGTTCACGGTGTGTGTGTGTTCACTGCTGTGTGTGTTCACGGTGTGTGTGTGTGTTCACTGCTGTGTGTGTTCACGGTGTGTGTTCACTGCTGTGTGGGTTAAATGCAGAGCACAGATTCCGAGTATGGGTTACATGTCACGTTACACTTGTGGCTTCAATTAGACTCAATCACTCAGTAAATCTTTCAAAGCCCTTAATCGAGTTCCTCTCTGAATCATGAGGCATTTTTATTGGGCTATTAATTTATAAACTAAAAAAAGTAATTTGGTTTCTAAATATTATATTAGGAACTTGTTACGTCTGACATCACACGTCAACATTTCCGGGTCCAAACGGGATCAGATCACTAAGGCTAACAACAAACAGAGCTAATATACACTCACTGTGTGCTGTAGCACTACTGAAAAGTGTTTAAAAATATGACGTAGAAACCATTTTCTCTCAGAAATTGCTAGTAAATTTTGCAATTAATCACAAAGAAACAGCAAGTAACACACTGAAATGTGAAAAGACTGTAGTGTACACCATGAGTTTTTAAAAGCTTATCTTAAAGTTGATGAATACTGCTCATAAATAGCTGTTGAAATTGTATTCTCATTTCAAATCGAGTGGAGACTTGGACCCGAAGGGTATGCTATATTCCTAGTCATTTTTGTAATCTGAACCCCTTCTTGTTGTCAAGCTCATTATCTGTCAACTAATCGTTAATGAGTTACAGTAAAAGCACAAACAGAACTTGAAAATCCTGCTCTTTCAAACAATGGCCAGAAAGCCTATTATACCTTCCAATGCATTGCTCTGCGTCCGATGCTAATGGACCATGACTGTGTAGCCTAAGCATAAACAATGTCATTTCAATATATATATATATATATATATATATATATATAAATATATTTACATTTACTGTAATTCAATGTTATTGCTGTTTATGTAATTATTTGTCAAATTTACTAGCAAATTAAAATGATTTGTTTCAGTGTATAAAAGAATTAAAGAAAACTACAGTAAATATTTCACTAAATATATATTTTTTAATATTTCACTTATAAAATCTGCCATTCATTCCCTTTCTGTTTGTTACTGTAGCTGTAGTGTGTGGAAGCGCCAAACTGAACACCCGTGTTGGAGGAAACAGCCCCCTCGCCTCTCCCGGTGTTTGGCCATGGATGGCCAGCCTGCAGTTTAACGGCAGTCATGTTTGTGGAGGAACGCTGATTGCTGAACGCTTTGTCATGAGCTCTGCCAGCTGCTTTACCAGGTAATGCCCCTAAAACACCACAAACAAAAACATCTGATGAGAAATCAAAGTGATTTGATTCAACAGAGTGCTTTTTTGTTCAGATCCACCAATGTCTCTGACTGGACCGTGATCCTGGGCCGTCTGAATCAGAAGGGCTCCAACCCCAATGAGGTCTCTATAAAAGTGGCCAATCTCACAATCAGCAATGGTACAGGTGACAATGTTGCAGTCTTGCAGCTGGCCGTCGCACCAGTCCTCACAAATTTCATTCAGCCTATATGTGTGGACATGGGAGACAATACCTTCAGCGCTAACACTCAATGCTGGGCGGCAGGATGGGGCTCAGGAGCAGGAGGAGGTGTGAAGGCTTTAAACACTATGCTAACTGCTTAATTTTATACGATTTTTTAATAATTATTTCACATTTCTTCTTAATTTGAATTTGTTTTCTTCCTTTTATAGTGAGTCAAACTCTTCAGGAGTACCAGACCTCTGTTATGAGTTGTGGAAACTCATCTTCAAACAGTATTTGTACAAGTTCCTTGAACTTACAGGAGGCAAGTTAATACTGTTTAAAAACAAAAAACATTTTGCATTACTTTTGTAATAAAAGTACTTACAGATAATAAAAGGAATGGTTAAATACCAGTAAACTGAGGCTTCTGGGAAGGAAGTGTATTTACAGTTCACAATAAGGTTCAATTCATTATTATTAGTAAATGCATTAGGTAACATGACCTACAATGAACAATACTTTTACAGCATTTATCAAGCTATAGGTTAATGTTCATTTCTTTATATATTGCTAATACATTTCAGGTTGTGAAATTAAAATTGTTCATGATACCTACTAAATTAACACATTTCAATGAATGGAACCTTTTTGTAAAGTTTTTTCAAATAATGTATAAAACCATTTAAACTTTTGGAGATTTTAAAGATTTTTTTTCATTTACAACAGTTATTTAGATTTAATGTACAATGCACATTATGAATAATTATAATGCATTATACCCTTTAATAATCCTTTATAATGCATTATACATAAAAGCTTTAAGTAAACGTTGAAACTGTAGTGTGTGTTCTTGTCAAATATTAAGAACTCTGATATTTTCCATATACCAAAAATCTCTTTTTACTGAAATGATAGTATTTGTCTGCAAGTACTTAATAAATAACACCATTTTGTAACATTTAGTAAAGAGTTCTCTCTTTCTCTCTCAGGGTGATCAGGGTGGTCCGCTGATGTGTAAGCTGGGTCAGTCATGGATCCATGCTGCTGTTTTGACCATACAAACTAGCATTTCAAACAGCAGCAGCTCTAACACAAGCTCCAGCAATAGCACCGCATCCCGCTCTGTTCGCGCTCAAGATGTCCAGGTCTTCACCAAAACCTCCAGCTTTGCCACATTCCTGACATCTGTTGTGGGTCCCTTCCCTGCAAAAGCCACAAATTCAACTACAAGCGCAGCAAACAACACAATCCAGGCTACCCCTAATGGGTCACAAGCATCTTCTTTCTGTTTTACCATTTCAGTCCTCTTGCCTGTACTTACGGCTCTTAAAATCTTTCATCAAGGCTGAGTCTTTGAGTAGATTTATTGATTATGAATGTGTAAGCAAGTATTCAGACACATAATAGATGTCTTCAGTGTGCTTCCTATGACCGATTACATAATCATACAACATAAAAAACTGTTGTGGGGGCACATAATTAATTTTAACTATATGAATGTGAACTCTTCAGATCTCTATTGTTATCGCAGACCATGAAGCTGCTTCCCGTTGTTCTTACACTGTATAATTTCACTGTATGACTTCACACTGGTAGTAACAAGTGCATAGCTAATAATGTTTGTAACTAGGTTTATATTTACACTGTAGCAGATGTATCATGTAGTTGTTATGCAGCTTTATGGATTTGTCCCGTTTGAGTGGTTCAGTTCTAATACTGTCTACACTGTAGCTTAACTAACAAGTATACCTCAAGCTGTAACACAATTAGGACATTACTTCAAGTTAAATATATTGAAGAGTAAAATATATCCATTTTATAACTGTTTGGAAAATTATTTTTGCCACAATTTTTGGAAGAGTTTCATATGAAACTATATTTTCAGATTTTTTTAACATGTTGATTTATCTTTAATCTCACTTCTGTTATATTATTAATGAGAAGTTATCCTATGATTTCTTATGAAGTAACTCTTTTCAACACACCGTTTTTACACTGTGAAAAGTAAACGTATATTTTGTTGTAAAAATGATGATTAAAATTCCCGATCCTGAGTTTACTATTAAATGTTACTTCTTACAAAATCTCCTGATGTCTCCAGCGTCTTCCTGCCTGACACACTGTTACACCTTCCTTGAAAATCCCAAATGTCGCTTTATTTCTTTAACGGTTTTTAAATGCTATACTTTTAGACTGTCATTATAAATGTTTTCACATATCCAATAGAAGTAATAACAAATGGATGAAAAAAAATCTATATTTCTAATTTTCTATTATAAATAATCATAATGGATAATGGCTAGTTAAAGATGCATGTTAAGAAGTACCGGTATGCTTGTATTTTTTTTTTTAAATAGTTGGATTTAATACAGAAAAAAAAATACACAACTTCATATGTAACATATGTGAAAACTATATACATTTTTCAATCTATGACAATGTCCCTTTGAAAGCACAACAAGATAAGATCAAATGTGTGAAGTAAATGTATGATAAGATAACCTGAGTGTTACGGGGCTGACGAGACGTGAGACGTGCGGATCCATATGCAAGGCTTTATTATAAAACATGGTCAGAAACAGGCAGGGTCAGACATCGGCAAACAGGTATGGCAAGGGCAAGACAGAGCAATCGTGGAACAAGCGTGGGTCGATGATCGGCGAACAGTATCCAAAGGGGCAAGGCAGAGAGATAATCCAGAGACGAGAGCAATAATCCAAACAGGGAGCGAACCGAGTCCAAACGGCAGAGGCAAAGGGTAAATCCAGGAAACAAGAGCAGGGTCAAACACGCCAGGAAAACAAGGCAAGACTAAGGCTAAGACAGTGGCTCTGTAAAGTGCTATCACTAGGTGAGTGATAAATGCAACAATACTCGGCCCAGAGCAAGAGCAAGTCCCAGGTTAAATACTGTGTGTGATGGGGTGATCAGTGAATTCAGCTGTGTGATCAGTGTAATCAGCTGCGTGTCGTCAGTGCAATGGATTGTGGGAACTGTAGTCCAGTGTGCTGTACGAGTCTATGTGGTGAGTGAGTGACATCTGGTGGCGAGTTAACGGAAGAGCATGGCCAGGATTCGTGACATAGCCCCCCCCCCCAAGGAGCGGCTTCCAGACGCTCCTATATAGTCCAGGAGGGCGGTGGAGCGGAGGCGGAACAGGGGGTGGGACGGAGGGCCAGGTCCGTGAGGAAGTGGGAAGACCGGGGACTGAGGCAGAACCGGCAGAGCAGGACACCCAGGCGGAACCGGAGACCAGGACAGAGCAAGAGCCCACCAGGGCGGAGTAGACGGACCAGGAGCCCACCAGACCGGAGTAGAAGACCACCACGGCGGAGCAGACGACCACCAGACCCGAGCAGAAGACCACCATGGCGGGGCAGAGGACCACCAGACCTGAGCAGAAGACCCTCGCCAGGAAGCAGACTGGGCAGGAAACCATGGCAGAGTCTGAGATCTGGGGGAAACAGAGACAGACAACACAGGGAGAGCAGAGACAGACAATACAGGGAGAGCATTCATGATCTCAGGGGGCGTGGCAGGGCAGGACGAGGATTCATAGACTGCGTTTTTAGCCGTGACAGGACAGGGCGTGAGCTCACAGACAGCCTCTTTAGCCGTGACAGGACAGGGCGAGAGCTCACAGACGGCCTCTTTAGCCGTGACAGGACAAGGCGTGAGCTCACAGACGGCCTCTTTAGCCGTTACAGGACAGAGCGAGGGCTCACAGACGGCCTCCTTAGCCGTGACAGGACAGACAGTGAGTTCAGGGACGGCCTCCATGGCCGTGACAGGGTAGACAGTGAGTTCAGGAACGGCCTCCATGGCCGTGACAGGGCAGACCATGAGGTCAGGAATGGCCTCCGTGGCCGTGACAAGGCAGACAGCGAGTTCATGAGTGGGCGCCACCACCTCGGGAGGTTCTGCAGCAGAAGCTGCCACCTCTGGTGGTTCTGCAGTGGACGCCGCCTCCTCTGGAGGTTCTGGGGCAGACTCGTGGACTGAAGAGGCCTCAGGAGCACAGTGTGCAGCCCACACACTCAAAATGGCAACCGCCATAACGGGAAGCACTGAGGTCAGGGGAACAGTCTCTGTAATAGCCAAGGTTGAGGCCCTGGGAATGCCAGCTACTCGCACCGACATCAGTGGTGGGTCCATCACACTGGATATCAGAACTCGAAGGACCGACCTTGAATCCTTGGGTGTGACAGACTCTGGCTGGAGCACTGTGACGTGGTGTGACTCTGGCTTGACAGCGGAGACGTGGTGTGATTCTGGCTTGACAGCGGAGACGTGAGCAGACTCTGGCTTGACAGCGGAGACGTGAGCAGACTCTGGCTTGACAGCGACGACTTGAGCAGACTCTGGCTTGACAGCGACGACGTGAGCAGACTCTGGCTTGACAGCGACGACGTGAGCAGACTCTGGCTTGACAGCGACGACGTGAAGGGGTGCTGTTGCTGCCGCCATTTTGTGAGTGAGTGCGGTGTCGCGTTCCTCCGCGACACCCACAGTAAAAGAAGAGTTCACACACAGCAAAGCATAGTCCATAAATTGACTGAGAGATGAACGGGGACCCTCGCGGATTAACTTTGACCGGAGCGGCTGATTAATGCCCTCACAAAAAAAAATCTATGAGTGCATAGTCCGGCAGATCAGAAAAATAGGCGAGGTCTAAGTACTCCTGTACATAAACCTCGAGCGGTCGCGAGCCCTGCTGGAGGGTTAATAGCATCCATGCAGACTCCATACCTGGCCAATGTCCTCCTGAAAAGCCGCTGGATCCTTGAGTGGCTGAGTATTCTGTTACGGGGCTGACGAGACGTGAGACGTGCGGATCCATATGCAAGGCTTTATTATAAAACATGGTCAGAAACAGGCAGGGTCAGACATCGGCAAACAGGTATGGCAAGGGCAAGACAGAGCAATCCGTGGAACAAGCGTGGGTCGATGATCGGCGAACAGTATCCAAAGGGGCAAGGCAGAGAGATAATCCAGAGACGAGAGCAATAATCCAAACAGGGAGCGAACCGAGTCCAAACGGCAGAGGCAAAGGGTAAATCCAGGAAACAAGAGCAGGGTCAAACACGCCAGGAAAACAAGGCAAGACTAAGGCTAAGACAGTGGCTCTGTAAAGTGCTATCGCTAGGTGAGTGCTAAATGCAACAATACTCGGCCCAGAGCAAGAGCAAGTCCCAGGTTAAATACTGTGTGTGATGGGGTGATCAGTGAATTCAGCTGTGTGATCAGTGTAATCAGCTGCGTGTCGTCAGTGCAATGGATTGTGGGAACTGTAGTCCAGTGTGCTGTGTGGTGTACGAGTCCATGTGGTGAGTGAGTGACATCTGGTGGCGAGTTAACGGAAGAGCATGGCCAGGATTCGTGACACTGAGGCACATTTCTATACATTTGTGTGTGATTACATTCTCTCAGTTTATCATAAAGTGACGTGAATTGCTTTCATGTGACTAGTGAAAAATAAATTGTAAATGTTAAAACTGTTCCAAATGAAAGCACTAATTACAAAGTCCGTACTTGCCCTTACCAAGCAACACAATTACACATTATTTGAAATCAATCTGTTATGAAAATGTGTTTCACAGGATCTATTTGTACAGAATGTGTACAGATTGAGCAACTGGATGATTTATCTGAAACAACACACCTTCTTATGTCTATAGGTGCTCTAAATTGAATTGTATCTAATCTAAGATTTATCATTATCTCATTTTATGCAAATGTTAGTCTAATATCTCCTTATGATTTAAGTCTTGTTTATGTATTAATGTGAGAACATTTAAACTGTAAAAACTAATTACATATGTGTATACAGTATGACATCAGAGACTTGTTTCATATTTCACGTTTCAAAACCAGTTGCTTTTAAAGTGATAGTACACACAAAAATGAAAATTCTGTCATTAATTACTCACCCTTATGTGAGTAATTCCAAACATCAGTAAGACCTTCGGTTATCTTTGGAACACAAATTGAGATATTTATGATGAAATCCGAGAGACAGCAACACAATTGAAACGTTCAAGGCCCAGAAAGATAGTAAGAACATTGTTCAAATTGTTCATGTGACTATCATCAAAAATATCTTCATTTGTGTTCTGAAGATGAATGAAAGTCTTGCGGGTTTGGAACAACATGAGGGTGAGTGATTAATGACAGAATTAAAAATTTTGTGTAAACTATCACTTTAAATTACAACTACAAAACCATATTAACAGGATAAATGAAATGCTGGACTAACAATTGTCCCTTTATGATGGAGTTATGTAATACACTCAGGGCTACTAATCACATCTGATGAATTCAAGTGACAACTCTGAATACAGTGTCCGGATTTCCCAGGTGTGCTGGCATTAAAAACAGAAAATACAGTCTTTTTTAAAACTCCTTTGTTGTGTAGAAGTAATAGCTACTAGGTGGATGAATGAGGAGAAAGGCACGTGATTGCACAGTATAATAATAATAATAATAATAATACATTTTATTTGTAATGCGCCTTTCTTAAACTCGTTACATGTACAAAAAAAAAAAAAAAATCAACCAAAACTACATAATATCAAAAATAGAATAACAGTCAATAATCATAAATTAAAAGCTTTACTCAAAAGATGTGTCTTATGAAGTTAATTAAAACAATCCAAGGAAGCAGAATTCCTAATAAACACAGGTAATGCGTTCCATAGCTTAGGCCCATTATAAGAAAAAGCCCTCCCCCCATGGTTTTATAGGTTAAAATCAGAGTTTTAAAATCAATACGTGATTGAACCGGGAGCCAATGAAGTTGCTGGAGCACTGTGGTAATGTGATGCCATGCAGACGTATAAGTCAAAACTCGCGCAGCTGATTTTTGTATATATTGCAATCTCGAGAGAATTACAATAATCGAGCCGTGATGTGATAAAGGCATGAATAAACCTCTCAGCATCAGGTGTTGAAAGAAAGGGTCTAATGCAAGCAATGTTACGAAGATGGAAAAAAGCAACTTTAGTTATGTTTTTGAAATGAGAATTAAAAGTCAGCTGAGCATCAAAAATCATACCTAAATTATGCACCTGGGCAGAAGGAGATATTTGAGTATTGTCAAATGAAAGTTTAAAATGACTGAACTTATTGACATTAGATGGAGTGCCAATTAATAAAATTTCAGTTTTAGAACAATTTAGCTTTAGAAAATTGTGTTTCATCCATGCCTTGATTTCCAGCAAACAGGCAGAAAGAGTCAAGGAGGAAGAAGTGGAATCAGGCTGAGTGCTAATATAAATCTGGGTGTCGTCCTCGTAACAATGATAACCCAGGCCATACTTCTGAATAATCTGCCCAAGAGGCAGCATGTAAACACTAAATAAAACAGGACTCAGAACCTATCCCTGAGTTCTGTATGCAGTGAACTCAGTATGCAGTGAACTATTCTTTTCAGCTAAATTTTTACTGAAGATTTTTACTGTGATTATATCAAGTGAGTCTGTTAGATCTTGAGAAAGCTAGGCTTTTGGAGGACCCTTGACTGGCTGATGGCACGACAAGAACACACACAGTATCAAACCCTTCAGCAGTGAGTACCAAGCTAATGTAAAAGCCAGCAGAAATTCACTCCTTTAAGAGCACTCAAAAAATTATTGGGTACTAGCATAAATCTAATGTAATATAAATAAATATTAAAATCAATATAAATGGCTACTTTTGTGTGGGCATCCAATAAAAAAGATGCTTTAAGCAGAGGGTTAGCTCACCCAAAAATGAAAATTCTGTCATTAATTATTCCCCCTTATGTCGTTCCAGACCTGTAAGACCTTCGCTCATCTTCGGAGTATAAATTAAGATATTTTTGATGAAATCTAAAAGCTTTCTGACCCTGCATAGACCGCAATAGACAGCATGTAACTGAAATGTTCCCAGGCCAAGACATGTAGTAAGTACATCAGTAAAGTAGTCCATAATGTGACATCAGTGGTTCAACCGACTGCCACCGTTATCGAGAGTAACACAGTGCATTCCTCTGCTTGTAAACAAGGCTTAGCACATATGTTTTCTATGTCAGCAGCACCATACACATGCGCCATGGTGGCGGCAGACGCTGACTCGGGGGAGAATAACTGTTGAATAAAGTTGTTATTTGTTGTTAAAAAGTATTCTTGTAGCTTCGTATAAATATGGTTGAACCACTGATGTCACATGGACTATTTTAACGATGTCCTTATACTGTGTTTCTGGGCCTGGGCACATTTCAGTTACATGCAGATTCAGAAAGCTTTCGGATTTCATCAAAAATATCTTAATTTGTGGCTGAAGGTGAACGAAGGTCTAATGGGTTTGGAACTTGTAATTAATTAATGACAGAATTTTTATTTTTAGGTGAACTATCCCTTTGATTAACCAGCAGGGGTTAAATAAAGCAATGCTAATCAGTCAATATCACACATAATAGTCAGTTACAACAGTTCTAGTGCCAAAGCCGATATACAGTCCAAATAAAGGTCCACTGGGACTTTCCAATGTTTGTATCATTCGGCTCGCCTTGAGCGTTTCAGACAGACTGTCAGTCTGTGCATAAGCGGTAGGGAGTTTTCAGACTCTTTTCATAAGTTATATCAGTACACCAGTAGGTGGAAACAAGCGAATGACTTAATGACTGATTCAATGAATAATTTATTCAACTAGTTCACAAACATACTGATTCACTCATTGCACGAAGCTGCAATTGGAACTATTTTCATTTGAGGAACAAAAATAGAATAACTGGCAATGTTGACTCTAAAATGTAAGTTACTCAATATTAACTTCTTGTTTATTGAATTGTTGTATAAAAGCAATGTCATGCTCATAAATGTGCTGTTAGTCTGTCTTTCGCACATATGAGTTTGCTAACATGTCTCTGCAGGGCGGGGTTTTAGAAAACACTGGTGAATCAATCAATGGGGTCAGTCAGTCAGTTCAGTAGCCAAAATGTGCATATGTACAAAACATTAACATGCATAAAAATAGAATAGTGGGTGACTTCTTGCCTATATACTTTGTGGCCTGTGGCAATCTCCTCAGTGTGTATTTTGTGTAGGTTTCTGACCTTCTTTTATAAGCTCAAACAGGTTCTGCTCTGTTGTGGTTGGATTAACAGAACTATTTAAAAGAAAAGGAATTGTCAATTCTCAAACATTCAATGATTAGTGTCAACACATTCAACCCACTCAACCCACCAGGCTTCATGCGTGTCATGTGTGTCATATTATTGCATTTACTTATATAATGCTATGCCATGTCTCTCTGGCCTTTCTGTATTACTGTGTTGCAAATAAAATTTTATATATATATTTATGTATGTAAATCATGTATTTGTTTATCACATATGGGATTATTAAGGACCAATTGATTCTTTTTTTTTTTAAAACAAGAAAATGTATTGTTCTTTGTTATCAACATTATGAAGTGCATTAAACATTACATCTTGCTATAGGGTTTCTCAAACTGGGCTTCCTAAAAGAAATGCAGGGGGTTGTGAGTTGATAATCATAAAAATGTCAAATTAAAAGTACATAGTTTCAAGTACATCATTTCAAAGCAAAAACAATTAAGACTAAAGCACCTGAACAGTAAAATGTGACCAATACCTGCATGTGACTAATAAAAAACGTCAGAAAACCGTGAACATGCAAATATGTTGATATATCATTGAAATATGTATTACAAATCTCAGGGTGCTTCAAGTAAATATTTTAGGACAAATGTAGTTGAGGTACTTAATCTCTGGAATCTGATTACACTTAATCAGTTATCAGTGTCTTATCTACAGTTCCTAATTTACAAGAGAGACAGGTGCATTGTGCATATGTTGATTATCTCATGATGAATTGTCATATAAACTAAAAGAGTTATATAACAAGGAGTTATTGTTGGAACATGTTTCCGTTGGATGGCATTTTTGTCATAGCATGTGTAACAGATCATATGGGTGAACATGTAAAGGCCGAATATAAGAAAGTATTCTCATCCTGAATGTATGACAATCTATGTTTTGTTCTTGTTCAAAATCTAGTCAATACTGTAATAGTAAACCAAATATCATTATTAAAGTGATAGATTTGTCTAACAAGTCATTTACAATGTGTATAACATCTATATAATGTCCTTTAATTATATTGTTTTATTATGTTTATGTTGATTTTGTTGATGTTAGTGCACCAAGATGTGCAGAATAATGGCAAAAGTGTGCTTGTAACGATTAGAAGTAAAGCTTTAATCATATGAGGAATGACAAATGGCCGATTTCACAATAAGCCATTATAATGCAAATCCCTGTTTTGTTCCTATGCAGTCACTCTCTTAGCCTTAGGTGAAAGCTTTCATCTTCTAGTCTCAATAGAATGATACCTGCTATCCCTGAAGTGGTTTGACTAACTCTAGTTTCACTTCCAGGGTGTGACTCACAACTGATTGTTGAGATTTTTTTTTTTCCTATGAATGTTAATTACTCCAACTAAATTTGGAAAGCACTTTTGGTAAATATTGTCTGGCGGCAACAGAAAGCACATTAAACAATGACATGACCTGGGTCACTAGATGGAAACCATGGATGGTTAGAGAGAGGAGTTATGAAAAAACTTATTTATATAATGATATATCATCATTATGTATATAATAAGCAGTGAAGTGTTTATAAAATAAGGAAAACAAAAGTACCTCTAACCTGAGAGGAACAGTCTGACTAACAGCAGTAATTAATATTAATTAAGTAATAGCCAGAAATGAGATCAGCTTTATAATTTAGGCATTATGATAACATATGCAGTGTAATTTTAAGTAGAATCACAGTGTAGAGTCATTTATGAAATACGGCAGCAGTATTGGATACTACAGGATAATACACACTATTCTATACAATGCTTTGTCATTATGTTGACATGACCTGACAATAGTGTCCCATCAATACTCAAAAAAAAAAAAGAGTGATCATCTGAGAGGCTATTATCATGAAGTGACATGACGTCTGTCTAAAGTCACAGTTTTTCTGGAATTTCTGGTTCTCTTGCTGTTTGTTTTCTCGGTCAGTATTAACAAACCTAAAGCTTAAACGGGTCTGCTTTTATATAGAACAGTGGTCTGCTTATACTAAAACATACCAGAACCTATAAAAGTCTATATACTGTAGCTAAATATGCCTGGATTTATTTTGATTATCTAATTGATTGTAAAGATCATCTGATCATACATTAATTAGCAGCAATTACAGCGATTAGCAAAAAAAAAAAGAACATCTGGCAGTTTTGTCTAAATTTCAAAATAATTAATTTTAACCTTGTTTATTGAACTAATAAGCAAAAATCACACCAATAATGCAGTATACTCTGAATATCACTATGGCTGTGATCACCTGTACTCGGTGTGTGGCCTTAAGCCTATATGGAAAAAATTAGCATTTGATATTGCTTAAATATAAAGCAATACAACAGAATTTAGAGCTTACACAAGGTAAACACAATACAAAACTATCTATGTTTATACAGTGTTGATAATATTAAATGTAAATATAGGCAATATTGAAACGTGTTACAGTATGGGCTGTAGTAATCAGACCGAAAATGTAACAGACAGAATGTGTACTTAAAGTGAAGTTTGGACATATCATGGTTTTTGTAACAATATATTTTCTTTTTTTTTTGTTGTTAAGATGTCTGTGTTTCGAGATCACAATCAGAATTTTACAATGCCAAAAAGGAAGTTCCTTTGAGGAAGAAAAGTATCTGAAGTGTGTTCTTTATGAGATGGTACTGTTTAAAAAAAAAAAGGTTCTTCTTTTTACAAATGTAGGGGAGGGGAGGGCGCTCTGGAGGCCTCCAGCGACAGGGTGACCAGATAGAAGGCCTTCAGGGCGGCGTCCATTCCAGTACCCATGGGGGAGCAGGAAGTTTGGGCGGCCATGGCAGATCCGGGGACCTGGGCGGCGCCCATTCCAGTACCCATGGCGATGCAGGGAGCTCGGGCGGCCATAGCGGATCCGTAGGACTCAGGTGGCCATGACAGATCCAGGGATTCGGAACCATACTAACAACCCCCCTCCCCCAAAAAAAACCCCTTGGGGGATATAGAGGCTAGTTCTAGATGGCGCTCTGGAGGGTGCTCTGGAGATGCAGGCTCAGCAAAGCGCTTTCGAGGGGCTGGCACTGGAGCGTGCTCTGGGCTTGAGTCAGCGGACGGCGTCGGCCTGGTTCTGGCTCGGGGCAGGACACTCACCACTTCCCTCCAGCTTAGTCCTGTGGTGTCTGGGAGGTCCACGGGATGATGGAAGTTGGCCCTGTGCCAGAGGACGGTGGCGTCATCGAGTGCCGTCGCCACGGCGAGCCTGCAGAACTCCCAGGAATACTCGACAAAGGGGAGATCTTGGCGGGCAAGGGCAATGAAGCGAGGAGCGACTTCCATAGGTGGGGGGTCGTGCTTTCCTGATGTTCACTTTCTTTAGCGCCCCCCGAACCTCATCCTCCGACACGGTGATTACAGAATTATCGCTGCTCTGCGTGCTGCTTCCTGACGCGCTGGACGGCAGAGTCGCGCCGCCGCCGTTGCAATCGAAGCGGCCGTAGAAGATGTTTAACCCGTCAGCCAGCAACGCATCTGCTCTCACCTCAGCGGAGGATTTGTTTCCGAAGGCACAGATGATCCTCAGTCCCTGCCATATCCTTCGAGAGTCCTTGAGTTGGAAATGAGACTCAATTCTCTCTCTGTATCTGTGTTTGGCTTACTGCGCGTCGGAGAGCATAGCACGATGCTTTGTACTCAACGTATACGTCAAGCGATTGAAAGAATGGAAAGGAGGACAAAGAATCTCCAATGACAATTTGCAGTGCTACATTTCATTGAGGCTGATAGAAGCACAAACCGCCGTAGACAAAGTCTTCAGGTAAATGCCGTTTATAAATGCTCTCAGTATGATACAATGTTTACACAGTATGTTTACACAGTGTTTTAAATTATGACGGGTGAGGGCTTCGCGTCGGGTCCTGATCATACTGTCGGGGCTTATTTCGCGATAACTACCGGCTGCCTGTACATTATCCCTTACTTATTACACGGCTCTCTGGAATGCTTGATTCTGATTGGTCAGTTGAGACATTTGCAGGTTCGTTCTTTTCAAATAATAACCGCTCCAAAGTAATAACGCATAGCCGGTACTACTTGTATGTTTAAAATCCCTCCGCGCCAACAAAGATTACGGTTTGGCGCCATCTTGTGACAAACAGAATGTTAGTCACGTGGTACTATATCGTTTCGCGGAAGGATAAAAATGTTAATTTAAAACAAATATGCCAATAAAATGTTTCAAATTCATATTCATGTCCAGTTTTTTTTCCTTATGTGGCAAGTAGCCGTGTAATAAGCGGGATAATGTACAGGCAGCCTGTAGTTATCGCGAACAAGACCCTCCGCTTCGCGATAACTACAGGCTGCCTGTACATTATCCCGCTTATTACACGGCTACGGCTACTTAAGACCCTCCGCTGATCACACTGTCGGGGCTTATTTCGCGATAACTACCGGCTGCCTGTACATTATCCATTACTTAATCTACAGCACACAGGTCTCAACATTACAATATAGAACAGGACAAAAGCTATCTGAATCCTCTCTGTATAGCCTACCACTTTTACACATGCTCCAGCAACATTTTTATTTACATACTTTTGAATTACTTCTGTATAAAACAGTTTAAAATCACCCAAAGACGCAGGACCTTTCTTATACAACTCTTAAGACAAAATGGTGGATGACAACAGTTTCCAAGCTAGGATTGGTTAATAAAATGTTTAAGGTGGGGCTTAACAAAGGTGTATTTGCATGCACATTTTAGATATCTATAAAGGAATTTTTACTAGTCACATTATTAATTCCAGTTTGCCTTTATTGAACATTACACAGCATTTGGTTTTACAGCGAAACAAGCAGCCATAAGGACACAAGTGAACCTAAATTCATACATAACGTAACGTAACCTACTTATAAATGTCATCAATGTCAGTTAAACTTTCATTAAATTGTTCATGCATTTATTTGTACTATTTGTGTGTGTGTGTGTGTGTGTGTGTGTGTTTTGTTTTTGTTTTTTTTGTTTTTTGTATAATTCCATTGTTTTTTAGTATGTCTAAATATATAATAAATAAATTCAGACGACCAGTTTGCGATTTTCTGCCTTTATTGAACATTACACTGCATTTGGTCTGTTTTGCAACATGATTCAATTAAAATCACAGCGCTACATACATGCACACTGGAGACCTTTTACCACATAAGGCTGCATCCAGATTTATTTAATAATCCACAAAGCATTTCATCCAGTAGCTTTTCTCTCCGTGACAACAAAAGCAGACTTTTATTAAGACGTTAGCAGTAGGCAGGGAGGACCTCTGGGAGGAGCTGAGTAAATTTACTCTCACATCACACAACAGCAATTTGACTAGGAGCAATTGTAATTCAGATATCTTAACTATAATTGTGACTAGTCGAAACTGAATTAGAGATATCTCTAATTACATTTGCGGATGTATGACGCGTCTATTGAAGATATCTATAAAGTAATTACAGATATCTTAAATGGAGTTTTGAATAGTCATAAAGTATTTAGAGATATCTCTAATCCAATTTCTTAATTCTGGTGCAATTATAATTGCAGATATCTCTAATTGTCATTGTGACTAGTCAAATTATAATTATGACCCCCCGAATTATAATTGTGACTATCCGAAATTATATTAATGATAGTCAAACAAAAGTTTGAAATGTTAAGACGGCTTGCCATAGACATATATTTTATGGATACTCAAACAATAGTTTTAAATGCTAAAACGGCTTGCGATACAAAACGGCATGCCATACACAGCAATAGCAGCTCTGCAGCAACGCAGAAAGATGTGTACAACAGATGATGTAGCTACAAAATCTACCAGCAGGGGGAAATGGTGTCATGATAATCAGCATAACCTGAAAGTTCAGCCTAATGTGAGCAGATCTATTTTGGCTTCAAAATCAACAAAAAAGGAGAAGCCTTTTTTTTTTTTTTTTTGCCACTGTCAATGATGTCAATGCAATAAGGGCTTAACATCAACATGTATGTTGTGGATTGTTGTAACACTGACTGAATTATGTTTTGTGGACTTTGAGCACAAAGACATCCACTCAACAGGTGAAGATCCCAAGTCATTCCTGAGTTAAGTCGTGTTGAGGGATAGTTAAAGGTATAGTTAATCCAAAAATTTAAATTAATATCATTTAATCATTTAATATTGTTCCAACCTGTAGTGTTTTCTTCCTTCAAAGAAGATACCAACATATTTCAAAACATCTTCTTTTTTGTTCTGCAAAAGAAAAGAAAAAAGTGCTAAAGTTTGGAAAGGCTTGGTAAATAAATTAAGAAAGAAGTTGTTGTTTTTGTTTAAGTTAACTTTCCCTTCTTAAGTGCTTCTGACCGAATGGTCACATTTTATTATGAGAATTCAAGTATTTGCACAAAAAAGTCAAAAGAACCTTTAGCACAAAAACAAAACATTCAAAAAATAACATGAAACAAAAAAAAATGTTTTGTTAGCAACAGTTTCTTAAATTATACCACCTATATTGCACTTAATTGTAGGCCTACTGCTGTAGCCTCTACTAGGGCCAGACATTTTGGATCCCACAAAGAAGCAGTAGATTATATTCACCAATTAATTTGGTAATTTATTTAAATTGATAATTAAATCAAAGTTAATTTAATAAAGATTGACAATTTAATTACATTGGGCTTACAGATATAGAAGAATGGGTTTCAATATAATAGCCTAGTTTTCTTAAAAATATATATATCGGAAAGGAAATAAGCCTTTATTTTGAAAAATGTCTACAGGCAAACACTGACAAATACATTATTTTGTAAGTGATTTGTGAGATTTAACACTATTCTGACCATGTCAATATATAGCACTGTTGCGCTTCTGGCGTGCAGAGTTGGAGTCCCGGCTCTGGAACTTTCCCGATCCCACCCCCACTCTCTCTCTCCCATTCCTGTCTCATATGCTATCCTGTCCTAATAATAAAAAAAATTTTTATTAAACGTCAGCCTTTGGCTGCTAAGTTTACATATATCTCAAAACTGTGTTAACCATAAAATCTAAGCACAGTGCTGTTTTCATAGTCTCTTGAACTTTTTTGCTCAAATAAGTCTATTGTGGTCATCAGCGTAAATGCAGTAGTAAGAGTTTGGTCAGGTGCTGTGGTTCTTTTAAGGTAAAAACGCTATGGCTGCCCATCCCTGAGTCTGTAACTTTAACCCAGTATCATGCCAGGTTAGACATGGCATGTTCAGGGTGAATCAAACATAAAAAGCATACCACGCCTATTTCCATTATCACCTTCAACTAACAAGCCAACATGTCATGCACATGTCACGTGGCTATACCATTCACTGCTGGTTTGGCCAGAGAGGAGAACAATGGCCTTTTGGTTCCTGCTAAGTTCGACACACTATTTTCCTGTTTAGTACTGTAAAGCTGCTTTGATACAATCTGTTTTTTTAAAGAGCATTATATAAATAATCTTGACTCACTGTGCTAAAACTAATTTCTCGTATGCACATTCTCAGAGAGTTCAGTTAATGGTCTGTCCATGCTCTGTTTTCAAAATGACGTGCAAAACAAAGGCATGTTCAAATCAAAGACATAATAAATAGCCTACTTCGCTAAAGATAATGTGTTGACATTTGCATGTCTTTATTTCTGTGGGAAATTTGGAAATTTATCATTTGTACATCTTTCTAGCATATCGAAAACTTCTTATATATATATATATATATATAAATATATAAAAATTATTTTAAAATACAGTGAAATTTATATTACAGTTATATTTATATAGAATAAATATGTATGGCTGGTTATGTATGGCTCTATCACTAGCTTGCTCTATCCTTTTTCTATTCTATCTGTTTTCTTTAAGTTTATTATAGCATTTAATAGCTGAGACTTGTAATAGCACTTGCATATTATTGCTCTTTTGTTGATTTTGATTGCTTCCATTGTCTTCATTTGTAAATCACTTTAGATAAAAGCGTCTGCTAAATAACTAAATGTAATGTAAATGGTTAATTTTCTTAATTCACCCTCAAATTGACAACTACCAAAAATTGTTTAAAAATGTAAATAATTCAAATTATATATAGAATTATTGTGGATGTTTGAATTTACTGTCAACATTTATTTTGATGTATATGCTGTTTCCTGATGTATTTCTACAGTACTGGTTTTATGGGTTAGGAAGCTCTTTGACTGATCAAGCACAAACAATATGTGCAAAAAAAGACAGAACATGAGGAGTGTTTGTACTTTTGATATCTTCCTTAATTGTCTGTTCACTGAGTCCATTTTATTAAGAATGATCCACAAACCTTGTTGTTCATTTTACAAAAGCAAAACATCAATAAAAAGGATGGAAAATATTAATAGTGCTTAAAACACTTGAAACTTATTTAAAAGTATAAACCAAAACTTAAAAAACTAAACATGCCTTCTCTGGAGTAAGAAATAAAAATATAATATTCAACAGTAAATGTAAAAGATAAATATGCACAATAAATAAAAAACAATATTACAATATATGAAGCACTTTTAGCTGACATTGTCCACGCAGATATCATTGTTACATAAGGAACCTTTCGATGACATGAAAGATTCATTTCATTGGTATTGCTTGTCTTTTTAGCTTTGCACTTTGGTACACATAAAGTACAAAGGCCTTCAAGTTCATTTTAAACAGACTGAAATAACACTGGAAAAAAGAACACACCTTGTCATTTCAGCATCTATTATGATGTTGCATAGTTTTGTGCTATTCATTTTGCGTGACTTTCTTTGAAAACTTGGGAAACCAGCTTTCTTGTTGAACAAACATAGAAATGTATATTTCTTGATATCTACAGAAACAAATTCAAAGTGAACACTGACATTTCAAAATTACATTTCACATTTGATATATTCATGAATAATAATATGTGTGTTTGGAAAGCTCAAAGAAACTGAGAGTAATAAACTACATTATTCAAAATACTGATGCACTGAACTGAACAGTACAGGTTCATTTAATTAAAACAAAATTTGTCTTAAATTTAATCTGTTCTGAAGCAAATACATAAACCCTATCAAAATGTATTCAACAGTCTAAATGTGCTTTATGTAAAGCTCATATAATGGTATGTTGTGAATCAAGTTTGTCCATTTACTATGACAGAATGTTTGTTTGAATATTTTTAATTTTTTCATCATCTCTGTTGTATAAGGGTTGTTGGTTTCATTGTGTAGGTGTGACCAAGACAACTCAGGCTTCAATAGGAAAATCAGGAGAGGATCTCGGCAATATATAAGTTCAGAGTCAGTAGTGAAATCAGAAAGATGAAGATGTTCTCGACATTGAGTTTGGTCTTTGTTATCACCCTCCTAGCCAAAGGTAATGCCTTCATCTTTATATAATGTTCTTTATAAAATATTTGATTTGCTCCTGACAAAATTCATTAAATAATGGAAAAAAACAGTACAAAAAAAACAATGTAATTTTTTTTTTACATTCAGTAATATTTATCTTTATCTTTATTATTATTGTTATTATTATTATCATCATTATTATTATTAATATTATATATACACTACCAGTCAAAAGTTTTTTTTTAAAGAATTCTCTTCTGCTCACCAAGCCTGCATTTATTTGATTGAAAATAAGGCAAAAGCAGTAATGTTGTGAAATATTTTTACTATTTAAAATAACTGCTTTATTTGAATATATTTTAAAATGCAATTTATTGCTTTGATCAAAGCTGAGTTTTCAGCATCATTACTCCAGTCTTCAGTGTCACATGATCCTTCAGAAATCATCCTAATATGATTATTTGCTGTTCAAGAAACATTTTATTATTATTTATTTTTTTTTTTTTTAAATAAGTTGAGTACATTTTTTTCAGGATTCTTTGATGAATAGAAAGATCCAAAGATCAGCATTTATCAGAAATAAAAAGCTTTTGTAGCATTATATACTATTACCATTCAAAAGCTTGGAGTCAGTTTATATATATATATATATATATACATATACATTGTATAGAAATTAATACTTTAATTTAGCAAGGATTCTTTAAATTGATCAAAGTGATGATAAAACATTTATAATGTTACAATAGATTTCTATTTCAGCTGTTTTTCTGAACTTTTCAAAGAAACCTGAAAAAATTTACTCAACATCATAATAATAATAATAAATGTTTTTTGAGCAGCTAATCAGAATATTCAAATGATTTCTGAAGGATCATGTGACACTGAAGACTGGAGTAATGATGCAAAACTTCAGCTTTGAAATCATAGGAATAAATTACATTTCAAAATATATTTAAATAGAAAACAGTTATTTTTAAATAGTAAAAATATTTCACAATATTTCAAAAGTTTTTGCTATATTTTGGATCACATAAATGCAGGCTTGGGGAGTACATGAGAATTCTTTAAACACATCAAAAATATTACCGGTAGTGTATATATATATTTCTTAATATTACTAAACAGTTGAGTAGATGCTATGATTTTACTTCAGTTTATTTTATGTGAAATACATTAATATATATATAAATAATATATGAAAATACATTAATCGATTGTGTCACTTTCTAAATTATTCTGCAGAAAGATTTTCTCAAATAGGCTTTTTTTTTATGGACATTACAATATTTTCCATAAAAATCCATATCTGAGATAATAAAGATTACTTTAAGTAAGCAGATAATGAGTCTCACATGTACAGGTAGCTTCTACCTCAGCTACTTGATGGTATTGGTGAATATCGGTTATCAATATCACTATATATAATATCTTTTTTAACACTTGATCTTGTGCTATCTCCGCCAGGGTGTGACTGCCAATCTTTTGGTAAATATTTTTTCATCACATAATAATACAATTTTCTGGGTAACATCGTCATCTTTCTGAGAGTGTCAGTAGAATGATCTTTTCCCTCTCTTGTTTGAAGCGTGTGGCAGTGCGCCCCTCAACACAAAGATCGTTGGGGGAGAGAACGCATCTGCCGGCGCTTGGCCATGGCAGGCCAGCCTTCACGCGTCTGGGTACCATTTCTGTGGCGGATCACTCATCAACAATGAATGGGTTCTGTCAGCAGCTCACTGCTTTCCAAGGTAACATACACAAAGATTTTCAATTATGTTTTCTTCACCTTGATGAATATTTTGGTAAACACTTGGTTGTATTCTCGTTTTAGCAACCCTGATCCTACAATCTATACCGTGTACCTGGGTCGACAAAGTCAAGAACTAGCTAATCCAAACGAGGTGTCCAGAAACGTCTCTCAAGTCATACCTCATCCAGAATATGACAGACCCTCTAATGACAATGACATGGTTCTGCTGCGTCTCTCCTCACCTGTAACCTTCACTAGTTACATCCAGCCAGTCTGTCTGGCAGCAGAGGGAAGCATATTCAACAGTGACAAGATGTGGGTCACAGGTTGGGGAGACATTTATTCAGGCGGTAAGAAGCAAGATTTTTTTCATGCTTGCCACTTGGTGCCACAAGACGCTTGAGGTCTGATTCTTTGGGAGCATGTCTATAAATTATACAGGGTATATCGTCTATGTTTGCTTTCGATACATGGCCAGATAAAACCATCATATAAGTGTAAGTATATACGTATAAGATCAATTTGAGTTCAAGTTTTCTTTCCATTGGAGCCTAATAGCACTATGGTGGGGCAGCAACCTTGCTTTCCTGAACCATTTCCCTCTCTCTGTCCCATTTATTCATTCCTGACTGCTCTCTACTACACCATGTAATAAGACAAAAAAATTAAATAAAATATTATAATAAATAAAATAAAAATAAAAATTCATTTCCAAACCCCAACATATACATAACAATTTGTGAATATAATACATTTAGACGCAATGGTTTATTTATTTATTTATTTAATTTTTATGTTTTTGCCTCTGATTTGTTAAGCAATTGCATTTGGAATATTGTAGTACTAGCATACCACTGTTTCTGTTTGTGCCATAGAGGATACTGACAAGCATATTTTATAGTGCTGTCAATCATCGTATCTAAAATAATAATAAAAAAATGGTTTGCATAATATATGTGTGTGTGTGCTGTGTATATATATTATGTATATATAAATACACACACATATATTTAAGAAAAATATGTTATGTTTATACATTTTAAATATTTTTATGTAATATCAATTATATTAATATAAATATATACATGGAAATATTTTCAAAATATATACTATATGTGTTTGTATTTATATATACATAATAAATATAAACCATATACACACATATTATGTAAACAAAAACTTTTATGAATGTGATTTGTCGCGATTAATCATTAGCATTTAATGAACCCAAATGCATTGTTTAAATAGTGCTATTTTAGTATCGAGTAACTTTTTATTACTTTGAATTAGTCTTTATCTTTAGATTTTCTTTTGCACTTTTATTATAAAGTTTTAGTTACATTTCGTTTTTGATATATAGTTTTGATGTATTTTCATTTTAGTTTTAATTTAAACTAAATGAAAATTAGAAATTCAACTAGACTTTTTTACATCAATTTGATTGTTTTTTTTTTTTTTTAAATAAAATTTTAGTTTGATGTTTTTTAGTTTTAGTTAGCTATAATAACGTCTCAGGTTAGTATGTAACCATGGTTCCCTGAAGGGAACGAGACGCTGCGTCGAAACGCATATGGGAACGCCTTCAGCGTGACCAGGCTCTGAATATGATGTGTAATCAGTCAAACAAGGGCGAGGCGTCACGGGCGGGGTGACGTCACAACCAGGAAGCATATAAGCACGTGCGGCGGAGCCGGATTCAGCTTCAAGTCATGAAGCAAGCGCTGGCAGGGATGCCGGAAGTGTGGCTACGTGACGCAGCGTCTCGTTCCCTTCAGGGAACCATGGTTACATACGTAACCTGAGACGTTCCCTTCCAGGAACTTCGAGCTGCGTCGAAACGCATATGGGAACGAGATACCAACGCCGCCAGACTGACAAGTCCCTGCCTGGTGTCAGGACGAAAGGACAGAGGAGCCGGGAGTGGCTCGGATGTCGAGGTCATAGAACCTAACGAAAGTCAGGGGCGTGGACCACCCAGCTGCGTTGCAGATGTCCTGCATGGAACACCTGCCCAGAAGGCCTTGGAGGCTGCCACACCTCGGGTTGAGTGCGCTCTGACTCCCACCGGCGGGGGGAGCTCAGAGGCCTCGTATGCCAAAGCCATGGCACCCACAATCCACCTACTAAGAGAGGGCTTCGTAGCAGGAAGACCCCTCCTAGGCGGACCATAGCACACAGGCAGCTGGTCCGACTTTCTCCACAGGGAGGACCTGTGGATGTATGCGTCCAGTGCTCGCGAAGAGGTCCACCTGTGCCTGGCCAAAACCTTCCACATGAAGCATCCATACCCCGGGCCTCGGCCCCTGTCTCGACAGGACGCCTGCTCCTAAAGATGCCCAGGAATGTGCACAGCTCTCAGTGATAGGAGCTTGCCCTGGGACCACACAAGGATCTGGTGTGCCAGCTTATACAAGGGGCGCGACCGCAGACCTCCTTGGTGGTTGCTGTAAGAGACCACTGCCGTGCTGTCGGTGCGCACCAGCACGTGGTGATCTCTTAGGTCTGGGAGGAAGTGCTTGACATTTACATTTATTCATTTAGCTGACGCTTTTATCCAAAGCGACTTACAATTGCTATATATGTCAGAGGTCGCACGCCTCTGGAGCAACTAGGGGTTAAGTGTCTTGCTCAGGGACACATTGGTGTCTCACAGTGGATTCGAACCCGGGTCTCTCACACCAAAGGCATGTGTCTTATCCACTGCGCCATCACCACCCGTTGAGCGCACGGAACACAGCTAGGATCTCTAGCTGGTTGATATGCCACGTGGCGATGCCAGGCTGCCAAACGATCTACTAAGGGAATCAGTCTCTCGAGACTGACCTCTGGTGTTAGAGAAGCGGCCAGACCGCTGCCTCGCTGCGGCGCACCGGCAGGAGACGCGTAATCTGGCGGCCGAGGCGAGTTTCTCAGGTCCGCTGAAATCACAGGCGGAAGAACCTGAGAGTAATACTCGCTGGGACCTGCTGTGCCCTGGAACTGCAGGGTTGACAGACAAATCCCCGGAGGGCACCGAGGGGAGACGGTCACCGTGTGCCGCGGTGTAAGCCGCTCCACCCCAGTAGGGGTCGTCCTCCGTAGTCCTGGGGCTCACCCGTCAGGACCTCTGAACGAACCAGACCCTGCAAGGCAGGACCCAAAGAGACACATTCGGCAGCTTGCTGCCCAATGATCTTCTAAGGGAATCAGTCTCTCGAGACTGACCTCTGGGTTCAGAGAAGCGGCCAGACCGCTGTCTCGATGCGGCGCACCGGAATGAGACGCGTTATCTGGCGGCTGAGGCGAGTTTCTCGGCTCCGCGCTGCCGGGCGGACAAACCTGAGAAATATACTCGCTGGGACCGGCTGTGCCCTGGAACAGCGGCAGGGTCAGCAGACAAGTCCCTGGAGGGCACCGAGGTGAAGTGGTCACCGAGTGCCACGGTGCAAGCCACTCCACCCCAGTAGGGGTCGCCCTCCGCGGTCCTGGGGCTCGCCCGTCAGGACATTTTGTGCGAGGAGCTGGTATGCGGAGGAGGCTGCGCCCGCCCAGCAGCCACCTGAGTTTAGAGAGCGCGCATACCCTCTGCCCACCAAAGATGTTGTAAGCAGAGCAGGAGCCTTCAAAGGCAATGCCGTAGAGGGAGACAGATAGCTCGCAAGCGTCTGTTCAACCCGCGGCATCGCCGCATACCCGCGCTCATTCAGTTCCCGCGGGAACGAATGGCCTGGACGAAAAGATTTCACCCGCGATCTCGACACCTCGGTGAGGAGATCGGGGAAAACGGAAGGCTCCTATGTAGAAGTAGCTCCTCACAGTGGGGCGAGAGAGGCGGCGAAACCTCGTCAACGCTCGTCACATCAACCTCCTCGGAGGAAGAGAGACAAAGCATTGAGCCCTCGTCTCGGGGGAAAGAGATCGCTTCCGAACCGAGAGACGGGGCGCCAGATCAGGCGCGGGAGGAGATGGACATGCCCGTCTGACTCTCGCCAGCCAGATCAGCCTTTTTCTTTTTCTTTTCTCTGCAAGCCCCGCGAGCGCAGCCGCCGCTCTGCCTTTTTTTCTCTCTTTATTTACGGCAGACGCGGGACCGGCTTTATTCATTTTATGCTTGTGCAAACACTGCAGCTTACAAAGCTCATAGTTATATCATATTGGGGTGACAGAGGCGGCGAAACCTCGTGAACGCTCATCACATCAACCTCCTCAGAGGAAGAGAGGCGAAGCATTGAGCCCTCGTCTCGGGGGAAGAGACCGCTTCCACACCGAAAGACGGGGCGCCAGATCTGGCGGATACGGGAGGAGATAAGGACATGCCCGTCTCACACTCGCCAGCCAGATCAGCCTGAGAGCCCTCTGGGTGCGGAGACCGATTTTGCGTGCTCCGCACCCAGGCAGAACACGCACAAATCGTGTGTGTCCTCGCTCGTGATATAGCGAGGGCAAGGATGCACACACGACTCAAAACGTGGTCTGAAAGCTTCACCCCTGAGCTTGCCCTTGGCTTTGGCATGATACTGAATGCTTTCCACTTAAAACTAGGACAAACAACAGTAAATAAGACTGACACACACAGAGCGCTTCGCTGAATGACAAAAAGCTGAAGCCGGCTCCGCCGCACGTGCTTATATGCTTCCTGGTCGTGACGTCACCCCGCCCGTGACGCCTCGCCCTTGTTTGACTGATTACACATCATATTCAGAGCCTGGTCACGCTGAAGGCGTTCCCATATGCATTTCGACGCAGCTCGAAGTTCCTGGAAGGGAACCCTGGTTTATTTATTTCTAAAATCAAGATAAAAAAAAAAAAAAAAAAAAAAAAAGGAGAATTTAAAAGAGTTGGATTTTGTTAAAGTCGTAACATAAAGGCATGTGATCTCATGGAAAACAAAATCAACTTTTGAGAACTTTTGAGTTTTTATAGTTTACTAAAACTAAAACTTTTTTTTTCTTCTTTTTCTTTATTTATTTTATTCTAACTATCAACATATTCACATATAATCTCTGCCTGTTATTTGAGCTATAATGATAAGTTTTTTCCTCATTCACTGTTTTGTAGTATCCCTTCCTTCACCTCAAAACCTGCAGGAGGTGGATGTGCCCATGGTTGGGAACACTAAGTGTAACTGCCTCTATGGAGGATCAATAACAGACAACATGATGTGTGCTGGACCGTTGGAAGGTGGAAAAGATTCCTGCCAGGTATCAACAGTACAGCTTGTACTTTATCATTTATTTCAGTATTATTTCATAAAATTAATTTTCCATTTTATTATATAATTCATCATGTTTGTATCAACATGATCAACATGGAATGATTTGACAACATATTTCAGAAAGCAGTTAAAAAGAGCGGTTTTTGATTCTCTGTCGCTGCACAGGGTGACTCTGGAGGTCCAATGGTCATCAAACAGGGCTCTAGATGGATCCAGACTGGCGTTGTGAGTTTTGGTAAAGGTTGTGCTGATCCTAATTATCCTGGTGTGTACGCCAGAGTGTCTAAGTACCAGGACTGGATCACTCAGCATGTGGGCATGAATAATACAGGTTTCATCCCTTTTACCTCCACTGCGCCTGCTCTGGATGAGACCTGTCCTACATCAGGTATGTTTCTTAACATCACCATGACAAAGCAAAATGAAATTATCCATCATTGGAACGGTCTTACTGCATGCTTACACTTCCCTTCAGCTGCCATTTACATTTACCTCTCCTCCTCTCTCGATTTTCTCTCCAGCGCCAGTGTGTGGAGGTTCTGCAGGTTTATGGCCATGGATGGCTGGTGTAACTTATCGCAATAATCAAATGTGTGTAGGAACTTTGGTCTCTGACCTATTCGTCATGACCTCTGCTAGCTGCTTTGCCAGGTAATCATTTTAGGAAAACTTCATTTCATATGAAATCATTTGCCTAAATACTGTTGACTTGTGCGCTCACATTCAACATCTAATTTTTCAGATTCATGGGTACGGATGGATGGGAAGTCGTCCTCAATGTTGTCCAATGGGACTGCTCCAGCATGCCAATAGCAGTTGATGTGACAAATGTCTTTTTCGACGATATTTTAGGAAACGGTGTTGCACTCCTTCAATTGTCTCATCCGTTTTCTCAAGTTGCCAATTTACCTGTTGACATGTATAATCTAAACTTTGGCCCTGGGACTCAATGTTCAGTAATTGGTTGGGACTCAAATGCTTTTACATGTGAGTTCATATAATCATTTATTCAGACTTTCTATGTCAATACATTCAATGACATCCCAAATTTTTTCTAATCTGTTTTTCTTTCTTCTTATGCAGATCCACCTTTTCAGGAATTGCAGACCACCATTGTAAACTGCGATCCTTCACACAACACGCATATCAACATCTGCACAGAGCCTTTGAATGTTCAGCAGGTATTTGCAGAATCCTTTACAGTCCTTTAGGCTTGTTGTTTGATTTTTCAGATTTGAGTTCCTTCGTACAATTATAATGTTTCTGGGAAACGTACCACTGTATGTTTAGTATGACATTTGTAACAGTCTTTCTGACTCACTCTCATTCAGGATGATGACGGCAGTCCTCTGCTGTGTAGAATGAACGACATGTGGGTTCAGGCTGGTATTCTGTCCATTCCCCCTGGCAGTGAGATCGACCCATTCACCAACAGCACAGCCTTCATCCAGACCACTCCCTTCAGCTACTTCCTGACTAACACTGTCTACAACGTCCCATCTATTCTGGATGGGGCAGAGTCGTTCTCGCCGCTTTCTCTCATCTACATCCTTCTGCTGTCTCTCCCAGCAGTCCTTCAGGCCTTTTACTGAAGCGGCCATCTGTCACTTCATCACTGAATAATCTAACATATGCAGTACATTATATGGGGATTATAGGGAATTTGCTCTTACATTAGAAAAAAAAGTTTTTAAAACTTTAGTCTGAATAAATCAAGTAATTAAGATGGAATCTTAACACTTTTTGTATCCCAAATAAAACAAACTACAACATTTATTTTGTTTCTCATTTCTGTAACTCACACTCTGCAGTAAATTAAGATTGCATTACTCCTAAAAATTACTATTTAAATAAATGTGTGCTTATGGAAATCTCTCAGCACAATCATATATATTCTTTAAGAAGGAATATACTTTAAGGATATATATATACGGTTATATGCACACACACACATAAAATACACCAATATGTATTAAGAAGACAAAGTATCATCCATAATAAAGCGGAAGCTTTAGTCCTGAATGATCCACTTTTGATCCATGGGTTCCCTTGGGTTTTTAGAGACTGATGGGTATAATAAAATCTTTCTTTCTTTCTTTATTTATTTAAAGTCATACCGCAACTTTGGAGCCATTTTTTTTATATATACAGTATACTTGTTTTTTTTTTTTTACTTATTATTCTCTTTCTCTATTACTTTACTTATTATTCTCTTTGAATTTTTAATCTTCTTTTTAATTTCTAGAGTAATCCCAATAAGATATTTTCAAATATTAGTGCAAAAAAAAATCAGTGCAGCATTTACTTAAATACTATACGGCTGATGCTACATGGGACAACTTTTTGAGCAATTTTGCAGGGCAATTTTTTTTTAGCAAAGTTGCTTAGACACTTTCCCACTGAGAATGGGTAACAAATTTATATCTGGATACTTAAGATTGGTCGTGGACCCTGTGTCTCCCCTTGTTGCCCGCTGACGCCAACATTAACCAAAGTTACCCAGCAACATTGCTCAAAAAGTTGCCCACTGTATCAGCAGCCTAAGAGTAATAAACTACATTATTCAAAATATACCTAAAATAAAGCTTTGTAGAACCAGAACACAAGAACAAGTTCCTTTACAAGTTCCACAATTAACTTTTTAAAGCCTTACTAGCTAGAAACCCTCTGTGAACAGAGAAAAGTAAAGAAATGTGAAGAAATGTTTTTGCATTAAACCTTATAAAGCCTATTATATATATATATATATATATTACACAAGCCTATATCAACACAATCAAAACTTTGCTAAAAAAACAACAAGAACCTTCTGTCACCTGATTGATAGTTTTCACCTTTTTAACAAGTATAAGCTACCAAGGCTCATTGAAAATACATGCCTCTACCTACATTTCTGCAAAACTAAAAAGAAAATGTATCAGTACAGAACAATCGCTACAGTTTCCAGTTTAAATGAACATTAGAGGCAGTACAACAGTAAAACAAGTCAACTTTTATTCCTTTTCACACAAAGTATGATTTACAGGGCCAGAGTTTCGATTAATGAAGCCTAATTTTCGACAAATTACTAGTAGAATATTATGTTATGACTTCAAAACAATTTTAACATGCTATGAGATTTGAAAACTGATACAGTTTTGAATGTTAGCATGACTTTCAAATCTGCAAACTGCAAACACTTTTTTTCAAACATTATTATTATTTTTTTATATATTTATATATATATATATATATATATATATATATATATATATATATATATATATTGTTGTCTAAAAGCAAAATAAACTGTTCAATTTCATCAAATTAGATTTTTTTCTGACTTTTAATATGTCAGATTTTGTAGGTTTAAGCAAATATATAAAACGTCACATTTGTAAAAGTCAGGATGTAAATGCCCCTTAATTGAAATTTTACATTTAAGGCACAGGTGTCAAAGTCAGTTCCTGGAGGGCTACAGCCCTTCAGAGATTCGAATCAACCATATCCAGCTAATCCAGCTAATCAAGTCCTTCAGGGTTATTTGAAACTAGGCTACATGTTTTGTGTGTTGGGGCAGGTTTGGAACTAAACTCTACAGCCCTCCAGAAACTGACTTTGGCACACCTGATTTAGGGGCTGAACAGCTTGTTACTTGGGCTGTATGCTTATTTACCCCTAAAAGGTGCATATTACAGTACCCTTAAGGTAGGCTACTACTACTAAACTTTAAATTGTAAAAGGTACACAGAAAATGTACTGCCACACTGACGAGCTGTTCTAATTTTTATTTTTTTTTTGTTATATTGTTTGCTGCATTAAATTATTCTTTACTTAGCCCTAACAGAAATAAAGCTAATACACTTATCTTAAACAAATTAAATTAATAGTGCTTTTCTTGCCCATGAACCGGTTGGTCTGGTTTCAGTGAGAAGCAGAAGCCAGATTTGTGAGATTAAAAGTCGCTAGCCTATTTATTTATTTAGTGGTGGAAACGAGTTTCCATAGGAAATAGCCCACAAGGTGGGAGTATTGTATTATAGCAAGAGATCCATGATGATGATATTTTGCTGTGTTCAATGATGAGCGCCAATGTATTCTTTTAACACTATATCAAATGTTGCAACAGCTGACATGAGGCCTATTCATGTGTTCGTTTGTAAATAAAGGCTAACACAATTTATTACACGGCTCTCTGGAATGCTTGATTCTGATTGGTCAGTGGACCATATGCACGGAGCGCTATTTAGAACTTCCGGATAAAGATAAGCCAGCTCCTAATCTTCCGGTGAAGCTCATTTTATATGTGCTATATATAGGTAGAGACTCTCACAGAAACATCTCCTGCCTCATTCTTATCATAAACTGAGAAACAAAATAATTGCAACACCGTAAATAATGATTTCGGAATTAACATACAGTTTCATGTTATTAAATAACTTTTATATGCAGAGTCTGGTAATCCCAGGACAGTACCCACGTGAGTATAACTGTACATTTAAATGCTGACAAATAAACACTATCGTAACTGTTTAGGCAGTTAGGTTAATCTCTTAAAGGACAATGTAATGCTATTCTCGATATACCTTCATAGCCATGAACACATTTTTAAAATCTTATAAAATTTTAAAGCATTTATTATTTCTTAACTCTGTGCGATATTAAAGGTTCATTTTTCATTCATGAAGACGACATAAAGAAATATGGTAAAAACGTGTCTCGGCGAAAAATATACTTTTTAAGATGAAAATGAAAATTACCATTATAACCAGGAGATGGCAGTATAGGATCAATCATTGGCTGCAGCTGCCATTTCAACTTAGTTTTTCACGTCTTTTGATTTATTATAAAATAAATATTTTAACTAATTTAGAACTTTGTCGCAATGAAGTATAAAGTATAGCAAGTGCAGGAAGTCACAAAGTCACAGCCTATAATGCCAAATTATTTAAATATAGTCAAATACAAATTAAATAAGTTGGTATAACAAATAAATAATGCATTCAATATTTTGAAATGTTTAGATTTAATTTAATAACTAGGCTACATTAAGTTTAATCCAACACAGACCTGTAGTTTTGTTAGTCTGAATTTAGTCTGAATCACTTAATGCCCAGCTTTATTTTGACATCGGCTTCATTCAGTTGGCACTGTCAATCATAGCAATGACTCGCGCCATGATTTAACGGATTCTCTCGCGTAAATTTAAAATTCGCATTTTGTCATTCCTGAAACGGAATACGTGGACGTTTGGTCATCTTAGACAAACAAAACGTTTCTCCTAATTGTGAATGGATTATGTAGAGAAACCAAGCAAAGGGCGCTCCTCTTACGGCACAGTAAACTTGACCGGAAATGACTGAGCTGGCTTATCTACAACCAGGAAGTAACCGTGCATAAGGTCCGTTGAGACATTTGCAGGTTCGTTCTTTTCAAATAATAACCGCTCCAAAGTAATAACGCATAACCGGTACTACTTGTATGTTTAAAATCCCTCCGCGCCAACAAAGATTACCGTTTGGCGCCATCTTGTGACAAACAGAATGTTAGTCACGTGGTACTATATCGTTTCGCGGAAGGATAAAAATGTTAATTTAAAACAAATATGCCAATAAAATGTTTCAAATTCATATTCATGTCCAGTTTTTTTTCCTTATGTGACAAGTAGCCGTGTAATAAGCGGGATAATGTACAGGCAGCCTGTAGTTATCGCGAAATAAGCCCCTTCAGTGTGATACAAGACCCTCCGCTGATCACACTGTCGGGCTTATTTCGCGATAACTACCGGCTGCCTGTACATTATCCATTACTTAATCTACAGCACACAGGTCTCAACATTACAATATAGAACAGGACAAAAGCTATCTGAATCCTCTCTGTATAGCCTACCACTTTTACACATGCTCCAGCAACATTTTTATTTACATACTTTTGAATTACTTCTGTATAAAACAGTTTAAAATCACCCAAAGACGCAGGACCTTTCTTATACAACTCTTAAGACAAAATGGCGGATGACAACAGTTTCCAAGCTAGGATTGGTTAATAAAATGTTTAAGGTGGGGCTTAACAAAGGTGTATTTGCATGCACATTTTAGATATCTATAAAGGAATTTTTACTAGTCACATTATTAATTCCAGTTTGCCTTTATTGAACATTACACAGCATTTGGTTTTACAGCGAAACAAGCAGCCATAATGACACAAGTGAACCTAAATTCATACATAACGTAACGTAACCTACTTATAAATGTCATCAATGTCAGTTAAACTTTCATTAAATTGTTCATGCATTTATTTGTACTATTTGTGTGTGTGTGTGTGTGTGTTTTGTTTTGTTTTGGTTTTTTTTGTATAATTCCATTGTTTTTTAGTATGTCTAAATATATAATAAATAAATTCAGACGACTAGTTTGCGATTTTCTGCCTTTATTGAACATTACACTGCATTTGGTCTGTTTTGCAACATGATTCAATTAAAATCACAGCGCTATACATACATGCACACTGGAGACCTTTTAAGGCTGCATCCAGATTTATTTAATAATCCACAAAGCATTTCATCCAGTAGCTTTCTCTCCGTGACAACAAAAGCAGACTTTTATTAAGACGTTAGCAGTAGGCAGGGAGGACCTCTGGGAGGAGCTGAGTAAATTTACTCTCACATCACACAACAGCAATTTGACTAGGAGCAATTGTAATTCAGATATCTTAACTATAATTGTGACTAGTCGAAACTGAATTAGAGATATCTCTAATTACATTTGCGGATGTATGACGCGTCTATTGAAGATATCTATAAAGTAATTACAGATATCTTAAATGGAGTTTTGAATAGTCATAAAGTATTTAGAGATATCTCTAATCCAATTTCTTAATTCTGGTGCAATTATAATTGCAGATATCTCTAATTGTCATTATGACTCCCCGAATTATAATTGTGACTATCCGAAATTATATTAATGATAGTCAAAACAAAGTTTTAAATGTTAAGTCGGCTTGCCATAGACATATATTTTATGGATAGTCAAAACAAAGTTTTAAATGTTAAGTCGGCTTGCCATAGACATATATTTTATGGATACTCAAACAATAGTTTTAAATGCTAAAACGGCTTGCGATACAAAACGGCATGCCATACACAGCAATAGCAGCTCTGCAGCAACGCAGAAAGATGTGTACAACAGATGATGTAGCTACAAAATCTACCAGCAGGGGGAAATGGTGTCATGATAATCAGCATAACCTGAAAGTTCAGCCTAATGTGAGCAGATCTATTTTGGCTTCAAACTCAACAAAAAAGGAGAAGCCTTTTTTTTTTTTTTTTGCCACTGTCAGTGATGTCAATGCAATAAGGGCTTAACATCAACATGTTTGTTGTGGATTGTTGTAACACTGACTGAATTATGTTTTGTGGACTTTGAGCACAAAGACATCCACTCAACAGGTGAAGATCCCAAGTCATTCCTGAGTTAAGTCGTGTTGAGGGATAGTTAAAGGTATAGTTAATCCAAAAATTTAAATTAATATCATTTAATCATTTAATATTGTTCCAACCTGTAGTGTTTTCTTCCTTCAAAGAAGATACCAACATATTTCAAAACATCTTCTTTTTTGTTCTGCAAAAGAAAAGAAAAAAGTGCTAAAGTTTGGAAAGGCTTGGTAAATAAATTAAGAAAGAAGTTGTTGTTTTTGTTTAAGTTAACTTTCCCTTCTTAAGTGCTTCTGACCGAATGGTCACATTTTATTATGAGAATTCAAGTATTTGCACAAAAAAGTCAAAAGAACCTTTAGCACAAAAACAAAACATTCAAAAAATAACATGAAACAAAAAAAAAATGTTTTGTTAGCAACAGTTTCTTAAATTATACCACCTATATTGCACTTAATTGTAGGCCTACTGCTGTAGCCTCTACTAGGGCCAGACATTTTGGATCCCACAAAGAAGCAGTAGATTATATTCACCAATTAATTTGGTAATTTATTTAAATTGATAATTAAATCAAAGTTAATTTAATAAAGATTGACAATTTAATTACATTGGGCTTACAGATATAGAAGAATGGGTTTCAATATAATAGCCTAGTTTTCTTAAAAATATATATATCGGAAAGGAAATAAGCCTTTATTTTGAAAAATGTCTACAGGCAAACACTGACAAATACATTATTTTGTAAGTGATTTGTGAGATTTAACACTATTCTGACCATGTCAATATATAGCACTGTTGCGCTTCTGGCGTGCAGAGTTGGAGTCCCGGCTCTGGAACTTTCCCGATCCCACCCCCACTCTCTCTCTCCCATTCCTGTCTCATATGCTATCCTGTCCTAATAATAATAAAACATTTAATTAAACGTCAGCCTTTGGCTGCTAAGTTTACATATATCTCAAAACTGTGTTAACCATAAAATCTAAACACAGTGCTGTTTTCATAGTCTCTTGAACTTTTTTGCTCAAATAAGTCTATTGTGGTCATCAGCGTAAATGCAGTAGTAAGAGTTTGGTCAGGTGCTGTGGTTCTTTTAAGGTAAAAACGCTATGGCTGCCCATCCCTGAGTCTGTAACTTTAACCCAGTATCATGCCAGGTTAGACATGGCATGTTCAGGGTGAATCAAACATAAAAAGCATACCACGCCTATTTCCATTATCACCTTCAACTAACAAGCCAACATGTCATGCACATGTCACGTGGCTATACCATTCACTGCTGGTTTGGCCAGAGAGGAGAACAATGGCCTTTTGGTTCCTGCTAAGTTCGACACACTATTTTCCTGTTTAGTACTGTAAAGCTGCTTTGATACAATCTGTTTTTTTAAAGAGCATTATATAAATAATCTTGACTCACTGTGCTAAAACTAATTTCTCGTATGCACATTCTCAGAGAGTTCAGTTAATGGTCTGTCCATGCTCTGTTTTCAAAATGACGTGCAAAACAAAGGCATGTTCAAATCAAAGACATAATAAATAGCCTACTTCGCTAAAGATAATGTGTTGACATTTGCATGTCTTTATTTCTGTGGGAAATTTGGAAATTTATCATTTGTACATCTTTCTAGCATATCGAAAACTTCTTATATATATATATATATATATATATATATAAATTATTTTAAAATACAGTGAAATTTATATTACAGTTATATTTATATAGAATAAATATGTATGGCTGGTTATGGCTCTATCACTAGGGGTCCATGTAACGGTTTGCAGTTCTTTGTTCAATTTGCAGCATCAAAATGAACCAGATAAAATTTGGCTTCAAACTTTCATTTTTCATTTTTTTCAAATACCTCACAAACGAATAATTGTCTCTCTGTTTGATTTTCCAGTCTACAAGTTTAGGTTGTGACATCCGAATAAGATTTTTGAACAAACATAAAACATGACTGTTATTCTGATTTTCCATTTTTTTGTGTTTTGCGCTTGCGGTTGGTCCGTACCATTACTGCCGGGGGACGGAATGGGGGATTACTTTAAGCCTGCAGCGGACCCAGAGCGCTGCCGCTTTAATAAGTTGCAATAAGTTATTGGCTACTGTGACTGTTAACTGTGACTTTACAGATTTTCTGTACGATGTGTGAGTGGAGTGCGCTTTATGATTACGAAAGTATAATACACAGGTTAGTAGAGGAACTCGGATACATATGTAAACAAGTTCAAGAGATCCTACAGCAACAATATGGACTCGGGAGAGGTTCCAGTATTTCCTCCATTTCAAAGTTCTGTGCATCGAAGAACATTCATCGTTTTGATTACGCACGGCTAGGGAGAGATGGTGTAGATGCAGTTGTTCGACCAGCAGTTACTGTTTGTGGTCCTGTGTATGGTCGAAAGATGATGACCGGGATGTTGAGAGCTTCAGGATACAGGCTGGGCGAAAGAGCTGTAAGGCGCGCACTGGCACAAATTAGCCCGCAGTACAATCAAATGCGAAGAGAGGAAACTGCTCGCCAGACGAATCCCCATGTCTATTACGCTGAGTACGCCGGCCATAAACTGCATATGGATCAAACGAAAAGCTCGTGGATTTTGGAGTGACTGAAGTTGTTGCCTCGGATGGTTTCAGTGGGAAAATTATGGGATTTTCTGTAATGCCGATCAAGAACAACCTTATAATTTATGACGAGGTGTACAGAGAAATCTGCCTGAATTATGGCCTTTTTGATCAGATAAGAGTTGATCACGGACGTGAATTTTATTTATGTCTGTATCAACAAGATAATCTTCAGGCATTTCTCACCAATGTCAATAGGCACCTTTTATTCAAAGCCAGTCAAGACAGAACCATGCTGCTGAAAGAAAGTGGGTAGAAATCAATTCGCGAATAAACTACCCAATTAAGTACACACTGTGTGCCTTGATCAACAATGGCTATTTGGACATAGATGACCCCTTTTGGAGGCATTGTGTCTCTGCCATTGCTTCAAAATGCTGCATGGTTGGGCTACAGAATTTCATCCCTGCCTGGAATGCACATACAATCCCATCCAAGGGCAGACCGGATGCTCTTTTTGCAGCCCACCTCAGAACTGCTCAGATTCCACCTCATTTCCTTCCACCTGCAGAGGAACTTGCAGCAGAGTACATTAGTAACGGAGGATCTTTGACTTATTCTGCGCCCTTTGGACGAGACCCCCTCGATGGCTACCCTGACCTTAAGGTGCAGAGGGAAACATTGCTGTTGTCGACCTGTAGCTATGACGAAATGTTTTACGATTGTCTTTTAGGTCACAGTGGCCTGTTCTGGGAGGGTTTGGAGACATATGTGAACATTACACACAGACTGGAGATGTAGATGTAATGATAATGGTGTTTTTGTTTGGATCAAACAGAACAGCTGCCTTCAATTACCATTGGACCCTGTTGAAAAAACAGCATATGCTGGTTAGGTAGGTTTTGATGCTGGGATGCTGGTCCTTAGCTGGTTTAAGATAGTCCTGGACCAGCACATGAGCTGCTAAGAACCAGCATCCCAGCATCAAAACCTACCTAACCAGCATATGGTGTTTTTTCAACAGGGGAGAGTATTTCAATTTCTGTTTCTATATCTATATTAAAGGCAAACAATTCTTACTCCAATATATTTGTCTGACATTATTACTTTTTGAGAGATTAAAAATTGTGATTTTTTTGGTTCTCACAAGACAGTATTGTTACAGACAGATTATGAGATGCATTGCTGTAAATTAAATATTTAGCATTTAACCATAAGTAATAAAATGATGAATTATTATAATTATTAACCCAAAAACAATAGTAAAATACTGACAGTGCATTTTTGCAGAATGAACACTTAATTTTGATACTTGTAAAGTGAGTAACCTCCCAAACTGGGACCAACACACATTTGATTAAACTCAGCAAGTTCTGTCATTTTCAAAATATATACATGGCAGCTTTTATATGTCCTATCAGTATTTTGTCACTCCTGAACTGCAGCATGGAATGGTCTACGTACAAGGACATACATTATTTGCTATAACTAACAGGTGTCACTCATAACATTTATCAGCTATGCATTATGTGAACTGGGCATGGGTTAGTGTCACATGTAACTGGTATTAATGAGAAGTCCATTTGCAAGTTGAACTGGTTTATTTGAACATGTATGTACCATGAACATCACAATCACAGAAGATTCAAACCAGAAATTCTCGCTATATTTCAAATATCTGCATGTTTTGAATGGGTTTGAACGGTTTTGAACAGTTAAATGCCATTCTGCTAGGATAACCAAAATGTGCTGTGGCTCATATAACAATGTATATAGAAGAAAAGGGAGGGTCTTTCTTTTTAAATGGCCAATTCAGAAACAGATATGGCTGTGAAACAGTTATAAAAAAAAAAAAAAGTAATGATACAAAAAACAAGTTACCTGACCAGATGTCATATTAACATCTGAACACTATGCCCTCCTAACAAAATACAATGAAGTGCTATAATACATGTAAACATGTAAAAGTAAAACAATGTCTTACTTTTGAGCCAAACACTGTCAGCCAGACCACATTTAAGAGACTTAATTTGTCAGTTTTGCCAGTACCTCACTAAGGCCTCTTAAAAACACCAGCTTGCCTGCAAACATATTAGTTTTGCATAAAAGGCAGCTGTCGTTATCATTTAGATAGGTCTGGATACAAGGGCCACACCCTGCCACCTGCCCACAGCATGCAGTGATAACAAGAACAGAATTGGGAATGTTTGTGCACATTCGACATGTCAACGCATCTCGCAGTGTGGAAGTAATGGATAGTGACTTTGACACATCAGCAACTCTCTCTTTGACTTCAGCAACTTTCTCTTTGACGTCAGCTAACACATCAATCTGTTGCACTACTTGTAGGACATTAGCCTTAATGTGGTTAACTGCAATGGATAGCTCGCCAAATTTTTCATCCATGTTTTCAGCCAGCCTTGATGCAGAGTTTTTTATCTCAAGCTCAACATCAAGCAGGCCATCTAGAACTTCATTTTCTTCATTGTCCATCCTGAAAAAGTAAAAGAGACATAGTCATTACTTCAAACACATTATCAACATTTCATTTCACTGCAGTGTATCTGTAACATTGTCAAATAGTACAATAAATCATAATTATTTTTACTTAACATTATACCACCATTTACAGATGCTTAATGTTATTGCATTACGCTACTTCAAACAATTTAACAGATCTTTAAGTTTATGTTCTTTGTTTTCTTTTAGTTGTTTTTGTAGTGTTGGCTGATTATTATATTCAGATCACCGATGCACAATATTATCATGCATAATACTGTTTTGCTCAGGGTATAAGATTAAGGTGGAAGGTGGCAACTGTTGATCTGAGAGAAAGGCTTTTACCCTGGCTCTTCTGCACAGCAATGCATTACTGTTACAAACTTACAGCTAACAGTTAAATACAGTCTTTGCTATAGAGTATATGGTTGCATTGCTAAAAAAATAATTTTTTGATAATTCTTAGATCATCAGATAATTCATTTAATTCTGCACATCATCCTTCAACTGCTTCAGCAGTATAAGCTTTTAGCCTTGCGAAAATGGCAATAGAGCAACATGGATGTGAAGGTTTTTAATGTTAATTTGTATCATTTAATTACCAGTCTCCTGTGACATTAGGTGTACACTGGTCTTGCCACGATAGTTGGTGTTAGCGGTATTACATTTATTAATTTAACACATGCTTTTTATATAAAGCAATTTACAATTGGGGAATAAACCAAGCGATTCATGCATTACTCGGTGTTCGGCTATACTATGGATAAACAACTTGCTCACTGCAACACCACCCCTACTGACTTCCTGCTTTTTAGTAGAGATAATGTTTAGTTCAGCTGGACAATGAATGCTACTGTTCTAAACTAAAAGAGTCTACTCTGGTCCTTACAGCATAAGTCACAGTGCAGCTGCAGTCAGATTTCACTGACAACATGACAAGAGTAAGGAGAAATGACTGAAGACTATATTAGAGCATCCACACAACAGATCAGACAGCTTAAAAAAAATTTAGTGTGGAGGTGCATTGGAACCATTTTTTGGCTAGATAATCAGTGCATCGCTACTGTACGCATATTTTTCAAATTACCTAAAGCTCATAAAAGATTTTTTTTTAAATCTTAGACAATTTGGGTTCTGGACAAACTGCAATGCAATCATTTTATATTACAAAATCTGTACAGAGAATATTAACATATTATTATAAGATGGAGCACAGATGTACCAACAGACAAAATACTGTAGAAAAGAATAGGCACCGCAGGAATGCTCAAGCACCCATGGAAAAACAAGTTATTGTCCATTAACTTCAACACATCCAAAATCTTTTGAGATTCCGGAGCCTCTCTGATTGGTGTCACCAGAATACAGAAGATTACATTTCCAAACATTCATTTTGCCATTAATTGTAATAATCCAGTGAGATTTTTGTTTGCTCCACACAGAGATCTGATCTAATCATAGTCTTTCTGGTATGACAGGAAGAAACAGAACAAACTGAGACAGACTAAATCCAGAAGAACTGTGGCAATTTCTCCAAGATGCTTCAAGAGACCTACCTGCAAAGCTATGTGTAAGCGCACCTAGGGCAAAACACTTTTTAACGCAAAGGATGCTCACACTAAATGTTGATTTCATTTAGTTAATAGAAGGTAATTAACAAATAAATGTATTTATGACATTATATTTGACAGCATTCTCATTTTACAGCATTTTTACAGTGCCTAAAACTTTTAACAGTACTGTAGCTTTGCAGGTAGGTTTCTAGAAGCATCTTGGAGATGTTGCCACAGATTTAGTCTGTCTCAGTTTGTTTTGTCTCTTCAGGTCATTTCAGACAGACTGGATGATGATGATGATGATGATGATGATGAGATCAGATCTCTGTGTGGAGCACTGGCTGTTGTGTAGCTGAATGTTTTACTGAGCTGACAAGCTGTGATGATGCAGTCAACTTGATTACTGAAAATAAACTTGCCTTTTCTTTTTGGAAGCACTTTCAAGCCTTCCCGTCTTCAGCTTTTTCGAAGCGCTTCAATCGGATCGCGAATCAGTTGTTTAAACGGGATTTTAAAGCCCGTATTGCGAATTATTTGATTCAAAACGGGACTTTAAAGTGCGTATTGCGAACAATTTGATTTAAACGGGACAAACTGGACATTAAAGCAGGTCGAATCATTTGATTTAAACGGGACATTAAAGCACGTATCCTGAATCGTTTGATTCAAACGGGACATTAAAGCACGTATCCCGAATCATTTGATTTAAACGGGACATTAAAGCACGTATCCTGAATCGTTTGATTCAAACGGGACATTAAAGCACGTATCCCGAATCATTTGATTTAAACGGGACATTAAAGCATTAAAGGTCCCCCCGGCAAATCGCACCCTGCCTATACATAAAGCGGCAGCGCTCTGGGTCCACTGCAGGCTTAAAGTAATCCCCCATTCCGTCCCCCGGCAGTAATGGTACCAACCGCAAGCGCAAAACACAAAAAATGGAAAATCAGAATAAAGAGTCATGTTTTATGTTTGTTCAAAAATCTTATTCGGATGCCACAACCTAAACTTGTAGACTGGAAAATCAAACAGAGAGACAATTATTCGTTTGTGAGGTATTTGAAAAAAACGAAAAATGAAAGTTTGAAGCCGGATTTTATCTGGTTAATTTTGATGCTGCAAATTGAACAAAGAACTGCAAACCGTTACACGGACCGTGTAGCTTGCTGGTCCGTGTACCTACGTATAATTGGTTTTCTCGTTTTTGTTTTCAAAACAAACAAACGAATAAATGATTGGTTTATGCAATATTTACATTTTCTCGGGAACCACAAAAACGAATTTCATTCATATTTTCAATCTTGTTTTCATTACACATCGTTCAAATGCAGATATTAAAAAGTCAACAAAACAAAATCGAAAAATTTAAGTTTTTTTAACAAAGCGCGTTTTAGTTACACCGGAAGCTCTCAGCTGCCGCTGAAGGTTTTCACTTGAGACGGGCGTAAACAGGCTAATCAGGAGAAATGGCGAGAGGGGTCTGGCTGCAGACCGTGGGCGAGTGGAGCTCCACTCGCTAACAGGAAATACGTCACCTCCACACATAAATAATTCAAAATGGCGTCGCTGTGAGTTCTTCAAACTTTAACTCAGGTAATTTTATCTTATCATTGCTACAATGGCGAACTGACGCTGTCGTAACGTTCAGTGCAAGCAGAACGCACAGGGTTTGGATGAAATTACGCACAAATGGATGAATGAACACGATGGAATTAGACATTTCTAGCGAGCAATGTTGAACTAATGCCTATTAACTGGGAGCAGTTTAGTGTTGGGGATAGGTGAATGCTACTCTCAGATCAAATGCAGTGGCATTAATTAATATTAGCATCAATAAGTCTAAGTGTTTCATTTTCCTTGTAGATGTTGGCCCTTCGTACCATTGTGGGCAGCATTGTGCAACACTTACTGCCATCAGCAATCTATATTTTAGTGGGACCTATGTGAGTTCTGTGTAGTACAATGAAGAAAGTCAGCTGTCTTTCTGTAGGGGAAAAATATCTTTATTATGGACCTCCACATCCCCCCAACATGGCTCCCACCCTTGAATTGTGACCCTTTAGACAGTCTTCCTGTAAGGACCTAAGTTACCCATTTGTACAGCAATAAATAAACTGATTTGAATTGGCAACATAATATGCTTTCTTTAAGGTCGACTCCACAGAGAAAGATGCACTTATAATTCCCACTGTGGACACAAGGGCATTTTTTGCTATGTGTAAGTGATGCATGCATTCTAAGAAAGTTTGTCAAGCTACACCGTTGATGTTAAAAAGAAGCATACGAAGATTCCTTTTTGCAACACTTATTGGAATATTCCACTTGACAAGTTATCTCATTGCCAAGACTATTCTCATAGGTGATGCTGCCACTCAAAAGAGGAATACTGTTCCTCGATTCCCTGTATGCACAGCGGGAACAAGGCTTTGGCCACAAGCCCTACCGAGACATCTTGAGGTTACAACAGGATGATCTATTTTGGCAGTCACGTTCCCCTGACTTTTCAATGCTGCTTAGGAAAACTGCACAGATATAGAACCTCCTCACGTTCAGAGGATGTAATCATTGTTGGCATTTCATGTTCAACCAAACACTGAATGTTCTGCATTGTTTGTGTTCCCCAGCTGAATCATACTCTGTGTATTTAAATGGTAAATATTCCTCGTAACGCTGTCTTGATTTTTATCAGGGCTGTTACACAACAGCGCATTCCTGGGCCATGGGAAGAACAGTCAGGCTTGGATGTTGAGGTAATATTCATTTACAGTACAATGAAAATGTACAAGAACAACATGTATAAAGTTGACCATCATTGTAAATTCTTCAAAATGGGTGTTCTTTCTTCAAACAGGGACTACCCCTACAACATTTTGGGATTGACTGTGGAGTATTCATGGTTATGGTGAGTTGCCAAGCTCATTTTCAGGATGTTTATTGATGTCCACACAACATCCATTGTGTCCACACCATGTCCATTATGCCCATTAACGCTATTACTGAGCACCTCATTTTTATTAATCTTTGTGAATTTTTGCTCATACACAGACATGGCAAAATATCAGCCTTTATGCTTTTATATTATGTCTGGTACATAACTATGGAGGCAGCATTTGATTTCACCATTGTAAGTGAAGTCTTAGTGTTAACATAAAAATGTTTAATGTTAATTGTTTTGAATTACCTTACAACTGTTCTTATGTTCAGGATGACATGCCATATCAGATGGCTGCTCTGCAATCCTCAGGCAGATTTGACATGCCAGAGATTTAACAACATTGTCAGCCAGGAGCATTTTCAACAGGAGGCACACTTCAGCTGGCTTGATAGTGAGTTCAAGAAGTGTGGTTGCCCCCTCTTGTTTTTTGTGGGTAATCTTGCTCTCTTCCATTTCCAACATGAAACTTTTGACAGTTAAAGATGTTCATTTATTGTCTGAATTGTGACTTAATGTTCTGTCATAACTGTGTTTTGATTCTGAACAGGTGTAGTGAATTGGAAAATATATTCAAAGAGACATAATGAAATGTACAGAAAGCCGTACACCATCTCTAGGTGCAGTCGCCTACAGTGCAGACAGCTTTACAAAGACTGTGGGGATGGCTACCAGGGAAATGGACAACGGGGAGTGCTTTTGGGGTTTTACTCCTCAGATGACCACCTTGGCTACTGTAGCTGGGATTGCTTTACAGACGATGGAGGTCTTGGAACAGGCAAAGAGTGAAAGAGTGTGTATATGCGCGCACACAGTGTGTCTTTACTGTAACAATTTTGGTTACTTGCAATTCATGTTTTCAATATAGTGTAAGATGTTGTTTTTTTTGTTTTTTTTACTCCATTAAAATTGTTAAATTGTGGAAATTAGTCATTATTTTACTATTTGATTTGTTCAAGTTAATTTCATTTGTATAGCACATATACAACAGGCTGACCAACATGCTTTACAGATTATACCACATACACAGAAAAACAGACCAGACAAAATTTAATATAACAACAAAAAAAAAATGTATATATATTTAAAAAAAAAAAAGGTATATGTTGTTATTTAGCTTAAAATACAAATGTTTCATTTAATGTTCACTGCTAAATATCACACAGTGTTTACTTTCTAAAATGTATGGAATGTTACATTGGTAGTTGAAATATGTATAGTTAAAAAATAAACATGAACAAAAGGCAGAGGACCTCAAAATGTGTATTTTAAACCTACTTCTATGGTTTTATGTCTGTAGTGCAAATTGCTGGGGCAAAAAAATAATAAAGAGAGCGCTGTCGTGTCATAAACCGTAAAAGCTTAGTTTATTATTATTAATGCCAAGATAAAAGTACAGAAAATATCAACATTATGTACAAAGAGGTGACATTATATGCAAAGCACCATTTATACATGTGTATATAACAATTAATAAATAGCGAGTGGAGGTGACGTATTTCCGCTCTTGAGTGGAGCTCCACTCGCCCTTGCCCGGACCAACATGGCGGACGCGTCGCGAGTGGAGGTGACGTATTTCGGCGAGTGGAGGTGACGTATTTCCGCTCTTGAGTGGAGCTCCACTCACCTTTGCCCGGACCAACATGGCGGACGCGTCGCGAGTGGAGGTGACGTATTTCCGCTCTTGAGTGGAGCTCCACTCGCCCTATGTCTGCAGTTAGACCCTATTGGAAATGGCGGTGCTGGAGAATTGCAGCGGATTGATTGTAAATATGGTAAACAACGGGGCAACATATTCAGATATTTCCATTGCCTTAGCGTCTTCTGGAACAAAAACAGGACATTCAGTGGCAAATATAAAAAAGTTTCTTGGCGACCGCAACCTGAGAAACAGTTTGACGGATGAACATCTGGAGGTGGCAGTGGCCAGTGCTATTCGAGAGGTAGGCTACGTATATTTTTTATATTACTCTGCTGCTGCTACTACTACTAATGAAGAAATCTATTCGGTTTGCCAGATATGATTGCACTGGCTGACATGTCCAATTTTGTTATTTTTTACAGACCGGACCCTCCTTTGGGCGAAAAATGATGACCGGCTACCTTGCTTCAAAGGGTCTCTGCGCTTCAGAACGGCGCGTGGGAGCAGCACTGAGGCTTGTCAATCAACCTGCTCACCAAGCTCGTTTACAGGTGTTTTTAGTGAAGAGAGATAATGCTTTATAATGTTTTATTTCTACTGTACTATGTGTACGTATGTTGTATTTTTATATTGTACCTTAATCAACCATGAAACCCACTACAAAGATTGCCATTTACTCTCCCAGGGAGCACAGAACTTGAACCCGGTTTCATACCATGCTGAATATTTTGGTCACAAAATGCACATTGACCAAAACGAGAAACTCGTAACGTTTGGAGTTACACATGTGATCGCAGTTGATGGATACAGCTTCAAAGTCGTTGGGCATGCAACAATGCCTATCAAGAACAACCTTACCATCTATGAGGAGGTATACAGGTTAGTTGGAATGGACAAAAACAAATAAACAAACAAAAAAGTAAGACTTCTGTTATTAGTCACAAAGACATTGAAATACTACTTATTAAATCTGTATATTTGATAGTCATTAAACTCAGTGTGCATTTGTATTATAATAATTGCGTTTTTTAAGATTTTAGAATTTGAACAATTTTACGCAATGATTTTCATACTGTTTTTCAGACCAGCAGTTCTATCCAATGGAATGTGGGACCAAGTACGTGTTGACTTTGGGAAAGAATTTTATTTATGTCTGTTTATGCAGGAGATCCTGTCAGCATACAGATATAATACAGACAGGGAGCCTTATAAGCAGACACCTTCAACAAAGGCAAGTAGTTATTTTTATAACTTACCTTATTATTTTTACAATCCTCTCGTTGGTCCCAGATAAGTAAATATGTGTTTTTGATGCAGCTATTTAATATGAATAAAATTGTTGGACTAAGATCATTACTTAATTTAACACAGAACCACAGGATTGAACGACTATGGCCTGAGATAAACAACCGGGTCAACTACCCTCTGAAGGAGGCATTAATTCAGCTAACAGACCAAGAAGTGCTAGACATGGAGGACCCCATTAGTCGCTACTGTGTGTCTGAGCTTGTCTGCCAGATGGGACGCATTGGTGTTGAAAGAGTAGTGAACTCTTGGAATGCCCATAGAATTCCAGGTATTTTATTATATATATATGTGTGTGTATACCTTATATAATATTTTAAATATATTTTTTTCACATATTAATTATATTTAACTACTTAGGTAGAGGTATTCCAAATGCCCTAGGGGAAGGTGGTTGTTTTAAAAAGATGAGTGAAGACCTGCTACCCAATTCCACAGCCGCTGCTAACTTGTACTTTGAAGAGATGGGATCCTCACTGACCACGCCAACAACATTTGGCATCTACCCTTTCTCAACAGAAGAGGACTGTGCACATGCTGAGCAATCCTTCATTGAACAATTTCCTGATCTGCCCATTCTGTACAACAGTGTAGCTCACAACAACTACAGAAACTTTCAGGAGGCAGTTATGTGCCTCATTGATGTAACTCGCAGATATTCCAATGCTTAAAGAGTTGAGGTTTGTGTTTCTTGTACTCTTTGTAACAGTTGATTTAATTCTTCTCATAGTAAGTCTAATGCTATAGACTAAAAAGTTATTTAAATGGTCTTAATATAATGTTTCAAGTTCTTGATAACTCAGATGCTTACAACCAGGTAGTTTGAGTGGGGGGGGGGGGGGGGGGAATAAACCAGCATGTACCGTACTTGCTTATAACATTTATTAAATCAGAGTCATTAAACAATGTCACACTCCAATTGTAACGTTCCTTTTTTTGGCTGTGTGTAACACTTCAAAAACTACCGAACCATTTTACCAAGTTACTGAAGAAAAAGATTTTTGGGTTTGTGTTTTTACAACTTATAACTTCTTTTAAACTACTTTCTTGAACAGAACATTTTGTGGTCTGCATAAGCTGCAGCACTGTTATACTAGATGTATTGAAACATTTATGGGTGTTTTGAAATTACAACTCTCTGATAATATCTACAACGGTTGACAGACCAGCGATCCTAACAATGTTTAGCATTGAACACTCAGACCGACACTTTAAGCACTGATTAGAGTTCAGTGCCCACTCCTCAATACAAGCTCTGCAACCAATGATGCTCCGGCAACATTCTGACAGCATTGGCTCATTGATGATGTCTGTAAAAACAAAAGGATATGTATTAAAATACCAGACTTTTTAGGAACGTTGTACATATTTATTGCCTGGTCCATTGATGATCCAATAAGTGGGCCTGAGCTAATATTAATATTTTAAGAAAATGTATTGATAAAAAAAAAAATACAGTAAAATTAATGATTGGAAATGTATTAGTGTTACCAGAAAATAGTGCACCATAAATATTTGGAACAAATAAAACAATTTCATTATCTGAGAATTTTACAGCATGTACATCATTCTTCATGTTTAAGATGTTCATTACTAGGTCATTTCAGGTTGCCAATTTGAAGACACAGTCTGGACACTGCAATTACATACACATTTACAAGTTTTTCATAAACACTAAAGTGTGTAGCAAATTGGGTAACACTTTACTTAAAGGGGTGTTTATAACATCGTCCTGAAACCTTCATGTCATGAAATCTTTACACGTCGTGAATAAGATGTTATGCATGATTGACAACTTGTCATTACCATGACAACAGGACTTATAAATCTGCCATAAACCTGATTATCATGAAGCCATTTTAATTGGTAGGAATATTTTTCTGATTACTTTCAGTAGAACAAGCAGAATGCCACTTGGATTGGAATACTTTAGTTGAGGTCAAGAAAAATATTAATGGAGGTGTTATAAAATTCATGATAAAATAATGGCCTCGTGATATGACTAATTTATGACAAGTTACGTTACCTTGGTAATGTCAAGTTCATTACAAAGACGGGTTATGATCAATTTGGTTGTCAAGATGTCATAAAGACATGTCAAACACAGTCATCTTTGCATTTAAAATGACAACTGAATTGACACTTAAATTCAAATTTTATTTGTCACATACACAGTACGATATGCAGTGAAATGCTTGTACAGCAGCCAGTGACCTTAAAAAATATTAATAAGAAGAAATACAAAAGAAAATAAACTTAACTAGTAAATAAACTGTACAAATAAGGGCATAATAATAAAAAATAAATATATATATAAAAATTTTAAAGTGGAAATGCAAAAGTGACTTATGAAACGTTAAAGTGACTTATGAAGACGTTAAAGTGACTTATGAAGTGTCATGTGCAATGGTTCAGATATATAAATATGTATTGCATGAATGTGTCCATGATTGTCCAGTCAATGTTTCAAAGATATTACTCCTGTGTGATGGTGTGATTGAGAGACCTTATCGCCTGCGGGAAGAAGCTCCTCCTCAGTCTCTCTGTGTTGGTCTTCAGGGAGCGGAATCGCTTCCCAGACCGCAACAGAGAGAACAGTCCATTGTTGGGATGGCTGAGGTCCTTTACGATCTTCCTGGCCTTGGTCCAGCACCGCTTGCTGTAGATTGAGTGCAGGTCAGGGAGTTCGGTGCGGATGATGCGTTCAGCTGATCGCACCACCCTCTGTAGAGCTCGTCTGTCCTGCAGGGTGCTGTTTCCAAACCAGGTCGTGATGTTTCCCGTCAGGATGCTCTCTATGGTACAGGAGTAGAAATTCCTGAGCACTTTAGAGGGCAGTCTGAAGTCTCTCAAGCGTCTGAGGTGGTAGAGACGTTGCCGGGTCTTTTTCACCACGGTGTTGATGTGACAGGACCATGACAGGTCCTGCGTGATGTGAACACCGAGGTATCGGAAGCTGTCCACTCTCTCCACTGGGCTCCTGTTGATGATGGGGGTCTGGTAGTTCCGCTCCTGCTTTGTACTAAAGTCCACTATCAGCTCCTTTGTCTTGCTGACGTTCAGGAGGAGATTGTTCCTCTGGCACCAGTTCTCCAGATTTACAATCTCCTCTAGGTAGGCCGACTCATCATTGTTGGTGATCAGGCCCATCACGACAGTGTCGTCAGCAAACTTGATGATGACGGTGGAGTTGGTAGTGGCCACGCAGTCGTGGGTGTACAAAGAGTACAGCAGGGGGCTCAGAACACAACCCTGGGGGGCTCCAGTGCTGAGAGTGAGTGAGGCTGAGACATGTCCGCCCATCCTTACTGCCTGTGGTCTGCCAGTCAGAAAATTGGAGATCCACTGACACATTGATGAGCCGAGTCCCAGGTGCTCCAGCTTGGTGGTGAGTGTGGAGGGAATTATGGTATTAAATGCAGAGCTGTAGTCGATGAAGAGCATTTTAACATAATTGCCTTTCCTAGTGTCCAGTTAATATGCATGCATAAAAATCTTAATCATTTATGACATGCATCAGGAACAAACTAAAGTAAAGTGTTACAGAGAATTGTAACTTTAATACATCATACTCCTGGTGTTCTATACCTCTACAGACAAGGCAGGTGAAGGCCTCCTTGAGCTGTGATGCCTGCTGTGTGTTGATTTGGCTTCTTTCTAAAGCGGCCAGTGCAGGGAGCTCTCTGATTCTGACAGAAACACTCTCCAGGCCTTGCGATGCCTCCAACACCTCCTCAACCTTTTCTAAAATCTCCTGCAGTCCAGAATCTTCTTCCCTGCATAAAGAAAAAGACAAATTACCCTTTTGTAACTAGATCACTAATTACACACATTACACAAAGACATGTTCATCTAAAAGCATCCCATTTATAGATCTATCAAATCACCTTATCCTTTTCCTTCTGTGTTGAAGCCTGGTAAAGTCGCTAGTCAGCATGGCATTAATTTTTCTAGAGTTTGGTCTCCAATACTGGGAACCTTGGGGGAAAAAAACAAAACAAAACACAACCAACAAAAAAATAAGACAACATTATATGTACATACTTGCTTCTCTTATCAAAATTACTTATGAGACAAATTGGGAATCTACAACCCCAACACTTTTGTAAAATGCAATATAAAGAACACGTCTTCTGCTCAAACTGAGACTTCTCTGAAATCCCTTAATCTTGTCACAATATTTTATCTGATTTTTTATTAAAGATTACGTTCTTAGAAATTTTGCTTTGAGAAATGTAATTTGGGATTTAAAACTGCTCGACTTCTGGCATAAAATAAGCCATGATCCAGCTTTACTTGACAAAACTGAGATGCTCATTTTATATCCAAACACAAAACCCTAATGCGTCACCTGGTTACGGTTTCAAAACGGTTTAATTTGGATGCTCTATAAACTCCTATTATACTTGTATTCCAAGTTTTTGGGAGGTTGTTACAGCCATCTAAATCAAAAAGTCCCTTTTCTTGGGAACTGTAGTTGTATTGGCTACCTCGTGTTCCTTCCTAATCCATTATTTCATTCCAGTTCGAGTCAAGCAAGATAGGACATTCTGTTGCCCTCAAGTCAACTTGAAGCTTTTGAACAATGCCCGGGACATTGGCCTCAGTTTCAGAAAACCTCACTACCACCACACTTTTCGGAACTGGTTTTCCATCCTGCACTTCTGCAATGTTTATTGCTCTAAAATTAGAAAACAGGTTCAACAATTTGATTAATTCTCAAATAGTCAGAATTGTTAATAATAAACAGTTGGATTCAACATCAATATTCTATTCTTTAAAACAAACAATTAAAAATAAACAAAATAATAATATAATAATAATAATAATAATAATAATAATAATAATAATTTCATACCTTGTCCAAGTTCGGCTTGTACGCGGTGTAGTTCCAAGGACAGTTCCAGATGATGCTGGCCTTGTGAAAGAAAACTGTCGCTGAACTGACGTTGAGGAAAATGCAGAGGTTGTTGGGGTGTTTGATGCGGTCTGTACTGGGTCACCATGGACTTCATAATGAGCCCTAAATGTCAATTCCAATGAGCTGAAAGACCCTTCAGCATTGGGGAATACTGCAACATTTGAATCATCAGTCAAATAGAGACGGTCACTGGTGACCTACAACAAAAAAAGAATAATAGTTATTAGACTAATAAATATGTAACTTTAAACTCTTAAGTTAGCCTGTTTGGTTTTGGAATAATAATAATAATAATAATAATAATAAACACCCAAGTTTTCACTCAACTAAATGAATGAACTGGGCAGCGTTTCCTCAACGTTAACATATTACATTACAGCCTCCATAATTCTTATATAGAAGGTGCTAACGTTTAAATGGCTGTTTCACAAAGTTTTCAATTTTTCTTCAAACAGTTTTATACATACAACACTAACAGTTACAACTCGATTAAAGTGCCATCTCAAAGATTTCAGACGTCTGGTCTTACTCATAAGAAACAACCTGCTATCTCACGGCCAAGTTCATTAACAGGCTAATTTAATAAACTTGAAAGTTTCGCAAACTTAACTTACCTGAAATATTCGCGAAATCCTGTCGACCCGCATGTCATCATCCTTGACAGTAACTCTTTTATTGCCAATAAAAAGCACGTAGGGGTCCATTGTGATCAGGTGGATTCAATCATCACAAATCGTCCGCATGTGCTGCAGCTGAGAGCTTCCGGTGTAACAAAAACGCGCTTTGTTAAAAAAAAACGTTAATTTTTCGATTTTGTTTTGTTGACTTTTTAATATCTGCATTTGAACGACGTGTAATGAAAACAAAATTGAAAATATGAATGAAATTCGTTTTTGTGGTTCCCGAGAAAATGTAAATATTGCATAAACCAATCATTTATTCGTTTGTTTGTTTTGAAAACAAAAACGAGAAAACCAATTATACGTAGGTACACGGACCCTTGCTCTATCCTTTTTCTGTTCTATCTGTTTTCTTTAAGTTTATTATAGCATTTAATAGCTGAGACTTGTAATAGCACTTGCATATTATTGCTCTTTTGTTGATTTTGATTGCTTCCATTGTCTTCATTTGTAAATCACTTTAGATAAAAGCGTTTGCTAAATAACTAAATGTAATGTAAATGGTTAATTTTCTTAATTCACCCTCAAATTGACAACTACTTATATAAAATTATATATAGAATTATTGTGGATGTTTGAATTTACTGTCAACATTTATTTTGATGTATATGCTGTTTCCTGATGTATTTCTACAGTACTGGTTTTATGGGTTAGGAAGCTCTTTGACTGATCAAGCACAAACAATATGTGCAAAAAAAGACAGAACATGAGGAGTGTTTGTACTTTTGATATCTTCCTTAATTGTCTATTCACTGAGTCCATTTTATTAAGAATGATCCACAAACCTTGTTGTTCATTTTCCAAAAGCAAAACATCAATAAAAAGGATGGAAAATATTAATAGTGCTTAAAACACTTGAAACTTATTTAAAAGTATAAACCAAAACTTAAAAAACTAAACATGCCTTCTCTGGAGTAAGAAATAAAAATATAATATTCAACAGTAAATGTAAAAGATAAATATGCACAATAAATAAAAAACAATATTACAATATATGAAGCACTTTTAGCTGACATTGTCCACGCAGATATCATTGTTACATAAGGAACCTTTCGATGACATGAAAGATTCATTTCATTGGTATTGCTTGTCTTTTTAGCTTTGCACTTTGGTACACATAAAGTACAAAGGCCTTCAAGTTCATTTTAAACAGACTGAAATAACACTGGAAAAAAGAACACACCTTGTCATTTCAGCATCTATTATGATGTTGCATAGTTTTGTGCTATTCATTTTGCGTGACTTTCTTTGAAAACTTGGGAAACCAGCTTTCTTGTTGAACAAACATAGAAATGTATATTTCTTGATATCTACAGAAACAAATTCAAAGTGAACACTGACATTTCAAAATTACATTTCACATTTGATATATTCATGAATAATAATATGTGTGTTTGGAAAGCTCAAAGAAACTGAGAGTAATAAACTACATTATTCAAAATACTGATGCACTGAACTGAACAGTACAGGTTAATTTAATTAAAACAAAATTTGTCTTAAATTTAATCTGTTCTGAAGCAAATACATAAACCCTATCAAAATGTATTCAACAGTCTAAATGTGCTTTATGTAAAGCTCATATAATGGTATGTTGTGAATCAAGTTTGTCCATTTACTATGACAGAATGTTTGTTTGAATATTTTTAATTTTTTCATCATCTCTGTTGTATAAGGGTTGTTGGTTTCATTGTGTAGGTGTGACCAAGACAACTCAGGCTTCAATAGGAAAATCAGGAGAGGATCTCGGCAATATATAAGTTCAGAGTCAGTAGTGAAATCAGAAAGATGAAGATGTTCTCGACATTGAGTTTGGTCTTTGTTATCACCCTCCTAGCCAAAGGTAATGCCTTCATCTTTATATAATGTTCTTTATAAAATATTTGATTTGCTCCTGACAAAATTCATTAAATAATGGAAAAAAACAGTACAAAAAAAAACAATGTAATTTTTTTTTTACATTCAGTAATATTTATCTTTATCTTTATTATTATTGTTATTATTATTATCATCATTATTATTATTAATATTATATATACACTACCAGTCAAAAGTTTTTTTTTTAAAGAATTCTCTTCTGCTCACCAAGCCTGCATTTATTTGATTGAAAATAAGGCAAAAGCAGTAATGTTGTGAAATATTTTTACTATTTAAAATAACTGCTTTATTTGAATATATTTTAAAATGCAATTTATTGCTTTGATCAAAGCTGAGTTTTCAGCATCATTACTCCAGTCTTCAGTGTCACATGATCCTTCAGAAATCATCCTAATATGATTATTTGCTGTTCAAGAAACATTTTATTATTATTATTTTTTTTTTTTTTTAAATAAGTTGAGTACATTTTTTTCAGGATTCTTTGATGAATAGAAAGATCCAAAGATCAGCATTTATCAGAAATAAAAAGCTTTTGTAGAATTATATACTATTACCATTCAAAAGCTTGGAGTCAGTTTATATATATATATATATATATATATATATATACATATACATTGTATAGAAATTAATACTTTAATTTAGCAAGGATTCTTTAAATTGATAAAAGTGATGATAAAACATTTATAATGTTACAATAGATTTCTATTTCAGCTGTTCTTCTGAACTTTTCAAAGAAACCTGAAAAAATTTACTCAACATCATCATAATAATAATAAATGTTTTTTGAGCAGCTAATCAGAATATTCAAATGATTTCTGAAGGATCATGTGACACTGAAGACTGGAGTAATGATGCAAAACTTCAGCTTTGAAATCATAGGAATAAATTACATTTCAAAATATATTTAAATAGAAAACAGTTATTTTTAAATAGTAAAAATATTTCACAATATTACTGTTTTTGCTATATTTTGGATCACATAAATGCAGGCTTGGGGAGTACATGAGAATTCTTTAAACACATCAAAAATATTACCGGTAGTGTATATATATATTTCTTAATATTACTAAACAGTTGAGTAGATGCTATAATTTTACTTCAGTTTATTTTATGTGAAATACATTAATATATATATAAATAATATATGAAAATACATTAATCGATTGTGTCACTTTCTAAATTATTCTGCAGAAAGATTTTCTCAAATAGGCTTTTTTTTATGGACATTACAATATTTTCCATAAAAATCCATATCTGAGATAACAAAGATTACTTTAAGTAAGCAGATAATGAGTCTCACATGTACAGGTAGCTTCTACCTCAGCTACTTGATGGTATTGGTGAATATCGGTTATCAATATCAATATCACTATATATAATATCTTTTTTAACACTTGATCTTGTGCTATCTCCGCCAGGGTGTGACTGCCAATCTTTTGGTAAATATTTTTTCATCACATAATAATACAATTTTCTGGGTAACATCGTCATCTTTCTGAGAGTGTCAGTAGAATGATCTTTTCCCTCTCTTGTTTGAAGCGTGTGGCAGTGCGCCCCTCAACACAAAGATCGTTGGGGGAGAGAACGCATCTGCCGGCGCTTGGCCATGGCAGGCCAGCCTTCACGCGTCTGGGTACCATTTCTGTGGCGGATCACTCATCAACAATGAATGGGTTCTGTCAGCAGCTCACTGCTTTCCAAGGTAACATACACAAAGATTTTCAATTATGTTTTCTTCACCTTGATGAATATTTTGGTAAACACTTGGTTGTATTCTCGTTTTAGCAACCCTGATCCTACAATCTATACCGTGTACCTGGGTCGACAAAGTCAAGAACTAGCTAATCCAAACGAGGTGTCCAGAAACGTCTCTCAAGTCATACCTCATCCAGAATATGACAGACCCTCTAATGACAATGACATGGTTCTGCTGCGTCTCTCCTCACCTGTAACCTTCACTAGTTACATCCAGCCAGTCTGTCTGGCAGCAGAGGGAAGCATATTCAACAGTGACAAGATGTGGGTCACAGGTTGGGGAGACATTTATTCAGGCGGTAAGAAGCAAGATTTTTTTCATGCTTGCCACTTGGTGCCACAAGACACTTGAGGTCTGATTCTTTGGGAGCATGTCTATAAATTATACAGGGTATATCGTCTATGTTTGCTTTCGATACATGGCCAGATAAAACCATCATATAAGTGTAAGTATATACGTATAAGATCAATTTGAGTTCAAGCTTTCTTTCCATTGGAGCCTAATAGCACTATGGTGGGGCAGCAACCTTGCTTTCCCGAACCATTTCCCTCTCTCTGTCCCATTTATTCATTCCTGACTGCTCTCTACTACACCATGTAATAAGACAAAAAAATTAAATAAAATATTATAATAAATAAAAAAATTAAAAAAAATCATTTCCAAACCCCAACATATACATAACAATTTGTGAATATAATACATTTAGACGCAATGGTTTATTTATTTATTTATTTATTTTTTATGTTTTTGCCTCTGATTTGTTAAGCAATTGCATTTGGAATATTGTAGTACTAGCATACCACTGTTTCTGTTTGTGCCATAGAGGATACTGACAAGCATATTTTATAGTGCTGTCAATCATCGTATCTAAAATAATAAAAAATATTATATATATATATGTGTGTGTGTGCTGTGTATATATATTATGTATATATAAATACACACACATATATTTAAGAAAAATATGTTATGTTTATACATTTTAAATATTTTTATGTAATATCAATTATATTAATATAAATATATACATGGAAATATTTTCAAAATATATACTATATGTGTTTGTATTTATATATACATAATAAATATAAACCATATACACACATATTATGTAAACAAAAACTTTTATGAATGTGATTTGTCGCGATTAATCATTAGCATTTAATGAACCCAAATGCATTGTTTAAATAGTGCTATTTTAGTATCGAGTAACTTTTTATTACTTTGAATTAGTCTTTATCTTTAGATTTTCTTTTGCACTTTTATTATAAAGTTTTAGTTACATTTCGTTTTTGATATATAGTTTTGATGTATTTTCATTTTAGTTTTAATTTAAACTAAATGAAAATTAGAAATTCAACTAGACTTTTTTACATCAATTTGATTGTTTTGGGTTTGTTTTTTATAAAATTTTAGTTTGATGTTTTTTAGTTTTAGTTAGCTATAATAACGTCTCAGGTTACGTATGTAACCATGGTTCCCTGAAGGGAACGAGACGCTGCGTCGAAACGCATATGGGAACGCCTTCAGCGTGACCAGGCTCTGAATATGATGTGTAATCAGTCAAACAAGGGCGAGGCGTCACGGGCGGGGTGACGTCACAACCAGGAAGCATATAAGCACGTGCGGCGGAGTCATGATTCAGCTTCAAGTCATGAAGCAAGCGCTGGCAGGGATGCCGGAAGTGTGGCTACGTGACGCAGCGTCTCGTTCCCTTCAGGGAACCATGGTTACATACGTAACCTGAGACGTTCCCTTCCAGGAACTTCGAGCTGCGTCGAAACGCATATGGGAACGAGATACCAACGCCGCCAGACTGACAAGTCCCTGCCTGGTGTCAGGACGAAAGGACAGAGGAGCCGGGAGTGGCTCGGATGTCGAGGTCATAGAACCTAACGAAAGTCAGGGGCGTGGACCACCCAGCTGCGTTGCAGATGTCCTGCATGGAACACCTGCCCAGAAGGCCTTGGAGGCCGCCACACCTCGGGTTGAGTGCGCTCTGACTCCCACCGGCGGGGGGAGCTCAGAGGCCTCGTATGCCAAAGCCATGGCACCCACAATCCACCTACTAAGAGAGGGCTTCGTAGCAGGAAGACCCCTCCTAGGCGGACCATAGCACACAGGCAGCTGGTCCGACTTTCTCCACAGGGAGGACCTGTGGATGTATGCGTCCAGTGCTCGCACTGGACACATACGGTTGTGCGTCTCCTGGTCTGGCTCCCCGAAGGGAGGAGGACAGAAGGCCTGCAGTACGACCGGCTGTGGAACGACCGATGGGACCTTCGGAACATACCCCACGCGGGGGTAGAGGAATACTTTCGCCGAACCGGGCGCAAAGTGAATAGAGGCCGTAGTCAGGGCCTGAAGGTCACTCACCCTCCTCAGAGAGGTGATAGCCAATAAGAAAACGGTCTTGATAGTGAGGAGTCTCTCAGTTATCTCCTGAATGGGCTTGAAAGGTGCAATGCACAGAGCCTCCAGAACCACAGCCAGGTCCCACGTAGGGACGCGAGATCGTACCGGAGGCCTCAGCCTCAGCACACCGTGGAGGAAACGTGTAACTATGGGGTGTCTACCCACTGACTGGCCACCAATAAGGGCGTGGTATGACGAAATAGCTGCCACGTAGACCTTAACAGTGGAATGGGTTACCCCTGCGGAGAAACGGGCCTGCAGGAACTCCAGTACTGCACCAACGGGGCAGTTGACTGGGTCGAGCATGGCGATCCCCGCACCAAGAAGTGAAGAGCCTCCACTTCAAGGCGTACAGTTTCCTCGTTGAGGGAGCTCTGGATTGGAGGATGGTCTCGACAACCTCGGTTGACAGACCGGAAACTATGAGTTGTGCCCCCTCAGGGGCCACACCCACAGCTTCCATAACTCTGGGTGAGGGTGCACCTCGGTGCCCCCGGCCTGTGAGAGGAGGTCCCTCCTGACGGGCACTTCCCACGGAGTGCCGTCGAGGAGAGATATCAGGTCCGAGAACCATACTCGGCCCGGCCAGAACAGCGCTACCAACGGTAGACTGACCTCGTCCCGGCGCACTCTCGCCAGAACTCCCGGGAGCAGAGCGATCGGGGGGAAGGCGTACAGACGGAGCCTCGGCCACGTCTGTACCATAGCGTCCAGTCCCGGAGGAGCTGGAGGAACAAGAGGGGACATTGCGCTGACTCTCGAGTGGCGAAGAGGTCCACCTGTGCCTGGCCAAAACCTTCCACATGAAGCATCCATACCCCGGGCCTCGGCCCCTGTCTCGACAGGACGCCTGCTCCTAAAGATGCCCAGGAATGTGCACAGCTCTCAGTGATAGGAGCTTGCCCTGGGACCAAACAAGGATCTGGTGTGCCAGCTTATACAAGGGGCGCGACCGCAGACCTCCTTGGTGGTTTCTGTAAGAGACCACTGCCGTGCTGTCGGTGCGCACCAGCACGTGGTGATCTGGGAGGAAGTGCTTGACATTTACATTTATTCATTTAGCTGACGCTTTTATCCAAAGCGACTTACAATTGCTATATATGTCAGAGGTCGCACGCCTCTGGAGCAACTAGGGGTTAAGTGTCTTGCTCAGGGACACATTGGTGTCTCACAGTGGATTCGAACCCGGGTCTCTCACACCAAAGGCATGTGTCTCATCCACTGCGCCATCACCACCCGTTGAGCGCACGGAACACAGCTAGGATCTCTAGCTGGTTGATATGCCACGTGGCGATGCCAGGCTGCCAAACGATCTACTAAGGGAATCAGTCTCTCGAGACTGACCTCTGGTGTTAGAGAAGCGGCCAGACCGCTGCCTCGCTGCGGCGCACCGGCAGGAGACGTGTAATCTGGCGGCCGAGGCGAGTTTCTCAGGTCCGCTGAAATCACAGGCGGAAGAACCTGAGAGTAATACTCGCTGGGACCTGCTGTGCCCTGGAACTGCAGGGTTGACAGACAAATCCCCGGAGGGCACCGAGGGGAGACGGTCACCGTGTGCCGCGGTGTAAGCCGCTCCACCCCAGTAGGGGTCGTCCTCCGTAGTCCTGGGGCTCACCCGTCAGGACCTCTGAACGAACCAGACCCTGCAAGGCAGGACCCAAAGAGACACATTCGGCAGCTTGCTGCCCAATGATCTTCTAAGGGAATCAGTCTCTCGAGACTGACCTCTGGGTTCAGAGAAGCGGCCAGACCGCTGTCTCGATGCGGCGCACCGGAATGAGACGCGTAATCTGGCGGCTGAGGCAAGTTTCTCGGCTCCGCGCTGCCGGGCGGACAAACCTGAGAAATATACTCGCTGGGACCGGCTGTGCCCTGGAACAGCGGCAGGGTCAGCAGACAAGTCCCTGGAGGGCACCGAGGTGAAGTGGTCACCGAGTGCCGCGGTGCAAGCCACTCCACCCCAGTAGGGGTCGCCCTCCGCGGTCCTGGGGCTCGCCCGTCAGGACATTTTGCGCGAGGAGCTGGTATGCGGAGGAGGCTGCGCCCGCCCAGCAGCCACCTGAGTTTAGAGAGCGCGCATACCCTCTGCCCACCAAAGATGTTGTAAGCAGAGCAGGAGCCTTCAAAGGCGATGCCGTAGAGGGAGACAGATAGCTCGCAAGCGTCCGTTCAACCCGCGGCATCGCCGCATACCCGCGCTCATTCAGTTCCCACGGGAACGAATGGCCGGGACGAAAAGATTTCACCCGCGATCTCGACACCTTGGTGAGGAGATCGGGGAAAACGGAAGGCTCCTATGTAGAAGTAGCTCCTCACAGTGGGGCGAGAGAGGCGGCGAAACCTCGTCAACGCTCGTCACATCAACCTCCTCGGAGGAAGAGAGACGAAGCGTTGAGCCCTCGTCTCGGGGGAAAGAGATCGCTTCCGAACCGAGAGACGGGGCGCCAGATCAGGCGCGGGAGGAGATGGGCATGCCCGTCTGACTCTCGCCAGCCAGATCAGCCTTTTTCTTTTTCTTTTCTCTGCAAGCCCCGCGAGCGCAGCCGCCGCTCTGCCTTTTTTTCTCTCTTTATTTACGGCAGACGCGGGACCGGCTTTATTCATTTTATGCTTGTGCAAACACTGCAGCTTACAAAGCTCATAGTTATATCATATTGGGGTGACAGAGGCGGCGAAACCTCGTGAACGCTCGTCACATCAACCTCCTCAGAGGAAGAGAGGCGAAGCATTGAGCCCTCGTCTCGGGGGAAGAAACCGCTTCCACACCGAAAGACGGGGCGCCAGATCTGGCGGATACGGGAGGAGATAAGGACATGCCCGTCTCACACTCGCCAGCCAGATCAGCCTGAGAGCCCTCTGGGTGCGGAGACCGATTTTGCGTGCTCCGCACCCAGGCAGAACACGCACAAATCGTGTGTGTCCTCGCTCGTGATATAGCGAGGGCAAGGATGCACACACGACTCAAAACGTGGTCTGAAAGCTTCACCCCTGAGCTTGCCCTTGGCTTTGGCATGATACTGAATGCTTTCCACTTAAAACTAGGACAAACAACAGTAAATAAGACTGACACATACAGAGCGCTTCGCTGAATGACAAAAAGCTGAAGCCGGCTCCGCCGCACGTGCTTATATGCTTCCTGGTCGTGACATCACCCCGCCCGTGACGCCTCGCCCTTGTTTGACTGATTACACATCATATTCAGAGCCTGGTCACGCTGAAGGCGTTCCCATATGCGTTTCGACGCAGCTCGAAGTTCCTGGAAGGGAACCCTGGTTTATTTATTTCTAAAATCAAGATAAAAAGTAAAAAAAAAAAAAAAGGAGAATTTAAAAGAGTTGGATTTTGTTAAAGTCGTAACATAAAGGCATGTGATCTCATGGAAAACAAAATCAACTTTTGAGAACTTTTGAGTTTTTATAGTTTACTAAAACTAAAACTTTTTTTTTCTTCTTTTTCTTTATTTATTTTATTCTAACTATCAACATATTCACATATAATCTCTGCCTGTTATTTGAGCTATAATGATAAGTTTTTTCCTCATTCACTGTTTTGTAGTATCCCTTCCTTCACCTCAAAACCTGCAGGAGGTGGATGTGCCCATGGTTGGGAACACTAAGTGTAACTGCCTCTATGGAGGATCAATAACAGACAACATGATGTGTGCTGGACCGTTGGAAGGTGGAAAAGATTCCTGCCAGGTATCAACAGTACAGCTTGTACTTTATCATTTATTTCAGTATTATTTCATAAAATTAATTTTCCATTTTATTATATAATTCATCATGTTTGTATCAACATGATCAACATGGAATGATTTGACAACATATTTCAGAAAGCAGTTAAAAAGAGCGGTTTTTGATTCTCTGTCGCTGCACAGGGTGACTCTGGAGGTCCAATGGTCATCAAACAGGGCTCTAGATGGATCCAGACTGGCGTTGTGAGTTTTGGTAAAGGTTGTGCTGATCCTAATTATCCTGGTGTGTACGCCAGAGTGTCTAAGTACCAGGACTGGATCACTCAGCATGTGGGCATGAATAATACAGGTTTCATCCCTTTTACCTCCACTGCGCCTGCTCTGGATGAGACCTGTCCTACATCAGGTATGTTTCTTAACATTACCATGACAAAGCAAAATGAAATTATCCATCATTGGAACGGTCTTACTGCATGCTTACACTTCCCTTCAGCTGCCATTTACATTTACCTCTCCTCCTCTCTCGATTCTCTCTCCAGCGCCAGTGTGTGGAGGTTCTGCAGGTTTATGGCCATGGATGGCTGGTGTAACTTATCGCAATAATCAAATGTGTGTAGGAACTTTGGTCTCTGACCTATTCGTCATGACCTCTGCTAGCTGCTTTGCCAGGTAATCATTTTAGGAAAACTTAATTTCATATGAAATCATTTGCCTAAATACTGTTGACTTGTGCGCTCACATTCAACATCTAATTTTTCAGATTCATGGGTACGGATGGATGGGAAGTCGTCCTCAATGTTGTCCAATGGGACTGCTCCAGCATGCCAATAGCAGTTGATGTGACAAATGTCTTTTTCGACGATATTTTAGGAAACGGTGTAGCACTCCTTCAATTGTCTCATCCGTTTTCTCAAGTTGCCAATTTACCTGTTGACATGTATAATCTAAACTTTGGCCCTGGGACTCAATGTTCAGTAATTGGTTGGGACTCAAATGCTTTTACATGTGAGTTCATATAATCATTTATTCAGACTTTCTATGTCAATACATTCAATGACATCCCAAATTTTTTCTAATCTGTTTTTCTTTCTTCTTATGCAGATCCACCTTTTCAGGAATTGCAGACCACCATTGTAAACTGCGATCCTTCACACAACACGCATATCAACATCTGCACAGAGCCTTTGAATGTTCAGCAGGTATTTGCAGAATCCTTTACAGTCCTTTAGGCTTGTTGTTTGATTTTTCAGATTTGAGTTCCTTCGTACAATTATAATGTTTCTGAGAAACGTACCACTGTATGTTTAGTATGACATTTGTAACAGTCTTTCTGACTCACTCTCATTCAGGATGATGACGGCAGTCCTCTGCTGTGTAGAATGAACGACATGTGGGTTCAGGCTGGTATTCTGTCCATTCCCCCTGGCAGTGAGATCGACCCATTCACCAACAGCACAGCCTTCATCCAGACCACTCCCTTCAGCTACTTCCTGACTAACACTGTCTACAACGTCCCATCTATTCTGGATGGGGCAGAGTCGTTCTCGCCCCTTTCTCTCATCTACATCCTTCTGCTGTCTCTCCCAGCAGTCCTTCAGGCCTTTTACTGAAGCGGCCATCTGTCACTTCATCACTGAATAATCTAACATATGCAGTACATTATATGGGGATTATAGGGAATTTGCTCTTACATTAGAAAAAAAAGTTTTTAAAACTTTAGTCTGAATAAATCAAGTAATTAAGATGGAATCTTAACACTTTTTGTATCCCAAATAAAACAAACTACAACATTTATTTTGTTTCTCATTTCTGTAACTCACACTCTGCAGTAAATTAAGATTGCATTACTCCGAAAAATTACTATTTAAATAAATGTGTGCTTATGGAAATCTCTCAGCACAATCATATATATTCTTTAAGAAGGAATATACTTTAAGGATATATATATATACGGTTATATGCACACACACACATAAAATACACCAATATGTATTAAGAAGACAAAGTATCATCCATAATAAAGCGGAAGCTTTAGTCCTGAATGATCCACTTTTGATCCATGGGTTCCCTTGGGTTTTTAGAGACTGATGGGTATAATAAAATCTTTCTTTCTTTCTTTATTTATTTAAAGTCATACCGCAACTTTGGAGCCATTTTTTTTATATATACAGTATACTTGTTTTTTTTTTTTTACTTATTATTCTCTTTCTCTATTACTTTACTTATTATTCTCTTTGAATTTTTAATCTTCTTTTTAATTTCTAGAGTAATCCCAATAAGATATTTTCAAATATTAGTGCAAAAAAAAATCAGTGCAGCATTTACTTAAATACTATACGGCTGATGCTACATGGGACAACTTTTTGAGCAATTTTGCAGGGCAATTTTTTTTTAGCAAAGTTGCTTAGACACTTTCCCACTGAGAATGGGTAACAAATTTATATCTGGATACTTAAGATTGGTCGTGGACCCTGTGTCTCCCCTTGTTGCCCGCTGACGCCAACATTAACCAAAGTTACCCAGCAACATTGCTCAAAAAGTTGCCCACTGTATCAGCAGCCTAAGAGTAATAAACTACATTATTCAAAATATACCTAAAATAAAGCTTTGTAGAACCAGAACACAAGAACAAGTTCCTTTACAAGTTCCACAATTAACTTTTTAAAGCCTTACTAGCTAGAAACCCTCTGTGAACAGAGAAAAGTAAAGAAATGTGAAGAAATGTTTTTGCATTAAACCTTATAAAGCCTATTATATATATATATATATATATTACACAAGCCTATATCAACACAATCAAAACTTTGCTAAAAAAACAACAAGAACCTTCTGTCACCTGATTGATAGTTTTCACCTTTTTAACAAGTATAAGCTACCAAGGCTCATTGAAAATACATGCCTCTACCTACATTTCTGCAAAACTAAAAAGAAAATGTATCAGTACAGAACAATCGCTACAGTTTCCAGTTTAAATGAACATTAGAGGCAGTACAACAGTAAAACAAGTCAACTTTTATTCCTTTTCACACAAAGTATGATTTACAGGGCCAGAGTTTCGATTAATGAAGCCTAATTTTCGACAAATTACTAGTAGAATATTATGTTATGACTTCAAAACAATTTTAACATGCTATGAGATTTGAAAACTGATACAGTTTTGAATGTTAGCATGACTTTCAAATCTGCAAACTGCAAACACTTTTTTTCAAACATTATTATTATTTTTTTATATATTTATATATATATATATATATATATATATATATATATATATATATATATATTGTTGTCTAAAAGCAAAATAAACTGTTCAATTTCATCAAATTAGATTTTTTTCTGACTTTTAATATGTCAGATTTTGTAGGTTTAAGCAAATATATAAAACGTCACATTTGTAAAAGTCAGGATGTAAATGCCCCTTAATTGAAATTTTACATTTAAGGCACAGGTGTCAAAGTCAGTTCCTGGAGGGCTACAGCCCTTCAGAGATTCGAATCAACCATATCCAGCTAATCCAGCTAATCAAGTCCTTCAGGGTTATTTGAAACTAGGCTACATGTTTTGTGTGTTGGGGCAGGTTTGGAGCTAAACTCTACAGCCCTCCAGAAACTGACTTTGGCACACCTGATTTAGGGGCTGAACAGCTTGTTACTTGGGCTGTATGCTTATTTACCCCTAAAAGGTGCATATTACAGTACCCTTAAGGTAGGCTACTACTACTAAACTTTAAATTGTAAAAGGTACACAGAAAATGTACTGCCACACTGACGAGCTGTTCTAAATTTTTTCCTGACAGTGTATGACAAAATATTTAACTGAATGTTTAAAAAAAAAAAAAATTCACTGAAACCACTGCATTGTATACATTGTTTATGTGCTTAAGGCAAGTCAGGCTTTAGTGAGAACATGAAGACATTTGTGTAGATGTCAGGCTGTAGTAGACATATAGTTCAGAAAAGTGTAACTTTGTGGTTATATATTGTTTGCTGCATTAAATTATTCTTTACTTAGCCCTAACAGAAATAAAGCGAATACACTTATCTTAAACAAATTAAATTAATAGTGCTTTCCTTGCCCATGAACCGGTTGGTCTGGCTTCAGTGAGAAGCACATTCAACCTTGACACAATGTTAACCACATGTTCGGGAGACAATTGAAAACTGCTGACTTTGATGCAATGAAGCCTAGCCTGTTATTTCTTCCTGCTGAGGTGTGCTCGGTAGCATTTTCAAAATCAAAACAGAAACAATTTTTCAAATATTTCCAAATTTCTATAATAAAAAAAATGAAATTGGATTTTGCATTTCATTAATATTGTAACATGAAATCAGGACTCAACACAGATTGTATCATTGGTTGTAGTAATAGCCACACGACGAAGCAGTAGACGAGAGTTTTTAATGAACATCAACACGCAAATTTTCATTTAACAACATCAAGTCAAAGACTAGGGGAGAACTGAGGACTTATAAGCAAGAACCAAACAAAGGGATAGGGCTATCGCGATTCGGCGATTTTTAAAAATCATCGACTTCATTTGACTCGTGTCGACTAACCGAGAATCCATAAAACGCATTATTAGACTATTTTCCAAGGCTGCATGATATATTAAACCCATTTAAAAATCATAATTAAGCATAACTGTGAATTCACATATGCTATGATTTAATTGAATAATTGTATACCATGCAGTTCTAACACAGTATAGACCCTTTTTCTGTTAGTAACCATTGTGACGTTTTTCTGTGGGCGGAGCTTAGCTGGAGCCGCTTCACGCTAGCTATGAAGTCTGTTTAGCTTGTTTTTTAATAATAACTGGAGAAATTACGATTTTACCTGCATGTGTGAGGTATAGATGCACTGTCCAGGACCGCGACTGTTATTTGAAAAGGTACGTTAAGTTTAACGGACTAAACCAGATTCCCAAAGGATGGACGATCTGACAGGACTCCCTCCGGTTGAGTGACTTACATCTTACCTGTATAGTTAAGACAAACTCACAGTGTCTATCTAGTCATGAAGATGTATATATATTTCAATTTCAGTAGGCAACTATTTTTACAGCTACATTATTATTCAAAACCACAATTAATCACAACATTGTATATACAATTACATATTATTAAGCATATAAATCTTCAGTTTGTTGTTTTACACACATTCACACAGACATTATTTCATACACGACATAGTGAGATGCATAAGAAATCATAACAACAAAAGACAATGCTTTATTTCACCTTTTCTGATAAGAAGTGTGTGCTGCAAACACGAGCATTTTTGACGATGGTTTCTGTCCAGTCCACTCGTTTTATCTCGTTTCACCACAGCTGTCATCTTTTTTTTGTCTGGCAGTGGCATCAGGTATGCCTTAAAACAGGGCTGTCCAAACTCGTTCCTGGAGGGCCGGTGTCCTGCAGAGTTTAGCTTCAACCCTAATTAAACACACCTGAAGCAGGTATCTTACTAGGTATACTAGAAACTTAGTGACTAAGTGGACATTTGAATTAAATGGTGCTTGGTCAATACTAAACAAGGATTAGATCGTGCAGTAATGTGTAAAAATAATCATAAGGCCATTGGCTCCCCATGCAGACCTTTGTTGTTATGCGTAATGTACAGTAGCTCTATTGTTTATTATCAGTGTTGGGAAGGTTACTTTGGAAATGTAATAGGTTACAGATTACAAGTTACCCTACTTAAAATGTAATAAGTAGTGTAACTTTTCAATTACTTTATTAAAGTACTTTTCTAAATTCCTAATGTTTTCAACTGTTAATCACTTTCAAACATGTAAAGCAGACAGGGTAAACCTTACAGTTGTACTCAACACTGATTACTGTCAGACTTTCGAAATCCTTCATCACTTGAATTAAGATTATAATATTTACATTTTAAAGGAGACATTGGAGGCCTAATATCTTCATTTGCATATAAATGTGTCTTGGCAACCACCCTACAATAATACAATTTTTAAAATTATAAAAAGCCCTTTTTTTAATCCCCCCAAAAACCTAAACAGTCTGAATTATCAAGCCATTTTGATTTTGGAGTGAATAACCAGTGCTCTCTTCCACCTTTAATACCATGACTGAGGTGAGACCCTTGAGCAAGACCCGAACCCCCAAACTGCTCCCCAGGTGCCGCAACAATATGGCTGCCCACTGCTCCAGGTGTGTGTTCACAGTGTGTGTGCACTTGGATGGGTTAAATGCAGAGCACAAATTCCGAGTGTTTACTTGGCTACACGTCACTTCACTTTTACAAAATTTTCCCTTACCTGCTTCTCCCACAGACAATGCTGTTGCTTTAGCTCAGGATGATGATGATGTGGATGAGGAGTTTATTGCTTTTCTGTCAGCCACCTGTAATTCTCTGTCCGCTGCTGATGCTGATGCTGCATGTGCTTCTTGTCCTGGACTAACCAAACTTTGTACACAGATTTCTAATGGTTGGCCTCCTTCACCCCCAAGGGACTGGATGTTGAATTGTTGCCGTATTATCAGCTGTGACTGGAACTGTCTGTTAAGGACAAATTCGTCTTCCTAGGCTCACAACTGATTGCACCTGTTGCTCTTCGCTCTACACTGGTCTCCATAGCGCACAAAGGACACCAAGCGGAGGTGAGAACTAAACAGCGCCTCCATGATCTCTGTTGGTGGCCAGGGATGGACGCTCAAGTTCACGATGCTCTCCGTTCCTGTCATGTATCTTAACAAAACTGTGAAGTCACATCCTGCTCCTCTTCAGCCGGTGCCGGTGCCAGATGGACTATGGCAGAAAGTAGCTGTGGATATAGTCGGACCATTTGACACTGCTGCATCTGATTGCAGGTTTGCTATTACATTGATCGATTAAACAGTTAATCTTGCTGTCTAGTTACCCCAAAGTATGTTCTTAAAAGGGGGGAAATGTTGTGTTTATGAGTAACATTGCATTGTGACTACTATTTTAAAATACTAAGTCCTGAGCTGTTGTATCGCTACGGATGTGATGTATTGACGTGAGCGTGAGTTGGAAGTTGAGTAAACATGCTGAGTGTTCACTAGTCCTGTCTTGTCTGCTTTATTTTTCGATTATACTGCAAGATTCCACAGAATTTCAACTTTACCTGACCATAGTCTGAATTCAAGTCGCTGGACACACGTCAGAACTATTCTGTCAGCTCTCTAAGGATGCATGTTTCTTCTTAAACTGTATCTGAATTTTTTTGTGTAAAGTGTTACTTTAACACTCTGTAGATAGGGACAATATGTACTCTGAGCAGAGTTGATTTAACTCTGGGGATTTTGCTGTGTAGAGGCAAAGTCAAGTCAAGTCACCTTTATTTAGGCCTATATAGTGCTTTATACAATACAGATTGTGTCATAGCAGCTTTACAGTGTTAAACAGGGAAAAAGTGTGCTGATAATTCAAGAGGACAATAGTAAACACTCATTTTTCAGTTAAAGTCAGTTCATTGTTGATTCAGTGATGTCATCATCCAGCTCAGTTCAGTTCTCTTCAAATAGTGTCTGCAATCAAGTCAACAATGTTGTCAAAATCAATATTTTAAAATATATAAAACATAAAATATATAAAACACCCAACATGGCTTGAAGTACAGAGATAAACTATTTAGTCACAATCGTATGTTTATTGTCTTAATGTTTCATCAGGTAAAACATCTATATCTGTGTTTTATTACAGCGATAGCAAATGCCTTTGTCCACATTTGGAATTTCCTGGAATGTCATATGACTTTTGACTTCTAGCTGGGTAGTAGTTGATTACATGTAATCTGAATTACGTAATCACATTCCAAAACTTGTAATTACATTAAATTACATTTTAAAGCACTCATAATTTTATGGATTACATGAGTACATATTGTTTACACAATAGCAATAATTTATTCATAATTTATTAATTCTCCCTAATTCCTCCTTCTCATCTTTCAAAATGTCCTTAAATAGCCCACTGCTTATATACATTCAGAAAATCTGATTTTTGGACATAAATTAGGTGGCTACAAAGCATCGGACCACTGGATTTACAAAAAAAAATTAGGTTTAAGAAGAGTTTCAACATCGCATCAACTAATGATTATCACATTAATTTTTATTTGAATTATCACTCAGTCAGTTATTTTACCTTGGAAGACATTGTCTTTTAAACACTTTTTGTCATCTGATCTTCTTTCACATAATATAATTTTATTTCAAGTACCCCTGAGATTTTAAAATAAATATTTTAATAATGAAGCATTTGCATGTTCATGGTTCTCTGAGGTTGTTTTTTTATTATGCTTTTTATGATTTAATTAATTATTAGCGTTTCATTAAACTCATAAACCCTGTGCAGTTCCTTCACAAACCCAGTTTTGGGAAACCTTAATGTAATATAAATTTTAATGCAATTCATGTTGTTGATAACAACAAATGGAATATATTCTTAATCTATGTATTTCTCTATCAGATGGTACAAGATTAACCCATTTAAATCAATGAGAAAAATACTCAATGTGAGTTAGGTCAAAAGTAATCTAAAAGTAGTATAATTATATTACATAAAATATGTAATGTAATGGATTACGTTAATAAGTACTTTTTTTTGTCTTGTAATTTGGAATAAATTTGCTTCAATGAGATTTACTGCGCGAGGGCGCCCTCCGGCTACCATGAATGAAGCACACATTGAATTGCATGTGTGCACTCACTAAAAACCTTATTTGGGGTAAAAATTGGAAAAATAATACTTCTCTCTAAGTTTTTCTTCAGTGTAGAGGAGATATTTTTACTATCTCAGTGGATGCATACTATTTCCTGAAAAAAATTAAGGGGAAGTGGTGTGTGTGTGGCCAAGTATGGTGACCCATACTCAGAATTTGTGCTCTGCATTTAACCCATCCAAGTGTACACACAGTAGTGAACACACACCTGGAGCAGTGGGCAGCCAAAGCTGCGGCGCCCGGGGAGCAGTTGGGGGTTCGTTGCCTTGCTCAAGGGTCTCACCTCAGTCGTGATATTGAGGGTGGAGAGAGTGTTGGTTATACACTCCCCCCCACCTACAATCCCTGCCGGACCTGAGACTCAAACCCACGACCTTCAGGTTACAAGTCCAACTCTCTATCCATTAGGCCACGTATATTCATAATAATTTATAATAAATCCTTAGACCTTTCTAAACATTTATAGTTATAGGCCTCCTGCATGTTAACTATAAATGTTTTTGTCAAATATATTGATAATAATGATATCAATATTTATTATTTTGTTTAATGTTTCAGTAATAAAAAATTATCAAAATTATTAGTAGTTATACTGATATATAAAAACAAAATGTTTGGCCAAATTGTGGAGCCCTACAAGCAGACACAACAAACCTGGCGATCTTTAGAATTTTTGCCAAATAATGAAAAAGTGTATCTTATTACAGTTCATATTTTGTGCACAGATTTTTTGTGATCATCAATCAGGTCTTAAAAACAAGCAGAATAGCCTGCATTTGTATTCATTTATGTATATTTGCATGGTTATTTTGTTTATACTCTGTTTATTTTATTTAGTTTTTGTGTATAATTAATTTATATTTTATTTTATTTATTTGTGCTTCATGTATTTACTTTCATTTTTTCTAGCTCACTTGCACTCCTATATATTTTTTAATCGGTTTAAATATGTTTACATATATGGAGGATGTGTTACACTCAGTGTTGGGGAGTAACTAGTTACATGTAACGGAATTACATAATTTAATTACCCAATAAGGTAACTTTTTGACTATTTTGGGTAACACTTTATTTTAAGGTGTCATAATACAGAGTAATTACCTAATTAAGTACTTAGTAGTAGCCATTGTAGTTACATGAAACAAAATGTTCTTATCATGTAACTAAGTTATGGAACAGCCTGTAATTACAATTTGTAATTTTGTAGATGTAATAGGCAGCTACTGTTACACATATGTGACAAACCGAGTGTGTTACACCGCTACTAGTACACTTAAGTACAATCTTGATACACTTTATTTTAAGTAGCTTATGCCTGTGTAATATTCTGTCATTTTAATGTAATTAGAAAGGTATTACATGTATTTAAGCTGTGTACTGGTGGGTTAAATCAAACTAAGGTGCAGCTGGATAAGGTGTACAGTATAGATACACTTGAAGTACACTTAAGTACAATCTTGATACACTTTATTTTAAGTAGCTTATGCCTGTGTACTTACATTTGTAATTATGTTGTATAATGTCAGCAATTCATGTAACAATCTTTTGGTTACACAAGTAGCTGTGTAACAGACTCGGTCTGTTACATATGTGTAACAGTAGCTGCGTATTACATCTATATAATTACAAACTGTAAGTACAGGCTGTTCCATAACTTAGTTACATGGTAAGTACATTTTATTGCATGTAAAAAGTAAAACGGCTACTAATAAGTACTTAACTAGGTAATTACTCTTTATTATGGACACCTTAAAATAAAGTGTTACCCAAAATGAAAGTAATTGTAATTAGTTACAGTTACTAAGAAAAAAATGTGTAATTAAATTACAGTTACTTATGAAAATGTTAAAGATTACAAAGGGGGTTACATCTGATTTTTTTCCCACACACGCCCACATACAGATTTAATTGATTTCTACAGTGACTGCTCTAAAATATGAAACACCAATGTTTCAGAAGTTTATACTGTAACATGCTTATCCGATAACTCTTATATTTCCTAGATGGGTTTATGTTTTTGCTTTTTTTTTCTGGAACTTCTTCTGGAGGTGCAGCTGGATCATGAACAATGGGTACTTCTCCATCCTTGAGTTTTAAGTTTTTAACAAAACCTGCCTTGAATTGTCCCTCATTCAGAAAACAGTCTGGAGCAAAATGATTTGCACAACCAGACATTAACAAATTTAGTGAAAGTGAAGTGACGTGTAGCCAAGTATTGTGACCCATACTCGGAATTTGTGCTCTGCATTTAACCCATCCAAGTGCACACACACTGTGAACACACACCTGGAGCAGTGGGCAGCCATATTGTTGCGGCACCTGGCAAGCAGTTGGGGGTTTGGTTCTTGCTCAAGGGTCTCACCTCAGTCGTGGTATTAAAGGTGGAAGAGAGCACTGGTTATTCACTCCAAAATCAAAATGGCTTGATAATTCAGACTGTTTAGGTTTTGGGGGGGGGGATTAAATAAAAGGGCTTTTATCATTTTAATATTTTTTATCATTGTAGGGTGGTTGTGTCCACACACTGCCAAGACACATTTATATGCAAATGAAGATATTAGGCCTCCAATGTCTCCTTTAAAATGTAAATATTATAATCTTAATTCAAGTGATGAAGGATTTCGAAAGTCTGACAGTAATCAGTGTTGAGTACTACTGTAAGGTTTACCCTGTCTGCTTTACATGTTTGAAAATGATTAACAGTTGAAAACATTAGGAATTTAGAAAAGTACTTTAATAAAGTAATTGTTACACTACTTATTACATTTTAAGTAAGATAGCTTGTAATCTGTAACCTATTACATTTCCAAAGTAACCTTCCCAACACTGGTTACACTTAACAGACATTAACGCTTAAATATTGAAATTGTCATTTTATGTACTTTCTCTTCTCTCATCAAATTCACTTGCTATGACAGTTTTTACACTAGTGGGGCCCATTTTCATTATCTTGCTTAGGCCCCCACAACCCTACCGGCCGGCACTGTGGACTGGATACGGACTGGATCCGGGTGACTGCAGTGACCATTTGATCTGGATACAGACTGGATCTGGTGGCCTCAGAATAAGAATAAAACATACTAATATTAGCATAGATGCCATTCTTCTTACAATGTAACAAGTGCATTGAGTGTACAAGTGTTCCCGGTTCCGGTTGACCTAATTAATGCAACCTAAAAATCCTTTAACAGATTTAAATTATATAGAAATGCAATGGTGTGTTATGTGTGTACCAGGTTAAAGTTTCTAATCTAGATTTAAACTGACAGAGTGTGTCTGCCACCCGAACAGTGTTAGGTAGATTATTCCAGAGTTTGGGCACTAAATAGGAAAAGGATTTGCCACCCGGAGTTGATTTTGATATTAGGTATTATCAAACGGCCAGAGTTTTGAGATCACAGCGGACGTGGAAGTCTATAGTGTGATAAGAGCTCGTTCTGAGGTACATACTGTAGTACTGAGGTGTTAAACCATTTAAGATTTTATAATGCATACAATATATTCAATAGGGAGCCAGCCAGTGCAGAGTTGACAGAACCGGGCTAATGTGGTCATACTTCCTGGTTCTGTCACGAGTCCGGGCCCTGCGATTCTCCCTGTCGCCACCAGAGGTCACCATCTCCCTTCCTCCCGGACTCACCTCACCTAGTCACATACACCTGCCACATCACACCGCACCATTACACACACCTGTCACACTCATCACACTCCCAGCTGTTCTCCATTTGTCGGACTATATAGTCTCCCCTCTCTCACCACTCTGCCTGGGTTCGTTATTGTTATTTCATGTACTGTTTGTTGCTAGTGTTTGCTCTGGGCTGGGATACACGCACCTCATTGCCGTTTTTGTATCCCAGTCCTTTTCTGTTTTGTTTTGTGCCGTGTTGGCCTTTTGTGTTGAATTAAAGGAGCCTTACCTGCACTTGGACCCAGACTCATCTTTCCACGGCGCTCCTCTTAGCGTTCCGTGACAGGTTCTAATAAGAACTAGCTGCTGCATTTTGGACCAGCTGGAGTTTGTTTATTAAGCACCAAAAGCAACCACCCAATAAAGCATTACTATAATCTAACCTTGAGGTCATGAAGAAAAGAATGAATTGCAGAATTTTCAGCTAACTATTTAGGCATTTTGCTTTTTCATTAGAAATGTAGATATTGAGTTTAATAAATGCATTAATACAAATGTTTTTAATTTAATGTATTTATTAAATTACAGATTCATTTAATTAAGTTACTAAATTCTCAATGAATGAAGTAAAAAAAAAAAAAAATTGATGGGACCTAAAACTATGATTATTATAAATCTACAAAAAAGAAGAAAAAAAAAAACAAAAGAAAAAAATCTACAAGATATCTCTAAACAATCTACAAGCTTTTTGTCATTTTCCCAGGCATACAGAACCAACAACTGAAGACTAGAAAGCATTGGAACTAAATTGAATCTATATGCTAATAAAAATCAGTCAGCACAACCAAATAGCCTGTAATAAATGTACCTAAATAAAGTAGGGTGAAGTTAGCTAAAATGGGCCATGTTTGGTAAATGACTTATAATACCATCAAATAAGCTATGCATGAGATCTAATGATATTCTTATAAATTAGCATGGGTCTCTTAAAAAAAAAAAAAAAAAAAAATATATATATATATACAAAATTTTTATAATATAAAAATATATATATACAGGCCCGTAGCCAGCGGAAGGGGGTGGGTTCTTTTTTTCCAAAAGTGGACCTTTTTCAGTTCCCACCCATTTTGGTCTTTAGTTTTTAGGTTCAAATGCTTCATTTTGGTGACGTCTCATGCAATTTGTGTTGGATTAGCATGTCTGAATGAGCACAATTTTTGATGTTGTCAAACCGCTTACCAAGATCATGTACCACCTTCTTCCGTAAATATACACAAATACTTATTAAAGCAATAAGTTACTTAATTAAGAGCCGTGAGTGACATTATTAATGCAATAAAAATTGTATACATTTTAAATTTAAATGCATTAATCTGGTGCACTTTGAGAGTTCAAAAATAAGAGCTCCAACCCATTTTCAGTGTGCAAATTTGACCCATGCTACACCCCTCCACTGAGTTTTCTGGACACCCATTCTGGGCCCCTTTCAATGTCTGGGCCCTATGCAGTCTGTCCTCCTTTTCAAAACACAAATATCAACAAATATAAAGGAAGGAATTTTATTTAACTATTTAGGCCTACATGGTATCTGCAGAGTTTTTAAAATCAAATTTAAGGCTTTTGTTACCTTTTTTTAAGATCTGCAGAAATTACATTTCTGTGGTATGAGCGGGATAGAGCAATGTCTAGTAACATATTAAACCGATATCATGATTTACAGCTCAGATACAGGTTTCACAAAAAAAAAAAAAGTTTTATAAAATGATAAACATCACCTTTCAGCCTTTTAACCATTTTTTTTTTTTTTTTTTTTTTTTTTAATTTACCACCCTGCGTGTTTGCTGCGTAAAATCATGGGTGGATTTTCGTATTGATCTGAACAAAAACAACAAACAGGGTTATTGCAAATGCATATTCATTCTCTTTCAATATGTTCCTGGCGTCTTCCTCGGTGATGGATGCACAAAATCTATTAGACCGATAGAGAGTGATTATTTTGTGTAGTATTAATATCTCAGCCGTGTTCCTCTATTAGACCGATAGAGAGCGATTAGTTTGTGTAGTATTAATATCTCAGTCGTGTTCCTCTATTAGACCGATAGAGAGCGATTAGTTTGTACTATTAATATCTCAGTCGTGTTCCTCTATTAGACCGATAGAGAGCGATTAGTTTGTACTATTAATATCTCAGTCATGTTCCTCTATTAGACCGATAGAGAGCGATTAGTTTGTACTATTAATATCTCAGTCGTGTTCCTCTATTAGACCGATAGAGAGCGATTAGTTTGTGTAGCATTAATATCTCAGTCGTGTTCCTCTATTAGACCGATAGAGAGCGATTAGTTGGTGTAGCATTAATATCTCAGTCGTGTTCCTCTATTAGACCGATAGAGAGCGATTAGTTTGTACTATTAATATCTCAGTCGTGTTCCTCTATTAGACCGATAGAGAGCGATTAGTTTGTGTAGCATTAATATCTCAGTCGTGTTCCTCCGTTAGACCGATAGAGAGCGATTAGTTTGTGTAGTATTAATATCTCAGTCGTGTTCCTCTATTAGACCGATAGAGAGCGATTAGTTTGTATAGCATTAATATCTCAGTCGTGTTCCTCTATTAGACCGATAGAGAGCGATTAGTTTACCATTAATATCTCAGTCGTGTTCCTCTATTAGACCGATAGAGAGCGATTAGTTTGTGTAGCATTAATATCTCAGTCGTGTTCCTCTATTAGACCGATAGAGAGCGATTAGTTTAGCATTAATATCTCAGTCGTGTTCCTCTATTAGACCGATAGAGAGCGATTAGTTTGTGTAGCATTAATATCTCAGTCGTGTTCCTCTATTAGACCGATAGAGAGCGATTAGTTTAGCATTAATATCTCAGTCGTGTTCCTCTATTAGACCGATAGAGAGCGATTAGTTTAGCATTAATATCTCAGCCGTGTTCCTCTATTAGACCGATAGAGAGCGATTAGTTTAGCATTAATATCTCAGTCGTGTTCCTCTATTAGACCAATAGAGAGCGATTAGTTTGTGTAGCATTAATATCTCAGTCGTGTTCCTCCGTTAGACCGATAGAGAGCGATTAGTTTCTGTAGTATTAATATCTCAGTCGTGTTCCTCTATTAGACCGATAGAGAGCGATTAGTTTGTGTAGCATTAATATCTCAGCCGTGTTCCTCTATTAGACCGATACAGAGCGATTAGTTTAGCATTAATATCTCAGTCATGTTCCTCTATTAGACCGATGGAGAGCGATTAGTTTAGCATTAATATCTCAGTCGTGTTCCTCTATTAGACCGATAGAGAGCGATTAGTTTGTACTATTAACATCTCAGTCGTGTTCCTCTATTAGACCGATAGAGAGCGATTAGTTTGTGTAGCATTAATATCTCAGTCGTGTTCCTCCGTTAGACCGATAGAGAGCGATTAGTTTGTGTAGCATTAATATCTCAGTCGTGTTCCTCCATTAGACCGATAGAGAGCGATTAGTTTGTGTAGTATTAATATCTCAGTCGTGTTCCTCTATTAGACCGATAGAGAGCGATTAGTTTGTGTAGCATTAATATCTCAGTCGTGTTCCTCTATTAGACCGATAGAGAGCGATTAGTTTGTGTAGCATTAATATCTCAGTCGTGTTCCTCTATTAGACCGATAGAGAGCGATTAGTTTGTGTAGTATTAATATCTCAGTCGTGTTCCTCTATTAGACCGATAGAGAGCGATTAGTTTAGCATTAATATCTCAGTCGTGTTCCTCTATTAGACCGATACAGAGCGATTAGTTTAGCATTAATATCTCAGTCGTGTTCCTCTATTAGACCGATAGAGAGCGATTAGTTTGTGTAGCATTAATATCTCAGTCGTGTTCCTCTATTAGACCGATAGAGAGCGATTAGTTTGTGTAGTATTAATATCTCAGTCGTGTTCCTCTATTAGACCGATAGAGAGCGATTAGTTTGTACTATTAATATCTCAGTCGTGTTCCTCTATTAGACCGATAGAGAGCGATTAGTTTGTGTAGCATTAATATCTCAGTCGTGTTCCTCTATTAGACCGATGGAGAGCGATTAGTTTGTGTAGCATTAATATCTCAGTCGTGTTCCTCTATTAGACCGATAGAGAGCGATTAGTTTGTGTAGCATTAATATCTCAGTCGTGTTCCTCTATTAGACCGATAGGGAGCGATTAGTTTGTGTAGTATTAATATCTCAGTCGTGTTCCTCCGTTAGACCGATAGAGAGCGAATAGTTTGTACTATTAACATCTCAGTCGTGTTCCTCTATTAGACCGATAGAGAGCGATTAGTTTAGCATTCATATCTCAGTCGTGTTCCTCTATTAGACCGATAGAGAGCGATTAGTTTAGCATTAATATCTCAGTCGTGTTCCTCTATTAGACCGATAGAGAGCGATTAGTTTAGCATTAATATCTCAGTCGTGTTCCTCTATTAGACCGATAGAGAGCGATTAGTTTAGCATTAATATCTCAGCCGTGTTCCTCTATTAGACCGATAGAGAGCGATTAGTTTAGCATTAATATCTCAGTCGTGTTCCTCTATTAGACCGATAGAGAGTGATTAGTTTGTGTAGCATTAATATCTCAGTCGTGTTCCTCCGTTAGACCGATAGGGAGCGATTAGTTTGTGTAGTATTAATATCTCAGTCGTGTTCCTCCGTTAGACCGATAGAGAGCGAATAGTTTGTACTATTAACATCTCAGTCGTGTTCCTCTATTAGACCGATAGAGAGCGATTAGTTTAGCATTAATATCTCAGTCGTGTTCCTCTATTAGACCGATAGAGAGCGATTAGTTTAGCATTAATATCTCAGTCGTGTTCCTCTATTAGACCGATAGAGAGCGATTAGTTTAGCATTAATATCTCAGTCGTGTTCCTCTATTAGACCGATAGAGAGCGATTAGTTTAGCATTAATATCTCAGCCGTGTTCCTCTATTAGACCGATAGAGAGCGATTAGTTTAGCATTAATATCTCAGTCGTGTTCCTCTATTAGACCGATAGAGAGCGATTAGTTTGTGTAGCATTAATATCTCAGCCGTGTTCCTCTATTAGACCGATAGAGAGCGATTAGTTTGTGTAGCATTAATATCTCAGTCGTGTTCCTCTATTAGACCGATAGAGAGCGATTAGTTTGTGTAGCATTAATATCTCAGTCGTGTTCCTCTATTAGACCGATAGAGAGCGATTAGTTTGTGTAGCATTAATATCTCAGTCGTGTTCCTCTATTAGACCGATAGAGAGCGATTAGTTTGTGTAGCATTAATATCTCAGTCGTGTTCCTCTATTAGACCGATAGAGAGCGATTAGTTTGTGTAGCATTAATATCTCAGTCGTGTTCCTCTATTAGACCGATAGAGAGCGATTAGTTTAGCATTAATATCTCAGTCGTGTTCCTCTGTTAGACCGATGGAGAGCGATTAGTTTGTGTAGCATTAATATCTCAGTCGTGTTCCTCTATTAGACCGATAGAGAGCGATTAGTTTGTGTAGCATTAATATCTCAGTCGTGTTCCTCTATTAGACCGATAGAGAGCGATTAGTTTGTGTAGTATTAATATCTCAGTCGTGTTCCTCCGTTAGACCGATAGAGAGCGATTAGTTTGTGTAGCATTAATATCTCAGTCGTGTTCCTCTATTAGACCGATAGAGAGCGATTAGTTTAGCATTAATATCTCAGCCGTGTTCCTCTATTAGACCGATAGAGAGCGATTAGTTTAGCATTAATATCTCAGTCGTGTTCCTCTATTAGACCGATAGAGAGCGATTAGTTTAGCATTAATATCTCAGCCGTGTTCCTCTATTAGACCGATAGAGAGCGATTAGTTTAGCATTAATATCTCAGTCGTGTTCCTCTATTAGACCGATAGAGAGCGATTAGTTTAGCATTAATATCTCAGCCGTGTTCCTCTATTAGACCGATAGAGAGCGATTAGTTTAGCATTAATATCTCAGTCGTGTTCCTCTATTAGACCGATAGAGAGCGATTAGTTTGTGTAGCATTAATATCTCAGCCGTGTTCCTCTATTAGACCGATAGAGAGCGATTAGTTTGTGTAGCATTAATATCTCAGTCGTGTTCCTCTATTAGACCAATAGAGAGCGATTAGTTTGTGTAGCATTAATATCTCAGTCGTGTTCCTCCGTTAGACCGATAGAGAGCGATTAGTTTGTGTAGCATTAATATCTCAGTCGTGTTCCTCCGTTAGACCGATAGAGAGCGATTAGTTTGTGTAGCATTAATATCTCAGTCGTGTTCCTCCGTTAGACCGATAGAGAGCGATTAGTTTGTGTAGCATTAATATCTCAGTCGTGTTCCTCCGTTAGACCGATAGAGAGCGATTAGTTTGTGTAGCATTAATATCTCAGCCGTGTTCCTCTATTAGACCGATAGAGAGCGATTAGTTTGTGTAGCATTAATATCTCAGTCGTGTTCCTCTATTAGACCGATAGAGAGCGATTAGTTTAGCATTAATATCTCAGTCGTGTTCCTCTATTAGACCGATAGAGAGCGATTAGTTTAGCATTAATATCTCAGCCGTGTTCCTCCGTTAGACCGATAGAGAGCGATTAGTTTAGCATTAATATCTCAGTCGTGTTCCTCTATTAGACCGATAGAGAGCGATTAGTTTAGCATTAATATCTCAGTCGTGTTCCTCTATTAGACCGATAGAGAGCGATTAGTTTGTGTAGCATTAATATCTCAGCCGTGTTCCTCCATTAGACCGATAGAGAGCGATTACTTTGTGTAGCATTAATATCTCAGCCGTGTTCCTCTATTAGACCGATGGAGAGCGATTAGTTTGTGTAGCATTAATATCTCAGTCGTGTTCCTCTATTAGACCGATGGAGAGCGATTAGTTTGTGTAGTATTAATATCTCAGTCGTGTTCCTCTATTAGACCGATAGAGAGCGATTAGTTTGTGTAGTATTAATATCTCAGTCGTGTTCCTCTATTAGAACGATAGAGAGCGATTAGTTTGTGTAGCATTAATATCTCAGTCGTGTTCCTCTATTAGACCGATAGAGAGCGATTAGTTGGTGTAGCATTAATATCTCAGTCGTGTTCCTCTATTAGACCGATAGAGAGCGATTAGTTTGTGTAGCATTAATATCTCAGTCGTGTTCCTCTATTAGACCGATAGAGAGCGATTAGTTTGTGTAGTATTAATATCTCAGTCGTGTTCCTCTATTAGACCGATAGAGAGCGATTAGTTTGTGTAGCATTAATATCTCAGTCGTGTTCCTCTATTAGACCGATAGAGAGCGATTAGTTTGTGTAGTATTAATATCTCAGTCGTGTTCCTCTATTAGACCGATAGAGAGCGATTAGTTTAGCATTAATATCTCAGCCGTGTTCCTCTATTAGACCGATAGAGAGCGATTAGTTTAGCATTAATATCTCAGTCGTGTTCCTCTATTAGACCGATAGAGAGCGATTAGTTTGTGTAGCATTAATATCTCAGTCGTGTTCCTCTATTAGACCGATAGAGAGCGATTAGTTTGTGTAGCATTAATATCTCAGTCGTGTTCCTCTATTAGACCGATAGAGAGCGATTAGTTTGTGTAGCATTAATATCTCAGTCGTGTTCCTCTATTAGACCGATAGAGAGCGATTAGTTTGTGTAGCATTAATATCTCAGCCGTGTTCCTCTATTAGACCGATGGAGAGCGATTAGTTTGTGTAGCATTAATATCTCAGTCGTGTTCCTCTATTAGACCGATAGAGAGCGATTAGTTTGTGTAGCATTAATATCTCAGTCGTGTTCCTCTATTAGACCGATAGAGAGCGATTAGTTTGTGTAGCATTAATATCTCAGCCGTGTTCCTCTATTAGACCGATAGAGAGCGATTAGTTTGTGTAGCATTAATATCTCAGTCGTGTTCCTCTATTAGACCGATAGAGAGCGATTAGTTTGTGTAGCATTAATATCTCAGTCGTGTTCCTCTATTAGACCGATAGAGAGCGATTAGTTTGTGTAGCATTAATATCTCAGTCGTGTTCCTCTATTAGACCGATAGAGAGCGATTAGTTTGTGTAGCATTAATATCTCAGTCGTGTTCCTCTATTAGACCGATGGAGAGCGATTAGTTTGTGTAGCATTAATATCTCAGTCGTGTTCCTCTATTAGACCGATAGAGAGCGATTAGTTTGTGTAGCATTAATATCTCAGTCGTGTTCCTCTATTAGACCGATAGAGAGCGATTAGTTTGTGTAGCATTAATATCTCAGCCGTGTTCCTCTATTAGACCGATAGAGAGCGATTAGTTTGTGTAGCATTAATATCTCAGTCGTGTTCCTCCGTTAGACCGATAGAGAGCGATTAGTTTGTGTAGCATTAATATCTCAGCCGTGTTCCTCCATTAGACCAATAGAGAGCGATTAGTTTGTGTAGCATTAATATCTCAGTCGTGTTCCTCCGTTAGACCGATAGAGAGCGATTAGTTTGTACTATTAATATCTCAGTCGTGTTCCTCTATTAGACCGATAGAGAGTGATTAGTTTGTGTAGTATTAATATCTCAGGCGTGTTCCTCTATTAGACCGATAGAGAGCGATTAGTTTGTGTAGCATTAATATCTCAGCCGTGTTCCTCCGTTAGACCGATAGAGAGCGATTAGTTTGTACTATTAACATCTCAGTCGTGTTCCTCTATTAGACCGATAGAGAGCGATTAGTTTGTATAGCATTAATATCTCAGTCGTGTTCCTCTATTAGACCGATGGAGAGCGATTAGTTTGTACTATTAATATATCAGTCGTGTTCCTCTATTAGACCGATACAGAGCGATTAGTTTAGCATTAATATCTCAGTCGTGTTCCTCTATTAGACCGATGGAGAGCGATTAGTTTAGCATTAATATCTCAGTCGTGTTCCTCTATTAGACCGATACAGAGCGATTAGTTTAGCATTAATATCTCAGTCGTGTTCCTCTATTAGACCGATAGAGAGCGATTAGTTTAGCATTAATATCTCAGTCGTGTTCCTCTATTAGACCGATACAGAGCGATTAGTTTAGCATTAATATCTCAGTCGTGTTCCTCTATTAGACCGATACAGAGCGATTAGTTTAGCATTAATATCTCAGTCGTGTTCCTCTATTAGACCGATGGAGAGCGATTAGTTTAGCATTAATATCTCAGTCGTGTTCCTCTATTAGACCGATAGAGAGCGATTAGTTTGTACTATTAACATCTCAGTCGTGTTCCTCTATTAGACCGATGGAGAGCGATTAGTTTGTACTATTAATATCTCAGTCGTGTTCCTCTATTAGACCGATACAGAGCGATTAGTTTAGCATTAATATCTCAGTCGTGTTCCTCTATTAGACCGATAGAGAGCGATTAGTTTGTGTAGCATTAATATCTCAGTCGTGTTCCTCTATTAGACCGATAGAGAGCGATTAGTTTGTGTAGCATTAATATCTCAGTCGTGTTCCTCTATTAGACCGATAGAGAGCGATTAGTTTGTGTAGTATTAATATCTCAGTCGTGTTCCTCTATTAGACCGATAGAGAGCGATTAGTTTGTGTAGCATTAATATCTCAGTCGTGTTCCTCTATTAGACCGATAGAGAGCGATTAGTTTAGCATTAATATCTCAGTCGTGTTCCTCTATTAGACCGATGGAGAGCGATTAGTTTAGCATTAATATCTCAGTCGTGTTCCTCTATTAGACCGATACAGAGCGATTAGTTTAGCATTAATATCTCAGTCGTGTTCCTCTATTAGACCGATGGAGAGCGATTAGTTTAGCATTAATATCTCAGTCGTGTTCCTCTATTAGACCGATAGAGAGCGATTAGTTTGTACTATTAACATCTCAGTCGTGTTCCTCTATTAGACCGATGGAGAGCGATTAGTTTGTACTATTAATATCTCAGTCGTGTTCCTCTATTAGACCGATACAGAGCGATTAGTTTAGCATTAATATCTCAGTCGTGTTCCTCTATTAGACCGATAGAGAGCGATTAGTTTGTGTAGCATTAATATCTCAGTCGTGTTCCTCTATTAGACCGATAGAGAGCGATTAGTTTAGCATTAATATCTCAGTCGTGTTCCTCTATTAGACCGATGGAGAGCGATTAGTTTGTGTAGCATTAATATCTCAGTCGTGTTCCTCTATTAGACCGATAGAGAGCGATTAGTTTAGCATTAATATCTCAGTCGTGTTCCTCTAGACCGATAGAGAGCGATTAGTTTGTGTAGCATTAATATCTCAGTCGTGTTCCTCCGTTAGAACGATAAAGAGTGATTAGTTTGTGTAGTATTAGTTGTTGGAGTTACTACACAATTTGTTTCCAGCCTTATGCTGCTGTATATTGTCTAATTTTATATATTAATGTGTGTTTTGGGGCAATTTCTAAAATGAAATAGAATTAATAATGAGAGTAAATGTTTGATAAGAAATTCTGAGGTTTTTGGAATATAGTGATGTTTCCATCTCCTTTGTCATGCTGTTTCTATCCCGCTGCCTGCCATCCTCATGATCTCTGTGGGGCTCTATATGATTTTCCTTGCGGCTGTGCTGTGGTGTCATCACTGTCTCAAGGTACTTCAGCATCATCACTTCCTCTTTCTGAGGAAACTTTAAAACTTTTATGTGAGCCAAATTGCTTAACAATCTACTTGAATCAATATCTGGCTATTGCTATACAGTAAGACCCATTTTCACAGCTGAAAAAACAAAACATGATTTTTCACAGCTTCCTTGAAAGGCAGTTTAAATCTGAATTCCCACTGTTTTCAGTTCTCTCTTTTGGGTAATTTTGGCATTGTGTAACAGGTCTCTGACTTTGCAGGCCAAATGCGATCCTCGGTGTTCAGATTGCTGCGCAAGTTTCTCTCCTTGCGAGTACTGTTTAGTGTGTGCCCAGTCATGTGACTGCCGTCCACCATCTCTGCAATCCTGTCTGGACTATTCCTGCCCCTCCCCTAATGTAAGTCACACACTGACTGTTTTAAGCTGAATACCCACTGTACGCTTTTTGCCACAGTTTTGCCACGTAAGACAAATTTTCAGTAATTGTGAAATATTTTTTCACTGCTGGGAAACATCTGAAGTCTTTGATCGCTTAGTGTGATATGCTCTCTCTCACTTGTTAACATTAGTTAATGCATAAGTTACCATGAACTACCTACCAGAAATATATTTTTTATAAAATGTATTGGTTAATTAATAAAATACAATTGTTCATTCTTTGTTCTCCGTTAGTTCACAGTGCATTTATGTTAATAGATGCAACTGTTGATTTATATAATAACATTAACATTAACTAAAATAAATAAATGCTGTAGAAGTGCTGTTTATTTTTAGTTCATGTTAACTAATGAACCCTCATCGTAAAGTGTTTCCAATGCGCAATGTTGGGGAAAGTTACTTTTAAAAGTAATGCATTACAATATTGTTACTTCATAAAAAAAGTATCTAATTGTGTTACTTATTTACGTTTTATGGAAAGTAATGCATAACATTACTACTTTTGCGTTACTTTTTGTCACCTGGGTTGGGCTTGCTTATTTGTTTTTTTAATAACAGAAACCTCAAAAGTGATATTTTTTTGGCAACTGTATGGGCCTTTTTACACCAAAAGTTAAATTTATAAGCCTCAGGCTGAAGGAAGTGCCTCTGGTCTGCACCTCCCAATTTCTCTCAACACGGGGATATGGAATTATTTTTGTGTCTTTATTAATCAAACAAAAATTCTGTATTTGAGAGCAAAACTAATTATTTTGTAATTAAAAAATAAAAGTTTGAAAAAAAAGACTTCTTAAGGTTCAAAATTAAAGTAATTGAAAACAAAATAATTTGCAGTGCGTGTAAATCTTTAAAAAATATATATTTTTCTTTGTGCACTTCAAAAAATTTTCAGCACTAATCCACAAATGTTGCTCTCTTTCCTGCCTTCTTTTTTTTGCGGGTCTAAAACTTTTGTTTGCGAGTTGAAAAGTTTTGCTTGCGAGTGAAGCTGTGTGTCAGTGGGCGGTCTCTACGCACCAGGATGAAAGGCCCTTTTCTATTGGCCATCACCAACTACAGACAGGCTTAGCTAACGTTATGTATTTAGGTGGGGGAGCATGAGAAGAGAGAATAATTCAGTTCACTAGTCACTGAATTTAAGATGTTAAATTAGTTAACTTACCCAGTAAAGGAGCGGTTGCTGGCCATTGCTGCTAGAAGCTCGCTCTTCTGTCAGACTGGCGTCAGTGGCGGGAAAGCGTAGTGGGCGTGGTCAACCTGTCACTTCAATCGAGAGTGGCCAATAGAAAAGGGCCTTTCATCCTGGTGCGTAGAGACCGCCCACTGACACACAGCTTCACTCGCAAGCAAAACTTTTCAACTCGCAAACAAACATTTTAGACCCGCAAAAAAAGAAGGCAGGAAAGAGAGCAACATTTGTGGATTAGTGATGAAAAGTTTTTGAAGTGCACAAAGAAAAATATATATTTTTTAAAGATTTACACGCACTGCAAATTATTTTGTTTTCAATTACTTTAATTTTGAACCTTAAGAAGACTTGTTTTGCAAACTTTTATTTTTTAATTACAAAATAATTAGTTTTGCTCTCAAATACAGAATTTTTGTTTGAATAATAAAGACACAAAAATAATTCCATACGGGGACAGGAGAGGTGTCGGTGATTAAATGGGAAAATAAAGTTACTCAAGTGTTTTTTTATTTTTTATAATAAACAGTCCACAAATTCCTGCCTATCCATGCCTATAAATATGAATAGAACTGGTATAAACCTGTTTTTCTTGATTTTGTTTAATGTAGTGTGCGATGTGGGATTGTGCCTGTACATGTCAACCTCCAGAGTGTGACTCCATCAACTGCTTCTGCTTTGAGATCAAGTTTAAGTAGGAGTTTGGATGGAAGGAAAAAGATCCTCCTCATTTTAAAAGATGCCTTAGAAGCTCCAACTCCATGGCTGTTCTGTAAAGTTTGCATAATTTCTGAAACATTACCGCATCCTTCCTATTCATCGATTTAACTAAAATAAAGATTAAGATGTGCATTTATTGGGAATATTGTTAAATTGAATAATGTAAGACTATTTCCAAACTAGGTTTCCAAACAGCTGTAATTCCTAAAGTACACAAGCATTACAGAACAGTGGAAGACTGAGGCGAAAGTAAGGTTTTATTTTTATTAATTTGCACCAGGACCAGGGGTAGGCAACGTCAGTCCTGGAGTGCCGATGTCCTACAGAGTTTAGCTCCAACCCTGATGTGATGGCCCATGGTGTGGCCACACATCAGTAAGCGGTAATGTCTCTCTCTCATGCACATACATGGACCTATACACATGTTTCTTTTATATCACTTTAATTTTGTTTTTCAAATAGGACACAAATTTTGATGTCATTTTCACACTTTATTATAATCACAGTGCTTCGCGTCTAATTGGGAGTGCACACCATTTAGTTCGCTGTTCTGTGTATTTTTGTTAATACTGTTTTCCTTGAGTTGAGGTTACCGGACAGTGGGCTCTGCGGAGGTCCTCAAGCTTCCATTGGGTGTTCCGGGAATCTAAAGGACCATTGCATTGGTTCCGCCACTCTTTTTAGTTCTGCTTGTCGGCACCAATGGGCAGAGGGAGAACTGATATGGTTTAGTTTAAGATTGTGTTTAATTCTTTACTACTTTAATGGTATTTGATTTTGGATCTAGTTAAAATGTATATTTGATCTGTCGGTAAAGCTTTTAAGTAGTTGGATGGTTTGAATGTTGTATTCTGTTGTTGGTTTTGTTTCCCCCTTCTGTGTGTAATATGGACTAGTCCAATTGTATAAATGTGGATCTGTTGTGTTATTTGGAGTCGGTTCGTTTGGTTAGCACATGTTTGGTTATTTAAGTTTAGTTTTGTTTTGACCATTCTGTTAATAGGCTTAGTTATTTGATTTGATTATTTGTGAATTTAGAGGTTTTTTTGTTTTCTTTCCAAATGTGAACTGGTTTTGGACTTATTAAAGTGATCTAATTTTTGGGAAACTTATTCTTTTTTATGCCTTTCGTTTTACTTCAGCCTGGTCCTCACACCTGAAAAAAATCTCACCTGCCTGTAGCCCTAGGCTGTGTCCAAATTCAGGGTCTGCATCCTTCGGAGTACTCATTTGAAGGATGTTATGTCACAGCGCCGCGACGAAGGCTGTCCAAATTCGTAGGATCCTTCAAATGCGGCCCACAAATACGTCCTCCTTTTCCCCGAATTGGAAGGATGGGTGTGGTGGATCCTTTCCCGTCCTACCTATCCCATAATTCTTTTCGGCAGAGCGTAATGGCGGACGAAGCGAGCGGTAGCGGAGTGGGAGAGGAGTTTCTCTGACAAAACAAGCTAAAGTTTATGCTTCGGCTCAATGAATTTGTAGGAGAAATTAGTAGAATACTTAAAAACAAATAAAAATAGGCTATAATGGCTTACCTGGATGTGACTGTCTTGTAGTCTGATATAAAAAACTCTTCGACAACGAGCAAAGAAAGTATTTAATTTATTTAATTGCTTTATTTCTTCCAAAAGAATTAAAATGAGGAGAATAACTCTTTTGTTTGTCCATTTTCCGGCTTCTTGCTTGGCGCTGTCACGGTTGCTAGGCGACAGGATATGAGCAACGGGTAAGGGAGGGAACTGAAAGAAGGGTAGGCTGTCCAAATTCACAAACACAGACTTCCGGGTTTTGCGGACGTCGGAGGATCCCTCCTCCTTCAACCGGGTAGGAAGGATCCTAAGGAGGATGCAGACCCTGAATTTGGACACAGCCCTAGTAATTCTGAAGACCTTGATTAGCTTGTTCAGGTGTGTTTGATTAGGGTTTGAGCTAAACTCTACAGGACAGCAGCACTCCAGGACCGATGTTGCCTACCCTTGGTCTGGACTATATGGTCACCTATATTTATATTAGACTTTTATATACATACAGTGTGTACGGAAAGTATTCAGACGCCCCTTAAATTTTTGACTCTTTGTTATATTGCAGCCATTTGCTAAAATCATTTGTTCATTTTTTTCCCCTCATTAATATACACACAGCACCCCATATTGACAGAAAAACACAGAAATGTTCAAATTTTTGCAGATTTATTAAAAAAGAAAAACTGAAATATCACATGGTCCTAAGTATTCAGACCCTTTGCTCAGTATTTAGTAGAAGCACCCTTTTGATCTAATACAGCCATGAGTCTTTTTGGGAAAGATGCAACAAGTTTCTCACACCTGGATTTGGGGATCCTCTGCCATTCCTCCTTGCAGATCCTCTCCAGTTCTGTCAGGTTGGATGGTAAACGTTGGTGGACAGCCATTTTTAGGTCTCTCCGGAGATGCTCAATTGGGTTTAAGTCAGGGCTCTGGCTGGGCCATTCAAGAACAGTCACGGAGTTGTTGTGAAGCCACTCCTTCGTTATTTTAGCTGTGTGCTTAGGGTCATTGTCTTGTTGGAAGGTAAACCTTCGGCCCAGTCTGAGGTCCTGAGCACTCTGGAGAAGGTTTTCGTCCAGGATATCCCTGTACTTGGCATTCATCTTTCCTTCGATTGCAACCAGTCCCGGCAGCTGAAAAACACCCCCCCTGCTTCACTGTTGGGACTGTATTGGACAGGTGATGAGCAGTGCCTGGTTTTCTCCACACATACCGCTTAGAATTAAGGCCAAAAAGTTCTATCTTGGTCTCATCAGACCAGAGAATCTGATTTCTCACCATCTTGTGGTCCTTCAGGTGTTTTTGTGTCTTGCACTGAGGAGAGGCTTCCGTCGGGCCACTCTGCCATAAAGCCCCGACTGGTGGAGGGCTGCAGTGATGGTTGACTTTCTACAACTTTCTCCCATCTCCCGACTGCATCTCTTGAGCTCAGCCACAGTGATCTTTGGGTTCTTCTTTACCTCTCTCACCAAGGCTCTTCTCCCCCGATAGCTCAGTTTGGCCGGACGTCCAGCTCTAAGAAGGGTTCTGGTCGTCCCAAACGTCATCCATTTAAGGATTATGGATGCCACTGTGCTCTTAGGAACCTTAAGTACAGCAGAATTTTTTTGTAACCTTGGCCAGATCTGTGCCTTGCCACAGTTCTGTCTCTGAGCTCTTCAGGCAGTTCCTTTGACCTCATGATTCTCATTTGCTCTGACATGCACTGTGAGCTGTAAGGTCTTATATAGACAGGTGTGTGGCTTTCCTAATCAAGTCCAGTCAGTATAATCAAACACAACTGGACTCAAATGAAGGTGTAGAACCATCTCAAGGATGATCCGAAGAAATGGACAGCACCTGAGTTAAATATATGAGTGTCACAGCAAAGGGTCTGAATACTTAGGACCATGTGATATTTCAGTTTTTCTTTAATAAATCTTCAAAAATGTCAACAATTCTGTGTTTTTCTGTCAATATGGGGTGCTGTGTGTACATAATGAGCAAAAAAATGAACTTAAATGATTTTAGCAAATGGCTGCAATATAACAAAGAGTGAAAAATTTAAGGGGGTCTGAATACTTTCCGTACCCACTGTATAGTTCTGACTGACCAATTTTAGATTAGATTTCTTTTGTGATATACTGTAAAAGTGTAACAAAAGCTATTTCCTACTTTTACTGATCTAATTGTTTACAGGGAATCATCTCGGTTGTTGCATAAGAAATATGATCTAACTATGTGTGCGTATTGTATTATGTAAAATGTGATAATGTATGTGGCCATAGTTTGAATGCTTACAGCCAACACACTATGGCAAAGGAAACCTGCTATCGCTCAAAACTTTTTAAAATCTTTTTGTAATTTTATATAAATATGAGCTATTTTTTGTAAAGTTTTAGTTTTAAAATGAATTGAAGAATTTTTATGAGGCTTTGTTTACAGTAGAATTATTATCTATCGAACATTGGTGGTGAGATGTTAAAAAAATCATTTTACATTCTTTGTTGGATTGTCCTGGATTTTCTGATTTGTTTATGAAACATGCAGTTTAAATAAATGTTCAGTTTATTTGTTGGAAGCTTCTACACTTTTCTATACAGACTTTCTATTTTCTATTTTCATGTAGCTCTTGCTGATTACAGCGATTTTGTTGAGAAGATGTTTGAGAGATGAAAGGTCATGACAGAAGATCTCATGACAGTAGATCCCTTTTCTGATGACAGTAATCTCATAGATAGAGGAGGTTTATTGGGAGTGCATGGAGTAACATCAAGCAGAAGTTGCATTCTATTGCAGTCATCTATAGACCACCAGCCCCCTTTTGCATCATTATTTAACAGGGATGACATTAATGCATGCTGCAATTCATGCATGTAGCAACAACATTAATAATCATATGCCGTGTCTGTGCCACTCAGAGCCTTTCTCTTTAACCTTTCTTTGCTGCATGCCAGTGTACATGAATGTCACATCGCCCTTCTCCAGTTGCATCGTGGGTTTTCCTGCTACTAAGATTAGCCAAACCCATAGAATGTCAAAGTTCACTTTGTCTGAATAAATACAGGTCATCTGGCACCAGACGGGTGTCACAGACTATCCAGACCTCCTCTGACTCCATTTGGAGAGTATCTCTTGCTCACTTCATCCAAAAACACGGTAAAAATGTGCATGTTCTTTTCTTTTATTCTGTAATACAAACATGTGAATTGCAGAAATACACTACTTGTGTAATATATTAATTGTTTTATTGATTTTATTTAAATGCATTTGCAAATTGCAAATTATCTTCTGCTGCATGATTGTAATTTTTTTTATCAAATATTAATATTATTCTTAATCTACTACAATTATTAATATTATTGTAAAAATAATTAGTTTTAAATACTTTCATAATTTAGCCAATGACTGAAGTATTCCATCAGTAAATCATTCATAATTCTCCAAATAATTGTCTTGCTCAGATACCTAATACAAAATACTGATCAGCAGAATCTTTTTTTTTATTTATCATGAATTGTTATGTTAACCAGCTTTATAGGCTTTGCTTGATATTCAACATCCCAAAAAGCGCTTTTAGACCCCTTTTCACAAATCACAACCTGCTCTATAATGCTCAGCTGGACCACTGGCTTTGAGCCAGCAAATTATTGTCTATATTTAATTTGGCCTTTGGTTGAATGCAACTTGAGCAGAGGGTGTTACTGGAATGTTAAGAGCCTCTTGTTGAGCTGTTCTTCAATGTCCAGTAGACAGAGAAGCAATATAATATAACATCAGATTTTATTTTATTTTATTAAAGAAAAATACACATTAGTGTTAGTTTATAGCCTGTTAAATACACTCCTAAAAGCTCAGTATTAACTGCACACGCATGACAAGGTCAAATGTATTCGCTTACATCAATGGAGCGCTTTATGTCTCTTCCAGCTCTGTGTCCTGCATGTGCACTCTGTCACGTATCACAAGAACATCTACCCCGCCTCTAAATTGTAATAAAACCACAAACCCGCCTTCCATTGCACACCAGCCAATCATCATCTCTTCGCCCTGTCAATCAAAACAAGACTCGCGTGCTGATTGGTCCAACCATCTTGTAAAATTGCTTAAAAAATTTCCCTTCCTTTATTACATCTTCTTGCATCCGCAGAATAACGTGGCTACGCTGAAAGTGTGGTTAGGAAACAATCGCTTCCTTAACGTCCATTTAATAGGTGAGTTTTTTCTAAATATGAAACGCCGACATCCAAGCAAAAACAAACATATCTGAACAATGCTAATGTTTCGCTAGTCTCGTTTCCGTTGTCATGCAAAGTTAACAGTTGCGTGAGCCGCACAAGGTCATAGGTGTTTGTATCTCAAGGACATGTTGCATCAAAACTCGTCGAGAAGTAGATAAAAATGTGGTTAGAAGAAAGAAAAATCTGTGCTTTTAGTAAGGTTTGCGATTTAAGTACACACCCATATCTGAACCCTTGCTCAGACTCTTTGGTGTTGATTTAAGAGTCACCTGTTTCATTACATGATCTTAGGTGAATGGTTTTGTAATGTGATTCATGTGTTTGTACTGATATTCAGAATAATTTAATCTCAGAGCTCATATAAATGTGTGTTTGTCTCTCACACCTTCCTCCACAGAGTCAAGATGCCTCATGCTTACCCATTCCTCTCTCCAGAGCAGAAGAAGGAGCTGAGTGATATTGCTCAGAGGATTGTTGCTCCTGGCAAAGGCATTCTTGCTGCGGATGAGTCTACAGGTACTTCAAGACATTCAGTTTTTGTTTGTCAGTAACCAATCCATTTGCTCGTCTAATAACTCTCTTTGATCTCAAATCTTTGTTCCTGTACAGGTAGTGTGGCCAAGCGATTCCAGAGCATCAATGCTGAGAACACGGAGGAGAACAGGAGACTGTACCGCCAGCTTCTGTTCACCGCAGACGACCGCGTCAAGCCCTGCATCGGAGGCGTCATCCTCTTCCACGAGACCCTCTACCAGAAGACAGATGATGGCAAACTCTTCTCCCAGCTCCTTAAGGAGAGGGGCATGGTAGTTGGCATCAAAGTGGACAAGGGTGTGGTTCCCCTGGCTGGCACCAATGGAGAGACCACCACACAAGGTGAAAATCTCATCACTATCTATAAAATAGATTATCAGGTAGTAAAATTACACATGGTATTTTATAACCATTTTATAACCTTTCGTATCCACTTAAATGTTGGAATTAGATGGACTTTGTCCAGAACTGAATGGTCACAGTCACTTGCTTATGACTCATTAAATGCTCATTTGCCTCTGTGTTTGCAGGTCTGGATGGGCTGTATGAGCGCTGCGCTCAGTACAAGAAAGACGGGGCAGACTTTGCTAAATGGAGGTGTGTGCTAAAGATCACCCCCACAACCCCGTCAAGACTGGCCATCATTGAGAACGCCAATGTGCTCGCCCGTTACGCTAGCATCTGCCAGATGGTGAGACACTTGCAGCTTAATATCAATGTTTTTATTTTTTATAGTGAATGTTTTTATTCAGCATAGATGCATTCAATTGATCAAAAGTGACGGTAAAAACATTTATAATATTAGATTTTTTTTTTATTATTATTTCAAATAAATGCTGTTCTTTTGAAATTTCTGTTCAAAGAATACGGGAAAAAGGACAGTTTCCATAAAATCACAACTGCTTTCAACATTGAAAGTATTAAATGTTTCTTGAGCAGCAAATTATCATATTAGAAAGACTTCTGAAGGATCATGTGACACTGAAGACTTGAGTGAAAGGCTGAAAACTCAGCTGTGCATCACAGAAATAAATTACATTTTAATATATAAAATAGAAAACAGTTATTTTAAATACTAATAATATATTAATATCCTGTGTTTTTTATCAAATAAATGCAGCCTTGATGAACATGAGACTTCTGTCAAAAACATTAAAAAAAAGTACCCACCCCAAACTTTTCAATTGCATTGAATATTCAAATTAATTATAAAATAATTCATTATTGTTATATGAATTTGTCATTAAAATAATTTCACAATTTCGTCATCTTTCTCCTCAGCATGGCATTGTGCCCATCGTGGAGCCTGAGATTCTGCCTGATGGTGACCATGACCTGAAGAGGTGCCAGTATGTGACCGAGAAGGTTCTGGCTGCTATGTACAAGGCCCTGTCAGACCACCATGTGTACTTGGAGGGCACTCTGCTCAAACCCAACATGGTGACTGCCGGGCATTCGTGTTCCCAGAAGAACACCCCTCAGGAGGTCGCCATGGCCACTGTCACAGCTCTTCGCCGCACCGTTCCTCCTGCTGTGCCTGGTTAGTAAAACAACCGCAGTTACTCACTCACTCAGTCATGACAGAGTCATTATCTTATCACAAGCCTGCTTGATAAATTCTTTAGCATGCAATTATCATCGTGCAGTATAGTTACCTCATACCACACCCCTTTCTCTCTGTAGGTGTCACCTTCCTGTCTGGAGGCCAGAGTGAGGAGGAGGCCACACTCAACCTGAATGCCATGAACCAGTGTCCCCTGCACAAGCCTTGGGCCCTGACCTTCTCCTACGGTCGTGCCCTGCAGGCCTCTGCCCTCAAAGCCTGGGGTGGCAAGAAGGAGAATGGCAAGGCCTGCCAGGAGGAGTTCGTAAAGAGAGCTCTTGTAAGTTTTATTAACTTGAGATCATCTACTGGATACTGATCTGGTTAAATGAAAAACCAGTTTTGTAATTGTAGTACCAGTTAACCCAGTCTCTAATTGTAGTACAAAAAAAAATCTCATGTTTTTTTTTTCTAATGACTTGTGTATAATTAATTTTATAATTATTTGTTCTTTAAATTATTATAAATGGTTTATATATAAATACAAATGTATTTTTAATTTATCGTGTTCGTATATACGTATTATACAGTGTTATTTTATATAAACATTTATTGTTATTCGTTTAGTTTTATTTTTGCATAGAAAATTACATAGAATATTTTTTGAGATTCTTGATGGTAAGACATGGAGTAATTTGTTCAGGAGGATTAGCATTTCATGCATGAACATTTTAAAACAACTGTTTTGTCTTGTGTTTCTATCTCCAGAACAACAGCCAGGCCTGTGTTGGGAAGTATGTGTCCGCTGGAGATAAGGGTGCTGCTGCTGGAGACTCTCTCTTTGTGGCCAACCATGCCTACTAATCACCAGGAAGCCTTTTCCATTTCAATCCTCATCATATTCCTAAAGAATAACTGAACCTGAACGCATCTATACTCTGTCTGAACTCATCATTTGACCCATTCCCTTTGTCTTTCTAGTGTTTGTTACTTTCATGTGTGAAAACAAAACTATGAAACTAAGAAATTATACTTAAAAGAGTAATGGTATAATAATAATAATATTGTTTTTGCCCTAATCTCCCTCTTCCTCCTTTTAATAGCACTCCAATGTATTGTAATGTTTACCTCTTTAGAGAAACGTTGCTCTTGTACTTGTAGTACTTATAATAACTGTATTTGACTTGCACAAAGCACATATACCTTTCAGGGGTATATTATTATTATTATCATTGTTTAATATGATATACACTGGAAAAAAAAATTAAACATTTCACTACTATCCAAATTTTTGTTTCTTTTATGCAGTTATTCAGACAACACATCATTGTGAGGTTTTGTGTCAGTGTCTGTTGGAACATTTCTCTTTGAATATTTGTCTATTCATCTTATCAACCTTGTAAACCAGGGGTACCCAAACTCCGTCCTGGAGGGCCGGTGTCCTGCAGAGTTTAGCTCCAACTTGCCTCAACACACCTGCTGGGAAGTTTCTAGTATGCCTGGTAAGAGCTCGATTAGCTGCTTCAGGTGTGTTTAATTGGGGTTGGAGCTAAACTCTGCAGGACGCCGGCCCTCCAGGACCGAGTTTGGACAGCCCTGTTGTAAACCAACCCAGATGCAAGAATGTAAATTTATAGGAAGATTATCATAAGCTCTGCTGCTTTACAATTTCAATTGCAAGATTATTATCAGTAAGCTGTTTTGTAATTGTTAGGCATGCTTTATGAACTCTGCTTTATGAAATATTGAAATATCTATAAATGTTGTTTGAAATAAATGGTTCAGGGCGAATATTAAACTGGCCAAAGCACGTGATTTCAGCAAATGAGACTGTTATGTCACGGTTTTAAACCTTTAGAAATTTCACACTTTATCAACACCCTGTAGACTGACATTATCTTGTATTTGTTAAATGTTTATAGCTCAGTTTATTGGCAGCTTGCAGTAGATGTATGGCCTGAGTTCATGACAAGGAGCTCATAGGGGGTTTAGAAGTGACATTATTTGCAGAAACCTTTGTCAGAATGTAAATATATTTTATTACAAATTGATTAAATTCTTACATTATTTCTCAAATCAAGTAAATTTGCAAGATCTTTTTACAAACTTTAAAATTTTCTTATGAATTAAGAACATTTGTGAGACTATTTTCTGTTTTGTAAATGTTCTTATAAATCAAGAAAATTTGTAAGAAAAGTTGAATCTTAGTTTTAGAACCCTAGTGTCCACAGTCGCTGGCTTTGCGGGGTACTTTCCATCAGTCTTGTACTCCGGTGGACAGTACGCTCTTATTCCAGGAGGAAAGAGACATTGTCTGATGTTTAATACATTTCCAGAGCATGTTGTCTAAACCTAGGATGTTTCAATGAGCTAGCTCAGAAAGAGGTTCATAACACATACCATGGAAGGCCATATAGGCAGAGTCCTTCATAGGAGCACTGCACCCGAAATCAATTAATTGTGACTTTCATGGTGTCCTGTTTGATGAGCAGGTTCTCTAGTTCTATATCACAATGGAAGACATCACGCTGGCAGCATTAATCACCTGCCGAATAACATTTCATGCCATCCCCTCATCAAGGCTTCCATGAAGCTCCACGAAACAAAAATTCACGCAGGGCATGGAGCGCTCCAAGACCGTAATATAGTGGTCTGTGCTGTCGTGCCAGTCCAGTGGTTTAATGATCTGTGGGACGCTGTCAGGCCGATCTCCATGGGGAGGCGTTTGGGATGACCAGGCTAAAAGAAAGAAAATATCACGATTAGATAAGAGGTGGTTTCACAAAACAGATTGACTACTGAGAAATGATTTGTTGTCTGTGATTAACATGAATATAAGATTTTAGCAATTGAAAACAGTGACTGAGATGCAATAATACTCACAAGTCTGATGAAGGCCTATGGCATATGACGTCTTCTCAGCATATTTCATAGCCACCTACTCAACAAAGCAAAGACATAACAATTATCTTGTGCACAGAACTTATATCACTCCAGTTATGAATCCTGAACAGATATGCGAAGTTCTGTAGGTAAAAAGAAGGGTAAGTAAAATAAAAGTAAACCTTAAGTCCATCTTTGCAGCGAGTTCCTGCATGCACAAAGCCAAATCCTCCTCCTCCCAGCTTCTGGCCAATTTCAAAACGCCAACAAATGTGCCCTAATAAAAGAAACAATTGTAGTTAGCATAAAAATATAACTTTTTTATATTTTTATAACAATGTTTTATAATTCTCATATATTTATTATAGAGGAATATTAATAGTATAACTCAAATCAAATAAATAATTATATTACAATATTGCATACTCAAACTAGAGAGCTGCTTCTATTAGAGGCACTTTTGATTTGATATCTTAAATTAAACTTCTCTAAACGATGTAACTCATTTTGTTTCTGTCACGGGACGTGGTTGTAGTTAGCGCACGACGACAAAGGAGTAAACATCAATTATCTTTAATTCCAATTTCCAAAACAAAGAACGGGTCGCTAACTCAGTTAGCTGGATTTCCCTTGATCTTGGATCATTTGGTTCTTCGAAGCTCATCCTGGACTTGCTGTTATAGCAACAGGTCCATAAGCTTAAACCTGCTCAGGAGTAAACAGGATTCCATCTTTTTAAGCAGAATTGATACTTAATATTTGCCCCAGCCACCGCTACTTTATTACAAGATCACCCTACTGGACATTAATTTAAAATATTAATAATTTAAAAATGTTGTGTAGTCTATACTATAGACACAGCCAGTATCTATACTCATTATACTCATTGAAAGATTTATTAGTGATGAAATAATGACTTTATAATTGTATTGGAGTCTTACACACATGCTATACAGTTCATCTGAGCCGTGCATTAATTTGAGTGATGACAGCTATTATGGGAGTGGCTTGATTAAGTGCAGGAGATGCAGATAACTTGATCTTGACCCTTAAGAAACTTTAATTAATGCTGTCACATAACAAATCTGTTTCAAAGATAAAATTAAATGAATTGCTAATTACAACATTGAAGTAAAAATGTAAAGCCTGTAGAAATCATCAATATAAATTATTGGGTATCATCAAAAAACCCATTACAAATAAATTAAAAACAGTGCACATTTCATTCAACATTTATGTAGTTTTGTTCACTTGGTTGTTTCCTTATAAAAGTCCAGAAATTTGTCAAGTTTTTCGTCAGGTGTCTTTTTTAATTATATGATGTCATTACCTTGCTGTCTTGCCACCAGCCAATTGTTGCGTTGCTGATCGATAATTTTACACAATTTTGGACCCAGAAGGCCACCAAATGGGAATTAAATATTCCATGGAGGGATTTATAAAATATTTAAAATAAATGAACAAATGAAAGCAATGGTTACATGATGTGATCATTATAATGCAAGGATAATTTAGCAGTTTTGAATGTTTATTCAGAGTCAGCTTAATCTGAAGTCCTCTCAAGGGTTGGCGTCATCTCTTCACAAGTGTTGGGTCATCTGAAGTCTTCATGAGAGGCTGGATATAGTCAGCAGGAGCAATCTATAGATTACACCAACAAAATGTGATGGAATCATACTTGGGAACTGGCACTTTTTCACAAACAGGGTGAGACTTGCCAAACCCAGTGAAGAGACTCATTGTGAGGGTGATGTCTCATTACAGGGAGTCTTCAGGTGGTTCTTGTTCTGAGCAAGATAGAGAAGGAGAAAAACACAGGAGAAATGGTTCAACTTTATTTGTATAGCGCTTTTTACGATACAAATCGCTGCAAAGCAGCTTTACAGGAAATTAAGTTTCCACAATATATTTATACATTGCAGAACCTTAATATATTTAATTTATGGCATTTGGTAATTCTGTATTGTCTGAGCATTGGCATCCTCTGAGGTCCTCTGAGAGGTTGGCATTATCTTTTCTCAGGTGTTTGGTCATCTCAGATCATTTAAGGGTTGGATCCAGACTGAAGTTTATGGGATGTTAATCCTCAATGAGGAGAGACCCCCCACATGATTGTAAAGCGCTTTGGGTGTATGGCAATACACAATAAATGCGCTATATACATGCATCATTCATTCATTACATTAAATTCAATAAAGTTTTCTACACTGCATAAAGGATCTCTTACTTACATCGTGTCGTTGTTTGAGAGACGATCATCCCTGAACAGAAACTCCGGCAGTTTCGTATTTTAGCGTTGAGTTGATTGTAACTTAAATATACCTCTCATTGTCATTGCATTCAAGAGATCAACAAACATGTCTGTTGTTGGCTACATTTCTCACCGCTGTAAAAAAAGTCGCTGTAAATAGGAACAGAACTCAAACTCAGTGTTTGCTAAATCTGTTTCGCCAATAATTTCCTATCATTATAATATCAACTGAGGGTGCTCCTGCTTGCGTTTCGGGTGCTTATATTTAAAATTGACTTTTTGATGTTTTTTACTCATGTTTTATTTTTTTGTAACAAAAAATTGTTTGTGATCAAACATTAATTTGCGGACTCCCGGGGCCTGTACCATGATGGTAGATGAACAAATTCAGAGTTATAGGATACGTTTTGAGTTGACAAATCCAAACCACTCCAATCTGGCTTTGTCGGTACCATGAAGCTGATCATCAACTTTCTCTGTCAACTCAGGCTTAATCCTGAGTTAATGGAGCGCGTGCACATGAATGTGTGACATCAGCGGCGAACAGCCAATCACACCACAGCGCAAGTGTGATTTAGTTCTCGCGAGAGCCAGCGAGATTCAGAACTATTTTGTTAAAGGTTAAGAGATTAAAGAATATGAGGAATTTAAACGCATTTCCACTGAAGTACTTGTCCATGAAAGAGGACAAATAAAGGAAATTATCTTGCTCTATAAGTGCAGTCACAAGTTAAACTTGTGAAGTTAGTTTATATAGTTCATAATATATGATAGAGACTCAAACATGTAAGGTCACATTTTAAAGCATTATCTATTGATTCTACCACTTATTTATATTACATATGATCTGTATATATTAATATTTATTTAAAATGAATGCTTTATAATAATTGTTAAACTAAAGGTGCTTGTGTGTAATGGAGTAATAATAATATAAATCTTATAATAATTATATAAATCATACGTAAATTGTAATTATCAGTGAAGCCAGACAATTTTGTTGTATCTTTTTTAAGGTACTTCATAGTGACCTTTAATTTGTAGAAAGAGAAACTGGGGGAGTGACTTTTTTTGTGTCATACATGTGTCACTTTGCTCACATCTGATTGGTCCAATTTCAGTTTGCAATCTCTAACTCAGAACATAACCTGCTGTGGAGTGTAAGTTACTATGGCAATGAACTCAGCTAAAAGCCAAGCCACTTTCATGGTATCTAAAACCCAGGATTGGTGCAAACTAAACTGAAACTTACCTGGCTAGCCAGCTAATCCGGCTTCATGGTACAGGCCCCCGGTTGAAGATACAGAAGCCATTTCTTTAAAATTCAACCTGATGCATTTCTGAAGACTGGCCAGCAGATGGAGACGGTGATGTTGATAATAGAAGTGTTTTAGTTAGGTGTCTTGTGTTCACTTATGGGCTAGATGCTAATAAATAAATAAATAAAAATGTTCAAATGATGCAAATATTCTTATTACTATAATATATATTAATATTATTTAGTACAATAGTTGGGTAAACGTGGTGGTGAACAGGAGACTGCAGCAAATATGATTTTTGCATTCCTCCAACAACAAAACAAAAACATTCATGATATGTTTCCACAACTTTCCAAAGGATTTCACTGTCACTCTCTCAGCTTTTGTATTAGAAACACCCTTGCTGAAGTGTTAACTATAACTAGTTGTTATCATTATCATTAGCCTATTATTATTATTACTATTACTATTACTATTATTATTACTATTGTTATTTAATGCCTAAAGGCTATGCAACACAAAGTATAATTTAAAAAATGTACATTTCTTAAATAATGAAAATATAAAATACTTTTTTTTTTTGACTGACTAAAAACTGTGGGTCACTCCTGTGACCTTTTTTTTTGTGCTGAAGTTTTCTCTCAGTGATATCCGACATATTTCCTGTAGAAAACAAGAAGTCTGTGTTTAGGATGGCACGGGTGCTGGTAGGTGTCCAACATCATCTGGCTGCAAGTATCAACCAGTTCACATTTCTTAGTTCAAAATAGCTGTGTATTCTGTCAGAATATGAAACATTTTGCAATAAGATTATATTCATAGAAATATATAAAAACCAAAAAATATGTAATTTTTGGAGCCTATGTATTGTCTTTTTTTTTTTTCTCTCTCATTATCAATATATTTTGTTGAGCACCCTGTTTGAGAGTTTTTCCAGTGATGTGAGTGCTTTTGTTTTGTTTTGTTTATGCATTCATAGAAATATATGAAAGGAAATTGCCTCTTTTTTTGCTGCATTGATGTCACAGCTCAGGATAGTGAAGGCCTGGTGACTGTGGCACATTTTGTGGTGCTACCATACTTCTAAACTGCAACTGAGATAAATGCTAGATTGATCGCTCTCTCCAGTTATTTATAGACCTTCTTGGCATAATGTAGGCTATAGATGTGATTATGATCTATTTAAATCTCTGTTGGCTGCAGAGCTTTTTCTTGTAACAAAAATTACACAATATATTTAGTATGATTTAAAACAATGCAAAATAAACAGACTAATTGCAAATATATTGTGCATTGGTAACTGTGGGTGGGAACTATAGTCGTGGTCGGTCGGATGTATTTGTGTGTAGCACCCGCTGCTTGTCAAAACGAGAAGTGGAAGGCAATGGATTCGTTGTTCTGTGTTTCTGTTTATCTGACATAACATCGCTACGGATGAGCTATGGCCATACAGATATACCGTTTATGAATGTCTGCAGTTATTGTCTCACAGCGAGAGAAATCAGGTTTATGTGACAGTTTTTCACTGAAAGGTCGCGATGGATCGAGCAGTAAACTCCGACCCTGTCAATACAGCCGACACTGGTAGGATGCTTGCTGACATGTTTTTAATGACAAAATTTTATGATATGTAAGTTTTATCTTGACTTTATCTGTATGTCTCCAGGTCGTCGTCAACGCTGGAGGAATTTGATCGGATTTTGGTAAGCGAATCCTCTGTTAACTTTTCTTTAAAAACCGTGATACGCAATATCTAAAGTAATCTTCATGATCTCTATCTAGGTTACTGGGACTTTGCAATAACTTCGCATATGTGGTGATGCTGAGTGCAGCACATGACATCTTACAAAAACAGGAAACTCAAAACACAACGACACCTGTAAGACATTTCTGAGCTTAGCTATGATTATTAGATTGTTATCAAATATACATGAAGATAATATTAGTTCAATGTAATTAAGTTCCCTTGTGTTTACTTGAAGTACACTTCCATTATTAAACGTAAATGATTGCCAGTACATTCACCAGGACATTTTTAAACCATATTTCAAAGACAATAGAAGTAATAATGAAATTACATATTAAGATAAATCCAATTCGTTTAAAAAATTCTCTCAGTTCAACTAATTGCATTTTTTTTCTTCCACTAGACTCCTGCTCCAAATGAGACTAACATAGAGATCAGCAACAACAACAACAGCAGCCGCTATGACTGCAATCCTGTGTCCACTGCAGTACGTCTGTCTGTCTGCCCGCCCTGTCTTTCTTTTTCTCTTTCATTTGTCTTTTTACCTGTACAGACTTGTCCCGCATTTAAGTGTAAGTTTAAATATTTGTTCAGGGACTGACACCTTGTTTTCTCTCTGTTTGTAGGCTGTGCTGTTGGCTGATATCTTACCCACCCTCCTAATCAAATTCACAGCACCTTTCTATATACACAAAGTGCCTTATGGGTAAAGTTGGCAAGCACTTCTTTATTTGAGATCTAATTGCAAACATCCATTTGCATTTTCAAACAGCTTTAGTTGTTTAGATGGTAAAATTATGTAATACTGTGATAAGATATGAATTGGCAACTCTGAATAGTTTGAGAAATCAATGTCAAAAAGGACAAAGTCTGATTTTGTTTGTTGCCCTTTAGAGTGTGGAACACAACATAAGAGCTGTTCCTTTATTATTAATAATGTGTTATTTAATAATAATAATTATGTTTTCTTTTTATTGTTATAATGAACAGATTCCGTGTTTTGGTGTGTTTCTTTACGGCTGTAGTCAGCTTCCTGATGGTGTCGTTCTCTTCAACTATATTGATGAGCATATTTGGTAATGAACATGTGTGTGCATTCCCCTTCTGAGCTGGATTAATGAGATTTGAAGAATGTTGTAATGAATCTTTGGATTTTTCCTCAGGTGTCGTCTTTGCCAGTATTAGTTCAGGATTGGGGGAGCTCTCCTTTCTCTCCCTCTCTGTGTTTTTCAGCAGGTAAAGCCTCCTAGAAACCCATTTATTCAGGCTGTGTTCAGAATAGAATATTATTGTGCCTGGTCAGTATGCACGGTTTTAGAAATAATTATGTGAAATTGAAAGACATCATTATGCGCATGTTCAGGTATTATCTGTGGTAAATACAGAAGTTATTTTGTATTTATTATCCAGATTGATCAAAAAAAAAAAAAAAAACACAAACAAACTTCAGTCTGATTGAATAATGAGATATAATGTTTCTGTCGTTATGCTGGAAATAGGTTTAATTAAGTTCCTTGAATTGAGGGATACAATATTGTTTTTAGTGTGCTTTGTTGAAATTTAAGTATTTTATGCATAAAGAAAATTTGCATACTGTGCACAGTATGCACTACCATTCCAAAGTTTGCATCTGAAGAATCAAGAATGCTTCTTTCTGAAGAATTTGCATCTTGCATCAAGGATGCATTAATTGATCAAAAGAGGCAGTGAATACATTTGTCACAGATGATGTTCTTTTGAACTTTCTATTAATAAAAAAAATCCTGAAAAGCGCTACCATTTTCAACATCGTGATAACAAATGTTTTTTGAGCAGCAAATCAGCATAGTAGAATAATTTCTGGAGGATTATATAACAATAAAGACTGCAAAATGGCTGCTGGAGTAATGTAATACAGGTACATCTAAAAAAATTAGAATGTTGTGAAAAAGTTCATTTTTTTCTTGTAAGTTATTTCAAAAAGTGAAACTTGCATATATTTTAGGTTCATTACATGTAAAGTAAAACATTTCAAAAGTTTTTTTGTTTTAATTTTGATGATTAGAGCTTACAGCTCATGAAAATCAAAAATCAGTATCTCAAAATATTAGAATATTTACATTTGAGTTTCAATTAATGACCATCCCTACAGTATAAATTCTGGGTATCTCTTGTTCTTTGAAACCACAATAATGGGGAAGACTGCTGACTTGGCAATGATCCAGAAGACGAACATTGACGCCCTCCACAAAGAGGGTAAGTCACAGAGGGTCATTACTGAAAGGTGTGGCTGTTTACAGAGTGCTGTATCAAAGCATATTAAATGCAGAGTTGACTGGAAGGAAGAAATTGGGTAGGAAAAGATGCACAAGCAACAGGGATGACCGCAAGCTTGAGAATACTGTCAAGCAAAGCTGATTCAAACACTTGGAAGAGCTTCACAAGGAGTGGACTGAAGCTGGAGTCAGTGCATCAAGAGTCACCACGCTCAGACGTCTTCAGGAAAAGAACTGGACTGTTGCTCAGTGGTCCAAAGTCTTCTTTTCAGATGAAAGTAAATTTTGCATTTCATTTGGAAATCAAGGTCCCAGAGTCTGGAGGAAGAGTGGAGAGGCGCAGAATCCATGTTGCTTGAAGTCCAGTGTGAAGTTTCCACAGTCACTGATGATTTGGGCTGCCATATCATCTGCTGGTGTTGGTCCACTGTGTTTTCTGAAGTCCACAGTCAACGCAGCCATCTACCAGGAAATTTTAGAGCACTTCATGCTTCCTTCTGCTGACAAGCTTTATAGAGATGCTGATTTCATTTTCCAGCAGGACTTGGCACCTGCCCACACTGCCAAAGGTACCAAAAGCTGGTTCAATGACCATGGTGTTACTGTGCTTGATTGGCCAGCAAACTCGCCTGAGCTGAACCTTGTAATAGGAAGATGAGAGACACCAGACCCAATAATGCAGATGACCTGAAGGCCGCTATCAAAGCAACCTGGGCTTCCATTACACCTGAGCAGTGCCACAGGCTGATTGCCTCTATGCCACGCCGCATTGATGCAGTAATTCATGCAAAAGGAGGCCCAACCACGTATTGAGTGCATAGAAATTAACATACTTTTCAGAAGCCTGACATTTCTGTTTAAAATATCCTTTTTTTTATTGATCTTATGTAATATTCTAATTTTCTGAGACACTGAATTTTGGGTTTTCATTATCTGTAGGCCATAATCATCAAACTTTCAAGAAATAAAGGCGTGAAATATTTAACTCCATGTGTAATGAATCTATATAATATATGGGTTTCACTTTCTGAAGTGTGACAAAATATTGACCTTTTTCATGATATTCTCATTTTTTGAGATGTACCTGTAGCTGCTGAATATTATGCTTGACTATAACAGGAAGAAATTACATTTTAAGGTATATTAAAAAAAAAGTTATTTTAAATTGTAATAATATTTTGTAACAATTGTAATGATAATTTACCATTTTTACTGTGTATTTTGATCAAATAAATGCAGCCTTTATGAAAATAAGAGACTTATTTCAGAAGCATTTAAAAAGCCCCAGTCGCTGATCTCTCTTTTTACTTGCTGTTTATCAATATTTTGCATCTGTGTTTCTGTCTCTTTAAGGGATGTGTTAAGTGGCTGGGGGTCCGGCACGGGGGCAGCAGGAGTAGCTGGAGCTATCCTCTACTCTGCATTTACACAGGGTGGTCTGACCCCCCAGGTTACATTATGGATCATGCTGGTTGTGCCTGTTATTTTGGCTGTCAGGTCAGCAAAACTTTCTCAACTCTCTGGGGTTGCACCTGTTAAGAATGTTCACTGCATAAACATATCTATTCCTCTTATGATTTCTTTCAGCTATTTCTTTCTCCTGGTGTTCCCATCCTCATTTCCACAGTGGAGGCGGCACGAGGATGGTCACAGTACTTCCAGAGAGGTGAACTCCCAGGAGAGACGTCCTTTAATTGAGGAAGAGACCGATACAGATGAGGATACTGAGACAACTCAGGAAGAGCAAGGTGTGTACAGTGAGGAACTTGTTGCTTGCATTGTTTCAGCTTTTCATGCTCATGATGATGTGTATGATAAATCTGTTCAGATAACTGTACTGGCCATACTTTCTTCCTTCTGACAGAGGACAAGCACATCAGACCCCTGACCTTCACTGACCAATTATACATCATGAAGGTTAGACCAACTTTATGCCTGTATATGGTCCTTAGTTTGGTGTTTCTTGTCTGCTTAAATAACATTGCATCCGTTTAATATTTCAATAAATATTTAATGTAGTTTAAAGGTGCACCAAGTCATTTTTGCTTGATTATCATTATTGTTTTAGAAATTATTTATTTATTCACAGTCCTTATGCACCCATCGGTATGAATACAGTGCATTGTTTTCATTACCGATTCTATTTTAGCATTAGATTTTTGACATGACATGCATATTTGTCACATATATCACATAATTTTTTCTCCAAAAATTATAATTACTATAATAGTAGCATAATTGTATAGATTTACTTAGATAAAATGTGTAATATTCAGTTAGTCATGTGATATCCGTTTCCTAAAATACCTGTTAGGCCACTGAACACCAGAAATGCCTTTCACTTCTTCCAGTGTTTTATTGTTTTGTTTGCACCTTATTGTGCTGCAGTCAGAAAATGCACTTCCTCTTTGAGTCTGTAGTCTTTAAGTGTGTTCCTACCCATGTAATCTCTTTCAGGGTCTGCTGAAGTTTATTATTCCTCTTGGCGTGGTTTACTTTGCTGAGTATTTTATTAACCAAGGACTGGTGAGTGTTTTCTGTCACAGTCTTAGTTAAAAGTCATTAAGAGCGAGACATCAGTAGAACAATCTGTGATCACCTAATATCAATATCTATCCATCCATCTCTCCAAAATTAGATGGAGCTGCTCTACTTCCCTGAATCCCATCTCTCACATGCAGAACAGTATCGCTGGTAAGACACATCACTTCCTGACTTCATGTCTTTTGAATGACAATACCTTTAAAAATGTTGTTCAGTAAGTCTTTTATGCTCACCAAAGCTTTAAAAAAAACCTTTTGATTGGCAGTGTATATTTTTTAGAGGTTCCTACTCCATCAACAGTCCATCTGAAGATTGAAGTAATGTCATTTCAAACCTTTATGACTTTCAGACATTTTGAAGAATGTTGGAAACCAAACCGTTTTAGTGACCATTGACTTTCATTGTATGGACAAAAAAATAAAAAACCTGAGACATTTATTCAAATCTTTTAGGTTTTATAATGTCTATAAGGTTTGAAATCTGATGAGATTGAGCAAATGATAACAGAATTTTTTTTATTTCGAGGAGAACATCCCATATCCACTTGGTAAAAGTTATAGTCTTGGGATTCTTCACCTCAACGATGTCAGTTGTGCTTCATTATCTCTCCTCTGCAGGTATCAGACACTTTACCAGATCGGTGTGTTTGCTTCTCGCACGTCTCTTGTCTGCTTTAAGATCAGGAAAATTTTCCTTATGTCTCTCTTACAGGTGAGATCTCAGGCTGAACCACAATACGCTACATAAACTAATACAAGCGTATGAAACTGTAAATATCACACACTAGTAACGAACTCTTCATGACCCGGATTGCGCTTTCTCTCTCAGTGTTTGAATGCTGTTCTGTTGGGTTTCGCTGTATACTACCAGTTCTTGCCAAACCCATGGGTGGTTTTTATTATTGTCCTCTATGAGGGTCTGTTGGGAGGAGCAGCCTACGTAAATACCTTCTTTTTCATCCGCGAGGAGGTGCGTGAAACTCATTCAAGCCGTTTGTTAATTTGATTTAGATCAGCATGTATCAGTCAGTGGTCTCTAATGCATTTTCTTATGCTGTGTTTTTTGACAGACCGCTAAGCGCGAGAGAGAGTTTGCCATGGCTGCAGCAAGTGTAGGGGACAGTCTGGGAATCGCTCTTTCTGCAGCTGCCTCCCTCCCAGTTCATCATTATTTCTGCTCTTTTTGAGCAAATGAGAATGTGTGTTTGTGCAAAATTAAGACATTTTTGTGTTTTTATAATATTTAATACATTCCATTTGGACTAAAATGTTCTGATTTAAATGAATAATGGTTTGATTGATCTGACTGACATTTGACCTGCTGACTCCCTGCTCTAACAAAATGTTTATTAACCCAAAACATAAACAAATTTAGGATAAATTATGCTTTAATTTGTCAGTTTTATCTTCTTTGCAACTCAAAATCCTAGAATCAAGTGTGTAATGATTATTGAAATGATTCTCTTTCAGTATTAAAATGTTTTTCTTGAGGTTTTTATGAGTGGCTTTCATGACCCCTGTTGGAAAATCACTAACTAGCCCCTGAAATGTTGCTGCTTCCATTTATAAAGCAGTTTCCGTTCTCTTTTTGTGGCTAATGGTGACAGTTGCAACCCTTGGTTTTGCTATTGAACTTTAGCAAACACAGCAGCAGTGTGTTGCTTTTTTGAGAGTCATTGCTTTCATTTCTCATTCACTGCAGGTTTCATATGAGTTTACCTTAATTCAGTTATTTAAATTCTCCAGATATAGAGGCACCTTCTCAACATTGGTAAGGAAGCAGAGTGTGTGCAAACTGTTTCAATTCAACTTAATGAACCAATTGAACAATGGAAATGTATTATAATCTGGCACTAGATGGTAGTACAGAGTTGTCTTTAAAAAGCAGGAGTGAGGGAGATAAAATGCAGTGTAGGAGCTGGCCTTTAGTTGTTGGTGTGTGGCTCACTCATTCGACTCAGCTTTGATTAATTGCATCTGTAGAAGGACTCCATTTCAACAGTTTAAAAGAAAAATTTAAAAGAAATACAAAAGTAAATAAACAAATCCACTTAAGTGACTGCTTCCTAACACGCCTATGTCTACTTTTAAAAAGTGCACTTTATAATAATGTCTAATCAAAAGTTTTACTGTAAAGTACATTTTAAATCATTTTTGTCGCGCTATAGTACGCTTATTTTTGATGTGGTGACTTAACATACCAAAGTACATGTAAATTGAACATTTCAGTTTTAACTCTAATGCGTAAATATATAATATATAAATATATTTTAAATGCACTAAATTTACACTTCACCATTAAAAATGTGTAATTACAATATGAGAAAGTTCATGCGGCAATTTTAACCAGTTTTCAACGGCAATAGAAGTAATTCTACAGAACTTGAGTCGAAAACACACTCGAAAGAACTGCATTTTTAGATTTAATCTCTAATACATTTTCATAAAATTGTAATTGACGTGCAGTTAAGTGGCTGAAAACGTTGCATTCGGTTCTCACTTAACTAAATTATTTAAAAATAAATAAATTATGTGACTCTTTACAAAAGTATGCTAAAGTGCACTTCTTTTTCCACAAAGTCTGGACTTTTATTTTGAAGAGCTGTGCGTCTGGCGGCCATGTTGGGTATTTCTCGAGGGTAGCAAAGTTCACATTGTTGCAAGTGATACAGTAAACCACGCGAGGGGATCGATTAAAAGATCAAACTGGTGAGATTTGGCAATATTTTTAGTTTACGAACTCAAACCCACAAATTATCTTACGCTGATATGAATGTAGCTGTATTTATCTGTTCCATTTTCAATGGCATAAAGGTCTAACGTTGGTTATCTTAGCAGCAATACAGATGCAATGGGTGAACTTTTTAGCATAATGTGTTTGTGCTTGCATTTGTCCATTCACGTGACCCTTTACCCCCAGTCATGTTTTCTGTGAGTCCTCAATGTGCTGTGGCTCTCGAGTTATTAATTCATTCTGTGTTTGTCATGACAGACTGGTTAAGTGATTCACGATCGCGCAGACTCAGAAGTCACTTTAATGCTGTTGCAGTTGTGTGTCAGCAGTTAGTCATCATGCCTGCCTGCACTTGAGCACATGTCTCATCGAGTCTGGGTTGGCTCGTGTGTGTAAACATGCCATCTTCCCTTTGTTCTTGCAGGAAGTGTCTGGTGTTAAACTAACAGTGTGCCTGTGGTCCTGTTGATAGGAAGGGCTCAGCAGTGCCTGGGTGCCCAGGGAGCCACTGCCTGAGTCCCTAGAGGTAGACACCAAACCACAGGACATGAGTGCTGCCAAAGGAGGCCTGGTCATCTTCACGGCCAACTCCAACTCCTCCAGTAGAGAGCTGGGGAGGAGGATAGCCGAGTAAGTTGCCACTGGAGCTCCAGTATAACATGCCAGTTATATTGGGTAGTTAGGAAAGAGTGGAAAGACATTCATTCTCCAACTCGGCAAATCTGAGCTAGAACAACTGTATTCTTTTGAGTGCTAGGTAACAACAAATCAAGTAAGTGCAAGTACACTACCATTCAAATTATGCACACTACCATTTCAAATTATGAAGCTTTTAACAGACTTTACTTTCTTGTCATGTAAATCGCTGTTTTTAAGGCTGACATGACACAAAAGAACAAAATAAAATTATATTAAGATTTTAATTTAAAATTAATTTAAATATAAATATTTGTTAACATAACTAGGCTTCGTTTTCTTTATGTAAATTACGTTTCTTATTTTGATTTTGTGGTGAAATATAATTTGGGACTACTGATATTTACATCTTGTAACCTGTGTTTCAAATACTAAAGATTTCTGTTGTGTGTTTAAGCTGTTATATTGCATTATATTCCCTTGAACTTATGTTCTCATGCAGGCGGTTGGGTGTGGAACTTGGAAAGGTGCAGGTCTATCAAGAAGCTAACAGAGGTGAAGGCCTGTTTTCATCTCAACTTTGTTAAATACCTGCATATTTTTTCATGTTCACTAGCGATGGCTGTGGCCGCTGTTGTAGTGGTTGTTCATTCTTTGCATGCCATGCTGGAGAGAGTAGACAAAACAGATCAGCGATCTGAGCTAGTGTTGATTAATTAAACTGATAGTCTTTGTTTTGGGTCATGCTTGTGTATTCTGAAATGGAAATACGCTTACACTCCCACATGCAGAAACTGGTGGAATTCTCCCAGCTTTCCATGCATCGTTAAAGGGATAGTTCACCTTCAGTTGCTGGTCCCCATTGACTGGTTGTGGCTAGAAGGGATACAGCTCCGACCGGAAATGATCAATGAAATTAATTGTATACCTAACACAGCCATATCACCCTGCAGCCCAAGACCGGTTGCCCACTGAAGCTAAGCAGGGTTGAGCCTGGTCAGTATCTGGATGGGAGACCTCCGGTGAAAACTAAGTTGCTGTTGGAAGAGGTGTTAGTGAGGCCAGCAGGGGGTGCTCACCCTGTGGTCTGTGCGGGTCCTAACGCCCCGGTATAGTGACGGGCACACTATACTGTCAAAAAGCACCGTCTTTCGGATGAGACGTTAAACCGAGGTCCTGACTCACTGTGGTCATTAAAAATCCCATGGCACTTCTTGTAAAGAATAGGGGTGTAACCCCGGTGTCCTGGCCAAATTCCCTCTACTGGCCCTTATCAGTCATGGCCTCCTAGTAATCCCCATCCTCTTGATCGGCTCTATTAAACTCTCCTCTCCACCTGTAACTGGTGTGTGGTGAGCGCACTGGTGCCGTTGTACTGTGGCTGCCGTCACATCATCCAAGTGGATTCTGCACACTAGTGGTGGTTGAGGAGAGACCCCCCACATGATTGTAATGTGCTTTGGGTGTACAGCAATACACCATAAAGCGCTATATAAATGCATCATTCATTCATCATTCACCTATTAGATTGTGTTTTATTAACGTCTATACCTCCCCTATACCTACCCCTTACAGGAATGTAAAAATAGTAACTATTTTTGTACAGTGTGACAAAAATGACGCTGTATTGATGTGCGCATGCCCAGTAGCGCCATATGTATCCCTTCTAGCCTTAACCCCATTGATTTGCAAAGTGTTTTTTTTTTCCCCCCATACAATGGAAGTCAATTGACCTATCGGTAAGCCCCTCCCCTCGAACGCAGACTAGCCAATGGCAGTTGAGTATCAGTTGCACGGGGAGCAGAACTCGGACATCTTTAGGTTTCAGCGTCATAGAGAAACATTGGAAGATCCGAAGCTCGCATCGGTTATATGGGGTTTATGCTTCGAAAATGGAAAAAGGATGTACCTGTGGTACTTGTAACACTGATTCCAGGTATCCTGAGAGGATGGGCAATATAATTTATTACATTTCCTGAATCCAAACAAAACCCTAAATATTCAACCCCAATACAAATGAAGACAAACTTTCATTTTGTGGTTGTCATACACTCATTAAGTTTTCATCTGCTCAAGCAGAACGTTAATGTTATCTTGTGCTTTAGCAAGGTATCTCTGGCTAAAACTAGCTAAGTTAAAGTTAGTGAGTCCATGATAATGTACAAACCTAAATAGCGGACTGTTCTCTCGTCTTATACAGTGTAGGGCAAAAACACATAAACAAAGGTCTAGATTTCAGTGCCTCTCCATATTAAACTGGTGAAATGTACATTAATTTAACCGTACCCTGCGATACATGAACAGTATTGATCCTGCATGTTGTCATCCGCGATCGTGATGACCGACCGTAATTTGAGACTTCTCCTGCTTGCATTGAGATCTGTAAACCCTCGCTTCCTGTTACCCACCGTATTTATTTTTAAATATTTTATAAATCCCTCCATGGAATATTTAATTCCCATTTGGTGGCCTTCCGTGTCCAAAATTGTGCAAAAACATCGTGGGACAAGGTTGTCACACCGCAGCTGTCATTGTAAGACTGTGAGCAACTTCGTTTGTTTGTCCGAGGGAGCAACAGTAACTAAGGGGGGCGGGGCTTACCGATAGGTCAATTAGGACCAGCAACTGAAGGTGAACTATCCCTTTAAGTCCTTGTGCAAGCTTTTAAATAGCCAGTCTGTGCTGTAAAGTTAAATGTTTACTGTGGACCAAACTAAAAATGAAAGAAATTTTATTTTTATTTTTTTTTCCCCACAGAAACACGGGTCCAAATCGAAGAGTCTGTGCGTGGCAAAGATGTTTTCATCATCCAAACCGTCTCAAAGTAAGAAGCCTTAAAGAGATACTCTGTCCAAAAAGGAAAATTGTCTAATTGTTTACTCACCCAGATAAATATGATTTACTTTCTGTAAATTAACACAATTAAAGATTTTTAGAAAAAGAAGTCCATATATTGCAAGTGTATTGGCTGTCCCATAGACTTGCATTATATGGACTCATAGAGAGGGATTATTTTTCGAAAAATCTTTGTTTGTGTTCACCTGAAGAAAGTAAGTTATATGCATTTGGAATGGCATGAAGATAAGTAATTAATTTCTGTTGCCATGTAAAAGCACTTAAGTGAATGAACAAGGCAAAAAATTACAGTAACAGTGTAATTTAGATTTATATATTAATGGCATTCTAAAAAAAAACATTCAGATATTTTACAAAAACAAAAAAGTTGGAACCATAATCAACATCTTTTAAATTATATTTTTTCTTTTTTGCTTCTAGAGCCCTGATTTACTTTGACAGCTCAAACCCCTCACAGCCAATATGCTGAATTATGCAAACTGCAAATTTACCCTCAGTTTAGCATTAATACGGATGTTAAATACGCAAATCTCAGAGTATGCAAATTACGTTCCCTAAATCCCAGTCTTTTTTAAACCGTTCTTCCCTTCTCATCTGCAGAGATGTTAACACCACCATCATGGAGCTGCTCATTATGGTGTATGCCTGCAGGACGTCCTGTGCTCGAAACATCATCGGCGTCATTCCCTATTTCCCCTACAGCAAGCAGTGCAAAATGAGGAAGAGAGGCTCCATCGTCTCTAAACTACTTGCCTCAATGATGTGTAAAGCAGGTAAATGAGTCCATTAGAGACAAAATCGTCCCCTCATTTTTGGTTTATAAGGATATTGGCCAATTTTAGTCCTCCAACTCAGTTGCATTGTCCGTCTGGTTCATTGTGGCTTTGAGCAGGTCTGACTCATCTCATTACAATGGATTTGCATCAAAAGGAAATCCAGGGTTTCTTCAACATTCCAGTGGACAATCTGCGGGCCTCACCATTCCTGCTGCAGTACATCCAGGAAGAAGTAGGTCCTTGTTGACTCTCTTTTGTATAAGATCTGGGTTTTTAGATAGTTGTTCTTCCTGTTCGTCGTCTCAAAGCCTTCAGTTTGAATTATAAGGCAGGCCATGTTTTTTTATGAATGTCACCAGTTATATTTGCTTAAAAATAGAAAGCAGGACAGAAGCTGGATTTAACTGATGTTGATATTTCTCTGCATACGCTTAAGATTATGCATTCATTTTTTATTCATAATAATTTTCTCTCCTGCTCTGATGGAAGGTCATCTGCATTAGTCAGTAATGAACATATGAGCGTATTATTTGTCTACTTCATCTTAAAGATTTTTTAAGTATGTGTGCAGTTGTTTTTTGTTTTTTTTAATAATAAAATTTTTTGCATACAGATTCCTGACTACAGAAATGCTGTAATTGTGGCCAAATCTCCAGCATCAGCCAAAAGGTGACGTCAAATCTTTCTTTGCATGTCATGTCAATTGTTTAGCTATGTTGACTAAAACAGTAGTAGTGAAAGATCCACGGCAAAAGGAGTAGATACTTGCAGGAATGATTGACTAGTCAAGTATACATTATTTTAGTGGGAATATATTAAAATACCTTCGCACCTTTACCTGCTGTAAACACCAGTGAATTATCCTTTTCCACAGTTCCACCTAATCCCTCACTGAAATCTCATTGGTATAACTGTATGCATTGGGTGGCGCCAGTGTGCAAACATGATGTTGAGTTGGAGAAAGATATGGGCTTCCAACTGGGTCAATATTTCAGTTCTTACTGGTATATTAGATTCTTTTTCAGTCATGCATCCCACAGGATAAAATTTGCCTTAAAGGGGTCATATGATGCGATTTCAAGTTTTCCTTTCTCTTTGGAGTGTTATAAGCTGTTTGTGCATAGATAAGATCCCTGAAGTTGCAAAGACTAAAGTCTCAAAACCAAAGAGATATTCTTTGTAAAAGTTAAGACTTGTCCACGCCCACCTAAAACGGCTCATTTAAACACGCCCCCACATGTCTACGTCACGGTGTGGGGAGATTTGCATAACACCGCCCAAATGTTTATGCAAAGAAAGAGGGCATAATTTTTATTCTCGCTGTAGTATTGTTGCTGCCGCCGGCGCCATGTCCTGGAGACTCTGAGTTTCGTTGTGAAAGCGGAACTGCTTTGTTTGGGCTTCCAAAAGAGGACACAACTAGAAATCAGTGGTTAATTTGTATTTACAACTGTTCCAGAGCCGTACAACACAAATATTTTAGTGTGTGCGGAGCAATTTACGGAGGACTATTTTCTGAACCTGGCATGGGAGTAGCCTACAATGCTGGCTTGCTCAAAGGCTGTTTCTATAAAGTGGGGCAATTCCAACTTTGCAAGGACAGTCTGGCGCTTCTGACTCACAGCCTGTAAGTACGTTTCTGCTACTGACGATTCAAACGTGAGTTTTGAGCTGTGTAGAGTAGTGCTTGTTGTTTGTCGTTTCTCTGATCACAAATGCAGACATGGTAATGTTTACCGTGAAAAGACAGTTGAAGTCGTTATAATCAGTAATTATGTCCCCACTGGATGAACAAATGCCTCGTTTATAGTGGGTTTTATTGTTTTTGTCTCGTCGCGCTGAGACACGGCATCACAATACGGTGAGGGGCGTAACATTTCCATCTCACGCTTGAGGTATTCGGCCAATCACAATGCACTGGATAGCTGTCCAGTCAGAGCACGTCTCGCTTCTCAGAACGATGAGCTTTGTAAAAATTGCCGAGGTTCAGAAAGGCGGAGCATAGAGGAGCAACAATAATGTACAGTATGTGGAAAATAATGTTTTTTTTTTTTTACTTTAAACCGCATGAACACATTGCATTACACCAAATACACAAAATAATATTTTATAATATTTTGCTTTTTAGCAACGTCATATGGCCCCTTTAAGTTTGAAAGTAAATGAGAAACTTCATGAGAATTGCGCTTATCAGATGGTTATCGTATCCTTGTGTCTGTTGCCCTGACGGTGGCAGCGTACTTTTCTGATGAAAACTGACTACTTGTCTATGTAAATTTTGTGTAAATGTTGTTTTCATTCATGTAGGTCAATAGTTAAATTATTTTTCATTTATTTTTGATATAACATTTGCAAATAAAACATTCATACATACAGTATATTCAGATTTATAAGTAACACATACTTATTTTTCCAAAATCTTTTATTTTTTTATTTTTTTGTATTTATTTATTTTTTTATTTGTTACCATGAAATAGTTTTTAAGTTAGTGGTTCTCAACTTCCAGGGGTTCCCAATGAATCATACAATTATTTAAATATATTTTTATTTAAATAATCTTAAGGTTACATTACAGTAAGGTTCCATTTGTAACCTATATTTAATGCGTTAACTAACATTAACAATGAGCAATACATTGTTACAGTATTTATTAGTCTTTGTTCATATTAGTTAATAAAAATAGAACTGTGCATTGTTAGTCAGTGTTAGCTCAGGCCCATCAAATAACAGTAATAGATACACTTGAGTTCAATAATGTAGTAGTAAATGTTGCAATCAACTTTTGATTAATAAATGCTTTAGAAGTATTCTTTGTTAGTTTAATGTAGTTAACCAATGGAACATTATTGTATAGTGTTATAAAAAAAAAGACGATAACACTATACAATAATGTTCGTAATGTTCAACAAAGACGTACAGCATTAAACAGACATCATATTTTTATCTGTCTGTCTGACAGACAAGAGAAGTGCCAGATATCCTTATCAGATTAGATATGAAGGCTTTTCAATACGTCTTGTGCAAAAGTGGGCCATGGAACGGTTGAGAACCACTTATTATTTGGAAACTGCTCCTCCCTGTCTGATTGACGGAATTCAGAGTAATGTTTTCAGCAGAATGCAGATGTATACAGATACATAGTATCTTAAATGACCTTTATCAGTTGCTCTGACTAATGTTCTATTTAGAGTTAGTTCTGTAATTTTGATTTTGCACCTAGGGACTGGTTGCATAAACTGCTTAGACTAGTCTTAAAAGGTTATCCATCTTATTTGTTTTCATCTAGACTGGTCATAACTCTTTAAAGTCAGTTACAAAAATGTAGATTGGCCTAATTTTAATCAGAAAAGTGAGACTGATTATCTCTTGGCTAACTGCTAGTTGGTCAAACTGGTTCTTAAAACACAGTCTTAACATAGTGTGTATGTTTATGCAACTGGCACCTGATTTATTAGGGGTTGTGGATGGCCTTGGTTTGTCAAAAAAGTTCCATGGCAAAAACATTGAAAATTTCTTTATCTGTTTTCACAGGGCCCAGTCGTTCGCTGAAAGGTTGCGGCTGGGCATCGCTGTGATCCACGGTGAAGCCCAGGATGCTGAATCAGACCTGGTGGATGGACGTCATTCCCCGCCCACTGTCAAAAACATTGGCGCCATTCATCCAAGCCTAGAGATACCATGTAAGAATCTCACCTCAGAAAATTCACTCAGACTGTTTTATTGTTTTCCATCCTATACCCCATCTTCTTTTTTCTCCTTCTACTTGCACAGTGCTAATTCCCAAAGAAAAACCCCCAATAACTGTGGTTGGAGATGTAGGTGGACGAATTGCCATCATAGTGGTGAGTTCAAGATGATTGAAATATCTTCAGGACAGTATTGTTTTACTTTCTATTTTGTTCTATTTTCATGCGTTTTTTTTTGTTTTTTTTTGTGAACTTTTCTCTTTTTACTTTTTAATTTTAGTACTTCAGCGTAAACTAAAAAAAATAATGTTGGCAACTAGTAGCGATAATTTGTATTTTTATTTTCATTGTTCAATTTTTTTTTCTCGAAAGATACATGAAGATAATGTTCATGTTTCAAATTTTCGCTAAGAGTAACTCTGTTCAGGGTGCTATTTTTACGACAGCGTTATAGTGCCTCTTTAAAAAAAAAAAAAAAAAATCTAAGATTACGAGAATAAAGTCGAAATGTTTTGAGAATTTAAATCGTAGAAATTAAAGTCATGCAAATGGCCTGCATTGAGAGCACCGGGAGAAGTGGCCAGGCCACCGGAATTGATTTGATTGTTGCGCCCGAGCAGCTGCATCATCTTACTGGGATGCGGAAGAGTCAATTTTAAGGACTCGCGGAAACAGCTTAATATCAAGAATATGATATTTATTAACAGATTGAACAGGAACAACTGTTTATCTTAACTTCAGCTCACACACTTAATCGACATTCCTTTGGGGGGGAGGGTGCTGTAGCTCTCTTATTTAACCCTTTTTTAATACACTACAAATATATGTGGGACTATTAACAGAGATCATACCATGTGACATACTCGCGGGGACAGTATGCTTGGAAAAAAATATTTAATGTCTTCCATTGCATTTGTTGTAGTGCGCCAGCCACCCAATAGCAATAGCTTAAGCTTTGTGCTTTTAATATAAGTCTCAGCTTTCAAAATCAGTTTTATAGGGAAACACAAATTGTGTCTTACAATAATGTGATTTTCAAGCTCTTTAATGTTGCGTGATGGATCACTGCATTTATGTGAATTAATTCATTATCTACATGTGCATATTGTACATGTGGCGTCCAAACTTTCATTCCTCACATAGCCTGTTTAATTAAACGGCAATAAAACGTTCTAAAGATTGAAGTGGACTTAAATTTGTTAACATAAGTTATATTGTTGTCTTTTCTGCTGTAAATGTTAAGTGACTATTCACAAACAGTTTTTTTTCATGGTATAATACTGTAATTGAGGACATTTAACGTCTTCCATTCATTATTTGTAACGCGCCAGCCACCCAGTAATCCAACAATTGTGTGCTTTGTTGCTTTTACACACAGCTCAGCTTTCAAATTCTGTCAGTTTTATAACGAAATCCAAATTATAAATGTGTTTTTGTTCTTTATTTCAAGTTTATAGCAAGATATAAAAGTGAAGGAACATCATAACTGCGTTCATGCCGCCGCCGGCGAGAGCGTCAAAATTCGCTCTGGCCGTCCTGCTAACGACGCTGTAGAAAGATTCGTCGACGCTCTGACTATAGAACGCTTGGTCTTGTATTTAAAGGAGCCGCAAAGGAAACAAGCAGGTTGATCTTGTGCAGATTGACCACAAGTAGGGTATAAGTTAACCTCATGAAATATTTTAATTGTTAAAGTAAGTGATCGATGGAAAGAACTTAATTATAGTTACATGTTTGCTAGCGAAATAAACCAATAAAAGCCATTTGTGTGGTGTTTGTGTGTTCATGGTTAAATGCTAAGTTAGTCTAATTTCATCATGCAGTTTATAGAAGACTTACTAGCCTAGGTCTTTAATTAACATTAACATTAATTTGTGCGCAGCCTACATACCGAACTGTCCTGGTTGAAGTGTAGCCTAAATGCAATTGATCAAATCGATGTTGTTTTGAGCAAATTAATTGCATTTCCGCTGAAAAACAAGCATTCTAGCGTGAAAATGCTTGGGAACTAATGCGGTCAGAACCAAAGTTTACAGGACTGCGTTCCCTGGAACCCTCTCAAGCGGAGGACTTCTACATTCCAATTGGTTGCTTCCCAACCGGTTTACCTGACTTCAACTCTCCTCGACGCCCTCACCGTCCAAGACGCGCAGCTCTCGCCGGAGCACGGCGGTGTGATCGCACGATTAGGCATGAGAAAAAACAAAAACAGTTTAGCCTAATTTATAATGAAAATAATGTCTCGTCGTTAGTTATTGTAATCGGAAAGATGATTGGCTCACATGCCGCTTGACACATTGCAATATAGCCAAAATTTTTTGTATTTCGCTATAAAACTGACACATTTTGAAAACTGAGACTTTGGAATATCTCCCGGACCGGTGTTCAATCCGGGCCATTTGCATGCGCAAAAGGCTAGAATAGCCCATCTCAAAATATTATAACTACAATCTTTATTCTCGAAACATTTAGACTTTATTCTTAAAACACTTCGACTTTATTCTCGTAATATTTAGACTTTATTCTCGTAATTTCAACTTTATTCTTGAAATATTGCGACTTTAATCTCGTAATTTTAGATTTTTTTTTAAATGTGGCACTAAAACGCCGTCGTAATGGTCTTCTAAAATATTTTTTTTATAGGATGACATCATTGACGATGTTGACAGTTTTCTAGCAGCAGCTGAAACTCTGAAAGAAAGAGGCGCATACAAGATCTTCGTCATGGCTACTCATGGAATCCTCTCCTCAGACGCCCCTCGGCTAATAGAGGAGTCCGCCATAGATGAGGTCATCGTAGCATCATTTTAATTTGAGGTTGAGAATGACGAGTGTGTTGTCATGAGTACTGATTTTGTGATGTCTTTCTGTGCAGGTCGTTGTCACCAACACCATTCCACACGAGATCCAAAAACTCCAGTGTCCCAAGATCAAGACGGTGGATATCAGCATGATCCTGTCAGAAGCCATTCGCCGCATCCACAATGGAGAATCCATGTCTTACCTGTTCCGTAATATTGGCATGGATGACTAGACAGGCTCATTTATAGACAGTCATAACGTGCACAGAGGTCAAGACTTTTTCTGTCCCTATTGCCTGTATCACTACCAGTTTTTCTTTTTGTCTGTCATTATAACTTCTCATTGTTGTACGTGTAATATTTTGAAAAAATTGTGCGCTCAGAACCTGGATGTTCTTCGATGCTACATTAGTTCAGTGCCCTAAAATGCTAATGTGAAAATGTTCAGAGGATTGAAGTGCAGGGATACTCCTCCTCTTGATCAGAAATATTGGCACTTTTATTTAAGATATAAAAAAGGACCACTAGATGTTAAAATTGTCTTCAGTTCTTTTAGTTGTAGCTCTGCTGTTATTATTATTTTTTAAAGAGTTTAAAGAATGAACAACTCCACTGTGTGGCCAACAATTACAAAATGTAAATCTGTGCTGTGACATATCAGTGTCAGTGCCTCATGACTTTGTGTAATTATTGTGCCACTAGTTGTTTCTGTGTATTTGTGTGGTAGTGCTGAGTTAAAACAAGAATTATTTAATTCAAGGCAAATTAGATGCAAGGTAGATTCTTAGACTTCAATATAGCGCTTAAGATCTAAAGCTTAATGTGCTTGATTGAATGTTTTTCCTGCTAGATTCTTCTACTAACACTTCAACGTGAGGGCTTATATTTGTTTTTGCCATTAACGGGACTACTGAAGCATATTTGCCTCATAAATGTGGTCATAGAGTTTCTAAATATCTTGCCTCTGAGAACTTGACTTCTCATTTTCAAATGAAATGCAGGGTTTTTGTTATGTGACTAATATTTCAGGCTTTTGTATTTATTCACAGCACTTGATGACAAATAATAAACAACTTAGACTATCTGATGTCACGTGTGCATTGTTTAATTAATGATCCACCCTTTTCTCGGGTCAGCTAAGGTTAGATTAACAACCAGGTTGTCAGAACTAGATTTTCCAGTTTGTTGTACCATGCTAGTCCATTTTAGATTTCAAGCACATGCCGGTCACTGGTTTTGAGATCTTTGTAATGTTGGTCGAGCTATGTTTACTTCAAAGTTCACCAAAAAATGAGTCAACAGAGGGCAGTCAACACTTCACGGAACACCCTGTCCATATACCTACAGTATGCAAGCAACGCCAAGGTCACAGGTTCGATTTTAGGGAAAAATATAAGTATAACTATCATAACTTGAATGTATTTTAAGACCTGGAGAAAATCCTCTCCCAAATGCATAGGTTATGCTGGGGAAATTGATTGGCAGTTCCCTTATCTAGTGTTAACTTCGATTTGCATACTGTGGAGTTTTTAAAGTTTATTAAAAGAGATTCCCTACAGTTCTATTAATTTCATTAAATTGCACAGATAAGCTGCAGTGAGTTAGAGGATAAAGACTGTTTCTGTTTGCATAATGATTCTTGAACCCTGAGGGCAGAAAATACTTCTGACATGGATATTGCGAAGACTGCTTCAGCAAAAAGTTCTGTGATGGAAAGCTTAAAATGTATGACCTACGTAATCTTGCTGCTAGTTTCACAAGGTAGTAAAAATCCTCTGCTATTTCTTCTTTTCCTGCAAATACGTCTTATAAAGATATTTTAACTAAAGCGGGGCAGCAAACGATTGTTCTCTATAGCTATCTGTATTTAGTAGCCTACATGACAAGTCAGCGTTGCCCACAAATGCCTGCTCAAAGCTACCGTGATAGTTCATGCAAAAATTTAAATTCAGCCATTATTTACTCACCCTCATGTGTTTACAAAACTATATGACTTTATGTTTTCTTTGGAACATCATAGATTTAGCAATATATTGAAAAATATCTGTGATTCCAGTGTTGATTTGAACATGATTTTATTTGATCACTTTAAGAGAATTATAACTTTATGGTTAGAAAAACGGAATGTAACGTAGTGACACACATTAAACTGGCTAGAACACATTATGATCATAAACATTTAAAAGCATTCTTAGTTTGGCTGTGAGGCATGACGTATTTGAAATGTTTCTTCTTTATGAAACATTTCAAATATAAGTGAAGTGAAGTGAAGTGAAGTGAAGTGAGTGAAGTGACATTCAGCCAAGTATGGTGACCATACTCGGAATTCGTGCTCTGCATTTAACCCATCCAACGTGCACACACACAGCAGTGAACACACACACAGCAGTGAACACACACACACCGTGAACATACACCCGGAGCAGTGGGCAGCCATTTTATGCTGCAGCGCCTGGGGAGCAGTTGGGGGTTCGGTGCCTTGCTCAAGGGCACCTCAGTCGTGGTATTGAGGGTGGAGAGAGCGCTGGACATTCACTCCCCCCACCTACAATTCCTGCCGGCCGGGGACTCGAACCCGCAACCTTTGGATTACAAATCCGACTCTCTAACCATTAGGCCACGACTTCCCAAATGGGCCCATTGTCACATTAAATGTGTGAATTTGCTTGTTGCTGCTGCTGATATGAGCCTTATTTGCCTGCTCTGCAAGCATAAAACTTAAGTAGACATTACTGGAAGGATATTTAGATCACTAATCTACCTTCCATGTAAATCACCCGGCACAGGTTCCTAGATGGCCTTAAAACTGCCTCAAGAGAGAGAAGAGCTGTCAACAGAAGCAAATTACTGAGAAAAGTTTAAGACTGTCTGAAATTAAAGTTAAAATCAGTCAATGCCAGTCCAAACTATTCCCTCTTGTTGATGGTTCACTTGTTTACAACAGGGTCTACATTACCTGCAGAAAACTCTGTTCATGTTAAATTCATCTCAATAGTAGTAGCCTGTTTAGTTCAGAGGCTAGTTATATAAAACATGTTCTACAAAATCTAGTTGTTTACATAAAACTTAAATTGGTCTAGCATGGACTGAAAAATAAAACAAATTACCCCTTGGCAAACTGCCAGTTGGTCACATTAATTCTTAGTATTGTCTTAACTGTCGAAGTTTTGCAACTGGCCCTAGAACACCATCAGAAATAGATAATAATAATAATAATGATTAATTACATTTATAGTATGCGATTGGAATTCTGCCATCCATACACATGGGCACTCAGTACTGGACACAAGTGTTTTTCCCTCGACCTGTAAATGATATGTGATTAATTCTGGAGTCACATTATGACATCATGACAAATGTGACTGGCTGATGACATCACAAGATCACACACACACACAGTCCCAAGCCACTTAAAAATAACTTTAAAAGAAGGTGTGGTGTGTGATAAAATTAAATTCAGTTTGAAGCTGCTCCGATTAGCAACAATTGTAAAACATCTTTATGTAATAAAAAAAGAATAAAGTCCAGCTGTAATCAAGTGAACTCTGTCGTGGAAGGTTTATTTTAATAATTCAATAAATGGTATTCTATAAGCATATAGTCTGGGGGTTTGTAGACTTCAACTAAAAAAGACTGAGTTTCTGACCTTAATCTACATGAGTGGACAGCACCCCTGTCCAGTGTTTCATTTACTATACCATTTAGCTAAAATCAACCGATTAAAGAATCAGGAAATAATGTATTATGCAAATGGTGAACTGTGATGATTTAATAAGACCAATAATTGATCATTTACATAATACACATGAATAGAAAAATAAATGATTGACATATTAATAGCTTTAAGGACAATCATAAAGCTTTATCTAAAAGTCTGTGCCTGCCTTTTACATAACACATTCATCAGTTAGAAAAACTTATTTGTATTGGGAAAATCCTGTTAATCCTGTATTAACTTTCTGCTGGCTAAACAGAATAAATAAAGCATAGTTTTATGTGAGATCAACTCACATGGTTCAATATGCTTTTAGCATATAGTTTTCTATTGCACATCATTACATTCATGAAATCAGTATACAGCAGTTTGTTGCCTTATTCTACTTGTTTGGTGGAGACCCTTTAGTTGCTTGCTTCTTTACTTGTGCTGGACAGGAAATTCCAGGAGAAGAGCAACTATACTTTGTTAAGGATGCAGAACGTTTCCTGGAAACGTTTGGCTGGTCTGACTTCCCGATCTTAGGTGCACCAATCAGCTGGACCTGGGGCAGTTTTGAGGGAGAGGTGGGACCGTTTGGTGCAGGGACTGTGCAAGGGGGTCTTTGTGTTAACCTAACTGAAGCAACTCCTCCTGGGGAAAATTTTTCAGGAGATGGAAATGATGTAGTGCTAGGCTTATTCTGCCCCAGTGGTTTTCCAAATGGGTGTCTATGCATGCCAGCTTTAGGAGCTCGAAGCCCAAATGAACGATTGCTAGTGTCTGCTTTGCTGATGGGTAACTTAGTTAACCCTCCTCTCGCTTGAATAGGAATTTTGGATGATGCTTGATGTGGTTGCTAGGATGAAGAACAGAACATTAGTTAAACATTTAGTTTTCAAAACTAGTTTTGTGTTCTTGGTAGTAAATTCTTACCTTCCTAACTAGACACTCCAGCTTGGGTTTCGCCTCTGGCAGGTTCTTGTTCATCTGATTTGTACAAATATGTTCCCCTTCTTGTTTCTCATCAATCAGAGCTGTCGGGTGACATGTTTGTTTTCTATGCCTACTGTAAACATCACCAAGCTTATTCTCTTTAGATTTTCTATCATTTATAGTCTTTGGTTCTATAGGCTCAATTTTGCTAAATTTTGTTTCTTTTCTCTGTGCAGCTCTTGGTTCTATGGGTTCAGAATTGTTCAGCTCTGTCTCCTGGGAGTCTGAATCCTCTAATATCAGCAGCTCATTGGTTTCAAACTGTTCTGGTACTTTCTCTTGAGGATTGTGCTCCTCAGAATTCCTTTTTAATATGGCTGGACTGACCTCATCATCCAGCAGTTTTACATGCTCATTCATATGCTCTTTGGATTTTAGGTTGAGTGGATGATTTGATCCAGAATCTAAATCAGCCAATGGGTTTTGCAGTTCCTCACTCTTAGGGAACTCCATGGACTTTGTTACCTTGGTCTTCTCTGGAATTACAGGATTTACATCTGCTTTATCTTGCAGTATTGAGCTCCTAAATTCATTGTCTGGTGTCGACTGTGGGATAGCATTCACTTCTGAAGGTGTGAGCATTAAATCTGGACTTTCCCCAGACTGAGAGTAATGTAGTGACGGTTTAGTAGTAGTCTCAGATAACTGGATAGATTGTCCCTTACAAATCAAATCTAGACTTACCTCAGGTTGTAAGTCCTGCTGTGGTAGTTTTGCAGTTTTCTCAGCAAACTTAACAGATTGTCTCTCACACTTTACATCTTGACTTTCTTGAGACTCTAAGTCCTGTGGTTGTGGATTTGAATCTTTCTCAGCTAACAGTACAGACTTTTCCTCACATAATAAATCCAGATTTTCATCGAGTTGCATGTCCTGTAGTGGCTCTTTTTCAGGTTGCTCACAGGCTAAATCAGGAATTAACTCAAATTGTATGTCTTGCATTGGCGCTTTTTCAACTTTCTCAGCTAACTCTACAGACTCTTCCTTGGACTGTATCTCTAAAACCTTCAGAGATTCACTTATCTCATGTTCTTGAGAAATGGTACTCGTCGATTTGCTTTCTACCACTGGCTCTGACGTAACTTCAGTCTCTTGTACTTTTCTGTGAACTTTCTCATCCAGTTGAGTTTGGGTATTATCTTCAGACTTTAAACGTGCCAGGTCAGCTGTCTTATCTAGTATTTGTTGAAATTCGGGCTGCTCCTGTCCAAAATGCATTTTAGGTTCATCATTTTCTTTTGTGTTCTGGCTGCTCAGCTCAGATAGTTTCTCAATTTCCAGAACAGGCTTCAGTACTTGTAGTTGTTCATTCAAGCTTAATGTCTCCAGTGAGCTTAGTTTCATTTTATGATCAATACCATCAATCTCTGACTTCAAGCCCACTGCATCACTACACTCAAAGTATTCCTCTGAGGTTGAAGAGAATCTGAAGCAACCATTAGGAATCTGTGAGAAATAGCAGGTTTCACTGTCCGGTAGTTTACTATTATTAATTATGGTACCTTCGTCTCTTTTTTGGGCAAATGTGGATTTGGAAGTTGCAGTTGTTGTTTTGAAGTCTGCAGATAAGTAATTGAAAACAATACTGCAAGATGTTTTTAAAAGTTTTGGAATAAACAAGGTCTGTTTATTATCCAAATCTGTACTGTCTTGAGCTGGGGATGAATTTGAACAAGGATCTTCCTGCACTTTTTCATTGTTTTTGATTGAATTACTCAAAGCTTCAGGTACAAAGACATCTCCTACAGACCTAAAGTCAGCCACAGGGCTAAAACACTCATAGTATTCATCAGACAATGAAGAGATGCTGGAGTCAAAGTTAGACTTATGTGTACCTTTCCAGGCATTTTGGTTTGTGTCTGGATTTGTATTCTTGTGGTCTTGAGTGGCAACATCATTTATGACTTGGTCATCTTGGCTTTGCTTAACAGAAGGAGTGTCTATGAGGGCAAGTGAGTCATGATGACTTTTGTTGGACGTTGCTGCTGATGATGATGATGATTTCAAGTCAAGTTCCTCTGAGGTTTGGGCAGGACATTTCAGAGGTTGTAGAGTATCCAGAGCTTGCTTTGTATCTGTATCGTTATGAACAAAAAATGGAATTGTATTGGGAAAGTCTTTTTCTGTATGAATGTTTTTGCTCTGCAAAGATATGGAGTCAAGCTCTTTTTCCATCACACATAGTTCCTCTTTATTTACTTTATTACAGGCAAGCACATGCACTGTTTCCGGCTTCTCCAAAGGCGAGATAAGATTCTCACTCCGGCTGCTTCTTTGATGTTGATTTTGATCAAAATTCTTTTGCACTTCACCTGATGTTTGTTTCTGAGCTGGAGCTTCTGGATAAGAGGGAGTTTGGGATATGGGTCCAGGACAAGCCCTCAGAGATAAAGACTCCTTTGGCTCATGAAAACGATCCTTGAATCGGATGGCTTGAGACACTTCAAAGAGTTCTGAACGCATTAGGTGAGCATGCAATGGCTTGTTGGAGTCTCTTATGTTAATGAAACCAATGACATCACTCGGCGGGTCAGGATCAGGCCAGGTCGGCACATAATTGATCATGTTCGCCTTTTCCAGGTTGAGCAGTCCCGGGTGAACTGGTGGCATCGCTGGTGTCTCTTTAATTTGTTTGATGACTTCCGTCTGATTCTTGGAAGTGCCGTTCTTAGCACTTGTCTGGTCAGATGCAGGTCCATTGGTAGTGAAAGCACAGTTGGAGACAAGAGTGTATTTTGGGTTAATGAGCTTGAGTGCTGTGGTGGCTGAGGGGAGTAGAGTTGGTACCACTTTAGGGAGGAACTCAGGTTCAGGCTCACTGCTCAGATTAATCTTGTTCAGACACACTCCATTAGACATCATGTGCATGTCCTGAAACAATGAGTCAAATGTGTCGACTGATTGGCCAGTGAGAACCGTGATGAGGTTTCTATCCAGTCTAGAGGCAGACCATGTGAAACTGAAAGTAAAGAAAATATTTGTAATCTAATAACTACTGAATGTAGTGAATGTATTTATTGATGTATGTATCAGAATCATAAATTAGGTCTAATCTTGATAAACTGGGTTGACCAGACTTACCTATATGACCCTGAGACTGCTTTGTCTCCGTCAATAAACATGAACTTCTGGCTTTGGCTTCCACACACTCTCTTTGAGGATCGACTGAAAAATTCTGCCCCTCTGATGCTGCACACTCTCAAGTTCTGGTGGAAAAATGTTCAGCATATGGATGGACAAAAACATTCAAAACAAAAAGAAATTATCTCTCAACGGCATATAACTTCAATTAATATATATATATATATATATATATATATTAATTGAAGTTATATGCCGTTGAGAGATAATTTCTTTTTGTTTTATATTTATTTATATATATATAAATAAAATGAAAGCTCTTAATGAGCTCTTTCTACTGGCAAAAGTACTGTCATCCATGAGTGTACAAATTTTTATTCTAAACAATTTAAATCAGTACACAAAGTCAGATCAAATTATGGTAAAATTTTTGTTTTGGCTCTCCTGTAAAGTTGGTGAAATGTCACTTACACCTTTCTGGTTCTCACCCCTCGATGTCACATATGTAATGTCTTAAAACATATGTGACCCTGGACCACAAAACCAGTCATAAGTGTCCATTTTTAAAAAATGTAGATTTATACATCATCTGAAAGCTGAATAAATAAGTTGTCCAAATTAAGTTCTTAGCAATACAAATTACTAATCAAAAATTAAGTTTTGATATATTTATGGTAGGAAATTTACAAAATATCTTCATGGAACATGATCTTTACTTAATTTCCTAAAGATTTTTGGCAGAAAAGAAAAATCGATAATTTTGACCCATACAATGTATTTTTGGCTATTGCTACAAATATACCCGCGCTACTTTAGACTGGTTTTGTGCTCCAGGGTCACATATGTGCATTGATGGTAATCTGAAACTACATTGAGCCTTTTGTGGTCATCGATATTCATCACTGTTCTCACATCAGTACTGTATTTTCTTTTTGTGAGTGAACAGAACTGTTTACTATCCAAGTTTTTGTGGTGCCTTTAGGTCATAGAAGTTATTATCACTATTCAGGTCAAGTGATTTACATAAAAACTTCCAAAACAGAACATCTGAATAGATTATAGTAAATGCACTTTTTGTAAAAAAAAAAAAAAGGTCTTCTGTTGTATATAAACACTAAATGCATTTAATTTCTTTCTAACAATTATCTTACTATCACTGATACAGTTATAGATTCTATGTCATTTAAAAAATGTTGCAAAACTACCTATCATCAGCAGAAATCTGTTTCTGTCTCTAAACACAAGTGTCAAGAGTCATAAATGCTCACAGTTGCCTCGGGCTGTTTGGAAAATTAGACTTTCTGATTTGGAGTACTGAACTTTCCAAAAGTTCTCTCAGTAAGTTGCTCCTGCTCATTAAACTGCAGGCTTTCTTTTCTGCTAATAACTCATTAATATCTCATCTTAAAAATGAGTTTAAAGTATTCATTGTGACATGCCTTGAGGTGACCAGTGTGCATGCCTGCTTTCTCACACATTCTCAGGAAGTGCTTCACTCCGGTGGTCTCCAACATAATGTACACAGACACTTTCCGTTTGTAGCTTACATCCAGGAGATCTTTGAAGATGTCAATGTCTGTGAACAAGTCCATGACAATTGCAATAACCTGCAAAGGGAAAGGTATTAATGAAAACACAAGAACTTGGTACAAACAAAACTGTGTGACATCTGTCAAAAACATACTGATAATGATAATGCATGTAAAGAAAACTGTGCACACAGATAAAAAAAGCAAAACTTGTCATCCTTTAAAAACTAATTCCAAGAAACTAAAAAAACTGATCTGGAAAAGTGCATGGGACACTGTGAGGACTATTCAAAAATATATTATTATCATCATAATTAGCATGAATCAATTCACAGAATTTAAAAGTGTACTTTGCTTTAATGCATCAGTATTCAAGCTGTATGAAGTTTGTGTTAAACCTGAAGATAATGTTCTCCAGCATTGTTTAAAAAATGTTTTTCAAAAAAATTTGAGCCTCAGTGGAACGAAGATCTTATCTTTTGTACGTCCACATGACATTTAATTTACATTTTTCAAAACTTTCATTAGAAAGTCAGTTTATTTAAATTATATGTATAATCTTGAAATTATATATAGGGCCTGTTTGAATTGTTTTACCATTTTGCTTTCTAATTCTAAAAGTCCAAAGTGCCAGCAGTGCCCAGCCCTACACTCAGAAAAAAAGGTACAAATGCTGTCACTGGGGTGGTACCTAACATGCACATTAGGTATACATATGTGTCCATTAGGGGTAAATAAAGTACAAAGGTGTATCTTTTGAAAGAGTACTGCCCCACAGTGACAACTTTTGTAGGCTACTTTTTTTCTGAGAGTGTACAGCTCATAGCTCAGACTGTTTCATGAGCTTGAGAACACGTGTAGATCTCGACACTGGACTTTGGTCAGAGTTTTATTCACCGGAGGTGAGTCACAGCAAAACAATCATAATAATACAGCTATAATATTCATCCCATACCTTTTGTGCTTGAGAGATCATTTTTCTAACGACCTCTTTAATATGTGACTGCCCCTCATAAGGGGGCTGAGTGTACACTTGCGCACGAGTGACCCCGCGGTAGGACGGTCGGTCCGGCCAGCCGATGTCCAGCTGTGGGATGGAGCGGTCTGAGCGGTCAGGCCAGTACTGAAGGGAAATCTCCTCCCCATCACTGTCTCCCAGCAGCAGCTCAGCGGTATGATCAGGGGATCCCGGGCTATACACCTCCACGGTGCTGAGGATCCTCTCAAGTTCAAGGTCCGACAGAAAGCAGCGGATGTTGTGTGTTTTGATGTAGTCCTCATAGGCGCCCTGTCCCTCATGTATGAGTGTCTCCAGCGCCAGTCTCTGCTCCTCGCTGTAGAAGAAGTCCGGCTTGGACTCGTTAGTGCGCAAGTTGATGTGATTGTCATCAAGGCACTGAACCTGTGACAGTGCCATTACTTGAACTCGGCGGTATTTTTAACAGCATTTAAAATGTATTTGCGTATAATTGACAAGTTTAGGCGACTTTAATTTAATTCGCGTACATTGTAAGATCCGGTTCACTCGCTTCTGCTCATCAGTCGATCCTGTCAAGAGTGTTTTAACGCACAGATGCAAGAGCAGGTAAACGTGCACACCTTAGTCACGTGACTCTCTATCACCCAATGGTAAGAGAAACTCAACCTCGCCGTATAGTAGTGGGAACGTACCCCCCCCCCCCCCCCCCCCCCCCCCACACACACACACACACACACACACACACACACACAGCTTTTCCCAAAGATAAAGTCAAGATACAGTTTTATTGTTACTATGGACTATGTGGACAAGACTCATGTAGTATTCACCATGAAGCTTACACTGATGATGTATCTGAGAGAAAACTAATGTCACTGTAGGCTATATTTATCTAATTTTCAGCAGTAAGAAAAAAACTGTAAAAAAAAAAACAGTTTATTGTGTTGTAGAAAATCACAGTTATGTGAAGAACAGTAGGGCCTGTAGATAGGGAACGTGTTATTTAAGAAAAATATAATTATATTTTCAGAATGACTGTGGTGTAAAATGCTCCCAATGAACATGGCCTAATTAGTTATTCTGTTCTGATCATCAAATCCTTTGTTTTTCCATCAAATGTATTCTAACTAGTTGGTTGAATAAAAATACTTGAACTTTATATATAAAAATGACCTCAAGTTAGCATCGGTTAGCTAGTTAGCAAGCCAGTTAGCTTCAGTTCAGTTCGGAATTATTGATTATATTCTTTTTAATTTCAAGCTAAAACTGCCTGTACTCTGATTTTGCTGTAAATGTAAAGCAAATAGCTTTGCAAGGCATTTTACCCCACCTGTGGGACAAAACGCACCCTTGGTAGAAATTTATAGAAATAAATAAGCAAGATAAATAAGCAATATTCTAAAATTTGGATAAAACCCATGGATGAAAAATACCATCTCCCTTCACAGTTTTTGGATTCAGTTTTACTTTGCAGCACATCAGAATGTCAGATAATGGAGGTATGAAATACCTTGATGATTTTGTATCAAATTTAGTCATTTGCTGGCTTGACCCAACCATATTACACCCTGACTGAAGATGATTGAGATTGATGTACACACTATTGTTTTAATATTCATATATTTTTAGTCATCATAATGGTAACATTTACATCATCAAAAGAAAATAAGACAACAACGATTATGAACAATATATACACAGAAAAAGTATAATAAATATAGCAATTGATTAGTTTTTGAGTTAATATCCAAATTTGTAAGCAAAGTGCAGTGAAGAGATTGTATTAACACAATTTAAGATCTCCTTTTCCATTTTAATGCACCAGAGTATGCTCAGAGACTTTTATTTTATTTTTTATTTTTTTTTAAATGGTGCTTGATAGTTTAGAGCGTTTGTCCTAAAAAGCTGACAGGTGTCATCTTAGTGTCAACAGCATGATTATGCTTTAGTTACTGTGGCTGAATAAGTTCATTTTTTCCTGTTTGCAAAGTCATTTTCAAACTTACTCAGCTTGAACAACAAGCTGAGTATTAAACCAATAAAAGATGCTCGAATACTGATATGTACACACAGTGTTGTTCTTGTCCTTCACAGTCACTGATAGATGGGCTGGACGTACTCAGGGGGGAAAAATCCCACACAGCCACGGCAGCGACCTTTCCAGCGCTGAGAATCGGAGCAGTCCAGCAGGTCTACGACATCACCCCGCAGGAAGTGCAGCTGGGAATTGTGCTCTGGATTGAAATCAAACAGGGCCTGTGCTTGATGGGGCCTCTGATGGGAAACAATAACAGACAAAGGTCATTATTGTTGTGCCTGCTTTTACATTTTCCACATTTAGGACCATTTTGACGTCATACTTTACGTGCCTCACCATTACGATTACACCTGAGATATTTTTTGTAGTTTCACATCTGATTAGTTTGATTTTCCTGATGTGTATTACACATCAGTTGGATAAAGGCAATCAAGTAATTGTTTAATTTACGTGGAAAGTATGCTTGAAAAGCTGGAAAAGCATGTTTCTGAACATGGTTCACTCAAATAAGCACAAATAGAATCTGAACAAGAATCTTTTTGCTGTTTGGTGGAAAAAATGTACAAATAAGCAATCATTTTAAAAGCATTTAAGTATGAAATTTGAATTGTTGTTGTGAAAAAGTACAGCTGTATGTGCAAGTGTTGTTTTACCTTTAGTGTATGGTCTGTCTCCCTCAGAAACACAGTCCTTTCCTTTGCTATGCTGTTGGTCTTGTAGAAGTGCACGAGCTGATTTAAGGAAGGGAAGATCTCCTCCCAAACAAAGTAATAGCCATCTCTGTCCTTTAACACTTTGAAATGCTGTACATGATCCCCATAGCTGGTCAGAGAAGACAGAAAATCAGAATAAGAACACAGCACAACAGAATATCAGAGTATTTACAGAATAAGCCCTCTAGGATTTCATAAAGTGACCCCAAAAAACAGGACACTCAAGTCACTCTTAAAGGTGCAGTGTGCCACTGGTGGCTCCAAACAGAACTGCAATAATGACTGTTTTCGAATAGGTTTTCCAAACCAGTGTTATTTTAATATTATATATTTGAACTATTGTAGTATTCATTAATATTTTGAATTAGCTTTTACTTTTACATTTTCAGGTTTCATTTTATTTTTAGTGTAAGGTTTATTTATTTTGTTATGTGCTTTTGTGATTTTTATTATTTTTATATATATTTATATATTTACTTACTATTTATTTTTGTTCATTTCCAGTCATTTTAGTGCCTAGCCTAAACTTATTGTAGTTAGTTACCAATGCAACATTTATTAAATCAGTTTTTTAGGTTTTTATTTTATTTCAGCTTTATTTCAATGAATGAAAACAGTTTTAGTTAACAATAACAACACTGATCCAAACATCGTTCCTCCGACCTGCCTTGCTTGTGTCTAGATTGTAGATACAAACTATATATGTCAGCAGAACAAAGGTTCAGCTATGATTAGCTGATTTCAGTTCTGTTTTGGGCCATAAAACAAAATTACTTTAAAAATGCATAACATTCACTGCACAGAAATAGCTAACAAAATGGTCATTTCTTAAAAAAAAGTGCGCACACACACACACACTTTTAAACCAAAATCAAAATAATTAGCTGGTTTTTAAACGATCACAACAGGTTTAAAACCGTAAGGTTCAAAAGATGCTCTCTGCGTGGTCTAATTTTTAGATTTTAGGATCTGTAAACAGCTATACTCAATGCAGGCCAAACATTTCAAAACAATTAGTCAGCATGTCTTCTAAATAAAGCTTTGATGTTACTTTGGTTGCGTTAGCGTAGAAAGCTAGACATCTTTAAGAGATTCTGCAAATATTCTCTTCAAAGCCGTGATAAAATTGAAATAATTCAGTGTTTGAAACAGTAAACTTTCTTTCAACTGTATGGCGAAGGCATGTCTAAAGATGAATTGCGCTTTACGAATATGAATAAGATATCTTGATATTTCAGAGTAAAGTAGATCAAAGGGACGAGCGTGTGTCATCCCATCATTTTTTGTGCATTCACAATGATACACATCTCTTTCTGCAGCACAGCAGTGATAAAATCCATTTGTCACTCAGTTTACCTGGAAACCAAGTGCCAAGACTTGCTCATTTTAAGAAAGTGAAAAGCATAATGTTTGAGAGCTTGCTTTTCAATAAACCTAAAAGCTTGAGACTGTCAATGTGAAATACTGTACTTCCTCAAAAGCTTCCTGAGAGTCGGTAGATGCTTCATCCTTCAGTGCTATTTATGTGCTGATTAAACTGGTCACAAGCACAATTGAGTCACAAGTCCAGCCAAATGAGGTTGTTTTAACAGAAATAAAGTCTAGCAAAGTCTGTGCATGATATGCTGGTGATGAGGTTTAGGGCATGGGTGAGGACAGAAGCTGTAATTAAATATAGATGTGAATGATTTGGTGGTTCATCAGCAAAACCTGTAATTTCTCTCAGCAGTCAGTGCCATTAACAATGACCTACATTCAGTGCTTAAACCTTCAAAGCTGTTGTGGTTTGTAGCAAGGGAGGTACATCTTGCACGTGTTGAGGTAACCGCAAAATGGCTGTGGTATGTTGCATTGTCTACAGTTTACTGCTGTTATAAAGCTGTTGCTTTTGAATTACTGTGACTGACAGTTTAATAATTTTATCTAGTGAACAGCCCAGTGGAAGCTTTAGCTTCCCAATGCAGGATTACCTGCTTGCTGGCATTCTCGCTTTTCACTGAAGATGATTGACAGGCCAATGCTAATGATCCTTTGTCATCATTAACAACATAATGAAACCGCTCGGTGAGAAAAAAAAAAGAATACTCAGGTTGTTTTGGATGGTTACCAAGGTGTTGCTAGGTGGTTGCTTACACCAGCAAGTCTTGTGACTGCTGAGGTGTTCTAAGTAGTTTTAGCTTGTTGCTAAGTGGTTGCTTGCTAACTTAGAAATACATTAGCACTGTAAAACTCTTTTCAACAACTTTTTTAAAGCATCATGTATGTATTACAAATAGTGTTACACAAGTTACACTTAGTGAAGTGTTTAATACTTTTTCAGTAGGTAATAAAAGGAATGTTTGCTTTAGAAATTGTGAGCAAATGTATATAGTTTACTTTATTATGTATAGAAGAATGTCATTGCAGTGGTCATGCCATTCAAGCTATCTAAACTTGGTTTTGTTGGTAAGTCAGTGTCCCACTTTAAGACGGAGCAGATGGTTCACTAGATATTTCACAGCTGAGTTATCTTCTTCACCGATCTTCATTCAGCCAAGTAGAGGGACTAGACCTGTGGCACAGAGCCAGATGAAATAGACACAACCTCCTTTGTACACACAAAGAAAGGTACAAAGCTGTCACTGGGGTGGTACCCTGGTACAAAAGCTAAAAGGTATATTTTTGTACTTTATTTACCCCTAAATGGTATTTGTACTTTAAAAGTTCACATTAGTTATTTTTTAAATGGTATGAACCCAATGACAAACAGTAAAGCCGATATCATACAAACATTGAAAACAATGTTTATAACAGATTTGTTTTTAAGTTGCATTTGCATGCATTTAATATGTATTTTAATGTACGCTAAAAATGCTGGGTTGTTTCAGCCTAAATTTGGGTGAAATATAGATAAACCCAACTATTGGGTTAGATTTTAAAATAAATTTTTTAACCCAACATTTGGGCTTGTCCATATTTGACAAATTTGGATTGAAACAACCCAGCAATTTTGAATTGAGTGGTTTCCTGCACAAAAAAAAAAAAAAAAACAACGATTCAGAAGTATGAAGTGGGTTTAGGGATGCACCGATCGATCGGCCGGAGATCGGTATCGGCCGATAATCACATTTTATGACTCGATCATACTCGCTACAATTGGCCGATATCACGAACCGATAGCAATGAAATGACTTCAGCGGTGTGGAAATGCTATGATGTTTCGAGAAACTATGAAACATTTGCTATTTGTCGTGTATGTTTTGCATGATGATATGATGAATGGATGGTTAATTTTTAGGTTCAGGGGAAGTCGTGGCCTAATGGTTAGAGAGTTGGCCTTGTAATCCAAAGGTTGCGGGTTCGAGTCTCCGGCCGGCAGGAATTGTAGGTGGGGGGAGTGAATGTCCAGCGCTCTCTCCACCCTCAATACCACGACTGAGGTGCCCTTGAGCAAGGCACCGAACCCCCAACTGCTCCCCGGGCGCCACAACATAAATGGCTGCCCACTGCTCCGGGTGTGTGTTCACGGTGTGTGTGTGTTCACTGCTGTGTGTGTGCACGTTGAATGGGTTAAATGCAGAGCACGAATTCCGAGTATGGGTCACCATACTTGGCTGAATGTCACTTCACTAACAGCAGATTCAGTGGCGTTAGAGTTGATCTGTGGCGTGTTACGGCTCCACTGGAACCGGAGCTGATCGTGGCTGCTCTAGTACTATTGGATAATGCTTAAATAAACCATGTGGGTTGCATCAGACATGCTCCATTTTGTTTGTATTTATTTTTGTCTTATATTAAGTATCCTGATATACATAATGCTATGCATAAACTCTAAATAAAAATAATGCTATGCATAAACGCTAAATAAAAGGCATATTAAAATGTTAAAATGTTCACTGTACAAGGAATAATTTTTGTGATTATTTATATAACATTGTTACATATGTTATATAAAGCTTGAAGCATCAGAATCGGCATCGGCCGATCACCATGACAAGAAATTGGTACTCGGTATCGGCTGCAAAAATCCTGATCGGAGCTTCCATTTCATGTTTTCAAAAGAAGTCTTTTATGCTCACCAAGGCTACATTTATTCGTTCAAAAATACAGTAAAAACTGTAATATTGTGAAATGTTAGTTAATGTTAAAATTTACCATTTAAAATAACACTTCTATTTTAATACATTTTAAAATGTAGCCTAATTTATTTTTGATGGCAAAACTGAATTTTTAGTATCTATTACTCCAGTCATCAGTGTCACATGATACTTTTATTTACTCACTTTAGAGCAATTTTATGCATCCTTACCCAATATAAGTATTAATTTATCCCAAAAAAAAAAAACTCTTGACCCCAGTGTACATCACCCAAACTTTGTGTAGAATTTCTAGTTTCTAGTTATATCTTAATGTACATTTTTCCAGGAATTATAAGAATTTACTATAAAAATACTATAAAAACTGCTTTCTGAATTTATATTGAAATCAATGCAGGCTCCATGCTTGAGCTGCCAAACAGACGTAGATATCAACACTCAACATAAATTGCTCAATGATTCTGTCAAGCAATCAAACGTAGTAAAAAAAACACTTACTCAGGGTATTTGGAGCATGTTAATGAATATGCTGAAACCTAAAAAGAAGAAGCTGTTATGGCCAGACATTGCTCATATCTGAAAATCCCTGGATATCTTCTTTAAATTGGTGGTTTACGTTCTCAAAGAAAAACAGGAACTTGAGTACTGTGGAAAATAAAATAATCAGGGTTTCTTCCCATTAACCCAGTTCAAATCTGGATGGCATTGGACATTAATGTCCAAAGTCATCAAAGATTTACAAAATCAGAGGCGTCCTAGGCACTCACATTTTGCACTATGACCTTGATTTAACATTTAACAGCTTTTATGGACATTAAACTAAAACGCCACAGTTAGATATCATCGGTCACAGAGATCACACCTGTGTCAGTGTGATTAGTAATCTGTATCCACAGACAGCACTCTCTCAAGGAATGCATGCAGAGCTGCGTCACACATTAGCCCTGGACCTGCAGACCAGCTGCCAATTACACTCTTCATAGTGTGCTGTGCAGTCATTCAATCTCACAATAACCCAAACCAGCACTTCCACACTTGAGGCCAGCCCTCGCTCAAGACCGCAGCGCTGATTATCCCAGCCAGCTCATTCCCGGGATCCCAGACAGGCTTGTGCTCTACCATCCAAACCCAACTCAGCCATCAAGAAGTGGATGGTAACGAGCCAGCCAGAATAATAATGTGATTCCTGCGCCAGCGCACCTGATTAATTTTAAATGAAATCTCTTCTCCGCCGTAATAGCTCTCTGATGCTCTCATTTTCAGACAAATTCATGGTACATTTTCTTAAGCAGCAGAGGATATTGCCGTCTTTTGCAAAGTAGGTCAGATGGGTTTTGATGGACCCTAAAGTTTTTTCTCATTATTAAATTTCTAGTTATGCTTTTAAGAGGCATGCAGCAAACAACGAATCACAATGACCCCAACAACAGCGCATAAAGCAGACTTGGTTAGGAAGGCTGGGATGTTTCTTACCTCACCGACATGGAGAATTCTCCAGGTGCACTCTCACTCTCTCTTACTAAGAAGCTTCCACACTCTCGCTGGTGCAGTCGATTCTCAGCCACATGTCTGGAAATACGGCCCGCGAACCATCTGTGGGCGAGATAAAGGGGCACAGCAGCACGATTAGACCAGCGATAAACAGAAAGGTTGCTGTAACTTAAATAGCATTGTGTGTATGTTTTATACACTTTATTACTATGTGGAAAACTACTGGCAAACTATAGGGACATTTCTGTTTAACAAAGGTTGCTCTTTCAAAAATCTTTATAAACAAATAAGCTTTAAATAATTAAGTCTCTTGTGCTTACCAAGGCTGCATTATTGGTTAAAAAATACAGTAAAAATATTACTGTATGGGCAGTCGTGGCCTAATGGATAGAGAGTTGGACTTGTAACCTGAAGATCGTGGGTTTGAGTCTCAGGTCCGGCAGGGATTGTAGGTGGGGAGTGAATAACCAACACTCTCTCCACCCTCAATACCACGACTGAGGTGAGACCCTTAAGCAAGGCACTGAACCCCCAACTGCTCCCCGGGCGCTGCAGCATTGGCTGCCCACTGCTCCGGGTGTGTGTTCACTACTGTGTGTACACTTGGATGGGTTAAATGCAGAGCACAAATTCTGAGTATGGGTCACCATACTTGGCCACACACCACTTCCCTTTCCCCTTAAAAACAGTAATATTGTGAAATATTATTCCATTTAAAACAACTGTTTTATATGATCATTTGAAATGTAATATATTCATGTGACAACAAAGCTGAATTTTCAGCATCGTTACTTCAGTCTGCAGTGTGTCATCCTGAACATCCATCAGAAATCATTCTGATATGCAGATTTGAATTTTTTTTTTTTTTTACTTTTTTTTTGTAATGCAATACAGATTGTGTCAAAGCAGCTTCACAGTGTCAAACAGGAAAATAGTTTGTCAGTAATGCAAGAGGACAATAAAGAAGAGTCATTTTTCCAGTTAAAGTCAATTTATTGATGATTCAGGGATGTCATCATCCAGTTCAGTTCTCTTCTAATAGTGTCTGTACAATCTGTCAAGCGTTCCCAACTAAAGTCAAAGGTGACAGTGACAAGGAACCAAAACTCCATGGGTGACAGAAATGGAGAGAAAAAAAAAAACTTCAGTTCAGCTCTTATCAATTATTCCTGATGTTCAAGTATTCTTAAAAACAGTGTTTTCTTCTTAATATTTTTTTATAAAAATCGGACTGTCTAAAGGATAGAAAGTTCAAAATAACAGCACGTAATTGAACTATAAATCTTTTGTAACATTGTAAATGCGTTTAATGTCACTTTTGACCAATGCATCCTTGCTGAATAAAAGTAGCCTATTAATATCTTAATCAATCAATCTTACTCCAAAGTTTTGAATGGTTGTGTATCCTGGTTTCCACAAAAATATAAGTCCGCAAAAACTGTTTTCAGCATTGATAATAATGCAATATATTTTTTTTATACAGTGTATGTTTACATTGTATAAAGCATATACTGACATCACATAGCTATAAAATAATGTAAAAAATAAAAACTAAATATAACAGCTCAAGTAATTTGATCTTGGAAGAATTTTATGAGAAACATTTGAGTTTATACTAACATATCTTACATATGATAACACACTTTGGTACAGTACATTGGAGTCAAATTTGAGATTTACGTGGGCTTTTTCTCTGAGAAGCAGGAGACTGTTTAATCTCAACGAGACAATTCTCGCATGTGCTCTTTGTTCCCACGACCATTCTGATCTAGTGTGTGTAAATCAAGACTATACCCACCAAAATCAATACCAACACAAGTCAAATCAGACATAAAATTGTACTTACGTGTGCGGCCTTACGCTAATATAGTTTTTAGGTACATAGCCCTTCCTGTTCACCAACTCTGCTGTGTACCAGTTAGGATCATCTTCCATATTAGTGATCTAGTGGAAGAAAAGACAATAAGCAAATCATATCATTCAGCAAGCAATGCATAAACCAACACAAAACTGCTCTTACCTTGAGTACATCTCCCTTCTGAAAGCTAAGCTCGTCACTTTCCGTGGCACAAAAGTTGTAAAGAGCTACTGCTTCCATCTTGAGCTGGAGGTGAAGCCAGATCCCAGAAGATCAATGTGGGTAGACGTCCCACCTCAGAAACAGAATACAGAAGAGAGGAAAGGATGAGCCCAGAGAGCATCCACGCAGAAATAGCCCGTCCAGAGATACGCTCACTGTCAAACACTGCACCGAGATAGCTGAACCGAGAGAACAAGCATGAGAATGTGTGTGGGTCTAAAAGAGAGAGAGAAGCATGTGGGAGGGAGGCAGGGGTGGCAGTTCCTGTCTCAGTGAGCTCTAATAGAAGGAAATACAGCTATGTGAGAAACAGGAAAGTTGAAAAAATGATGGGAGGATGACTAAAAGAATGGCCTCTTGAAAACTTCCCCTCATCAGAGAGCCGGATCTGCGTACAAGTAAAGAATAACATGCATGTGTTTGCCTGACTGCTGTTTTATGAGCAGAACTGTCACTGAGCAAGTGCTAGTTTTGACTTTTCCTCAGATATTACAAGCCCTTCTTTGTCTGGAAATAGCTGGAGATGAATCAATTCAGCTGAGGAGTTCATCTGAAAGAATTCATGATTTAAAGAAGAGCAAACGTCCCCAGAGCTGCGTGACTCACTGAACGCCTCACAATGAATGTTTCTCTGGTGCTGTTTAGCCCTGAAATGCACACCGACGTCCCATTTTTGGCTAGATATTTAACAAGAAATGGTCTTTTCTTTTAATATTCCTCAGTGAAAATAATTTATTTTTGCACATTTATCTTTTTAAAATGAAACCTCTAGCTTTCATATGTTTTCATTTTCCATCTGTTAACTATATCTTTAATGTTATATCAATGAACATATTTACATTTAGTAAGAAAGTAGATAGCAAGTTGTCAATCAGCAGATGCTTTCAAGAAGTGATTTACCATTAGTTGAGCAACCTGAGGTTGGGTTCACGCATTCTCTCTTACACGCATCTAAATGATCATTGCAATTCATTGACTAAACAATTCATTTATATATGCATCTGATTGTATTTCACATGTTCTAGGGTTGAGTATTTGCAGAATGGGAATACCCATTCTTGCTCTCATTTTAGAGCTTTAAAATACTGTTTTTACTGTAAAAATTTTACTGTAAGATGTCACACTCAAGACATCATGATCAAATTCAAAGAGTCTGTCTTGGCATTGCCTATGCAGGACTGCAATGGGACTCATTACACACACAGGCAGTCATTATTGCTGTTTGAGCTGATGTTATGAATACTCCCCAAGGCGGAGAGGAGCTGTTTACAAATTCCCTTTCAGAACATTTGAAGTTTAGCCATAAAGAAAGAAAGTTGCTTCATGAATGATCACTTAAATGTGATTAACCTGCTGTATGTGTACAGACATAAACTTCTAGTCAGGATGTCAACAGCACTCAACACAATATTTTCCATGACTTAAACTGTTACTTCAACTTGGAAACAATTTGCACCACAAAATCTATGTATGTCACTTGCACCCAGATGTAGGATTGCACGTGAGAAACTGCTGGTGGTGTGAAGGTGCTGACTGAAAGTCAAGATGCTTATGTAAAAAGAAACATTTCATTGCAGGAACCCCATTGTAGCATTAATTTCACCACTTAGAGGAAACGATATATGTTTTTGTGTATGTGTGTGTGTTTTTATGGATCTTATTTAATGTAATTACATTTTATATATATATATATATATATATATATATATATACACACACACACACACACACACACACACTGTATGTGTGTGTGTATTTATAGAGCCTATATATATTTACACAATGTGTGTTTATATATATATATATATATATATATATATATATACTGTATATATATAAACCCGGAGAAACACACTCGACGATATAAACATTATATGGGGGACAGAGAAAGGGCTTCCTTAGCATGAAACAAGGAAACCACAAACAGAGGAGTGTCTCGGTGACAGAGGTTGAAAAATATAGATGCAGTGCAACCATTTCATACTTGCTAGTATTCCTCATGACTCCGTGGCCTATGATTAATAACCACACCATTAAATTCTCATTTACAAAGACGTTATGCACGCTATTCTTTCGCAAAAAAAAAAAGAAAAAGAAAGAAAAAAGACGGGTGAAACTTTCTCCTAAACAAATAGTTTAGGATAAAATAAAAAGGATAAACCAACATAAAAAATTCTGTCATCATTTACTCTGCCTCATTGCTGTTTCAAACCTGAATTACATGCTTTTTTTCTGTGGAAAATAAAATAAGATTTATACAATACTACCAAAACTGTTTGGTTATTAACATACTTCACAATAATCATACAGGTTTAGAACAACGTGAGGGGGAGTAAATGATGACAGAGTTTTCTTTTTTTGTGTGAATCATCCTTTAAAGATGACTAAATAATCTGTAGTCATTGCATCTCTAACAGTAAGCCATGTCTTACATTTAGCCTATATTTTGATCCACATTTAAAGGCTATTATAATACAAATATTCATGTTGGACTGTAAGTCTGAGTTTCATTGCTCATTATTGTTCAAACCTTGTGGATAGTACCAATAGATAATGAAAATTACACTGACTTGACAAAAGAAACAAGAGGAACGCCATTTTATGTCTAGAAGTCATGTGAGGGAAATTATGATTGGGAAACATTTCTACATAGCTAAATGGAAACTACTGTTTTGCTTCTCTGTGGGATGTCACATGCAGACTGCATGCAGAAATAAATGCAAGCATCATGAAAAGGACCACACTGCTTCACCACATGGCTCTTTTAGTCAAAGACAGGGTTTGAACACTTTTAGAGGAGAACAACATTATTGTTTACCACATATTGATATTAATGACATGACAATACTAAGATGTTATAACTTGCAGTTACAATGATTGTACACAGATTTAGAAGTTGTTTCATTTCACTTTCCCCAAAAAGGATTTATTATTACACACGTCTATTTCAGTACCATGAGAAAGAAAATCTGCACCATGCTGCCCCTTACTGGTCAACTCGTGTCAATACTACTAATCTAAATCGAGTCTAGCCGACTAGAAGTCTAATGCTTGCATCACATTTGACAAAAAAATCTGCTTTTATGTGTTGAACTGTGTCCAATAATTTTTTTCCAGCAGTCAAATAGAAGATTTACACTGTAACACATATATTATGTTTAGTAAAATGTCACCAGTTAATAAAAAGAATCAAATTATGTTCATTCTTAAATTCATAAACCTCAAGTGTCTTTTGTCTGTTTTTGGTAATTGTCTGGTTTGACAGGGAAACCAAATGCGTATACGTCTGTCTATTCAAAGCAAAACCATCTAAAATTGTATTAATTTAAACCATTTGATATTAATTATATTTAATAATAATAATCATATTTATTTACTCACTTAAATACTGTTCTTTATTTCATTTAAAAAACAGTTTAAATTAAAATATATTACCTATACAGGGGTGCTGTAAAGGGGTGGGGGGTGGAGGGGTTAGGACGATTCTGGTGGGGCCCCCCTCCCCCTTTCTCTCTCTCTCTCTCTCTCTCTCTCTATAACTTCCACATCATCTGCCTGTTTTGTGTTTTTTCCCCTTAAAACTAAAATACTATTTAGTACAGTTTACTACAGCTAAACTGTGGTAACATGGTAGTAGCCATGTGATGTAATGTAATGTATTCTAATCTAATAATGTAATGTAATAAAATAACATTTAGGTTATCCTAAGATTCTGGACTGTTTACATTATTTTATTGCTTATTTTTGCCATTTTTTATTGCTTTACCTTATTAACCACAATCGTTGTGTTTTGGTGGAAATTAGGCTATTTTATATTTTTGTACAACAAAGGGGAATGTTATTGCACAACATTTTACTGTTATTGCAATCTTCTTCTGTGACAGAGCTATTTTAAACTCGATGAGAACGTGAAGTTTATTTCCAAGAAACATTCCACCTCGGGGTCACAGACAGATGTCTCCAATATAAACCCACTTGGGGGCCGCATTCCGCCGATTTGATCGGTTTCGGTAATTCAAGAGAGCACACTTATCTCACGATGACGGAAAGTGTGCACTCATTTCAGTAGAGCACCGCTTAATTGGAGTCTTGGTTGACTTTCATGGCCATAAAGAGTCTCGCAGCGGTGATATTTGGGAAATAAGGAGTTTTAAGAATGAAGCCCAGTGAGTTTGGTCACACCCTTTGGCTTGTCTCGCCCCTCGGAGGAGGATGAATGTGCAGGCAGTCAGAGCGCCATGTTGAAGGCGGTGGGTGTCACACACACAAGCCCAGCACACTAAACACTAACGCTCATATGAACACACACCTCGACCGTGTCTTAGAAAATAAAGTTTCTATATCTCTCACACGAGTAGTTTGTACTTATGTCGGGTGTTACCCCCGGTCATCATCGGAACAGGAGGTTTGGTAAGTTACTGTTTTTGTTTTCTAGTCGCTTCTCTCAGTGTGGCGATATCTCCACCGAGCACCACACACATTTCGGCTCGAGGTTTAACTAATTTTGGTTGTTTTTGCTTAAACAATTTATTCAAAGGGAAGGCTACGATAAAGCTCGGTTTCCTTTGCGGTCTGAGAGGAATTAGAGCGATATTTGATTAAATTGGCAAGTTAGTCGGAGCATAGCCACAGTTAGCTAGCCTAAACGGCTAATACTTAAACTCACTTTATAGCTTTTAAAGAGCCGGTGTCCCTAAAAAATAAAACACCAAATCACCACAGTTTGGATGCGCTGAGTCTTACAACATTTTCAACAACATTATATTAGTAACATAAATTAGTGTAGTTTAAAAAAAGTTCTCATACTTAACGAAACTTTCGTCGTGGTTTCTGTAGCTTGCTAGTTAGCAATTAACTTAAACCTTAACCTTAGCTGGAAACCGACTAAAGTCGTTAATGTTGCTTTCTACATTTTAAAAATATACAAGGGCAGTTAAGTGCAGGTTTGTTTTGTATTTTGGTCCCTTATAGTTCATTATATTTATTTGGTTGTGCTAAAGTTAGCGAGGACGTACTTTTATACATTTGTAACCGGCCTTGTTTGGTTAAACTGCTGTTAACAAGCCTCGTTGGGATTATTTGTGTTTGTGTAACGGATATATATATTTAAATATATAGTTGTAAACTCGGATTTTCTATTCACCTCTGTAATCTTGGTCCTCTCGGTATATAAACCACAAGTGTGTTTCCTCTAGCTAGTGTCTTATATAAATATTTTACCACGACTTAACTTTGGTTTATTCAATCCGTTCTTGATATATTCACCACAATTTCTGCTCTGTTTACATTTATGGTATTCTTAGATTATTTTGTCTGTGAGATTACTGTGTAGTCACAAATACGTTGCTTAAATTTTGGTAAAAACGGATTTGTGGTTTGACGAGTTTTTTGTCGACACTACAAAGATTGTGGACAGTATGGCCGGAACGGTTTATCCCCATATCTCTCACGGTTCCTCCTCTCATCTCTTGCTGGACACACCCGTGATTGAGGGGAACCGTTGTCTGTTGTTTCTGAGATCAATTTCTGCAGCATATGCATCTTCATCTTTTAATGTTTTGCTTCCTGTAATTAGACAAACAGAGTCTCTAGAGGACAGCACTGTTAGAGCCGATCATCTGGCTTTATTTAGCCACCAAAGTGGAGTTTACTATTTGTCATGTCTTTTCCTACTGATTTATTTCTAGAATATTGAATACATTAGATGTTGAGAGATTTCTGTAGTATTATGTATAGGAAGCAGTTGACTTGAAGTGGCAGGACTGGCTGGTTTACCTGTGAGGAGAAGCCCGTTGTCACAAGCGCTGGCTTATGTAACATCTACCTTTTTCAGTTCACCCTGCAGGCCTGAGTTCTATGGAGTAATCCAAGATATGTGTGCATTTCCCCCCTAATTCTCCCTCTTAATTCTTGTAGTGTTTTAGCATGCAAAATCTGAACACCTGCTTTTTCTTCCCTGTTGGATTTGCTCTGCCACCGTACACCCTTCCTTAGTGCTTCCACAATGGATCCTTAAAGACATGAGACATGCTGGCACTTGCCATGCTCGTCTTTTGTTTGGATTGAGTCATATAAGGGTAACCTGTCCTTCACAGCTGTGCAGAACTTGCTCTTGGTGTTTCTTATGCAGGATTAGTATTCATCGCATGGGTGTCATGGATCAGCATGGCCTGCGCATGTCAAATGTTGGAGGAATAGGTCAAAGCAGTTGCTGTGTGCAGCAAGGTCACCGTGATTCTTGCCTTTTTGCTGCCAATATTGTATGGCCTATGTGGTGTGGGTTGATTTTCGTTTTAGTGCCCTATGCAATATGAATTAGGGTTGTTTTTTTTGTTTTCGTGAAATATAAAATCGTCTTTCGCTTCTGGGAAAAATGGGCCAAAAATATTGAAGACCTTTTTTGTGCTGCTCATATTGTTTTCCAATCTGATGTGGTCTGGAATGAGAATTCCCCTCCCCAGTTGTTGAGTAGTCAAAAAGTGAATGATTACTCATTGATATGACATAATTAAAAATAAAGTATGTTGTACCCAAACCACCTGTTTCAATAGGAAATACAGCAACACAGGAAAGAAAATCGTGTCAGTCAAACCATTTAATGGGGTCTTCAGTTTTTATATGGTAATACATTTTCACTATACTATAGAATTTGCGTTCCTTTGCTGGTGATATTGAGCAGTCCAAATAAGTAATTTTATTTTTGGGTGCACTAAATTTATGCAGTCTAAAGGGCCGTTCATATAGAACACATTTATATAATTTTTTAATTGTTTTCTTATGCAATCGTATTAGAGCCATGCACATGAAACAAACAAAAAAAAAACATGGAACATTCAAATAAATTGAGTTTGTATAACATTGTGAGACCTTAAACTTTTTCCAATCAACTTTCCGCATCTTGTGTTTTACATTGAATATACATTGTGTGTATTGTAGGGGTGTGCGATATATATCGTCTGCGATAATATCGTAATTGTTGTTTTTAACGATGTGCAGTTTGACAATTTAGAGTATTTTGCAAAAACCAAACAAAGGAGTGCATGGTGATGAAGCGGGTGAAACAGTGCATGCGCACATTTAGCGTGTGTTCTTTCACTGCATGATTCAGTCTATTAAAATGCATTAAGAATGATCATAAAATTCAAGATATGGGGGCAGAAAATGTATATATTTACGTTTCATGTCGTTTTTTCTGCAAAAATAAGCATAATTACAAATGTGATATTGATTTTATACAACAGTTCAATAAACAAGTTAATATTAAGAGACTTATGTTTTAGACACCATATTGCCTGGTTTTACTCCATTTCGCCGACAAAAAATAATTCCAAACAGCTACAGCACTGTTTTGCGTCTCTGAGCATCATGACAGTGCTTCGTTCCTGAATGAATCAACCATTTAAATGATTTGGTTCAGTCGCAATGACTCACAGTGACTTTCTGCCACCTACTGGTGGTTTTAATTTCACATTTTTCATTTTTAAAATAATTTTAAATATCAGTATTCAATGTTTTGTTTAAAATGATGTATTTCTAACAAGTTAAAGCACTCCATGTCCCTCTGAGCTGCATTAAACAGTTTGTAAATCCATCTAAATGCCACTTCACATGCAACTTCTGCAAAGATTCATTTTGATTATACTGGTCTCATTTGTTTGGTAACAGCCTAAATGTGTATTATCTTAGTTGACTGATTAAATGTAGCAATTTGACTCAAAAGATGTACACTTTTAGAAAAAAAAATTGCTTTATTAAAAGGTAAAAATCAATTTAAACTTCAATTAAAAGATTAATTAATCACTGATGTGAACTGACCACATAGAATATGAAGACTATCAAAAACTGCTGCTGTCCACGGTAGTCAGATATCAGCACAATAACAAACACTGCAAAATATTGTCTAATTATCGTTATTGGAAAAAAAAAAAAATATTGAGATCCTTTTTTTTCAATATCACACACCAAGGTTTTTAAACCTTGGTTTTGGCAAAGGTAAAATTAGCTGGCATACAAAATCTCTTCCATTCTCTTTGCTGTTAAGTTGATAAATATTGTTAACCAAATATTGAAGGAGATTTTGAGGAGGTATTCAACAGTTCTCAGAACAAGGAAGTTCTGTATCGATCTGGTGTTGATAAAACACTGCCAATTCCACAGAATAAATTTATAGCAGCATTTCCATGTAGTGCAAGAGGAGTGTTGTCAAAACTGTATTTTATTGAAGCAGATCGGGTTCTTTGGGACTCTTCTTTTTTTGAAGCATTTACAGCTTTGTAAGTGTCCTAGTATTACTTCAGGCGATTTCCTGGACAGGTTTCATGTCTTCTCGAAGTAGAAAACAGAGAGCCAGTGCTGCTCACAGGACTTGCTATTCTCGGTCTCTGGCGCTGCTTCAAGACCGATCACTGAGACTCCTTGATATTGGCAGGACATTGCCAGACCTGTTCTTTCAGTATGGAGGAGGCCATCCTTGCACAGACCCGGGCCTGTGTGCTTGCTTCCTGGGCCCCCGTCACAGTGAGAGCTACTGGAGCTTTGTTCCGGTAGTGATACAGTTGCCCCTCTCTTCCTCTGATGTGCTGGGCCTGAATTGGTCATTAAAGCAGCAGATGTTTCATTAGGCCACGGCTGTATTCATGTGTATGCGGGCTTGGGGGAGCGGCAGTGGGGGTTGTACGTAAGGCAGCGCTCTATTGGCTCCTCTGTGGGAGAGCAGGAGTCACATTTCAGTAGCTTTTAATGAATTTATGGGATGGGTTGAGATGGTTTCTTGGCGATTTGAAGCGTCATGGTGTGTTCAGGACAGGAAACTTATATTTAGTATGACTTTGAATGCTGAGTTAAAGCATAGACTGATTTTACATTCCATAATGTAATGGAGAGCACGGTATGGTGCAATTACTTTTGGGAAATAAGATGTCTTCCCACATGAGTGTTGTTACCATAAAAGATGAGTAATAGGAAGCACTTCACACACTAAGCCGCCCTTCTGTGTGTACACAGTTATGTTTTACTCCACTTGTACCTGGGTGGTGTGATGCTTTGAAAAGTGAACAGCTGTGTAGAGCCCTGCACGGGCCTCAAATTTAGGCCCTAGCCCGGCCCTGGCCCGAGACGCTCAGGCCCTAGCCCGGCCCACGTCCGACAACTTATCAGAATTACCGACCCGAGCCCGTCTTTTTTTTCCCCTTTCTCCTAAAACAGTTTATACGACTGTTCGGCTAATAAAATAGTTCAGTTTTGTGTGTAACTTTTGTTCGTTAAATAGCCTATAAGTTTTTGTTTTTTTAAAGTAACGACCAAGTGGCCAGCGGCATGAGCTGATCATCGCCTATGTTTGATCAATTTAGCCTTCTCATATCATCACGACTTGCCTAAAATAAAATCTATAGATATACTAAAACAGTTCAAGTATATAACAATGTTTAAACGCTAAACCTGCTATAATAATAATGTGCGCTAGCCTATATCTAAGTTTGTGCGGAGAGTGGAAGCTAAAGCGCGCTCTGCTGGACATGGAGGCACCAGCGCAAACATTTTTTTCAGTGGAAACAAATTAAAATAGCCTACGCCGTCATTTTTTATTTTTTGATAAAGGAAAGAGTAATACATCATTCGGACCTGTAAAGGGTCTACTTGTATTTGTGTGCACTCACAATACCAACAAAAGGTAGTTCTTTTATAAAACAAAGAAAACAAACATGATGTGCTTTCTGCCGTCTTGAACAGGAGCGCTTCACAAAAACCGAAGCTGAGCGAATACATGCCTCACAGACATGATAAATATATCTATAGAAATCTTTAAATTATCACTTAACAAAATAAAACAAATCGAAAACAAAAACTCTTTTATTATAATCTTAATCATAATCAATAAAGATGCATTTCTCTCTAAATGCGCGTCTAATGACTCTCAGTCGCGGCACGGTCTCGTGTTGTTTCCACCAGCGTGGCAATTTTTTTCATCACTAATCGATAGACGTCTACAATATAAAAATAAGGAGAAACCCAAAACAGGCCCGAGGCCCGGCCCGCGTCTGAACTATGTGGAAATTGCCCATCGGGAAACAAAAACGAATATGATAATTGCTTTTACTGTTTTTATGTGCACTAGATTTTATGCAGTCTAATTGTGCTTAGCAACTATTACTAGCTTCTGGTTTGAACCTTTTCCGTTTCTGTCTGACATTTTGGTTTTGTGTTTCAGGTAATGGAGGAATACATCGAGCTGGCTTCCTTCTCTCTGTGGAAATGGTTTTAACAGGCACAGAGTAACACAGAGAAACTGTTCAAACGGAGAACGTGTGTTTGAACCATTACACGAGACTACTTTTTTTTTTTTTTTAAAGGAAAACTGAATTTATTTTGAATTCTCAAGGACTTTAACACTACACGCCACCATGCCAAGCTCAACCATTCGGAGACAGATGAAAAATGTGGTAAATAACTATTCGGAGCCGGAGAAGAAGGTAAGGGAAGCAACTTCCAATGACCCGTGGGGCCCTTCCAGTTCTCTGATGTCAGAGATTGCTGACCTCACTTACAATGTGGTGGCCTTTTCGGAGATAATGAGCATGATTTGGAAGAGGCTGAATGACCACGGAAAGAACTGGCGGCATGTGTACAAGGCCCTGACGCTGCTGGACTACCTGATCAAAACGGGCTCTGAGCGAGTGGCCCTGCAGTGCAAAGAGAACATCTTTGCCATACAGACGCTCAAAGATTTCCAGTATATCGATCGGGACGGCAAAGATCAAGGCATCAACGTTAGAGAGAAGTCAAAGCAGCTGGTCGTGCTACTGAAGCATGATGACCGTCTGAAGGGTGAACGCTCTCAGGCACTGAAGACTAAGGAGCGCATGGCACAGGTGGCCACCAGTGTGGGCAGCAACAATCAGATCAGCTTCGGCCGTGGCTCCAGCCAACCCAACCTCTCCACCAGCTACTCAGAGGAGTATGGCAAGTCTGAGGGCTCACCTGCATCATATCATGGATGTAAGTTTCTTTAGCTTGTTAACTTGCCAGGCATGAATTCTAAACACATTTTTGGTGCTAACTGTGGGATAAAATGGTTTTAAATATGGAAAACTGCGTTAAATATTAATAAACAAACATGCAAGTGGCCAATGTCATTTTGTTGAATCAAGTCCCTGTAGGAGCCCAAAAGGATGCCATTGGTTGATGGGGACTTTTGATGCGATGAAGTCATGTAGGAAAGATCATATTTACGTGTTGAACACAGTCATAATTACGTGTGGAAAACCCATAAGTTTCTTTAAACCCCCAGTTTCCAAGTTGGGGGTTTACCTGGTATGGTACAAATATGACAGAATATGTAACTATTCCATTTACAACGCAATTCATAAATCAAATGCAAATATAAAAAAGCAAAAACACACCTAATGCACTTTTACTTTCATTATTCATCTTTTTATAGAAGAAGAGTTAATCATTTTTTCTGAAGTTTTGCACTCTGACCATAGTGACTTGAATGCACTTCCAAACTTTCCCTGGAGAAAAAGTTTGAACGCACCATGTATCTAGTGCCAGATTAGGAGTCTTACGGTCTCTAAAGCTTGGAATACACTAGGGATGGGCATTCCAAACAAAAATAATATTTGAAAATCACTGGGTATTATTCGATTATTCGAAAATCCCCCCTGCATGCACGCACAAACACCCATAAACGGAGAGAGAGGCTCCCTTAACTCAAGCCATATAATGATTGTAATGTGCTGAAACAATAATATAATAAACATAACTGAATGACGGCACTTATTAAAGGGGTCATCGCATGCAAAATTCACTTTACAAGTTGTTTGAACATAAAAATGTGTGTTGGAAGCGTCTACACATCCATCCTATAATGATAAAAATCCACTTAGTGTTTTTTGTTTTTAAATCCCCTTTGTCAAATCAGGCTATTCTGAGAGTCCTGTCAGAATGATGTAGTAAGTACTAATAATGTGCTAGTTAGACCCCACCCCCCTATCACAGAAGAGAGGGGTGTGGTCAGCAGAGGTCATTAGCATTTAAGGCAACATGGACAAAAAAACGGCTTGCTGAAAACAGCTTATTTTGACAGGGTAAAAAAGGTGTTTTTTTTACACTACTATTGATAAATTTTAACCAAAGTATGTTATAGACTTTTAAGACCCTAAAGAATCACATCAAATTGTGCAAAATGGGCATCCGATGACCCCTTTAACATAAGTCCGTCGATTAGCATAAATCAACTGCGCATAAGGCTAGGACGTTTCAGTTTCAAATAATTGAGTCCTTAAAGGGGACTTATTATGCAAAAATCACTTTTATAAGCTGTTTGAACACAGTTGTGTCACAACTTGTGTGCCCGCTGGGTGTGAAAATAACCAGCCTGTAATGTTAAAAATCCACCAACTAATTTTTTAATAAAACCAATAAATAATGAACAGTCTCTCCAAACGAGCCGTTTCAGATTCTCCCTCTGTTCACGTCACCGAGGGGAAAAAGTCCCGCCCATTTGTGACGCTCTCTTCCCTATTAGCATAAACGCAGCCCTGAGTGAAAAATTGAGGTCCGCCATTACTGGAGATCTATACAATGTCAGCGCCAAAGAGGCTTTACAAGTGTTGTGTTTTGGGATGCACTAATGAACGTAGGAGTCGCCATAATCTCCCCCATCTGAGCCGAGGACACTGTGGTTAAATTTAATTTTCCAAGGAAATATCCCGGAAAAACGTCCCCTATATATATTTAGGAATCAATACCAACACTTCGTGCACGAACGTCAGCTCCAGACAAAGTAAGTATCATGCGTTTGTTTTCCAACTTGCCCTTCTGAAAGAGCTTCTTGGCACTCTGAAAGGCTAATTGCTAAAGCTATCATTGTCTCCGTGTGTTTTCACTGATGCTGCCTTCAAGTGCTGCCAGAATGATCGTGAATAGGAATGTGGTAGTTAAAAGTTGCATATGAAAGCAATGTGAGTCGATCATTTGAAGTTGTCGAGCTCATGATCAGAAGTGGGACTTATAAAGTTTGTGATAGCATGAGACCAGCTATGTTGTTGTTTTTATCCCGCCGTGCTCCCCGTCTGTGTAATTCATAAACGCGAATTTATTATGCACAGTATAATCCGATGACTGACTTTGAAACAGAGTAGTTTTCTGTAAAGATAACAGGCTTGTACTAATAGTGGAATGTTTATTTGCAAAGGCTAGTACTGCTAATGCCGGAGCTTGAGCTCTTGAAGCTCCGCCCTCTTCTCCGAGAGCAACAGCTCACTCGCATTAAAGCAACATACTCAAATCAGCGTGTTTGGGCTCATACCCTCAAAGTGGCAACTTTAACAAGCTATAAAAAATTATCTGGGGGGTATATTGAGCTAAAACGTCACACATACACTCTGGGGACATCAGAGACTTGTAAAAAGGGGCATAATAGGTCCCCTTTAACCCTTTCACACGCGAGTTTAAAATATTCTTGCTGAGCCTCCAGTGTGTGTTTTTTTTTTTTTTTAGGCGACCGTTATTTTAGATTGTATAGCCTTGTTTCCATGGCGACGTGTCATGCTCGCATGGATCGCTTTTATTTTGTTTTTCCTTTTTTGATTATTAATATTCACAAACATACTCACTATATTATGAAATATCAGATATTACAATTCTTGAATATGTGCAAGTAAATTAGGGCTGCACAATTAATAATTTCTAATTGCGATTACGATTATGGATGCCACGATTACATAATCGTTCAAAGCCGCGATTACTAAAATAAATAAACAATTAAAAATTCCCTCTTGCAATATTCTGTGTGCTTAAAAGGTGTCTGATACAACTGATAGTTGTTGTCACTCTGTTGTGCACGATAGCTATGTTAAACCCCAAACGTGTCAAAAGCGGAACAAAATAGCGGTACTCTTTTGGACTGTGCACCACACTGACCTTTTATCCGCTTGCCTCAAAAGAAAAAAAAGTGCAGTGCGATCTTAGAGCGAATGCGTTTCTTAAGCCGAGAACACACTACACGATTGTGAGGCCGATTATGAATGTAATTTCAATGATCGTGCCCAGTCGGACCGGGTCTGTTCCAGTTGGGCTCAGTCGCTGTTTGCAGCCGGCAGAAAAATCACATAGTGTGTGGTGTCTAAAGATTATAATCTTAGAATTAGGGCTGGGTATCGAGTTCGATACTTTTTAGGCACCGACCGAATTGCCTCGATACCACCGAGTATCGAAAAACGTCTTGTCGTTCGGTACCAAATTTCGATACCTAAGGGGTTAATCTCATCACCGTCAGTGAGCCAATAATCCTGCAGCACTAGGTGTGTTTGACTAGAAACGGCGCGGCGCTGATAGATCAGTGTTTGACCTCCGCGAGAGCGTTTCGAAAGCACACGGAGCAGTCCGCTCTTTATATCGCGCGGTTTGTTTACTAAACACAGACTGAAGCTCGCGTGACGCTCGCGGTGATTTCAGCGTCTGCCGCCTAACTAAATGAGGACATAAACACACGAACAACATCTCCAGAACTGCTGTGAGAGTCAATTAATGAGCATTTTACCGTTTGATTCGAGTAAAACTAGCGTCATATCATATACACACAGAACTGTAAAGGTATTCCAGGCAACCCGTCAAAATAAAAGTTCGGTTTAAATTGGAAGACACTGCGGCAGAAATATATTAATATTGTTCAGCGGACAGTACATATTGCTACTACTAGGCTACTATTAAAATTATTAAAACTTTATTATTTTTTTTTAGAAATTATCACACAACAGTTATTCCATTTTTTAATTTTAATAGTAAACCCCCTTTGTTTTCCAAAATAAATAAACTTTGTTTTTCAATAATTTAAAGAAATTAAATTAATGTTTTATGTCTTCATTTGAAAACCAGATACAGAACACAGAATTTCTGAGGAAAAATAAAACATTTCATTAGGCTATTTTAAGAATAAATTTAAATAAACTAAGTTGTTTTTATGCATTCAAATAATTAGACATACTACACCAGAATTTAATAACAATAAAACATATGGTGAAAGAAAATAAAACACCCACTTATGAAAGTGGATGAAGATTTTAAATTTCTTGAAGTCTTTAACAACCTAGAAGTGATGATGTGTTTTAAAATGAACACGCACAAATGTAAACGTAGCCTAACAGATGTGTAAACTGAAAACAATTTGAACTTTATTAAAATTATTTATTTATTGTGTTGGATATATTTTGTTCCTTTGTGCAGTGGCTCAGGAGATGAGGCTTTGAGTCTGTATAAATATCAACATTAAAAAATATTTTTTTGAGATAATGTAATCTTATTAAAACTGATTTCATAAAACTGGTATCGAAAAAAGTATCGTTCAGGAACCGGTATCGAACTCAAGGTATCGGTATCGAAAATTTTTGAACGATACCCAGCCCTACTTAGAATTCAAGAACCAGTCATTGCCAGTCGTTTTCACAAAGATTTTTTTAAACGGGTTTAATATTTGCCACTGCCACCCGCGATTGTATGGTTATGCTGTGGAGATGTGTTCACTGTCAAACATCATTCAGCATTCATTTTGTAATTTTGTGTAAAAAAAAAAATAAAAAATTCTTGATGACAAGATAATTTTTTTTATTGTTCTTATTGTGATTTATTCCTTGTCTTTCTTTTAATTCATAAGTTAACACTGCGATTTAAATGGTTTCTTTTTTTTTTTTTTTTTTTGCAGTCGATGAAAGTAGCCTAGCCTAAGTAGTCTATCTTTTATTTCATTCTAGCCTCATGAAAAGTAGCCTACTAGCCTCTTATTTAGAACCAATTCATTTTTAATCCATGATTTTAGACATGCAATAAATAATTAACATGTTGCATGACTAAACATTTAAAAATAGCACTAGAGATGTTAATGATAATTAAGGGAACTGAAAAGACAAATGCTTCTACTCAAGCAGTAATTCCAAAAAGAAAGAGGCATCGAACTTATAATGCAAAACATATTCAAGACGCTTGCTATAGCGTTTATTTGGAAAACCAACATAGCAGGAAAGCTAATGTTTTCTGTCACAAACTTAGAAAAGTCAAACAAACCATAACGTCTCAATAGGGAAAAGCACCGGTGTTTTCCGGAGTGTTGTCTGTGGCGGAGCGGCTGCGGGAAAGCGGGCAGACGCTGAGGTTTTTGTGAATGCTTTTTTTTTTTTTGGTTCGGCAGAATTTGCCCAATCGTGACCTGCAGTCGTTAAGTGTGTTGTGTAGCAGACTGGCTCAGTCATTAGGTTTGTGCTCCTCCCTTGACTGTCAAAAACTAGAATCTGCTCCAGTCGCCAAATAAATCGGAGCTGTTATTCTCATCAACACTGATGCAGAAAGCAGCAGAAACAGTGCAACAATGATGCAGTTTGAAGACGTTTCAATCCACAAATCACCCACATTTACCATTGTTTTACTGTAGTAACACTAACGGTAACAATGGTATGGTGGCAGAAAAGTAGGATATTCATATTGAGTATTATTAATATAATAAATATGTTAAAGGAGTAATGGAATATAGTTACATTATTTTGTTAATTATTCTAATTCTAATTATGTGGATTTGTAATTGACTGAATGTCTTTAGGCTACTGTTCTTCAATGCAAACACTATAGAAACCATATATTTAGGCAACCTTTTTACCATGATAATGAGGTGCTGTTCTTTTGGTTATGTATAAAAGATGAGGCTGTTACAGTTTCACAATGGTACTGTCAAATGTACATCTGCATCCCAACTCAAAAGCAATAAATGTTCAGGAAGAGTGTTTTCAGCCTTTTTTTAAATGTGTATTTTTATATAAAAAATATTGCATACAGCTTCAAACAATGGCATAAATCTGTTCAAAATAATCGTTATTAATAATCGCAATTACAATCTCAAGGGAATAATCGACAATTATGATTTTTGTCATAATCGTGCAGCCCTAAAGTAAATGTATTTGGTAGTTTAAATACTTTTATAATGACCGTGTTAGTTGATCTATAGTTAGTGATGGGTGTTTAACAGAGGGCGTGTCTGAAGCTTGGTGCTGGCGCACCGTCTTAGTGACAACAGCCAATCACATTACTTTTCTGGTGTTGCGTGAACGGAGTTGGCTACCGTCTGCGCTAGGGTAGTTGCATAAGGCGATCTGTTTGGCTGACGCCTGCGTTGGCGCTTCAAAAGTTGAAAAGTTTTCAACTTCTGCCGCGAGCAACGGACCCGACGTGACGGACCCACAATTCAGTTCGGCAACGCTTGACGTCACTCCATTCAAAGTAACTGATAAGTGTTAATGCTGACGCCCCGTGTGAATGGGGCGTGAATGTTCTAGTCACACCGGTGTGATCGTATGCTTCAGGGACCAGTCCAGACTGATCACACCAGTGTGATCGTACGCGTTAAAGGGAATATGAGATGGGAGAAAAAATATACTTCAATATCTTCTGTTGCAATTATATCCTTTTGAACGCGCGCTTGCAGTCATACGTACGGAGCAGCACTCGACAGTACTCATCACACGTTTTGTAAGATTAGATGTTTGTCAGTGGTGCTCAGGATCTGCAAATCATCTGTTTATGTGGTGAGTGATGTACTGAAATGTAACAGGCTACCACTAGCAAGCGGCCCCTAACCATGTCCCTATAGTGGCTCCGTAGAACGCGCTATTCGTTTTCCGTGCCTTTCTGAATACAGATTCAGCCACACCTCTAACCTAGTCGGTGGTGTTTGTGGTCCGCATAGAGCTCTTATTTGACATCGTCCCAAGTTACTGTAACCGTTATATGCTACGCAAGGCTTTTTCATGCGACGAACCCTCTGCTTACATGAATGCCTCACCATCGCAGCAGCACAGAAAACATGGGGAAAGTTTTTAAGACAATCACACAACCTATTTGATATTCTATAATTAAATCAACTAATCGAATATTTGAAAATTGTGACCCATCCCTAGAATACACTACACGATTTTTGTCCCAATTTTCCTCTGATTTACAGTCTGGAGAAGTCGATGCTAGTTGCTGACAGTCAGAGCCAGTCTGCAGATTAGAGTTGACAGACTCTCTCACAGAAAATCGCGTAGTGTATGATGGTCACAGACTCTATTTTTTTTTAGCGACAGGCTTTGATTCCACCCAGTTGGAGGATATCAAACATGTTTGATGTTTTCAACCGATTTTAGAACACACATTTTCATTTTGTCGTCTCCTAGCAACATGACACGTTTCTGCTTGAATTTATTGTGATTGGAACGACTTTAAAGTCTGGTAGTGTGTGATTCTCAGTCATTTAGTGTATGATGTCCAGTTTTCCTCTGTCACTATTTACATGGTACGTATATGATGCCTAGAGTTTAAAAAATCTGTTCAGATTTTAAAAGTTGTTTAGTGTATTCTAGCCTTAAGATGTTTGTTCATCTTCAGAACACAAATTAAGATGTTTTTGATGAAATTCAAGAGCTTTCTGACCCTGCATAGACAGCAACGCAACTAACCATGTTCAAGGCCCAGAAACGTAGTAAGGACATCGTTAAAGTAGTCCATGTGACATCAGTGGTTCAACCGTAATGTTATGAAGCTATGAGAATATTTTTTGTGTGTAACAATTTCCTCTCTTCCATGTCAGTCTTCGATGCGCGTTCAAGACCGTACCACGACACATGCGTGTGCATTCCTCCGCTTGTGAACAAGGTGCAACGCATCCGGGTTATATGTCAGAATGCCGGCTCCTGCGTCAGCAGCATCAAATGATGACAATTTTCATTTTTGGGTGAACTATACCTTTAAGATTAGTTTAAAGTTTAGGTATTTATTTGGTGTGGTAGGTTAGCAGGTACAGTCGCTGTAGCTCTTGAACTGAAGCTTTTTTAAATGTTACAGGCTACATTATTCTTGAGGACCATATTAAGCACTTTACCGACAATAAAAGGTTGGTAGCCTGCTGATCCTTTCCCATTATCTCTGAAATGTTGCTGTTAATGCCAACAACTAAACCTGGGCTGTTGTGGTTGTAAAAGAGTCAACTTTGTCGAATTCATTTTGAGAAACTCTGCACACCTGGAGCTCAGACTGCATGGTGCAAATTCTTTACGCTGCAGACCAGGAAACTGCTTGTCTGCTGTTACCCTGCAGGAGACACATCCTCTCTTGTGCCTCCCTGCAGCACTCAGTGGCTGTACGTCTGCCCCGGACAGCTGTGTGCCGTTCACGCCCCACCCCTCTCCCTCAGCTTGTTACAGGAAGACAGATTTCCTGAACTCCCAGAGGTCTTTTGCTCTGCCCTGTGCTTCAGGGAGGAAGCTGCATATGTCTCTCTTCTTTTTTTCTACTACCCCCTGCCTCTTTTTATACAGTATTTAAAAAAAAAAAAAAAAAAGAATTTGATAATACACTCGAAAGAAGTCAGCCAAATTCTTTTAATCCCAATTCAAAATCTAACCATTGAAAGTACTTTTTTTTTTTTTTTTTTTTTTTTTTGTGACCTCCTTTTGTCATCAAATGCATTAATGTGTTGGATTAAGGAGAAGATGGGAAAAGTGTATGGCGAGCTTCATTGCATGAAAGAGGGTGTAAGCAGCTGAGTCATTAACGAAAAGGAAAAAGAGTTTGAAGAAAAGCTGAATTGTGTTTTGCATTCCTCTGCTAGTTTCCTGGTTTTGTTTCTCCAGAAAGTGTATATGGGCTCTGTCACATGTAATTCATCTTTCATCAGACTGAAGAAAATTAGGATATGGGTGCTAAATGTAAAGATGTGGTTTTGTTGGTTTGTAAAATTAATTCAGTGTTGTATGATAGAAGCTTTTGATTATAATGATTTTCTGGCATGTAGCTTTCCTGATCTAGAACCACAGATTCTGTGGTTTGTCTTTTACTGATCATGTAAGTTAAAGGGGTCCTATTATGCTTTTTCACTTTTTGAATTTTAGTCAGTGTGTATGTTTGGGCATAAAACGATCTAAAAGGCTACTCCAAAGGGAGATATTTAGTTAAAAAAAAATCCCTTTTCAAGAACTACAACGAACGGCTTGTTTGGACTACAAAGTTGTTTTCCCTGTATTTATGACATCATAAATTGTAAATCCCACCTACAGAAATGTGAATGGTTGGGGGCAGAGGAGCACTGCATGTTTCAAAATCGAAACCCAGTGCAGGTGTTTTTATATCACTGTATTTCTGATGGAAACCAAACATTTTCAGAAAGTTTTGGATGTCATTTTCATTTCATCTAGCATGTAATGTCAGATAAAGCAGCGTTTGTGAGCGGAGCTCTGTTTTGTGTACAGCGTTACTGGCCACAAATAGTGTGGGACTATGGTATAAATAAATTCAACTAAATAACAGTTTCAGTGCAATTCATGTTATAATGTTAGAATTAAAGAACAATAAATATAATACATATTCCATATTACCGTTGCACTTATCTGTACATAGTCAATGCAGTTATTTTTAAGCTGTTGTTGACATCCCATCTAAAACGTGATTTAGCCAAAAAAAAAAAAAAAAGAACAACAATTATAACATTACCACTTTAATATGTCTTGCAATATCCGTGCGTGCAAAGGTTCTGCCCGATCCTCTTGTTCAGTATTCTCGAGGTCTGATGATATGGCAATATTGACAAAATTGCTGTTCTGGCAAGGGGCGGGGCAATACTGAAATGCCATCTAAGCTGTTTACCAATCACAACGCACTGGGACAGCTAACCAATCACAACGCATTTCATTTTTCGGAAGGCGGGCCTTCGTCAAACCCGGAACTAATCGAGTCGTTTGTGTCAGGCTGGGGAGAAATGTATTGTAATAATGTAAATTATGTGAAAGATTTTCGAACCACCAAGCATGAGAGAGCTGTTCTAGTACACCCCCAAAACAAAATCAAGACTTTGTAAAAGAGCATAATAGTACACCTTTAAAGCAATAGTTCAACCGAAAATGATCATTATTTACATACACTGATGTAGTTCCAAACCTATACTAAAGTTCTAAACTTTAATTTGTCCTCTGAGCACAAATTAAGATAATATTCTCTCATTTTTGTTAATCCATTCTCGTTCAAACTCCCGTATCAGGACTCGAATTAAGGACTGCCCGAAGGCACAAGGTGAGCATAAAAGACGCACAGGAATCCTGGCAGAAAAGTCGAGCACCGTGTGAAAAGTTTTCTTCGCACACATCTGAACACTAGCGTAGCCAGAAATGTTACTGTTCATTTCAAAATTTAGGATATTATTAAAATTAAAAGTTGTATATGTTAACAGTTGCCTGAGCTGGTTAACAAAGATGAATAAACACGGTAAAAAATGTATTTCTAATCTTAGTTAATGCATTAACTAACGTTAACTGAAGGAAGTTTATTAAAAAGCATTACTTCAGTGTGAAACAACGGAGCTTCGCAGATTATTTCATAAACGTCTCGGTCAGTTCATGCACATCGAGGACCGCAGAAATGTGCGCAGCTGCAAATTATGCAGTTTGTGGCGACCAGGATCTAGCACAATGCTTATGCGTTTCTTTCCACAAAGGACGCATCTTTGTAGCGGATCAAACACTGTACCTATGATTCAAGATTCAAGAGTTTTATTTGTCACATACACAATTATACAGAGTATAACCAGCAGTGAAATGTTGGTCAGGTCCGCTCCAAGGACAGTGCAATGCTTCAAACACGCTTGGTTCAGAAGTTTCCGATCGATAAATCCAGCAACCACAGGTGGTCTGGCGGGTTTCGTTTGTAGATGGTCCGGATTTATTGCTAAGACTTTTACTTTTTAAAGAATTTATCTGATTTATGTTTGTTTAAACATAAACATTTAAACATGTCTAAATTTAACTTCACAAACACGCACGTTTTACTATTATATCCTTACATCGTAAACATAACATTGTCGTTCGGTACCAAATTTGGATACCTAAGGGGTTAATCTCATCAACGTCAGTGAGGCAATATGCCTGCAGCACTAGGTGTGTTTGACTAGTAGCGATGCAGCGCTGATTGATCAGTATTTGACATCCGTGAGAGCGATTCGAAAGCGTACGGAGCAGTCTGCTCTCTAGATTGCTCGTTTACTACACACACAGACTGAAAGAGACCACCTCGTAATATTTATTATTGCATCTATGAACATCATCCATCCACAAATGAGCTTTCTTGATCAAAGCAATATCAACCTTTTTCCATCGCAATAGTTGTAAAAAAACTTATACATTTTATGGGGGCCATTTAAGCCATTGACATTGCAACTTATTATATTAATTTCAGTCATTACTATCAAACAAATAAGTGAACTGAACAATTGAGAGAAAGTTGTACCACTGCCAATGAATTAACTCAAGTCTGCCTTTAAAAAGCCATTTACATAAAGAAAACCCACCCCATAATACTTTTACAGACTGGGGTGAAAACCCCGGGCTGCCGCCCTCCCCGGTCTTAATCCGTGACAGTAACATGACAGCCAGTACCATTCTTTAGAACACCGCCATTAGCCCTATTATAAGAGAACAGAAAACTTCGAATTCACACGAGTGATACAGTGGGGTTAAAAAGAAAGTGTGTACTTTCCATAATGAGGAAACAAACAAATAATTGTATCCTGTACATTGAAAACTGTACATTAGTGATACCAAGTTTCCTAGCTTACATGAAGAGCTGCCAGTAGATGATTGAATATCCTTGTAAACACAGTCAGTCAGGCATTTGTCTTAACGTAAACAGTTGGGAAGGAAAAGGCATTAAATCCGTGCATTCGTTCTTAAAGTGAAAGCAAACTAATAAAAAAATCTAATGCTGTCAATGAAAAATACAAGTGCTCACTGCTCCTGACTAAATAACCTTTGTAACATCAAAAATGATTAATCTAGATTTCATTTATACAGTGAAGATTATGCAGTCATTTTACATTTGATTATTACATTTCTGTGGCATACCTGAAAATTTCTTTTAGACTGAGCTGAGAAACCTGAAAAACACTGTTTATTGAACTTGTCTTTGTTCTATTGTATTTATTTTCTGCTATTGCTTGTAATTTGGTTATCTGTAGAAAAGATTTTTAGCACTGAGCCCATAGCAGCCAGAATTGTTTTTCCAATTGTTCATTTTCTTTATTAAAAAATAAAATTTGGCCTGTTTATTTAAACTAGGCCTATTTTTTATTTTTTTTTGTGAATGTCCCAATTGAGGTACAGGATGTGAAAATTTCAGATAAATGTTCATGTTATATATTTTGGTTGCATTTGTGAGTTAATAAAAATGTAGATGTTTGTTTAAAATAGGTATATAATGTCGATATATTGATTGATATACTCCTGAATCTAATTTTTTGAGGTATGGGCAAATATCGTATCGCTGGGTATGACAATCGATATTGTATCCGATTTGCACCCCTAGCTCAAATGGTGATGGCTGTCCAGTCAAATCATAAAAATACATGCTAAAGGCCCTTATCTGTCATTGCATGCACTTGTTTTAACTCGACAACCAAAGAAAGAACATTTTTGACGATGTATTTTGGATATTTTTTGGCAGAATTGGCTATTTAAATTGATTCTGAGAAATTGACTTTGAACCATGCAGTTGGCGTATGAGTCATATTTCCATTTTAGCCCAGTAAGGGTGGCGTGGTGTGGACTGGAAGCACTTGTGATGTCATCTGTGATCTCATTGAAGCTCCACGCCCACTCTACCTCATTTCCCCTGTTCGGCTCTACTGCTTTTCCCACAGACTCAAGCCCTTTGGTTGTAATTTCTAGTCCCTCAGGGTTTAGAAACCGGGAATCTTGTTTCAAAAGGCACTGAGATTCTCCAGGTCCAGTGTCGTTACTGAAGTGATACATCAAGACTAGGCCTAATGGCTGTCACAGATCTTATGGATTTCAGACGAGCAGTCTATTGATTGATGCTGCTGTTTACAACAAAAAATGCCTAGAGTAGACTAATGATGGTGACTTAAAACATCAGTGCCTTAACACAAACGTGCAGCACTTTTTGTCACGTGTGTCATGTGCTTACAGTTTGAGCAGTTGTGGTTGTTTTGAGCATGGTGTTAATTCTGGCCTTGTGACCTGTACTTTTCTGAGGTGTTCTCAGTAGCCTGTGACTGATTCATGTGCTCCGAAATGGCTGGAGATACTTGTGTTTTCTAAACACATGGCTTGGCCTAATCCAATCAGTATTGAAGTACTCTTGTCCTCTGGTTTAGCAACAAGCTTATAATCAGTAGGCTGTTGTGATTCACCCAGTTTGGCTGCTTCATTCTGGCCTGGCACGTGCAACACTCATGGATGTTCATTCAGTATTCACTTTTGCCTCTTTAAATAACTTCGTAGTCATTTGGTGATGTGAAATGACAGATAAGAGCCGTAGCAAGTACATTTTACGTTGTTCTTGTGTCATGGCGCATGAGTAAGTGATAAAACCCGCTCAACAGTAATTGTAATGTGTGCTTGTTGGCTCACCCGTGCCCTGCCTTAAGATAACCCAGCTGGGTGTGGTTGCAGTGTTTGAATGATAATGTCATCGTATGTTTGTTTTGTTTGTTTTTAGCCACATCTCCCAATGCATCTTCAGAGATGGAGCAAGCTAGACCACAGACCAGTGGAGAAGAGGAACTACAGTTGCAACTGGCTCTTGCCATGAGCCGGGAGGCCGCAGAGCAGGTACATTTCACTCAATGCCACCCTAAGACTGCTGCCTGATGTGACACATCTACAGCTTATTATATGATTTATTATGATGCTTAATGTACGTTTATGAGAAGGATTTTGGATCAATGAGTTCTAATGTTGGGCAGGGCTACCTAAAAGCTCACACCAGAATAAAAATTTCCTGATAATTTACTCACCCTCTTGTCATCCAAGTTGTTCATGTTTTTCTTTCTTCAGTCGAAAAGAAATTAAGGTTTTTGAAGAAAACATTCCAGGATTTTTCTCCATATTGTGGACTTCAACGGGGACAATTTGCGGTTTAAATGCAGCCTAAAAGGACTCTACAAGATCTAGTGAAACGATTGGTAATTTTCTAAATTAAAATTTATGCACCTTTTAACCACAAATGCTCCAGTTGCACTAGCTCTGAGTAGCGGAAGATTTAAACATCCAGGTTGCACATATTTTAAACCGTAAACCTGATACAAAGACATAAATGAGTCACTCAACATACAAGAACTTTTGAACGGTCCTCTTCCACACTTCTAAGAATTGGGTCGGTTCTTCCGCCTACGTCATGTGACCTTCCCAGCGTGACTACGTAATGCAAGACGAGGATTTGTGGTTAAAGTATATGCATTAGTTTTTTTTTTTAAAGAAAATGACCAATCATTTCACTAGATAAGACACTTATTCCTCGGCTGGGATCATGTAGAGTCCTTTGAACCTTTTAAAGCTTCAATCTATTGGCTCCCATTGAATTCCACTATATAGAGAAAAATCCTGGAATGTTTTCCTCAAAAACCTTAATTTCTTTTCGACTGAAGAAAGACATGATCTTCTTGGACGACACTGGGGTGAGTAAATTTTTATTTAATGAGTGAACTAATCCATTAAAAAGAGCTTTTATAGAGTGCTATTTCAGACTTTATTAAAAAAATAAAAACTTTTCCCTGAAAGTTTGTGTTTTGCAAGAGTATGATTGTAAACAAAATGAGGCTGCAAAAGTGGGTTACTAATATGTATGTATGTATGCATGCATGCATGCACATGCAGACATGGCCACAAATATCGGCACCCTTGGTAAATATGATCAAAGAAGGCTGTGAAAATGAATCCGCATTGTTAATCCTTTTGATCTTTTTATTTTAAAAAATCACAAAAATCAAACCTTTCATTGGAGAATAAGAATTTAAAAATGGGGGGAAATATCATTATGAAATTTTCTTTCTTTAATACACATTGGCCACAATTAACGGCACCATTTTATTCCATACTTTTTGAAACCTCCATTTGCTAGTTTAACAGCTCTCATTTTTTTCCTATAATGCCTGATGAGGTTAGAGAGCACCTGACAAGAGATCAGAGACGATTCCTTCATCCAGAATCACTCCAGACCCTTTAGATTCACAGCTCCATGTCGGTGTTTCTTCTCTTCAGTTCATCTCACTTATTTTCTACAGGGTTCAGGTCAGAGGACTGGAATGGCCAGAGCAGAAGCTTGGTTTTGTGCTCAGTAACCCATTTTTGTGTTGTTTTTGAAGTTTGTGTTTGGATTATTGTATGGTTGGAAGATCCAAATATGTCCCATCATAAGATTTCTAACAGAGTCAGTCACTTATTGATTTTTTTTTTTATCTGTTGGTATTAGAGGTGTGCGAGAGAGATATATATATATATATATATAGTAATTGTTGTTTTAGCGATGTGCAATTTGACATTATCGCGTGCGCATTTAGAGTGTGTTTCACTGCATGATTCAATCTAATAAAATGATCACAAAATTCAAGATATGGGGCAGAAAATGTATATATATCATTTCATATAGTTAAAATTACACGAAGAGTGCTGTTTTTTGTTAAAAAATAAGCATGATTGTGATATTGATTTTATACAACAGTTCAATAAACAAGTTAATATTAAGAGACTTACGTTTTAGACATCAAATTGCCTGTTTTTGCTTCATTTAGCCAAAAAAAAATAAAAAATTCAAAACAGCTACAGCACTGTTTTTTGTGTCTCTGAACAACATGACGGTGATTCGTTCCTGAATGAATCAACCATTTAAATGATTCGGTTCAGTCGCAATGACTCACTTGTTAACAGTGACATGCTGCCACCTACTGGCGATTTTAATTTCACATTCAAAGTATCTGTTCATTTTAAAGGTGCCATAGAATGAAAAACTGTCTTTATCCTGGCATATTTAAATAATAACAGTTCTGTACATGGAAATGACATACAGTGAGCCTCAAACACCATAGTTTCCTCCTTCATATGTAAATCTCGTGATTAAAAAAGACCACTGAAAACAGGCGAATCAGAACATAACACCGACTGTGACGCAACAGTCGGGATCACTACGCCCCCAACATTTGCATAAACCCGCCCTTGTTCTAAGTCGGCCGAACCATCAGAAGCTCTGTAGGTATTGTAAATAAACAAGCGCGGACAACAGCGAAAATAACAAAATAAATTTTATGTTCCAGGCCGTGCAGGGGGTGTGAAGTGCAGGGATGGGTTGGTGTCTGTATTCAGAAAGGCACAGAAAGCAAATAACGCGAGCCACTAAAGGGACATGGTTAGCTCATTGCTAGCGGTAGCCTGTTACAGTACATAAGATTTCACTCTCAGTAAGGAGAGATGAGGATGATGGCGAATGACTTACAGATCCTGAGCACCACTGACAAGCATCTGATCTTGTGAAATGTGTGGTAAGTACTGTTGCTCCATAATGTAAACATAGTTTGTGTGATCGCGTCTCTTGAAAGTGAACTATAACGCGATCGATGGATCTTTCAAAAGCAGTTTCAATGCCTCGCATATTAATAACGGCTCCCTGATGCCCGCGTTTTATATACAGTATAATTACCCGACGATATAACTGCGAGAGAAAGTATTTAAATATATATTTTCCTCCCTGTGCTTCCTTCTTGCTGATGAGCCGTACTGTGAAACAGCCAATCAGAGCAGAGCTCATTATTATTCATGACCCTGCCAAATAAGCCAATAACAGACCGTTTCATTCTAGGGAGAAATCCTAGGGTTGTAAATGGACATGTAAAATCGTTTCTGGAGATTTTTTGCCCTTACCTAAGCCACATACCTTCTGTGTAGATATCAGAGAACAATTTAAAATACTGTATCAATGCATTCTATGGCACCTTTAAAATAATTTCAAATATCTGTATTCAATGTTTTATGTTTAAATTATCAAAACATTATGCATTTGTAACTGCAAGTTAAAGTACTCCATGTCTCTCTGAGCTGCATTAAACGGTGTGTAAATACATCTAAATGCCATTCAGATTCTACTTCTGCAAAGATTAATTTTGTTGATACGGGTTTAATTTGTTTGGTAACAGCCTAAATGTCTTATTATTCTAATTGACTGATTTGTAACAAGTTGACTCAAAAGATGCACACTTTTAGAAAAAAAGGCTTTATTAAAGGTAAAATTGCCCATAAAAGGTAAAAATCAATTTTAAACTTATATGATAAGATTAATTTCTATCACTGATGTGAACTGACCACATAGAATATGAAGAATATCAAAAACTGCAGCTGTCCACGGTAGTCAGATATCAGCACAATAACACACTCGGCAAAATATCATCTAATAATCTTTATCTAAAAAATCCCCAAAAATAGAGATCTTTTTGTTTCAATATCGCACACACTAGTTGGTATTTGACGGAATCCATGATGCCATGTGTCTAAACAAGAGGTCTAGGACCTCCAGCAGAAATATAGGCCCACAACATCAAAAATACAGCAGTATATTTCATCATTGTACACATGGGGTACTTTTTATCCATGTGTTCACCAAACCCATCTTGAGTGTTTGCTGCTAAAAAGCTCATTTTTTAGTTTCATCTGACCATAGAAGCCAGTCCCATTTGAAGTTCCAGTCGTGTCTGATAACTGAATATGCTGGAGATTGTTTTTGGATGGGCTAGGATTTTTCTTGAAACCCTCCCAAAGAACATGTGGTGATGTAGGTGCTGTTTGACATTTTTTTGTAAAGGTTTTCTGACCACGAGACTCAACTATTTTCTGCAATTCTCCAGCTGTGGTCCTTGGAGAGTCTTTAGCCACTCAAACTCTCCTCCTCACCGTGCATTAGGACGATATAGACACATTTCCTTTTCCAGGCAGTTTCGTAACATTTTATGTTGATTGGAAATTCTTAATTATTGCCCAGATGGTGGAAATGGGGATTTTCACTGCTCTAGCTCTTTTCAAAGTCACTTCACTAATTTGTGAAGCTCAATTATCTTTTGCTGCACTTTTTTTTTTTTTCATTGTGATGGATGATTTTGGCTTTGTTTTCTCTCCTATTTATATTTCTGTGAAACTGGAAGCCATGGCTGGATAATTTCATGTTCATAATCCCCCTGGAGTGCTCAAAATGGTGAATATGAATGGGAATGAGAACCAAAGAAAAATGGCGCCGATGATGGCAGCTATTGTGCGTTGCTCTCCAGTGTTTGTACTGTTTTTGTTTGTGTTTCCTGTTTTTTGTTTTTCAAATACGATCCGTTTTACCAGGGATGACCTGCTGAACATTTGGCAGAACACACCACAAAATCTTTTACCGGATTTTGAAGCGAGCCGGCGCGCTCGTGAAGCTTCGTCAGCGCGGATTTCGAACGGCGTTGCCTAGCATCCATCTGGCGAATCTCCGCTCTCTACCCAACAAAACAGATGAACTCCTCCTGCTCTCCTGGACAAACAAGGACCTTTCTAACTCTGCTGCCCTGTGTTTCACGGAAACCTGGCTGAATGGCGACATACCGGACAGCGTGCTACATCTGCCTAATTATCAGCTGATCAGAGCAGATCGGGACGTGGAATCAACGGGGAAATCGTGCAGCGGCTGGACGTGCTTTTACATCAATGAGAGGTGGTGTACAGATGTAACTGTGTTAAAGAAGATGTGCTGCTCAGATCTAGAAACGCTCTTAATTAACTGCAAGCCGTTCTATTCGCCGCGGGAGTTCTGCTCGTTCATTCTCGTGAGTGTCTACATTCCACCGCAAGCGCACGTGAACACAGCTTTACAGAAACCTGCTGATCTGATCACAGACACAGAACAACAACACCCAGACTCTGTTTTAATCATTCTCGGGGACTTTAATAAAGCAAATCTCTCCCGCGAACTGTCAAAATACAGACAGCACATCACATGTCCCACCAGAGACAGTAATATATTGAATCACTGTTACACAACGATGAAGGACGCATATCACTCGGTTCCACGAGCAGCTTTAGGACTCTGATCACTGTTTGGTTCATCTTATTCCGTCCTACAGGCAGAAACTTAAGTCTGCAAAACCTGTATTAAGATCTGTTAAAAGATGGACTAATGAAACAGCGGGATCTACAAGCCTGTTTCTCTCTCACTGATTGGGCTGTTTTTGAAGCCGCTGCCATCGATCTGGACGAGCTCACAGAGACTGTAACATCATATATCAGTTTCTGTGAGGATATGTGCATTCCTAACAGGACTCATCTAATCTACAACTATGACAAACCATGGTTCACTGCCAAACTCAGACAGCTCCGTCAGGCCAAAGAAGATGCTTACAGAAAAGGGGATAAAGTCTTGTACAAAAAGGCCAAATACACACTGGAAAAGGAGATCAGAGTGGCAAAGAGGAATTATTCTGACAAGCTCAGGAAAAAATTATCTTCCAGTGATCCTGCTTCAGTGTGGATAGGAATGAAGGATATCACCAGTTACAAGACACCATCCTCCAGTACTGTGGAGAATCAGCACCTGGCAGATGACTTGAACAAGTTCTTTTGTCGTTTTGAAAGATCACCCCACACCCGCCCTGAACACCTCTCCACACAACCTCCAGCAACCCCTCTCTCCCCCACACCTACGATTCAAATCAGCGAAGAAGATGTGTGCCAGGTCTTCAGGAAGAACAAAAGAAGGAAAGCACGGTGTGTCACCAGCCTGTCTAAAAACCTGTGCTGATCAGCTGGCCCCCATCTTCACACAGATCTTCAATAGATCACTGGAGCTGTATGAAGTCCCCTCATGCTTCAAACGCTCCACCATCATCCCCGTCCCAAAGAAACCCAAAATTACTGGACTTAATGACTACAGACCTGTGGCCCTAACGTCTGTAGCCGTGCAATCATTTGAAAGACTGGTTTTGGCTTATCTGAAGGACATCACTGGACCCTTACTGGACACCCTGCAGTTTGCCTACAGAGAAAACAGGTCTGTGGATGATGCAGTCATCATGGGACTGCACTTCACCCTGCAGCATCTGGACAGACCAGGGACTTATGTGAGGATCCTGTTTGTGGACTTCAGCTCCGCTTTTAACACCATCACCACGGAAACCCTTCAGAATAAACTAACCTAGCTCTCCGTCCCCACCTCCGTCTGCCAGTGGATCAACAGCTTCCTGCCAGACAGACAGCAGTTAGTAAAGCTTGGTAAATTCACATCCAGCACTCGAACCATCAGCACTGGAGATCCTCAGGGCTGCGTACTCTCCCCACTGCTCTTATCCCTCTACATCAACGACTGCACATCTAAAGACCCCTCTGTCAAGCTCCTGAAGTTTGCAGACGACACCACACTGATCGGCCTCATCCAGGACGGTGACGAGTCTGCTTACAGACAGGAGGTTAAGGAGCTGGCTGTCTGGTGCAGTCTTAACAACCTGGAGCTTAACACGCTCAAAACTGTGGAGATGATTGTGGACTTCAGGAGAAACCCCCCTGCTCTCCCCCCACTCACCATCATGAACAGCACTGTGACCGCAGTGGAGTCATTCAGATTCCTGGGCACCACCATCTCCCAGGACCTGAAGTGGGAGATTCACATAGACTCCATTGTCAGGAAGGCCCAGCAGAGGTTGTACTTTCTTCGCCAGCTGAGGAAGTTCAATCTGCCACAGGAGCTGCTGAAACAGTTCTACTCTGCCATCACTGAATCCATCCTCTGCACTTCAATAACTGTCTGGTTCAGCTCAGCTACCAAGTCTGACCTCAGAAGACTACAGAGAGTAGTCCGGACTGCTGAGCGAATCATTGGTACAACCCTCCCCACTCTCCAAGAACTGTACTTATCCAGAGTGAGCAAAAGGGCTGGTAAAATCACTCTGGACCCCTCACACCCAGCACACTCCCTCTTTGAAGTGTTACCATCTGGTCGACGCTACAGAGCTCTGAGCACCAGAACGACCAGACACAGAAACAGTTTCTTCCCTCAGGCTATACATCTCATGAACACTCAACAATAAATGTGGAACACACAATTATAATACACTATCCATTCACCACACTCACTAATTTTCTTTATTTTCTCATTTCTAATGCACATACTTGACCTGTACATACATAGTTGTTTATATTATATATTGTGTTTTTGCTGCTTTGTACGTTGCCTTTTGGTTAATTGTTGTTATTCTTTTATTATCTGTGTCCTGTCCTGTTGCTGTCTTTCTGTTGCACTGTGGAGCTTGTCACTACAACAAATTCCTTGTATGTGTAAACATACTTGGCCAATAAAGCTCATTCTGATTCTGATTTTGATTCTGAATATACTTCAGAGATATTTTACTTATAAGAATTTCTAGGATGGCCAATAATTGTCCAATGTGTATTTGAGAAAAACATTTATTTCAGAATGATATTTCCCCCATTTTAAATTCTTATCTAATGAAAGGTTAGATTTTTTTTTTTTTTTTTAAATAAAAGATCAAAAGGATTAACAATGCAGATTAATTTTCACAGCCGCCTTTGATCATATTTACCAAGGGTGACACTATTTTTGACCATGACTATATATGACGAGATGACATTTCTTGTCCCTGACAATTTCTGTAGACCTATTTAGCCTCTCGTTTGCAACAGAATTTTTCAAGACATGAAATATTCAAAAGAATCACCAGAGGTAGTACTTGTGTGTAGTATACTATAAAAGAAAACATGAAAATATCTTGACCTTTTGTTAACTGCAGAAATTATTTCAGGCATTTAACTAAAAACTTATTCAAGTAACCCACTGACTTTTGGGTGATGTAACAAGTGCTAAAATTATAATTAGTTTCCAAGTTTTGGCCTACAAACATACATGGTGTGAGGCCTAGTCAGGCCATCATTGTCGGGCTGACTGGTTTTGCTGACTTATTTCAGTTATTCTGGTTGTTTTCTCTCCTTGTTTTTAATTTGCCCTAATATGAATGAACATCACTCCATAGTTAAAACTGGATTGTTCCACCACCCAGACAATCAGCAAGCAATTTCAGAGAATGGCTTGCTCTAATGGTTCCCTATTAGCAAAGATGTAGCCACAGTGAATATAAACATATATTAATTTACTACATCAAATGTGGAAAAATATTTCTGACACAGGAGTGGAAATTGTTAGAGTAAGGTGCTTAAAATTGTATTTATTTATAGTTACAGCTTTGAACAGCTGATTCAGGAATGAACACATTTGTATGTGGTCTTATCAGATGCAGATTTACCTTACTGTGCCTCTCAGGCATCTTTTACACATTCTAACTGGGTCACTGTATAATTAGTCAATGGTGATACGGTTACTCTGTTTCTAGGAAAATGTTTCATTTCTAATTGCAAGCTGAGGTCTATTTGCATCACATGAAATCCACTTTCACTGTACTTATATTTCAAATTGGCATGGTATCAAGAAATAGGAAATGTGACCACAGGCTGGCTCGTTTTCGTCCCAATTACATGTTACACAGATGTATCTAGTTGTACTTTTCTTGCAACATGGGGCCAGACCAGCAACAGGATATTGTTTAGGAAGCTTACAAATTAGTGTGGGAGTCATACAACCATACAGCTGTCTTGGTGGAATTTAAAACCACATCTTACATGTCTTATAAAAGTGATGAAGTGGGGCAGCTGATACAGTAGGAAATGTAATGTTCCAGAAGGCTCTGAATATGTTTGGGGCTCGCTGCTCTAAGAATAATGTGAAGGAACTGTGTGCGCGCTTGGACATCTGGGATGAATTTACAAATGAAAAAAAGCAGGCATGTTAGTGCTGTTGAGGAGGGGCTTGTCTGAAAGGGAGGTGCACATTAGGGACTTCCTACATTTCTGTGTATCGCTGTTAGCCCTCTTAAACCTGCCTCTCAGTGTATAGCTGTCAGGTGTCTGCCATAGGGATTGTGATTCATTCTGTGAGCTCCTTCCCTGTAAGATCTTGATGTAAACTTCGGGCCATTTAAAAAATGGCCATAATTGTATGAGACAGTCAGATGTCCTAGATTTGTGATCATTATGAGGTTAAGGGAACCATAGCATTCTAACCATTGATTTTATGAGGCTTGTGGTGAAAGAGCATCACTCATCTCAGCTTTTTCTGCTTTCTCTGTCCTCTTTTCCTCTTGCATAAATCTTTCATGCTTCAGCCCTACACTAAAATGTCCTGCATGTAGCAACATTAGAAATGTTCACTGATTAAGCGGAATGGCTTTCTTGAAAGGGGCTTTGCTTGTGCTACAGCCTCATTTAAACCATGTTTGATGATTGCAGATCATTTCCAGTTTTGGAAGATTTTCACTTGGAGTGTTTATTGAAACAACATTTTATTAAAATAAATGCTCAAATGTGTTGATTTGTAGGTCAAACCCTACAGCTGATCTGTTCTCGCTCCCCCTCAGCTTTTAAGCATTAATTGTTGTGAATATGGATAACCAAATACAAAATTATTTACTGGCACCAAATTAACATAGGGACTAGATTACAGCCTATCCTCGGTTGCTTCCCACGGACATATTTTACATTTCTAGCTTCCTTCCTGTCTCCTCTGCCCTTTGAAACTGACCCGTTGAGGAAACAAAGTGTCGGGTGTGTCTCTTGGTTTGCTAACACAATTCTGATTCTTGGCTTCAATGTGTAATTGTGTAATCTGCAGATTTTTACATGCCTCAGTAACTGAATTTTGATGCTGAATCATCATGAATCACAACAACAGGGCTGTATCGTCATAGGACGCAGGGTGGCAGGTTCATGCTGTGATTCAGCAGACGGCACGTACTCCATAATGTGTGTGATATAACATGAATTCTTTTGTGTGTCTTGTTTGTGTGTGGTTGTTCAGGAGGAGAGGATGCGTCGTGGGGATGACCTACGGCTCCAGATGGCTCTGGAAGAAAGCCGTAAAGACTCCAACACAGGGAAAACAGCCAAGAAGAAGAAAGAGGTAGGTACAGCCTCTGAGCGCTTCAACTCATCAGCAGGCCTGAACTGAATCTGTGGCTACACAAAACTCTGTTGAAGGTTTACACATCCCTTACCTCCTGCATGTTCATTTTATTAAAGTGATAGTTTACCCAGAAATGAAAATTGTCATTTACTCATCCTTATGTCGTTCCAAACAGGTACATGTATGATATTCATTCTTCTGTAGAACAAATACATTTTACCTGAATGTTCATTCTGCACTATTTCAAATATCAAAAGCATATATTGATCGGGGGCTGACAAGCTTCGCAACCCTGTGAAAGAACAGTATAAGAACTGTACATATTATGCATCGTATTCAAAGTCTTCAAAAGCCAAATGGCTTATTTAATGATGCTAGCTAACATAAGAGTACAGCAGATCTCTGCTAATTTTTGTTTACCTCAAAAAATGTACAGATTTTGTAGAGCAAACTTGTTTTTCAGTCAATATTTAGGCTTTATTATAGGTTAAAATTTATGAATATATACATACACCACTGCTCAAGTTTGGGGTCATTAAGATTTTTATCTCTTATTAGTTGATCATGTGGTGTGACAAATATATAAGTTCAAATATTCCATGTACTCTCAATTAATGAGCACATAAAAGCAATTCCAAATTGGCAATTCTTTTTAAAGTGTTTTTAGATGGGGTATAACCGCTCACTCCACAGTATGTCAACTTTCCAAATGTATATTACCTGAAAATGTTCAGTTCCCTAAATTCTGATTACTGTGTTATGCTACCAGTTTTTGTTGTTTTACTACTTTAAGCTAAATAATGTCACCAGAAAACAATTTCATTAATCTCTTCAATGAACTTCTTTTTCCCTTTCTTTGCTTGCGGACTTGTTTACTCAAAATGTGAGTATTTATATTCAGATCAGCTTCCAAGTTCTTATTCACTAAAGCTGATGTGATTGCTTTGGATGGTGAGGTATATCTGTGGGCTCTAATCTCATATGTTGTGTGTGTGTGTAGCCTCCAAAGTCTTCTCTGATGGATCTGATGGACCCGGTTCTCGAGGGCCCTGCCGATCAAACATCGGACCCTTGGGGAGCAGGAGCTGCAGCAGCAGGCCCCGTCTCAGACCCCTGGCAGTCCTACGGTAAACAGACACACACAAACTTGGAATTGACAATATCAGTTAGATTGTAAATATCATGATGTTTATAAAGCACTTTTGGTTGGCAATTATGTTTCCTAAAGAGTGTCAATAGACTTGTCCATCTTGGTCTTGTTAATTAAATTTTTTTCATTTAAACATCTGCTTAGCAGCAGTGAAATGGATTGAATGATTCCTCAAGAGGGAAACAAATCACCCTTTTAAACCATTTTGGAGAAAACGCATAAATATTCTGTCAAATGGATGAGGAATGAATCTCTCTAAAAAAAGACACTATTTTTAGTTTTATTATCTTGAAGGCAGACACACAAACACTAGCTAGTTTCTCAAGTAAACACCCTTCACATACAAGATCACATTTGGCTGTGGCTAATAATAGCACATTGACAACAGTTTGTATCAACTTCCTGATGTGCCGATCATATTAGGCTTTGTACTAAAAAAAAAAGAGCCCTTATCCTACCAGGACCATTTGCATAATAAATACTAGCTTTATTGTCATAATTTAAGGCAGATTTGAATCTAATTTTATCAAATAAAAAAAAGTTAATGGTCAGAATGTGAGGACCACCTGTTTACCAAAAGCCTGCTTTTCTTTTAGAGCCACCCCTCCCCCCTCGGGCTCTCTTTCGTAATGTCGTTTGGGCCTGTAGCCCTTCGTGGCAGCTCAGTAATGTAGCTAGGCCGGTAGTTGTGCATTCCAGTGTGAACAAAACAAAGAGACTCAGTATTCAGATCTACACTGGTTGAGAGAGCGCTGAGCCTGTAAAGAGTTCCTCTTCCAACAGCCTAGTTCTTTTAAGTTTAAGCTGGACTAAAGTCATGAAGCGTATGGAGAGCAGCACTGAGGCAAGTGTGCATGTGCATGGGGTGGTGATGGCGCAGTGGATAAGACGCATGCCTTTGGTGTGAGAGACCCGGGTTCGAATCCACTGAGAGACACCAATGTGTCCCTGAGCAAGACACTTAACCCCCTAGTTGCTCCAGAGGCGTGCGACCTCTGACATATATAGCAATTGTAAGTCGCTTTGGATAAAAGCGTCAGCTAAATGAATAAATGTAAATGAATAAATGCATGTCATCTTGAAGTGGAAACAGCAAATACTGCCGTATTCAAACACAAGTTTCACTGTATATTCAATAACCTTTGCACCCATTTTACTTGCCTGTCACACTCATTTGTTAAATAGAATTTCTCTTGTTGTTGCTACTGTTTTTAATATAATTTTGGCATTGCCAGTAGGTTTAAAATAATGGATCTCATATTTTTGAATATATGTGATTGATCTTAAATTTTAGTCTGGTCTCCAAATAGTTATTTTTCTCTTCCTGTCATATTGTAGTTTGTACAGGTTTAATCCATTTGGTTTCTGTTCTGAGTGAGTTAAACATTAAATGTGAAGATATATTATTAGGAATGCACCGTTATGAAAATTTTGGCCGATACCGGTAACAGATAATTCTTTATAAATGAAAGCCGATAACGATATGTTGGCCGATAAATCTAAATCCAAATGTTTATATAATTTTTGAGCCTGACTACAAAAAAGTCTCACCATTAAAAACATTAAACACTTCAACATAAATCAAACATAAAGCAGCCTTACAAATAAATAAATCAATGCTTAAATAATGCAAACAAGTCACTGGACAAGATGCATGTAAAAAAAAAATCATGTGCCATGGATAAATTAAACGGAATAGCCTCCGCACCGACAATTAAATTATTTTAATTAAACCATATTGTTCATGAAAATACTAAGATAAAAATAAAAGTGGTGGTTATTATTATTAATATATCAATGATTTTGAAAAAGTAATATCTTAAATTAATACCAAATAGCCGCATGCAGTTTTAGCTGCGTGTGTTGCTGAAGAGCTGAATGAACACCGGTAAACTGAAGCGCTTATTATTTATACAACAAACATAATATTATATAACTTATATATGCACAAAAAGACGCAAATGCGCAAGTGATCTTAAACTAAGTTATGCGCTAATAAGATGTGACACGCTCTTGGCTCTTCCTCCAACAACGCGCTGAAACACGACAAATTAAGCCAAAGAATTCACAACGTTTTATTATAATAGTGTTCTCATTATAATATTATATATATTATAGTCGCAATCATAGTTATTAATGTTGTGCATTGCTGTTCGAGCTGCGTGCTCTGAAACTGAAGAGCTGAATAGGGTATATTTAGTCGATGAATAACGATTAGTCAACATTATCGACAGCGTCGGCAATAAAAAAAATTGTCGACAAATTCTTGCTGTCGAGTAGTCGTTTGATCTCATATGACCTAATGTTAGAGCCTGCAATACTGTGGTTTGTCCAGTGTGGCGCTGTAGTGCAAGTGTAATTCAGCCCTCCTGGATGCAATTCAAGAGAAGACACACGCAGCGCTTCAGAGCAAATATATCCGAACCTGAGCGCGTTTGGATGAATATGTAAATGTATACTTTCCTCTCAGTAACGAAATAAACACAACAAAAATTGACAGCAGTGTGAAAGCAGCAGTAAAAAATTCTTCTGATTACAGCGATGCGGATGTTTGCATGAGCTCTGCAGTTCAGTAACGTTACTCCAGTAAAGTCCGGTCACATCATGTTTATTTTTATAGTTATGCAATAGCCTTATTTCAAACAGATTTACGGTATTAAACATGAAACACCAGAGTCAGTGTTGCTTTCAGTTAGAATTACAACTTGATTTTCTGTTAACCAGCTCTCCAGTGTGGAGCTAGTTAATGATAAAATATTTTTATTAGTGGGAAAAAAATATTTTCTAAAGTGACAGTTTGACTTACAAAGATCAAAGCTTGATCTAGCTCAGGACTGTTTTGGTTATCATAACCCTATAAGGTATTTTAAGACATTATGTTGTGAATAAGATGTTAGGCAGAATGATGTTATTCAGTTACTTTTTCATGTAGCTAATTAAATGGTGAGTGTCTCTGTCTGTCATCTCATTTTGTGTGCCAAATACATCTATTTGTATAATGAATTGGTAACACTTTACAATAAGGTATCATTTGTTAACATTAATGTATTAATTAACATGAATGAACAATACATTTATTACATTTATGTATTTATCTTTGTTAATGTTGGTTAATAAAATAGTTGTTCATTGTTTGTTCGTGTTAGTTCACAGTGCATTTATCAATGCTAAAAAACACAACTTGTGATTTTTATAAATGCATTAGTAAATGCTGAAATTAACATTATCTAAGATTAATAAATGCTGTAGAAGTATTGTTCATTCTTAGTTCATGTTAACTAATGAACCTTATTGTAAAGTGTTACCAATTAATTGTATAATAATTCTAATTACATAATATGCTTTTCTAAAGCTGAAGTAACCTTTATTTATGTTTAGAATATGTATAACTTTTAATAATATTTTAACTAATTGCAAAAGCTAAAATAATCAAGGTACTAGTGAAATAATTGACGATTAGTCGATTGAGCGTTCTAATAATCGTTAGATTAATCGATTATCAAAATAATCGTTTGTTGCAGCCCTAGGGCTGAATGAACACTGGTAAACTGAAGCACTTTGCTGGCAGCTTTGACACAAGGAAATGCATCATGAGATTCATCATCTATTTATACAACATAAACTTAATGTAATATTACAACTTGTGTGTACAAAAAGACGCAAATGTGCATACGGTATATAAGTTTTATATGTGTGTTGTATCTAATAAGATGTGACACGCTCTTGGCTCTTCCTGCAACAACGCCCTGAAACGCGACGGATTAAACCAAAGAATTCACAACGTTTTATAATATGTTCTCATTATAATATTATATATATGATAGTCCCAGTCATATAGTTATTAATGTTCTGCGCCGTTGTTTGAGGTGCATGCACTGAGCTAAAGATGATCACTGAAGCGCTCTATTAACGCTCTATTAGCTTAACCAAACGGATTCTATAGGCCTATGAGATAAATCACATATACATGCATAAAATAAACACAATATTACAACCTACAATTCCACAAAAGGCTGCAAATGCACAAGCTAACAAAGTCGGCATGAAATCAAATTGACAGACTTGACATGCACGTTGCACTTCAATGTATTTTCCTTTTCGAAGTGATTCCAATAATATTTCATGCAATTAAAAACCATCATGGCAAACAGTGCTCATCTGAAGTGCCTCTGCAGGAAATAATGCATTATTTATCGGCTTTAATATGTTGGACAAATTTTCATATCGGTTCGATAACGATAAAAATGAACACTTATCGGCCGATACAGATTATGGTGGCCGATATATCGTGCATCCCTATATATTATTGATGATGTAACAGTAATTCTGTGGCCTTCTCATTTATATCGGTCTTCTCTTAATTGTGTTGTGCTTAAAATTGTCTAGTTCAGTGCATCTTATGAGTGATTCATCTGTGCCTTTTTTAAATTTTCATAACTTTTCATAACTCTTAGGGGAAAGTCGTGGCCTAATGGTTAGAGAGTCGGACTTGTAATCCAAAGGTTGTGGGTTCGAGTCTCGGGCTGGCAGGGATTGTAGGTGGGGGGAGTGAATGTCCAGCGCTCTCTCCACCCTCAATACCACGACTGAGGTGCCCTTGAGCAAGGCACCGAACCCCCAACTGCTCCCCGGGCGCCACAGCATAAATGGCTGCCCACTGCTCCGGGTGTGTGTTCACGGTGTGTGTGTGTGTGTTCACTGCTGTGTGTGTGCACGTTGGATGGGTTAAATGCAGAGCACGAATTATGGGATGCAGAGCACGAGTATGGGACACCATACTTGGCAGTATGTCACTTCACTTCACTTTTTGTCATTTTAAATCAAAATGTCATAACTTCCTGTGAAATGGCAGACTAAGACTCCCATTCGGATCTACTTCCATTCAGTCAACAACCTATGGATAGAAACAAGTTCAGGCACTTTTTTTTTTTTTTTCCCCCCCAAGTAATCCGTTTCATTCGGCTGTCACAATATGTAAGAATAGATCTGCTACTTCCATTATATTACAGCTCATTAGGGTTTGATTTAGTTTTAAAAAATTAGCTCTGAAAAAGGCCTTTTTCAGTTATTGATAAGAGTCAGTGTAAAGGGAGTAGCAGTGGTTTTTCATTGTAGTGTTACCTGTTGTGTTACTTGAGGTGTGTGTGTGTGTGTATCATCCAGGTGCAGCCCCTAAGCCAGCTGCTCCTGTGGATCCCTGGGGTCTTCCCAATGCCTCTTCCTCAGTTGCTCCTCTGAAAAGCAGTGACCCCTGGGGGTCAACCCCGGCTCTTGCAGCTGCTGATCCCTGGAGCCCAATGCCTGCCACCCGCCCCAAAGCCCCTGCCACAGGTGAGCTCTGAAAACTGAAGTTCACGTTAAAATGTATTTGTGTTACATTGAGAAATAAAGACTGTTCTCTTATTTTACAAAATCTTTCTTCAAATTTAATCCCAACTGTCTTCCCTCAGTAGGTAGCTTTGATCTTTTCTCCACACAAAATGATACATCCAGGGAGGACCTCTCTGAGTTTGACAGTCTTCGCTCCTCAGCAGTGACCGGTAAATGCTGACTACTAGTTAAATGAAGCATCGTCTGTTGTTTGGGAATGACATAAGATGTGATGTTTTTTTACAGGTGATGTTAGAGGAAGCTCTGCCTTGCCATCGCAGACCAGTTTGTCTGTAGGCTCTGATCTGTTTGATGTACCGAGCTCAACCAGAAAAACTCCAGAGTCTTTCCTGGGTCCCAACGCCGCGCTTGTCAACCTAGACTCTCTGGTCACCAAACCTCTCCAGCAGGCTCCAGTCTCCAACCCCTTCCTCGCTGGAGGTAACCTAAACCAATTAC